>NC_091623.1:69918051-71168051 GCF_027580195.1 Bos mutus | reverse complement strand
GTCATTGTTAAAAAGGTAAAAATGGCCCCAACTGAAGCTGCCAAAGGGCAACATATAGGAGGATGACTAAGGGTGAAGCAGAGAACCTCAGGGGAAGACTCACAGAAGTAGGAATGAGATACCAGCAGAAAGGACTGCAAAGCTCCCTGTACTGCAGAGAGGTTCAGAGAGATCGCAGGGTTATGAGAGGAATACTTGTTGTTTGTTGTTTGCAGAGAGGTTCAGAGAGATCACAGGGTTATGAGAGGAATACTTGTTATTTGTTGTTAGTTTTATTTGTTTTCTCTTATCAAAAGGAGGCTTTAGCATGTGTTTATTCAGAAAGGGAAGCAGCAGAGGAAGAGAGCTCAAAAACCCAAGGGTAACTAAAAGAGCAAGACCCCAGAACACCATAAAGAACAGGTTTAGATATAATGGTAGTGAGTCAGCCCTTCTGCCTCTCAGGGTACGAGCTGATCTTCCTCTGAAATCAAGAAACAAGACCCCTGAAGGTGCAGAGGAATGTGACACAGTGAGCAGGGAAGCCAGCAGGGGATACACAGGAGGAGCAGCCTCTGAGCAAGAGAGCAGAGGGGAAGGCCATAACTTGATGGAACCTCTCTGCTCCAGTGGTAGATAAAATGTAAATTAAAAAAATAAAAAGTGCCTGGATGGGAGGGGCGTTTGGAAGAGAATGGATATATGTATATGTATAGGTGAGTCCCTTTGCTGTTCACCTATAACTATCACAACATTGTTAATTGGCTATGCTGCTGCTAAGTCACTTCAGTCTTGCCCAGCTCTGTGTGACCACATAGACGGCAGCCCACCAGGTTCCCCCATCCCTGGGATTCTCCAGGCAAGAACACTGGAGTGGGTTGCCGTTTCCTTCTCCAATGCATGAAAGTGAAAAGTGAAAGTGAAGTCGTTCAGTCGTGTCCGACCCTTAGCATGGACTGCAGCCCACCAGGCTCCTCTGTCCATGGGATTTTCCAGGCAAGAGTACTGGAGTGGGGTGCCATTGCCTTCTCCTAATTGGCTATATCCCAGTACAAAATGTTGTTGTTCAGTTGCTCAGTCATGTCCAACTCTTTGTGATCTCATGGACTGCAGTATGCCAGGCTTCCCTGTCCTTCACCATCTCCCAGAGTTTGCTCAGACTCATGTCCATTAACTCAGTGATGCCATCTATTCATCTCATCCTCTGTCACCCCATTCTCCTCCTTCCCTCAGTTTTTCCCAGCATCAAGGTCTTTCCCTGTGAGTCACCTCTTCACATCAGGTGGCCAAATTATTGGAGTTTCAGCATCAGACCTTCCAGTAAATATTCAGGGTTGATTTCCTTTAGGATTGACTGGTTTAATCTCCTTGTAATCAAAGGGACTCTCAAGAGTATTCTTCAACACCACAGTTCGAAAGCATCTGTTCTTCAGTGTTCAGCCTTCTTTATGGTCCAGTTCACACATCCATACATGACTACTGGAAAAACCATAGCTTTGACTAGATGGACCTTTGTTGGCAAAGTAATGTCTCTGCTTTTTAATATGCTGTCTAGCTTTTGACCAACAAATATGTTGGTCACAGCTTTTCTTCCAAGGAGCAAGCATCTTTTAATTTCATGACTGCAGTCACCATCCACAGTGATTCTAGAGCCCAAGAAAATAAAATCTGTCACTGTTTCCATTGTTTCCCTTCTATATGCCATGAACTCATGGGACTGGATGCCATGATCTTAGTTTTTTGAATGTTGAGTTTTAAGCCAGCTTTTTCACTCCTCTCTTTCACCTTCATCAAGAGGTTCTTTAGCTCCTCTTCACTGTCTGCCATAAAGGCAGTGTCATCTGCATATCTGAGGTTATTGATATTTCTCTCGACAATCTTGATTCCAGCTTTTGCTTCATCCAGCCTGGCATTTTGCATGAGGTACTCTGCATATAAGTTAAATAAGCAGGGTAACAATATACACCCTTGATATATTTCTTTCACAATTTGGAACCAGTCTGTTGTTCATGTCTGATTCTAACTGTTGCTTCTTGACCTGCATATAGGTCTCTCAGGAGGCAGGTTAAGGTGGCTGGTATTCTTATCTCTTTTAGAATTTTCCACCATTTGGGAGAACAAGATGGTGGAGGAGAGGGTGGACGTGGTGTACATCTCTCTCCACAGATACATCAGGAATACACCTTCAGACACAGAAATGCATGCAGAACACCAGCTGAGAGTGGACAGGAGTACCTGACCAGTGGGGGAAAAATATATTGACTCATGAAGAACTCTGTAGGATGAAGGAGCTAGGGGGGAAAACAGGAGTGTTAGTAGGATTGGACCTGCCCTCAGTGGGTGGGGGAACGGAAGCAGAGGTCCAGTCTCCACAGTGGGGCAACTGTCAAGTCAGAGGAGAAACATTTAAGGCTGAGATTGAAACAGCTGATCTGTGGCAGCCTAAATGGAATGAGAATCAGACAGTCTATGCCACAGTCATACATACCCCAGGCAGGAACGCTGGTCTCCTGGAAGGCTCAACAGATGCGAGCTGGGGTTTAGGGATTGTGGAGCAATCCCAGGGTGAGGGCTGCTATTGACTGCAGAGAGATGGATTGAGGGGATGTGAGGGATAAGATCATGCTGGGAAATGCCAGTGGAGGAAAGCCAGGCAGCCATGGAAGCAAGGCAACACTGCTGAGTCACGTGGAGGTGGTGGAGCCATCACCATAGCCTCTTTCTCCCCACAGGCCAGCATCAGCAGCTGAACAATAGAGAGGCTGGCCCATCACATGCCTGATGCACTGAACTACAGAGTAGGACCCCATCCAGGGTGCCCTTTAAACTGCCTGACACGCTGATCTATAGTTGGACCCCAGCCAGAGGGCCCCTCTATGTGTCTGACTCACCAAACAACAGAGAAGGACCCCAGGCAAGGGAGCCCTCTAAGTGCCTGAATGGGCAAAGCTACGGGGAAAGACTGGCCAAAGAGACCTTCTGATCACCAGCTACAAGAGGCTCGAAAAAAGACTCTGATAGGGCCATAACTCCTGTGGCAGAGGCAGTCCATGTCCCTGCACATCGGAGCTGCCAGGGTCCCTGCAAGCCAAGCAGCTGTGCCACCTTCATGATCAACCCTCACTGGGGCAAAGCTGCCACAGGCAAGAAAAAGTCTTGCGTCTATGCATGCAGAGTCACTTCAGTCATCTCTATATACACAATGGAATATTACTCAGCCATTGAAAGGAACACATTTGAGTCAGTTCTAATGAGGTGAATGAACCTAGAACCTATTATACAGAGTGAAGTGAGTCAGAAAAGAAAAGATAAATACCATATTCTAACACATATATACGGCATCTAGAAAATTTTTCCATGGTACTGAAGAATTTATTTATAGGACAGCAATGGAGAAACAGACATAGAGAATAGACATATGAACATGGGGAGAGGGGAAGAGAGGGTGAGATGTATGGAAAGAGTAACATGGAAACTTACATTACCGTATGCAAAATAGATAGCCAATGGGAATTTGCTGTATGGCTCAGGAAACTCAAACAGGGGCTCTGTATAAACCTAGAGGGGTGAGATGGGGAGGGAGATGGGAGGGGTTTCAAATGGGAGGGGATATATGTATACCTATGGCTGGTTCGTGTTTTGGTTTGACAGAAAACAGCAAAATTGAACGGCATTGAAACATGTAAAATATCATGTATGAAACGAGATGCCAGTCCGGGTTCGATGCACGATACTGGATGCTTGGGGCTGGTGTACTCGGACGACCCAGAGGGATGCTATGGGGAGGGAGGAGGGAGGAGGGTTCAGGATGGGGAGCACATGTATACCTGTGATGGATTCATTTTGATGTTTGGCAAAACTAATACAACTATGTAAAGTTTAAAAATAAAGTAAAATTAAAAAAAAATTCTATAAAGCAATTATCCTTCAATAAAAAATAAATTAAAAGATAATATATATATATGTAAAAGAATTTTCCACAGTTTGTTGTGATCCACATAGTCAAAGGCTTTAATGTAGTCAGTGAAGCAGAAGTAAATATTTTTCTAGAATTCTCTTGCTTTTTCTATGATCTAACGGATATTGGCAATATGATCTCTGGTTCCTCTGCCTTTTCTAAATCCAGCTTGTACATCTGAAAGTTCCCAGTTAACATACTGTTGAAACCTACCTTGAAGGATTTTGAGCATTACCTTGCTAGCATGTGAAATGAGTGCAATTATGCAGTAGTTTGAACATTCTTTGGCATTGCCCTTCTTTGGGATTGAAATAAAAACTGTCCTTTTCCATCCCTGTGGCCACTGCTGAGTTTTCCAAATTTGCTGGCAAATTGAGTGTAGTACTTTAACAGTATTTGACACTTTTCAACAACAATGAAAAATATTTAACACTTTTCAACAGTATGAACCCAACAATACAAAATAAAAAATTCAAAAAAGAAAAAATAAGTAAAACTAGCTAGTTTTTAAAGCAATATTAACAACTCCACAAACCAGAAACACAGCACTGAACAAGATTAACAGTGCATTCTGGAGTTGAAATCCAAAATCAGACATATGTGGCAGAAGTGTAGCTCCTATGAGGCTCTGGGAGCTGAAAGTTTCCAGGTAATCAAAATAAAGCTTCCTCCTTAAAATCAGTGGCTATGATGGAGCTCATCTGAAGAGGCGAAGGAAGCTGAAAATGCTTACAGATGGGCCCTGTCTGATGTTGCGACTGAGGAGATGGGAGGACAACAACCCAGTCCAAGACACAGGAATTACTGGTTGGGTGATAGCATCTGTGATAGTTTCAGTGTCATCATAGAAAAATAATCGTAAAACTCCACCTATGTCTAGAATAAGAATCCCAGGGGGCCTGGAAGAAGTAATTATAAATCTAATGGGGACCAGGACATTTAACAGTGAGAGGGAGAGATCCCATTCAAAATAGAATGCATCAAAACCAAAAATAGACAAGTGCGGCTATAGCAAACTAAAAAGCTTCTGCTCTGCAGAGGAAACGTTAAGCAGAGTGAAGACAGCCAATGGAATGGGAGATAATATTTGCAAACCATGTGTTTGATAAGAGACTGATTTCTAAAATATATAAGGAACTCCTATATCACAAAAGCAAGATAAATAAATTGATAACAAACCCAATAACCCAAGTAAAAAATGGACAAAGAACTTAAACAGATGTTTCTTGAAAGAAGATGTGCAGATGACCAACCAGTATATGCAAAAAAATCTCAATATTACTAATGATTAGTTAAATGTAAATCAAAACTACAATGAGATATCATCTCATACCTGGTAGCATGTCCATTATAAAACAACAACAACAAAAAATAGTAAGTGTTGACAAGAATGTGGAGAAATTGGAATCCTTGTGCACTGTTAATTGCGATGTAAAATGGTGTGCTATTATGTAAAGCAGAATAGAGGTGCCACAAAAAATTAAAAACAGAATTACTCTATCATCCAGAAATCCCATTTTGGGGTATTTATCCAAAAAAAAATTGAAACCAGAATCTCAAAAATATATATGCACTCTCATGTTCATTGCAGCATTATTCACAATAGGCAAGATGTGGCAATAACCTAACTGTCCATTGACTGATTACTGGATAGAGAAAATGTGATATATGTATGTAATGGACTATCACTTCAGTTCAGTTCAGTCACTCAGTCATGTCCGACTCTTTGTGACCCAATGAACTGCAGCATGACAGGCCTCCCTGTCCATCCCCAACTCCCAGAACTTACTCAAACTCATGTCCATTGAGTCAGTGATGCCATCCAACCATCTCATCCTCTGTCGTCCCTTTCTCCTCCTGCCTCCAATCTTTCTAGTCCAGTGGTTTTGCCAACTTTCTTCAATTTAAGTCTGAATTTGGCAATAAGGACTTCATGATCTGAGCCATAGTCAGCACCCGGTCTTGTTTTTGCTGACTATATAGAGCTTCTCCTTCTTTGGCTGCAAAGAATATAATCAATCTGATTTCAGTATTGAACATCTGGTGATGTCCATGTGTAGAGTCTTCTCTTGTGTTGTTGGAAGAGGGTGTTTGTTATGACCAGTGTGTTCTCTTGGCAAAACTCTGTTAGCCTTTGCCCTGCTTCATTCTGTACTCCAAGGCCAAATTTGCCTGTTACTCCAGGTATTTCTTGACTTCCTACTTTTGCATTCCAGTCCCCTATAATGAAAAGGACATCTTTTTTGGGTGTTAGTTCTAGAAGGTCTTGCAGGTCTTCATAGAACCATTCACCTTCAGCTTCTTCAGCATTACTGGTTGGGGCATAGACTGGATTACTGTGATATTGAATGGTTTGCCTTGGAAACGAACAGAGACCATTCTGTCATTTTTGAGACTGCATCCAAGTACTGCATTTCAGACTCTTTTGTTGACTGTGATGGCTACTCCGTTTCTTCTAAGGGATTCTTGCCCACAGGAGTAGATATAATGGTCATCTGAGTTAAATTCACCCATTCCAGCCCACTTTAGTTCACTGATGCCTAAAATGTCAATGTTCACTCTTGCCATCTCCTGTTTCACCACTTTCAATTTGCCTTGATTCATGGACGGAACGTTCCAGGTTCCTATGCAATATTGCTCTTTAAAGCATCAGACTTTACTTCTATCACCAGTCACATCCACAACTGGGTGTTGATTGGCTCTGTCTCTTCATTCTTTCTGCAGTTAGTTCTCCACTGATCTCCAGTAGCATATTGAGCAGAGTTCTGACACAATGAACAGTATGAAAATGAACTATCACTCAATCATAAAAAAGAAAGAAATCCTGCCTCATATGACAACATGGATGAACCTTGAGAATATTATGCCAACTGAAATAAACCAGTTGCAGAATGACAAATGCTGCATGATTCCATTTAGATAATGTAGCTAAAACAGTCAAACTCACAGAAGCAGAAAGTGGAATGGTGGTTTCCAGGGGCTAAGGGAAGGGGGAATTGGGAAGCTGCTATTCAATAAGTCAAAAGATTCTGTTACATAAGATGAAAACGTTTTAGAGATCTGTTGTACAACATTGTGGTTATGGTTAACATTATTGCACTGTATACTTTAAAAATTGTTGAGGGTAGATCTCATAGTATCATTTCTTATCGCAATTATAAAAAGTGGCTACAATATTTAGAATTGTTGGTGTTCAGTCGCTAAAGTGTATCTGACTCTCTGCAACCCTGTGGACTGCTGCACACCAAGCTTCCCTATCCTTCATTATCTCCTGGAGCTTGCTCAAACTCATGTTCATTGAGTCGGTGATGCCATGCAACCATCTCATTCTCTGTCATCCCATTCTCCTCCTGCCCTCAATCTTTATCAGCTACAGGGTCTTTTCCAATGAGTCAGCTCTTTGCATCAGGTGGCCAAACTATTGGAGCTTCAGCATCAGTCCTTTCAGTGAATATTCAGTGTTGATTTCCTTTAGAATTGAACAACAATCAAATATTAAATATCAAAACTTGTTAAATATAGCTAACATGGAACACAGGGGTAAAATTATACTCTTAAATGCATTTATGAAAGAATATAGTTCTGGTAAAGAATAATTCATGGTAAAATTCTCTTAATTTTCAGCTAAATTCATTGGCTCTGTAAAACAACTAATTTCAACAACGGAATTCATCCAGATGGCTAGATAGTGGAACAACGCACACAAAAGATCAATAGCTTTCCTACAGTTCAGTAATAATTCATTATAAAAGGCAATAGAAAAATAATTACATTCACCATGTTAACAACAACAAAAACCAAACATAAAATATAGCAAACTAAAAAGTCCTCCAAAAAACAATGTAAAACTTTACTGAAAAAAAAAAAGGAATAATAATCCATGTTCCAGATAGGAAGACTAAATATTGTCAAAAGTGAGTGCATTAAAATCCAAAGGGATTTGTTAAAAAAAAAAAAAAAGAGAGAGCGAGAGAGAGACTGAAACAGAGAGAGAAGAGAAAGGGAAACCACAAACCAAACTATCCTTCTTTAGCTACATATAAATGTTTGTGGGCACATTAAAATCAAAAAATAGTAAAGGTCATAAATAAATGAGCAACAGTGGTTACTTCTGAGATGACTGGAAGGGAAGAAACATGAAGAAATTTTTATGTATTTAGTCTTTTATATAAGTAAATGTATCTCTACATTATTAGTATGATTGAAATTAAAGTTATATTGATTTTAATTTTAAAAATAATAAAATGTCAACATTACTGTTATAAGCAGAATAAAGACCCCTTAAAATACAAGTGTGTCCTACTTATGAATGTTATCTAAAACAGCAAAAGGGATTTTGTTCAGTTCAGTTCAGTTCAGTTCCTCAGTCGTGTCCAACTCTTTGCGACCCCATGAATCGCAGCACGCCAGGCCTCGCTGTCCATCACCATCTCCCGGAGTTCACTCAGACTCTCGTCCATTGAGTCACTGATGCCATCCAGCCATCTCATCCTCCGTCGTCTCCTTCTCCTTCTGACCCCTATCCCTCCCAGCATCAGAGTCTTTTCCAATGAGTCAACTCTTCACATGAGGTGGCCAAAGTACTGGAGTTTCAGCTTTAGCATCATTCCTTCCAAAGAAATCCTAGGGCTCACCTCCTTCAGAATGGACTGGTTGGATCTCCTTGCAGTCCAAGGGACTCTCAAGAGTCTTCTCCAACACCACAGTTCAAAAACATCAATTCTTCGGCGCTCAGCCTTCTTCACAGTCCAACTCTCACATCCATACATGACCACTGGAAAAACCATAGCCTTGACTAGACAGACCTTTGTTGGCAAAGTAACGTCTCTGCTTTTGAATATGCTATCTGGGTTGGTCATAACTTTCCTTCCAAGGAGTAAGCGTCTTTTAATTTCATGGCTGCAGTCACCATCTGCAGTGATTTTGGAGCCCAGAAAAATAAAGTCTGACACTGTTTCCACTGTTTCCCCATCTATTTCCCATGAAGTGATGGGACCAGATGCCATGATCTTCATTTTCTGAATTTTGAGCTTTACGCCAACTTTTTCAGTCTCCACTTTCACTTTCATCAAGAGGCTTTTTAGTTCCTCTTCACTTTCTGCCATAATGGTGGTGTCATCTGCATATCTGAGGTTATTGATATTTCTCCTGGCAATCTTGATTCCAGCTTGTGCTTCTTCCAGTCCAGTGTTTCTCATGATGTACTCTGCATATAAGTTAAATTAGCAGGATGACAATATACAGCCTTGACGTATTCCTTTTCCTAAAGGGATTTTGTAGGTGTGAGTAAATTAAGAGCTTTGAGATGGAGATACCATTCTGGATTTTCTTGGTGAGCTCACTGTAATTACATGGGTCCTTAAAAGTGAAAGACAACAACAAAAATAAAAGTGAAAGAGGCAGGGCAGTGGGAGTCAGGAATCTCAAGACCCTACATTGTGGGCTCTGAAGAAGGAATAGGGGGCCAGGAAATCAGGAAGTCTAGAAAACTGAATAGTCAAGGGAACTGATTCCCTCCATTCCCCTTCAGAAGGAATGGCAGCCCAGCCACAGGCTTGGTCTTACCATTTCAGACTTCTGCCTTCTAGAATTGTAAGACAACAAAGTTGGGTCATTTGAAGCCGTCAGATTTGTTGTAATTTGTTACAGTAGCAATAGAAAACTAGTATAAGTCTTTGGTAACTGCTGAGTTGCTGCTGAAACCTGCTCAGGCAGGTTACAGATGCTAGTATCTGGCTTCCCTGGTGGCTCAGTTGTAAAGAATGCAATGGTCAATGCTGGAGACACACACGAGTTCCATGCCTGGTCTAGGAAGCTCCCACATGCCAAGGAGCAACAAAGCCTGTATGCCAGGACTACTGATCCTGTGCTCTAGAGCCTGGGATCCGCAACGACTGAGCCCACTGCAACTACCGAAGGCCACATGCCCTGGAGGCTGTGCTCCACAGCAGGAGAAGCCAGCACAATAAGAAACCCACTCACCACAATTGAGAGTCGCCCCCACTCAGCACAAGCAGAGAAAAGCCCCCACAGAACAAAGACCCAGCACAGCCAAATAAATAAATACATAATTCTTAATTATTAAAAAAACGAATGCCAGTATCACCTGAAGATTTATTCCCAGTTTTTGCGCTGAGATCGATAATGCAAAAAAATTATGAGTCCCAAATATTTTCTTCTGCTTGGGGTAAAACTGTATGTAAAACCATATTCCCTGAGGCACCATGGTATTTTGGGAATAACTTCAGGAGACTTGACATATTCTAACAATGCAAAGCATTAGTCTAGTCATTGACATATTTTGTAAATGTGAGACCAGAGGTTGGTAAGTATTTATAAATCAACTACCATAAAAGGGTAAAGATTGCGGGTCATTAGCCAGGTGGAAGAAAATCTTGTTATTTCTAAACATTTTTTATATTTTGTCACCACAAGTTTCGTCGTTAGTCTATTTGCTGAGAAGGATAACAAGCTTTCCTGTGTTTTCTGCTTTTTGTAAAAAGACAATTAATTTAATCTACTATGGATAGTAACCTTAAACCCAGACCTTATGTTATCCTTTGAGACATGAAATTATATTAATGCACTACATGTTGTTGTAGGAAGTTGTTTTTGTTTCAACATGCCTCTACTAAGAACTTGGGTTTGGTGAGCTAAGCTTTAATAGACTCTCCAGCTCATGATTTCAGTATATCTTCACTAAGTTTATTCTATAAATCTAACAGTATATGTGACAAACACATTGTGTTTTCTTTTTTTTTTTACAAACCCTTAAAAAATTCACACAAAATTTTGTGACTCATGACTCAAGTCAATTTATTTTGAAAACAAAACAAAACAAAACAAAACCTTTTCTTTAAAATGATTCAGGACCTGTTTCTTTATTCACATGTAGATCATATCTATAGCCTACTATATGGCTCTGAGAGGAAAAGCAGGATGACTCTCATGGGGGCAGGAGTGACGTCAGCCAGAAGCAAAGAAAAGTATGTTTAAAATCTTGGAGATAGATCATTTAGTTTGTTTATTGCTCTGTAGCTCTTCGATATGTTTATTAAAAATATCTGCTATATGTAAATATGTTAAATAGAAGATATTTTTAATAAGTTTGATAAAGCACACATTTGGCTAAATATCATTTTCAACCTTACCTTTATGAATAATAAATTATCAAACAAATCCTTCAAAAAGGCTGGAATCAAAACTGCAAAATGAAAAGGCCTTTCAAAACATTAGAATGAAAAGTTGACTTCAATTCTAATGAAAACTAATTATTTAAAAAGCTATATATTCATATATTGTACTTACTTTATAGTCAAACAGTTCACACACATGTATGTACACATACAGATCTATACAAGTGCTACCTTCCCCCACTTCTTTGCTTTAAGTCACATTTTCCAAGGCAGTTCTCAGCCTTTGTAAAAAATTTTCCCAGAAGGTCTACTTTTCTCTCTCTAGAGAGGGAAGCCCTGCAGGGGACAAGAGTATGTAACACTTCAGATTCTTATGAGCTAGAAAGCCAAGTCTCTGATTTGCTGATGAATTCACACAGCATCAGATTTCCCCACAAATTGCTGTGGGGTGGTTTGGCCCCATACCATCAGTCTTCAGATGAGGCTTCAGGCTGCCTTTCTTTACTGTGAATTGTTACACATCAGCCTCTTTGGAACACCCTGTATCTATGAGCAGGAAACAGTAGCTACCCTGAGGAGGAATAACAAGTACAAGATCCCACCTTTGGAATTCTAGCTTCAGCCCTATCCCTGTCTCCTCTTGAGAGTAGCTCACTGATACTTATTGTCCAAATCACCTTTAACACCTACCTCATGAATGCAACTTCCATCTAAAGTTAACACAGGCGGGGGATACTGCTACTGCTAAGTCGCTTCAGTCGTGTCCGACTCTGTGCGACCCCATAGATGGCAGCCCACCAGGCTCCCCCGTCCCTGGGATTCTCCAGGCAAGAACACTGGAGTGGGTTGCCATTTCCTTCTCCAATGCATGAAAGTGAAAGGTGAAAGTGAAGTCGCTCAGTCGAGTCCGACTCTTAGCGACCCCATGGACTATAGCCCACCAGGCTCCTCCGTCCATGGGATTTTCCAGGCAAGAGTACTGGAGTAGGGTGCCATTGCCTTCTAGTCTATGGATCAAATATATAGTTAGTTAATCCATATTCTAGGCCTCATTCTTCTGGCACCAAATTCCAGCTGCTTGTTTTGTCAGCAAGGTAAAATGTTGCACATGCAAAACAATTTAAACAGTCTTCACCTAGGGAAATGGTTCTGAAAATGTAAGTCTTTGTATGTGGTACATAAATTTGAGACCAATAAATATTTTCAGATTTTTGAGTTTCCAATAACTTCAAATGAGACGGAAATAACATTAAAAAATTGACACAATTGGACAGGTTTGTGAGGCCCTGATTCTCCTACTATCTACCCAGATGCCAATAAGGATGCATGAAAATCCCAGTCTAAAACAAGAGTAATGCTAAATATTGTCATGAACTGAAGCTTTTCAAATTATGAGACACTGTGGTACCTGACCAATATGTAGTCCCCAACTAATCCCTACCTCATTACTCTGAATCTCAGAAATTCTCAGCTAATTCTCATTCATTAATTTCTTGTTTGGTCCTAATAAAATTTTAACCAAGGACTTCTTGTTCAGTTTTATTTTCTAAATCTGTACTATGCTTTCTTTTTTACACAATAAACATCTTCCTCTATTACTAGTAAGCTAAGCCTCTGAATTTTAATTATATTTGTCCTAATCTTACACTATTAATCCTGTGACTATATAGGATTTCCAAACTGGCCAGTAAAACAGTAAATCTTACCCCTTTGAAAGTTACAAACTCTGTGAGAATTCAGTTAAAGGCACAGACCGTAGTCCTAGCAAATTACACACACGTGCACACGTGCATGCACACAAACACACATACACACACACCCCTACACACCCCTACCCCTGTGTTTTTTACAGCCATATAACAGAATAGTTTAGAGTTTAGGCTTTGGAGATTTGAAGTTCATGCTCCCTTCCTTATAAGCTGTAATATCATAATTTGCTAAATAAGAATATTAAACTTATAAAAATCTGTATCTATGCAGGGTTGATTTTTTTATAAATTAGATCTTTCAAATTACATTTTGCCCCCAGTACAATTGTTTTAAAGTCAAAAATCCTCATAAATAAGACCTGACCCTGGAGTAAGGTAGAAGAAAGGGGCATTTTTATGTGTAAGCTGGCTGTAAATGTTTTACTAAATAATTTGCTCATGATTTTTCTATAATTCTTGACTAGTTTCTTCTGCATAATTCTAGCCAAAATTTTAGAAGCATCTATCAATCTAGACACTGATTATCTCTAATGAGGGATGGAATTATCGGATGCCTAATTGAATGCAATCCCTGAACGTTATGAAGATTGTTATCTGCCCTTGGCTTAGGAAGTTAGCAATATGTCACCTCCTCCATGACATATTTTCAAATAGGTTTATGCCTTAGAGTTTTCTTTATTTTGCTGCTGGACTTTTCCTGGTTCTTTGTCTGTATCTGTACATATATAGCTTTAAAATTCAGTATCAAAGCTTGGATGGGTATGAATTTTTGGTAATTTTCTTTTCAAACATAGTTTAGATCACAGTAACACAAGTATGGTTCTAAGAACAAGCTTGTTAAAACAAAAACATTACTGAGTCTCAGCTAATGGCTGAGTTAAGATGACTTCATTGTTAAAAATGTCATTCTTTACCCAAGTAGTGCTGTCTATAGCAGTGATTTTTCAACTTAGTTACAACCCCCGCACACCTGAGGAGCATGGCACATACTCAGATCACACAGCAGTGCAGCCCCTCCGGATGGGGGAGAGCAGAGGAGAAGGACCACAGCTGAGGACCACTAATCTAGGAAAACGGGATTTTCTCATGGTCCAGATCATGTTTTAAGAAGGAGCTGAAAGTATTGAGTAATCATGATAGGAATAGCACTCTATTATCATGTAGAAAAGAAATGAATCCGGGTATTGCCCCGATTATATTAGGCCAAGATGTACATGGGTGTTTCTTCCTTAAAAGAGAAAACGGTTTACATATCAGAAAGCTTAGCTGATCATACTTTAGCTAAGACTACATCATGCCTTTATAATTATTCTTAAGTGATTTTTTAGAGTCAGTACATAGGACTCTGTTTTCAAAGTAGGACAAGCTTGGAAATAATGTGAAGAAACGAACACCCTCTGAACTGAAGAAAGGATTAAGTTATTGGTATGCAGAAGTACCTTCCCTAGGAGACAATATGTAAATCTGTACCTGGAAAAACTAGGTGCTCTTCCAATCCAATCCACTCTCTGAAACGAGGATATAACTTAATTAGTCAGTTATTTGGTAACATGTCAGGCATGAGGAGATGATAAATGGGAACTGGAGAGGAAGAATCGATCAGTTTTTTCTACATCCTGGCTACTGGAAAGCACAGGCTTAGATTTACAACCTGCCTCTGTCAAGCATCCAGGATTTCACAGACCTGTATTTTCTATGCAAACATCAAATTATCTCCACCCTTTTTTTTTTCCATATTGGATCTCACTTTCTTTTTTCTATTAAGGTACACTTGATTAACAATGTTTCAGGTGTACAGCAAAGTGATTCAACTGCATGTGTGTGTGTGTGTGTGTGTGTATATATATATATATATATTCAGTTAAGTTCAGTCACTCATTTGTGTCAGACTCTTTATGACCCCACGGACTGCAGCACAACAGGCTTCCCTGTCCATCATCAACCTCCAAGCTTACTCAAACTCATGTCCATCGAGTCGCTGATTTCATCCTCTGTTGTCCTATGTCATCCTCTGTTGTCCCCTTCTCCTACCTTCCCAGCATCAGAGTCTTTTCAAATGAGTCAGCTCTTCACATCTGGTGGCCATAGTATTGGAGTTTCAGCTTCATTATCAGTCCTTCCAATGCATACTGAGGACTGATTTCCTTTAAGACAGACTGGTTGGATCTCCTTGCAGTTCAAGGGACTCTCAAGAGTCTTCTCCAACACCACAGTTCAAAAGCATCAATTCTCCAGCACTCAGCTTTCCTTATAGTCCAACTCTCACATCCATACATAACTACTGGAAAAAACCATAGGTTTGACTAGATGGACCTTTGTTGGCAAAGTAATGTCTCTAGTTTTTAATATACTGTCTAGGTTGGTCATAGCTTTTCTTGCAAGGAGTAAGTGTCTTTTAATTTCATGGCTGCAGTCACCATATGCAGTGATTTTGAAGCCAAAAAAATAAAGTCTGTCACTGTTTCCATGTTTCCCCATCTATTTGCCATGAAGTGATGGGACCAGATGCCATGATCTTAGTTTTCTGGATGCTGAGTTTTAAGCCAACTTTTTCTACTCTCCTCTTTAACTTTCATCAAGAGGATCTTTGGTTCTTTGTTTTCTGCCATAAAATTTGTGTCATTTGCATATCTGAGATTATTGAGATTTCTCCCAGCAATCTTGATTCCAGCTTGTGCTTTATCCAACCCGGCATTTTGCATGATGTATTCTGCATTTAAGTTAAATAAGCAGGGTGACAAAATACAGCCTGGACATACTCCTTTCCCAATTTGGAACAAGTCCGTTATTCCATGTCCAGTTCTAACTGTTGCTTCTTTACCTGCATACAGATTTCTCAGGAGGCAGGTGAGGTAGTCTGGTATTCCCATCTCTTTAAGAATTTTCCACAGTTTGCTGAGATCCACACAGTCAAAGGCTTTGGCGTAATCAATAAGGCAGAAGTTGAAGTTTTTCTGAAACTGTCTTGCTCTTTTGATGATCTGACAGATGCTGGCAATTTGATCTCTGGTTCCTCTGCCTTTTCTAAATCCAGCTTGAACATCTGAAAGTTCACGGTTCACATACTGTTGAAGCCTGGCTTGGAGAATTTTGACCATTACTTTGCTAGTGTGTGAGATGAGTGCAATTCTGTAGTAGTTTGAACACTGTCTGGCATAGGCTTTCTTTGGGATTGGAATGAAAACTGACCTTTTCCAGTCCTGTGGCCACTGCGAGTTTTCCAAATTTGCTGGCATATTGAGTGCAGCACTTTCACAGCATCATCTTTTAGGAGTTGAAATAGTTCAACTGGAATTCCATCACCTCCACTAGCTTTGTTCATAGTGATGAACAAAGGCCCACTTGACTTTGCATTCCAGGATGTCTGGCTCTAGATGAGTGATCACACCATTGTGGTTATCTGGGTCATGAAGATCTTTTTTGTATAGTTCTGTGTATTCTTATCACCTCTTCTTAATATCTTCTGCTTCTGTTAGGTCTATACCATTTTTGTGCATAATTGTGCCCATCTTTGCATGATATGCTCCATTGGTATCTAATTCTCTTGAAGAGATCTCTAGTCTTTCCCATTCTATTGTTTTCCTCTATTTCTTTGCATTAATCACTGAGGAAGGCTTTATCTCTCCTTGCTATTCTTTGGAACTCTGCATTCAAATGTATCTTTCCTTTTCTCCTTTGCCTTTAGCTTCTCTTCTTTTCTCAGCTATTTGTCAGTCCTCCTCAGAAAACCATTTTGCCTTTTTGCATTTCTTTTTCATGGGGATGGTCTTGATCATTGCCTCCTGTATAATGTCATGAACCTCCATCCATAGTTCATCAGGCACTCTGTATATCAGATCTAGTCCCTTAAATCTATTTGTCACATCCACTGTGTAATCATAAGGGGTTTGATTTAGGTCATACCTGAATGGCCTAGTGGTTTTCCATACTTTCTTCAATTTAAGTCTGAATTTGGCAATAAGGAGTTCATGATCTGAGCCACAGTCAGTGCCCGGTCTTGTTTTTGCTGACTATATAGAGCTTCTCCATCTTTGGCTGCAAAGAATAAAATCAATCTGATTTCGGTGTTGACCATCTGGTGATGTCCATGTGTAGAGTCTTCTCTTGTGTTGTTAGAAGAGGGCATTTGCTATGACCAGTGCATTCTCTTGGCAAAACTCTATTAGCCTTTGCCCTGCTTCATTCTGTACTCCAAGGCCAAATTTGCCTGTTAGTCCAGGTGTTTCTTGACTTTCTACCTTTGCATTCCAGTCCCTTATAATGAAAAGGACATCTTTTCTTGGGTGTTAGTTCTAAAAGGTCTTGTAGGTCTTCATAGAACCGTTCAAATTCAGCTTCTTCAGCATTACTGGTCGGGGCATAGACTTGGATACTGTGATATTGAATGGTTTGCCTTGGAAATGAATAGAGACCATTCTGTCATTTTTGAGATTGCATCCAAGTACTGCATTTCGGACTCTTTTGTTGACATGATGGCTATTCCATTTCTTCTAAGGGATTCTTGCCCATATAATGGTCATCTGAGTTGAATTCACCCATTCCAGTCTATTTTAGTTTACTGATTCCTAAAATGTCAATGTTCAGTCTTGCCCTCTCCTGTTTGACTACTTCCAATTTACTCTGATTCATGGACCTAACATTCCTGGTTCCTATGCAATATTGTTCTTTACAATATTGGATTTTACTTCCATCATCAGTCACATCCACAACTGAGTATTGTTTTTGCTTTGGCTCCATCTCTTCATTCTTTCTGGAGTTATTTCTCCACTTTTCTCCAGTAGCATATTGGGCACCTACAAACGTTCATCTTTCAGTGTCCTATCTTTTTGCCTTTTCATACTGCTCTTAGGGTTCTCAAGGCAAGAATACTGAAGCAGTTTGCCATTCTCTTCTCCAGGCGACCACGTTTTGTCAGAACTCCCCACCATGACCTGTCCATCTTGGGTGACCCTACACAGCATGGCTCAAAGTTTCATTTTATATATGTGTGTGTGTGTGTGTGTGTGTGTGTGTGTGTGTGTGTGTGTTTATTTTTCGGCTTCCCTGGTGGCTCAAACAGTAGAGAATCTGCCTGCAACACAAGAGATCAGGGTTTGATCCCCTGGTCAGGAAGATTCCCTGGAGAAGGGAATGGCTACCTATTCCAGTATTCTTGCCTGGAGAATCCCACGGATAGAGGAGCCTGGTGAGCTACTGTCCATGGGGTCGCAAACAGTCAAACATGACTGAATGACTAACACTTCATATATATATTCTTTTTCAGATTTTTTTTCCATGATAGGTTATTATAAGATATTGAATATAGTTCCCTGGGCTATACAGTAGGTCCTTGTTGGTTACCTATTTTATATATAGTAGTGCATATCTGTTAATCCCAAACTCCTATTTTTCCCCCCTCCAGCCTTTCCCATTTATGTTAAAATCTTACCATAGTTTATTGTATGCAGTATTACAAACAATTTTAAATCACATCTTAAAATTATAAATATTTTCCCTATCTGAATCTGTACAGGAGGGAAGGTTCTTCAAAGAGCAGACCTGAGTATTTCTGCAAGTTGACCCTCCCAAGTACCTGACATTATTTTCATCCCTGGAGGACCTAGCACGCCACACTTTCAAGGCTTGATATCATGCTGCTTTGGGCACTCATTCACATTTCTCCATAGAAGAGATTGTGCTGACCAGTACATATGAATGTTCTGGTTCTCTAGGTTCGATTTTCTTAGTGCGTTTTCAAGTTGGCATTCCAGTTTATTAACTGAGCTCTTCTGATTTCAGTCCACATGAGTCAGTCCTCTAAAACCTTACCAGTTTTTACTGATCTGACAGAATTTTGTTGCTGATCATGGGCCAGTGATGAATGACCCCTGAAGCCTTGTTGTGCACCCAAAATCCTGCCTGCCCCATGGTTGGTTGGCGGGTGAGAGGTGGTGAGGAAGCTCAGAGTGTAGCCAGAAAACCACTTTCTGGCTCCATTCCACATGAAGAGGAAAACAACCTCATTATACCTTTAAATTTGCTATAAATTCATTTTGAGACACTACTGAACTTGAACGTTTCTCAGCATAACACCTACTACTATGCCACTGGAGAGGTAGATGGTGGGGCTTACGCCACACACCAAAAATACAAAGCAGCTGTGTTTAGGTCTGAAATCTACCCAAGCAGCCCAGTCCCTGGCATTTTTATTTCCTTTGCAAAAACCTTATTTATTTTGAGATCTTCTGAATAATCCATCAGATGTCTTTGGGTTGGAGACTATCTGTTTATTCCTTCATCTAACAAACATTTATTGAGCACCTTCTATGTGTTAAATGCTGTCGTAGGTGTTAGTTCCTGTTTTATGGAATGAAAACTGCAGTTATTTTTAAGTACATAAATAAACACATTCTTATGCATGGTGATAAAAGACATGAGAAGCAATAATTGGGTGCAAAAAATCAATAATAACATGGGAGGGAACTAGTGATAGATTTTAGAGCCAGGGCACACCCTCCTGCACCGCAAGCGAGGCTTTGTAACTGGGTGAACATATGTGCCCATTTGATTGGGACAGTCCTAGTTAATGCCGGTTGTCCCAGAGCAGTTATTAAAAGAGCCTCCTTTCCCACTTAAACAAGTATCCTGGTTAAGATAATAAATTATATGGTCACACTAATTTTAAACAAAGTAGAAACTTGGTAAACTGCTAAGTACTATAAGAGATAATGACTTCTAAGTACTTTGGAAAACATCCTGAGGTGAAGCTGAGCATTAGTAGCGTAATGGGCTGAGATTAACTTCGTCCCTGGCTCAATTCCAGGGGAAAATCACAGCTTCAAACATAATGTATTAAGGGCATGAAATCAATGTTGAGTGAAGAGAAATGAAGAAGGGGCTCTTCGGTACATAAAACTTGAACCCGTTTCAACATTGGGAAAACAGAATTAGCAGAAGAGAAAACCCTAGGCCTTCGGGATAATGGAAACCTAGAAACTTTTTTTATATGAAAGCAGATAGCAGAATGTAGTCATAAAACACATAAACTGAAGGAACCTTGGAAATCAGCTTGGGCACATCCCCCATCTTAGAGAAAATGATGCCACAGGACATAAATGTGAATGGTACACTTTGACACTAAGAATCACTGTATCGTGTAACACAAAAGACAAAGGCTGTGGACACCGGCCACCTGTGTTATAGTCACAGTTCCTCCGGTTCATCACTTATTTTCTCTGCATCTCGGTTCCTTCAAAAGGAATCCCAGAATCAAAATACCCTCCCAACTATCTTCCACGATTTTTGTGAAGATTAAGTAAGATCACGTAAGCCATAAAGAGCTTCACAGATGTGGTTGTTGGTCATACATTCATTAGCTTAGCCCATGTTCTAAGCAAAAAGGTCTCATGTTACCATGAGGTTATAGCAAGAAGTTTCCATGCCCTTTTGAGTTGAATAAAGGGGATCCTGATTAGGGTTTTATAGCTCTCATATTCCTCCCTTCTCTCATTCCTCAAAATTCACCAAATCAGATACAAATAAAACATGATAATTAGGCAATTGACAAAAAGTAGAGCTTTACACACACTCTGGTTTGGGATGAGGAGGCCGTATCTATAAAAGATAATATGTACCATGGTTACACAAACATCTTCCCTCTTTGGATTGGATTACTACAAACCTAAACAGGTTCAGCAACAGTTGTTCTGAAACAACTAAACACATTTGAAACGAGGAATATAAAGCTGAGAGTGAAATCTGAGCTTTTAAAATGTGCATGGTCATACAGAATAAATAGTCCAGTGTGAGTGCTGTGAATGGCAGGACTGAAATGGTAAGAACTGGAGTCTTGAAAATTCTCGAACACAGATGGACCAGTGGTTTTGTTTTCAAGCTGAACAAAATAGTCTCTTTTTTTGGAGTTCAGAATGCATTTCTTCCCTTTGAATAGCTGTCTCTAAAAAAAAATTATTGGAGTGTAGTTGATTTACAATGTTGTGTTAGATTCAGGTGTACTGCAAAATGATTCAGTTATGCATATACATATGTTCATTCTTTTTCAGATTTTTTCCATATAGGTTATCACAGAATATTAAGTAGAGTCCTCTGTGCTGTACAGTAGGCCCTTGTTGGTTATCTATCTTACATATTTAGTAGTGTGTGTATGTTAATTCCAAGCTCCTGGTTTATCCCTTCCCCCACCATACTTTTCCCCTTTGGTAACCATAGCTTATTTTCAATATTTGTAAGTCTGTTTCTGTTTTGTAAATAAGTTCATTTATATCATTTTTAAAAGTAAATTCCACATATAAGTGATATCATATGATATTTGTCTTTCTCTGTCTGACTTAGTACAATAACCTCTAGGTCCACCCATGCATAGTGCTTAGTCGCTTCAGTCATGTCCAACTCTTTGTGGCCATATGGACTGTAGCTGCCAGGCTCCTCTGTCCAAGGGATTCTCCAGGCAAGAATACTGGATTGGGTAGTGCTTTCCTCCTCCAGGGGATCTTCCCGACCCAAGGATTGAACCTGCATCTCTTAGGTCTCCTGTATTGGCAGTGGGTTCTTTACCACTAACACCACCTGGAAAGCCCCCTAGGTCCATCCACGTTGCTGCAAATGGCATTGCTTATTTTTCTATAGGTAATATTTCATTGTTTATACATATTCTTGAATAAGTGCAAGAGATCTGCTACACCTTTATGAGGAGTTAAGTGTATTTGATGAACGTATTGAATGAGTTCAGGCAGGCTAGGCCACAGAGATAAAAATGTATAAGGACAAATATGACAGAATTTTCTCTCTTGTTCATGAAAGAATCCAACCAAGGACTCCTGGTTGGTGAGGGTTCTTCTGCACATGGTGTTTTGTGGACTCTGCCCTTCCCTAGGTCCTCACCATCTGTTGCATCAGCCAGTAAAAAGAGAAAGTCAGGAAGCAGCACAATTCTTCTTACAAAGCCATGGCCCAGATACAGCACCACATGTCCTCTAATTTGACTGTCCTGAACTCAAACTCATGGCCACACCCAACTCCAACAAGAGTCTGATAAGCAGGTTCTAGTTGGGAAGAAATGCTTGAATTTTAATAAACAGTGTTCTCTGCTACAGACAAAATTTCTAATTATATCACCTCTCTGCCAGTACCAACAGTGGAGTGGAAATAAGAACAAGGAGGGAAATAGGCTAAAAATGATGACCCACCTTCAATTTGCAGCTTTCCCCATCCTACATTGTACCCCAAAGTGTGCCCAGTTCCTTACAATGTTGATTACAAAGTGTGATTAAAGGGCAGAGAGTTATTGCCTTGTGTCAATTTTCTTATGTCAAATATTTTATTAATAGTCAAAAGGGATCAGTTTAAGGCATACTGGCTTTGTGATAGCATTAGAGAAATCTTTAGCCAGAATATAGGCACATCCCTTCCCTGTAACCTATCCAGTACCCTGAAATGCTTAGGCTTCTTAGAATTTTTCATTTGACACCTTGGCAATGATTTGCCATGAGCATAATTTTCAACCACAGAGAAGTTTAGGAACTCTAGACATTGAGACCTCTGGGCCCCAAACCAATTTAAGTTGTGCTCCTACTTTTCTCATCATTCTGGAAGGTGATCCCTGACTTAGCCACAAACTACTTTGAAAGTGGAGAAACCACTGGGAAAGAAGAAAGTAAGGCTTGGCTGCCGGGTTTGGTGTTTAAGTGAAAGGCAATACCTCAGGAAATTGTGAAACCACCCGTCGTTAAGTAGATGATGTGAAGATGGAGAATATTATCTAAGAATACAAGACTCTGGCAGAAAAAGTTACTTTCAGCTACCACTTTTGTCTCTGATTGTCTGCCTGCCTATTTCTCTCTTTCTCAAATGAGGAAGAAACTGGATTCCTAGATTTAATCTTTCCTTAGCTGGATAATAACAGATTTATTATTTCAATCAAATTATATTTTTAATGCAAGGGACAAAGATGTTTTTGAGAGAATTAATATAATGATGTGTCATGGACCTTAAGCAGAACAAGAAGGGAAATGAAGTCTGAAGGGTTTTAGGATAGAACATGGCAGGAAGTGAGAGGATATTAATGAGCTAACTGTTTTTGCTGGAGTCACTGATGTACCAGTCTCAACCTTTCCCCTACAGGGGGAGTCAGACCCAGAAATAGACCTCGTTCTATTGTTGGAATTGAAATTCAAGAACATTCTGGAATTCTAGAACAATTTCTAATAAAGCTGAGTTGGGTTAGAACCACAGCAAAGTTGCTTAAAGCTCTGTCCATCCGGATTCAGGCTGACTTGCCCAGCCACTTGAAGAGAGGAGGAACTTGAAAGGAGACCACTTGAGAGGGAGTTCCCAAGAGCACCCTGGAAGGGCTTAGCAGGGAGGGGAGGAGAGAATTGTGAGTACATGGGGAGGAAGGGCAGGCACAGAGGTCAAGAGTTTGGGGAATAACAGATGATTTGAGAGACGTGCAGTAAACCATGGAAACAAAAATCAGAGGCAGAATGGATTTGGCCTTGGTTTTGACAAAAATTAGAGCTTTACACACAGGCCTAAGAGTGTCCAGCTGAAAGCATACAGGAGGCTGGTTTTGGGTCCACAGTTAATTGAGGAAGATCAGTAATAGTCAACAACATGGAGCAGTTAACTAGTGGTACAACCTAGATAGCATGTTCAAAAGCAGAGATATTACTTTGCCAACAAAGGTTCGTCTAGTCAAGGCTATGGTTTTTCCTGTGGTCATGTATGGATGTGAGAGTTGGACTGTGAAGAAGGCTGAGTGCTGAAGAATTGATGCTTTTGAACTGTGGTGTTGGAGAAGACTCTTGAGAGTCCCTTGGACTGCAAGGAGATCCAACCAGTCCATTCTGAAGGAGATGAGCCCTAGGATTTCTTTGGAAGGAATGATGCTAAAGCTGAAACTCCAGTACTTTGGCCACCTCATGCGAAGAGTTGACTCATTGGAAAAGATTCTGATGCTGGGAGGGATTGGGGGCAGGAGGAGAAGGGGACGACAGAGGATGAGATGGCTGGATGGCATCGCTGACTCGATGGACGAGTCTGAGTGAACTCCGGGAGTTGGTGATGGACAGGGAGGCCTGGCGTGCTGCGATTCATGGGGTTGCAAAGAGTCAGACACGACTGAGTGACTGATCTGATCTGATCTGACACAAGTTCATGTGCCTGATGCCCAGTGAGGCCAAACAATACCAAAACTTTGGAGTGTGAAGCAGAGAAAGGTGTATTGCAGGGCTATACAAGGGGACAGGTGGCTCATGCTTTAAAAACTCCAAACTCCTTGGAGTTCCTGTAAATCTCCCCCAAAACAAATATAATTCTCTGTTCTGACAAGAAAGGGCAAAGTCCCAAAGCTCGATTTTTTCCCTCCAAGGTACAGATCCTGGCTAAAAGGAGGGGACCCTGAATAGGCTGGTTTTCCTTCCCGGGAGTATTCATTCAGTGGTTGAGGAGGCAGATCTCAGCTGGCAGCTCCCTTGAGCCAGGGCCCCAGAGCCTGCTCAGCCATCATCACTGAGGGAGCCAGGCACCCAGGACTCAGCCAGCCCTCAGGCTCTTTAGGCCACCCAAACAGTGGCCAGGTCCCCAGGACTGTGTCCCATGGAGACCACCACTGCCATCTGGTTGCTGGGGCAGGGATAGGAAGAGGTTTGCTGCTGGCTCCACGCCTGGGTAGAACCGGGGGGGCGGGGCCTTGGCGAGGGTTCTGGAGCCTGCAGGACACAGCCCCCAGCCTGGGCCCAGCCCCCCAGCTCACCCATCTGTGGAGACTGGAGGGTGAGAAGTCCCCAGCAGGTCTCTCAACACATACTCTGCCCGGAGGACTACTTTGAGCCTGACTGTACACGGAGTGGGACCCCTAACAAGCAGCACTCGAGTTCTCGCGATAACAGGCGCATGCTCAGGGCTGTACGTCCTACCCGCTCTTAACCAGGAGCCCATGATTGTCACGGAGAGCCTCACCTTCTGACGGGGCTGAGTTGCCCTTCCTCACAGTTCACAGAGTTACAGAAAAATTATTCATGACCCTTTTTTAAGAATGTAGAAGGAGAGGGTGGGATGATTTGGGAGAATGGCATTGAAATATGTATAATATCATATATGAAACGAGTCGCTAGTCCAGGTTCGATGTACAATACTGGATGCTTGGGGCTGGTGCACTGGGACGACCCAGAGGGATGGTATGGGGAGGGAGGAGGGAGGAGGGTTCAGGATGGGGAACACATGTATACCTGTGGCAGATTCATTTTGATATATGGCAAAACCAATACAATATTGTAAAGTTAAATAAAATAAAATTTAAAAAAAAGAATGTATTTATTTTTAATTGAAGAATAATTGCTTTACAGTATTGAGTTGGTTTCTGCCAGACATCAACATGAAGCAGCTATAGTATTGTTAAAAAATGGTAAGGCTGACTTTACTCAGGGGGCTGTTACCGTAGATGTAGCGACTACTGCAGGGACTACTGCCATGGGGTCTTGTAGCAGGATAGAGATTGGGCTCCACTCTGAATACAAGGATAAGTGGGAATTTGTAGGCAAGGAGCAGAATGGGAGTCTGTGGATGAAAAATTGCTCAGAGGAAACATCAGGTGGGAGGAGGAATTCTGGCTAAATTGACCTCACAGGATTCTTGCTGAAGGTAGGCCAGGATGGCCAAACATCACTGTGGAATGATGATGGAAGAGGGAGAAGAGGAACCAAATCAGAGATAGGGAGGGGTGGTGGTGTTGTTTAGCCACTAAATTGTGTCCAGCTCTTTTGCGACCCCATGAACTGTAACCCACCAGGCTCTTCTGTCCATGGGATTTCCCAGCCAAGAATACTGGAGTGGGTTGCCATTTCCTTCTCCAAGGGATCTTCCCGACCCAGGGATTGAACCCATGTATCCTGCCTTGACAGGTGGATTCTCTACCACTGAGCCACATGGGGGTCCCATATGAAGGGACGAGATTCGACTTAAATTAATTCAGCAGGATTCTTGCTAAAAGTGGACAGTGCAGAGATGAACATGAAAGACCGAAATCAAGGCCTCATTGAAAACGAGCTCAGAGGAGTCTGATTAGAGTTTGGTCAAGGAGATGATCTTTTTCAGTAGAAACATCTTCAACAGTCTCAGAATGAGAGAGAGAGCACTGAAAATGCAGAAACCCCCACTTTTTGTGGCTGAGGAGATTGTCAGCAGTATTTCTTGGTGTGAATTTGCCTCTAAATTTGGTTTTCAAAATATTTGAGGCTTTCTCAATATATGTAAAACCTTACTAGGTTGAACCAAGTAAAACCGCCAGTTTTGAAGTTTAAAATCTGTCAAAATCAGCAGTTTCATATGATACAACTTAATCCTGAAGTGAAGAATAGGTTCGTGGCCACTTGGCATTTTCAGTGTCATGTAATTAATACTTGAGGTTGGGAAACCCCCAGGGTACTCCTAAAAGCCTTAGGGTTCAAGCTGCCCTCAGAAGACTGAAGAATAAATCTGATGCCATGGTCACTGAAATCTTCAGTAATCCTGTGTTACCACAGATAGTAGCACACTTTCCTGTTGTGATTAACTCAGTGAGCTTGTCAGATTTTTAACCATGAAACAAGAACCCAAACTCTACCTGTTTCACTCTTAATAAATGAACTTTATGCCTGGTTCTCAGTGAATAGAGGCTATATCAGGTAAAAATTTCCTCAAACCCCACCCAGACATATTTGTCTACAGATGAATTCAGATAGATTATCTGGATGGCCTTGGGTATACTGCTGGAGAATCAACTTGGAACCCTTTGTTTCCGATTATTTTGTATTAAGACACAAATGCATGGCAGTTCACAGATACATAACTGTTGGGTGCATACCAGGGATTGAAGGATTCCCTGGTGGCTCAGACGGTAAAGACTCTATCTGCAATGCAGGAGATCCAGATTCGATCCCTGGGTTGGGAAGCTACCCTGGAGAAGGGAATGGCTCCCCATTCCAGTATTCTTGCCTGGAGAATCCCATGACAGAGGAGCCTGGTGGGCTCATGGGTTCGCAGAGAGTTGGACATGACTCACGCTTTCACTTTCACCAGGAATTGACACCACCAACCATTCTGCCTACAGCCACAAGAGTGATCTTACTAAAATGCAAATCTGAGGGTGTCATTTTTGTGATTTAAAGGCATTGAGGACCTTGATTTGGTTGAGGAATCCCACTCCTCCCTAGTCCCCCAGTGTTAGCCCACATGCAGCCTTTCCTTTGCCATGCTCAGTTATTTTGCTTCTTGGAATGCATGATGTATCTCTTGCTTCTGCATTTTCCACATGCTGATTCTTCAGCCTGTAAGTTTTCTTCCTGTCAAGACTTTACTGCTCTAAGAAATATTTGAGTAAGATGCCCTTTCTCAATAATCCTCTTAAGATAACTTCTTTCCTTGCTTTTATCTCACTATATATCTAGTCTTAGTTTGCTAATCTCTTTCACTCAAAAGTCATTACATTAAGTAGACACAATGAATTTTGAGTAGAAACTTTATGAAATAACATGTGCTCAAAATATGAGTTAAGAATGAACAGTTGCCTACAGATTTACAACTTAGCTCCTTAGGTCCTAAAAATAGATCTAATTTTGCATAGTTATACTTCATAATGGGTTTTCCTGATGGCTCAGCAGTAAAAAAAATCTGCCTGCAATGCAGGAGACGCAGGTTTGATCCTTGAGTTGGGAAGATCCCCTGGAGGAGGAAATGGCAATCCACCCCAGTACTTTCACCTGAAAAATCCCATGGACAGTGGAGACTGATGGGCTATAGTCCAAAGGGTCGCAGAGTCGGATACGACTGGGCACACACACACCTATACATTATAATACTGAGAAGGTTCACAGTTTAATCTTCTGTTCATTGGCTCTGTGCACCAAGGCAATCCTTTTAAATGGCTTTGATAATAGCTAACAATAACTGAACCCTTATTCTGAACCAGGTACCATGCTAAGTCTATATGTGCTTAGTCACTCAGATATGTCCGACTCTTTGCAGCCCCATGGACTGTAGCCCTCCAGGCTCCTCTGAATATGGGATTCTCCAAGCAAGAATATTGGAGTGGATTGCCATGCCCTCTTCCAGGAGATCTTCCCAACCCAGGGATTGAACCCGGGTCTCCTGCATTGCAGGTGGATTCTTTACTGTCTGAGCCACCAGGGAAGCCCTAAGTGCTATATATACCTATCTTAAATCTTGAAACTACCCTTACAGTTCTCATGTGAAAGATGAGAACACTGAGTAGAGGTTCTCTTTAATTTATTTAACTGATATATATGCATTTTACACATAATGTTTGTTTTTAATAGTTTTTACCTGAAGCACTAAAATGTAGTATCTAAAATGTACCACATTTTTAAAGAAAAATTAAAATATCTTGATCTTCTAGTAATTTAACTTCTTTTTCTACTGTTTCTATTTGCTTCAATAAGCATCTGGTGACATTTCTCCTAATTTGCCAGTCCCTTTTGGAACTTCCTTTCCCTTCAGCTTTATTTAGAGTTGCCAAGCTTAGACTCACGGAACAGCAATTGGATCTACGGTGTTCTCCAGATCATTCAAAAGGTATATCCCTGCCTAGTGGCTTTTCGATTGAAATAAAACAAGATGACATGAAAGTTCAGAGAAGATGAATGGCTTGAGCTGATGGGCAGCATTTGGAATTGGGTTTTGTTTTCTTCGAGGATTACGGTGTCATTTTTCTTCGTCTTATCCTGTCTCTGCTGATTCTGTCTAGGGGACGTCTTTTAATGTGAAAAATTGAGTAATCGCTTCATAAGAAGAACTCCAGAGAAAATGCCTCCTGGATCCCAACTTATCCTAATTCACATAACCTGCTCCCTCAGAGTAATGGGTGTTTTTTCTTTATTCAATCAGGTCTCAATTATGACCCAGGAAATCAGTCTCTGGACTAAATGGGAGTAAATGGCAGCTAAGAAACAAGCAAAAAACATCATGTTTTGCCTAGGAGTTCTTTGGGTCAGTGGTTTCTTCTTTAAGAGTCCTGGTGAGGTAAGTTCTAAGTTTTCAGAATGCTCACTGAAGCTATCAATCAGAAGCTTCTGGTATCCTTTTGCCAGGACTTGAAATTGAGCACAGGTGAAGTTATAGCAGGCACACGCGTACACATGCATGCACACACACACTCACACCAGGGCTAAAGGAAACTAAGACAGGACATACTAATTCTTAAAACCCAATAAAATCCAAGTGTTAATAATTGTTCTGCAGGCATTAAGTGGCAGTGTACATAAAGCAAAAGTATAGGATCGGAACACCGCCAGCAACTTCCCCTTCACTCTCTTGCCCCCACACAGAGATCAAGACAAAGAGCCAGCTCCAGCTGTCTCCACTCAGATGGGGCTTCATGGGCACAAGCTAGCTGATGATCAGAGCTATAGATAGAACTATATATGAATATTCTCCCCTGTATATTCTGATTCCTGGTCCAGGAGAATCTGTATCTTTGTAAAGTTCCACTATAGTACAACCTACAACAACAAAAACCAGGAAGTACCTACAGCAGATTCTCTCTTCCACTGACACCTACTCTTGCCATCAAAAGAAAAGGATTCTTGCCAAGAAAAGGATTACAGGACCTGGAGCAAGTCTAGAATTGGCAAGAGTCTGTTTTTTCTGAGGATTCTTAGCAGGGTTTTCTCTGTCTGGTTTGCCTTATAAATTAAAATAAATTTAAAAATCAGGTTTCCCCAACCTGAAGCATCTCTTTCCTTACTCCTCAAAGGAGCATTGTCACCACCTGCATTATTGGTAGCACCTCACGCTCCACTCATTACTGCTTTTTAACAAGAGCCCCACAGTGTTTGTATATGCATTACAGACTGGAAAGTGCTACTCTCTTTCTCCATTTTTGATGGCCTCCAAGTTGATTTTTAGAAATCAGACTTATTCATGTCCTTCTGAACTAGTATCTTTGCCTGAAAATCTGTACAGCCCTCAGTCCCTTCAGGATCAAGTACTGCCCAATTCTTCCATCCAGAAAGGATGGAAGCTTGACCTTAAAGCTGAGCTGTTGCTTTGGGCCCTGCTGCCTGCCTGCAAACATTCCTCATGCCAACATGGACCCCCTCCAAACTGTCTCCAACAGGATCATTTATAGCTGGGCCTCACTGGCCTTGCAGCAGGAACACGCTGTTAAATGTGCGGAACATTCTGAGCACAGTTATTTGTTTAAAATTCCATCTAATAGCCACTCTCCCTTTTATGAAATACAAGGCATACTCTCAAGTCATTCAAGACAGGCATGAAAATTACGCTTTACGGCTCATAGTCCAGTGCTAACCAGTAGTCAGTTTATTCATATATACAGGATATGGAGAACTGCAGCACCAAAAGTTATTAATGTTGACACAAAGTCAAAATTCCAAATGAATAACAGATTTTATTAACAGTTTCTGGCAAGAATTTACTCAAATAGTACTACTTAATCAATGGAGGAGTGAAGGACACATCCTTGAAGTACTTGAAATACGGATAATGTAATGGAATGTTAGTTGCTCAGTCATGTCCGACTCTTTGCAACCCCGTGGACTATAGCCCGACAGACTCCTCTGTCCATGGGATTCTCCAGGCAAGAATACTGGAGTGGGTTGCCATTCCCTTCTCCAGAGGATCTTCCTGATCCAGGGATAGAACCCTGGTCTCTCGTATTTTAGGCAGATTCTTTCCCATCTGAGCCACCAGGGAAGCCCTTGAAATACTGCTGCTGCTGCTGCTAAGTTGCTTCAGTCGTGTCTGACTCTGTGCGACCCCATAGACGGCAGCCCATCAGGCTCCACCGTCCCTGGGATTCTCCAGGCAAGAACACTGGAGTGGGTTGCCATTTCCTTCTCCAATGCATGAAAGTGAAAAGTGAAAGCGAAGTCGCTCAATCTTGTCTGACTTAGCGACCCCACGGACTGCAGCCTACCAGGCTCCTCCGTCCATGGGATTTTCCAGGCAAGAGTACTGGAGTGGGGTGCCATAGTGGGTAAATAGTAAGCAACTGAGGGGATCCTTTGGTAGTCCAATGGTTAAGATTAGATGCTTCCACTGCAGAGGGTCCAGGTTCAATCCTTGGTGCAAAAACTAAGATCCCACAAGCCATGCGGCTTGGCCAAAAATAGGAAATCGAAATTTGAGGTGTTAAAAGTTGTCTAATTACATCTGTTAATTACATTGTCAGCTCAGTTTCAAGTCTAATAGAAATAGACTGTCAATCAAATATTAACTAAGAACTTAGTATATACTGTTTGCTCTATGGAAAATAACTATTTTTTACTCAACATTTACTAAAAGCCTCCTATGTGCCAGATATTGTATACTCAATATATAAAGATGAGTAAGACACTGTCCCTGCTGAAGCCAAAATTCCAATCAGGTTCTTCAAGCCTGATATGAAGAACCAACTCATTGGAAAAGATGCTGATTCTGGAAAAGACAGGGCAGAAGGAGAAGGGGATGAAAGAGGATAAGATGGTTAGATGGCATAACCAACTCAATGGTCATAAGTTTGAGCAAACTCCAGGAGATCATGAAGGACAGGGAAGCCTGGCGTGCTGCAGTCCATGGGGTCGCAGAGTCAGAAAGGACTTAGTGGCTGAGCAACAAGTTAGTCCCTACCCTCAAAGAGTTTATGACCTACACGAGGATGGCATGTAAACAACAGGAATGTGATCAAGTTTTGTGAAGCATTCATGGGCTACAAGAATGCTTTCAAGGAGAAGGCTCAGTTCGGTCTTGGGGAGGCTGCCTTTTTATAAAGACAATCCTCAGTGAATCTTCCAGGCAGAGGGATCAGAACAGCAGAGGAATGGAAGCCTGACACAGCTTGTCACATTCAGAAATCTGTGGGAAGTTCAGTATGCTTGGAATTCAGTTTTGTTTCTTTTTTCAAAATGACAACACAAAGTATTTCAGAAATTTGCCACAAAATAAAAAATAATTTTATGTACCACTGTTATAGTACAAAGATAATGTTACTATACACTGGATCAAACACACAAATATAATAGATTTCATATTTTGCTAACCCTTCCTTAGATCACTCTTGCATTTTAAGAAAGAATACACTTGACTCATTCTTTAAAAAAAAAAAAAAAAGCTATTTTGGAAGTATAGTTGATCCACACTGTTGTGTTAGGTATACAGCAAAGTGATTCAGTTATATACGTTTTTTTTTTTCAGATTCTTTTCCATTATAGGTTATTAGAAGATATTGAATATAGTTCCCTGGACTATAAAGTAGGTCCTTGTTGTTTATCTGTTTTCTGTATATTAATGTGTATCTGTTAATCCCTATCTCCTAATTTATCCCTCCTCTCCTTGCTCATTCTTAATTAACTGTGAAATGTTTCAAATTTAGACCTTGGTATATACCAGCATGCAGATACACAATATAAGGCTTTACAGGGTGGGATAACCATAGTGACTACTTGCATAGATAGAATGCAAGATTTCAGTCTAATTAACCTCTCAACAAATCTACTTTACCTTTACTCATGTTTTAGGAAAGATATTTATTATAGAATTTTAAAGTCTAGCTTAGAGTCTTAGTTTTGTGAGGTGAGGCAGCAGATGGCGCTGGAGCAGTAGGCAGGGGCTAGACCATCCAGGTTAATGTTTTGGGACTTCTTTCCTGTGGGTGAAGGAAAAGTCATTAGATATTTCGAAGCAGGGAAGAGTATCAGTTCCTGGGTTAAGCCCATTACATAAATTAATTCTTTGCTCAAAACCATTCTATGGGATAGTATTATACCCATTTCCAGGTAAGCAAGCAATGTTCAGGGCTTTCCTGGTAGCTCAGATGGTAAAGAATCTGTCTGCAATGCAGGAGACCCAGGTTCAATCCCTGGGTCAGGAAGATCCCCAGGAGAAGGGAATGCAACCTAATCTAGTATTCTTGCCTGGAGAATTCCATGGACAAAAGAGACTGGTGGGCTACAGTCCATGGAGTCGCAGAGTCAGACATGACTGAGTGACTAACACACACACACAAGCCAATATTCAATGTTTCACAGCTAACACATGGCAGAGTATGGATTCAAAGATACTTGTGTTTGACTCCATAGTCTGTACTTTTCTATAAAATAAAATATCCCTGACATGGATAAATTAACAAGCTAAGGGGCTACCATACCTACAGCAATATGATCTTGATGATAAAAACACGAGGAACTGGAGGTGGTAGGCAGTGATGGGAGTCTTGACAGGTTGGACCAATCAGAGTTCTACCCAGCGTGGGACTGAAGTTGGAAAGCGAGGGCAGCTGGAGAGAGAGAGAAACATTTTCTCGTTCTGTGTGTACCACCATAAGATCATGGGATGTCTATACCACCACAGAGCTCTGTGAGCTGGGTCCTTCTGGTTTTTTGATATGCTGAAGAAGAAACAAAGTAATCTGTAAAATACCATTCTAAGCCTTGTTTATATGGTTATTCTTCCTACTATAAAAATCTATTGTGCATGTCTGGAGCTAAAGAATATATTATTTCTACAGGCTTTCTTTCTGTGACCAAATCTTAATTTTTCTCTTGGCAGTTGGATTCCTCAGGTGGATTAGGGCAAAGTTAATATGCTCACAAAGGCACCAGAGAAAGCATATTAATAATGAAATATTGCCCCCAGTTACACATCAAGTGCTGTGTGTCTTTAAGAAATATTTTAGGATTATGGAAAAATGTTGAGTCTCCAGAATGACGTAAATTTACTTACAAAATATGATTTTTATCCAAATTCCAGTTATCCCTTGCCTGAGATAGAGCTGCAAATTTAGGAGTATTTGCAAATATCATGTCTTCCTGTTAAAATGCAAATATCTCTACAGTCATGTACACTTTCTTAATATAATACATGGTATTGCCCATTCACCTCAGCCAAACTTTAACATATATATATATATATATATATATATATATATATCCTTACTCTACAAATAAACTCATATTTTACAAGGCTATATATACCCATTCAGTCTCCAAGTCCATGTCCAAACCCATCAAGAAATATTTTTAATCTATCTTGTTCATTGTCTTATTTGATATTAAGATAAATATAAGCAGTTTTAATGTGGTTAGTATGTTTGAGCATTAAGTTACTGCTTTCTTGGTCTCATCACTGGCTTTGAATGATTTTCACTCATAGGCTGTTAATTAAAATTTCTGGCCCATTTATTCATAAGACTTTCTACTTCAACAGCCCTTGTGCCAAATCTGTACCTGTTTAATTTACTTAGAAACACGAGCCCATACTTTCATTTCCTGTTCTGCTGCCAAAGTTAACCTCCTGGAGTTTTTAAAAATGTGAGTCTCTACACAGTGACAACACAAAGGCAGAACATAAAAAAAGAGAGACCGGTTCTGCTTCTCCTCCCCCATTATTAACTGTCGGCACCAAAGATAGTCCAGACTCGGGTTCGACGTTGGCTCAAGGGAATTTCATGTGTGTGCAAGGTGATAAGTGCAAAAAAAGTCCAGAGTTGGAAAGTCCACACTGAAATTAGGAAACGGGGAAAAAAATAGACACCCCATATAATGTGCGGTCGTTATGAGATGGGCCATAACTTTAGCCCGCTGCCGGCTCTGGCTGAGCCTCGGTCTAGGTAAACAGTGCCCAGTACTGTGAAGCATTAGGTTTTTAGAAGTGAAGTTAAACTGATAAATTAGACCTCATTTATTGAACAGCAGTTAGAGCCGATTGCCTAGGGAGTCGTTTGACACCTTTGAAGACCCTGCTAACTTAATTGGTGATAGTTTGGGGGCTGAAGGAAACATTTAAGCCAGGAGCAGCAGGACACCGTGCCGCATGAAAATGGAGAAGACAAGCTTCCTCTCTGACAAGGGGAGTCATCTATAGATTTTTGTGTCCATTGTTTTCGCTTATTTGTGTGTGTGCTTTACTCAGTCAATCAAATATAATTGACACCACTGGGTTCTGTTGTTTTGTAGATGACAGGAGCTAATGCAAGGGAAAAAAGCTGCAAGTAAACTTCCCCCTGAAAGGCTGTGAAAAGGTTTTTCCACAGGGCCCGTGACATTTTTTGCTCAATTGTATTAATTGATGTAGTGACAAGACACTTGGAAAGATGATGGATACTGATCACTACACCCTTTTTTTTTTTTAAGGTTGGGCTGTATCTTGCTATTAGCATAAGCACTTGTTTGTACAAGGAGGGGACAGCAGACAGAGAGAACAAAAGAAGAAATAAGACAGCAGTTTACCCACCACATGCACCTTCTGGGGAGGGCACTGGTTGGCTCTGTAAGAGTGCCAAGGCTACACTGGGGGTGGGCGATTACTCAAACACAAGCTCTTAGCTTTGAAATTCCAATCTACACCCCTAGACCTGTGGTCTTTGAAGAGAGTCCATCCCAGTTTTTTAATCATTTGCTCAGAGAAGGCAATGACCCCCAACTCCAGTACTCTTGCCTGGAGAATCCCATGGACGGAGGAGCCTGGTGGGCTGCAGCCCATGGGGTCGCTAAGAGTCGGACACAACTGAGCGACTTCCCTTTCACTTTTCACTTTCATGCATTGGAGAAGGACATGGCAACCCACTCCAGTGTTCTTGCCTGGAGAATCCCAGGGACGGGGGAGCCTGGTGGGCTGCTGGCTATGGGGTCGCACAGAGTCGGACACGACTGAAGCGACTTAGCAGCAGTAGCAGCTCAAAGCCAAAAATGATTCTAACAGGTTCTTAAAGTCCTAACTGCTTAAGTGCCAGGATAAAAGACTGAGAGAACCCTACAGGTGCCAAAGCACCCTGGGACTAGGGTGACTCAGGCTAGGAGAGCTAGAGATTTGGGGATACTCATTTCTCAGAGTCAGTGACAGCAGCAGTGATGCGTTAGAGGAAGCCACATGGCTTAGCAACACAGTGAAATGACTCTGACTACTTACAGATAAGAGCTACTCAAAGGAGACCTTGAAGACTTAAAAGGGGAGGATACAGAGGAAAGAGTCTTTTTTATTTTCTTTTTTTTTTTTGTCTGCAGAAGTCTGCTGACAATTGCAGGACTATAATCTGTGGTCATTTGAGGTACCCATAGCTGTGCTCTGGCATCTTGAGTGTTCTTTTGTTGTCCAGTCACTAAGTCGTGTCCAACTCTTTGCCACCCCATGGACTTCAACGAGCCTGGTTTCTGTGTCCTTCCCTGTCTCCCGGAGCTTGCCCAAACTCACATTGGTGATACCAAATAACCATTTCATTCTTTCTTGCCCCTTCTATTGCCCTCAGTCTTTCTCAGCATCAGGGTCTTTTCTGATGAGTCAGTTCCTCACAACAGGTGATCAAGTTATTGGAGCTTTAGCTTTAGCATCAGTCCTTCCAATAAATATTCAGAGTTGATTTCCTTTAGGATTGACTGGTTGATCTCTTTGTAGTCCAAAGGACTCTCAAGATTCTCCTCCAGCACCACAATTCAAAAGCATCAATTCTAATGTGTAAATCACCTTGAGTTGTTTGAGCTTATCCTAAATTCACAGTGCAAATGTGTTTTCAATCATACTAAGAAAGCCCCTTTAATTTTTTTAAAAAATGTTTAACTTCATTAATTTATGAAGTTCATTCATTCATCTGCTCTCCAGAATTTCTGTTGTTTGACATTTAAATTTTGAGTTGCATCATTCAATATTAGGAAATTTAGAGGGAGGGCTAGGGTAAGGATTGAAGGAAAATGTCCATTATCTGTATCTTCCAGGGAAAAGTCAGTTGCTGAAAGCACAGTTCAAGGAAGATGAAAGCCCAGACTTGATTTTGTCCCACAAATATTTCAGGGAAGCATTTTATATACCTTGTCCCAGAAGAATTTATATAATATATCCTGAGTAAATAGTGAGACTCAATTTTCCAGAATATATTTAGCTGCCTATACTATTTTCCAGGTGTCAGTAGATAGTCATGGCATGTATACAGGAGAACTTTCTAGACGGTCTAGTAACTGGAGGGTCTCGTGCTCTTTCTCGGAGAAAATCCTTCATTCAGTCACACATTCAATACATACTTATTGAGCACCTGCTATGTTGCAGACACTGGAGATGTAACACTGAGGGAAAAAATGGCATCTCTGCTCTCCTGGATTATTCAGTCTAATATGAGAGACAGGCATTAGTCAGGTGATAAACCCAAATAAATGTGGAATATGGTAAGGGCTGTGTTATGAGAGGCAAATGGGACTGAGAGGTTTATAACTAAAGGTTCAGAGAAGTCTTCACTAAAGAAGTAATGACTGAGCTGAGATTTGAAAAGCTGAAATACTGACCCACGAAGGGCAGGGAGGGCAGAGAGGAAAAGGGAGAACAAGTCAGTCATTCATACATAGTAAGAGGGACTCATGCAACAAGGAGCATGGTAGAAGGTGAGCTCCAGGTGGGTTAGACAGGGTTATGCCAACCTGGGACAAACAGCTTTTAAATCCAGATACCCTGCAGTTATGCTGTCCTCCTCCACCAAACTTACCTCTTTATTAACCTTTTGCCATTTTTATTTTTGAGATCTCAGACTAGTGGTAATAGGTTATCAAAATAATGGCAAAAGTCTGGTGAGTGCCTCTTGAACAGATTCCTCAAAACTCCCAGTATAGTAAGAGACTGAGCAAGTAAACAGGGCAAGAGGAGCTGGGTGGGCTCTCTGGCTATGAGAAGCCTGGATAGTCATGTATCGGCTCTTCCTGTTTATGTCTAGAGTGAAATGAATCCTTGTTATTGGACAGCATTGACTCTTTGCACCAACTTCAACTTGGAAAAAGATTCAGATGACTTGGCCATGAAGGAATTTGCTTGACTGGTAGAATTATACTGCAGAAACATGGAACCATCTTGGATTGTGTCCTTAATACTAGTAGAGAACAAAACACTTTTTAAAAATGATGTAAAGGTGAGATTGAAAAAAAATTTTTTTTTGCTACCACAGTCTTACTAGAGAGGCTCCATAGGCAGAAGAACAAACCTTGGCCATCACTGGTTGCTGGCACCTTGGCCATGGCAACAGCAGTGACAGAAAAGGAGCTACAGCAAATGGTCCAAGGACCTCGTAGAGAAGCTGTTCCGTAGCACCAGCAGCTCCTTCTCCACTGTCACCTATGAGTTCCTACAGAAAAGCAAACAGAAATGCATCACTGTGTCCATGACGTCAATTAGATACTGGAAGAAAACTGAACATGAATTGAATCCTCATGGAAGAGATGCTTCTGGCACAAGGGACCATGTCTACCCTGGAGAGAGAGCAAGTTAAGCTGGCCTGAGCGCCTGTGTAACCTCCAACAAAGAGCACAGAACTGACACTTCACAAATCCCCTTAATAAGACATTTCAGAATTGAACATCAGCAGGGATTAAATCTGCAGTACACCTTTGGCAAAATAACCACATGGTTTTATATACGATTGGTCAAGTTTCCACTGTTTTCCTGCACATGCACACACACACACACAGACACACTATCTTACACTCTACTAGGGTGTTCTCCTAAAGCCACCAATTGCAGGGAAGGCCTGTCTCATCACTGTCCACTACCCACATTATGCTCTCAGTCTCTTGTCACACCTTTACATGTTTTTCCTCTGCCTGGAATGGCCAGGTGACTCAGAGGTAAATAATCCACCTGCCAATGCAGAATGACACATGAGACATGGGTTCAATCCCTGGGTTGGGAAGATCTCCTGGAGGAGGAAATGGCAACCCACTCCAATAGTCTTGCCTGGGAAATCCCATGGATTTCCTCCTGTCAGAGGAGCCTGGCAGGCTATAGTCTATGGGGTCACGAAAAGATAATAGATTCAGCATGAAGGCAGTTACAGTAATTCCAGCTTCCTTCAGGTCTGGCTATTGGGCAATGCTGGGAGTTCCTTTCTGTCTCTAGCTTTCATACAAATCATCTGCCATCCTCTTCCCTGTCTCAGTCCTGCCTGTGATGTGCTGATTCCCATTAAGTCACATCAAAATGGTCACTTCTTTTTAACCAAAAATTATATACTTTTCTATTTGTAATTAATCAAAGTTCAGACTCTATTATAAGGTCTTTATCTAATCAGCCATGACTCCTCACTGCTGCTATAAAAAATCATGCTAATCCATAAATGGGGAGAAAAATCAGAAGCGTGACTCCTCTCAGGTTCTACAGATTTGCCTGCCCCTGGATGCTGCCTGTGCAAAAAACCATCAGCTTACTGGTTTTGACATAGCTTTTTCTAAAATTAATTTTTATTGGTGTATAGTTGCTTTACAAGATTGTGTTAGTTTCTGCTGTACAACAAGGTGAATCAGTTCTACATATACATGTATCCCCTCTTTTTTGGACTTCTTTCTCATTTTTGTCACCACAGAGCACTGAGTAGAGTTCCCTGTGCTATATTGTAGGTTCTCATTAATTATCTGTTTTACACATAGTATCACTAGTTGTATACGTCAAGGCCAATCTCCCAATTCATCCTACCCCCCTTTCCTCCTTTGGTGTCCATACATTTGTTCTCTACATCTGTGTCTCCATTTCTGCTTTGCAAATAAGATCATCTATACCATTTTTCTAGATTCCCCATATAAGCATTAATACATGACATTTGTTTTTCTTTTTCTGACTTACTTCACTCTGTATGACTGTCTCTAGGTCCATCTACATCTTAACAAATGACCCAATTTCATTCCTTTTTTATGGATGCGTAAGATTCCACTGTATATATGTACCATATAGCTTTTAACAAAATAATACATATTTTTGGACTAAGGCTCTCTACCCATTAGGGATCAGTTCTTTACTTGAAGCAAACTCTGTCCCTCAAACATCCTCTCCACCTCTCCTCCTTCCAGCACTGTGGCTGAAATTGCCCACTTGTTTCATTGGGGTCTTGCTGCATAACTTCTTAATTCCCATGTACGTTCTAGAAGGAATTGTTTTACACATCCCTTTTGTCCAGGGCTGTGAAACAGTTTGGATACTCAGTATGTTAATGATTCATTTACCACCAAAGCTAAATCTTTGACAACGAAACAAGCTAGGAATCTCCTCTAAGCCAGGGAGAACCAACCAGTTTGAAATCATCGTGTCATAACAAATTTTGTAGGTGAAGGTGGCTAAATGCCAGAGCTTTGGAGTCTAGTTTCCTCCCATTTTTCACCTTGTTGTAGACACCAGAAATGCAACGTTGAGCATGTTGGTCCCTGTCCATAAGGAGCTAATTCTAAAGCAGGAAAACATATGTACCAAAAAAGCAACCAAAAATTCTATGAAGAACATCAAAGTGCACATTTTTGAACACTGCCTGGAGGTTGCATGTCTGAAAAGTCTTCCCCAAGGATGTAGCATTTAATCTAAGACCTGGATGGTGGAACTGGCTATGCAGAGAACAGTGAAAGGGACATTTCACAAAGAAAGAAGCCATTTTTGTGAAGGTGTGACTGTAGATACCATTTCAGAGTGTTTGAGGAACAGCAATAAAGACAAGATTTCACATATGTGATAGTGACTGCATCAGGTCAGGTAATCCAGGAAGTAGATCCAGAACCAAAGTAGAAAAGTGAGACATTTATTGGTCAAATGCCTGTGAAATACAGAGGGAATAAGAAGCAGGTATAGGCTGTGAAATCTCTAGGTCATGACATCTGGGAAATGAGAGGTAAAGGATGGAGGGCTAGATATAAAGAGCCTCAGATTACAGTGAAACTCTGAGGAAGCTTCAACCAGGCCACAGGGAGCTGGAATAAATACTGTGTATCTAAGAGGTTCCATTTTGGGTGGAAATGGCCCAGCTCTGGTGCTCCCATTGTGTTGAATCATTAGCTGAGAGAGAAGCATGGCCTCAGCCTGACTGCTGTGGCAGCTGAGACTCCTTCCAGAAGGTTCCTTCTGGAAGAGAGACCTGAGTGGCCCACCTCCTTGGCTTACATAGTGGCTTCAGAATTTCTTTGTAACTGTGACTCAGGATGCCAAACTACTGGGAAGATAGGATCTTAGATACATGTCATATATTACTATACCTCAGTGTTTCCCAGTTGAGGACCGTTTTGCCCCCAGGGGATATTTGGCAATATCAGTTATTTTTGACAGTCATATCTTGGGAGGGATTGGAGGGGCAATAGTAAGTAGAAGCAAAATATGCTGCTAAATAACACTCCAGTGCATAGGAATGGCCCTCCACAATGAAGAATTACCTAGTTTAAAATACCAAGAATGTAGGACTTCCTTGGTGGTCCAGTGGTTAAGAATTCGCCTTCCAATGCAGGGGACATGGGTTTGATCCCTGGTCAGGGAACTTAGAGCCCACGCTCCCATGCTCTGCAACAAGAGAAGCCACCGCAGTAAGAAGCCTGTGCACCACAATGAGAAGCCCCTGTGCCACAAGAGAAGCCCACGTGCCACAACAAAGACCCACTGCAGCTAAAACAAAAAACTAAAATTAAAAAATAAAAATAAAGAATTTTTATAAGTCAATAATAAGAAAAAAAATTTTTTAAACACCAGCAATGCCTGGGGTAAGGAAACCTGATTCACAACAAATTGAAAAAAATATCAGCTATATTTGTAACTATATATTTGAATGTGAGATGGTGAGCGTGTGGAGGCCAGTAACACATGAGACACATCACGGCACATCAGAGAGCATTGTGAACCCCAAACTCTACTTCCAAATCTTGCTTATTTCCTATTTCAGTGTATATACTCTATGAAATAATTCACACACATATTGCACAGATGTTATAAAGGCAATGCCACGTACGCCCAGGAGCCTCTTGATTTGAGCTTCATCTACCAGCTGTTGCCACCTAAGTACCAAATATTGTTCTCATGGCAAGGTTGAGGAATGATGCTCTTTTTTGTCAGAAGAGAAGAAAATGGCCCCCAGCTATACATTTTTATGTAACACATGCAGTGTTCCTCACTTGAGTTACCATTCTGATTTAAAACATAATTGTTTAAGGAGTTTCAGTTATGGGTGGGTATAACAAAACCCCTATTTCCTTTCCTATTAAAGGAGCCCAAACGCTGTCTCCTTTATTCCATTTCTCCAGGGTGAAACCGTAGCTGTGAAAATGTACTCTTCAGTCCACTGACAGAACACACTCACAGCCAAGAGTGAAGTTTCTCAGAGCAGATATGAGAATAAGAGTCTTGGAAATAATTTATTTGAAAATATGAAAGTAGCCCAGAACATGAGATCACTTTTGGCAGCCTAAAAAAAAAGAAACAGAATTGACCATTGTACTCATAACGTGCAAAGCCAGGGTCAGCCTTCCAAGAGCTCAGCTGAAGGTCACAGGAAGAAATCAGATACAGAGAAACTTTCAAAAGAAAGAAAAGGAAGGAAAAACATGTTCGATCCCCTGCCTCTGGCCTGCACTGACACCCATAAGAGAGTAACAGTAGATTACACGGCGGCAGAGTAATTTCCCTGCCAGTAAATAGTTCTGGGGAAAGGTGAGTTGGAAAGGATCAACCGAATTAAAGGTAGAGGTTATCTGTAGATTTCAAGTGTGTGTTTCAGTGTTGTTCCACTTTATCATAAATAATTATCAAGTGACAGGAAAGTTTTTTAAAAGTATATAAAAGAATGAATCAGCAGAGTTAGCAGAATTATAAGATGACTTTTCTGGTTTGTGAAATTGTTTGAAAACCGAGTTATGGCCTTATACTTAACACAGAGTATAAAGGTTCAACACAGATATTACAATCTGATAATAAAATTATAGAATGTCTCTCTCTTCTTTACCTAACGTAGGGTTTACTTACAAGAAGAAAACCAGACTTGGTTTCCGATAGGAATCTGGCTTCCATTCCTGGCAGAGATCCAGGGAACGGAGCCTCTTGGTTTGAGCTTCTTATATTATGTAAAGAAATTCACAGACAGAAGGGAATACATTGTGTCTCAAGGGTTCTTCAACCTATCTGTGCCACTTAAATCTTTATAAGATTCAAGAAAAGGATTTGTCTTCTCTTTCTTAAGTTCCTGGGAGAAACAGACCCATTTTGAAAGCTGGAAAACATGGACACCATTGTGCTACTGACACCATGACCTTGACAAGTAAACCCAACATCACTGAGCCTATGATTTCTTTCTATATACCTGCCTGTTTTACCTCGCTTAATCGGAAATAAATTCAATAAGAGAAATAAAATCATTTGGCTCTTTGAAAAGTAAGATGCTATGGAAGAAAGACTTTTTAGATAATTTCTTCTACTGCAACGGGAGATAGAAGCAAACACAAGGGCCGGTTGTGCATTCATGCATGTTCACTTCCCAAGTCTTCCCATTTTGACTGTTCCCCTTGATCAGAAAATGTAGAGTGCAGCTGTGTGTTCCTAGATGCAGCAGAAATAAACATTCACAAGCTTCAGAAACACGCATGAGGAGGCTTCAGCTTGCATGATTCACTACCGCTTTTGACACTCTTCACAAATCAAGTTTGATTGGGTTTCTCATTGAAGCGATCTGACAGCCTAACCAAGAGGCCTCCTGGGGCTGGTTTTTTTTTTTTCCTTAGTAATAGTTAAAAAAAACAAGCCCAGAAACAGTAGGTTGGAAGTATCCAAACTTAGTTTTCTTTTTTATTTATTGTCATGCAATTGCTTCTTTAACTCACTCTATTGATCTTGAGTGGGAGGAAGAGGGGGTTGGATGGAAGGGGAGCATTGCTCAGAGTCAGGCATCTGTGGTTTGGTCCTGAGGGAAAGAAATAAATAGTCCCAACCTAGAAGATGAGGGAGGAGAAGGTAAAAAAAAAAAAAAAAAACAGAAGATTGACTGGCTTGCAAGGGATCCCAATGGATTCCTGCTTACACCAGAGCATCATTTAAGCCTATGTTCTTCCATCTACCTTGTTTGCAGTAAATAGCTGCCCATTATATCAGGTCAGGCAAGTGCCAGGGCGTCACAGCTCAGTGGCCCTGATCTGCCTGCAGAGCAGCCAGAAAGGTCCCCCAGAGAGCGCATGCGTGTGTCAAGTTCTGGAGCTGTCAAGGTTCTAAGCGACAGCTTATCTTGAGGGTTTAAAACATGCAAGCTGTCCCTGCTTGCTTCTCTCCTCCCCCACCCACCACTTTCGCTCTTCTCGCTTTCCCTCCTCCATCACCCCCTCCTCCCCAGCACTTTTCCCTGTTGGCAATCTGCTTGAAAGAAGACAGATGCTGGAGCAGTTTTCCTTAAGTCGGCTCTAATTCCATAAGGTACAATCCACCAAACACAACTCTGTCCATCTTTTGAAAAGGCTAACATCCCGAGGCAGCCCCATTTATTATTTGTCTTGACACTAACACAAATATCTTCAGATGGGTTAGAGTCTGTCACTTTACCATCCTTATGTTCTTTGCCCTCAATAAATAAGACACATTAAAGTTCTTAAAGGCAAACAAAGAGCTGTATCCTGGGTACCATTTGTCCTGCAGTTGCCATGTTTAATTGAACATTTTATAGCACTCTAATGCCATGTCAGATTCTTAATGTGACGTGTGTTCCTCTCTTACATTATCAGCGGCTAAGAACATCACAGAATCTTCCTTGAATTCGTGTGTATGAGAAGTAAGATTTATCCTGTGCACTTCACTGAATCATTTATGAGTTGCCTTATCTCACCCAGGCAATTTTATAACTTGTAAATGGCCCCTCTGGTCTGCTGTCTGAATTTTGTTTACTCTAAAATCCCAAAATAGTAGGACTAGTTTCAAGATAGCAAGCTAAATTTTGCTGCAGTGTAGAATTACCCTGTATCTGTCCTTTACTTTGCCATTTTGGGGTCCCAGATATAAGGATGGAACCAAATGGGGGGCGGCAGACAATAGAGAAAATAAACATATTTCAGAGATGGTTTATACAGGCAGTGTGGTTTCTGCTAGCCCACGGCCATAGTGTGAGGAGTCTAAGTTTCCCAAGTACCCTACGTAGTCTTGAGTTTTTCTATGTATTCTGACAATAAATGCAACTTAATGTTTATCTCTGATGTCTATTCATTTCAGAATGACCCCCTTCACTTTTGGAAGCTCCATGTAATCTATAAGATGTGTGAAATAGTCTTTGCTTTGAACCAAAAGCATATCTTTACTTTTTCAAAAATTAAAATTTTTGAAATTTTAAAATTAACTTTAAAATGAAAAAATTTAATTAAAAAAACTTTAAAATTAAGTTATAAATATGACATTGGAAATGGTTTTTCAGGTATTTTTCATGGGAGGCAGTGCAGCACAGTGAATTGATCTGGATTTCATACCCGTCTCCGTCATTTTCTCCTCAAGTCTTGGTTTACTCATCTATAAAATGTAAATAATGAGCTTTATATTGTAAGCCAGTTAGTTATAAAGATTGCATATGAAGTGTTTAACCCAGTATCTAGAACATTCATAGGCACTAAATAAATGCCTACCGTTATTTTTGTTGTTTTTACCATTGTTAGATTTATATAAGTCTGATTTGTGAAACCCCAGAATAGACTGATATAAAATACTGTCAGACACTTTCTAACTGTATTTTTCTTTAACTTGCCATCATAGATCATGGTAGTAGCAGAATAAGGGTGACGTAATTGCCTATATTCATTTATTATTTCCACAAATGTGTATTGAGTGTCTGCCATGTACAAGCATTATGAGAAGATGAGATGGCAAATTCTCCAGCTAAATAGTCGTGAGGGTTAGAGTTACAACTGAAAACTTCAGTCCTCAAGCTCATAAGAAATCTTCGGATAGGTATTCAAAGGGATAGAGAATCTCTGGATTCTATCCATGTTGGGAAATCCACTAAATCTGTTGATTCAGACTTTTTGGTCCAAAGTTCACCCCATTCCTATAGATATGTCTAAATTTCTTTAAATTTCCAGCAGTAACATTTTTTTAGTTGAAATATAGTTGATTTACAATGTTGTATAGTTTCAGGTATACAGCAAAGTGATTCAGTTCTGTGTGTGTGTGTGTGTGTGTGTGTGTGTATGTACACTTATCCTGGAGAAGGGCATAGCAACCCACTTCAGTATTCTTGCCTGGAGAATCCTATGGACAGAGGACCCTGGAGGGCTACAGTCCATAGGGTCACCAAGAGTCAGACACAACTGAAGCGACTTAACACGCATGCATATATACTTTTCCATTATAGGTTATTATATAGAATATAGTTCTCTGTGCTATACAGTAGATCCTTGTTGTTCATGTTTCACATATATTAGTATAAATCTGTTAATCCCAAACTCTTAATTAATTTATTCCTCCCCCTCTTCCCCTTTGGTAAGCATAAGTTTGTTTTCTATGTCTGAGTCTGTTTTTGTTTTGTAACTAAGTTCATTTGTATATTTTAGATTCCACATATAAATGATATCGTATGATCTTTGTCTTTCTCTTTCTGACTTATTTCACTTAGTATGATGCTCTCCAGGTCCATCTATGTTGCTAAAAATGGCATTATTTCATTCTCTATAGGCCGAGTAATATTCCATTATATTGACTGTGTAGATATTTCACATCTTTATCCAACCATCTGTCAATGGACACTTGTTTCCATGGCTATTGTAAATAGTTCTACTATGAACATTGGGGTACATGAATCTTTTTGAATTAGAGTTTTCATCTTTTCTGGGTACATGCCCAGGAGTGGGATTGCTAGATAATGTAGTAGCTCTATTTTTAGTTTTTTAAGGAACCTCTGTGCTGTTCTCCAGGGGCTTCCCAGGTGGCACAGTGGTGAACAATTCACCTGCCACTTGGAAGAGATGGAAGAGACTTGGAAGAGACTTGAGTTTGATCCCTGGGTTGGGAAGATCCCCTGGAGAAAGAAAGAACAACCCAGTCCATTATTCTTGCCTGGAAATTCCATGGATAGAGGAGCTTGGCGGGCTATAGTCCCATGGGATGGCAAAGAGCTGGACACAACTGAGCCACTGAGAACATTACATTATGTAGAAAATACTGTTCTCCATAGTGGCTGCATCAATTTACATTCCTACCAACAGTGTAGGAGGGTTTCCTTTTTTCCACATCCTCTCCAGCATTATTGTTAGTAGATTTTTTTGGTGAGGGCCATTCTGACCAGTGTGAAGTGATGCCTTATTGTAATTTTGATTTGTATTTCTCTAATAATTAACGATGTTGAGTATCTTTTCTTGTGGCTGTTGGTCAGCTGTATGTCTTCTTAGAAAAAATGTCTGTTTAGGTCTTCTGCTAATTTTTTATTAGATTGTTTGCTTTTTGATACTGAGCTGTATGAGCTGTTTGTGTGTTTTGGAAATTCAGTCCTTATTGGTAGTATCATTTGCAAATTTTTTCTCCCATTCTGTAGATTATTTTCTCATTTAGTTGTTGGTTTCCTTTGCTAGGATAAAGCATCTAAGTTTGATTAGATACCATTTGTTTGTTTTTATTTCTTTTTCACCTTCACCAATGCCATCTTAATATAAAAATATTATTAAATCTTTTTCTTAATCAAAGTCATCATAAAGGAAGGCTGACAGATCCATTCTTATCTCTGCATCCTTTCCAGTCATTGGAGCAACCCCTGTTATTAAAATGTTTTTTACAGATGGGCAATTCATATCAAGCCTATAATAAATCTTTCCATTTTCCCCAGGATGCAAATGTGAGAAACATCAAAGAAATTCAATTACAAAAACCTATTTTCATTCAGTTAAGGACAGGATTTATTACTTGTTGCTATTTTCCATGTTTCACACAGGCATAAATGAATTCAATTTCAATCAAGGTATCAACTCTGTCCTATTAAGTTTTGACTGGACTAAACATAAGCCTCTTGGCTTGAGAGGATGCAGTTCTACAAGTAGGCTTAAAAAAATACAGTTAGATACATGGATACATTTACTGTTTGGTTCTGAGCATCTTTAAGCAGGATACATAGGAGGTAGGACAGTTATGGTTTTGCTGGGTACCTTTTGTCCCACGTTAGCAGTCTAGTCTTACCTGAGGAAGAAGAGGAGGTAAGAGGCCCATGACCACTCTCCTGGGTACCCATTTGTTTCTTAAAAGACTTCAGCTTGGCCACTCCAGCCAATGCTGCTGAGTAAGGGACCTTGAGGTGTGCTCAAGCATCTGGCAATCAAGGGGCCTTGCCTTCTTTGTAATAGGCTGGATTATTCATGGACCAATGGTATATCCTTTATCTACAAGCCTCCTCCTTCAGCTCACTTATTACAGCATGGAGCACAGTGGAGAATTTTTGTTTTTTTCCTTTTAAGCATAGGGTCTGAGTAAAGTGTTTAAGTGAAATCGTTCCAAAGAAAGTTCAAAACAGGTTATCTCAGTACTCCATACCCCAGGTGGCAAAGTGAGTCACCGGCTGGAGAGAGCATATGGGTACAACCTCTTGTACAATAATTTGACATTACTTTCTTATCATCTAAAGTCTGCATGACTCAGGTAGATACCCAATTCCACTCCCAAATATACAACATGGAGACTTTGTTGCCTCTGTGGACCCAAAGAACCATACAGGAACCACCTTCACAGTGCTGTTTGTGATAACAAACATTGAGAACCCTTAAAGTGTCTGATAGAGTGAATAGGGTCGCAAAGTGTAGGACAGGACTGAAGCGACTTAGCACACATGCAGGCAGTATTCTCAAGCAATGGATTGTTGTGAAGCAATGAAACTAAATATATCCTGTCTTAATGCAATAGCAATATTAATATCATAATGGGGTCTGAAAAAAACAAGTCAGAAAACTATATAATATATACATATACTTGTGAGACACATGTATGGGCTTCCCTGGTGGCTCAGAGGTAAAGTGTCTGCCTGCAATGAGACCTGGGTTCGATCCCTGGGTCAGGAAGTTCCCCTGAAGGAAATGCAATCCACTCCAGTACTCTTGCCTGGAAAATTCCAAGGACAGAGGAGCCTGGTAGGCTACACTCAATGGGAAGGCAAAGAGTCGTACATGACTGAGCAACTTCACATCTCATGAATATTAATATCCTAATGCGGTCTGAAAAAAACAAATTAGAAAACTATATAATAGTTACAAAAAATGTGAGATAATGTAAGATACAATTTTTTATAAAGCTCAGAGTCATACAAAAACAAAGTCTAAGATAGTATTTACCTCCAGGAAGGTATAGGTGTGGGGAAGAGTACCTTAGTAGTAACAACAACATTAGAAATTTCTGTAGTCTTCAGTTGAGTAGCAGATGTGCTAATAATCGGGCTTCCTTGGTGGCTTACACGGTAAAGAATCTACCTGCAAGGCAGGAGACACAGGTTTGATCCCTGGATCAGGAAGACAATAATAATTGTATTACTACGCCTCATGATTTATACATATTCTATGTGTGTATGAAATAGATGATTAAAATTCCATTAAAAAAAATCTTAGCTAAGAAATTCCCTGGTTGTCCAGTGGTTAGAACTCCCTGCTTCACTGCAGGAGGCATGGATTCCCACCCTGGTGAGGGAACTAATATCCCACATGCCAAGTGGCATGGCCCAATAATAATAAATAAATAAGTAAACATAAAAGAAGGGAAAGCATTTTAAAGCCTTTAAAAACAAAAATATCTTAACCTAAACAAAATTTCAGTGGAGTTCAGATAAAACCATATATACATAGACCTCATCTTGAGAGATAATTTCTGAGCACTTGACAATGGAGAGATATGTAAGTAGACATAATGAGGATACAACACACAGTACTATTTCAGAGTTTATCTGCAACTCTTGCTTTCAATTTGCCCATGTTATTTATAGGCCTTTTTTCACATCTACTGTAGCTCATGAATGAACTTCTAAGGGTCACATTTACTTGATAAAGCATCTAGAAGCTCTTTCAAACTGTTATACTTAAAATATCAAATGCAATTGTCCACATTCCCATTTGGGATCCCAGTAGCATCTTCTTCTTCTTCCTAAAGGACTTCACAGAGTTTTACCTGTAGACTCACAGACAAAACAGGTTTTCATAATAATAAACTTACAGTTTAAATGCTGGTAAATTCCCACAGTAGCTGTTTTTTGAAAACTTTTTGTTATTTTCTTCTACTTTAAAATAAGATTGTATAACCTGTTTTATTTATCAGTGAGATAGGAAGCTTGTAAAAATTATATGTGTTCAAGGTTTTGAACCCCAGAGAAAGGCACCATTCAAAGTTATGAGGAATTATAACAACGAATGCAATTCCATTCCTCGTATATGTAGTTGAAATGTATAAACATTCAAAATAAAAGATACAGAAAATGAAATATGGGTTAACAGTGGCTAATTTTTTTGCAGCTGATATCATAATGGCAAATGTTTTTATTCCTTTAGTCTGAAACTTTGGAAGTAGTTTTCATAACATTATGAAAAAATGTCAAAATGCAAAGAAATTGTTAAAGTTCTGGAAAAATCCTTAAGATACTGATGGAACCCTATTATTGCAACTGTGGCTATTTTCACCCAGTGATTAGAAAGTGCCATTATGAGAGGAATTACTGGTTGTAAAACCACCACAAAATACATTGACCTAATGGCAGTTTCTCAAAGCTAAGGCAAAATGTTCCATGAGCTTCTCTTTATTGATTGTTGTTCCCATGCGTACCTCTGGGAACAAAACAGCAAAGAAATGTTTTGATCGGAGAAAGAGTGACCTTTTCTATGGAAGGGTTTTAATGCTGTGATATGCTGAAATAACTAACTGAAAGGATAACAAAGGGGAAAAAAACCCTTATTATTCTGTAGCCCATGGGGAAATTGGCCGTTTTTATACTTTTCTACAAAATCAGGGCTCTGATAAAATTCTTGAGGTTAGCTCTGCAATACTATGCTCTTGATGGAAGTAAGGCATAATGTCATCACATAACCAATGGCTTGGTAACTCAAATAACTGATTAGAACTATAGAAAATGAATTAAAAAGAAAATTCCTTGTACTAAAATGGTAACAAATAAATGTTTCTCAGTCAGTTCAGTTAGGTCGCTCAGTCGTATCCGACTCTTTGCGACCCCATGAACCACAGCATGCCAGGCCTCCTTGCACATCACCAACTCCCGGAGTTCACACAACCTCATGTCCATGGAGTCGGTGATGCATTCCAACCAATTCATCCTCTGTTGTCCCCCTCCTCCTACTGCCCTCAATCTTTCCCAGCATCAGGGTCTTTTCAAATGAGTCAGCTCTTTGCATCAAGTGGCCAAAGTATTGGAGTTTCAGCTTCAACATCAGTCCCTCTAATGAATATTCAGGACTGATCTCCTTTAGAATAGACTGGTAGGATCTCCTTGCAGTTCAAGGGACTCTCAAGAGTCTTCTTCAACACCACAGTTCAAAAGCATCAGTTCTTCGGGGATCAGCTTTCTTTATAGTCCAACTCTTACATCCATACATGACTACTGGAAAAATCATAGCCTTGACTAGATGGACCTTAGTTGACAAAGTAATGTCTCTGCTTTTTAATATGCTATCTACATTGGTCATAATTTTCCTTCCAAGGAGTAAGCATCTTTTAATTTCATGGCTGCAATCACTATCTACAGTGATTTAGTGATTTTGGAGCCCAGAAAAATAAAGTCAGCCACTGTTCCACTGTTTCCCCATCTATTTGCCATGAAGTGATGGGACTGGATGCCATGATCTTAGTTTTCTGAATGTTTAACTTTAAGCCAATTTTTTCACTCTCCTCTTTCCCTTTAATCAATAGGCTCTTTAGTTCTTCACTTTCTGCCATAAGGATGGTGTCATCTGCATATCTGAGGTTATTCACATTTCTCCCAGCAGTCTTGATTCTAACTTGTGCTTCTTCTAGCCCAGCGTTCCTCATGATGTACTCTGCATATACGTTAAATAAGCAGGGTGACAATATACAGCCTTGACATACTCCTTTTCCCATTTGGAACCAGTCTGTTGTTCCATGTCCAGTTCTAACTGTTGCTTCCTGACCTGCATACAGGTTTCTCAAGAGGCAGGTCAGGTGGTCTGGTATTCCCATCTCTTGAAGAATTTTCCATGGTTTATTGTGATCCACACAGTCAAAGGTTTTGGCATAGTCAATAAAGCAGAAATAGATGTTTTTCTGGAACTCTCTTGCTTTTTGATGATCCAACAGATGTTGGCAATTTGATCTCTGGTTCCTCTTCCTTTTCTAAATCCAGCTTGAACATCTGGAAGTTCACAGTTCACATATTGCTTAAGCCTGGCTTGGAGAATTTTGAGCATTACTTTACTAGCATGTGAGATGAGTGCAATTGTGTGGTAGTTTGAGCATTCTTTGGCATTGCCTTTCTTTGGGATTGGAATGAAAACTGACCTTTTCCAGTCCTGCGGCCACTGCTGAGTTTTCCAAATTTGCTGGCATATTGAGTGCAGCACTTTCACAGCATCATCTTTCAGGATTTGAATAGCTCAACTGGTATTCCATCACCTCCACTAGCTTTGTTCGTAGTGATGCTTTCTAAGGCCAACTTGAGTTCATATTCCAGGAGGTCTGGCTCTAGGTGAGTGATCACAACATCGTGATTATCTTTGTCATAAAGATCTTTTTTGTGCAGTTCTTCTGTGTATTCTTGCCACCTCTTCTTAATATCTTCTGCTTCTTTTAGGTCCATACCATTTCTGTCCTTTATTGAGCCCATCTTTGCATGAAATGTTCCCTTGGTATCTCTAATTTTCTTGAAGAGATCTCTAGTCTTTCCCATTCTGTTGTTTTCCTCTATTTCTTTGCATTGATCTTTCCTATCTCTCCTTGCTATTCTTTGACACTCTGCAGTCAAATGGGGATATCTTTCCTTTTCTCCTTTGCTTTTCACTTCTCTTCTTTTCACGGCTATTTGTAAGGCCTCCCCAGACAGCCATTTTGCTTTGGCATTTCTTTTCCATGGGGATGGTCTTGATCCCTGTCTCCTCTACAATGTCACCAACCTCAGTCCATAGTTCATCAGGCACTCTGTCTATCAGATCTAGTCCCTTAAATTTATTTCTCATTTCCACTGTATAATCATAAGGGATTTGATTTAGGTCCTACCTGAATGGTCTAGTGGTTTTCCCCACTTTCTTCAATTTAAGTCTGAATTTGGCAATAAGGAGTTCATGATCTGAGCCACAGTCAGCTCCTGGTCTTGTTTTTGCTGACTGTATAGAGCTTCTCCATCTTTGGCTGCATAAAAAATATAATCAATCTGATTTTGGTGTTGGCCATCCAGTGATGTACATGTGTAGAGTCTTCTCTTGTGTTGTTGGAAGAGGGTGTTTGCTATGACCAGTGCATTCTCTTGGCAAAACTCTATTAGCCTTTGCCCTGCTTCATTCTGTACTCCAAGGCCAAATTTACCTGTTACTCCAGGTGTTTCTTGACTTCCTACTTTTGCATTCCAGTCCCCTATAATGAAAAGGACATCTTTTTTGGGTGTTAGTTCTGGAAGGTCTTGTAGGTCTTCATAGAAACGTCCACCTTCAGCTTCTTTAGCATTACTGTTCAGGGCATAGACTTAGATTACCGTGATATTGAATGATTTGCCTTGGAAATGAACAGAGATCATTCAGTTATTTTTGAGATTGCATCCAAGTACTGCCTTTCAGACTCTTTTGTTGACTATGATGGCTACTCCATTTTTTCTAAAGGATTCTTGCCCACAGTAGTAGATATAATGGTCGTCTGAATTAAATTCACCCATTCCAGTCCATTTTAGTTTGCTGATTCCCAAAATGTTGATGTTCACTCTTGCCATCTCCTGTTTGACTACTTCTAATTTGCCTTGATTCATGGACCTAACATTCAGGTTCCTATGCAATATTCCTCTTTACAGCATCAGACCTTGCTTCTATGACCAGTCACATCCACAACTGGGTGGTGTTTTTGCTTTGGCTCCATCCCTTCATTCTTTCTGGAGTTATTTCTCCACTCATCTCTAGTAGTATATTGGGCACCTACCAACCTGTGGAGTTCATCTTTCAGTATCCTATCATTTTGCCTTTCATACTGTTCATGGGGTTCTCAAGGCAAAAACTCTGAAGTGGTTTGCCATTCCCTTCTTCAGTGGACCACATTCTGTCAGACCTCTCCACCATGACCCGTCTATTTTGGGTGGCCCCACCAGCATGGCTTAGTTTCATTGATTTAGACAAGGCTGTGGTCCATGTGATCAGATTGGCTAGTCGTCTGTAATCGTGTTTTCAGTCTGTCTGCCCTCTGATGCCCTCTCTCAGTGCCTACCATCTTACTCAGAGTTCTAAAAATAGAAGTCTAATCAAAGTAACAATTATTAATACGTCAAAGAAGTAAAGAGCATGGATTCTGGAGCCATATATGGTGGCTTCAAATCTAAGCTCTGCTGTTTCTCATCTTTACGACCTTGGGTAATAGTTGAAACTTTTTATACTTTCTAATCTGTAAAATAGGGGAAATAGTCCTTCCTACCTTATAGGCCTACTGTGAAGGTATATATTAATAATTTAATGCATACAAAGCCCTTATGTTAGTGTTGGGCACATGGTATTATTCTGTTAGTCACTCAGTCGAGTCCGACTCTTCATGACCCAGTGGACTGTAGCCCACCAGAGTCCTCTGTCCATGAAATTCTCCCGGCATGAATACTGGAATGGGTAGCCATTCCCTCCTCCAGGGGTCCTTCCCAACTCAGGGATTGAACCTGCATCTCCTGTGTCTCCTGCATTACAGACAGATTCTTTACCATCTGAGCCACCAGAGATTCTCCAGGCAAGAACCCTAGAGTGGGTTGCCATTCCCTTCTCCAGGGGATCTTCCTGACCCAAGGATTGATCCCAGGTCTCCTGCATTATACGAAGATTCTTTACCATCTGAGCCACTAGGGAAACCCATGGGCACACGGTAAGTACAGATGTTATTAATATTGCATCCAAACGTGTTATGTTTAGAAAAAGAAAGCCGTGAAACTATTTCATCAAGTCAGCAACTGCAAAAATATCTGTACACAAAGCTTCTCTTCTATCACTGTCTGATAAAGGTATGAAGGGTCAGTAATTAAGAAAAACATAAAATGAAGTTTGACTTTAGCATTTTAGTTTCATGGCCTTCTATTCCTCTGCTTTTTCTATGCCACTCTCCTATTATAAGAGGCTAGTGTTTTCTGAAACCTCATAATAGCATATCCATTTATCTATTCAACCAACATTCATTGAATATCTACTATGGATAACACATGTTCTGCATACAGAAAACAATAGTAACTAAGATAATAAAATCCATGCTCTCCTGGGACTTCATTCTAATGTATATGATGGGGTGGGGGGGTGAAAATACGTAAGTAAACAAAGATCGTTGTAGATGGTGACAAGTTTTAGGATGGAATGACAGACTGAAGAGTAAAGGAGGACAGGGTAGACTACTTTAGTTGAGATAACAAGTCTCTCTGAGGAGGTGCTATCCAAGCTGAAATCTGAAGGAGGACACAGCCGTTCAAAGACCTTGGGAAACATCAAGTTCTGGGGCAAGAAGTAGCTGGTGCTTTGAGGAAACAGAAATGCACTGTGGCGAGAGTGGTGCGAGATGAGGCTGGCTCGAGAGGCAAGGACTGTTCTCCCGGGTCCATGTAGTTGAGGGTCAAGAGTTTGTTTACTGACTTTCACTCTAAATATAGAGAGAAGCCATTTGAGGGCTTTGCATGGGGGAGGTAATGTGAGTTACATTATTTTTAATTTATTTTTTTATCGAGGATAATTGCTTTACAGAATTTTGCTGTTTTCTGTCAAACCTCAACATGAACCAGCCATAGGTATACATATATCCCCTCCCTTTTGAACCTCCCTCCCATCTCCCACCCCATCCCACCCCATTAGATTGATACAGAGCCCCTATTTGAGTTTCCTGAGCCATACAGCAAATTCCCGTTGGCTATCTATTTTACATATGGTAATATAAGTTTCCATGTTACTCTTTCCATATGTCTCACCCTCTCCTCTCCTCTCCCCATGTCCATATGTCTATTCTCTATGTCTGTTTCTCCACTGTTGCTTTGTAAATAAATTCTTCAGTACCATTTTTCTAGATTCCGTATATATGCATTAGAATACGATATTTCTCTTTCTGACTCACTTCACTCTGTATAATAGGTTCTAGGTTCATCCACCTCATCAGAAATGAGCCAAATGCATTTCTTTTTATGGCTGAGTAATATTCCATTGTGTATATGTACCACAACTTATTTATCCATTCGTCTGCAGGTGGACAAGTAGTTTGCTTCCATGTCCTAGCTATTGTAAATTGTGCTGCAATGAACAATGGGATACATGTGTCTTTTTTCAGTTTTGGTTTCCTCAGGGTATATGCCTAGGAGTGGGATTGCTGGGTCATATGGTATTTTTATTCCTAGTTTTTTAAGGAATCTCCATACCATCTTTCATAGTGGCTGTATCAATTTACATTCCTACCAGCAGGCAAGAGCATTCCCTTTTCTCTACACCCTCTCCAGCATTTATTATTTGTAGACTTGTTGATGATGGCCATTCTGACTGGTGTGAGGTGATATCTCATTGCAGTTTTTATTTGCCTTTCTCTAATAATGAGTGATGTTGAACATCTCTTCATGTGTTAGTTAGCCATCTGTGTGTCTTCTTTGGAGGAATGTCTGTTTAGGTCTTTTCCCCACTTTTTGATTGGGTTGTTTGTTTTTCTGGCATTGAGTTGTATGAGCTGCTTGCATATTTTGGAAATTAATCCTTTGTCAGTTGTTTAATTTGCTATTATTTTCTCCCATTCTGAGGGTTGTCTTTTCACCTTGCTTATAGTTTCCTTTGCTGCGCAAAACCTTTTAGATTTAATCAGGTCCCACTTGTTTACTTTTGTTTTTATTTCCATTACTCTAGGAAGTGGGTCATAGAGGTGGGTCACAGCTTCAATTTCAGTGCTTATAATTGGGTTGTTAATAATTTCTATTTCTTCCTGGTTCAGTCTTTGAAGATTGAACTTTTCTAAGAATCTGTCCATTTCTTCCAGGTTATCCATTTTATTGCCATGTAGTTATTCATAATAGTCTCTTATAATCCTTATTAAATTTTATAATCCTCTTATTTCTGCATTGTCTATTATAACCTCTCCTTTCTCATTTCTAATTTTGTTGATTTGATTCTTCTCTCTTTTTTTCATGATAAGTCTGGCTAAAGGCTAGTCAATTTTGTTTATCTTCTCAAAGAACCAGCTTTTAGTTTTATTAATCTTTACTATTATTTCTTTCATTTCTTTCTGCTTGAATCTTTATGATTTCTTTCCTTCTACTAATTTTAGGGGTTTTTTTTCCTTCTTGTTCCAGTTATTTTAGATGTAAAGTTAGGTTGTCTATTCAATGTTTTTCTTGTTTCTTGAGGTAGGATTGTATTGCTATAAACTTCCCTCTTAGAACTGCTTTTGCTGCACCCCATAGGTTTTGAGTTGTCATGTTTTCATTGTCATTTGTTTCTAGAAATTTTTTTAATTTCTCTTTGATTTCTTCAGTAACCTGTTGGTTATTTAGAAACGTGTTGTTTAATCTCCGTGTGTTTGTGTTTCTTACACTTTTTTTTCTTGTAATTGATATCTAGTCTCATAGCACTGTGGTTGGAGAAGATGCTTGATATGATTTCAATTTTCTTAAATTTACTGAGGTTTGATTTGTGACCCAAGATGTGGTCTATCCTGGAGAATGTTCCATGTGCACTTGAGAAGATGGTGTATTCTTCTGCATTCAGATGGAATGTCCTGAAGATATCAATGAGATCCATCTCATCTAATATATCACTTAAGACTTGTGTTTCCCTATTAATTTTCTGTTTTGATGATCTGTCCATTGGTGTGAGTGGAGTGTTAAAGTTTCCTAGTATTATTGTGTTACTGTCAATTTCTCCTTTTAACTCTGATAGTGTTTGTCTTATGTATTGAGGTGCTCCTATGTTGGGTGTATAGATATTTACAATTGTTATGTCTTCCTTTTGATTGATCCCTTGATCATTATGTTGTGCAGTTCCTTATCTCTTGTAACCTTTATTTTAAGGTCTATTTTGTCAGATATGAAGCTTGCTTCTCCAGCTTTCTTTTCCTTCCAATTTGCATGGAATATATTATTCCATCCTCTCACTTTCAGTCTATCTGTGTCCTGAGGTCTGAAGTGGATTTCCTATAGACAGCATATATATGGGTCTTGTTTTTATATCCATTCAGCCAGTCTGTGTCTTTTGGTTGAAGCATTTAATCCATTTACATTTAAAGTAATTATTGATATATATGTTCCTATTACCATTTTCTTAATTGTTTGGGGTTGATTTTGTAGATCTTTTTTCTTCTGTTGTATTTCTTGACTATTTAAGTCCCATTAACATTTGTTGTAAAGCTGGTTTGGTGATACTGAGTTCTCCTAACTTTTGCTTGTCTGAAAAGCAAAAGTTTTATTTCTCCATCAATTTGGAATGAGATCCTTGCATGGTACAGTAATCTTGGTTGTAGAGTTTTCCTTTTCAGTACTTTAAATATATCCTGCCATTCTCTTCTGCCCTGCAGAGTTTCTCCTGAAAGATCAGCTGTTAAGTGTATGGGGTTTCCCTTGTATATTACTTATTGCTTCTCCCTTGCTGCTTTTAATATTCTTTCTTTGTGTTTAGTATTTGTTAGTTTGATTAGTATGTGTCTTGGCATGTTTCTTCTTGGGTTTATCCTATATGGGACTCTGCTTCTTGGACTTGATTATTTCCTTTTCCATGTTGGGGAAATTTTCAATTATAATCTCTTCAAAATTTTTCTCATAACCTTTGTTTTTCTCTTCTTCTTCTGCTGCTACTGCTACTGCTGCTAAGTCACTTCAATCGTGTCCAACTCTGTGCGACTCCATAGATGGCAGCCCACCAGGCTCCCCCGTCCTTGGGATTTTCCAGGCAAGAGTACTGGAGTGAGTTGCCATTGGTTGGTGCATTTGATATGGTCCCAGAGGTCTTTGAGACTGTCCTTAGCTCTTTTCATTCTTTTTACTTTATTCTGCTCTTCAGAAGTTATTTCCACCATTTTATCTTCCAACTCACTGATTCATTCTTCTGCTTCAGATATTCTGCTATTGATTCCTATGATACTCCAACATAATTTCAGGAATTGTGTTGTTTGTCTCTGTATTCTTCTAGGTCTTTGTTAATTTATTCTTGCATTTTCTCCATTTTGTTTTCAAGGTTTTTGATCATCTTTACTATCATTATGCTTAATTAGATTTCATAGTGCCAATAAAATCAACAATTATAACAGAGGAGGGAAATAAAAGAAAAGAAAAAAGAAAAAAAAATCCAAAAGAATCTACAGAACAAGTCAAAATATAAGAATAATACATGTTTTTCTTGAATCACTACTGTCAGTGTCATTTCCCTCACTGGGAGTCACAAGTCCACCTCACCTCCCTAGGATGCCCTCCAACACTGTGCTGATCTCTGGACCTGCTGTGGGGGCAGCTCATATTCTAATCTGGTCTACTCCTCTGTGTTGTTGCCTCCATGTCCACAGCTATCAGAACTAGTGTGTTTTCTTTTGTGGGAGCTCTCAGTAACCTTTTATATACTCCATAGACACAGGGTCTGCCTAGTTGATTGTGTGGATTTAATCTGCAGCTTGTACAGCTGGTGGGAGGGTTTTGGGTCTTATTCCTTAGCCACACTGCCCCTGGGTTTCAGTTGTGGTTTTATTTCCACCTCTACATGTGGGTCATCCACTGGGGCTTGCTCCTGAGGCTGCCCTGGAGGACTTGGGTTTGCCCCTGTGAGGGCCAGCTGTGCAGGTGATGCAGCTGCTTGGGTCACATGGGTTCTGACAGCACTAGGTACTCAGGGGAGTTGGCAGCTAAGGCAGCAGGAAATACAGTGCTCTAGAAGGGTATGGCAACCAATATTGGCCAATACATTCCATTATTCTTGCCTGGAAAACACCGCCCCCACCTCCCACCCTGACAGAGAAGCCTGGCAGACCACAGTCTACAGGGTCGAAAAGAATCAGACACTACCAAAGCGACCCTGCCTGCATAGATGCAAGATTTTTTTGCTTGTGGCAGCTCTGCCCCAGTGAGAGTTGAGCGTGAAGGTGGCACAGCTGCTTGGCTTGTGGGGACCCTGGCAGCGCCAAGTGTGCAGGGACATGGACTGCCTACACCTCAAAAGTTATGGCCCTATCAGAGTCTTTTTTTTTTTTTTTAAGCCTCTTGTAGCTGGTCATCAGAGGGCCTCTTTGGCCTGTCTTTCTCCATAGCTTTGCCCATTCAGGCACTTAGAGGGCTCCCTTGCCTGGGGTCCTTCTCTGTTGTTTGGCACATCAGGCACATGGAGGAGCCCCCCTGGCTGGGGTCCTACTCTGTAGATTGGCATGTCAGGCACTTAAAGGGGCACCCTGGGTGGGGTCCTACTCTGTAGTTCAGTGCATCAGGCGTTTGATGGGCCAGCCTCTCTGTTGTTCAGCTGCCAATGCTGGCGTGAGGGAAGAGAGAGGCTGTGGTGATGGCTCACCCTCTATGTTTGACTCAGCAGTATCACCTTGCTTCCATGGCTGCCTGGCTTTCCTCCACAGGCATTTGCCACCACAGTCTCCTCCCTCACCTCCCCTTGATCTGTCTCTCCGCAGTCAACAGCAGCCCTCGCCCTGGGATTGCTCCTTCAGTTCCCAGTCACTGCACCTTCCAGGGGATCTGCATGCCTGTCCGAGGTATGTATGGCTGCAGCAAAGACTGTCTGATTCTCATTCCATTTAGGCTGCCACAGATCAGCTGTTTCACTCTCAGCCTTAAATGTTTCTCCTCTGACTCAGACAGTTGCCCAGATGTGGGGATCAGACCCCGGCTTCAGTTCCCCCACCCGCTGAGGGCAGGTCCAGGCCTGCTAACACTCCTGTTTTCCCCCTAGTTCCTTCCTCCTACCGAATTTTGCGTGGTTCTATAAATTCTTTTCCTCTGGTCAGGTACTCCCGTCTGTTCTCAGCTGGTGTTCTGCAAGCACTTCTGTGTCTGAAGGTGTATTCCTGATCTATCCATGGAGAGAGAGGTACTCCACATCCACCTACTCCTCTGCCATCTTGTTCTGTCAATATGAGTTACATTTTTTATAAATATTATTTTGTTACTCTGTTAAGAATGAGTAAATAACTATTGCTTTTATGTCTGGATGACTTTCAATATAAACATTTCCACTTCTAGGCATTTACATTTGTTTGAGTTCAAATTATTTTGAATGGAATTTCTGGACTCAGGAAGCAAGTGCAGGCAGAAGTTTTGCCCTTGACCTCACTACCTGGGAATAAAGGAAACTGGCTTATTTTGGGTTCCTGGGTAGATGAAGTTAGCCTCCTATTCCATGTGTGCTTCCCAGAGGAGAAGACAGGGCAGTCCCCCAGCCCTGGTTCTTTAGGCTCATTCCTAGGAATGGCCAGTGACACTGGAATGTGCCCTGGAATGGTCTCTTTGGATTCAGGTACCAAGTGATGGGTCACAATGACCACTCCTTGTAACCCAGACCACCACTGAGCTGTCTCAGTTTCCTTCTTTATTCTGCTTTGTTACTGCCAGATACTGTAATTCTGAGTCTGTGTTCATTCTCTTCCTCCCATCCCCATGCCCTGCTACAAAAGGTACAGAGTGCTTACTATAACCTTCACTTTCCAGCACTCAGTCAGACAAGACATTTTCAGCTCTTAGCGTCATGATGCAAAGGAAGAAAAATGTGTTGCTCTCAAATCCTTCAAACGGAAGCATGAGTGACACCAGAACTTACTACTCTGTGGCCCATTTATTTGGTGTCACCTAAAGGAATAACTGTGCCTAAAAATTATTTCTTTTCTCAAAGAGGAGATGGTTCCTTTAAATTGAACTTCAGGAGATACAACAAAGAGCAGTGAGAAGAAAGGCGGCCACCTGCACAGCCAAGAATGAAAGTGATAATAATAGCAATAACCAAAGGTATTTGAGCACTTAATCAGTAGCAAGTGAAATTATATATATTATGGAATTGAGTGCTCACAACAAACCTATGAGGCAAGCACTGTTTTTCCTATTTAATAAAGAAAGCAAGGCTAAGAGATGTTAAGTAGGTTGGCCAAGGTCATATACCTTTCAATAAGAAGAGTCAAGGGTCACACCCAGGCAGTCTAGGCAAAGGCTACAATCCTTTTTTTAATATATTTTATTGAAGTATAGTTGATTTACAATGTTGTGTTAGTTTTTGCTCTACAGAAAAGTGATTGAATTATACATACATATGCATTCTTTTTCATATTCTTTTCCATTATGATTTATCACAGGATATTGAATCTATTTCTCTGTGCGATACAGTAGCACTTTGTTGTTTATCCATTGTATATATAATACTTTGCATCTGTTAACCCCAACCTTCCAACCCATCCTTCCCTGCCCCCTCCCTTGGCAACTGCAAGTGTGTTCTCTGTGTCTGGGTCTGTTTCTGTTTCATAGATAGGTTCACTTGTGTTATATTTTATATTCCATATATAAGTGATATCGTATGATATTTGTCTTTTTTCTGACTTTGCTTAGTATGATAATCTCTAGTTGCATCTCTGTTCCTGCAAATGGCAAGCTTTCATTGTTTTTACAATTTTCATTAGATTTTCATTACTGGGTCTTTGTGGCTGCTCACAGGCTTTCTCTTGTTGCAGTGAGTGGGGGCCACTCTTTGTTATGGCGCACAGACTCTAGGTGAACAGGCGTAGTAGTTGCAGCACGCGGGCTCCGTAGTTATGGTTTGCAGGCTCTGGAGCATGGGCTCCATAGTTGTGGCACACAGGCTTAGTTGCTCTGTGACATGTGAAACCTTCCTGGACCAGGGATCAAACCTGTGTCCCCTGCATTGGCAGCCTAATTCTCACCACCATGGAAGGCTGAGTAATATTCCACAGTATATATGTATCACATCATCTTTATCCATTCATCTTTTGATGGACATTTAGGTTGCTTCCATGTCTTGGCTATTGTGAATAATGCTGCTGTGAACATAGGGGTGCATGTATCTTTTTGAACTGTAGTTTTGTCTGAATATATGCCCAGGAGTGGGATTGCTGGATCATGTGTCAACTCTGTTTTTAGTTTTTTGAGAAACCTCCTGCTCCCCATAGTGGCTGTATCAGCTTACATTCCACCAGTAGAGTAGAAGGGTTCCTTCAAAGGCTGTATTCTTGCTCACTCTGATTTCTTTTAAAAATTATGAAGATTTAGGACTTCTTGGTGGTCCAGTAGTTAGGACTCTGTGCTTCCACTACAGGGGGCACATTTTTGATCCTTGGTCAAAGAAGTTTTATATACTGTGAGGTGTGGCCAAAAAAAGAAATAAAAGTGAAGATTTATACATAATTACATGGCACTGTTATTAAATAATGTTGAGTGCTTTGTAGAAGTAGAAAACCTATAGGAAATATCAAAAGGATTAATAGTTTTAACTGTGAACTACATCTTATTCAACGTTGCATCATCCTGTCCTACTGCCATACATGTTGAATTTATCATCATTGAATTTATTGCCCATTTATTTATGACACACCAAAAATACTGGTCTCAAAGACAATCTAAGATGATTTTCTAGAGGAAGCATACATAAATGGAATTTTAAGAAAGGTTTAGCCAGGCAGAGTTCTTACAAATTCAAACTCTAGTGTCAAGGATTAGTGCAAATCACATTCTTTACAAAATGAAAACTTAAAAGTGAGAGGAATGGGGCTGTGCTCCATCACGATAACAAGGATGGTACTGCTGAACACAATGGTCTCAGAGTCTAAGGAAGCAATCTTTATTGTATAGAAATAAATACAGCCGTGTACTGGGCTCTTTGTACTCTTTGGGCAAGTTGACTTCCGTTCACTCTTGAAAAATAAAGAAACAAGCAATAGATAATGTCCATCAGTCTCATAGTCTGGATGAAGTCTAGTGCATGTTGGTTCTCAAGACCCACAATTTTGAGAGCCGTACTCTATTTAACCCTACAGTGGCACTATGATAAAAATCAAATTGCTCTAGGTTACAGAGGATCACTATTTTTTAAAGTCTCAGCACATATTAATATAATAAATCTAGCCATCTTCGCAGATAAGATTAAACACTGGCAAGATTCTTTTTGTTGTCTTTATAATGGTGGTTATTTACCAAAATAGCAGGATTGTTTTTAAAAGTCTCTCTTTCTGTAGATCTTTGGAGACAAAAGAGATATGTACTGCATGCTTAAAGAAAGACAACTTTTTGGCAAAACTAATACAATTATGTAAAGTTTAAAAATAAAATAAAATTTTTAAAAAAATAAATAAATAAATAAAAAGAGATGGGAATCCCAAAAAAAAAAAAGGACAACTTTGTTCTGTCCTCAAGAAAAGAGGTGTGTAGGATATTGATGCTAGGCATTTTCTAAAGCACGTATACACAGAACCAGTCTCTTGCACAGCTTTAGAAAGTTCAGTGCATCTGGATTTTTTTTAGGTAGCCACGTAGAGCTAGTATATGGGAAAGCAACTTTGAAAAATTATAAAGGCCTATGAGTTGGATGTTGAAGTGCCAAAACCAAGGTGCCAAAAAATACTTACTAAAACAATTACTATGCCAAAAATACACACAAATTAAAATTACCAAGAAACTTGGTAACTTAAGACACTTAAGGTAGAATTTCCAGTGGCTCATGGGTCTCAGATAACAGGCAGGCAGTAATATGAGATTAGACATGTTTTCTTTTCTACTTTTCTTCTCAGCATTGCTCTTTTATGAATGAAGTAATACATACATGAGGCTATGAAAATTTGATGATAATGAAATGAGAAAATAAAATGTGTGGGAACCATGTTGGCTTATCTTCTAGAAAGATGGTCCTCAACGCCAGCTTTAGTAGAAGACATAAAATGTCCCTTGGTATAGCCCTCAGCTACATATCACTAAGCTATCCCGACTGCTACTGCAGCTTTAGCCACAGAAGGTAAGGCTTCACCTGAGAGTTCCAGCCTTTCCTTGGAAACCTTCAACCTGGCTCACATCTGCCCTACAGCTGTGTACCCAAAGAAGCAGGAAGACAGTCAAGCTGGCAACATTGACATTCTTAAAATCAATAGCAGTAGACACAAATCTCCCAAACATAAATCCCTGCCTCTATTTTCAGCTCTAGGCTACAAGGAGACATCTAGTGAATGGTAAACATTCGTCGAAGAAGTAAGACATTTAACCCCTTCAAGCTTGATTGCCAGCTCAAGATTTTGACCTCCAGTTTACTGAATGGTTTGAGAGCAAGTATCCTGCACCTACGATCCACAGTCCATAAGAAATCAGCAGATGGTCTTAAGTGGGCCTGTGAATCCTGAGAACATAAGAAAAATTGTGTGTGTGTGTGCACACACACAAACACACACATGCAATTTTCAGGGGATTCTCAAATGAATCTATGCTCAAAAAAATTTAAGACCCTTGGAACTCTGTTCTCTGATGCAATCCATATTGTTTGAGAATCCAGGAAGAACTTGAAGCAACCACCTAGCACACTACGTGTGATGAGTTCTTTGCATTCAAATAATTCCCAGAAGTTAAAGCAAAAGGCTGACTCAGCCCCAAGAGTAGAACAGAGATCTATACCTGACATACAACAGCATATCAGAAATTGCAGGGTTAATTTCTATCACACTTCTGCTATTAGAAATAAGGTAGGAAAAAAAAAATGAACCCTCTGAATTTCACATCTATCTTCCACCTGCCTACAATGGGGTGGAACATGGTGTGAAGTGGTCACCAAGTACCCCCTATTCTTTACACACCCACCAGAGTCACCTTCTTAAAGCCAATATCTGATTAAATAATAGGCTGTTCTTGAAATCTTATTATCACGCCTCTCTAACATCTATATAAGAAGTTCAGCATGGTTCAAGGTGCCCCATGGCCTGTTCCTACCATACACTGAGCTTCAAGCTCCCACCTACCCAGCACTCCAGCCAGGTCCAAATATTTGGTGCCTTGATGTTTCCACGCCTTGTGCTCCTATACATAGCACAGCCCTCCTCAAAAGCCCATTCATTTCACCAATTCCCTCTCATCCTTTGAGACACAGCACAAAAGGGTTGACTTGAACTTTCTTCGTAGAGTGACCCATTTTCTTCTCTGTCCCTCAACTTTTATTCTCCCCCTATTTAGTTTGTATCACACAGCTATATGCATATATGCTATTAGATTATAAGCTCCTTGAAACTATCTTATTTATCTGTTGGCCCCCATTGTCTGATACCTGGTAAACAACCATAAATATGTGGCAAATTGAATATTCTGTGGATCTAGGCAGACAAGGGATCCAGGCCAAGTGATCAGGTAGCTTAGGAATAAACAAGTGGTTCAAGTGAGTGCCGTAGATCAAGTTCAACCTCCTAATTCTGGAAGAAACCATCTGCCTTCCATTCTAACTGCATGCTCCCTTAGTATGGGATGATAGCATAGCATGGAAAGCAGGTAGGATACTGGAGAGGGTATTTGCAAAATGAAGAAACGGTGTGTTCCCAGTGATCTACAGCTACCAAGCCCAGACTTCTGTTAACTTCCTTTAGTGTTTTGGGGCACAGGCCTTCTCTTACTGCCTGACTTACCCTTTTCTCTCTGTTCCCCATCTTAGCAAGCATTGGTTTTGAATCCAACACAGATTAAGGAAAATCCTATGGAATTTTGTGGAAAATTTTGTGGAAAATTCTTAAAGAGATGGGAATACCAGACCATCTCACCTGCCTCCTAAGAAACCTGTATGCAGGTCAAGAAGCAACAGTTAGAACCAGACAGGGAACAATAGACTGGTTCAAAATTGGGAAAGGAATACGTCAAGGCTGTATATTGTCACCTTGCTCATTTAACTTGTATGCAGAGCACATCATGTGAAATGCCAGGCTGAATGAAGCACAAGCTGGAATCAAGATTTCTGGGAGAAATATTAACAACCTCAGATATGCAAATGACACCACCCTTATGGCAGAAAGTGAAGAGGAACAAAAGAGCCTCTTGATGAAGGTGAAAGAGCAGAGTGAAAAAGCTGGCTTAAAACTCATTATTCAAAAAACGAAGATAATGGTATCTGGTCCCATCACTTCATGGCAAATAGATGGGGAAACAATGGAAACAGAAACAGACTTTATTTTCTTGGGCTCTGAAATCACTGCAGATGGTGACTGCAGCCATGAAATTAAAAGACACTTGCTCCTTGCAAGAAAAGCTATGACCAATCTAGATAGCATATTAAAAAGCAGAGACATTACTTTGCTGACAAAAGTCAACTAGTCAAGGCTATAGTTTTTCCAGTAGTCACATATGGATGTGAAAGGTGGACCATAAAGAAGGCTGAGGGCTGAAGAATTGATGCTTTTGAACTGTGGTGTTGGAGAAGAGTCTTGAGAGTCCCTTGGACTGCAAGGAGATTAAACCAGTCAATCCTAAAGGATATCATACCTGAATATTCATTGGAAGGACTGATGCTGAAGCTGAAACTCCAATACTTTGGCCACCTGATGTGAAGAACTGACTCATTGAAAAAGACCCTGATGCTGGGAAAGATTGAAGGCGGGAGAAGAAGGGGACAGCAGAGGATGAGATGGTTGGACGACATCACCGATTTGATGGACGTGAGTTTGAGCAAGCTCTGGGAGTTGGTGATGGACAGGGAAGCCTGGCATGCTTCAGTCCATGGGGTTGCAAACAGTGGGACATGACTGAGTGACTGAACTGAACCAAACTAGATTAAGGAAAGGAGAAATAGAAAAGGAAGGGCAAAAGTTATTTATTGTACCATTATGAAGTGGCTTCATATTCTCTGAACATCAGCGTAGAACATATCTTAAAGGGGCTAATTCTCTCTCAGGCACTTCATCTTCAGGCACATCATCTTCTGAGGTCCCCATGGAGGGACAACTTCACATCGTGTCCTACCCACCATAGATGGGTGGAAGACAGATGTGAAATTCCGAGAGTTCATTTCTCCCTGCCTCGGTTCTAATAGCAGTGGAAGTGCCACAGAAGTCAACCCAGCAATTCCTGATATGCTGTTGTATTTCAGGTATAGCTCTCTATGCTACCGCACTGCTGCTGCTCTGCCTCAGTCCCTGGTTTTTCCACAGTCCACTTACTACAGACTACTGGGATCCCACTGTGTTTCCAGGCTGTCTTAACCAAGGTGTAGAGGAGCTTCAGTCCAGCCTTATCTCCACCTGGCCTGCATCTAGTCCATAAGAGAGCTCAGGCATTCTTGATCCCCACCATTGGTGGGAGTATGCTTGGGTTCTCCCTCTCTACCACCTTGGATGCAAGGCACAAGTTTTAGCCCTTAGATCTCTCAAGCTTGTGTCTCTTCCTCACTCCAGTGCACCCCTCCAACCCCTAGGGACACCAAAATGAAGGTGAAAGGCAATCACCACCCTTACTCTTTGAAGTGAAACTAGGACTCGTAGCTCAGCTTTCCCCAATTCTCAATCTCCCTTTCCTTTTCATACCCGCCTCCAGAAGGTAGTGCCTAATGGATATTGGTGTTTCAGTTATATGTTCTCGTTTCACATCTTAAACCCTAAGAACCTTAAGACTGCTGTGAGAATCCAGGTAAAGCACTTAACACAGTATTGCTTAAGCCCTTTCGGAGTAACCATGCTCTTTTCATAGCTGATATGCAGCCTATTACTTTGAAATAGAGGTCTGTTTAAGCACCTGTCCCTCTCAGCTTTCTCTGTTAGGTATTTTTATCTCCCTCAGGGAAGTACACCTTTTGGATATACGTGAAAGGAGAACATTTGCCAGCTTAAAAGGGACACAGTTCCATTTCAAATGTTCAGCTGTCAGTTCAGAAATGTGTTGATGTTATTTTCCCTCACGTTCGCTGAGGTGAAACGAATCGAATTCCCATATCCCATCCAGGATCCCATTGGAGGTGGTGGTTCTTCATTTCATATTTTTCTGCCTTCTGAAAGGTCCAAATGTCTCTCTTTTTTTTTTTTTTTCCAGGAAGTTCCATTTTTAAATGCTAGCATCCAAGCATTTTAGAGGAGGTGTCAATCATTTCATTTATATGTATGATGAGACCTCATTCAGTCTGACTCCCTCCCCTCTCAGGTTCAGCTTAAATCAATATTTGTGTACAAGATGATATGTTTTAGTGAGAGGAGGAGATTGCATTTGTGGCAGTGTAGCAGAGAAGCCTCTCCACAAAAAAAAAAAACAAAAAAAACAGAAATTCCACATATGGTAGAACAGAAAGCACTTTTTCATAAGTACCTGAGGTTGAATAAAAAGGGCAGTCACATGCGCTAGAAATGAAAAGAGAACGCAATGTTTTTAACTGATGCTGTTGAGGCCTAGGTGGATGTAAGCCTGGAAGAGGACCCCAGTGGGACCTATGGATGTGGCCTCAGGGAGGAAGCTAGAGTTTTAACAACCATTAAAGTCAGTGGGGATAGTATACAGTCCATGTAAAGCAGACAGCTGGTCATGAGATCCCTTTTCTGGCAAAGGTACATGGAACGTTGACTAATTTTGACAATATGTGCACCCATTGAACAGCTCTCAGTAAATTTCAGAGCATTGAAATCGTATAGAATATGTTGTCTGAATACAGCAAAATTAAGGTAGAAATCTATAATTAAAACAAACTACACAGTCCCCATATTCCTCAATAATAAGAAAAATAATTTCTAAATTACCAATGGAAAATTAGATGATATTTTTAATGATTGGTAATAAAATACTATATTTCAAAATGTGTAGCTGCAGCTAACCCATCACTTAGAGAGAAATTTGTGGCCTTTAATTTAGAATATTAAAAATATCAGAAAAGAATAAAAGGTAAAAATCAAATAAGAGTTCATCTCAAGAAGTTAGAAAGAAGGGAGGAAATTAAACCCCAAAATAGGAAAAGGAATAGAACAAATTTACAGTAGAGGGAACCCTCAAAGTCAGTTCTTTGAAAATACAAAAAAAAACTTAAAAAAAATCCTATAAAAACTATCATTGAAAAAAAATTAAATAACAACCAATATCAAGGATGAAAAGAGAGACAATATTATAGATACTGCAGATATTTTAAAAATTGTAAGTATATCCCTTGATATGATGTGTTGAGAATGGCACTTCGCTTCTCTAGTCTTCCTCCCCAAAACACAAAACCCCAGCTTAACCACAGGAAAACATTAGAAAACTCAAATTGAGGGATGCTATACAAAATACTGACCAGTACTTCTCAAAATGGTCAAGGTCATCAAAAACAAAGTCTGAGAAAGTGGAATATGACAACTAAAGGTAATGCTGCAGCTGCTTCTGCTAAGTCGCCTCAGTCGTGTCCGACTCTGTGCGACCCCATAGACGGCAGCCCACCAGGCTCCCGCGTCCCTGGGATTCTCCAGGCAAGAACACTGGAGTGGGTTGCCATTTCCTTCTCCAATGCAGGAAAGTGAAAAGTGAAAGTGAAGTCGCTCAGTCGTGTCCGACTCTTCGTAACCCCATGGACTGCAGCCTACCAGACTCGTTTGTCCATGGGATTTTTCCAGGCAAGAGTACTGGAGTGGGTCGCCATTGGTAGTGAGATACTCTAAATGAGATCCTAGAACACATTAAAAGGTATTAGGGAAAAATTAATGAAATCCACCTAAAGCATCAAGTTTAGTTTCCTCGTAGCTCAGTCAGTAAAGAATCTGCAGTGCAGGAGACCCAGGTTCAGTTCCTGGCTTGGGAAGACCCTCTGGAGAAGGAAATGGCAACCCACTCCAGTATGCTTGCCTGCAGTGTCCCATGGACAGAGGAGCCTGGCAGGCTACAGTCTGGGATCGCAAGAGTCAGATACAACTTAGTGACTAAACTACTACCATGTATAAACATTGGTTCATTACTTGTGACAAATGTACCATATGATGTAAGATGTTAGGAAAAATGAAAATGGGGTCTGAGCTATTATGAGAATCCTTTGTAATATACTGCAACATTTTTGTAAATATATAGCTATGCTAAAATTAAAATGTAAGAAAAATTATAAGAAGGTATTATGAAAAATATGATGCAAATAAATTATTAATTTTTATACAATGAACAAATTCCTAGAAAAACACAATTTACACAAACTGACATGAGGAGAAAGAGAATATATATATATGAATAATCCTTGATATGTGTATGTGCTCAGTCGAGTCCAGCTCTTTGTGACCCCATGGACTGTAGCCATCCAGGGTCCTCTATCCATGGAATTTTCCAGACAAGAATATTGGAGTGGGTTGCCATTTCCTGCTCCAGGGGATCGTCTTGACCCAGAGATCAAACCTGCATCTCTTGAGTCTCCTGCATTGGCAGCAGATTCTTTACCACTAGCGTCACCACCTATAGTTATTTAAAAATTAGACTTGTAGTTTAAAATCTTATCAAAATCTTAAGCCAAAAAGCTTCACTTACTAAATTGTTCCAAATATTTAAGAAGGAAATAATGCTATTCTTGCTCAAAACTCCTCCAGAGAACTAAAATAGAGGGAATACTTTCTAGCTCATTTTCATTCTATAAAATTTGACAAGAACCTTATAAGAAAGGATAATTTTAGACCAAAGTCATAAAACACACAGCCACAAAAATCTTAAACAAAGTATTAGCAAACTGAATCCAGTGATATATAAAAAGGTTAATACAACAGAATATAGCCAAGTTGAGTTTATTTTAGCATTGTAAAGTTGGTTTAAAAATTGAAAATCTGTGCAAGGAGACAAATAATTTAAGCATCTCAATAGATGCAGAAAAGCCCCTGTTTATGCTAAAAGTTATTAGCAAAGTTGAAATAGGAGAGAGCTTATTAATCTAACATACTTGTGAATATAAAAAATAAAAATAAATCTATAGATAAAATTTTAGAATTAGTAAATTTTCAAGATCACTGATCAGTATATGAGATGCAATTTTATTCCTATAAACCTGGAACAAGCAGTTAGAAAAATTTTTTAAGATACCATATATAACAGCATCAAACATTACTGGCCATCTAGAAATAGATATATTGAAAGATATAAAAATATTACACACAGAGATCTATAAAAATATTGTTGATAGAAATTATATAAAACTTCTTATATTTACTTGCAATTAATTTAGCATAGGATGTGAGGTAAAGATTTAACTTTTTTCCAGTGAGTGAAGCAACTATTTCAGCACTTTAAATATTCTTTGCTGACTTGAAATGTCACATTTCTCCCACCTTAGAATTTTATTTGTTCTGAGGGCTCTTTGGGGGTTTGTTTAGTCTAATCTGGGCTTCCCTGATAGCTCAGTTGGTAAAGAATCCGCCTGCAACGCAGGAGACCTGGGTTCGATCCTTGGGTTGGGAAGATCCCCTGGAGAAGGGAAAGGCTACCCGCTCCAGTATTCTGGCCTGGAGAATTCCATGATAGTCCATGGGGTCACAAAGAGTCCGACATAGCTGAGTGACTTTCACTTTCACTTAGTCTAATCTTGTACTGATAGTGAATGATTTAAATATGATCTTTTTATAATGTATTTCATTATCCAGTATGATGATCCTGTCATTGCTGCATTTTTAATTCCTAGGTCATTTCATTGTGCTTATTCTTTGTGATGAGCTTTAGAATTTCTTTGTTGGCTCTCCCTCAGTAAAAAATGGAAATTTTTTTTACTGAAATTGCAAAACAAATAAAATCAATAGCAAAACCTATTGCCTAACCAGAGTAGGGGAGAAACTGAGGCTTGTTTATGATATTGAATCTCCCCATACACTAGTAATACACAGTATATAACTCAGTATTCATGGCAGCCCTGTGTGAGCCAGGATAAAACATGAATTTAAAGTTGCTAAATCTTTCTTTGTGATAAGAATGTCTACGAATTCATGCAGGATTTTGTTTTAGAATGTCCCAGGTTCAAATCTCAGCTCTATCTCCTTGAGCTAATCTCTCTGAGCTTTTCAATTCCCTCATAGAAAAATCCTTTTTTTTAGGGTTTCTCTGAGATGAAAGAGACTATATAGAAAGTACTTAGCACGTTGCCTAGTGCCTGGCTCACATTCAAATTATATTAGTTGTCCCTGTTGCTGCCCTTGTCACTATTACTGTTTACAGCACCTCATTCAACTTCTTGTACATGAAGGCACTCAATAGGTATCTGTCTAATGGATATATGCTCGTGTTCTGATCAGTGACATGTGAAATGTCATGTATGAAACGAGATGCCAGTCCAGGTTCAACGCACGATGCTGGATGCTTGGGGCTGGTGCACTGGGACGACCCAGAGGGATGGTATGGGGAGGGAGGAGGGAGGAGGGTTCAGGATGGGGAACACATGAGAAATAAAGGAATAAAAAATTAAAAAAAAAAAAGAAAAGAAAAAAAAAAGAAACAAAATAAAACCAATTGGGGAAGATATATAAATAAAAAAAAAAATAAAAGAAATTTAAATTCTCCTTAATCCATTTGTGATCATAGTGGAGTTAATGCTGGAAGTGAGCTTTCTCAATAGCCTAAAGAGAAATTGCAGGACAACTTCAGCCTAATCTCCTTTCCCAGTTGATCTTTCCAGGTATCTAAATAGGGTTCAGGGCAGATAACAATCAATTGCCAGCTTGAAAAGGAGTGAAAAGAGCTCCTTACTTTTTCTAAGAACAACCTTCTGTAAAGAAAGCTAGAAGGAAAATATTTCTTATGGGGGCTATTTGGGAGAAAAATCATTCATTCATTTCCAAGAATGACTAACAGGAGAAATTCATTTATTTTTGTCTAGATGCTAATAGTTAAGACTTACCTGGTTCCACACATACAGAAATCTCAGACCCTGAAAAGATACATGAAGGAGATCTGAGGAGGTTCAAATAACAGAAACATGATCCGGAAAACAGGGCTTTGCTAGTCCAAATACCCTTGTTCCTCCAAACAAAGCATGCCTCTCACATAGTGAATGAACAGAGAGAATGCTGTCTTCAGATGGATGTAAGGCAGTAACAACAACAAAGAACCCTCAGGTTCATTTTGTATTCAAGGTGGGCTGCTGTAGAACATTTGTTTCACAACCAAAAGTTGACAGAACAAATCCAAAACATTTCTGTGTACATGTTTACATGTGCAGCGATTGGCATCCGCTGTGGGTCTGAAGGTGTGCCTGAAGTCCCTTATGCTTTTTGTAACATTTTCAAATTCGTTGCTGTCTTCCAGATGACAGGAAATGCAGGTCTGCCTTCCTCCTGGGAGATCTTTATTCACAGACAAGTCAAAAACCCCTGACAAAAGGCAACCAGGGGAACTTGTTGACCTTTTAGCTGTCTGGCTAACATCAGTGCAAGTATTGTTCCCTGATCAAACAAGAAATTCAATTTAAGGGGAAATTTAGAAGGCATTTGAGGCGCTCTCATTTTATTTTACCTCTTGGGCTGTCTTTCAAACCGAGAACAAATGTAAATAAACAAGAGCGGCACTCTCATTCCGCAGATACAATAACAAATATCTGGCCTCACAGCTTGATGTAAATGAGCCATGGTCCCCTTGTTTGTCTCTCCATTCAGCCATTTGTAGAATTTTTTTTTTTATCCTTTCTCTTTCTCCCTCCCTCCCTCTCTCTCCCCCTCCTTCTCTTTCTCTCTCTCACACACACACACAATTATTGGGAAGTGAAAGCTTTCACTTCTTCAGCTAGACGATTTGTTTTCTTTTTTCCCATTCATTTGTTACATCTTGAAAAGCTATGTTCTTTTATAAATGAGGGGAAAAAAGAACAAATCACATGCCCATAATGCGCTCTCAAACATTTATTACTTGTGTGATGAATCTAGAGTGAAGATTTTCAAGTCAAGAACTTGCTAATCTCTATTACACAGTGATTTTTTTTTTTTTTTAGTTTGTAATAATTTTTATTTTAACAGACACTGTGTCATCAAAATATTTTTCTCCACCGGAGTTGATGAAACATTCACTCATCAAACAATTAGGTGTCAGGTACTGTGCATACTAAGGTGCTTCAGTCATGTCCTACTCTTTGTGACCCTATAGACCACAGCCCCCCAGGCTCCTCTGTCCACGGGATTCTCCAGGCAAGAATACTGGAGTAGGTTGCCATTCCCTTCCTTCTTCAGGGGATCTTCCCAGCCCAGGGAATGAACCCATGTCTCTTTTGTCTCCTGCATTGGCAGGCAGGTTCTTTACCACTAGAGCCACCTGGAAAGTCTAGGCACTGTACTAGGAGTATAAAATCAAATAAAACAGGTACTGCTCTCAGGAAGAAAGATGCAAGCTAAATCTAGGTGCCAAAGAGGGCGATGCAAGCTAGATCTAGATGCTCACCAAGGTACATGAATTGCTTTCAGTTATAAGGATGCTCCCCCACACAAAACACTCACAGTATTCTATTTCTGCTTAATAGCGTCTCATATTACCATAATTTTTACAGAGACCTCACATGTGAACCCCTTCAGCTAAACTCAGCTCTTCTGAGTAATATAATAGTTTGGTACGCTGTGGTGGGGGTGCCTTGGAATAGGGTAGGAGGAAGAGAAGGAGAAAGGAGCCTTTTTTAGACCTATCATCTTCCTTCATTAAAGGAGGTTTTTAGCACTTGTTCAACATAGCGCAGGAAAGTATAATAATGGGAGAGAGTCTGAGAGGCCCTCAGAGTCTATAGGATTATCAGTTACTGAGGTATGAGCGAAGGGTGCTCAGTAAAAGATTTCTACTTCTTTCAGAGCAACAATTGTTGGGGAGAAGGTGATGGGAGACTAATGTTACCTTCTTTCTTTTACTCTCGTACTCCTCATTGCATCATGTCTTGTCTACTAGGCCTGGTTTCTAACAATAGCAGAGCTGTCATAGAACCACACAATGGTTCTAAGCTAGAAAACAAAGAGGTTTGGGGAGTTCGGTCCTTCCAGTGAACCCAATGCTTTGACATCAAAGATTCAAGCAAGGAGTGGGTATATCACTACTTGTTTGGCTTCATTCCAATTCACCCACTAAGAGCATAACTCCAGTCCAGTGTTTTAACCCATAGACACGGGAACTGCGAGCAGCTGGGATGGAGAGTATGGGCCATGTAGGAAAGCTGGCCCTTGTGAGTTTTACTGTTGAATGACTCCTGAGGCCCTCCTGGGCAGCTGGAAGCCAGGCTCTTGGAGCCACCCTGCCCCACCTCAAGATGGCAAAGGGAAAACGAGCAAAGCTACCTGTACAAGACTATTCACAGAGTTCTGTCCCTGGTTAAAATATCATTCCAAGAAGCCATTCCTTGCAAAATTCTACAATTTCTAAGCATAATTCTCAAGGGCTCACAATACTGTGATTAGGATGCTTGCCTAGTGACCCGGTCATGTAGCTTCTAGCTCAGGTTTCCTACCATCATGATGTTCAGCCTACAGGCTGCAGCAACAGCTGTGGCATGACTTGGGTGTGGGCCAGACCATGAGACCAGATGGCAGACAGAGAGAAACCCCAGGCCTGTTCTGGAAGCTTCACCAGGAGGGTCAACTCAGAGGTCTTCCAGTTTGTTCTTATCTTGACTCAGTAACTGAGTAAAAAGTACTTAACATCACAATCCAGTACACACAAGCATACACAGAGTCATAAAACTGAAACAAAAATGTCATACACACACACACAAATTATACTTACAACATGCACTGTATACCACTTTTAATTTTTATTTTATTCTTTGTAACTTTTTATTTTGTATTGGAGTATAGCTGATTAACAAATTTGTGATAGTTTAAGGTGAACAGCAAAGGGCCTCAGCTATACATATACATGTATCCATTTTCCCCCAAACCCCTCTCCCATCCAGGCTGCCACATAACACTGAACAGAGTTCCATGTGCTATACAGTAGATCCTTGTTGGTTATCCATTTTAAACATAGCAGTGTATACATGTCCATCCCAAACGCCAACCTCCTCCCCCCTGGCAACCATAAGTTTGTCCTCTAAGTCTGTGAGTCTCTTAGGACATGGAAGCAACCTAAATGTCCATTGACAGAGGAATGGACAAAGAAGAAGTGGTACATATACACAGTGGAATATTACTCAACCATTAAAAGCAATGAAATAATACCATTTGCAGCAACATGGATGGATGTAGAGAGTGTCATACTGAGTGAAGTAAGTCAGAGAAGGAGAAATATTGTATGGCATCCCTTATACATGGAATCTAAAAAGAAATGATGCAAATGAACTTACTTTATATTTTATTTTTTAGATATTGGTTTTGACCCTCTGAGTTGATTTTAAGACTCCATAGTAGTTAAAAAAAAAAAAAAGAAAAGAAAAGAAACAGAACTCCATGGTTTACCACTTGTGGTTTAAAAGTAATCCTGATCTAATTACCCACCCACTGCTTCCCAACACACACACCTTGCTTGTTCAGCAGTTTTGAGACTGTTAGTAGTGGTAGTGTTAGTCAGTCAGGCATGTCTGTCTCTTCGTGATTTCATGGACTGTGACACACCAAGTTCTTCTGTCCATGGGATTCTCCAGGTAAGAATACTGGAGTGGGTTGCCATTCCCTTCTCCAGGGGATTTTCCCATCCCGGGGATTGAACCTGGGTCTCCTGTTGATGGGTACTAAATCCATGGAGTAAGTAAAAATGTGCTGTATGAATAATAAAATGCCTATTGCGAGAGACTTTATATGCATGTTTAGCAGTAGGCGGGCCACTGAATAGGGTTTAAGACCCTTCTAATGGGAGGTCCCTACAGTCATGTAAAGGGAGGAGGCCATCACACTCTAGCCCTACCATCTACCCAAAGTTTGAAAGGAAGAGAACAAATCTGAAATACTTATTCTCTTTGTCTAGCTCTGGTTTTACCTTCAGTTCAGTTCAGTTCAGTCGCTCAGTCATGTCCTATTCTTTGTGACCCCATGAATTGCAGCACGCCAGGCCTCCCTGTCCATCACCAACTCCCAGAGTTCACTCAAACTCATGTCCATCGAGTTGGTGATGCCATCCAGCCATCTCATCCTCTGTCATCCCCTTTTCCTCCTGCCCACAATCCCTCCCAGCATCAGAGTCTTCTCCAATGAGTCAACTCTTTGCATCAGGTAGCCAAAGTACTGGAGTTTCAGCTTTAGCATCATTCCTTCCAAAGAACACCCAGAACTGATCTCCTTTAGAATGGACTGGTTGGATCTCCTTGCAGTCCAAGGGACTCTCAAGAGTCTTCTCCAACACCACAGTTCAAAAGCATCAATTCTTCGGTGCGCAGCTTTCTTCACAGTCCAACTCTCAAATCTATACATGACTACTGAAAAAACCATAGGCTTGACTAGACGGACCTTTGTTGGCAAAGTAATGTCTCTGCTTTTAAATATGCTATCTATGTTGGTCATAAATTTTCTCCCAAGGAGTAAGCATCTTTTAATTTCATGGCTGCAGTCACCATCTGCAGTGATTTTGGAGCCCCCCAAAATAAAGTCTGACACTGTTTCTACTGTTTCCCCATCTATTTAACATGAAGCAATGGGACCAGATGCCATGACCTTCGTTTTCTGAATGTTGAGTTTTAAGCCAACTTTTTCACTCTCCTCTTTCACTTTCATCAAGAGGCTTTTTAGTTCCTCTTCACTTTCTGCCATAAGGGTGGTGTCATCTGCATATCTGAGGTTATTGATATTTCTCCCGGCAATCTTGATTCCAGCTTGTGCTTCTTCCAGCCCAGCGTTTCTCATGATGTACTCTGCATAGAAGTTAAATAAGCAGGGTGATAATATACAGCCTTGACGTACTCCTTTTCCTATTTGGAACCAGTCTGTTGTTCCATGTCCACTTCTAACTGTTGCTTCCTGACCTGCATATAGGTTTCTCAAGAGGCAGGTCAGCTGGTCTGGTATTACCATGTCTTTCAGAATGTTCCACTGTTTATTGTGATCCACACAGTCAAAGGTTTTGGCATAGTCAGTAAAGCAGAAATAGATGTTTTTCTGGAACTCTCTTGCTTTTTTGATGATCCAGCAGATGTTGGCAATTTGATCTCTGGTTCCTCTGCATTTTCTAAAACCAGCTTGAACATCTGGAAGTTCACAGTTCACATATTGCTAAAGCCTGGCTTGGAGAATTTTGAGCATTACTTTACTAGGGTGTGAGATGAGTACAATTGTGTGGTAGTTTGAGCATTCTTTGGCATTGCCTTTCTTTGGGATTGGAATGAAAACTGACCTTTTCCAGGCCTGTGGCCACTGCTGAGTTTTCCAAATTTGCTGGCATATTGAGTGCAGCACTTTCACAGCATCATCTTTCAGGATTTGAAATAGCTCAACTGGAATGCCATCACCTCCACTGGCTTTGTTTGTAATGATGCCCACTTGACTTCACATTCCAGGATGTCTGGCTCTAGGTGAGTGATCCTACCATCGTGATTATCTTGGTCATGAAGATCTCTTCTGTACAGTCCTTTTGTGTATTCTTGCCACCTCTTCTTAATATCTTCTGCTTCTGTTAGGTCCATACCATTTCTGTCCTTTATCGAGCCCATCTTTGCATGAAATGTTCCCTTGGTATCTCTAATTTTCTTGAAGAGATCTATAGTCTTTCCCATTCTGTTGTTTTCCTCTATTTCTTTGCATTGATGGCTGAGGAAGCCTTTCTTACCTCTTCTTGCTATTCTTTGGGACTCTGCATTCAGATGCTTACATCTTTCCTTTTCTCCTTTGCTTTTCGTTTCTCTTCTTTTCACAGCAATTTGTAAGGCCTCCCCAGACAGCCATTTTGCTTTTTTGCATTTCTTTTCCATGGGGATGATCTTGATCCCTGTCTCCTCTACAATGTCACGAACCTCAGTCCATAGTTGATCAGGCACTCTGTCTATCAGATCTAGTCCCTTAAATCTATTTCTCACTTCCGCTGTATAATCATAAGGGATTTGATTTAGGTCATACCTGAATGATCTAGTGGTTTTCCCTACTTTCTTCAATTTAAGTCTGAATTTGGCAATAAGGAGTTCATGATCTGAGCCACAGTCAGCTCCTGGTCTTGTTTTTGCTGACTGTATAGAGCTTCTCCTTCTTTGGCTGCAAAGAATATAATCAATCTGATTTCGGTGTTGACCATCTGGTGATGTCCATGTGTAGAGTCTTCTCTTGTGTTGTTGGAAGAGGGTGTTTGCTATGACCAGTGCATTTTCTTGGCAAAACTCTATTAGCCTTTGCCCTACTTTATTCTGTATTCCAAGGCCAAATTTGCCTGTTACTCCAGGTGTTTCTTTACTTCCTACTTTTGCATTCCAGTCCCCTATAATGAAAAGGACATCTTTTTTGGGTGTTAGTTCTAAAAGGTCTTGTAGGTCTTCATAGAACTGTTCAACTTCAGCTTCTTCAGCGTTACTGGTTGGGGCATAGACTTGGATACTGTGATATTGAATGATTTGCCTTGGAAATGAACAGAGATCATTTTACCTTACCCTTTTTCAAATAGTGTGTGCATGTTATGTATATACATGTGACTTAACCATATTTCCTCTTCACCAAAAGCTCACATCCAAAGTCAAACCTTCCATCATGTGTGGTACCACTATAACGACCCTGTTGAGGTGTCTATTGCATTAAACTTCAACACTACCAATACTTACAGAGTCTGGCACTGAGTGAGGCCTGCTTACTCCGAGCTCCCATAGTAACTAATGTGTTCCTTTTACACTGCCTTCATCATACTGGTGGTGGTTGCAGCAAAACTAGGTACTCAAGAGTAGGAATCATGTCTCATTCATCTCCTGACTGTAACTGAGAGGCTGAGATGTAGCAGTTTCTCATTAATTACTTATTGAGTAAATAGAAGAACAGATGAAAGAATGAATGGATGGATGCATGGATGATACAAAAAAGCTTTCTCAATGTTTTTTACCTCAACCAAGCTAAGGATCTTATGACAGCTTCTCACTGGGAACACATCTACCCTTTAGAGAAACTGTTTTGTTTAATTTTAATTGTCTTGGACTTTTTTTTTTTACAACTACTCTGTACTTGGAGAGGAGCACAGGCCAGACTACAGATGTAGATTCATTTGTTCAACAAATACAACTGTATCCCCACCATATTCTTAGTCCTGTAATAGTAAAAAATCTGCCCTGAGCCCTCTAAATCTACTTGAAACGGATCAAAGAATGAGTCATGTGTGACCCAAATGTGAGATCCACATCCAAGTGCATTTACAACTCACTGCTTAATGCACCCTGCATCTTGTTCATCACCCAAATTCACCCACCACCCACAACAAAAGTTTTCTCATGGATCCTCTCTGTAGGCAAGGCAGTGTTTGTTTGAAGAAATCACTATCGATGGGATTCGAGGTTAAGGATAGATCTTCCCCCTCATCTCCCACAACCCTTTCAACATGTCCCAGCCTCAGACAATTATAATGTTTAAACTTTAAGTAAGGATTTATAGTTTATAAAAGACAGTCATGTAGATAATCTCAGGTAATCCTCATAATAGTTCTATGAGGTTACAGGGATCCTTCAAATTTAGGGTGACACTGTCCTGCTTTTCTCTTCCTGGTCCATCATTTTGATGAAGTGTAGTTTTGCTCCCTGTACTGTTCCCGGGTTGGTTAATATTAGCAGATTGCTGGAGAGCCTCAACATTGACCAGCATCTGACATCAGCCAGAACTTATTCCTGACAGTGTTCTATAAAAGCACGAGAGTTAATTTATATTCCCTTACCATCCATATGGCCCTGATCCTATTTTTGTATCTAGCCAATTGATATTGATCATCTCTTCTGTGAAATGCTAAAATAGGATCCTTAGTGAATAATGCTTATAACAATAATACAATCCTTGTGGGGTTTTTATTCTTCTAGGAAAACATTAAAGAAAAGGAATATTCACACATATTTTATTGCATATTTATTTCATAAGAGAGAGCAAAAGATTAGGCAAGATGGGTGTAAAAAAGGCCCCTAAGAAAACACCAAGGGGCAGGAAGTATGAGTGAGAGAACTAAAAACACAGAACTGTCAAATTCCACAGAGCCATCAAGGGAACCAGTTAAATGTTGGTGAATAGAACTCTTTCTTCCTATACGAAATGTCCTGGTACTGACCCCATCCTGGCTGAAGTTTAATATACTCTGTATCTGCCAGTTCTGAAGGCTATTTCTACCACTTTTGAACTATGAGTCAACTCTAGCTGTAAACTTTAGACATAGCAAGTTTGAATTGATTAAGACAGTGTCTGAGAATGTCGGGCCTTATACAGACTTGTCATCACCCACCCTTGTGTGATGCTGGGTTTTGGAGAGTCCTTGTGTGGAGGTGGTCCTGCTTTGCTGTGACCTTAGGAGTAATTTACAGACAGGATATCAACCTGTAATGATCAAGTTTAACAATCTGCTCCAAACTCAGTTCACAGCCCTGTCCTAAAAGGGGGTGTTGCCCTTTCAGAATAGAGAGGCTGGTTAGCACACTCTAGGACACGCTTGCACACAAAATATGAGGCATAGAAAGGGTCAAGTGTGCTCTCAGAACAATTTGTTTCTTTGACTTCACAGACAAACTGCAAAACTGCATTTTACACAGACAGTATGGAAAGAAGTAAAAGTCTAGTCATCTATTCTTGCTTGACCAGCTCTCTGTGCTGCGCTTAGTCACTCAGTTGTGTCTGACTCTTTGTGATCCCATGGATTGTAGCCTGCCAGGCTCCTCTGTCCATGGGGATTCCACAGGCAAGAATATTGGAGTGGGTTGCCATGCCCTCCAGGGGATCTTCCCAACCCAGGGATCAAACCCAGGTCTCCTGCATTGCAGGCAGATTCTTTACAAGCTGAGCTACCAGGGAAGCCCAGCTACTCTCTGTTTCCCTCAAATTTGACTCCACAGCCTCTAGATGTTACTCCTGTAGAGAAGTCTTACTGGCTCCCTGACACCCTTAGGAATCACAGGCAGACATGGCCTGAAGAGACATCCTTGCTGATTTTCCTCACTTGCAGATCAACCCCGATGTACAAGCCATCTCGAGAAGAGTATAGCTAAAGAAATTAACAGGGAGGATGGGTATTTCTCAAATTTTCACGTGGGATCCCAAAAGATATGGTGATGGTTGCTTAGTCATGTCCAACTCTTTGCAACCCCGAGGACTGTATCCTGTCAGGCTCCTCCATCCATGGGATTTCCCTGGCAAGAATACTGGAGTGAGTTGCCATTCCCTTCTCCAGGGGAACTTCCCGACCCAGTGATCAAACCCAAGTCTCCTGCACTGAAGGCAGATTCTTTACCGTCTAAGCCACCAGGGAAGCCCAAAAGATATACTTCTTCCATTAACACCCTTTCCTTTGCTAATATCCTGGTAAGCACAAGATGAATACTCAAATTGACTGCTAAGACTCTGCGGGCTTTAAGAAAGCTGACCTTGGGAGGAATGTCTTCAATGTCATTTAATGTACATTCTTTTCTTTTAGCTATGAAATGCCCCTGTGTCAGGAAGCATTTAACAGGAGGCTTCCTGTGTGCTGTTTTCCATCTGTCAGGAATTCTCTGTTCCTTATTAATTCCTGAATATTCTGGAATTAAGAGGAGAGGCAAGCCTCTCCTGGGGGCTGAGGAATCCAGGCATTTCCTTTGTTAGTTTTTCTATACGGTGATAAGTACCCTCTTCCTTTTTATGAACCATATGGTAAAAGTGATTATTTACAACTCTCTCTCTTTAATATGGCTCACCTATGCTTTGTAAGTCTGGAATTTTAATCTTTATCTTTGCTGAGAATAACTACAGTATATATGCCCACACCATGTTGATTAAAAAACCTTTGCTCCATCAGAGCTCTGGTCCCCGTGTCTTTCTTTCTCTTTCTTTCTCTCTCTCTCAGGCTATTTCTTTGGAGTGCAGAGGCCCTCTGAGTTCACTTTCCTGCCCGGGCTTCTAAGACCCTCTCAAGAAGGCACTCTGTGCCTTCACCCCATCGAGAGGGCACCTGAGGTCTCCGTGAACAGAGCAAGCCCCATGTCAGGGACTTTATTGGCTTTCTGCATAAACCAAGGAATATCAGCCTCTTTCTCTCTCCTTTACTTTCTTATCGGTCAACTCCGGACCACCAGGTTCCGGTCCATTAAAGACCTCAACACCCGAGTACCCAGTCTTTGTTTCTTTTGGCTTTGTTTTTGTTTCTGAAGAGAAAATCAGTGATCACGAGTAGCCTATTTGACAACAGTATAATCAATGCAGGTTTTTAAAAAAACAATATGGCTGTAAGTTTTTAATCTCCCTTCAGATACATAAAATAGGCAAGTAGTGCTCTGATTTCCAAAGAAGAGGTGTTTGCTCTTAAAAGTCTATGAAATCCAAGGAGATGGTTCAAATTATTTTAAAGACCCCCTTGTGTGAAATTTGCAATTCACTTGTGAAATATGCCACTGTCACAGCTGCCCTCTGATGAAGCTTGGGTTCCAATCTGTGCGTCTCCAGCAGTCTGTGCGCCCACTGCTGCCAGGTGGCATCGGCTCACTCACAGCGTCCTCCTCCTGTCTGCCATGAGGGAATAAAGCCGCATCTCCCTGGGAAGCTTCCATCGGTGGCTCGGAAGAAATCTGTCTGCAGACAAGAGATGGCAGGCGTACTTGGAAATTTGAATTATTGCTGCCATCAGCACATTGCTTTCCTTTCGTATTGAACCTTTGACATTGAAACATTTTGCCTATGTGTAGTTACAGTATTTCTCATTTGCCTTGGGCTTGCTGAAATGTAGAGATTCAGGGTTGTGGCTTTGTAGGAAGCAGAACATTGTTCTTTGTAAACTTAATGAAAAGAAAATTAGCAAACTGATGCTAAAGTAAGTGGCTTCAAAATGTTTGCAATTATCAATTTATTTTTTTTATTTTTAGAAAGTACCATCAGAGAGAATTACTCTAACAGGCTAAAATGAAAAAAAAAAAAAATATATATATATATATAATCTCAAACATCTTTGCTGCTCCAAAGAAAAGTAGGCAATCCTTGGATTAAGACTAAGCATATCCCCCAAGAAAGAAAAGAATGACAAAGGAAAGAAAAATGCTGAGACCATCTGTGAACTTGGGTCTGCATCTTTGCACTTCAGGGACAGTTGTGGCAATTGTGCTGATGAAAGGGAATTTATGGATGTAAATCATTTGTGCCGATGTAGCTGTAGAATATAGCTGTTGGTGCAGTTGGTAAATGCAAAATCAGCCATTTGCAAGGAAACAGTTTTTCACATTCCGAAGATCCTCAAAGGTTTTCATTATGAAATAATCCATATCTGACTTATTCCTTCTTAGACCAGTGGGAAGATGCTTGATCTTGAGGAGATCCTTGATCAATTTATACCCCAACGTTGCAAGATCTAAAGGTAGAAATTTTCAATCACTTCAAAAATTAGTTCTTAAGCAACTGACTTGCTTATACTGCTATGGTGAGAATTGATAAAGTAAGTTAAATAAGTAAGTGAAAAAAGTATGATGGGAACCCACCTTGTTCTCTAACTACAATATGTGACCATTAAGAAAATGTTAGCAAAATAGTTATTTGGAAGAAAGTTTAAGTAGCCATGTTAGGCAGATGTTTTCCTATCATTGGTTCTATGTCACTGCTCCCAAACAGCGTTATTGTATTTTTCTTATTAATTTAATTTATGTAACCTGAGCCTTTTTTACATGATGGAGAGGTAAATTTAACATAAGTACTGGATAATAGAGAATAATTAACAACTGTTTTCAAGGCAATGCTTTGTTTTAACGGTAACTGTTCAGTTACTCTGGAGAAGGCAATGGCACCCCACTCCAGTGTTCTTGCCTGGAGAATCCCAGGGACGGAGAAGCCTGGTGGGCTGCTGTCTCTGGGGTCGCACAGAGTCGGACACGACTGAAGCAACTTAGCAGCAGCAGCAGCTGCAGCAGTTCAATTACTCAGTCATGTTCAACTCTTTGTGACACCATGAACTGCAGCAGGCCAGGCTTCCCTGTCCATCACCAACTTCTGGAGCCTGCTCAAACTCATGTCCGTCTAGTTCGTGATGCTATCCAACCATCTCATCTCTGTCATCCCCTACTCCTCCTGCCTTCAATCTTTCCCATCATCAGGGTCTTTTCCAATGAGTCAGTTCTTCGCATCAGGTGGCCAAAGTACTGGAGTTTCAGCTTCAACATCAGTTCTTCCGATGAATATTCAGGACTGATCTCCTTTAGGATGGACTGGCTGAATCTCCTTGCAGTCCAAGGGACTCTCAAGAGTCTTCTCCAACACCACAGTTCAAAAGCATCAATTCTTCAGAGCTCAGCTTTCTTTATGGTCCAACTCTCACATCCAACATGACTATTGGAAGAACCATAGCTTTGACTAGATGGACCTTTGTTGGCAAAGTAATGTCTCTGCTTTTTGATATGTTCTCTATGTTGGTCATAACTTTTCTTCCAAGGAGTGAGCATCTTTTAATTTCATGGCTGCAGTCACCATCTGCAGTGATTTTGGATGAACTCATGGGACCAGATACCATAATCTTAGTTTTTTGAATGTTGAGTTTTAAGCCAACTTTTCACTCTCCTCTTTCACTTTCATCAAGAGGCTCTTTAGTTCTCCTTCACTTTCTGCCATAAGGCTGGTGTCATCTGCATATCTGAGATTACTGATATTTCTCCCAGATCTTGATTCCAGCTTATGCTTCATCCAGCCTGGCACTTTGCATGATGTACTCTACATATAAGTTCAATAAACAGGGTGACCATATATATCCTTGATGTACTCCTTTCCCAGTTTGGAACCAGTCCATTGTTCCATGTCTGGTTCTAACTTCCTTCTTGACCTGCATACAGGTTTCTCAGGAGGTAGGTCAGGTGGTCTGGTATTCCCATCTCTTTCAGAATTATCCACAGTTTTTTGGATCCACACAGTCAAAGGCTTTGACATAGTCAATAAAACAGAAGTAGATGTGTTTCTGGAACTCTCCTGATTTTTCTATGATCCAACAGATGTTGGCCATTTGATCTCTGGCTCCTCTGCCTTTTCTAAATCCAGCTTGAACATCTGGAAGTTCTCAGTTCACGTACTGTTGAAGCCTGGCTTGGAGAATTGTGAGCATTACTTTGCTAGTATGTGAGATGAGTGCAATTATGCTTTGTTTTAGTTTTTGATGTATTATTAATTTTCAACATACACAGTACACGTAACTCATACAAGTGATCTTTCTCTCCAGGGTGAGTACTGAGGTGCAAAATTTAAGGGGACAGGCTCTCTCAGAGTCAAGTGAATGCACTTCAACTTTGCCCCTGGGTGCCTTATTCTCCTCACGTTAGCCCAGGGCCTATCAGTCCTAGTCTGATGGTACAACAGCCAGTCTGCTAAATTCACATTCAAATAGCTGTTATTTTGTCCAGTCACAAATGTCTGGTCATATTTGCTTCCTAACGCTCCATCTAAGTGAAAGATCATGATAACTAGCTTCAAAGTCTAATTGCCAGCTAACAATTATATGATTAATTTCTATTTTATATGGTAAGAAAACTCATACCATTTTGCTCAGAAAACTTTTTTCTTCATTTTGTGTTGAAAATATCTTCTTGTTTAGTCACTAAGTCATATCCAACTCTTTTGTGACCCTATGAACTGTAACCTGCCAGGTTCCTCTCTGTCCTTGGAATATATTCTTGGGTGCAAATTATTGCATGATCCTGTTTTCCTAGTGACTTAGGGAAATATATGATTTGTGTCAAAAACTGAAACTGACCACAGGATTAATGATCGTTTTTTTCCCGTCACTGATTGTGATTGAAGCAAATTACAACACCATGTCTTCTTACATATTTTTTCATTGATCCACATTTATTCCTTGCTTTTAATGTTGAAACATACTTTTTAGATTTATCTCCAGCATTGAATTACCTCGGGCAAGTCACAGTTCTTCTGTGCTTTATTTGAGTTATCAAATAATGATGAATCTATGAAAATCTAGTAAAGTAATGCTTAAAATTCTCCAAGCCAGGCTTCAGCAATACGTGAACCGTGAACTTCCAGATGTTCAAGCTGGTTTTAGAAAAGGCAGAGGAACCAGAGATCAAATTGCCGACATCTGCTGGATCATGGAAAAAGCAAGAGAGTTCCAGAAAAACATCTATTTCTGCTTTATTGACTATGCCAAAACCTTTGACTGTGTGGATCACAATAAACTGTGGAAAATTCTGAAGGACATGGGAATACCAGACCACCTGACCTGCCTCTTGAGAAACCTATATGCAGGTCAGGAAGCAACAGTTAGAACTGGACATAGAACAACAGACTGATTCCAAATAGGAAAAGGAGTATGTCAAGGCTGTATATTGTCACCCTGCTTATTTAACTCATATGCAGAGTACATCATGAGAAACGCTGGGCTGGAGGAAGCACAAGCTGGAATCAAGATTGCTGGGAGAAACATCGATAACCTCAGATATGCAGATGACACCACCCTTATGGGAGAAAGTGAAGAGGAACTAAAAAGCCTCTTGATGAAAGTGAGAGAGTGAAAAAGTTGGCTTAAAGCTCAGCATTCAGAAAACTAAGATCATGGCATCCAGTCTCATCACTTCATGGGAAATAAATGGGGAAACAGTGGACACAGTGGCTGACTTTATTTTTCTGAGCTCCAAAATCACTGCAGATGGTGATTGCAGCCATGAAACTAAAAGAAGGAAAGTTCTTCCTCCTTGGAAGGAAAGTTATGACCAACCTAGATAGCATATTGAAAAACAGAGACATTACTTTGCCAACAAATGTCTGTCTAGTCAAAGTTATGGTTTTTCCAGTAGTCATGTATGGATGTGAGAGTTGGACTATAAAGAAGGCTGAGCACTGAAGAATTGATGCTTTTGAACTGTGGTGTTGGAGAAGACTCTTGTGAGTCCCTTGGACTGCAAGGAGATCCAACCAGTCCATCCTTAAGGAGATCAGTCCTGGGTGTTCATTGGAGGGACTGATGTTGAAGCTGAAACTCCAGTACTTTGGCCACCTGATAAGAGCTGACTCATTTGAAAAGACCCTAATGCTGGGAAGGATTGAGAGCAGGAGGAGAAGGGGACGACAGAGGATGAGATGGTTGGATGGAATCACCGACTCAATGGACATGGGTTTTGGTGGACTCAGAAGTTGGTGATGGACAGGGAGGCCTGGCATGCTGCGGTTCATGGGGTCGCAAAGAGTCGGACACGACTGAACGACTGGACTGAACTGAACTGAACTGATGAAATTCTAAGCTCTTTTGCTGTAACAAGATGGAAGGTAATGAGAACATTCAGAAAATATGACTTTATCCTAAAATATTGTGTTTGTTTTAAAAAATACATATCAAGTTGTGGTCTAAAAGATTTTGGTGACATCATTGCAAAGTCATAAATGGCACCTCGGGCAGTTGCTTATATGGTAAGTCATTGCTTTCCAATCAACTCATGAGGCCCAGTCAGTATCTTTATTAGGAAAGGATCTTGTGGAGAGAAATGTTTGGAAGTCTGTTTCTGAAGCATTTCAAAAAGACTTCCCTAAACATGGAAGCAGTGGCTCTTTTCCCATGGGAACAATTTAGAATAACACTTCAAAGAGTGGGCATGGCAGCAGGAAGCAAAGGTTTGTCCATCTGGGCTTGAGAATATAACCAAGTTACAATCACCTGTCCTTATCCACAGAATCCTGGCTAACTTTTCTTTTCATTGTGCTATATTCTTCCTTATCATGTTTGGTGAACACTGCTAAGGCTGTAGCACATAGCATTCCGTGTGCACCGTGTTTATGAGTGCATATGTGTGTGCTCAGCCGTGTCTGACTGTTTGCCACCGCATGGACTGTAGCCCACCAGGCTGCTCTGTCTGTGGGATTTTCAAGGTGAGAATACTGGAATGGGTTGCCATTTCCTCTTCTAGGAGATCTTCGCATCCCAGAGATCAAACCCAGGTCTCCTGCATCCCCTGCATTGGTAGGTGGATTCTTTACCACTTGAGCCACTCGGGAAGGCTGCATTACGTTTATATAGGCTTAAAGAAACTGTCAGTTCCAGTCAGGCTCCCAGGCTAGAGGGCGGGAGAAAAAGGTGTTCCCCATGCTTCCCATGCTCAGGGGTTGTCTTAATGCTCCTCACACCTCCAAGCCAATTGAAGCACCATCTCCATGTTTGACACTTAGCCCTTGTGTTAGGTAGAAACTTCCAGAAATTCCCCCAGCAGAAGCCTAGGCTTTCTGGAGTCTGGTGGAGACCTAAGCAGTGGACAGTGCTATCAGTCAGAGAGAGGAACAAGCCCTGATAGCAAATCCACTAGAAACCTCACCATTTTTTCCCCCTAAAGACCTTTTCAAACCCTTCTCTAGTCAGAGAGTGGAAAGCAGTAAATTAGAGTAGCAGGCTCAGAATTTGGAAGGCTCTGGCAAGTGGGGAAGGCTGAGTGATTGTTTTCTGTAACCCTTCCCGCTGCCCAGGAGTCATACATAATGGAGAAGGAGGTAAATAAGAATTAAATACCTGCAGTCTCTTTTTTCTTCTGTCCTTTGATTACACCACTATTTTATTTATGATTCCCCAAAGAGAAGGAAACTTCCCTTATGTGCCATTGCTTTTGTAAATTGTTAAAGAATCACAAAAATGAAATACTTCACAGCGGGTTTTTCTCTATTGCCTCTTTCTGGCTGTACCGACCCCTTTAAAGTGATGGTCTACCCATGTGTGCTCCCCTCCTCCACAGCCACCCTATCCCCACATCCTCCGAATAAAACCGCCTTAATTTCACTGTGTCTTATTTACTAACGGAGATCAAATACGTCTCAAGTCCACATTGAGCTTGGTGCTGTGCTCACTGGCCCTGGCCAGCTTTTTCATCATATGATACTGTTCTGCATCTGAGGGGCAGTGTTTCAGGTAGACAGTCTACATTCTTTGTTTTGTATTTGTATAAGAACTGAGTGAGCAACTGTGCTCAATTCTGTGAACAGTAAATAGAGGAAATGCAAACAGTTCAGGTTTGGTTTGGTTTCGAATACTGTTATCCATAGCTTGGGTTGGGGGAGGCATAGAAGAAAATGTTTATCTGAATTGTCTGCGCAGTCTCTCAAAGTTTCACTTTTCTTGCCCAAATAGAATTTGTTATATGGGAGCTCTAATTCTGAACCTGTTTGGGGGTTTCTAGCATTTGGCTCTTTTCTTTAAACAATATTTCGGGACCTTTTTTTGTACTCCCACCACCAGGACAGAGAAGGTAACGGCACCCCACTCCAGTACTCTTGCCTGGAAAATCCCATGGGTGGAGGAGCCTGGTAGGCTGTAGTCCATGGGGTCGCTGAGGGTCGGACACAACTGAACGACTTCACTTTCACTTTTCACTTTCCTGCATTGGAGAAGGAAATGACAACCCACTCCAGTGTTCTTGCCTGGAAAATCCCAGGGATGGGGGAGCCTGGTGGGCTGTCGTCTATGAGGTCACACAGAGTCAGACACGACTGAAGCGACTTAGCAGCAGCACCACCACCACCACCACCACCAGGAAATTTAAGAAGTTGGGGATACAAATTCTTCTGTCATGCTATCTTCCAGCTAGAGGGAATTCCTTTTGATAGCAAGGCTTTGGACTGTGAATAACAGGTTAGACGATGTCAAGGCACAGCCCAACATGATACCATAGTGATAAAGCCTTCATGTAATAATTCTTCATGGATTTTAAGGCCCAGGAGGCAGGGGGATGAAATGCAGTGGGAAATAAAGTCTGCTACACATGATGGGCAGGATTTTTTTTAACATAGGTTACCAAATATTCTGACTTTCTACCCTTTGAGATTTTCTACCACTTCTCAAGCAGGATAGGACATGCTTGAAGAAGAAATAAAGCATAATATGGAGGACAAATGACAATGGAATGGCATGAAGTGGTATTTCACTCACAGGAATCTAACTATAGGAACTCATAGTCAACAAAAATGGAAAGTTGCTCTCTTACTCATTCACTGAATTCAATGTAAGCTTTTCAGTCTAGTTACTGTGAGGCACTGGAGTTTTTTTTGCCCCCTTAGTGAATTTCAGTCCTATGCGGCTTTTTACTGTGTGCACTGTATCTTTTCATACTCTGTATTTTTTATTATCTGTTACTATGTATCTACACAAATACGTATTTAAGGGTTCAGTCTCAGTTCAGTTGAGTTGCTCTGTCATGTCTGGCTCTTTGCAACCTCGTGGACTGCAGTACCCAGGCCTCCCTGTCCATCACAAGCTGCTGGAGTTTACTCAAACTCATGTCCATTGAGTCGGTGATGCCATCCAACCATCTCATCCTCTGTCATCCCCTTCTCCTCCTGCCTTCAATCTTTCCCAGCATCAGGGTCTTTTCAAATGAGTCAGTTCTTTGCATCAGGTGGTCAAAGTATTGGAGTTTGAGCTTTAGCATCAGTCCTTCCAATGAATATTCAGGGCTGATTTCCTTTAGGATGGACTGGTTCAATCTCCTTGCAGTCCAAGAGACTCTAAAGAGTCTTCTCCAACACCACAGTTTGAAAGCATTAATTCTTTGGCGCTCAGCTTTCTTTATAGTCCAACTCTCACATTCATACATGACTACTGGGAAAACTATAGCTTTGACTAGATGGACATTTGTCTGCAAACTAATGTCTCTGCTTTTTAATATGCTGCCTAGGTTGATCATAACTTTTCTTCCAAGGAGCAAGTGTCTTTTAATTTCATGGCTGCAATCACCATCTGCAGTGGTTTTGGAGCCAAAAAAACAAAGTCTGTCACTGTTTCCACTGTTTCCCCATCTATTTGCCATGAATTAATGGGACTGGATGCCATGATCTTAGTTTTCTGAATGTTGAGCTTTAAGCCAACTTTTTCACTCTCCTCTTTCACTTTCACCAAGAGGCTCTTTATTTCTTCACTTTCTGCCATAAGGGTGGTGTCATCTGCATATCTGAGGTTATTGATATATCTCCCAGCAGTCTTGATTCCAGCTTGTGCTTCATCCAGCCCAGCATTTCTCATGATATACTCTGCGTATAAGTTAAATAAGCTGGGTGACAATATACAGCCTTGACATACTCTTTTCCCGATTTGGAATCAGTCTGTTGTTCCATATCCAGTTCTAACTGTTGCCTCTTGACTTCCATACAGATTTCTCAGGAGGCAGGTCAGGTGGTCTAGTATTCCCATCTCTTTAAGAATTTTCCACAGTTTGTTGTGATCCACACAGTAAAAGGCTTTGGCATAGTCAATAAAGCAGAAGTCAGTATTTTTGTGGAACTCTCTTGCTTTTTCGATGATCCAACATATGCTGGCAATTTGATCTCTGGTTTCTCTGCCTTTTCTAAATCCAGTTGAACATCTGGAATTTCACAATTTATGTACTGTTGAAGCCTGGCTTGGAGAATTTTGAGCATTGGTTTACTAGCGTGTGATATAAGTACAATTATGTGGTAGTTTGAGCATTCTTTGGTATTGCCTTCCTTTGGGATTGGAATGAAAACTGACCTTTTCCAGTCCTGTGGCCACTGCTGAGTTTTCCAAATTTGCTGGGATATTGATGCAGCACTTTGACAGCATCATTGTTTAGATTTGAAATAGCTCAACTGGAATTCCATCACCTCCATGAGCTTTGTTCATAGTGGTGCTTTCTAAGGCCCACTTGACTTCACATTCCAGGATGTCTGGCTCTAGTGAGTGATCCTACCATCGTGATTATCTGGGTCTTGAAGATCTTTTTTGTATAGTTCTTCTGTGTATTCTTGCCACCTCTTCTTAATATCTGCTGCTTCTGTTAAGTCCATACCATTTCTGTCCTTTATCAAGCCCATCTTTGCATGAAATGTTCCCTTGGTATGTCTAATTTTCTTGAAGAGATCTCTAGTCTTTCCCATTCTATTTTTTTTCTCTATTGTTTTACATCGATCACTGAGAAAGGCTTTCTTATCGCTCCTTGCTATCCTCTGGAACTCTGCATTCAAATGAGTATATCTTTCCTTTTCTCCTTTGCCTTTCACTTCTCTTCTTTTCACAGCTATTTGTAGGGCCTCCTCAGACAACCATTTTGCCTTTTTGCATTTCTTTTTCTTGAGGATGGTCTTGATCACTGCCTCCTGTACTATGTCACAAACCTCTGTCCATAGTTCTTCAGGCACTCTGTCCATCAGATCTAATCCCTTGAATCTATTTGTCACTTCCACTGTATATTTGTAAGGGATTTGATTTAGGTCATACCTGAATGGCCTAGTGGTTTTCCCTACTTTATTCAATTTATGTGTGAATTTGGCAATAAGGAGTTCATGATCTGAGCCACACTCAGTGCCCAGGCTTGTTTTTGCTAACTGTATAGAGATTCTCCATCTTTGGCTGAAAAGAATATAATCAATCTGATTTTGGTGTTGACCATCTGATGATGTCCATGTGTAGAGTCTTCTCTTGTGTTGTTGGAAGAGGGTGTTTGCTATGATCAGTGCGTTCTCTTGGCACAACTCTGTTACATTTTGTCCTGCTTCATTCTGTACTCCCAAATTTTCCTGTTACTCCAGGTATCTTTTTGACTTCCTACTTTTGTATTCCAGTCCCCTATAATGAAAAGGACATCTCTTTTGGGTGTTAGTTCTGGAAGGTCTTCAGCTTCTTCAGCATTACTGGTCGGGGCATAGACTTGGATTACTGTGATATTGAATGATTTGCCTTGGAAATGAACAGAGATCATTTTGTCATTTTTGAGATTGCATCCAAGTTCTGCATTTTGGACTCTTGTTAACTATGATGGCTGCTCCATTTCTTCTAAGGGATTCTTGCCCACAGTAGTAGATATAATGGTCATCTGAGTTAAATTCACCCATTCCAGCCCATTTTAGTTCACTGATTCCTAAAATGTTGATGTTCATTCTTGCCATCTCCTGTTGACCACTTCCAATTTGCCTTGATTCATGGACCTAACATTCCAGGTTCCTATGCAACATTGCTCTTTACAGCGTTGAACTTTACTCTATAGCCAGTCACATCCACACTGGGTGTTGTTTTTGCTTTGGCTCCATCCCTTCATTCTATCTGGAGCTATTTCTCCACTGAACTCCAGTAGCATATTGGGCACCTACCAACCTGGGGAGTTCCTCTTTCAGTGTCCTATCTTTCTGCCTCTTCATACTGTTCATGGGGTTCTCATGGCAAGATTACTGAAGTGGTTTGCCATTCCCTTCTTCAGTGGACCACATTTTGTCAGAACTCTCCACCATGACTCAACCATCTTGGGTGGCCCTACATGGCATGGCTCATAGTATCAATGAGTTAGACAAGGCTGTGTCCATGTGATCAGATTAGTTAGTTTGTGATTGTGGTTTTCAGTCTGTCTGCCCTCTGATGGAGAAGGAAAAGAGGCTTATGGAAGCTTTCTGATGGGAGAGACTGACTGAGGGGGGCGTTTTTAAGTACTATATTATTAAGTATTTAAGTACTATAGTATTTAAGGGTACTATAGTCATTTATGGAGAAGGCAGTGGCACCCCACTCCAGTACTCTTCCCTGGAAAATCCCATGGATGGAGGAGCCTGGTAGGCTTCAGTCCATGGGGTCGCTAAGAGTCGGACATGACTGAATGACTTCACTTTCACTTTTCACTTTCATTCATTGGAGAAGGAAATGACAACCCACTCCAGTGTTCTTGCCTGGAGAATCCCAGGGACAGGGGAGCTTGGTGGGCTGCCGTCTATGGGGTCGCACAGAGTCAGACACGACTGAAGTGACTTAGCAGCAGCAGCAGCAGCAGCTTAGCAGCATAGTCATTTATATTTCTTCATGTCATACATATAGCAAATAGTATACCAAAATCAAGTTCTATATGGGCAGTTTAAGAGTTCTGAAGAGTACTTTTGGCTCTACTCAATTTTCATTTTTTACACTGACTCTACAAATCAATCCCAATGTATGATATGATCAGTGTAATAATTATGCTGTTTTGATTAAGTTTAGGTGCCTAAGCTCAGACAAATCACAGCTGCAGTAAATGAAAGACTCTGCAGGTACATTCATGCAAAGTGTGTCAGAGATTTTTGAGGAATCATAGAAAATGGAAGAGATGCCAGAGCAGGAAATAGAAAAATGTACCAGTTTTCAAAAGGAGAAGACATATTCCAGAAATTAAAACTATAAAACTCATTTGATCTGTAGCAACAAAGACAATTTCAAGATATTTAAATAACTTGGAAGCATTTCAGAAATGATTACAATTAGCCAGCATGGCTGCACTAAGAATAATTCATAACAAGGGAAGCTAATTCATTTTCAATCATGCTATTCAACTGTTTTTTAAGGAAAAGTCATAAAGATGGTATACCTTAATTTGTGATAGTCTAATGGGAAAAAATAAAGAATAACATTAACTTATGAATTGGTATCAAGCTAGAGGGAGCTTTTTGTCATGTCCTTCACTACTGTGCACTGAGTTTCATCTTGTCTAGTATTTATCTTTAACATCTTACATGAAAAGTGCTGAGCAACTGTACCTTATTTGTGAATTATGAAAAGCTAGATAGGAGAGAAAATTCAGATAATTAGTATTACCCTCCAAAACACTGAATTTGAATAGCAAAGCTTATAAGACTTCATTTAATCAGGACAAATGTAAAGCCGGTCACTAAGTGCAAATCTTAACTTTATATGCACAGAATTAGGCGTATCTGTCATGAACACAGATCTGGAAAAAAATTGGACTTCTTGTTGGTTGAAAAGTGTATTATGAGCCAATCACATGATAGTTTGCCAGGAAAACAACTGCAGTCTTCGGTTACATTTTCAGTCCCCGAGAAAGTGAGAGGTTATTGCCCACAAACTCCATACTTGTTGACCACATGTGGAGTATTGTATTGACTTCATGGGAACATGTCTTAAATCTAATCCATCTTAAACATGACAGCCCATCAAATATTTGAAGACAGCTTTTAAGCTGCCTCGTCTAAGCTAAGTATCCCTCTTCTTAACAGAATAAGATGTTGTGTCACCAGGACAATTCCCTGTTAGTAACACTGCCCTCTGCACATTTGTCAACAGTTCTTTGTAAGTGTGTCACACAGAATTAGATGTGATACTAGATGCAGAATGGCTAGCCTAGAAGAGTGTAGGAACTTCACCTGCCCTGTGAATATTATTTTTATATTTATTAAGTCTAAGGTTACAAGGAAGCTACCTCACACATGCATGTAATATATGGTAATACTACTATACACTTCAGCAAAAATAAATAAAAAGAAATACTGCCCACCCAGTAAACATATGCCTCTGAGTAAGCATGAGATGAGAAATGTGAATCTGGACACTTGTGAGTCATAAATTTAATACTTCTTGTAGTCGGGGCTAAATATGACTCAAGAGTTTAAAAGTGAGTATTTTTCCTCACCCCTAAATACATTGCCATTCTTTACGGGAAATTTTAGATTTTCAAATTACTTTTAATTAAGTGAAAATCTTGTCTTTTTAAACTTTTGATAACTATGTAAGATGCAGCTCTTATTTTTTTTTTTTTTTTTGGTTGTAACCTCACATTTTTTTAACTTCTGGATACTTTTTTAACATCACTAAATGCTTGTTACAATAATTTTATTCTACGTTATATTAAAAAAAATTTTTTTTGCTTTATTTTGTTTGAACCTAAGTATAGAACTTTATGTTTATTCTTAGTATATTTCTTATTATATTTGATTCATCATTACAGACTATTGCTTTGGGGTATCAAATTGCTATTATAGTCAGCCTTCTGTCATCCAGTTTCCATGATAAGCCAAGGCCTGACCTTTCCTTTTTGGTTGCCATTAAAGAGTGAACTCCGGGAGTTGGTGATGGACAGGGAGGCCTGGCATGCTGCGATTCATGGGATCGCAAAGAGTCGGACACGACTGAGTGACTGATCCGATCTGAAAGATTCATTAAAGCTGAGTGCCGAAGAATTGATGCTTTTGAACTGTGGTGTTGGAGAAGACTCTTGAGAGTCCCTTGGACTGCAAGGAGATCCAACCAGTTTATTCTAAAGGAGATCAGTCCTGGGTGTTCTTTGGAAGGAATGATGCTAAAGCTGAAACTCCAGTACTTTGGCTACCTGATGCAAAGAGTTGACTCATTGGAAAAGACTCTGATGCTAGGAGGGATTGGGGGCAGGAGGAGAAGGGGACGATGGAGGATGAGATGGCTGGATGGCATCACTGACTCGATGGACGTGAGTTTGAGTGAACTCCCGGAGTTGGTGATGGACAGGGAGGCCTGGCGTGCTGCAGTTCATGGGGTTGCAAAGAGTTGGACACGACTGAGTGACTGAACTGAACTGAAGACCCTTGTATGAACTGTATTTCACTGATTCTAAAAACATACATTTTCCCACACCTTTACATCATTAAAATTATGCCTTAAAATCAGTGAGATTGTCAAGAGACTAAGAAGACAAGCCATAGACTAAAAGAAAATATTTGCAAAAGACATCTGATAAAGGACTATTATCAAAAATATGCAAAGAACTCTTGAAACTCAACAATAAGAAGACGAATAATCCAATTAAAATATGGGCCAAAACCTCAATAGATATCTCAACAAAGAATCAGATCACACATAAGTATAAAAAATATGTTCAACATTATATGTAATCAGGAAACTGAAAATTAAGACAACAATGGAATACCACTACAGAACTATTAGAATGGCCAAAATCCAGAACACTGACAATTCCAAATGCTGGAGAGGAGGTAGAGCACTAGGAACTCTTATTTATTGCTGGTCGAATGAAAAATAATAAGCTACTTTTGGAAGATATTTTTGTGGTTTCTTACTAACTAAACATACTGTTACCATATGATTTAGTAATCAAACTCTTTGAATTAAAAACATATATCCATACAAAAAACTGCACACACATACACATACAACAACTTTATTCATAATTGCCAAAATGTAGAAACTGCCAAAAACCCTTCAGTAGGCAAGTCGATAAACTGTGGTACATTCAATCAATGAAATATTATTCAGCATTTGAAAGAAATGAGCTATCAAGCCATGAAAAGAATGGGGGCACCTTAAATGAATGTTACTAAGAAAAAGAAAGTGAAGTGAAAAATCGCTCAGTCACATCCGACTCTTTGCAACTGTGTAGTCCATGGAATTCTCCAGGCCAGAATACTGGAGTGGAGTGGGTAGCCTTTCCCTTCTCCTGGGGATATTCCCAACCCAGGGACTGAACCCAGGTCTCTTGCATTGCAGGCAGATTCTTTACCAGCTGAGCCACCAGTAAAGCCCAGGAATGCTGGAGTGGGTAGCCTATCCCTTCTCCAGAAGATCCTGACACAGGAATTGAATCAGGGTCTCCTGCATTGCAGGAGGATTCTTTACCAACTGAAATATCAGAGAAGCCCTACCAGTCATTCTGAAAAGACTATGGAATATATGATTCAGACTATTGAATCTAGAAAAGGAAAAACTTTAGACACAGTAAAAAAGATTAGTAGTTGCCAAGGTTGAGGATAAGAAAGGATGGAAAGGTGGAGAACAGATTATTTTTTTTTTATCTGAAATGACTGTACAATACTACAGTCATGGATACATGGCATGATACATTTGTCCAAACCCACAGAATGTACAGCACCATGCATGAACCAACTTTGGGTGATAATGATGTTTATCTGTTTTAACGAATGTACCACTCTGATGTAGGAGATTAATAATTGGGGAGGCTATGTATATGGGAGGACTAGGGGTATATGAGACTGTCCAATCAATTTTGCTATTAACCTAAACAGTTTCTAAAATATTCAGTCACTCAGTCATGTCCAACACTTTGCAACCCTATAGACTGCAGCACACTAGGCTGCCCTGTCCTTCACCATCTCCCAGAGCTTGCTCAAACTCATGTCCATCGAGTCAGTGATGCCATCGAACCATCTCATCTCTGTCATCCCCTTCTCCTCCTGCCTTCAATCTTTCCCAGCATCAAGGTCTTTTCTAATGAGTCAGTTCTTCGCATCAGGTGGCCAAAGTATTGGAGTTTTGGCTTCAGCATCAATCCTTTCAATGAATATTCAGGGTTGATTTCCTTTAGGATTGACTGGTTTGATCTCCTTGCAACCCGAGGGACTCTCAAAAGTCTTCTCCAACATCACAGTTTGGAAGCATCAATTCTTCAGAGCTCAGCTTTCTTTATGGTCCCACTCTCACATCCAACATGACTGTTGGAAGAGCCACAGCCTTGACTAGATGGACCTTTGTTGGCAAAGTGACGTCTCTGCTTTTTAATATGCTGTCTAGGTTTGTCATAGCTTTTCTTCCAAGGAGCAAATGTCTTTTAATTTCATGGCTAAATTTCATTTTAAAATACAGGTTTATTAATTTAAAAAATGAAAAATCAATAGGATCTTAAAATCCCTGTTGGTCAGGTGACAATACTTGACATAGTGATTGTTACCTGTGCATGGACACAGTTGGTGCTGCTCATATTATCAGCACTTCAAATGAGTTATGTGCGGTGTTTGGATTTTTCTTATTAACTTTAAAACATCCTCAAAAAGATTATACTATGATTCACATTGGAAACAAAAAAAGTTACTATAGATATGAACAGCTCAGAAACAGATTGGTGGGGAGGGCGGGAGAGGGCTGTATATTGTGTGGCAAAGAATTGCCATTGGAGCAGATGACCAAAAGTAAATTTTTTTTGAGAATACAGGACCTAGGTAAGGATAGTCACCACACATCATGAAGTCATGCTATATTTTATTTTTGAGATAAGCATGAAAACACTAGCATATGGCGGCAATGTATGTAAGAGGAATTTTTAAAATCCCTAAGACTAGAGCAAAAAAAAAGTTAAGCAGTGAGAAAAAGCTGGTGCGACAATGTCATGTAATTTAAGTGATAAAAATATAGCACCAAGTCGAGTCAAATAGGAAATGCTGACAAAGATTGAAGCTTCTTTAATGTGCCTCAGGATTAAACTGTCAGTGCTAAAGGAGCTGCTAAAGCGATCTAGGAGCATAAATAGGTCTAAAAGCCCTTTCAATAAGTGTAAAATAAAAAGTTCTAAGTGATTAGAAAGCAGCATAATAGTTTAAAAGGCAGCACTTTTTTCTTAGTAGTATACAAAATAATGGAAAATATTATAATCAGTAGCACCTCAAGTCAAAGAAATTCGCACCAGCTTACAGACGTAATCCATACATTCACTGATGATAAAACCCCCACCTTCCTTTAGAACAACTGACAAGTGAACTGGCTAGTAGGCATTTTCCCTTGATATATGTGATGGTCAGTGTAAAACAGTGCACACGCGAGATCCACACAGGACAATAAAAAAGACTTGCACGTGGTTGTTAAAGGGTGAATACAATCAACAGAGCCAAACTCATTACATTAAGTAATTCAATGACAGAAACTTGATGTACTTGGGTCAGTTAGGGAAGAACCAGCATAACACCTCTTAAACATATTGTTTTGGTGAAATCTGTGTATCTGTGTCTGCACACTTTGAAACATTTGATCAGTTAAAAGAGTAAAATACCCTGATCTGGGAGGCATGGATATTTTCAAAAAAAAGTTGATGGTGACAAGACTCCCTAGTCTAAAGTTGAGAGTACCTAATCTAAGCACCTTCACTAGTAGAATGGCCTCCTTGTTGTTCTACCTGCCCCCTCTTTTTCTCCCATCAATGTGTTCTCCATGGTACTTTAAGTGCAAATGCACAAATACTAACCTGTTTTAACATCTGAGTCATTTCCTATTATTCTTAAGAAAAATTCAAAATGCCTTCCCCTGGCTTGAACCAGATTACCTTTCTAGCCACATCGCACTACATGATTGTGTTCTTGACTCCAGATATTTTTAAAAAATGTTCAGTACTGTTTTTGAGCCATGTTCCCACTCATCAGTGATTACTCTGCTTGGTGTTCACGTACCATTTTCCCTCATTCAGTAAGTGCCTCTTCATCTTTCAGTGGCAATTCACTTGTCACTTTCTGAGAGAAGCCTTTGCCACTCTCTCTGACTAGGTCGAGTTCACCCATCTCACACACTTTAAGTACCATGTCTCTCTAAATCTCATTGTATTTAACATAGTTGTAATTTTTCACTTATTTTTGCAGTTTTTGGATCAATATTTTATCTGCTCCCTCCCCCAGATAAGCTACAAGCTCCATTAATATAGGGACCATCTTCCTACTCAGCAGTGTCATCTCCAGTACTATTCCTGAATTACATAGATGATCAATAAATATTGAATAAATTAATGATTCAGTTCAGTTCAGTCACTCAGTCATGTCCGACTCTTTGCGACCCCATGAATCACAGCACGCCAGGCCTCTCTGTCCATCACCAACTCCCGGAGTTCACTCAAACTCACATCCATCAAGTTGGTGATGCCATCCAGCCATCTCATCCTCTGTCGTCCCCTTTTCCTCCTGCCTTCAATCCCTCCCAGCATCAGAGTCTTTTCCAATGAGTCAACTCTTCACATAAGGTGGCCAAAGTACTGGAGTTTCAGCTTTAGCATCATTCCCTCCAAAGAACACCCAGAACTGATCTCCTTTAGAATGGACTGGTTGGATCTCCTTGCAGTCCAAGGGACTCTCAAGAGTCTTCTCCAACACCACAGATCAAAAGCATCAATTCTTCGGTGCTCAGCTTTCTTCACAGTCCAACTCTCACATCCATACATGACTACTGGAAAAACCATAGCCTTGACCAGATGGACCTTTGTTGGCAATGTAATGTCTCTGCTTTTAAATATGCTATCTAGGTTGGTCATAACTTTCCTTCCAAGGAGCAAGTGTCTTTTAATTTCATGGCTGTAATCACCATCTGCAGTGATTTTGGAGCCCCCCAAATAAAGTCTGACACTGTTTCTACTGTTTCCCCATCTATTTCCCATGAAGTGATGGGACCGGATGCCATGATCTTAGTTTTCTGAATGTTGAGCTTTAAGCCAACTTTTTCACTCTCCTCTTTAACTTTCACCAAGAGGCTCTTTAGTTCCTCTTCACTTTCTGCCATAAGGGTGGTGTCATCTGCATATCTGAGGTTATTGATATTTCTCCCGGCAATCTTGATTCCAGCTTGTGCTTCTTCCAGCCCAACGTTTCTCATGATGTACTCTGCATATAAGTTAAATAAGCAGGGTGACAATATACAGCCTTGACGTACTCCTTTTCCTATTTGGAACCAGTCTGTTGTTCCATGTCCAGTTCTAACTGTTGCTTCCTGACCTGCATACAGGTTTCTCAAAAGGCAGATCAGGTGGTCTGGTATTCCCGTCTCTTTCAGAATTTTCTACAGTTTATTGTGATCCACACAGTCAAAGGCTTTGGCATAGTCAATAAAGCAGAAATAGATGTTTTTCTGGAACTCTCTTGCTTTTTCTATGATCCAGCAGATGTTGGCAATTTGATCTCTGGTTCCTCTGCCTTTTCTAAAACCAGCTTGAACATCTGAAATACAAGAATTATTTTTTTCAAAGATAAACATGTTTATAAACCCAAACAGAGTATAAAATAATAATAACACAAGCAGAGTTAAGGTACTAGAAAATAATAGGTTTAAGTTATAAGAACAGTAATCAAATTTAAAATTGTCTGGGAGTTTTGTATATTTCAAGAGAGAGGTTGAAATCTTATTTAATTTCAAACTACTGAGCCAAACATGCTTGACACTCTTTCAAGACTAGAAACTGAAAGAATGAAGTAGAATTGGAATGTATAAGTCCCAAAGAAGGAGAGATAAAAATACAAAACAAAATAAAACTCTATAAAAATTTAAATGGATTAAACTCAATAGTTAAAAGGCAGATTATGAAATGACATTTTTTTAAATCCAAATATATCCTCCTGAGAAGAAAACATGTACGTATAAGACCACAGGAAATTTTAAAGTAAAGGATAGAGATATTATCCCAGGTAACTATTAACAAAAAGCAGGCTGGAAAAGCTATTTTAAGGGTAGATAAAATAAGTTTAAGACATCTTGATAAAAATTTCAGTTCACCAGAAATACACTACATTCAAAATGTATATTGACCTTTGAGACTGTAACAAAACAGTCTCAAAAAAAGATAAAAAAATGATATGACTGGAAGTTGACAAATCCACAACCTTTCTCAATTACTGATAATTCTAGCAGGAAAAAATCAACAATGAATATGAGCATGATTTAATAAAAATATTAATTAAAATAAAAATATTAAAAAAATTACATGCAGCAGTCAAAAATACACAGTCTTCTTAAGTAGACAGAATATTTGTGACACTTATCTCTAAACCAAGTCATAAAACCAGATTCAAAGAACAAATAACACTGTTTGGCCAGAGTGTAATTAAGGTCCAAGTTAATTACAAAAATAAAATGTTTTATAACATTTGTCTGTTTGGAAACTATTTGGCAGTACCTCAAAGGGTAACTTAGAGTTACCACATGGACCTCACAATTTCAATTCCTAGGTATATAACAAAAGAATTAAAAACATATGTCCTCACAAAAATGTATACACTAATGTTTATGACAGCATTATTTATAATAGCCAAAAAAGTGAAACCAAGCCACTGTCCATCAATTGCTGAACAGATAGACAATATGTGCTATATCTACCCAACCGAATATTATTAAGCAGTGAAAAGGAATGAAATATTGGCACATGTTTTAACCTTTGCACTTTGAAATTATGCTATGGGAATGAAGCCAGCTATAAAACACCGTATATTATATGATACTGTTTATATGAAATGTCCAGAATAGGGAAATCTATGGAGACAACATATATTAGTCATTGCCAAGAGAGGGAAGCAGAAAGAAATGGAGGGTGACTGCTAATAGGTATGAAGTTTGTTTTGGGAGTGGTGAAAATGTTCTGTAATTAGTAGTGATGTTTGTGCAATTTTTATGAACCTGATAAAATCACTATATTGTGTAGTTTTTAGCACTGACAGTGATATAAGTAGAACCACTCCTATTTCTACCCTTGGTTCCCAGATTCATGAAATCTTCCTATAAAGGAAGAGTACCATGAAAAGATCTTTGATTCAAAGTGTTCTGAGGAAGGGCACTTAATCCTTCTCAAGTGTTGCCTCTAAGCTGGCTCTTCAGTTCTCTTGTTACCAGGTCTTTTTAACTCTCTATCAGCCCAGCAATTGCTAGGTAGTATGAAATATGATGGGGGCTTCTCTGGTGACTCAGATGGTAAAGAATCTGCCTACAATACAGGACACCTAGATTTGATCCCTAGGTCAGGAAGATCCCCAGGAGGAGGAAATGGCTACCCACTCCAGTATTCTTGCCTGGAGAATCCTATGGACAGAGGAGCCTGGCTGGCTACAGTCCATGGGGTCACAAATAGTCGGACATGACCGAGCAACTGACACTTTCACTTTCACTTCATAGTATATGATAGGTCCAGTGGAGCCCATGGTCATGGGCCTACTTCCTATCTTTTTATTCTGTAAAGTGGGTCCCTGTTCTGGTGACATATTATGTGGAATTCAGTGCTAGTTGATCAAACACAACGAGCCTGCAGAGAATAGTATTAGAGGAAAAAGAAACTCATACCTCGGTGTAAGTTTGTTCCTGTCAATATGAATTGCTGGTCCTTCCAATGTGGAAAGGTTCCAGTGTAAGCCCTGCAAACATTTTCTCGCATCTCACTGCCTATGACTGGGTTATGCACCCATACTTAACTAGTCATTGTGGCCCAGATGGTGGAATTGGCTGACTAAACTAAGTCGATTATATTCTACTCAAATCACAGTGGTAAGGATGGAGAGGGAAGCTCAGCCCCAAAATTTATAATGTTATTAGGAAAAAGAAAATGAAAGGTAGGCAGTCAAAAATGACAAAAAGATGGGATAGGGAAAGATAGATAAATAAATGGATAAATAGATAGACAGACTAGATTAACTGGTTCCTCCTCTCACTCTTCAAAAATTTTCTTGTTTGCATGGAATAATGTAGAGCTGGAATTCCACTGATGAAGAACAAATCTTTACCAATGCACTTGTTACCAAAAAACAGCTGCCTAAATTTAAGAATCATACCGATAGAGGAAAAACATTTCCTAAGTTTGGCAAATCTATTTATCTGAGATTCAAGGCCACAGAGAAGTCAAGCATAAGGTAGGAACCACACACTATTGCGGAATATAAACATGAATAAATTACAATCCTGCTCACACACACACACACACACACAAAAGACCTTAAAATTCAATGGAGATCATTTGAATTTCAGACAAGAATTGCCCATACTCTCTGGAAACCAGCAAAAGTCTGCCCTACTGTCTTAAAATTTTACGTATTTTCTAAAGATCGTAGGTGTGTTCTTCTCTTGTTCTTCACTAAATTGAATGTTAGGCAGATCCTGGCTAATGTTACATGTTAGCTTATTGATGATAATTGCCCTTTCAAAAGTAGCAGACATACTTAGCAAAAGAAAAAAACCACATTTGGGGGGAAAAAATTCCTTCGGGGTAGGGAGTCACTACAATTTTTTTAAATTGAAGAGAAAAATACTATAATCTAGTTTCCAAGATGAATAATGACTTGAGGTAGGTGAAGTCCAAAAAGTTGACCAACTAAAGGCTAGGGGATCTTCCTGGCCCTTCTCTGAGCCCTCCTACTCCTGGAATCTCCATTTCTAACTTTCACACTACAAATAGGAGGTCAAGTGATAATTAATATCATACTCTAACTGGCTTCCTGTGGTTTTAAATTATCTACTTAAAAACAATGCATTGTGGATTTCTAATCAATTTAACAAAATGAGTGAGATAAGATATAGCAAGACATTTTCTATTATCCAATTTTAAGACAAACAAACAAATACCCCAGGTAATAGATCTGAAGAGGGTACTTGGAGTCAGAGATTGACAAGTTGCATGAGGTGAGTGATTTATAAAAGAATAAAAAAAAAAAAAAAAAAAACTAGAGCTCTTACTGTCTGGGACCCAGAGCTTTAAAGCTCATACCAGTCAGAGAATCCATACCTGTGGTCTATGCATATGAAAAGCCAGAACTGAGTTATCTACCTAAAGCCAGGAGTGAAGACAAACTTCTCTGGTCTTGAGATAAGAATCGGAAGAATTCTAATCACTGTCTAGAGAAACAGTAAGGACACCTGCTATATACTAAGAATTATGAAAGAGTCGCTCTTGAGAAATCAGAATGCCAAACTCTATGAGATAAATGTGTGAGGTACCCATTCATACCACCCATGTAGTATAACTCATTTATACACCAAGAAGTTTATAATCTAGTTAAAAAAACTAGTTAAAAACTAGTTTAAAAACTAGTTTAGAATCATTGAAACTTACAAGGCCCTGACAAAAGTGAATGCAAAGAGTTGCTGAGGACTCTACCACACAAGGAAACCAATCCCAAGAGGGAGATTTAGCAGACAGAACAAGCAAAAGGATTAACACATCCTCAACTGAAAATAATAATTTGGTCTGAAAGAGGCTTGGAAGTAAGTTAAATACCCTTAAAAAGATACAGGAATAGAAATCAAAAGACAAGAACAGGATAGTTCAGGAAAAGGAAAGATAGCAGATTTTAAAAATTGATATTCTAGAAATTAAATGACCTTTGATGTTACAACTTATGATGTAAACCATAGAGAGAGAACTGAAGAGAGATTTAGGAAATCAACAGATGGGAGTTTGAGGAAAATTGCCATAACGCATTACAGAGAGAGAGAAATAAATGGAAAATATGAAAGAGAAACTAAGAGCCATAAAGGATAGATGAGGAACTTTGAGAAGACTTCCAAAAAGAGAAAATATAACGAATGAGGGAGGAAATGTTTTGAATAAAAAGGGCTGAGAACTTTGTAGAGTTGAAGAAAGACAGTCTGACATTGAAGAAACCTGTGAAATCCTAAGAAAAATATAAAAACAAACCTGTACAGAGAAACAAATCTAGGCCTGGACATTCGTAAATAAATTGTGGAAAATAAAAGATAAAAGTAAAAATCCTATTTAGAATGTCAATCAGATTTAGAGAAGAGGGACTACCCTGGTGGTCCATGGTTAAGACTCCACACACAGATTTAGAGAAGAATTCTAGTTAGAGCAATAAAAGATAATAAAAGAATATCTTGAGAAATGAATGAAAATATCCTTATATCAGAATTCTTTAAAACACAAAACCAAGAATTTAAAAAATCATTTTCAAAGTTAAGAGACTATACTATTTAGAGACTGCAATCGTTAATTTTATATGTCAGTTTAGCTAGACCAGAGTACCCAAATATTTGGTCACACATCTGTGTTTTTTTCCAACGAGATTAACATTTAAACCAGCAGACTCTGAGTAAAGCATATTACTTGCCATGTTGTAGGTGAAGTGGTTGAAAGTGAAAGTGTTAGTCACTCACCCTGTGGGCTTTGTGGACTGTAGCCTGCCAGGCTCCTCTGTCCATGGAATTCTCTGGGCAAGAATACTGGAGTAGGTTGCCATTTCCTTCTTCAGGGGATCTTCCCAACCCAGGGACCAAACCCAAGTCTCTGCCTTGTAGGCAGATTCTTTACTGTTTGAGCCACCAGGGATGTAGGTCAGCTTCATCTAATCAGTTGAAGGTCTTAATAGAAAAAACTACCTGACCTTCAACTGATTAGATGAAACTCACCTACATCTTTGGTGGCTCAGACGGTAAAGAATCTGCCTACAATGCAGAGACTTGGGTTTGGTCAGAGAAAGAGTTCTGTCAGCAGATGGCCTTCCAACTCAAACTGCAATTCTTCCCTGGGTTTCCTCCACAATCTCATGGTTTCATGAGCCACTTCAATCTTTTTCTCCTCAGCTCTATTTTCTCATTTCCTCCCCTCCTCTCCTCTCCCCTTCTCCCCCCACCACCTTTCTCTCCTGTTTCAGTGGAGAACCCTAATAGACCTACACTAAAAAGTCATGTATTAAAAGCTATAGTTCAATAAGGAAAAAAAAAATAACAACTCAGAAGTAAGGGATGAATTACCAAATGACAAGGATAATAAAGAGAAAAAAGCAAAAAAAAACAGTAACATGCCAACAAATATAAATAAATATCAACTGTTTAAAAAAGAAGGAACAATAAAATATTAAGACATCAGTACTTGGGAAATAGGTGGGAGGTACTCAGAGTAAAAATGGTCTAAGTTTCTTATACCAACAACCTTGATCTCATCAAGTATACATTTAAAATTTTAGGGGTAGCCACTTTAAAAAGTAGGTTTTAGATTACTTTCTGAAAGGGCAGATTAAAGAAAATTCACTTAAACCAGGACAGAAAAAGAAAAGAAGTAAAGCAAAGGGAAAAAAAAATGAAAGAAAATTTGAAAGCATGGTAATAATAATAAATGTCAATAATCTCAATAAATGTCAATAGATTAAATTTGCTTATTAAGACACAGAAGTTCTAAGATTGAATAAAATACAAAATCCACAAGGATAGGTTTTACATAATGTGGACTAAAAAGAGGAAGTTATAGAAAGAGAATTAATGTAAATTTTGAAAAACTCCCAAAGCAATTCTTTATATATAATACATATATATTCAAATATACTAGTTTATAATATATAATATAATATAAAACAAATATATAATATATTCAAATATACTAGAACTACAAGAATGCAGTTGTACACATCTATTAATATTTCAGGTTGGTGCTTGTCTCTGGGGAATGTGGAAAAGGGCAAAAAGAGAAAAACACTCTGATTTGCAGTTTCAGTACTTTCTTGGTTATCACCTGCCATGTCAGGTCAGTACCATCTGGATGCCCACCTGTCCTATGCCAAGGCTGAAAACAGATTCTACAGTGTTACCTGGAATGAGTTAAGAAATGGTCTTTGTGGAGCAAAGAGAAAACGTGTAGAGACCACAATCTGCCGGTGCCGAGTCTCCATCACTCCACCATCCTACCGAGACCTGTGAGCCTATGGGCTGGTGGAGACACACTGCCCTCCTGTTTTTTGCTTTTCTTTAGAGGGTAAGGCAAGAAAGCTGATTTATTAGTAGGGGAATACACTGGTTGCTTCGTTGCCAGGTCAGGATTTTGGATGTCAGCTGTTTACAGAGTTGTCTGGGAAGATCAACTGGTGTTCACATGAAGGTCCTGGGGCCCACAGAAATATGCTGAACCCCTGCCCAGGTTGAGACCAATGAGTGCCAAGGGAAGCTGAACTTGGGTGTAGACTCTCCAGCAAGGAGATGTGGGTGCTTCTGGTCTCAGCTGCACTGTTGCCCAAGCACCTAGCATGGGCCCTAAGATCATTTTCAGAAAACATGTATCGATGCACTTTGGTATCTGTAATGTTTTATTTCTTTAAAAAAAAAAAAAGCAGGGGTGTCGGGGGACAGAAGTGGAGAGGCTGCTGCTGCTGCTGCTAATCGCTTCAGTCGTGTCCGACTCTGTGCAACCCCAGAGACTGAAACCCACCAGGCTCCCCCGTCCCTGGGATTCTCCAGGCAAGAACACTGGAGTGGGTTGCCATTTCCTTCTCCAATGCAGGAAAGTGAAAAGTGAAAGAGAAGTCGCTCAGTCGTGTCTGACTCTTAGTGACCCCATGGACTACAGCCTACCAGGCTCCTCCATCCCATGGGATTTTCCAGGCAAGAGTACTGGAGTGGGGTGCCATCTAAAACAAAGACCACAAAATCCTAACAGTTGTTCAGCCTCAATGATGTGTGGATTAATGCTTGTTTCACTCCCTTCTGCACTGTGCTTGAAAGACAGTCTATAAAGTGATATTTCAAAGACCCCTTCTTCATCTTCCAATCTGACTGCTTCCCTAAAATGTAATAATCACTACTAAGATTTTGGGTTTTTCCAGGTCATATTTTTTTCTATGGGCTAAAATATGAACACGTACAAATATAGATTGTGTGTCTGGTGGAAGAGAGTTGTTCTTGCTGTCATTTTGCGTTTTGATGTTTCCATTTGAACTTCCGTAGCTTCGGATTGTTCCATGTTGTGTTGGCTTTGTGGCCCTTTGTGACTATGATAGATTGGGAATTAGTCTCTGATAACATTAATGTAATAGAATAAAAAGCCAAAGTCTAATTCACGCACTGTAAAAAGATGGTTAAGAAATTTGATCTGAAACGTTGCTGGATGATGTCTTTCACTGTCATTGTCATCCATTAGAAGTCAAACAGATCCTGAAAACATTCTGTTTCGTTCTCCACGTAGAAGCTAGTTTTGATCGAACATAGGTCTTGTGACCAACTTGCTTCCTGTGATTTCACTTTTCTTCAATCTTGACGAAAGGAAGGGAGCGTGTTTTGAGCACAGGCAGAGGCACACGTGCTTGCTCTGTCACTTTCTCCTGATGCTAATATCTTTTCATCTTCTGCTTCCTTCCCTGAGAACAAGAAAAACATTCCTCCTTGGTTGAAGCGCTAATTCACAGTCTTCTTATTTATCACTTTTTAGCCTATTCTAGAATGTCTCTTTCTATCCGTTGAAGAGGGCTAAAGTAAAATGCCTCCTTTTACACTTCTTAAAAGTAATTTTTTATTTATACCACAACCCTGGAAGTTTCACTTTTTTTACCTGAAGGAATCTCCCCCTGGCCACCCGCTTCCCTTCAGAAGGCCACTGTTTGATCTAGTTACATTTTGACATGGGAAACAGTTTCAGCAGTTCTGGTGAAAATTTTGCTGATTTTTACAAAGAATAAAAACAGAAATGGCTGGTGCATTTGGCAAGAACCCTTAGACCTAAGGAGTTAGCCACTGATATATTCCTGCTCCACAAGTCATTTGTTCTGCTTTATGAACTTGGCCAAGCAAGTCTTTCTGTTTCATGGCAAAACAGCTGGTAAAGGGGAAAAGACCAGCACACCAGGAGGGAGCACGTATTCTGTTCTTTAACCAACTTTAAAAAATATGTTTTATGTCAGTATCTAAATTACATGGCTCAGGCTAGTATTTTTTACTTTTATTATTCAGACTCTTCTGAAAGTGGGTGTGAACTAATCTTTTTGTTTTTATTTCTGCATTGACGTTGATGAGTTAGATATTATGTATGACTGGTTCAGATGTCACATATTGATGTGGGGCATAAGTGTCAGCATTTAGATGGAGAATAATTGGATTCATATCTGTGTTATGTTTTCAAATTGCTGGGTCAGTTCTGGGTCTCCTGCTGTAAATTTTTCACTGCAGGTCTAAGTAAAAGGAATGTGACAGATTTAATACCTAGAATAAGTTATTAACTGTAAAGATGCATAAAACAGTGGCACTGCCAAGCAGAGAACATTGCACTGCTCATAATTCTATAAATGAAAACTAAAGTGTTTTTTATATCAGTGAAATATTTTTCTTCATTAACTCTCTTGCATTACTCAAGAAAAATCTTTATGTCTGATGTCAAGTGGAACAATCACTTTTATTTGGGCCATTTAACTCATGAATGTTTAAACTCTAACATCCAAGTGTGAGAGGATGAATCTGCTGAGGGAAGGGAACTGTTTGTAATGTTTCACTCCCTGGAGGTCAAGAGGCTACTGTTGACTACAACCATGATCTTTCCAGAGAACCTTAGCTAGGCAGAATCCCGTTAGAAAGACTGAAATATTGTCATTTGTGATCACGGTGTACTTGCCTTTCTATCATGGACAGAAAGAGAGAATTGAAGTCTAGCCCCACCAATTTAGAAAATCATTAGACAGGAAGAAAGGAAGGGACAAAGAAGAAGAAAACAAAGAAGCCAAGAATCCAGGAGGAAAAGAGATCACACCTCCTGCACACACCAGCGTTTTGAGTAGTGGCTGGTACCAGTGGATAGGTTGGGTTTTTCTGTGGCAGAATGTCAGCAGTGACTGTTCTGTACCTGCGTGTCTACGCCACCCCCACCCTGAGAAAAGTCTCTGTTTCTGCAGCACCTTTTATCACACAAGCTCAGGGTAAACAGGGAAATTCAATGCTACAACTAAATTCACTCTGCCATTCATTTTATTAGTTAAACATTGACTGAATACCCCCTGTAGAAGAAGCCAGTCCCAGTTAATAAAGAGTATAGTATAAGTTACACAGAAGTTTCTCAAACTTCAGTCATTCAATACCACTTTCTCTATTTATTTAGCATACTTTTATAAAGGCACCATTTTAAGCACTTTATGAATACTAGCCCACTTAATCTGCTTTAACAATCCAGTGCCCCCCTTTATTACAGATGATGAAGCTGAGGCTCAAAGAAATTAAGTAACTTGCCCCAGGTCACACCTTCACAAATTTTGCCATATCCATATCTCATTCATGTGTTATCTTTTTTTTTTAATTATTCACATTTTCCTACTTAAGTGAAAGGGTATTTAAGAAATCTTATCAGTGCCATAAATGAAAAGCAAACAGTCTCCGTGGCTTATATTACAATTATATTTTCAAATATATTTGAAGATAAATATATATGACATTTCATGTAACTCATTAGTGTGGCTATAATTTTTTTTTTCATGAAATATAACAAGTGTTGGTGAGGAAATGGAAAAATTGGAACTCTCATATACTGCTATTAGGAATGTAAAATGGTGTAGCCACTGTGAAAAACAGTATGGAGACACCTCAGAAAATTAAGCCTAGAGTTTCCATAAGACCAGCAATTCCACTGTTAGATATATTACCCAAAAGACTTGGAAACAGGAACTCAAACAAATACTTACAGATGGATATTCATAGCAGCATGATTCATAAAAGCCAAATAGTGGAAACAACCCAAATGGCCATCAATTGATGGATGAATAAACAAAATGTGGTACATTCACACAATGCTATATTCAGTTCAGTTCAGTCTCTCAGTCGTCTCTGACTCTTTGCGACCCCATGAATCGCAGCGCGCCGCGCCTCCCTGTCCATCTCCAACTCCCAGAGTTCACCCAAACCCACGTCCATCAAGTCGGTGATGCCATCCAGCCATCTTATCCTCTGTCGTCCCCTTCTCCTCCTGCCCCCAATCCCTCCCAGCATCAGAGTCTTTTCCAATGAGTCAACTCTTCCCATGAGGTGGCCAAAATATTGGAGTTTCAGCTTTAGCATCATTCCTTCCAAAGAACACCCAGGACTGATCTCCTTTAGAATGAACTGGTTGGATCTCCTTGCAGCCATGATCTTCATTTTCTGAATGTTGAGCTTTAAGCCAACTTTTTCACTCTCCTCTTTCACTTTCATCAAGAGGCTTTTTAGTTCCTCTTCACTTTCTGCCATAAGGGTGGTGTCATCTGCATATCCGAGGTTATTGATATTTCTCCCAGCAATCTTGATTCCAGCTTGTGCTTCCTCCAGCCCAGCATTTCTCATGATGTACTCTGCATATAAGTTAAATAAGCAGGGTGACGATATACAGCCTTGACATACTCCTTTTCCTATTTGGAACCAGTCTGTTGTTCTGTATTCAGTTCTAACTGTTGCTTCCCGACCTGCATATAGTTTTCTCAAGAGGCAGGTCAGGTGGTCTGGTATTCTCATCTCTTTCAGAATTTTTCACAGTTTATTGTGATCCACAGAGTCAAAGGTTTTGGCATAGTCAATAAAGCAGAAATAGACGTTTTTCTGGAACTCTCTTGCTTTTTCCATGATCCAGCGGATGTTGGCAATTTGATCTCTGGTTCCTCTGCCTTTTCTAAAACCAGCTTGGACATCTGGAAGTTCACGGTTCACGTATTGCTTAAGCCTGGCTTGGAGAATTTTGAGCATTACTTTACTAGTGTGTGAGATGAGTGCAATTGTGTGGTAGTTTGAGCATTCTTTGGCATTGCCTTTCTTTAGGATTGGAATGAACACTGACCTTTTCCAGTCCTGTGGCCGCTGCTGAGGTTGCCAAATTTGCTGACACATTGAGTGCAGCACTTTCACAGCATCATCTTTCAGGATTTGAAATAGCTCAACTGGTATTCCATCACCTCCACTAGCTTTGTTTGTAGTGATGCTTTCTAAGGCCCACTTGACTTCACATTTCAGGATGTCTGGCTCCAGGTGAGTGATCACACCATCATGATTATCTGGGTCTTGAAGATCTTTTTTGTACAGTTCTTCTGTGTATTCTTGCCACCTCTTCTTAATATCTTCTGCTTCTGTTAGGTGCATACCATTTCTGTCCTTTATCGAGCCCATCTTTGCATGAAATGTTCCCTTGGTATCTCTAATTTTCTTGAAGAGATCTCTAGTCTTTCCCATTCTGTTGTTTTCCTCTATTTCTTTGCATTGATCACTGAGGAAGGCTTTCTTATCTCTCCTTGCTATTGCTATATTATTTGGCCCTAAAAAAGGATCAAGTATTAGCTATGATGAAATGGTTTGATGGTATCACTGACTCAATGGACATGAGTTTGGATGGTGAAGGACAGGGTAGCCTGGTGTGCTGCAGTCCATGGGATCTCAAAGAGTCAGACACGACTGAGTGAAGAACAAAAACAGCAATTGCCGTGATACAAAATAGATGAACACTGAAAGCATTATGCAAACTGAATGAAGCCAGACACAAAAGGCCATGTATTGTATAACTCCATCTGTAAGAAATATCCAAATTAGGTAAATCCATAGAGATGAAAATTAAATTGTGATTTTCAGAGGCTAGGCAAAGAGGAGAATGAGAAGTGACTAAATGGACTTTCTTTTGGGGATAATACACATGTTCTAGAATAGACAGTAGTGATCAATATACTTTGTGAATGTACTAAAAATCACTGAATTGCATGTTTTAAAAGGATGAACCTGTTGATATATGAATTATATTTCAATAAAGCTATTTAAAAAAGAAAATAATTAAAAAATTTAAAGGTGCTTCAAGGATACTGCAAATATTTTATTAGTAAGGAATTTGCTTTTCTTTACAAAATAAGAATTTCTCTGATGCTTTTCCACTGAAGCAAACCAGGAAAAAAATGGATGATAAGGCCAGTAAAAATGAATATACAGATAGATATAGATAGATATTCATACAATTACATTTAAAGAATGTGTTTGTGTTCCACCTAGAATAATTTTATATATGCTTTTGTTGTTTTTTAGTCGCTAAGTCGTGTCCAACTCTTTGTGACCCCATGGACTATAGCTCACCAGGCCCCTGTCCATAAGATTTCCCAGGCAAGGATACTGGAGTGGTTTGCCATTTCCTTCTCCAGGGGATCTTCCCAACCCAGGGATCCAACTGGCATCTTCTGCATTGGCAGGCAGGTTCTTTACCATGAGACACCTGGGAAGCCCTCCTATGGACTACCAGAAATAAAAGTACCAAAGTTTGGGGAACACTGCTGAATATCACAGAGGTTAAGTTCTAGTCTCAACAAGCTTGGGTTTGAATCCCAGATCTATAATTCACTATATGAATTAGGAAAATTCCCTAATGTCTCTAAACCTCAGTTTCTTTATCTGTATATGAGGATGATAATTCCTGGTTTTGCCAGTATCAGGGAAGCCTGGGTTATTAACTTGAGAGTAACATTTCTTGAGCCTCTGTTCTATGTTAGTAAGGCAATATGCTAGAAATGCTATGTGTAATTTCATTAAATCCACACAGAAACCTCATGAGATCCAATTTTAATATAGAACCAAGAAGCTAGCCCTCACATGCACAGTTCCACTAAATACTATTGGAAACCTAATGCCTTCTAATCTCATACCCATGCAGGAGATTATGGATGCTAAATTACTACCTTCTTCAGTTCCTTAAATTCAGAGTCTATATCTTACGGACCATACTTAGTTTTTACGATTTTAAAAACATCAATTTATTATAAAAAGATTATATCATTATTCTAATCTCTCATCAAACCTGTAACAAAGAATTATTTACATTTTATTTATATTTAATATTTTACCAGTTGCTAGTATCCTGCATATACACTCAAAAAAAGATTATATCTTAGATTGGTGGAAGAATGTACCTAAAACTCTATAATATTTACCCTAAAGAAAAGATAAAATGCAGAGACCATTACTCAACTTTTAATTGACACAGGGGTCTTGATGTACCCTGTTGGTGTCTGAGAGACCCACTTATGTACAACAGCATTCATTAACCAAAAATAAATTTCACATGTGCAGATTCAGTGACAATAATAATAAACAAATGCCAAATTACTAAAATATATTACACCCTTGCACCAGCAATTGAAACGAGCTTGGAGTCTGTTAAAGTCCATGTAGCAATAAAAGTATGGCCCCCAACTGAATCAGACATGTGAGCATGAAAACTCTTTTTCTTTTAAAGAGTCTATATAACTTGTTCTGAAAGTAATAATTCAAATACTAAACATACTATTACTTCTATCTCTTGGTCTCATGTTTGATTGAATGCTTAGGAACCTACCTCACAGAGAGATGCTATGTCGACCACTCAACTTGGCAAAGCAGTCAAAGTTACTAAAACAGACTATGTTTATAAGGCAAGGTCAAAAAGAATTTAAACAACTCTTAGTGCATCTGAGTTAATCCCTAGTTTAGTTTTTCCAAAAGTTCCCCGTCTGTCCTTAATTACTTCTCTTCAACTCACCCTTTACACATACAGAGCCAAGTAAAGAGAATTGGGCCCGTGGGTTTTACATTTTCATTAAAAGCCAGAAGTAACATACAACTGACTTGAATTGTGGGTGGCAGCTCACTTCATGATTTCTTTGGAGGAAATGTGACTGAACACATGGAGCTGGGTTTTGCAACAAGATCACTATTTGCTTTGCAAGTGGGTGCATGTAAAATGCTATTTGGCAAGCATTCACCAAAACTTATGTTGGCCCACAGCTGAATTATTGTCCTTTCTGCTACCTTTCAGTTACCAAAGTAAAAATGTCAGTTTCTTTATACTAAAAAATAATGCAAATTCTATTAGCAATAACTGCTTGAAACACACTTCCATTTCTATTAACCATATTAGGATAGTGTTACTTCCTATACTACATACATTTTGTGAGCTGAATAAATGCTCCCTGACAATTCTAAGCCATAATATATGTGTATCTATGAATATATGTAACAGTATACAAAGGATCGGAGAAGGCAATGGCACCCCACTCCAGTACTCTTGCCTGGAAAATTCCATGGATGGAGGAGCCTGGTGGGCTGCAGTCCATGGGGTCGCTAGGAGTCAGACACGACTGAGCGACTTCACTTTCACTTTTCACTTTCATGCATTGGAGAGGAAAATGGCAACCCACTCCAGTGTTCTTGCCTGGAGAATCCCAGGGATGGCAGAGCCTGGTGGGCTGCCGTCTATGGGGTCGCACAGAGTCGGACATGACTGAAGCAACTTGGCAGCAGCAGCAGCATACAAAGGATCAAATTTTTAAAAATCTGATTTTTTAAAAATCTGAGTGTGTGTTTCCATAAAATTATTACTCTTCACAAGTACCTAAAATGTAAAGATAGATAGATGTATGTATATATATAAATATATACTAAGTTATGAACAAATTAGAAAAGTATAAAAGTAAATGTGTGTCTTATAAAACACATATTACATGGGTTCTAGTTTAAACTTTACATAATGGCTCAATACTTAGAAAATATCTGCTTATAACAATAAAGTACTGAATATATTTCTTATCTGACCCACATTCGTTGTTGTCTAGTCGTTCAGTCATGTCTGACCCCATAGATTATAGCTCGCCAGGCTTGTCTGTCCATGGGATTCTCCAGGCAAGAATACTGGAGTGGGTTGCCATTTCCTTCTCCTTGATCCACATAAGCACTCCTATTTCATTCATGGTCTTAGATTTTTTTTTTTTTTCCTGTGAATTGAATCAAGAAAGGACAATAACAACAAAGTCTCCCTAGGAAACTTATCTCTAGTCATTTTTTTTTAAATTAGAGATTTTAAAAGTCTTTCTGAAAAAAAAAAACACTTAAGATAAAGTGAACTAGAAAAACTTTATGATGTATGTGACAAATTAAAATAGAATAATGAATACATAAACAATTTTAAATCTATTTTGAAAAGATTACTATCTCAGTAGAAATGTGGGCAAAGGTCATGACCAGGCAAGTCACAAAAGAAAGAATATAAATAGCCATAAACATGTAAAAAGACATTCAACCTTACTTACAACCAAAATAAAGCTATTTTCTTACCTAGAACAATGCCGAGTATTTAGAAACTGGTAACACCAAGGACTGGTGATTTGTCTCAATGAAGGCACTCTACTTTTGTGGGCCAGGTGATAAACTGGCTCTGCTGGTTTTAGAGAGCAATATGGCACTTTTGTATCAAGATGCAAAGGTGCTTACCTTCAGAAGCCACAAGGAAATTCTTAAGGAAATAATCAAATGAAAGAGCAAAACAGTATACATATATGTATCATATAAATATATGCATGTGCATACATAGATACATATTCATATATGTGTGTGTATGTTTTTATGCATACAGTGGTATTGATTATAGTATCTCAGGAATGTGGGAATAACCCAAATCGGCAAAAAGACAAGATTAAGTAATTCGTTATGTCCCTTTCTTACAATGAAATAAACAACTATTTAAAGAATGATAATGTAGTTATATTTATTAACAGGAAAACTCCAAGTTCTATTAAATGAGAATCCAGTTTTTAAAGCAGATTTGGCCCTGTTTTTCTGTTTTTGTAAGAAATAGCAAAAAATCTGAAGTACGCTAAAATAACACTTTTATCTATAAGCATTAAAAATTTTGTATCTTTTTTTCTTTCTATATAGTTTAAATTTTTTGCAATGTATATGTTATGCTTACATTTAGAAAAATAGCTAACTTTTATTTACAACTTAAGGAATAACTTGAGGAATACCAAACAACATGACTGTACCAGTCAAGCTGTCTAATACTGAGCCTCTCAATTATCACTTGTCACTTTAACCACTTCCTCCTCTCTATTCAGAAACATCAAATTTCTAAATGATAGTTTTGAACTGTCCCTTGATCTGTGGAACACAGGGAATCACTTAGAGTGATAGAAGAGTTATTTCTTTCCCCAGCAATTCTAATACAGTTCTGGCACAAATACATATGTTATTTACTCAATAAATATTGTTTCAGCTGTAGTTTCTCAAGGACCCTGGAAACTTTCCAGTGCTGTACATGGTGATCTGATACCCATTTAAGGACTAAATTGGATTATCTGGGAGAATGAAACTATATTTCCCTGCAGTTCCTTCTAGATCAAAGTAATTAGAGTTAAACTAGAAATATAACATGTAAGAGGAAGAGATAATTCTCATTTGAAAATGGTAAAACAGTAGAGTCATCAAACTGATAAGACAGTTGTTTTTTTTTTTCACATTACTAAACAAGTATGAAGCATGACAATGTGGAATTAGGATGTATTTTATAAGAACCTCTTAGTAGAGTTGGTATATGACTGGGGGGCTGAGTTCAGAGTACCCTTAAAGACCTTTTTCTTATCATCCAGTGAGAAGCTGTCACAGATCAGTAGGCAGGAGCCCACTAAGAGGGTGAGATGGATGCAGTGTCTTCAGTTTGCAGCAGTAGAGCAGAGCATGTGCACATTCATCTTATAGAGTTGTGTCCTAAGACCTTTTAACATAATAAATACAAAAAATTATATCATCCTTTCATCACTAGCCAAGTTTTAAAGAATGATTCAGGTCCTTATAGATATTGGATCATATTATAATTCTTTGCCACTGACTCATCTTTAACTAGAAAACTCACTACATTGCTCAGTTTTTATATCCTTATCTGTAGTGTTAAGATAATATGTAATCCTTAAAGAGTTTACTTTAGACAGCTAGACTGAACTCTAAATAGTATGCTGCCATCCAGGGATCTGTTGTATTTATTACTGTGTTCTTTAGGCAGAGAAGGAGTTCTTCATTTAGAACTTTTTTTTCCTTTATTTTTAAATTTTTGAATATAAATTTATTTATTTTAAATGGAGGCTAATTACTTTACAATATTGTATTGGTTTTGCCATACATCAACATGAATCCGCCACAGGTGTACACGTGTTCCCCATCCTGAACCCCCCTCCCACCTCCCTCCCCATACCATCTCTCTGGGTCATCCCAGTGAACCAGCCCCAAGCTTCCTGTATCATGCATCAAACCTGGACTGGCAATTCGTTTCACATATGATATTATACATGTTTCAATGCCATTCTCCCAAATCATCCCACCCTCACCCTCTCCCTCAGAGTCCAAAAGACTGCTCTATACATCTGTGTCTCTTTTGCTGTCTCGCATACAGGGCTATCATTACCATCTTTCTAAATTCCATATATATGTGTTAGTATACTGTATTGGTGTTTTTCTTTCTGACTTACTTCACTCTGTATAATAGGCTCCAGTTTCTAGTTTGAAAGTAATATACTGATTGGGAGAAGGAAATGGCAACCCACTCCAGTATTCTTGACTGGAGAATCCCATGGACAGAGAAGCCTGGTGGGCTACAATCCACAGGGTCACAAGAGTCAGACACGACTGAGCAACTAAACCTACACACTGATTGAAGAAGAAATTGTGACAGTCCATGAAGGAAGAAAAATGAAAATAGCTCAACTAACAGCATTATTATTTTGGTACATTTCATATAGCCAAGAGGTTAAGAATGTGAGCTGTGGAACCAGACTGCCTAGGTTCAAAATCCAGATCTACCATTTACTAGCTTTGTGACCTTGAGCAAATGACTTAGCATCTCTGTGCTTCAGTTTCTGAAAGCAGGGGGAGGGCATAAGAGAAGGCACTTTAATAGGGTGATTATGAGAATTAAACAGGTTAATGTGTACAAAGTGCTCAGACAATAACTGGCACATCATCTGTCACAGCTATTTAGCTATTATTTCCTTTTTCAATTTATACATTAAATTCATAGAATCTAAACCTGTGGATTCATACTGCTTGGTGTTTTGCTTTTTCACTTAATCATGTACCTTAAACATGTTTTCCTTTTCCTCTTATCTTTGCATGTCAATTAATGCAGAGTTATATTATCACTTTTAATCACTACATAGCATTCAGTTGTATGGAATAATCAAATTATTTAACTAATCAAAGGAAACAATTATAAAGAATCTATTCTACCATAATATTCTCTAAGGATAGAGGTCCCAATTAGGTTCAGTTCAGTTCAGTTCAGGCACTCAGTCGTGTCTGACTCTTTGTGACCCCATGAATTGCAGCACGCCAGGCCTCTCTGTCCATCACCAACTCCCAGAGTTCACCCAAACCCACGTCCATCGAGTCGGTGATGCCATCCGGCCCTCTCATCCTCTGTTGTCCTCTTCTCCTCCTGCCCCCAATCCCTCCTAGCATCAGAGTCTTTTCCAATGAGTCAACTCTTCACATGAAGTGGCCAAAGTACTGGAGTTTCAGCTTTAGCATCATTCCTTCCAAAGAAATCCCAGGGCTGATCTCCTTCAGAATGGACTGGTTGGATCTCCTTGCAGTCCAAGGGACTCTCAAGAGTCTTCTCCAACACCACAGTTCAAAAGCATCAATTCTTTGGCGCTCAGCCTTCTTCACAGTCCAACTCTCACATCCATACATGACCACAGGAAATACCATAGCCTTGACTAGACAGACGTTTGTTGGCAAAGTAACGTCTCTGCTTTTGAATATGCTATCTAGGTTGGTCATAACTTTCCTTCCAAGGAGTAAGCATCTTTTAGTGGTTAGTAAGTCAAAAAAGTAAGATGATACCTGCTAACAAATCTTTATGGCTTTTAAAACTAATGTAAGAAAAATAATGGATGTATAGAACAGTCTTATGGACTCTGTGGGAGAGGGAGAGGGTGGGAAGATTTGGGAGAATGGCATTGAAACATATAAAATATCATGTATGAAACAAGATGCCAGTCCAGGTTCGATGCATGATACTGGATGCTTGGGGCTAGTGCACTGGGATGACCCAGAGGGATGGTATGGGGAGGGAGGAGGGAGGAGGGTTCAGGATGGGGAACACATGTATACCTGTGGCAGATTCATTTTGATATTTGGCAAAACTAATACAATTATGTAAAGTTTAAAAATAAAATAAAATAAAAAAAAGAAAAATAATGGAGAGGGGAGATGGCAGCACATAATGATCACAAAAAAATAAAAAATTTTTCAAAAACACACTAATATGCAATCCTCACTATGTTCTTTATCACTTATCCTTGGAAAATAATCTTAAAGGCTGTTAAAAATCTTTTGGTTTAATTTTGGATAGTTCGACCATCTGTAAAATCTTTCTTTAGATTGTTTCAGAGGGTAAACTATCAGTTAACTCTATCAACAGAACGGTAGCCTACCAGGCTCTGCGGTCCATGGGATTTTCCAGGCAAGAATACTGGAGTGGGCTACCATTTTCTTCTCCAGGGTATCTTCCAAACCCAGGGATCAAACCCAGGTCTCCTGCATTGCAGACAGACGCTTTACCGTCTGAGCCTCTAGGGAAACCCACACAACTAAGAAACACTTATTTATAATTATTTATAAACTAAATTTTATTAAGAAGGGGGTCAAATCAGGAATGATCTCAAACATTTGTGTAAATATAGAGACACTTTCAGCACATATTTCTATACAGAACTTTTTTGGTTATGGGACAGTATAAAGTTTATGGTCCTATAGAAATGTGTATTGCTATTTATAATGTTTACAATGCTGATATAAAAAAAAATCATCTTCTTAGTCTTAACACCCAAGGTTCGATTTTAAGTCAGATCTGACATTTAAGTTTTAAAGCCACCTTCCTGCAGTCTGGGGAGGATATATTGGGTTGGCCAGCAGTATCATTTCAACAGTCTTAAAGACCAATCCAAAAAAACTCCCAATTCTGTAAATATTTCACATCTCTTTTTCATTAGTTCTTTCTGGGTTTACCAGTCATCATATTAAATAGCATGGTGCATCTTTAATCCACAGTGCAGGGGGGATGGTCAACTTTAAATAAATAAATAATAGCTATTATGTTCTCTTGGCCCAGTCCAGTTTTTTAAAACCCTAAGCTTGAGCTAAATTTGAAATTTTTCAGTATGTGACTTGACTTACCTTCAACCTTAGTACCTTGGACTTGGCCAGGTTCATTCATACATATACAGCATATGTATATTTTCAAAGCTGGGACTTAGCTTGTGACCATAGAACATATCAACTTAGTGAAGAGACACTGAATGCTCAACTGGGGGCCTTTTTTTTTTCCCATAAAAAAAACTTACCAGAAAATCCTAAACTAGCCATGACTGAGAATCACTTCAGAAAATTTTTTTTTAATTTATTTTTTTACTTAGGGATAATTGTTTACACAATTTTGTTCTTTTCTGTCAAACCTCAACATGAATCAGCCATAGGTATACACATATCCCCTCCCTCTTGAACTTCCCTCCCATTTCCCTCCCCATCCCACCCCTCTAGGAAGATACAGAGCCCCTGGCTGAGTTTCCTGATTTAATGCAGATTTTTAGAACCAACATCAGACCTATTGAATTAGAAACTTTTTAGGAACAGAGCCTAGGGAATTTGTGTTTATAACATTTTCCCCAAGAAATAGTAATGCAGACAGCAGATACCTGTCTCTGGACTGGAATTTAGGAGCATCTTCTCTAACTGCCTGGGTTTGACAATATATTTCATTTAACCATATATTTCTAAAATCTTATTATAGATATTTCTGTGGGTAATACCCACAGAAATAGTGTATACAATACCCTTCCTCAAGTGTACTGGGCCAGAATTTCCCAAATACATTTCATGAAATGTGTAGAGGTACTACACAAAAACAGTGATTTATGATCAAATAAATGCGGTAAACTCTAGATTAAACAGATTTAACGTATCTCTTCACTTCAGGATATCTCAGGGCCTTTAATATGATTTTCCAAGAGAGAATTAACACTTTTTCATACATGGAATTCTTTTTTCACAGGGTATAGCTTAAAGCTAGTGATTCAAAGAATACAGTTTTGGAAATGCTGAACTAAATTATTGATCTTATAGACAATAACCATGACTTTATAGATTTTTCACCCTTCATACTACATAAAAAGTCTTAATAACACATGCAAAATTAGTTACTTTAATAAATTCTCAAAATCTAAAGGATAGATTTATTATCCAAGGTGACAAAAATTGCAAGTGTCAACAGAGTAAGTCTGCCATTGATTGCATTAATTATTTGTATTTCGTGTCCCTTTTGGAGTGTTGGCTCATATTGGTGCCACCAGTAAAGCAGTAGTTCAATTCTGAATGACTAATCTATTTGTCTCCTACAAGTATTCAAAGATTAGGCTTGTTACATGCTAAAAATTGATGCAAAGGAAGAAGGTGGTGTTGTGGAATAATATTGGAACTATGACAGCACAAACACCATAGAAAACAAGGAACTTAGCATGCTTTGAAGGTGAGAATGTACATACATGCACCAACTTTTCTAACCAAAGCATGTCAGAACTTATACAGCAACATAAGATCACCAAGAAAGAATATCTTTCCTAGTCCAAGGAAAACAGCTTACTAGTCCTGTGGCTAATTCTAGCATTAATACTTTAGTGGGCATTATCTGACAGACAGAAGTACATGAAACCGTTACACAGCATGGAAAAGTGAACTTGGGAATATAAAAATAACTTGAGAATATAAAGATAAAGGGAATATCAAAATAACAATTTCTCTCATCATTTCTCCTTTTGCAGGGGTGAAGCACGATTGTTTAGTATTTTAGTTTGCTTCATTCTAAATGACATGAAAATGCTTCCATTTTACTGGGGGAGAGCCAGCTGGCATAAAAATCAAATGACTGTAAACTGAGGTTTTATACTTTATCTTTCAATATAGAGAAGAAAAGAAAAATGACCATATCTTAGGGTGGTTTGAAACCAAATTGTTTTTCATAGTCTGCATCATGCTTTGATGAAAGGGGGTGGTTTTCATGATGTCATCCATGTGTTTAAATAAACAGTGTACTAAGGCTAATAAGCTGCAATCATAACAGAACTAGTAGGGGATTATAGTTGAGCTAATTTGATCAATTACTTTTGGTTCTAGAGGTCTGTAGATGAGACAGAAGCCAGTATACACATTTTGGCAGTTGAAAAATCAGTCTGGTCAACACATACCTGACTGGTAATGAACATTCTTTCAAGCTTCATTTTTCATCCTCAAGGGAGGAGAATCCCACTGATGCCAGTCACTGCTACTCAAAAGCAGCCAAAAAGATAACTGTAAATATTTTTAGACTCCAGAAACTTGCATTCCATCTGGTAGACTGAGACTAGTCTATTGGTTCTTCTTTTGTGCCTTTAAAGGTAGAGGTTTCCTCTCATTATTTTCTCCTGTGAAAAATTAACTGGAACTAGAAATAACTCGGAGAAGGCAACGGCACCCCACTCCAGTACTCTTGCCTGGAAAATCCCATGGACGGAGGAGCCTGGTGGGCTCCAGTCCATGGGGTCGCTAAGAGTCGGACATGACTGAGTGACTTCATTTTGACTTTTCACTTTCATGCATTGGAGAAGGAAATGGCAACCCACTCCAGTGTTCTTGCCTGGAGAATCCCAGGGACAGGGGAGCCTGGTGGGCTGCCGTCTACGGGATCGCACAGAGTCGGACACGACTGAAGCGACTTAAGCAGCAGCAGCAGAAATAACTATCTAAAGTTTTTAGTTACCACATACTGTGTCCTCTCTAAAAGTTGATGTTTTCTAGTTAATATTAATCACATGAACTTGTACAGTTTCATATACATGGAAAATGTGAGTGAGCTGAGTGATGAGCTATAGATACATGAGTTGGGTTTAGCAGTTTTCTAACTGGCTGAATACAAGGAAATGGATTTTGGAGGGGGAGTATATAAATAGAAGAAATGGATGATAAAAGAAAGAGAGGTATTTAAATACCACAGTTGCTCACTCTACACAAGATACTAGCTTGATGAACAAGTGACAAATTTGTGTAAGTTATGGACTCTGACCTCATTATCTACTAGAGATAATGACATTTACATCAAACTATAACACTAGTAGATAAACCACAGAAGAGGCATAAAGAGATATCTAGAAAAGTCAAAAATGGCAAGAGCGGCAGGAGCTTCACATGGTGGCAGGAGTCAAGAAAAGATTCCTGAAAGAGTTTTCATTTGAGATGTTCAGGTCAAGATGCAGGCATTTGAACATAAGGAATGAATCATAGGTAGCGTGAAGAGAGGAAACAAGTTACGAACAGGAAATACTGAGGAGTTTCTTTTGGCTTGCCCAGAGAAATTGTGTAACACAGAAGGAAACAATAAGGGTAGTAAAGTAAACTGGGGTTATTTTTTGAACCACTTTGAATTACATGGAATTTAAAGTTGTACAGAATAGTGTAAGGAGTTACTGAAAGCTTTTTCACAAGAATATATCAGAATCAAAAAATTAATCTAGAAATAGTATCTAGGCACTGTTGGAGTTAGGAGAGCTTAGCAGGAGGGAGTCAGGAGTGTTTATTAAGATAAGTCTGGTTGAAAGGTAATGAGAGTCTGAACTGGATGTCAGTGGGAATTGAAATGAAAACACAGAGGTATTTTGCAAGCAGAATCAATATGACTTGGGAATTCCCTGGTGGTCCAGTGGTTAAGACTCTGTGCATTTACTGCTGAAAGCCCAAATTCAATCCCTGGTCAGGGAGCTAAGATCTCACAAGCCATGTGACATGGCCAAAAAAAAAAAAAGAATCTTTAAGACTTGACCATTGCTTGTGTTTATTAACGAGAATGGAGAATTGAAAAAACGGATTTCAACTGAAGATGGATTAAAAAATGTTGGTGCCAGGGAGTTCTACTCAGTACTCTATAATGACCTATATGGGAAATGAATCTAAAAATAGAGTGGCTATATGTATAACTGACTCACTTTGCTGTACAACAAAAACTAACACAACATTATAAATCAACTGTTATCCAGAAAAGCTTTAAAAAATGGTGGTGTCAGTTATTAGTGATACCAAAATGAGAAAGTGGGGTTGGTTTGATGGCTTTGGTTAGATCCATTTAGAATTTGGGCATTCCTACTCCAGATAATCATGATGGTGTTATCACTCACCTAGAGCCAGACATCCTGGAATGTGAAGTCAAGTGGGCCTTAGGAATCATCACTATGAACAAAGCTAGTGGAGGTGATGGAATTCCAGTTGAGCTATTTCAAATCCTAAAAGATGCTATGAAACTGCTGCACTCAATGTGTCAGCAAATTTGGAAAACTCAGCAGTGGCCATAGGACTGGAAAAGGTCAGTTTTCATTCCAATCCCAAAGAATGGTAATGCCAAAGAATGCTCAACTATCGTGCAATTGCACTCATCTCACATGCTAGTAAAGAAATGCTCAAAATTCTCCCAGCCAGGCTTCAGCAATACTTGAACTGTGAACTTCCAGATGTTCAAGCTGGTTTTAGAAAAGGCAGAGGAACCAGAGATCAAATTGCCAACATCCGCTGGATCATGGAAAAAGTAAGAGAGTTCCACAAAAACATCTATTTCTGCTTTATTGACTATGCCAAAGCCTTTGACTGTGTGGATCATAATAAACTGTGGAAAATTCTGAAAGATGGGAATACCAGACCTCCTGACCTGCCTCTTGAGAAACCTGTATGCAGGTCAGGAAGCAACAGTTAGAACTGGACATGAAACAACAGACTGGTTCCAAATAGGAAAAGGAGTACATCAAGGCTGTATATTGTCACCCTGCCTATTTAACTTATATGCAGAGTATATCATGAGAACGCTGGGCTGGAAGAAGCACAAGCTAGAATCAAGATTGCCAGGAGAAATATCAATAACCTCAGATATGCAGATGACACCACCCCTTTGGCAGAAAGTGAAGAACTAAAGAGCCTCTTGATGAAAATGAAAGAGGAGAGTGAAAAAGTTGGCTTAAAGCTCAACATTCAGAAAACTAAAATCGTAGTATCTGGCCCATTACTTCATGGCAAATAGTTGGGGAAACAGTAGAAACAGTTGCTGACTTTATTTTGGGGGCTCCAAAATCACTGCAGATGGTGATTGCACCCGTGAAATTAAAAGATGCTTACTCCTTGGAAGGAAAGTTATGACTAACCTAGACAGCATATTGAAAAGCAGAGACATTACTTTGCCAACAAAGGTCTGTCTAGTCAAGGCTATGGTTTTTCCAGTGGTCATGTATGGATGTGAGAGTTGGACTATAAAGAAAGCTGAGCACCGAAGAATTGATGCTTTTGAACTGTGGTGTTAGAGAAGACTCTTGAGAGTCCCTTGGACTGCAAGGAGATCCAACCAGTCCATTCTAAAGGAGATCAGTCCTGGGTATTCATTGGAAGGTCTGATGTTGAAGCTGAAACTCCAGTACTTTGGCCACTTGATGCGAAGAGCTGACTCATTTGAAAAGACCCTGATTCTGGGAAAGATCGAAGGCAGGAGAAGGGGACAACAGAAGATGAGATACTTGGATGGCGTCACCGATTCAATGGACATGAGTTTGGGTAAACTCCGGGAGTTGGTGATGGACAGGGAGGCCTGGTGTGCTGCGGTTCATGAGGTCGCAGAGTCAGACACGACTGAGCGACTGAACTCCAAACTTAGAAAGTTTAGTAGGGGGTAGATATATTCAGAGTTTGGGAAACAGCTGATGTAGAATGGAGTACGAGTCATCTTCAGCAGGAATTCAGGGTTCTCATTCAACAAATATTTAATAAGCTCTTAATATGCGCCAGGCATTGTGCTGGGCATGGTTAGGAAAACTCAGATATATAAAACAGAGGCCTTAGGGGGTTTAGAATTAAGTAGTTTCCCACTCTGGTTTTTACCACTTATTTGCTGTATAACCTGAAGCAATTAACATTTCTGGGATACTTCACTTATTTATATCTTGGGAATATTGCAAGGTACATATTTAACACTTAAGTGGTGATGGGAGATTTTTAGGAATAAAGTTGTTTGGGATCATGGGGGAGTTAATCGGAAACACTGTTATGAACAGTCATGAGAGCTAGTGGAGGCAAGAAATGAGGTGAACGCCAAAATCACAGTCAGAGTAGGGGAGCACAACACAGAGGAGACGTTCTAGTGAAGTCTCTGAGGTTAGAACCGAAGCCAAAGCTTTCCACTCGTGCGTCACTTTCCAGCAGCGTGAGCCAGCAGTGGTTCTGAAGCACTCCCACACCAAGTTTAAGCACTGGATCCAGAAGCCAGAGGAATGATATATAAAATTCGGAAAAGGGACTCTGTACAGTGGGCGACAGTAGAGAAATGTGAAGATTGTAGGAGTCTTCTTACAGTGATGGTGTTTGTCATTCAGCTGATACTTATTGAGCACCTACTGTGTGTTTGGTGCTACTTGCTGAGTGAACAAAATAGACATGGCCTCTGACATCATGGGTTTTGTAGACCAGGGAAGGAGACAAATGTTAATCAGATCTCCTCAGGGCTGTGATAGGCACCATAAAAAAGAAGTACACAATTCAGTGAGAGCCTTTAATGAGAGGCCTTTCATTTAGATCAGGGGATCAAGATGGCTGCTCCAAGGGCATGGCATATGAAGAAACCAGGGATAAGGCCAACCTTGAGTAAAATCCTTTATTGGGGTGGGAGGTGGACCACTGCTCAGACCTATTCCTATTCTTTTTTTTTTTTTTTTCCTTATTCCAACCATTTTTTATTCATAACTAAGTTTGGAAAACAAAGCTATAGGATCTCTTGTATCTATTTGGATATATGTATATCTCAGTGTGTGTCTTTGTTTTTTTTGTTTTTTTTTTTATTTTATTTTTAAACTTTACATATTTGTATTAGTTTTGCCAAATATCAAAATGAATCCGCCACAGGTATACATGTGTTCCCCATCCCGAACCCTCCTCCCTCCTCCCTCCCCATACCATCCCTCTGGGCCGTCCTAGTGCACCAGCCCCAAGCATCCAGCATCGTGCATCGAACCTGGACTGGCAACTCGTTTCCTACATGATATTTTACATGTTTCATTGCCATTCTCCCAAATCTTCCCACCCTCTCCCTCTCCCACAGAGTCCATAAGACTGTTCTATACATCAGTGTCTCTTTTGCTGTCTCGTACACCGGGTTATTGTTACCCTCTTTCTAAATTCCATATATATGCGTTAGTATACTGTATTTATGTTTTTCCTTCTGGCTTACTTCACTCTGTATAATAGGCTCCAGTTTCATCCACCTCATTAGAACTGATTCAAATGTATTCTTACACTGTTGGTGGGAATGCAAACTAGTACAGCCACTATGGAGAACAGTGTGGAGATTCCTTAAAAAACTGGAAATAGAACTGCCTTATGATCCAGCAACCCCACTGCTGGGCATACACACTGAGGAAACCAGAAGGGAAAGAGAAACGTGTACCCCAATGTTCATCGCAGCACTGTTTATAATAGCCAAGACATGGAAGCAACCTAGATGTCCATCAGCAGATGAATGGATAAGAAAGCTGTGGTACATATACACAATGGAGTATTACTCAGCTATTCCTATTCTTGACTAGTAGAACATCCAGTTGCAGAATCCTGAAAGAATAAAATAGCAAAAGGTTAAAAACCCTGAAGTTGAACCCCATGATGGCAGTAAAGGGAGAACAGAAGATATACAAAGTTCCGCCGTGCTTATCACGGAGGCACTGCGTAGGAAAACCAGAGTCTGCTGTCGAACTCCATGTGACATGAGGCAGAGTATCGAGTCTGTGTACGCCTCGGTTCCCTCCTCTGCAAGATGGAAATCAGAAGAGTACATATTCCTGTGCTTGTTACCAGAATTAAATAAAAGAATCCAGAAAAGTCACAGTACAGCGTCTAGCACCACCCTTTAATAAGTGTCAGCTATTAACATCATCTTGGAAAAGAACTTTTATTGAGATATAATTCACATACTATGAAATTCACCCTTTTAAAGTGTGCAATTTAAGGTTTTAGTACAGACATAGAGCTGTGCAGCCGTTACCACCATCTAATTTCAGAACACTTTTCTCTTTCCCCAAAGAAATCTCATCCCTGTTAGGAATCATTCTCCATTCTTCCCTTCCACAGTCCATGGCAAACACTGATGTACTTTTCTGTCTCTATGGATTGGCCTATTCTGGACATTTCACATAAGCAGAATCAGATACTATGTGGCCTTCTGTGTCTAACTTCTTTCACTTAATGGTTTTCAAATTTCATACATATTATAGCATGTATGTTTCCAGTTCTCTTGAGTTTAACATAGGAGTAGAATTGCTGGAAAAGATGTGAATTTTATATTTAGCTTTTGGGGGAACTGCCAGGCTGTTTCCTAAAGCCATTGCACCATTACATTTCCACCAACAGTGCATGGGGATTCCAACTTCCCCACACCCTCTCCAACACTAGTTATTATTTCTCTTTTTTAGTTTAGCCATCCTAGTGAGTATGCGGAGAAGGCAATGGCACCCCACTCCAGTACTCTTGCCTGGAAAATCCCATGGATGGAGGAGCCTGGTAGGCTGCAGTCCATGGGGTCGCTAAGAGTGGGACACGACTGAGCGACTGCACTTTCACTTTTCACTTTCACACATTGGAGAAGGAAATGGCAACCCACTCCAGTGTTCTTGCCTGGAGAATCCCAGAGACAGGGGAGCCTGGTAGGCTGCCGTCTATGGGGTCGCACAGAATCAGACACAACTGAAGTGACTTAGCAGCAGCAGCAGCAGCAGTGAGTATGAAGTGGTATCTCACTGTGGTTTTAATTTGTGTTTCTCTAATGATAATAATGTTGAGCATCTCCTCATATCTTTGGCCATTTATGTACTTTCTTAGGAAAAGTGTCTAATCACATCATTGCCTGTTGTTTAATTGGGTTATTCATCCTTTTAGTGTTGAGTTAGATAAATATTTTAATATAAGATTTTATTCACTCCCACTGATATGGGAAAAAAAAATCAGCTCTCTAAGAAAAAACAGGTTATTATTACTTGCTATTAACTTGGAGGCTCTTTCATGGCTAGGCAAAAAAAAAAAAAAAGAGTAGACATGTTCTCCCTACTCTCACCTCCCCTTCTCTAAATCCTGGCCCTCCTCCCTCTCCATGTTGAAACTCTGTCTTGCCTTCTCTTTCCTACTCCTGAGCACTCCCATTTCTGTCTAATGTGCCATCTTGAACCATTTCTATAGACGGATATAGTCCAAAGAGGCAGGAAATTAGAAGGTTGTCTGTCTCATGACTCTTCCAAGCACAGGACCTGGAAGATGGTAAGAGTAAGGTCAAATACCTTTCCTTTTCGGACCTCTTGTGCTTAACTCAACCTTGTCATTGACAAAGCTGGCAGGGGCAACATGGGGGTGGAGGTGGGGGCAAGAGGGAACCTGAGAACTAGTGACCGAAAGTGAGTTCTTCCTCCTTAGGAACTCTGTGTCCTAAGGCAAGTTACCTATTTTCTCCAAAGCTTGATTTTCCTTACCTGCAAAATAAGGTGATATTTTGCAGATAATAAGTTTGGATTTCCTCTACCTGTCTTGCAAGAATTCTGTGATGATAAAATAAATTAATAATGTAAAAATGCCTCATAAAATGTAATATAAATGAAAATTTTACTGCCTAGGAGTAAGAACTCAGCTTCTGTATAGAGTCACAATTGTAACTGAGTAAGCTTTAGAAAAATATTGTAATACAGCACTTCTGAGTAACTTCTCACAATATATAGTTTATACATGGAGTACAGTTTTTCATTTGAGAGTACTGTTTTATTTTGTAATTCCTAGTTGTTTGCAAAAGTTTTATATAAAAATGAACTAACAAGTTAAAATTCCCTACATTTAATTTATTCACAGAAGCATGTTAAATAAGAACTTTTCTCTCTCTTCATAGATATTTTATCTTCAAACTAAAATATATATTCAATATTATATACTTTAAGTCAAAATCTTAACTAGGATTTTTATCAAGTTTATTTTGAGCACTTCATATGGTCCTAGTAGTATGATAAGCATTATGTCACTTAATGTTCACATCGGAAAAAAACAATTATTCTCCCCATTTTTCTCCCCATCTTTCAGATAAGAAAACTGATACTTAACTAAGTCATGGTCAACCGATAGTAAGAGACAAACCTGGGATTTGGAGTTCAGTCTGTTTCACCCTAATTTCACCCTTAGAACCCCCATGTTTGTGATACACCAAAGAGAAAAAGAATGCTGAAGAACTGGAGGGTGGTTCTTTTGCATTCATTTGCATTATTTTCACATTTCATTAAAGAATTACTTTAGAAAGACTACAGGAAAGAAATCAAAAGAACTGGAAAAGATAATTGATTCATGGACAAGGGCTAATTGCTTCCTACTTGGTCTTTAGTTAAGAAATGAAGGAAATTTTACTGAGAGTCAGAATTGTTAAAGATATGAATTATTAAAGGGAGTTGCAATATCTACTTTTCTGAAGGACTCTACACAGATTAAATCTCATCTTCGGTAGACTCTGTGAAATTCAGTTAGGAAACTAGAATCAAAGGAGTGACTAAAACTAGTTCAGTGAGCCACCACATGAATATGATAGCTTATGAATGTTTATAAAGGAAAAATTCAATGTAAAATTTTTCTTTAAGAAATAAAACCTAAAAATACCTTAGAAGCCAATAATGTTACTTACTAAAAGGATAAAAAAGAACTTTGAAAAAGTATAAGTTAAACATAAATAAACACATAAACATACAGTCATATGCCCACTTTTAATTACATATATGAAATATATAGTTATATATAATTTTAGATAGTTCTTAGCAGCAAGGATAGAAATTTTGTTGTAGAAATAATAAGATCAACCCAAGCTAAGTTTTAGAAATGTATTTGCATGTTACACTCACATCATTCTAACTCCTACCTCTTACATCTTTTAAAATCTTAATTTCCTTCTTTTTAATTTGTGTCTCATCTTGCTAATTACAAACGTGCTGTTTTTAAATTATTCACTTGGTTAAGCCTTTAAAAGAAAAGATGTGAACTCTTCTTCTGCAAAGTATAAAATTAAAAACATTGATTGCTTTTAAGTCACCAGTTTAAAATAAAGCCCAGCTGTGAGGATTTTTAAATTAAAAGCTTCATTCTGTTTCCTCTTACTTTTTTCACATACAATGCTGGACAGAACATAGATTTTAACGTGAACAGTGGAGTGAAATATGAGTGTAGACTTGAACCTCTAATGAGCTAACTAATTCTTTTTCCAGAAGGTTAGACTACTAGTTTGCCCAGCAAGCTGTAAAGAGGATTTTTCAGAAATCCTGCCAACTCAAAACTTCCTTTTTATCAATGTAATTTCTTATTTTCATTCCAGTTGGAGAATTCAGTTTGAAATACTGTCTGGAGTATTCTGCCTCAAAGTGCAAGTCTACTTTGTTTGATGGATGTCAGGAGCCTATTAAATATAATCACAGAAAAATGTATTTACTATGGAAGCAGTTAAATTATTCCAGGAATCTCAACAAACCAAATGTTCCCGTGAATAAAAGCCGCGTTCAATCAGTGCTTCAAACAGGCTTAGACTAACTTAGGATGTAAAAATGCAGGTAAGTCATGACTAATCATCAGTAGAGACCGGTTCAAAGAGTAGCCAGCATCTTCACATATGGTTTTCACTGAACTAAAACATGCTCTTTGGGATACACACACACCCACACACACACACCCCCCCACACACACGTACAGATGCCTGAATCAGGGATAAATCCATTCTGAAATAGCCCATTTTAATGACCCTTCCAGATATTTAGCTCTGAAAAGTTATCTGAAGCCAATTTTTCATGGCCATATCATTCCTCAAATACATTTTTGTAAAATAAAATTTTTGCCAGTAAAAGCATGGATTTAAATCTAGTACTTGGAGATAGTTACTAAAATGTAAGCCCTAAATTATTTTAAGAAAATATCTAAGTTACCTATGTGTTCTCAATAGTTTACTCTTCTTTTGAGTGGGGGTTGGGAGGAGAGTATGTTACATCTAAAGTATTTGTTAAACGCATGTTCACATGCGTTCCTTGAATAAGGAGAATCTAAATGCTGTCTGGTGGGAAAATATTATCCTCATTGCTTTTTTCCCTCCCTTCTCCAAGACATGACTCATAGGTATTATAGTTCTTGGTTTCCAATGTGCTTATTTGAAATAAATGATGCTAGAATTCAGAGAATCATTTAAAGCCACTCAAAACATTTATTAAAAGAGTTTATAGTTAACAAACCACAATTTGTCATCACAAATTTTAATCAGAATAGATGAAATAATAAATGCCTTTGAAGAGACAGGAAGACACAGAGACCTGAAAAGCTTGGCTTTGTTGCCTGATCATTTGGCCCTCTGCTTCCTGAGGGGGTGGAAGGAGAACTAGGCTAGTGGTTAGAGGCCCTGGGGCTCTGATCCCGGCTTCACTCTTTTAACTCAGCAGACTTCAGGCAGCCAGTCATCCTTCCTAAGCCCTTATTTCTTTATTTATTGAAATGAAAAGCAAAGAAAAACAATTGTACCCATTTTCTTCTCTTCTATATGAATGGCATGGATTCCTCACCAATCAGCTTCCCTGGCAGCTCAGTTGGTAAAGACTCCATAACCAGCAAGCAGCCTCAAATCCTGAATCTCTTCTCCCAGTGCCCCTTTGTCACAGGTCTTAAAGCCTGGGTTTGACGAGAACACTTCTCTCAGTCTAGGGCTTCTCCAATCTTATATTTTTAAAAAATTCCCCAAGGCCTATGGTTTTGGCTTTTTCATCCTCTACTTCTTATCTTTGCTATTTGCATCAGTATTTTTTGTTCTCTCACCATCATTTTCCCTTGATCATCAAAGCCCTAGCGCTAGGTCACTATCTTGCTCTCCAACTCAAGTCTTCCTATTCCCCCGGTGACTTTAGTTGTATAGCCAAGAGCCCAATGAGGGTGGAAGGAGGGATACATTATGGGTTTGGGATGAACATATATACACTATTATATGAAATAGGTAACTAACAAAAGGACCTACTACAGAGCATAGGAAACAGTGCTCAATATTTTGTAATAACCTATAAAGGAAAAGAATCTAAAAAAGTTATCTACATCTATAAAGCTGAATCACTCAGCTGTATACCTAAAACTGCTGCTGCTGTTGCTGCTGTGTCGCTTCAGTCGTGTCCGACTCTGTGCGACTCCGTAGACGGCAGCCCACCAGGCCTCCTGTCCCTGGGATTCTCCAGGCAAGAACACTGGAGTGGGTTGCCATTTCCTTCTCCAATGCATGAACGTGAAAAGTGAAAGTGAAGTCGCTCAGTCGTGTCCGACTCTAGCGACCCCAGGGACTGCAGCCCACCAGGCTCCTCCGTCCATGGGATTTTCTAGGCAAAAGTACTGGAGTGGGGTGCCATTGCCTTCTCCGATACCTAAAACTAAACAACACCAAATCAACTACACTCCATTTAAAAAAAAAAAGAATCCATTTAACATACTGTTGCCTTCGTTCCTTAATTTCCTCATCTACAGTCCCTTTCTTACTTACTCATAGGATCACTTGGTCATTACCCCTAGCTGTACCATCTCTGTAGTCTTTAATTCATATATCCCACATTAGAGATACAAGTTTCCATCCTTCCAGAATGTTTGTTCAACACTGCTCACTAACCTGCCTTCTGACCTCACTGGAGCCTTCAGGCCACTGATGCCCCTACTCTCTCCCAACCCACTAGTCCTCTCCTTTCTTCACTTTCCCTACATCCAGCTTGGGTTGCATTCTTTATCATTTCAATAATTCTTATAAAAATCCTTTTGCCAAGTACCTTGTACTCCCTTATTTTCATATTACACATTGCAACATACTAATCTTAGATGGAACCATTTAGATGGATGCATTTCTCTGGTAATTAGCAATGTTGAGCATCTTTTCATGTGCCTTTTTTTTTTTTTTTTTTAATACTGGGCTCTGTGTGCATGAGTGCTCAGTCTTTGAGTGCTCAACTCAAGTGCTCAACTCGAGTGCTCAACTCTTTGAGACCCCATTGGCTATAGCCCACCAGGCTTCTCTGTCCATGGGATCTTCCGGACAATAATACTGAAGAGGGTTGCCGTTTCCTCCTCCAGGAGATCTTCCCAACCCAGGGATCAAACTCACATTTCCTGTATCTCCTTCACTGTCAGGCAGATTCTTTACCACTGAGCCATCTGGGAAGCCTGTAATATTGAGCTGTGCTTGCTTGTGTGTGTGCTAAGTCACTTCAGTTATGTCCAACTCTTTATGATCCTATGGACTGTAGCCCAACAGGCTCCTCTATTCAGGAGGATTCTCCAGGCAAGAATGTTGGAGTGGGTTGCCATGCGCTCCTCCAGGGGATCTTCCCGATCCGGGGATCTGAACCCACGTCTCTGTAAGTCTCCTTCATTGGCAGATGGGTTCTTTACCACTAGCACCACCTGGGAAGCCCAATATTGAGTTGTGTAAGCTGTTAAATGTTTTGAATAAACCCAAATCATCCTATAGACTTGGATAAGACCTGTATGTTTATTCCAAAAAAGAGACAGTTACTATAAGGTAGACTCGTTCCTGCACATGGATCCCAGTCTTGAGGAGAGGCCAGTCTCACAAGGAGAAGGGGTTGTCACTGGTTAAGTACAAGAAAGTAGGAGAGAAAAACAAGAATAGCACCACACAGCAACTGTGATATCCCACACTAATCCTGCTGAGCTGCTGTCCAAAGAGAAGAGCTACGTTGACGTCAGGCCTCAAGGCCTGGTTGTCACTGTGTGTGTCCTGCTGCAAGGCTACTCTCTCTGGGCCACATATAGCCAAGTCTTTCCACTGTGAAAAGATTGAGCATCACTCTTGCATCTTCCCCTCTCACCCTAGAAATGCTTTTATATATATTTTATACAGCAGAGAGTTCACAAGGCATACGAGAAAACACAGAATGCGGGGGGCGGGGGGAGGGGGTTAGAACTGCTTAAGCTTAGAAAGGCAAATCATCCAATTTTGCCAATTACTTATTTCTGCAGTACTCCAATGTATGAACCACAATTTATACACCACTACCATTAAAAACTGCAGTATCTGTATGCAGTTATAAAAATAATTAAACTATGGATTTAGACAGAAACTAGTGGTGAGACAAGACCACTAAACTTAAGAAAAATGTATTTAGTGTACATAAACAATAAGTCAGAAATCTTTCTAACACCGTCAGGTAATCAGTATGTCACAGCTTTCCCCCATGAGGGGAAACAAAATCTAATGATCATTGACTCCATCTGAAAACAGCCACAATCACATCAACAGATGGGTGACTGTCAATTAGCCATTTGTTAACCAGTGTGGATGTCTTGGCAGCTCTCACGCAACCTCAACAAAATGAAGGAAGGAAGGCATGAACAAGGATGAAGGGGTGAATTCTCCTTGATCATATTTTTAATTTTTCACAGCAGCTTGTATTCTTGATAGAAAAATAATTTGATGGGAAAATGATAAGAAGAGAAAAAGAGACTCTTATCCACCATAAATGGGGGCCCTTTCTCCAAGACTTTTATGGATTGCGAGGTTTCTCAGAAAAGTTACCATTTTAATTTTAAATGTGCTAATATCAGAAACATCAAAGGAAGAGATTATAGCCTTAAGCAGTTGTCTGTAATTGTTTAACTTATAAACATATTAATGTATAGTAAAATTTATTCAGCTTTTTCTTCTAATAGCATTGGTTTTCATGCCAATTTCCTCATTAGAAGTTGACACATGTTAATGTTCAAGGGCAAATCTGAAGGTTTTAATTAAAGTGAACGATCTCTAAAACAAAAGCATACCGCCTTTAGACCAAAATATATGAGAATCACCAAGGTGCATGTTAAAAATTCAGATTCCAAGACATGTCTCTGTAAATTTTAATTTAATGGAACTGAGATATGGTCAAGGAATGTGAATTTAAGTAAGTACTCCAGAGGATTTATCTGAAGAGCACACCTTAAGAAAAGCTGTCATGGAAAAAGAAATTTGGACTACTCTTATTCTTTAAATGTATTAGTTTAAGAAAATTAAAACCTTGCAAGGCACAATATTTTAATATCCTCAATTTTTTGTATGATTTATTACCAGAACATGCCAGTAGATTCTAGATCCTGTGTTTCTAATTTTAATGTTGATGATAATCCCCTGAAGATCTTGTTAAAATGTTGATGATAACTCTTTGGGTCTATTGCAGGGCCTGCGGTTCTGTGCTTCTAATAAGCTCCCAGGTAATGTTGATGCTGCTAGACTGCAGGCCATATATTGAGTAGCAAGGTTCTAGATAGTGGTACTCAAATTTCGGCATGCGTTAGAACCAGCTAGTCAAAACACAAATGGCAATCTCCACCTAAGTCATAGAGGCAGAGGCAGAGACTGGACTGATGAGGTTGCAAGTCAAAGACTACTGGCCATCACCAAAAGCTCCAAAAGGCACACATACAAAATGTATTCTCCCCTAGATCCCCCCCAGGAATCCAGCCCTACCGACACCTTGAGTCTGGAGCCATGCTGGAGAATTCACATCTTTAACAAATTCATCGGTGGTAATGATGCTGCTGATCTGAGGACCACACTTCATAAATTACCGTTCTAGGCCATATGCTCAGTTGAGTACAACTATTAGCGGCCCCATGGACTGTAACCACCAGGCTGCTCCATCCATGGGATTTCCCAGTCAAGAATACTGGAGTGGATAGCCATTCTCTTCTCCAGGGGATCTTCCCAACTCAAGGATTGAACCCGCATCTCTTGCATCTCCTACATTGGCAAGTGGCTTCTTTACCTCTAGCGCCACTCCCCATAGTCTTGGGGAGGTACCATCACTGAGAAATACCTTTCAGAACTTAGACTTTCCCCTTTTCTCAAACTCTTTAGAGTTCTGGCAAATAACAAAAGCAAAGTATCTCCACAAATCCTAGAGAACATCACCATCACTGTCTCCTGTTATTTCCCTTTTCTGGTCTTTTGGGAAACAGGACATGAGCAGTAAAGGAAAGTACATGTGTTCAATTTAAAACAGATGAATAAAGACTCATTTTAGGCAGAGATAAGAAGGGTTTGTGTACTTGGATTTTATAATTTATTTTAACCCTAGTACAAAGCTTTGAAATGATATTACTTTTAAAATGTATAACCTAGGGACCATCAGACAAAAAAAGTCCTTTTTGTGATGGAACATGCCAGCATTTGTATGGGGCTTGAGCTAGTTACCACCATAACCTGGCTCAGGCTTCCCTGGAGAGACTGAAATGTCCACATTTTTGTTGATGTTCCTATGAGTTGAAGAATTGAGGGTCTTATTGAAATATGTTTTACCTTGTAGGGCTAACCTGTAAACATCATTAAGCTCCACCTTGGCTTCAGTGCATTTATGTAATCAACAAGGAGCTTTGAGCATCTACCATGTGCTACGCACAGGTCTCAGCACTGGAGATACTGTCATCAACAAGAGTGACAAGATCTCAGCTCACATGGAGCTCACACTGAAGGTGGGGAGGGAGCTAGTAAATAAATAAGATAACAAGGCCGTTTCTGAGAGAACAGTGAATGATGTGGAGAAAACAGTGTGTAATGATTTCTTTTTAAAGGACTGCTTCCTTACATTGGATGGTCAGGGAGAGTTTCTGTGAAAAGGTAATTAGTAAGCTAAGGTATGAATGACAAGAAAAAGCCAGCTGTGGTGGTCATCAAATTACCTAGCCACAGTCACTTTTACTATTTTAGTGTATTTTAGGGCATAGGAGACACTTTCTGATGAGGGAGGAACAAAGAGAAATCAGGAAAGTCTAAAGAATTGAGGGTGCTTTAGTAATGGGACTGGTGGGTTCGTGGGCTGCCATGGAGGCCTTGGGTTGCCAGGAACTACATGAGGGCATGAGTTTTTGGGGATGGATTATATTCTGGACCACACCTCTCAACTATTTTTGAAATTCATGCATTAAAAATAGTCAGACTCCAATCTGGCGAGGTTCTAACCCCAACTGAGTCATTGCAATGGTGAAATACTTAATTATTTTCAGGTTTGAGCAGCTGTGAGGCCCAGCCCCACAGGCACACACTTCAAAGACTTGGCAGTTGTTCTCAATTTTTCCATTTCTGAAGCAACAAAGAGCAGACTGAACTTCTGCCAGGCTGGACAATATGGTCAAAGTTTACTAAGGACCCCGACTAGGCAGATCCATGTCTGAGGTTCTTTGGTAAACTCAATAGAACAGTACACAGGATCCTAATGTCCCAGCTCAAAGTGCACCCAGCATCCCATTCTCTCTCCCTCCCCTGCAGTGGCCCCCAACCCATGCCAGTTTCTTCCCATCATTCCTTTGAATAGATTCAACTTTAAAGGCAAGTAGAATTTTCTAGTCATTCAAGAATAATAATTGACTCACATCTTGCTGATTGGTTTGTCATGCTTCAAGTTTACTGTCAAAGGTATGGCCCTCCATGTTCTGAAGGGTTTCCATTCATAGATGGAGAAGACAGAAAGGGCTTGGGTGGCAGTTGTCAGTACCAGCATTGGCCTTGGTTAAATATGTGAAGAGAGGACATTTTCTATGAAGTTCTCTTCTATCTGCCTTCCTCTCTTATTCTTCATCCTCTCCCACAAGGTCCCAGAGCTTGCTCCTGGGGAACTCACTTTCATATTTGACCTCCATTAACAAATTCTGAAAATATTTTCATTCTCCTTTCTCCATCACTGTCTGTATCTTTCCCATTTCTTCAAATCCCCATTAGGTAACTGGTTAATCTGAAAAGTTAGTTCTAGAACAGTGCCACTCAAAGTGTGAAGCTCCTACAAGCAGCGTCATCATAACATGGGAATTTATTAAAATGTATAATATCTGCCCATCCCCCACCTAATGAATTCTGGGAGAGAGAAATAGTAATCGGTGTTTTTGGTGTGGTTTATATGATCCTTATACAAACTTATAACTGAGAGACACTGTTGCAGGGTATAAATAAGAGATCATGGATCATCGTCACTTTCAGATGTCATGTATTCTGCTTTTTAAAGAAGCCTTGGAAGTCTTATTCTAAAAGCATGGCTATGTGAAAACTGGGCAGAAGACATCCTATTGTGTACCGCTAACCATCCTACATAGTAGCCCTGGGTTCCCGAGGCTGTGAGAACCATACTGATGACAGAGAGGCTAGTTTCAAATAGGGACCTCAGAATGTACACTCAGAAGCCATCAGAACATCTTGCTTGAAGTTCCCGACAGGTAGATTAGAATATCGTGGCACTCAGCCACAGCCCCAGTGTTCGGAAGAGAGAGAAAAAGAGCTCCTGAAACAGCCTCCCTTGTGATGCTAATGGCCCACCTCCAACGACACATCATTTATTGAATTGAAAGGAGGTCTGATATGGGCAAGGTGTGATGACCTGGCAATTTATTTTACTTCTCCGTGTCACAGACCTGTTTCTGTGGGCCCAGCAGGGTCAAAGAGCTTAAAACGTTATCTAGAATAAGACAAACATGTTATTTTCCTCTTGCTTTATTCTTCTATTTTTTTTCCCTTAATGATTAATTAAGAGACATTCCTCTTCTTGAGAAATTTGAGATGAGGCTGTACCAACCATTATGGTCATTCATAATAGCTAATGTCTACAAGATTAAGCTTGCTTGGGAATCCATGGGCCAGAATTTCTAGCGAAAGAATTTTTACTAAGCCTATGTACCGCCACCTCCTTCCCAAATCTTTTCTGTACCGTATCATCCTCTCAGGCATAAATTTTCCACCAGAGAAGGATTTAGCCTTCTCTGTAAAGTCTTTTAGGATGATGTGTCTTCTGGCTGGCAGTGTTTGAAAGTCAAGCAAACAAGCCTTCCAGGGCTCACATTGAGTTAAGAAAACATTTTCTGCATGACATTTAGGGCCAAATTAGGGACCAAAGTCCTCATTCTTTTACTCAAGACTAGGTTTATGTCTCCACAGGCAATGTGAAATGGAGTGTGGAGAAATGATCTCATGAAATAAATTAATTTAGACAGGATGCCTATTTTGTTCATACCCCATAGAGAGAGAGTGTGTGTGTGTGCATGCCTGTGGGCTTAACAGCAGGTTAGGGAAACAGTAACAACGAAGAGATGAAGGGAAAGAGCTCTAAGTAGTGGTAAGATCAGGCTTTTCCTCTAGGCATTACTGTTTACCAATCATATGACCTGGGGCGAGACTTCTAGAGCCTCTGTTTTCTCGACTTTTAGATGATTTTATGAAACCCATTTGACTACTTCCCAGGGTTGTAAGGAACAGGATAATTAACAAGTGTATTCCATATAGATATATCAAAGTTGTTACTGTCATTAACTATCCCTTCTAATATTTGCACCCAGTTCCGTAGAGACACATTTTCTGGGGGACGTGTTCACACACCATGACTTTGAACTTTTATTCTCTCCCACCCAGACACTGGAGCCACACACTTACCAACACTAGATGAACTTGCTGTCCGAGTAATGATCCTAACCATAGCTGCCCCCAGAACAAGATATCAGAATAGGAAATTGAATCTGAGCTTCTCACATGGAAGGCCAAGGCATTAGTCATGGTGAGCACACTGGGGGTTTTTCATCTGAGTTTGACTGGTTGGGTTCATGAAATCACTTTCATTTTTCATCAGGAGATTCCAAGTTTTATATATTTATTATCCCTCTCATTATTTCACAGCCAGCAGCATATTTAACTTGTAGCAGTGCCTAACTTGGAATAATTTTGGAAACCACAATGCTTATGAGGCATGGCTTACTGGGGCACCAGCAAGCAAATCTTGCTCTTTATTAACACACTGGGTTAAATATTGCTTACATTTGCACCCTGATGTGCCCTGTCATTTCAGCTTTTTTCCTCCTTAACAACAACTAGAGAACCTGGGGATAATTCAACCTGGGCCTCCCCATCCCCCTGTCTCTACCTTGTCACAGTTCCAAGTAAGCTGGTGCAAATATAATTTATGTAACTCCCTGTATTCATACTGAAAAGTATTGACCATTGAGTGGCAACGGCAATAACAGTTATTTTCATGGCAAATGTGCTTCAGTGAAATATAGTACAGGGTTGCCTCTGCCTCCTTCAAGCCACAGTCTACTCTTAAAAAATTAGTGTCCATGGGTGGTTGTCAATATAGATCAACCTAAGGGGAAAAATATGTTCACTGAGAAGTTCTTTGGCCTGAGACTATAATACACAAGGAACATGGTGATTACAGATGGATTTTTGCCTCTTTATATGTTTTTATTCTTTTCCTATACTGCCCCCTCTGTGAGTTCATTTGGCTCATATTTTACTAGTGTAGCCACAAAGGAGTGAGTTAAGGTCACCCAATTTATTTAATAAAACACAATTTAAGTCTCTGCCTTCAGAAATAAAATGTCTATATGTTTCACTTAGCGTTATTTTTATAAATTTAATGAGATTATTGAATTAGCACATTTTTCTCTAGTAGGAAAGATTTGGGTCATTCCTCTGATTTCCCATTCAGGCAGTAATATGAGATGGAAGGAGGAGGGGGAGAGAGGTAGTATTAGAATAAGAGAAAGAGAAAGAGGAGAAGGTTAAGAAGGAAGGTAACATTTGTGCTAATTCACTTCAGAATCAGGAGGGTAATAGAGATTCTTATACAAGAAGTATCTGGAATGTGGCTCTTGTGTATCCAAAGAACCCTAAGAAATCAGTCACACTGTTCTCTTTCTTCAGCTCACCTTGGAAATTCATGACAATACCACTGTTTAAAAACCTCAGAAAAAGACAATCCTGTAACTTTCTGAGTTTAAACTGGGCTAAAAATGGAGTTGTTGAATTGGTTTATTCCAGCATGTAGCACAATGCCCAGAACTCTCAAAAAAAATTTTTTTTTTGAATAATGCATGAGTGAACAGAGAATGTTTCCCTTGGATCTGTCCTATCTAGCTCAGGGCAGTATGGTAAAATGATTATGAATTGAGACCATGAAGCCAGATTTGGTTTCACATTCCAGTTCTGCTATTTCTTTGACCTTTAGCTTTTTTGCACCTCAGTTTCCTTACCTATGAAGTGAGGATATTAGGGTCTACTTCATAGGATCATGGTGAAGATTGAGTAGACTCTTCGTAGAATAATGTCTGACACAACTGAAGTGTTTTCGGGGCCACCATGTTGTATAACTCTATGGAACACTTTCCACACCACAATCTACATGGGTAGCACTCCCCCCAGAGTTGTGCAAGGTCCCTCAATGACCCTGACCCATTGCTATTGTTATTATATTATTTTATTATTATTATCATATTCTGCTTTGGCCTGTTTTTCCTTAGTCTTTTTATTAATATCTAAAAGCTATGCAGAGAAATATTAGCATGCATTATGTGAAGTGGAAGGGAGAAGGAAATGGCAACCCACTCCAGTATTCTTGTCTGGAGAATCCCAGGGACAGAGGAGCCTGGTGGGCTGCCGTCTAAGGGGTCGCACAGAGTCGGATGTAACCGCAGCAACTTAGCAGCAGCAGCAGCAGCAGCATGTGAAGTGCAATATAAGGAATACCTTTTGTACATATAGAAGAAAATAAAAGCATTTTCTATATTATGTCTCTTTTAAAGTAGTTCCCTTCTCCAAGACAAACATGTGGAAAAACCATCTTCACTAAGAATGAAGATCTCTTCATTCAGGTAATAGCAATACATTTGGCTCAGGACCAAGTTAGTCTCTTTAGGTTGAGAATATGCGTAATTGCCAGCCTAAATGTTATTCTGTGATAGCCTGGAAAAAAGGAACAGTGTTGAGAGAGATACAAAAAAGGCTGGCCAACAAAATATCCAGATCACATCTCTAGAAATTAGGAACCACTAATCAACTAACAGAACAAAACAGAAACCACCACAATGCCAATCCCTTCTGACTGACCATAAGTTTTGCCTCATCAGAAACACACAATAGCCAGGACATGGAAGCAACCTAGATGTCCATCAGCAGATGAATGGATAAGAAAGCTGTGGTACATATACACAATGGACTATTACTCAGCCATTAAAAAGAATACATTTGAATCAGTTCTAAGGAGGTGGATGAAACTTGAGCCTATTATACAGAGTGAAGTAAGCCAGAAAGAAAAACACCAAAACAGTATACTAACGCATATATATGGACTTTAGAAAGATGGTAATGATAACCCTGTATGCGAGACAGCAAAAGAAACACAGATGTATAGAACAGTCATATGGACTTGTGGGAGAGGGCGAGGGTGGGATGGTTTGGGAGAATGGCATTGAAACATGTATATTATCATATGTGAAATGAATCGAAAGTCCAGGTTTGATGAATGATACAGGATGCTCGGGGCTGGTGCACTGGGATGACCCAGAGGGATGATACGGGGAGGGAGGTAAGAGGGGGGTTCAGGATTGGGAACACGTGTACACCTGTGGCAGATTCATGTCAATGTATGGCAAAACCAATACAATATCATAAAGTAATTAGCCTCCAATTAAAATAAATAAATTTATATTAAAAAAAGTTTAAAAAAAAAAAAAAAAAACAAACAGCGACAATTGCCTAAAGAGCATGGAGAAACTAGTTCCCACCCTCTGGAGTTCTAGCCACTCCTTCTCTCTCAGTCTTCACCTCAGTATCCTGTCATGGCTTACAAGGACAGCTTCACAAACAGAAAGAGTTTTTTTTTTTTTTTTTTTTAACTATATAAAGGACCCAAATTAACTTTAGAAACTTAAGTTCTTTTCAGATGGAGAATTCATTTCCTCCAAGAAATGTGCATTTAAAACTTGTTAACAAAAGTCTTCTCAGAAGCTTGTTTGTCTTTTACTATTTTCCACAAGGTAATTAAATAGCAACTCACAAAAAGTCCAATGAGGAAAGGAAGATGCATAACCAAGAGGAAAGATTTTATTTTTTAATTGCCACTATTAGATCTTAAAAGCAAAAAAAAAAAATTGTTCCTCCCCCCAAGTTATTACGTAAAAATGGCTGGATAAATGAAGATTATAATCCCTAGAACTGCAAAGAAAGAAAAAGAGAATGGGAGTGATTTCTTTCATGCAGTCTGTTTCTCCTATCACACCACCCCACTGAAATACGTGATAGAAGGAAACACTAAATTCTGGATTGATCTCAAGTTGCCATTGTCTAAAGTCAAAAAATGAGAAAGGGAGAAATGAAGAGACCAGGAAAAGAGAGAAGGGAAGGAAGGAAAGTAAGAAGGAAGGGAAAGCAGAAGGAAGGAAAGGAATGAAATTGGAGGTAAGACATTCAGTATATTTGCTTTCTGAAGCAAATAATAGAAAATGCATAAGAGATTAGGACCCCGCCCCACCAGTGTTGATGTATTAAGGTCCAGAAGAAACTTCCCACCTTCCCAGTCTTCATCCTTGGCATGTAGACTTTTATCTTCAAGGTAATGTTGTGACCAAGCACCTGTAGAAATCACATTCACGTTTGAGACAAAAATAAGGCAAATAGCCCCAACACCTTCTTGAGGGGCTTTGTCTTTTTATTTGTAAAAGGAAACCAATCTTAGAATATTTCCCATTATATCTCATTGGCAGAACTGTACCTGGTGACCACCACTGAGTGAGGCAGATCTAGGAAATGGCAGATTTCCAAGTTAGAGAAAAGCAAGGAAAATGATTGGGAATGGGTGTAGATTCAGCCAACCCAAGTCAGCAAAATGGACTACAACAAATGCATTTGAAATGAAAGTAATTGAATTAAATTAGAAACCTTCCAGAATGCCCTTAATTGCCTTAGAGCAGCATCTGTGGTTGTAGTGAGAGCCCAAAGATTAAATGCCAAGTCAAACCACACAGCCGTTCCTTCTTTGTGCAGGGTAGATGATATGGCTCTGGGAAATTGGGAGAAAAGGAATATTTACAATTCATCAAACCCAGTTGATTGGGTTCTATTCTAACCTTTGTTATACTGTATGACACAGGGGTTAAGAACATGGACTTTGGAGCCAAACAAGCTTAGGTCAAATTCTGACTCTCACTTACAAGCTGTATGACCTTGGATAAGTAATGGGTTAGTTTCTATAAAATCCTATTTGTTCAGAGTTGCTGCTAAGTCGCTTCAGTCGTGTCCGACTCTGTGCGACCCCATAGACAGCAGCCCACCAGGCTTCCCGTCCCTGGGATTCTCCAGGCAAGAACACTGGAGTGGGTTGCCATTTCTTTCTCCAATGCATGAAAGTGAAGTCACTCAGTCGTGTCCAACTCTTCGCGACCCCATGGACTGCAGCCTACCAGGCTCCTCCGTCCATGGGATTTACCAGGCAAGACTACTGGAGTGGGGTGCCATTTGTTCAGAGTAGTTCAGCGTAAATCAGATAATTGCATAAAACATGGCAGAATCTGCCAGCTGTGCGTCACTTCTTTCACATGGTAAAATTGTACTTGGAAAATAGCTGCCCAGGCATTGACTACACTTCCCAAAACTTTTTGCAGCCAGGTGCAGCCATGTGACTAAGCCCCAGCCAACAGAATTTAAGCAAAATGACACTTTTCAGCCCATAAACGCTGTACAACACAATCCTCTATGCTAAATTTCCACTTCCTGCTTATTGTAATAGCCCCAGAGAGACCCTTGGAGACCACACAGACTACCGTGAATCTGAGTCCCTGAATGACTGAACAACTAACCCAGACTCTTACCTAAGAGAGAAATAAATTTCAACATTCCTCAAGCCACTAACTTATTGTTTAGTCTCATTACAGTAACTTCACCTACCTAAACGTTGATCCTGGCACACAGTAAGCCCCCAATAAATTGTAACTACCCTCCAATAATCAGGAAAAAGGAAATGTCAGTGTAGTTTTTTTCCCTCTGTGATGAAATCATAGTATTAATACAAATGTGCAATGGAATCTTTTTTCCAGTTCTAAAAATTCACAAAGTTATTGTTTTACAGAGACTATTGCATGTTTATTAAATTAACCTTTTTAAAAACCATTGAGCACCTACAGCTAAATTCTAATAGTTTAGTGAAAAATAATATAATGGTGAGTGTTGACACAATTACCACATTACTCTTACAAAAGAATTCTCCAGCAAAGTCTGTTGTTATTGAAGAAATAATAAGAATACACTAAGAAAAATCAAGGAATAAAACCCTTAGGGGAGTTCTCTCTAATCATATAGTTTCAAATAAAACTCTAGTGATTCGATCAGAGCCATATTGACTTTAAGAAAATAGTTACTTAAGTAATCATAACTGAATTCCATTCAAGTAAAAATATTTAACATTCTCAAGGTTCAAATATTTTAAATCATAAAAATAAATTACCCAACTACACAATGATAGGAGAATTTGGGCGGGGGCGGGGTGTGGGGGCAGGGGGCGGTGGCAGTTGTACATCTTTTACTTGTTAGTTTTTTAAACCCCTGAAGACTTGCCTTTCAGTAAAAGAATTTATGTAAAATATGCTTCCTCTCTTTTGACCTCTCCTCTCACAAAGTAGGAGAGCACTTTGTAGAATAGAAAGTGAGTCATTTATATATACATACATATCCCTTTTTTTCCTCACAATTTATAAATCTAAATTAGCTCTTCTTGCTCTGGGAAGCACTTTAGAGCAGTTCTGAAAGAAATAACTTACTTGAAACAGAGAGTATCATGGATTCTTTTGATGTATGATAATTAGACAGGGACATTTGATTTTTTTTTTAAGTCATTGTAGATATTCACCTTCTTACAGAAATCAATATATGAGTATAGTATGAAGGATGCAATCTAATAAACAACTTGCTCTCTCAAGTCCAATATGAACATACTTTTCTTTTTAAAAAGGTGAAGGTATTCACAGATTCCTTATTTTAAAGAATTATAGTAGTTCCCTAAGAAATTATCACCTAAAGGTTGTTTTTCCCTTTGATCCCTAGAGATCTATATTTTCTGCATTAAATTTTTAGGATTAATACCAAGATTCATAAATATGTTCTTTTAGTGTGACAAATTGCCTTAAGCTTTGACTTTTTCATTTTATCCACATTTTTAAGATGAATTTATAAACATGAATTTAAATTTTGGCTATATTTCAATACTTTCAATATCTAATTGAATATTAGATAATTATATACTCAAATACTTCTTTAGCACCTACTAAGTGTACAACACTGTGGAAACTACTCCTAGCTCCCCTTAAAAAGACAGAACTACAAAGTAGAGCTCCAAAATCACTGCAGCCATGAAGTTAAATGATGCTTGCTCCTTGGAAGAAAAGCTATGACTAACCTAGACAGCATATTAAAAAGCAGAGACATTACTTCCCCAACAAAGGTGCATCTAGTCAAGGCTATGATTTTTCCAGTAGTGATGTATGGATGTGGGAGTTGAACTATAAAGAAACCTGAGCAACGAAGAATTGGTGCTTTTAAACTGTGGTGTTGGAGAAGACTCTTGAGAGTCCCTTGGGCTGCAAGGAGATCAAACCAGTCCATCCTAAAGGAAATCAGTCCTGAATATTCATTGGAAGGACTGATGCTGAAGCTGAAACTCCAATACTTTGGCCACCTGATGTGAGGAACTGACTCATTGGAAAAGACCCTGATGCTGGGAAAGATTGAAGGTGGGAGGAGAAGGGGATGACAGAGGATGAGATGGTTGGATGGCATCACCAACTCGATGGACATGAGTTTGAGCAAGCTTCAGGAGTTGGTGATGGACAGGGAAGCCTGGCACGCTGCAATCCATGGGGGTGCAAAGAGTCGGACATGACTGAACGACTGAACTGAACTGAAAAAAGCAGAACACTGGGCAAGACCTTTGAAACCTCTGGGCTGACCACCCTCTATTTCTGAAGAGGGAAAAAAAGTCAGAAGCAATTTTTCCCGTATCCAGGATCACAAACCCAAGTCACAAAAGCCTCGTTCTTCTCATTCCGGGTTCAGTGCTCTTAGTGTCCCATATATATCATTTATTCATTCAACAAAAATGTCTTATCAAATACCACCTATGTCTGGTGCTAAGCACTAAGGATGTAACATAAGGTGAGAAGTTTTGAAAAACTTTGTAACAACTGTTCTCAAAATGCTTCTCAGAGAGAGAATGGTCTTGGTTTGCGAAAATGCCTTGATAGAGGTTGAGGGTAAAAAATAATCTTTAGGAAACTTAGAATTGGCTGTGCCAAAGCTTCAGAAAAAAAAAAAAAAAGCCTGTTGACGATACTGTTGGGACTTGTCAGTTGTGTGGAGGCACACAAGGCATTGCAGCATTCTTCATCCTTGTAAACAAAATGGAAACAACCGAACTACCTATTAAAATTAGAACAGAAAATGACTTTTTAAGAGCTACTCCATAAAGTGCTAAGGAACAGCTTAAAATAATAAAGTCAAGTATATGTACTAACAGGGAAAACTCTTTAAGACACATTAGCAAGTGAAAAAGCTAGCTATGGAAAAACGCAACCATTTCATACCAGTTGTGTTAAACATACTCCAGAATACTCTATACTTTGCAAAGGAAATATATACACAAAAAGCGGTTAGCTGAAAGGGTACACTCTAGGCAGACAGCAGTGCTCACATCATCTCCATAGGAGATCTAGATTCCAGATGCTAGTCGGAAAAACCTGACCCATATCTTTAGCGTTTTCATTTTCACCAGGAGTCTATATTCTTTTGTTGCTTATGTAATCAAACTTTAAATATTTTAAATATAATTTTAAAATGAACTAAAACAACATATTTACGAATATATGAATTCTTATTTATGGATTCTAAATTTAAATATTTCTAAATAAACCAAACTTAACTTGAAATGTTTTAACAGCTTTAAAGCAAAATATAAAAGATGCTGGCATAGTAGTTGAAATTTTAGATCCATAATAAAATAAGTAAAAATATTTACTAAATCAGAATGATTATTAAAAGAGAGATTTCATATTCTTAAATTTTCTTAAAATACTCTTTCATAAAATTACTCTCATAGGTCTCACTTTCATATTATATTGACATTAATATTTTCTAAAAGAATATTTATGACCTAAAGTGGTTTGGACCGTGAAAAGGATTAGCTGTTTAGTGGACTAAATATTTACAGTGCCATGAAATAAGTAAGACATTGTAAAATCTAGCCCATTTTTAGCTTTAAGAAAAAGCAGTAAGCACAGGAAGGTAACAAAATATACAACCCAGTGTTGGATCAAGAAATTTTACTTATTTTACATGTCTTGGAGAAAATATATTAAAATACAATTTTAATGAGAATTTTTGAAGTTGTTGATTTCCTTGCTTTTAATAATCAAGACTGCCAGTACAAGTCTCTTCTTCCTGTACAACAAAAGTATTCTGATCCTGTGAGAGTTTCTCCCCACTTTAGCACTACCTCTATAACTATGAGTTTTACTTATAATCTTATGAGATCATCTTGAGTCAGTCTTAAGAAAGTTGTATTTAAAATTCTGAGACAGTAATTTCTATGAATTACCTGTCACTGCAATGAACATGGGGATGGAGAACTAGATCAAGCCTGTTGAGATTTTTTTTAACTTGTTTTTTCCAGAAATATCAGATCTGAATTTAACAATTATCCATCTAAGTAGAAGAGAATAGCCAAAAGTCATTCCTGTTTTAATGTGGAAGGGATTAGATAATTTCTGAAGTAAATTTGCCTCCTTAATTATGTTTGTTTACATGGACTCTAAAATGAGTGTGGTTTGCATTCCTGAGCATGTATGGATTGATTTTCAGAGGTGCTCAGAAGTAAGTCAGGAATACACATGGTTTTAATAATGACTGTGGATACTCTAAAAAGTATGTAATCTACACAAGGATAATAAAAGACCTTTTAGTTCACTTAATTATCTGGTTAGGTAAATATAGACTAGTCAGGCTCCCCTTGTCCACTTAGCACACTTCTGGGGGGCCTCCTTCTTGGTTCATGGGTATCGGCTCCAGGAATGCATACTCATTGCAATTCCAGGTAAAATATTTTTTACAACTGTGAATCATTAAACCCAGTGTAGGTCACTCACCCTGTTAATATTTTCTTCAAGATGCTCTTACATAAGACCCAGGTAAATAGGCAGGCAAGAATTCAGTCTATATGAGTTAAGGACAGCTATGAATCCTCAGAGCCAAAGCTCCTGCCATCCTACCCTCCCAGCCTTCATTCTTACCCTCTCTTCCTCCTTTCATCCAGGCCAGATGCCAGTTCTCCTAGGACATGATATGTTGGTTTCTCAAGGGAAATGCCTTCTCCTGAAGTTTTTAAAGCCCAACCCCCACCCCCCCACACACACACAAAAGAGAGAGAGAGAACACAAAACTAAAGACACAGAGAGACCACCTTTCTCCTTTTGACTTTAATTCAACTTCAGATTATTCACAAAGTCTCAGAGTCAAATAGAATTATATATAGTTAAACGTATATATATATATATATAAAACTGTGAGAGGGAAGGTGTCAATCATCTAATTCAGAACAGTCGTTTGCAAATGGGAAATGGACTCCCACAGAGAATGAGTGATTTCCCTAAGTGCACATTGTGAGTTGATGGCCAAGTGGGACTAGAATTCCAATCAGCTGGAACCAAGACCTTAAGACTTTCGTGGGAACGGACTCCAGTGGAGAACTCATGTTCCTAATGAAATGGAAGAACTCTGATGAGGCTGATCTGGTCCCTACCAAGGAAGCCAATGTCAAGTGCCCGCAGGTTGTCATATCCTTCTGTGAGGAAAGGTTGATGTGGCATTCTTACCCCTCAGAGGATGATGACAAAAAAGATGATAAAAATTAACTTTCTTGAATACCAGCCCCTGTCACATCTGACTGTGGGTTTCAAGTGGGGAAAGAAGGAGTTCTCCTTGTCTTGACACCATAAAGGTGGCTTGAGAAGATGTCCTTTGAAGAGCCAGTATAGTTTCTGTGTCCTACAGCAGCCCAAGGGCTTCAAAGCCATTCCATGCTGTACAGTTTGCACACCCATCCCGGTGGAGGGGAAGGAGGGTCAGTGTTTCAAGGCAACCCGTTCTGAACTTTGCTTTAAAAAAAAGCAAAGGGCCTTCTATGAAGGACAAAACGTAGAATGGGATGTGGGAGAGCAAGAGGTACTGTAGATCTTCAAAGAGCATCTCCACAACCCACACAGCCTTCTTCCCGATAGTGTTAACTCTGCATTTTTACAGCGTAGCATGTGTGTAGTTTTTGGCTATTACTGGTGTATTATTTGGGGTGGGTGGGGTGGGGTGGGAAAGAAGGGAGATGGGTTAGGATCATTTTTTGTTAAAATTTGGGGGAAACGGTGAAACAAAGGAAAGAACAACTAATGATGATTGGGTTCTGTGTCCAGAATATTGTATCCTTTCAAAAAATGTCATTGGCAACCTAAATGAGGACTGTGAGAGACTGTTTAAAAGCTGTGAATGCCTGAAACTTAGAAGCCAAGGTATTCCCTGCCTGAGCTTAATGCTGTTGCCAAACAAAGGAATAAGAAGCTACCAAAGCTGCCATTTGGGGGATGGAAACTGGTTGAGGAGGATAAGTCTTATTGGAGTGTATACACAGGCAGATCATTCTGTCTTAGAGGTGCTACTCATGAAACTGACAAGAAAACCCTTTCTTTTCCTATTGTGAAGTTACAAATATCAGCTTCTCCATCCAAGCCACTGGTGAAGTATTTAGGGAAGGGCAGAGAGTGGTATAGGAGGTAAGTGATAGGGAAAGACAAGGGCCGGTGCTCATAGGGTGGAAAACTCTTGGAGCCTCTGTTTTTTGAACTTTGAAACCATTGGTGGCAGGGTTCAGTCACTGACAGCACAAGTTCAAGAGTTGAATGATTTCAAAAGCCCTGGTCTCAGGAGAAGATAAATATTCATACTGGGGCAGTGGTTCACTTTAAAACAAAACAAATTTTTTAATCCTAAGAACTAACTAAAATCCAAAATGCTGTCTTGAGTCATGAGGTCCATCAGTTGTTGACATCACCTTGATCTGCATCTAGAACTCCATTGTAATTTTTAGGCGTGTGTTAGGTTTTTGTGAAAAGTTGTTTAAATGTAAACTTCATATCAACACTGTCAGTTTTTTGTCTTAATAAAACTATATAGATTTATAATCCTAAAAAAAAAAAAAAAAGACTTTCGTGGGAATCTTGACCAAAAAAAGTAAAATTAAGAATGAAATTATTTTGTAATAAACTATAATAAAAGAAATATAAAAGTATATATATAGTTTAATGTATATATATATATATATATATATATCACTTTGCTGTACACCAGCATCTAACACAGCACTGTAAATTAAGTATATTTCAATTTAAACAACTTAAATCTCCTTCAGAAAATATTGGGCTTCCCTGGTGGCTCAGATGGTAAGGAATCTGCCTGCATTGCAGGTTTGATCCCTGGGTTGAGAAGATTCCCTGAAGAAGGGAATGGCATCTCACTCCAGTATTCTTGCCTGGAGAATTCCATGGACAGAGAATTCCATGGACAGAAGAGCCTGGCAGGTGGCCTGGCAGGTGGCGATCTGTGGGATCACATGTAGCCTAGGCATGTTAAAGAGTTGGCACGACTGAATGAATCTCTCTCAGAAAATATTATATATTTCAATATAAACTCTAAGACAGGTAGGTTCAGAACTATGTCTAATTTGGGTTTTTCTGTAGTTAAGTGAAAGAATGTGTTTTTAATAATATTCTTGTCAGTTAGAATATTCTCTCAGCATTATGAGTAGCACCTTTATCTGATTCACTCAACTCTAGCCTCATTTCCTCAACAAGGATTGATCTCAGTTATATACTAAGAACTTATAAACAAACTGAAAATGTAGATTTCAAATCATTGGGAAAGTTGATTATAAAGGTAATGATAGTGAGAGTCTCTAGAGAAAGGAAAATTTTGATCCCTATACATACCAGATTTTAGATTTGTTAAAGATAAACATAACAGAGAAAAACATAGGTGAAAATATAGCTGATATTAAGTGTGAGGAGGAGATTTTTAAGTATTCTGGTGAAGGTAGACACTATATGGGAATATGGTGATAGATTTGACAATCCCAGAAATTTTAAAATGCAACAACATTAACAACAATAAGTAACATTTATTGAGGACGGGTCATGGTTGAGAGTTCTGACAAAATGTGGTCCACTGGAGAAGGGAATGGCACAACACTTCAGTGTTCTTGCCTTGAGAACCCCATGAACAGTATGAAAAGGCAAAAAGATAGGATACTGAAAGATGAACTCCCCAGGGAGGTAAGTGCCCAATATGCTACTGGAGATCAGTGGAGAAATAACTCCAGAAAGAATGAAGAGACTGAGCCAAAGTCATATCCCTGCTGTGGATATGACTGGTGATGGAAGTAAAGTCCGATGCTGTAAAGAGCAATATTGCATAGGAACCTGGAATGCTAGGTCCATGAATCAAGGCAAATTGGAAGGGGTAAAACAGGAGATGGCAATTTTGAACATCGACATTTTAATAATCAGTGAACTAAAATGGACTGGAATGGGTGAATTTAACTCAGATAACCAAAATATCTACTATTGTGGACAAGAATCCCTTAGAAGAAATGGAGTAGCCATCATGGTCAACAAAAGAGTCCAAAATGCAGTACTTGGATGCAATCTCAAAAACAACAGAATGATCTCTGTTCATTTACAAGGCAAACCATTCAATATCACAGTAATCCGAGTCTATGCCCCGAGAAGTAATGCTGAAGAAGCTGAAGTTGAATGGTTCTATGGTTCTACAAGACCTTCTGAAAGTTAAGTTGCTCAGTTGTGTCCAACTCTTTGCGACCCCGTGAACGGTATCCCACCAGGCTCCTCCATCCATGGGATTCTCCAGGCAAGAATACTGGAGTGGGTTGCCATTTCCTCCAGGGGATCTTCCCAACCCAGGGATCAAACCCAGGTCTCCCACATTGCAGGTAGATGCTTCAACCTCTGAGCCACTAGAAAGGACCCTACAAGACCTTCTAGAACACCCAAAAAAAGATGTCCTTTTCATTATAGGGGACTGGAATGCAAAAGTAGGAAGTCAAGAGATACCTAGAGTAACAGGCAAATTTGGCCTTGGAATACAGAATGAAGCAGGGCAAAGGCTAATACAGTTTTGCCAAGAGAACACACTGATCATAGCAAACACCCTCTTCCAACAACACAAGAGAAGACTCTACACATGGACATCATTCGATGGTCAATACCGAAGTCAGATTGATTATATTCTTTTCAGGCAAAGATGGAGAAGCTCTATACAGTCAGCAAAAACAAGACTGGGAGCTGACTGGCTCAGATAATGAACTCCTTATTGCCAAATTCAGACTTAAATTGAAGAAAGTAGGGAAAACCACTAGACCATTCAGGAATGACCTAAATCAAATCCCTTATAATTATACAGTGGAAGTGAGAAATAGATTCAAGGGATTAGATCTGATGGACAGAGTGCCTGAAGAACTATGGATGGAGATTCAGGTCATTGTACAGGAAGCAGTGATCAAGACCATCCCCAAGAAATAGAAATGCAAAAAAACAAAATGGTTGTCTGAGGAGGCCTTACAAATAGCTGTGAAAAGCAAAGGAGAAAAGGAAAGATATACCCATTTGAATGCAGGGTTCCAAAGAATAGCAAGGAGAGATAAGAAAGCCTTCCTCAATGATCAATGCAAAGAAATAGAGGAAAACAGAATGGGAAAGACTAGAGATCTCTTCAAGAAAATGAGAGATACCAAGGGAACATTTCATGCAAAGATGGGCACAATAAAGGACAGAAATGGTATGGATGTAACAGAACCAGCAGATAAGAAGAGGTGGTAAGAATACACAGAAAAACTATATAAAAAAGATCTTCATGACCCATATAATCATGATGGTGTGATCACTCACCTAGAGCCAGACATCCTGGAATGTGAAGTCAAGTGGGCCTTAGGAAGCATCACTATGAACAAAGCTCATGAAGCTGATGGAATTCCAGTTGAGTTATTTCAAGTCCTAAAAGATGATGCTGTGAAAGTGCTGCACTCAATATGCCAGCAAATTTGGAAAACTCAGCAGTAACCACAGGGCTGGAAAAGGTCAGTTTTCATTCCCATCTCTATAAGAAAGGCAATGCCAAAGAATGCTCAAACTACCACACAATTGCACTCATCTCATATGCTAGCGAAGTAATGCTCAAAATTCTCCAAGCCAGGCTTCAACAGTATGTGAACTTCCAGATGTTCAAGCTGGATTTAGAAGAGTCAGAGGAACCAGAATCAAATTGCCAACATCCGCTGGATCATGGAAAAAGCAAGAGAGTTCCAGAAAAACATCTATTTCTGCTTTATTGACTATACCAAAGCCTTTGACTGTGTGGATCACAATAAACTGTGGAAAATTCTGAAAGACATGGGAATACCAGACTACCTGACCTGCCTCCTGAGAAATCTGTTTGCAGGTCAAGAGGCAACTGTTAAAACTGAGCATGGAACAATATACTGGTTCCAAATAGGAAAAGGAGTACATCAAGGCTGTATTTTGTCACCCTGCTTGTTTAACATCTATACACAGTACATCATGAGAAATGCTGGGTTGGATGAACCACAAGCTGGAATCAAGATTGCCAGGAGAAATATCAATAACCTCAGATATGCAGATGACACCACCGTTACGGTAGAAAGTGAAGAAGAACTAAAGAGCCTCTTGATGAAAGTGGAAGAGGAGAGTGAAAAAGTTGGCTTAAAGCTCAACATTTAGAAAAGTAAGATCATGGCATCTGGTCCCATCACTTCATGGGAAATAGATGGAGAAACAGTGAAGACATGACAGACTTTATTTTTCTGGGCTCCAAAATCACTACAGATGGTGACTGCAGCCATGATATTAAAAGATGCTTGCTTCTTGGAAGGAAAGTTATGACCAACCTAGATAGCATATTAAAAAGCAGAGACATTACTTTGCCAACAAAGATCAGTCTAGTCAAAGCTATGTTTTTCCAGTAGTCATGTATGGATGTGGGAGTTGAACTATAAAGAAAGCTGAGCACCAAAGAATTGATGCTTTTGAACTATGGTGTTGGAGAAGACTCTTGAGAGTTCCTTGGACTACAAGGAGATCAAACCAGTCCATCCTAAAGGAAATCAGTCCTGAATATTCATTGGAAGGACTGATGCTGATGCTGAAACCCAAATACTTTGGCCACCTGATGTGAAGAACTGACTCATTGGAAAAGACCCTGATGCTGGGAAAGATTGAAGGTGGGAGGAGAAGGGGATGACAGAGGATGAGATGGTTGAATGGCATCACTGACTTTGAGTAGGCTCCGGTTAGTGATGGACAGGAAAGCCTGGCATGCTGCAGTCCATGGGGTCGCAAAGAGTCAGACACGACTGAGCGACTGAACTTAAGTGAACTGATAATGCAGTTCTTTTCTGTTGTTTTTTGTGCAACCAGAAGACTACTTGGGGTTGACAATATTTCAAAATTTATTTCCTAATTATGAACATCTATTTATCTGAATGAGCTAATCTCTTATTTTTCCACTATATTCTAACTGAGTATGTGAATCTTTGCAAAAGTAATACTTCTTGAACTATTTTTCTGGACCCTTTTAAAGGTCCTGCGGTGAGAACTATTCAAGCTAGAATATGATAATAAGGAATGGAACTCTTTCTGCTGGTAATATGGTTTCCATTAGAGCATAGTCTACTTTTGTAGTTGAAAACTTTATTAGTTGAATTACTATTGTATGATCAAAAATACTTCACGTTTGCAAAAAAAGAAGAAAAACATGTTAGAATAAGGTCAGTTTGACAAAAGTGTGATAACTGCAAAGAGAGCCAAGGGTTATCCATATAAAAGGCCAAGTTAAATAGGACACAATTAGACCTCATTTGGCCCCCTACTTGTCAGGATTCGTAAACTCGCATTTCAGCTATCTTGGGGGAATGAGCTTTGCTTTAATTGTGCCTTGTTTGCCTTGGCTCATCTGTGTTATTCAGACCGTTCTGACAGGCGCTTTCAGCAAATATCATTCTTCCTTGCGTCTTGCTGACCTTTTTCTCAAACTGGTTTTTCCTTTTCCTTCTTAAATGTTTTTGAAGAGATATCATATTTTATTTTGCTTAGGAAGATAAAATAAAGGATGAAAATGTATTCCTCTACATGACCATGAGAAGAAAATAGACATCAACAATGGAATTTCTACAAAAACATACTCCCAACCAGTTCTGAAGATACAGATTCATCTACGAGAATGTACACTGACCACTCAACCTATGGTCTCCTGCTCTACAGTGCACTCTCAAAGAAAGATAAAAATTTCAGAGCAATATGTCTGAAATGTCAAGAATTTGCAAAATGGAAACATTTAGGTCAAAAGTTTACATTTCAAAGATGCTAAAGTTGAACTGACTTGAAGTGACATGACATCGCTACACTTTAAGAGGATCTGGAGTTACCGGGACTCTCCTTCAACATTTCTACGTGGTATCCCTACATCAGTTCCCCACTCTGATGCTTCTCACCACCTACTTTTTCTGCACTCCAGTTACCAAGATTCACGTGAGAAAGGCTCAAAGTGTGCTAACTACAACAAACTTATTCTGAACGACCTTCTACAGGTTTATTCTAAACTACCTTTAGGTTGGTGGGCTTCCCTGATGTCTCAGATGGTAAAAAAAATTTGCCTGCAATGCAGGAGATCCAGGTTCGATCCCTTGAACAGGAAGATCCTCTGGAGAAAGGAATGGCTACCCAGTCCTGTATTCTACCTTACCTGGACAATTCCATGAACAGAGGAGCCTGGCAGGCTACAGTCCATGAGATCACAAGAGTCAGATGCAACTGAGCAGCTAACACTTTCACTTTTTCACTTTTTACCTTCAAGTTGTAGAAACACATTTGTTGTTGTTGCCCATTCGCTAAGTAGTGTCAAACTCTTTGTGACCCCATGAACTGCAGAACGCCAGGCTTCTCTGTGCATGTGGGACAGAAACACATAGGCTTTGATAAAAGATAGGCCTTCATAGTCCCTTGGAAAGCAGGGAGATCAAACTAGTCAATCCTAAAGGAAATCAACCCTGAATATTCATTGAAAGGACTGATGCTGAAGCTGAAGTTCCAATACTCTGGCCACTTGATATGAAGAGCCAACTCACTGGAAAAGATACTGATGCTGGGAAAGCTTGAGGGCAGAAGAAAAAGGGGGCGACAGAGGATGAGATGGATGACATCACCGACTCAATGGACATGAGTTTGAGCAAGCTCCAGAAGATAGCGAAGGACAGGGAAGCCTGGAGTGCTGCAGTCCATGGGGTCACAAAGAGTTGGACATGATTTGTCGATGGAACAACAATCATCTTTATCATGCAAATCCACCGTGAGGAAAGGTAGTACCTATAATGTCCATAATCTAGTGTCTGGTACATAACTGGGTCATAATCATAACAGTGCACTGTGATTTTGCAGTTTTTCCTTTCTTTCTGTTTGGCATTGTTGCATTCCTCACAGGAGTGACTCCAGACAGTCCCCCACAGCCCTCAGATCCCCAGCACTCCTTCTCACTCTTGGCCAACTTGATGTCCGTACAATGAGGAAATCAAAGCTCTCCTGCCAGTGCTTTGTGAGCACCTCTCCAGATGTCCTGACACCCTACTGAGCTCAGAGTTCCTCAGTACTTCACTCAGACTTTCCTTTGGGCTGTCTCATGGGGAGAAGCACCCTCACCCCTTACCCAGTCTTACCTCTTAACTGTGATCTTGTCTTGTATTTGCTTTTTCTGTCACCTCTTATTCCCTTTCTCACTTGTGTGTTAGTGATTAAACGTTTACTAAAAGTGGTTTTTCTTCCTAACCCATCAGTTTTCTCTCTCTCTCTCTCTCCAGGTGTCCATGTAGCCTAATTCTAAAATTAAATCTGCTCTCTTCTTGAGATAGTCCTCCCTCTGATCGTTTACCAAGTTGTCACCATAGCAGTGTTTCGGGACTCAGGAGCCAGACTGCCTCTTCCACAAACTAGCTGTGCATTGTCCTTGGACAGCTAACTTAATCTGTGTGAACCTCAGCTTCTTTATCTGTAAGTGGTGGGGGAAACAGTCATTTTGAAGATAAGTGAGATAAAGTATCTGAAGTCTTAAAACAGTGTTTTGACATAGTATGTGCTCAATAAATGTGACATATTAAACTTCTTGCCAGCCACATAACTCCTCACCTTCCAGCCATGCTTCCTCCATCCCCAGACTACCAAAGGCCTGACATTTATTTCTGAAATATACTCATGGCCTCCTCATCTCCTCTTTCTCATTTTGCCCCTCATTCTCCTTAAACTTTGTACAGTTTCACACAGCTGACACCCCACCTCTCTCTGCAATATCCCTTGTTTGGGGATAGTTCAGTTCAGTTCAGTCACTCAGTCGTGTCTGACTCTTTGCGACCCCATGAATCGCAGCAAACAGGCCTCCCTGTCCATCACCAACTCCTGGAGTTCACTCAAACTCACATCCGTTGAGTCGGTGATGCCATCCAGCCATCTCATCCTCTGTCGTCCCCTTCTCCTCCTGCCCCCAATCCCTCCAAGCATCAGGGTCTTTTCCAATGAGTCAACTCTTCTCATGAGGTGGCCAAAGTACTGGAGTTTCAGCTTTAGCATCATTTCTTCCAAAGAACACCCAGAGATGATCTCCTTTAGAATGGACTGGTTGGATCTCCTTGCAGTCCAAGGGACTCTCAAGAGTCTTCTCCAACACCACAGTTCAAAAGCATCAATTCTTCGGCACTCAGCTTTCTTCACAGTCCAACTCTCACATCCATACATGACCACAGGAAAAACCATATCCTTGACTAGACGGACCTTTGTTGGCAAAGTAATGTCTCTGCTTTTCAATATGCTATCTAGGTTGGTCAAAATTTTTTTGAGGGGGATAAGGGATGAATTAACTATGTGCTTTTTGTGTGACTTTCCCCTGTTCATGCATGAGACTTGAAACTAGCTCTGCTCCAGGTGGACAGAATGGAAGTGTGAGTAGGAACTAAAGACAGACACCTTAGGGTGTTTGTTTGTTTCCTCTTCAGTCAAACATGTTGGTAGCAAGGCTGTGTGATTCTCCACCCTCCTTGCCTGGAAGATCCCCTGGAGAAGGGAATGGCTACCCACTCCAGTATGCTGGCCTGGAGAAGTCCCTGGACTGTATAGTCCACAGGGTCGCAAAGAGTCGGACATCACTGAGTGACTTTCACTTTCACTTTCACTTTCCTTTGCCTGGACTGGATCCTCAGAGTAGGAAGAAGAGGAGGTCTAGTGAGCAATGCAAGATGATTAGCTGTGCCAGCCCTTTGGAAGGAGGCATGGAACCTGTCCCCTACCTGCAGCCATCAAGGCTGAATCTACAGACAGTAGTCGAGTGGGAAGGAAGCCACAGTAGGCTGGTACAGCCCCCATCAAAGTTTCCTTTGGGCCACTGAGTGGCTCAATAAGGCAACAGTGCTCACCATTCCCCTTCCCCAGAGAGATAAGGAAGTAGAATGGAAGATCATAAGATCCAAAGGAGTCTTATGGCCGTCCTGAAGGGACTCAGCTGAGAAGGGCAGCATGGACTGTGAGGCTGGAGACCTAGTGGGATCACAAACATCTCAAAGGACACTAGTGAGCTTGGAAGCCGGAAACTAAAACCTTGACCACAGGAACCAAAGCAGAACCCTGCCAGGCCAGCCCACAGGTCTCTGCCAGTGCGTCACAGGCTACATGGCATGCAAAGGAGAAAAAGACAGAGTAACGCGCTCCCCTAGCCCAGAACCTGTCCTGCAGATCTTTGTTTGCCTTAGTATGCTACACTCAATCATCAACAAATTTTTGTTGAATTAATGGATTGTCTTGTTTCCTCTTGCTTTAAATTAAAATGGCACAGCAATCATCCTCCAATTTTTTTTCACCTTTACCTTAAATGATATGTTAAAAAACAGTATTGGTTCTGGATAGATGAAGAAAGTTAATGAGGGGACATATTTAAGCATCAGAACAGTGCAGCTAAGAAATTAATGTGGTCCGGAATATTCAATAAACCACTAGAGGGAGTGTGTAAAGGTGTGATTGCAATAGGATAAAAATTGCATTATAATGTTTAATTGGCAACCATGAATGATGGTTGCCAGAAACAGTCCTCTCTCCTTTATTTAAAAAAAAAAAATGTAAATACTTTAAAAAGATAGAGGTTGTGTGAAATATTTACACATTATTTTGAATTACACAAAAGCATAGTTCCATCACTAGTTTATGCAGACATTGAATTTTTTAAAATATGAAATGTAGGAATTTATAACATTTACATGCTATTCAGCCTTAAAAAGAAACTTAATATGAGTTAACTCCCAAACCTAATGTTATATTTTAGAACCATTCAATCAGAAATTATACTAAATCACAGCTCTCGTTTCAAATTGCAGAAGGAATTTTAGTGATCGTTTTACCTGTGAAGAAAAAGAGGCCCAGAGTAGTCATCAGTTATCCAAGTTCACATACCCAGCTAGTGGATAAACTAATACTAAAAAAAAAATTGAGTTGAAATGAACAGAAAAACATTTTAACAATCCAGAAGGAAAGTTATTCAGCAGATTTCCTATGTAAGATCCCAAGAAAAAAGTTTTCTCAGAACTTAGTGCATCATCCAAAAAATGCAGAATAAAATGATAATTGTATCCTTACCACTCAAGCTAAAAGAGAATTGGAATTTTTTGCAGTGGTGATATACCGTATTGGCAAAAATACAGGGGCGTGGTTTTTCTCCTTTATTTTGCTAGAAGGGTAAGCTGGTAAAGTATTTTTGGAATATAATTTAACAGGAAGAATTAACTTTTAAACATAACAGATTCACATAAATATTTTTAGTCAACCATGGTCATTGCCATATTACATATATTAATAAAGTAATGAAAACCCTATACATGTCTAACAATCAGGGAATATTTAAATATATAATGTGCATCCCAAAGATGTTCTACTACTACTACTACTACTACTACTACTAAGTCGCTTCAGTCGTGTCCGACTCTGTGCGACCCCATAGACAGCAGCCCACCAGGCTCCTCTGTCCCTGGGATTCTCCAGGCAAGAATACTGGAGTGGGTTGCCATTTCCTTCTGTACAACCTTAAAAAGTCATTATTCTGAAAACTTTAATAACATAGGGAAATATATTCAGTATAAAATATATTACTTACATTGAAATAGAATGTGTCTGTGTAGAATGAAAGAGAATTCTTTTTAGCAGTATAACTCCAAATAATTTTCTTTTTAAAATGCTTAGTGTTCTGAGTCACTATGAGCAAGATATTTACAAGTATTTGATTCCCAGTTAGAGAAAGTGACAGGAATGATTGCCACATACTTCCTACTCATCTCACTGAAACAAAATAGTATACATATATATATATATTTATTTATTTTCTTTTTGGGCTATGCTGAGTGTTCGTTGCTGTGTTTCTCTAGTTGCAGCAAGCGGGGTCTACTCTGTTGAGGTTCAGTGGCTTCCCATTGCAGTGGCTTTTCTTGCTGTGGAGCTCAGGCTCTAGGTGCTCGGGCTTCAGTGGTTGCAGCTCATGGGCTCGAGTCTAAGTAGTTGTAGCATATGGGCTTAGTTGCTCCAAGGCATGTGGGATCTTCCTGGACCAGGGATGGAACCCGTGTCCCCTTTAACCACTGGACTACCAGGGAACCCCTGCAAAACTTTAAAAATTTTCTTTTATTGAAGTATAGTTGATTTACCATGTTGTGTTAATTTCTACTCTACAGCACAGTAATTCAGATATATATAGATATATATGCACATATTCTTTTCCAGTATAATTTATCACAAAATAAACGTAACTCCCTGTGCTATAGAGTAAGACCTTGTTGTTTATCCATTCTATACGTAATAATTTGTCAATGGATATTTAAGTTGCTTCCATGTCCTGGCTATTGTAAATAGTGCTGCTATAAATGTTGGTGGTGGTTTAGTCGCTAAATCATGTCTGACCTGCAAACCCATGGACTGTAGCCCACCAGGCTCCTCTGTCCATGGGATATTCCAGGCAAGAATACTGTAGTGGGTTGCCATTTCCTTCTCCAGGGGATCTCCTGGACCCAGGAATCGAATCCAGCACAGTGATTCAGATATATATATATATATATATGCACGTATTCTTTTCCATTATAATTTATCACAAGATAAACCCAGGAGGACTCCTGCATTGCAGGCGGATTCTTTACTGACTGAGCTATGAGGGAAGCCCTATGAACACTGGAGTACATGCATCTTTTCAAATTAGAGCTTTTGTCTTTTCTGAATATATGCCCAAGAGTGAGATTGCTGGATTATATGGTAGTTCTATTTTAAATTTTTTAGGGAAACTCCATACCATTTTCCATAGGGGCTGCACCAACTTACATTCCCACCAACAGCGCAAGAGGATTTAAACTTGTTATTGATAAATTCTGTTGGTGGACTGATGAAATCACTCTGCTTTGCTTGAAATTATACTAATGCTTCAATGGTTTCATGTCACTATTGAAAAGTTTCATAACTGGCCTGGTACCAAAAATTAGGGGCATATTGACTGTGAGTCTGATTAAATCCAGTGTTCAAATATTGAATTCTTTACTCCTGATTCACCTTGTCCTAATCCAACTGCCTGTGTGAAATCTTCACAGTGGGGATTCATTTGTCTCAGACCATAAGAGTCATTATATTTTAGCGACGAAGCTGGAACATTGTGTAGCTGTGTTTGGTCCATTGATGCATTTTTGTGAGCTTTATTTTTAAATATATATTAATAATTATAAGGCAAATTTCACATATCAGTGTTTTAACTTCAAAATTTGGAAAATGTGAAACCTTTACCCTGTGTAGAAGAGGGGGAAAAAAGGGAGATGTAAAGGTCAGCTACAGCTACACCTAGAGCTCTAAGAATAGCAAGGAGCTTCTAAGGAAGAAAAAGAGTCCTTTTCAGAGGTATTCACTCAAACCATCAATGGCAATCTGCCTGGAACTCCACAAAAGAGACGGTACACTAAGGAGATAGGTGGGACAATCTTTAAATCCTTTCCAAATCAAGATTCTGTTATAGGCATAAAGCAAAATAAGCCCTTTGTTGTAACACAGGACTCATAAAGTTTCCATAAATCACAAAAGTTATCATAGTAGAACTGATTGTAATGAAACCAGCAAAGCACCATCATTTCTATCTAATGAATCATAAAAAATTATTGATCCAAAATTACTAACACTCCATGTATTAAAATAAAATCCTAAGTATATATAACATCATAATATTCTTCTTAGTTTTCAGAAAGGAGCTCTAAGGGCTAAGTCACCTGAATCAGTTCAGTTCAGTCACTCAGTCATGTCCAACTCTTTGTGACCCTATGCACTGCAGCACGCCAGGCTTCCCTGTCCATCACCAACTCCCAGAGCTTGCTCAAACTCATGTCCATCGAGTTCGTGATGCCATCCAACCATCTCACCCTCTGTTGTCCCCTTCTCCTCCTGCCTTCGATCTTTCCCAGCATCAGGGTCTTTTTCAAGTCAGTTCTTCATATCAGGTGGCCAAAGTATTGGAATTTCACCTTCAGCATCAATCAATGAATATTCAGGACTGATTTCCTTCAAGATGGACTAGTTTGATCTCCTTGCAGTCCAAGGGACTCTCAAAAGTCTTCTCCAACACCATTCAAAAGCATGAATTCTTTGGCACTCAGCTTTCTTTATAGTCCAACTCTCCAACATCCATACATGACAATTGGAAAAACATAGCTTTGACTAGACGGACCTTTGTTGGCAAAGTAATGTCTCTGCTTTTTAATATGCTGTCTAGGTTAGTCATAGCTTTTCTTCCAAAGATCAAGCGTCTTTTAATTTCATGGCTACAGTCACCATCTGCAGTGATTTTGGAGCCCAAGAAAATAAAGTCTCTCACTGTTTCCATTGTTTCCCCATCTATTTGCCATGAAGTGATTGGACCAGATGCCATGATCTTAGTTTTTTTAATGTTGAGGGTTTGTTTTTTTTTCACTGATGTATTTTTTAATTTAAATTTATTTATTTTAATTGGAGGCTAATTACTTTACAGTATTGTATTGGTTTTGAGTTTTAAGCCAACTTTTTTCACTCTCCTCTTTCACTTTCATCAACTAATGAAATATCTTTGATGAAAGTGATGAAAGTCACCTGAATAATCTCCAACAATAAAAAGATTGCCTTAATTATTAACCTCTAGCAATAAAAGAGAAGGCAATGGCACCCCCCTCCGGTACTCTTGCCTGGAAAACCCCATGGACGGAGGAGCCTGGTAGGCTGTAGTCCACGGGGTCGTTAAGTCGGATACAACTGAGCAACTTCACTTTCACTTTCACTTTTCACTTTCATGCATTGGAGAAGGAAATGGCAACCCACTCCAGTGTTCTTGTCTGGAGAATCCCAGGGACAGGGGAGCCTGGTGGGCTGCCGTCTATGGGGTCACACAGAGTCGGACATGACTGAAGTGAGTTAGCAGCAGCAGCAGCAGCAATAAAAATATGAGAGGAGAAATTGGTCTTTTTTTCCCAGTAGTTTTATCTAGTTCTCTAAAGAATGGCCAAAAGCATCTAAGTAATATAAAAACTGGTGAAATCCTAAAAGGAAATTAGCACCTTTTAAGGTCAATGTAGATTTCTTTCTTTTGGACTCAGGTTTTTTTTTTTTTTAGTTCATTTGCCTTAGATGCTTTCTTTATATTTCCAAGTTTAAGTAATGGCTGTGAATAATATGTAGAGCACAGAAAAAGTGTTCCACAGTATTTTTTTTTTCCTCAATGACCTAAGATAAGATACTCTTAGCTCCTAACCATTGTAACTCAAGCCTCTAATAATCCAGTCAAAATTTATTAAAACACTTTTGGTTTTAAGAAATGTTGGAAACCAAGCAAGGGCAGAAAGAATCAATGAATATAATGAGAAATAATGATGAATAACGAATATAATGGTAAGAATAGTTAACAAAATCTTCCTTTTGGTAACAGATTACCAGTCAATAAAGCAAATTTACTTAAGATAAAAATATCTGAATTTTTGAAGTCATACTATAGTTTTGAGATAACATCAATTTACTACTATATACCAATACTATTTATTTCTTAAATGGCTTTCAGTATGTTCTGGAACATCGGTGAGAAACCACATGCATGAGTTCCCAAAGACCTCCTGACTGGATACATCTCACCAAATTTATGGGTGTAATTTCCCTTTCTTGTAGAGTTCTTCTCTGAGAGGAAGTATGTAATTCTAGCTTCTTACCATGAATTAGAAAATAAGAACAGAAAAAAACAGATATTTTACAAGAAAAATGTGTATGCATGTTCTCTACTATATGATCATATTGTTTAAAATGTGAAACAGTGATTCTGTTGCTAACAACTGAACTCTTAGAAAAGAATTAGTTTTCTCCCTCAAATTATTTTTAAAATCCCTCTTTACCTTAAATGCGATTAAAAAAAAAAATTTCCCTTGTGGAATTCACAGAGATTGAATAAAGCATAAAGATACTAAATAAAAACTGAAAGAAACAGTAATTTAATAAAATATAAATTCATAAATATCTGTGTCCCATGGCATAGTAACTAAAATAACATGAATGGAGAGCGAGTTTCTTGACAGAAAATGTTTTCCCTCACAAATGCAGTTTACTTAAGTCCCTAAGTCTTTACTCACATTTTCACGGTGATTTAATAGATGCCAAAGCTTCTGTTTATGTGTATTACAGCAAAAACTGTTCACTTGTAATGTAAAATAATTGTCTTGAAGTTTGGTCTCTCAGTTCAGTTCAGTTCAGTCACTCAGTCGTGTCTGACTCTTTGTGACACCATGAATCGCAGCACGCCAGGCCTCCCTGTCTCAAATTCACATCCATTGAGTCAGTGATGCCATCCAGCCATCTCATCCTCTGTCGTCCCCTTCTCTTCCTGCCCCCAAGCCCTCCCAGCATCAGAGTCTTTTCCAGTGAGTCAACTCTTCGCATCAGGTGGCCAAAGTACTGGAGTTTCAGCTTTAGCATCAGTCCTTCCAAAGAACACCCAGGACTGATCTCTTTTAGAATGGACTGATTGGATCTCCTTGCAGTCCAAGGGACTCTCAAGAGTCTTCTCCAACACCACAGTTCAAAATCATCAATTCTTCGGTGCTCAGCTTTCTTCACAGTCCAACTCTCACATCAATACATGACCACTGGAAAAACCATATCCTTGACTAGACGGACCTTTGTTGGCAAAGTAATGTCTCTGCTTTTCAATATGCTATCTAGGTTGGTCATAACTTTCCTTCCAAAGAGTAACGTCTTTTAATTTCATGGCTGCAGTCACCATCTGCAGTGATTTTGGAGCCCAGAAAAAGAAAGTCTGACACTGTTTCCACTGTTTCCCCATCAACTTGCCATGAAGTGATGGGACCAGATGCCATGATCTTCGTTTTCTGAATGTTGAGCTTTAAGCCAACTTTTTCACTCTCCTCTTTCACTCTCATCAAGAGGCTTTTTAGTTCCTCTTCACTTTCTGCCATAAGGCTGGTGTCATCTGCATATCTGAGGTTATTGATATTTCTCCCAGCAATCTTGATTTCAGCTTGTGTTTCTTCCAGCCCAGCATTTCTCATGATGTACTCTGCATAGAAGTTAAATAAGCAGGGTGACAATATACAGCCTTGACGTACTTCTTTTCCTATTTGGAACCAGTCTGTTGTTCCATGTCCAGTTCTAACTGTTGCCTCCTGACCTGCATACAAATTTCTCAAGAGGCAGATCAGGTGGTCTGGTATTCCCATCTCTTTCAGAATTTTCCACAGTTTATTGTGATCCACACAGTCAAAGGCTTTGGCATAGCCAATAAAGCAGAAATAGATGTTTTTCTAGAACTCTCTTGCTTTTTTGATGATGCAGCAGATGTTGGCAATTTGATCTCTGGTTCCTCTGCCTTTTCTAAAACTAGCTTGAACATCTGGAAGTGCACGGTTCATGTATTGCTGAAGCCTGGCTTGGAGAATTTTGAGCATTACTTTACGAGAGTGTGAAATGAGTGCAATTGTGCGGTAGTTTGAGCATTCTTTGGCATTGCCTTTCTTTGGGATTGGAATGAAAACTGACCTTTTCCAGTCCTGTGGCCACTGCTGAGTTTTCCAAATTTGCTGGCATATTGAGTGCAGCACTTTTACAGCATCATCTTTCAGGATTTGAAATAGTTCAACTGGAATTCCGTCACCTCCACTAGCTTTGTTTCTACTGATGCTTTCTAAGGCCCACTTGACTTCACATTCCAGGATGTCTGGCTCTAGTTTGGTCTCTAATAGGTTAAAATTTTGACATTTCCGGGCATGATGTAAATATTGACAAAATACTATTTATTGAATGCCAATGAGTATATAATTTTGTTACACAGAACTTTTTTTTACAAATATCCATAGAACTCTTTTAGAAATATGAAGATAAATATGTTCTCAAAGCCAAAATAATTCTAAAAGACCTAAGAATCAGGTCATAGAACTAGTAGAGGATTAATCAGGTTTTTCTTAATGTTGCTGAGTTTATTTTATTGTTTTATCCAGGAAAGGATATTGGATACAAAACTTCATCTCAAAATTGACATATATGGAATACACATAGAGTTCTGGCTGCTAAATTAAACTGTAATATAGAATCAAGAAGAAAAAAGATCCAGAGGAGGGTGTACAAGAAGTTTGTGACATGTAAGTTTTTTTGAAAAGTACACATATCAGAATGCTTTCCAAGTTCAACTCAATCACCTTTGAGGGAAGGAAAAACCTAGGCAGTGCCTCTGATCACCTCTTAAGTCTTATCACCATTTTCTTCCTTTTAAAAAGTTTATTGTGAAATAATTTTAGACTTATGGTAAAAGTTGCAAAAAGACTTCATATATCCCCTCACCCAGCTTCCCTAAATGTTAATATCTTACATAACTATAGTATAATGATCAAAACCAGGAAATTGACATTGTTATTTTTACTCACGGTACTAACTCAAATTTCACCAGTTGTCCCACTAATACTTTTTTCTGAGTCCAATCCAGTAACTCACATTGCATTTAGCTGTCATATCGCCTTTTCTCCTCCAAACTGGACAGTTCTGTAGTCTTTTCTTATCTTTCTTAACCTTGACATTTTTGTATTGGCTAATTATTTGTAGCATGTCTCTTAATTTTGGTTTATCTGGTGTGTTTCTTCATGACAAAATTCAGGTTATGTAGTTTTTGGCACAAGTAGCACAGAATTTAGGTCATGACATTTTCAGTGCCCCTTATCAGGAGGAACTTGATGCAATACAGCTCATTCCTGATGATGTTCACTTTGATCTCTGCTAAGGTCAGCTCTACCAAGTTCCTCCACTGCATTAATTCCTCACTGTAACTAATCAGTATTTCATGGAGAAATACTTTTCAGCCTCTGAAAATATCCTGTTTCTCATCAAGGTTTCACCCACTAATTTTAGCATTCATTAACGATCCTTGTCCAAAATGGCTGTTACTGAGGTGTTTGTCAAATGGTGATTTCTTATGTCTTTTCATTGCTTCTACATTCATTAATTAGAATTGTACTATAAGGAAGAGGGCTTCCCAGGTGGCTCAGTAGTAAATAAACTGCCTGCAATAGAGGAGACATGGGTTCGATCCATGGGTAGGGAAGATTCTCTGGAGAAGGAAATGACACCTACTCCACTCTTCTTGCTTGGGAAATCCCATGGACAGAGAAGCCTGGCAGGCTACAGTCCATGGGGTCACAAAGGAGTCAGACATGACTTCATGACAAAGCAATAACAACAATATAAGGAAGAATTTATGTTTATTTATTTGGCTATGTATATTACTATGGACTCATCGCAACCCCATGGACTGTAGCCTGCCAGGCTCCTCCATCCATGGGATTTTCCAGGCAAGAATACTGGAGTGGGTTGCCATTTCCTTCTCTAGGGGATCTTCCCAACCCAGGGATAGAACCCAAGTCTCCTGCACTGCAAGCAGACTCTTTACTATCTGAGCCACCAGGGAAGCCCATTTTATCTTATGGGTTATAATTATTTACTTTAAATTTTTGCTCAACTGTTTGACCACTTGGAAAGACTAAATCCTTCTAGTTAGTTCCTGCATCCTTTTCTTTTTGAATTTTTAAATTTATTTTATTTTTAAAAATTTCTTTGATTGAAGTATAGTTGATTTACAGTATTTTTGTGTACTTTTGACATGACTTGAAAAATCACATCACTTTTTGAGCACCTCCTTACTTTCTGGTACCACAAGATATTTCAAGCTGTGCCTTTCCTGCTTCTGTCCTGAAATCAACCACTTCTCCAAATAACCATTCTGTGTACAGAAAGGGAGAGAGTTAAAGAGAATATTTCTAACCCTAGAGTCAGTCCTGAGCTTTTTCTTATATTTAAGCTTCTTTCTGATAGTAATACTTGCAGATTGTGATAATTAATTTTATGTGGCAACTTGACTAGTCTAAGGGACGACAAAATAGCTGGAAAAAACATTCTTTCTGGCTGTGTCTGGGAGGATGTTTCTGGAAAAGATTAACATTTGAATCAGTAGACTAAGTAAAGATCACCCTCACCAGTATGGGTAGACATCATCTAATTCATTCAGTGCCCCCAGTAGAACAAAAAGCAGAGGAAGGGTGAATTTGTTGCCTCTGCCTAAGCTGGGACATCTGTGCTCCTGGTTCTTGGGTATTCTGACTTGGATGGAATTATACCATGGCTTTTCTGGTTCTCCAGCTCACAGATGGCAGACTGTAGGACTTCTCCATCTCCATAATTATGTGAGCCAGTTCCTTATTTTATATGTATGTATATATATACATAACACATTATATATGTATGCATATATAAAATATTGGTTCTGTTTCTCTGGAGAACCCTGACTGATACCAAGATCCTTTCCAGAAAGTAAGTTATTTGAAAAAAAATTGTTTTAAGTCTTACAGGACCATTTTAAACTTTGGCTGAGGCCAACTTGGTTGTAATTTCCCCAGCTAACTTCTGGCCTCCTTGCTATTATGCTTCCTCATACATCAAGAAATAAGGTTTCCTTCGGGATCAGTGGATTCCATCTACCATTTCAACAAAATATTGAATTATGTGATTCTTGGTAGAGAGTAACAAAAGCTCTCTTTTTGAGGGATTATTTTCAACATTCAGAGAGTTCCAAAGGGCAAGCTAAATCTCTAGTCTGAGTATTTTGGAGCGTAAAATATTTCAGACCCAGTGAAGAAAACTGAGGAGCCAATATAACTCATTACTGTAGGGTTACAGATTTCATATTTTTAAAGAAATATGATTTAAAGTCAAGTAATATGACAAAAACTGATAGCCCTTTCCAATACTCATTCTCCTCTTCTTTCTTATTTGATGGAGCCCCAGTATGTTAACTGGGCACGTAGCCATCCACAGTAAAGCTATACTTCCCAAGCTCCTTTAAAGTGAGGTGTGACCGTGTGACCAAGTTCTGGCCAATGGATTATGAGTCAAAGTCACATTCACAGCTCCCTGATTATACTCAAAATGAAATGGGTCACACTCGTCACTTCCCCTTTTTCTTCTTCCTGCTGGCTGGGGCATCAACCTGTCAGCAAGAGCTACAGAAGCCATCTTGGGCAAAAACATGAAAGTCACGTGATAAAGGAAACATGGTAGAAGGGACTTGGGCTTCAACATCATGAAAGTGAAAGTGAAGGTGCTCCATTGTGTCCAACTCTTTGTGACCCCATGGACTGTAGCTCGCCAGGTTCCTCCGGCCATGGCATTTTCCAGGCAAGAATACTAGAGTGGCTTGCCATTTTCTTCTTCCCAACCCAGGGATTAAACCCAGGTCTCCCACATTACAGGCAGACTCTTTACCATCTGAGCCACCAGGGAATCCCTTAACATCATAGAGATGACATACTAGGTATGGTCAGCTTACATGGCTGCAACACGAGAAAGAAATAAACTTTTCTATTTCTTAAGTCACTAGTACTTGGTAACCTTTGTTATAGCAGTTAAACCTGTATCTAACTAATACAGATTTTGTACCTAAAAGTGGTATTGCTATAACAAAAGATATATGTGATATTAGCTTATCAATTGGGCATAGAGCATAAAAATCTCAAGATACTCCAGGGCGGAAATCTAGTGACTGTTATTATGCCGAGAAAAGTATTTGGTTAAACTGTGACCCTCCATATTTTGGGAGATACGCCACAAACTGTTAGAGGCTATAACTCTAATAAGAGAATTAGTCAGAAAAACTGAGAATTTGTGTATTGGCTACTTCTTGCCATGTTAAGCAAAGTTGACAAAAGAGATGAAGTCAGATAACTTCCCATAAGGAAGAAGAAATCAGTTTTGTTAAAAGAGGCTTTCTCTGTCTTGCCTGAATTCTAAATTGAGTAGAGTATGGTAAATGGGCCCTCAAAGGATTGAAAAGCGAACTGTACCAAACACTGAAAAAATAATAGGTAGCTCTAAAGAGCAGCTATACGAGGACCTTAGAATGTTGTCCTCAACTCAACTTTCTTAAGCGTAAGACTGCACACCAAAAGTTATGGCTCCCACAGCTACCTGTAGGCCCAGATTCATCCCTATTGCCAGTGACTAGCCTGTACCACTAGGCTCACCTGAAGCTAGCCCCTCCGTCTCTGCACCTGCATGCTCTCAGCCAAAATCCCAACATGTCTTCCACTGCCATGCACCTATGGCGAGTCCCTGGAGCTGGTAGTACACACCAATAGCCAGGGCCCCCACAGCTGCTGGGGAAACTGCTAACCAAGAACACCTTGCCTAGTAAAGTTTTCCTTCAGAAATGAAAGTAAAATAAAGGTTTTCCCAGACAAATTAAAGGGAGTTCATCACCATTAGATGTGCTTTACAAGACACACTGAAAGGAGTTCTTCAAGCTGAAATGAAAGGATGCTCAGTAATAAAATGAAAACATATGAAATATACAACACACTGGTAAAGGTAAGCATATAGTCAGATTCAAAATATTATAATATTAATGTATTATAATATAAGTGGTGATTATTAACCACTTAAATATAAAGGTTAAATTACAAAAGCTTTTAAAATAACTAGATCCCCTGGAGAAGGCCATGGCAACCCACTCCAGTATTCTCACCTGAAGAATCCCCATGGACAGAGGAGCCTGGTAGGCTACAGTCTGTGGGTCGCAAAGAGTCAGACATGACTGAACGACTAAGCACAGCACAGCATAGCTACAATAATTTGTGTGTGTTAGTCATTTAGTCATGTCTGACTCTTTGCAACCCCATGGACTGTAGCCCACCAGGCTTCTCTGTCCATTGAAGACTCCTCTGTCCATGGAATTCTCCAGGCAAGAATACTGGAGTAGTTTTCCATTTCATTCTCCAGGGGACCTTCCCAACCCAGGGATCAAACCCGAGTCTCCTACACTGCAGGCAGATTCTTTACCATCTGAGCCATAAGGCAAGCCTTAATTTGATAGCAGATGCACAATATAAGAATATGTAAATCACGACATTAAAAACATAACATAGTTGAGGGGTTGTTAGTAAAAGTGTAGAGTTTTGTGTGTGATCATAGTTGAGTTGTGACCAGTTCAAAATAGGCTTATATCTCTAAGATATTTCAAGTAAGTCTCATGTTAACCACAAAACAAAAACTTATACTATGTGCACACAAGATAAAGAGAAAAGAACAGAGATATCACTATCAGATCAGATCAGTCACTCAGTCCTGTCTAGCTCTTTGTGACCCCGTGAATCGCAGCACGCCAGGCTTCCCTGTCCATCACCAACTCCCGGAGTTCACTCAGACTCATGTCCATCGAGTCAGTAATGCCATCCAGCCATCTCATCCTCTGTCGTCCCCTTCACCTCTTGCCCCCAATCCCTCCCAGCATCAGAGTCTTTTCCAATGAGTCAACTCTTTGCATCAGGTGGCCAAAGTATTGGAGTTTCAGCTTTAGCATCATTCCTTCCAAAGAAATCCCAGGGCTGATTTCCTTTAGAATGGATTGGTTGGATCTCCTTGCAGTCCAAGGGACTCTCAAGAGTCTTCTCCAACACCACAGTTCAAAAGCATCTATTCTTCAGCGCTCAGCCTTCTTCACAGTCCAACTCTCACATCCATACATGACCACAGGAAAAACCATAGCCTTGACTAGACAGACCTTTGTTGGCAAAGTAATGTCTCTGCTTTTGAATATGCTATCTAAGTTGGTCATAACTTTCCTTCCAAGGAGTAAGTGTCTTTTAGTTTCGAGGCTGCAGTCACCATCTGCAGTGATTTTGGAGCCCAGAAAAATAAAGTCTGACACTGTTTCCACTGTTTCCCCATCAACTTGCCATGAAGTGATGGGACCAGATGCCATGATCTTCGTTTTCTGAATGTTGAGAGCTTTAAGCCAACTTTTTCACTCTCCACTTTCACCTTCATCAAGAGGCTTTTTAGTTCCTCTTCACTTTCTGCCATAAGGGTGGTGTCATCTGCATATCTGAGGTTATTGATATTTCTCCTGGCAATCTTGATTCCAGCTTGTGTTTCTTCCAGTCCAGCGTTTCTCATGATGTACTCTGCATATAAGTTAAATAAACAGGGTGACAATATACAGCCTTGACGTACTCCTTTTCCTATTTGGAACCAGTCTGTAGTTCCATGTCCAGTTCTAACTGTTGCTTCCTGACCTGCATACAAATTTCTCAAGAGGCAGATCAGGTGGTCTGGTATTCCCATCTCTTTCAGAATTTTCCACAGTTTATTGTGATCCACACAGTCAGAGGCTTTGGCATAGTCAATAAAGCAGAAATAGATGTTTTTCTGGAACTCTCTTGCTTTATCACTATAAAAAATCATAAATTCACAAAGGAAGATAGGAAAAAAGGAACAAAGGAACTACAAAAGGGCCAGAAATTGACAAGATGGCCATAGAAAGTCCACACCTATCAATAATTACTTTAAATGTAAATGGATTAAAGTCTCCAACCAGAAGACATACAGTGACAGAATGAAACAAACAAACAAACAAAATCAGGACCCAACTATATGCTGCCTATAAGATACTCACTTCAGCTGCAAGGACACACACTGGGGGAATTCCCTGGTGGTCCAGTGGTTAGGACTCCATGCTTTCACTCCCAGGACATGGGTTCAGTCCTTAGTGGGGGAACTAAGATCCCACAAGTCATGCAGTGCAGAAAAAAAAAAAAAGGCACACATTGTATCAAAATGAAGGTATGAAAAGAGATATTCCACACATATGGGAAACAGAAGAAAGCAGATATAGCTATACCTAATCAGAGAAAATAGACTTTAAGTCCAAAACTGTAACAAAAGGTAAAGAAGGTCATTATATAATGATAAAGAGATCAATTCATCATGAAGATATAACAATTATAAATATATATGCACCCAGCATCATAACACTTAAATATTTTAAGTAAATACTAACAGATCTAAAAGAAGTAATAGACAGCAATACAATAATAGTAGGGAACTTCAGTACTCCACTTTAAGTAATGGATACATCATCCAGACAGAAGATCAACAAGGAAACATTGGACCTGAATACACTTTAAGCCAAATTAACCAAACAGACCTAATAGAGATACATAGAGCATTCCATCCAACAGCAGCAGAATACACATTCTTCTCCACTATATACAGAACATTCTCCAAAATGGATCATAAATTAGGTCACAAAACAAGTCTTAGCAAATTTTAAAAGACTGAAATTATACCAAGCATCTCTTCTAACCACAATCAATAAAAGAAGAAAAACTGGAAAATGTTCAGATATGCAGAAATTAAACAAACAAGTCAAAGATAAAATTGAGTGGGAAATCAAAAAATATGGGAAGCAAACAAAAATGGAAAGGAAACATAACATACTAAAATGTATGGACTGGAGCAAAAGGAAGTTCTATGAGGAAAGTTTATAGCCTGTGTTAAGAAAAAAAGGAAGACCTCAAATAAACAGGCTGATTTTATACATCAAGAAGCTAGGAAAACAAGAATAAACTCAATCCAAAGTCAACAGAAGGGAGGAGATACAGATCAGAGCCAAAATAAATGAAATAGAGACCAGAAAACAATAGAAAAAATCGAGAAAGTCAGGAGTTGATTTTTTGAAAAAGTTAATAAAACTGACAAACATTTAGCTAGACTTACCAAGAGAAAAAGAACAAGAATTTGAATAAAATTATAAATGAAAGAGGAGACTTTGCAACTGGTACCACAGAACTACAAAAGATTGTGAGAGACTGAAATGAACAATTAAACATCAACAAATTGGACAACTTAGGGGGAAATGGAAAAATTCTTAAAAACATACACCCAATCTACTAAATCTGAATCATGAAGAAATGGAAAATCAAAATGGACCAATAACAAGTAAGGAGATTGAATCATCAAAAACCTCTCAACAGGGGAGTTTGGGGAAGAATGGATATAAGTATATGTTGGCTGAGTTCCTTGGCTGCTCATCTGAAACTATCACAGCATTGTTAATTGACTATGCGTGCTAAGCAGCTTCAGTCGTGCCTGACTCTTTGCAGTCCCATGGAACCCTTGTGCACTATTTGTGGGACTATAAGTTGATCCAGCCACTATGGAAACCTATATGGAATTTCTTCAAAAAAATTAAAAACAGCTACCATATGATCAGCTGTCTCAATAAAGCTGAAACTTAAAAAAAAAAAGAGAGAGAGAATTACTTGGGCAAACAACAAATTCTCCCTTTGTTTGAGGAGACAAAAGAAATCTGATAGAAGACCATAGAGATGGGGGGAAATCTACTTGGAAAAGAGAAAGAGTACTTGGTAAAATTAGAGAAGATAGCATGAAGCCCATGGCAAGGTAAGAGTCTCATTTTAAAATGACTGTTTATTAGGGGAAAGGGAAGGAAGGAAAAAAAAGAGCAAGGCAGTTCCTAAAAGAGAGCTGCATTGGAAGCTTATTAAGAGAGCTGAGCCAATTATGTAATTGAAACCAGAACTAGTTGGGATAAAAGTAGAGGTTTAAAAAGTGAGATCATAAAACCAATCCCAAGTAGGCACAGTGTTTATACACAGAGATAGAATATGTCCTAAGAGACTTCAGAGGTCTGTTGCCTGTTTTCTAAGTAGGACTTGAGCTATAATGCCATAAGGGAGACTTTAGGGCAATGAGTAAGCACATTCCCATTTCATAGTCCTCTTAGATGGGAAATTCCTGTGTGCTTTATATATGGGAAGCTTTTAAAATGCAGCAATGGATGAAATTAGGATGAAAAGCAGCTATTAAAAGTCCTGCAACAGAAACCTTAAGTTGTACTTGATTAGAAAGTTAGTCTAAATAATGTGATTTGTACCTACCATAATAATTGCTAGGCTTCCCTGGTGACTCAGCTGGTAAAGAACCTGCATGCAGTGCGGGAGACCTGAGTTTGATCCCTGGGTTGGGACGATCCCCTGGAGAAGAGCATGGTAACTCACTCCAATATTCTTGCCCGGAGAATCCCATGGACAGAGGAGACTGGCAAGCTACAGTCCAGGGGGTTACAAAGAGTCGATTACGACTGAGCAACTAAGCACACAGCACATAAAAATGGTTACCAGGAGTTAAGTGGGAGAGGTATAAATTGGGAGATTGAGACTGACATATACACATCAGTCAGTCAGTCACTTCAGTCTCTCAGTCGTGTCCGACTCTTTGCGACCCCATGAATTGCAGCACGCCAGGCCTCCCTGTCCATCACCAACTCACAGAGTTTTCCCAACCCGTGTCCACTGAGTCGGTGATGCCATTCAACCATCTCATCCTCTGTCGTTCCCTTCTCCTCCTGCCCTCAATCTTTTCCAACATCAGGATTTTTTCAAATGAGTCAGCTCTTCTCATCCGGTAGCCAAAGTATTGGAGTTTCGGCTTCAACATCAGACCTTCCAATGAACACCCAGGACTGATGTCCTTTAGAATAGACTGGTTGGATCTCCTTGCAGTCCAAGGGACTCTCAAGAGTCTTCTCCCACACCACAGTTCAAAAGTTCAATTCTTCAGCACTCAGCTTTCTTTATAGTCCAACTCTCACATCCACACATGACCACTGGAAAAACCATAGCCTTGACTAGACAGACCTTTGTTGACAATGTAACGTCTCTGCTTTTGAATATGCTGTCTAGGTTGGTCATAACTTTCCTTCCAAGGAGTAAGCGTCTTTAAATTTCATGGCTGCAATCACCATACAGTGATTTTGGAGCCCAGAAAAATAAAGTCTGACATATACACATTTCTATATATAAAATAGATAACTAATAATAATCTGCTGTACAACACAGGGAACTCTACTATTCTATAATGGCCTATATGAGGAAAGAATCCAAAAGAAAAAAAATGGATATATTTATATGTACAAGATTTACTTTGCTGTATACCTGAGACTAACACAACATTGTAAATCAACTATACTCCAATAAAAAAATTTTTTTAAGAATAATTAAGCAAGAACTATCTTGCTTCCTGAAAAACTCAGGAAGCAAGATAGTTCCCTCATGGACCTAGCTAGGGGCCTGTCATCTGTTCACAAACTGAACTAAAACTAGATATTCACTATACTGGTAAATATTTCTTCTTATTCCCTTGACAAATCTTCAGCTACTGAGCAGAGGCCATTGATCACTTTAAAGAATACTCATTACCAATATCCTAAATGTAATATTAAAAGATGAAAAGAGGCAGTAAGTTAAAAAAATGGTTATAAAATAAAATTGTAACTTAATTTTAAGAATTTAAAATGGAATAGTCTATATAAATTTTGCACATTGATTTTTCAAAATATTTTCTTGCCAATCTATATCTCTCAATTATAAGTTTCAGGGTCCTTTTGTTTGTTTGTTTGTTTAGAAATCTTTTTATCATTAGGATATTGACACTTTTCAGAACAAGTATAATTTTCAGACATTATACAAGGCAACTTATCATTAAATATCAATATTTATCAATGTTCTGTTTAGTTGAAATATTATTTTAATTGTAAACACCATTTTTGTTTATAAAAAAAATTAATAAACCTTATTGATTTTAACTTGCTTTTACAAATATCCTAAGTCTCAAGCTAAATGATATTTTAAGTAGAAAAACACTGTGTTTTAAAAATTTTGGTATATTATTTTTGTGGTTTATGTACACACATTAACTGGTTTCTTTTATAGGAAACCTGACAAAGTTTATCATATTAGGTACTGTGAAATAAAGGCAAGACCTCATGAGCTTTTAACAAAAATACTCAATGCAACAATTGCAAGAATCAAAGATATTCTTATTTACTGGTTGATAATGAACTGCCTGCTGTGCTGTGCTTTGCTTAGTCTCTCAGTTATGTACGATTCTTTGTAACCCCAGGAGTGTACCTGGCAGGCTTCTCTGTCCAAGGATTCTCCAGGCAAGAACACTGGAGTGGGTTGCAGTGCCCTCCTCCTGGGGATCTTCCCAACCCAGAGATCAAACTCAGATCTCCTGAATTGCAGGTGGATTCTTTACCATAAGAGCCACCAGGGAATTGCCAGACACAATATAGAAAATATCAGTTCAGTTCAGTTCAGTCGCTCAGTCATGTCCAACTCTTTGCGACCCATGAATTGCAGCACTCCAGGCCTCCCTGTCCATCACCAACTCCCGGAGTTCCCTCAAACTCATGTCCATCGAGTCAGTGATACCATTCAGCCATCTCATCCTCTGTCATCCCCTTCTCCTCCTGCCCCCAATCCCTCTCAGCATCAGAGTCTTTTCCAATGAGTCAACTCTTAGCATCAGGTGGCCAAAGTACTGGAGTTTCAGCTTTAGCATCATCCCTTCCAAAGAACACCCAGGGCTGATCTCCTTCAGAATGGACTGGTTGGATCTCCTTGCAGTCCAAGGGACTCTCAAGAGTCTTCTCCAACACCACAGTTCAAAAGTATCAATTCTTCAGCACTCAGCTTTCTTCACAGTCCAACTCTCACATCCATACATGACCACAGGAAAAACCATAGCCTTGACTAGACAGACCTTTGTTGGCAAAATAATGTCTCTGCTTTTGAATATGCTATCTAAGTTGGTCATAACTTTCCTTCCAAGGAGTAACTCTCTTTTAATTTCATGGCTGCAATCACCATCTGCAGTAATTTTGGAGCCCCCAAAAATAAAGTCTGACACTGTTTCCACTATTTCCCCATCTATTTCCATGAAGTGATGGGACCAGATGCCATGATCTTCGTTTTCTGAATGTTGAGCTTTAAGCCAACTTTTTCACTCTCCACTTTCACTTTCATCAAGAGGCTTTTTAGTTCCTCTTCACTTTCTGCCATAAGGCTGGTGTCATCTGCATATCTGAGGTTATTGATATTTCTCCCAGCAATCTTGATTCCAGCTTGTGGTTCATCCAGCCCAGCATTTCTCATGATGTACTCTGCATATAAGTTAAATAAGCAGGGTGACAGTATACAGCCTTGACGTACTCCTTTTCCTATTTGGAACCAGTCTGTTGTTCCATGTCCAGTTCTAACTGTTGCTTCCTGACCTGCATATAGGTTTCTCAAGAGACAGGTCAGGTGGTCTGGTATTCCCATCTCTTTCAGAATTTTCCACAGTTTATTGTGATCCACACAGTCAAAGGCTTTGGCATAGTCGATAAAGCAGAAATACATGTTTTTCTGGAACTCTCTTGCTTTTTTGATGATCCAGCAGATGTTGGCAATTTGATCTCTGGTTCCTCTGCCTTTTCTAAAACCAGCTTGAACATCTGGAAGTTCACGGTTCACGTATTGCTGAAGTCTGGCTTGGAAAATTTTGAGCATTATTTTGCTAGCGTGTGAGATAAGTGCAATTGTGCGGTAGTTTGAGCATTCTTTGGCATTGCCTTTCTTTGGGATTGGAATGAAAACTGACCTTTTCCAGTCCTGTGGCCACTGCTGAGTTTTCCAAATTTGCTGGCATATTGAGTGTAGCACTTTCATAGCATCATCTTTTAGGATATGAAATAGCTCAACTGGAATTCCATCACCTCCACTTGCTTTGTTCGCAATGATGCTTTCTAAGGCCCACTTGACTTCACATTCCAGGATGTCTGGCTCTAGGTGAGTGATCACACCATCATGATTATCTAGGTCATGAAGATCTTTTTTGTACAGTTCTTCTGAATATTCTTGCCACCACTTCTTAATATCTTCTGCTTCTGTTAGGTCCATACCATTTCTGTCCTTTATCGAGTCCATCTTTGCATGAAATGTTCCTTTGGTATCTCTAATTTTCTTGAAGAGATCTCTAGTCTTTCCCATTCTGTTGTTTTCCTCTATTTCTTTGCATTGATCGCTGAGGAAGGCTTTCTTCTCTCTCCTTGCTATCCTTTGGCACTCTGCATTCAAATGGGTATATCTTTCCTTTTCTCCATTGCTTTTCGCTTCTCTTCTTTTCACAGCTACTTGTAAGGCCTCCCCAGACAGCCATTTTGCTTTTTTGCATTTATTTTCCATGGGGATGATCTTGATCCCTGTCTCCTGTACAATGTCACGAACCTCAGTCCATAGTTCATCAGGCACTCTGTCTATCAGATCTAGTCCCTTAAATCTATTTCTCACTTCCACTGTATAATCATAAGGGATTTGATTTAGGTCATACCTGAATGATCTAGTGGTTTTCCCTACTTTCTTCAATTTAAGTCTGAATTTGGCAATAAGGAGCTCATGGTCTGAGCCACAGTCAGCTCCTGGTCTTGTTTTTGCTGACTGTATAGAGCTTCTCCATCTTTGGCTGCAAACAATATAATCAATATGATTTTGGTGTTGACCATCTGGTGATGTACATGTGTGGAGTCTTCTCTTGTATTGTTGGAAGAGGGTGTTTGCTATGACCAGTGTGTTCTCTTGGTAAAACTCTATTAGCCTTTGCCCTGCTTCATTCCATATTCCAAGGCCAAATTTGCCTGTTACCCCATGTGTTTCTTAACATCCTACTTTTGCATTCCAGTCCCCTATAATGAAAAGGACATCTTTTTTGGGTGTTATTTCTAAAAGGTCTTGTAGGTCTTCATAGAACCATTCAACTTCAGCTTCTTCAGTGTTACTGGTTGGGGCATAGACTTGGATTACTGTGATATTGAATGGTTTGCCTTTGAAACAAACAGACAATACTATATACATATATATATATATACATATATATATATATATACACACACACACACTGGATTGTTTTTCAGCAGCTTCCCTCTGGCATCCAAATCAAGGATTTCCATAAATAAAAGCTGCAAAGCAATTCACATAGTGGTTAGTTTAGGCCAATGCTTTTTTCACCTTATTATTTGTTTTGTTTTCTCCACTACCCCCATCCCCTGCAGTGACACAGTATTATTAAAAACATTAAGTCCTTTGGACTTACGCTTCAGATCAAGACATCATTTGAGTAATTTAAAATGATGTGCAGCTCTTCACATAACAAACATGTGTTGTGGTCGTAATTACTTCAAAAATAATTATATGAAAATAGCCTGACATATCATGCTTTACCAATTACAGAACCATGATTCTGACACATGGAAATGCTGAAAGATGTGAATAGCTGTTCTTCTGTTTAAGTTAGAGTGCTGCAAAATTCCGATAATGACTTCATCTTTTCAGTTAACATAATCAGTCCACAATACACCATACTAAGTCATAAAGTGCAAATCCAAGGAAGATAATACCTTCACTAAGTTACAGAACTTGGCAAATCAATACAGTACTCTTTAACACTTAATAAAACACACTTTTGTTGGAGCTGTTTATTTTGTGATAACTTTTACTCCAGAAATGTTATTTGAGTATGAAATTAAAACGTTATGATTTTTAATCGTGGTTTTTAGCAGAGCAAGTTATTTTATACAGTTGATGTCTTTTTAAAATACAATTTCTCCTTAAAAGTGAGTTCCTGCATGTAAGTTCTCTCAGTTTACTGCAGCAGGGCAGTGGTGCATATGTAGAGGTGGATCTGCTTGGGTCTGGCATTGGTATAAAGCCAAGTAGAGTTCCAATGCACAAAAAGCTTTAAGATTCTACCTTAAGGAGGTTTAATCAGCCAATATCAATTTCCAAGTATACTTTTCAAAAATTGATGAATTATCACATTAATACTGAAATCCTCAAAACCAGTAATTTCATTTCAGTTCAGTTCAGTTGCTCAGTCATATCCAACTCTTTGCAACCCTATGGACTCCAGCAATGCCAGGCTCCTCTGTCCTTCACCAACTTCCGAAGCTTGCTCAAACTCATGTCCATTGGGTCAATGATACCATCCAACCATCTCATCCTCTTTCGTCCCCTTCTCCTCCTGCCTTCAATCTTGTCCAGCATCAGGGTCTTTTCCAATAAGTCAGTTCTTTGCATCAGGTGGCAAAAGTATTGGAGCTTCAGCATCAGTCCTTCCAATGAATATTCAGGACTGATTTCCTTTAGGATGGACTGGTTTGATCTCCTTGCAGTCCAAGGGATTCTCAAGAGCCTTCTCCAACACCACAGTTCAAAAGCATCACTTCTTCAGTGCTCAGCTTTCTTTGTGGTCTAACTCTCACATCTGTACATGACTACTAGAAAAACCATAGCTTTAACTATATGGACTTTTGAAGCAATATAATGCCTCTGCTTTTTAATATGCTGTCTAGGTTTGTCATAGCTTTTCTTCAGAGGAGCAAGCGTCTTAATTTCAGACAACACTAATTTCAGCTGGTCCCTTTTATTTAGAAACTCTGCACCTCTTTGTTTTGATCAAGTCACAGATCTTTTCTTCAGCTTATTAAAAAAAGAATCCTACCTAAAATAGAGTTGTATGTTTTAAATAACAAATAAATATAATGCTGGTGTAGAGACCTGGGGAACTGCATGTTGTGTATCAACTTTCATTACCACTTCTTCACAAATACTGCTATTCCCATTGCACTCCTTGCAGTCCAAGGGATTCTCAAGAGTCTTCTCCAACACCACAGTTCAAAAGCATCAATTCTTCGGTGCTCAGCTTTCTTTATAGTCCAACTCTTACACCCATACATGACTACTGGAAAAACCATAGCTTTGACTAGACAGACCTTTGTTGGCAAAGCAATATCTCTGCTTTTTAATAAGCTGTCTAGGTTGGTCATAATTTTCCTTCCAAGGAGCAAGCGTCTTTTAATTTCATGGCTGCAGTCATCATCTGCATCTTCTAATTAAGGGTTTTATTTTTTGGTAAAACAGATTCTGATACATTCACATAACAGAATATTATCCAACCACTTAAATATGTGAGGTAGAACTGAATGGGAAAGACATTTGCAAATGATAAGACTGACAAGGGGTTAATTTCCAAAATACATAAACAGCTCATACAGCCCTACATCAAAGAAACAAACAACCTAGTTAAAAAATGATCAGAAGACCTGAATCGATATTTTTCCAAAGAAGACTTACAGATGACCAACAGGCACAAGAAAAGATGCTCAGAATCTTTTATCATAAAAGAAATGCAAATCAAAACCACAGTGAGGTATTGCCTCACACCTGCCAGAATGGCTATCATGTAAAAGACAACAAATCAAAATGTTGGTGAGAATGTGGACAAAAGGGAACCTTTGTACATTGTTTGTGGGAATATAAATTGATGCAACCACTGTAGAAGCGGGATTCCTCCATAAACTAAAAATCGAACTATTGTATGATTCAAAAATTCCACTTCTGTGTATATATCCAAAGAAAATGAAGACATTAATTTGAAAAGATACATGCACACCAATGTTCATGGCAGCATTGTTTACAGTAGCCAAGATACAGAAGTAACCTAAGAGCCCATCAACAGATGAATAGATAAAGAAGATGTGATATATATAGCTAATGGAATACTACTCAGCCATAAAATGGAGTGAAATTTTGCCATTTGCAGCAACATGCATAGACTTGGAGGGTATTATGCTTAATGAGATGTCAGACAGAGACACATACCATGTGAGATCATTTATATGTTGAATCTAAAAAATAAAACAAGCCAGTAAAACAAAAAGAAACATATTCATAGTTATAGAGAACAAACTAGTGGTTACCAGTGGGGAAAAAAGGAGAGAGAGGGAAGACAGGAATTGGCAGTTAAGAGGCAGAAACTATGATGTATAAAATAAATAAACTACGAGGATGTATTGTACAGCACAGGGGATACAGGCAATATCTTAAAATGACCATAAATGGAGTATAACCTTTAAAATTATGAATCACTATATTATATACCTAAACTCATACAATAATTATATATCAACTATACCTCAGTAAAAAAAAGATAAAATAAGTGCTTAGATAAACAAGCATTAGCATAGAAAGATGTGCCTAGTATATTTAGGGAAGAAAGAAAACAGCTGCATAGTATCTACAATGCTGGTCCTATTTTTGTTTTATGTGTATATAAACATGGTAATAAGTCTGGAAGGACATCTTCCAGACTATTAGTAATGGTTATCCTTCCATGTTATAAAAATTTTTCCCCTTTTATTTTATAAGAATTGTTTAAATTCTCAGGGGTATCTATGACTTTGATCGTTAGGGAAAAATAAAGCTTTTAGTTAAAATAAAAAATGCCACTGAAACAATTAATGATTAATTACATAAAAGTATAATTACTCATATATACACTGAACCAAAGTGAAAGAGAAAAAAGTATAATGAAAGATTAAAAGCTTTAAGAAAAATGAAAACATTCAGTCCCTTCTTTTCTTAAAGATGATTGTTATCTAATAGCATTTCCTTTATTTGAGCAGAGAAAATGAAACAACAGACAAAGCACATTTAATAGTTTTAGTGGAACATCTTTTCCCCATATCTCCGATTTTACAAAAAAAGCAAAGCAGGCTATCTTGGAAGCAGATATGAAAACTCTCCCTGACCCCAGACCTAAAAAGGAAATAAAGCCAAATTACGCCCCGCAGCACACGTGCAACTGCCCCGCAGTGTTCCAGTCTACTGTTACTGTGTGTGTCAGTGCTAAGGCTCTTTAGTCTGCAAACCCCTTGAAATGGTCAACCAAAGAGTGTACATAAGTGCATATATAAATTTTCTAAGAAGGAAAGTGATCTTTTAACACTCTTTTCCTACCCCCAAATATTAAGCACAACATTTATCTATTCATATATATCCAAATATTCAACAGACATTGAGAGTCTTCCTTGCCATTCATTGTTATACATATAGTAGGAATGTCATTAGCCGACTTACATGCCTCATTTCTTATTCTTACAGCAATACTGTAAGTAAAGATTATCCCTATTTTCCCAGTGAGGAATATGGAGAATTAAGGTTATCATATTCTTTGATGTTCTGTCACTGAGACTTGGGGGTCTCTGCCCCTTCCCCTTGAATCTAGATGGGCACTCTGACTACTTGGACCAACTAAATAAGATGAAATTGACATTGTCAATTTCCAGGTCCAGGTCTTAGGAGACAGCAGCTTCTACTTCCTGTCCTTTGGAATAATAGTCCTTATAAGCCAGCCATCATTGTTGTGAGGAAGCCAGTGTAGCTCCACAGAGACTCCCTCATGGAGAGGAACTGAGCTCCCTGTAGAAAGTCAGCACCCACCTGCCAGCTCATGTTCACTCAGGAATGAACTTTCAGGAAGCAGATCTTCCAGACCCAGTCCAACCAGCCCAATTAAGGCTGTGTAGAGCAGAGACGAGCCATCATCTCCATTGCACCTGTAGTAGGCAGAATGATGGACCAGGATTTACTCCCTGAATTTCAGAACTTGTGAGTAGGGAGTCTTACATGGCAAAGGGGAATTAAGGTTGCAGATGGAATTCAGATTGCTTATCAGCTGACCTTAAGTAGAGAGGTTCCTTCTGGATTATCTAGGGTAGGTCCAATGCAATCACAAGGATCTTTGAAAGAGAGGAGCAGGAGAAGGTCACAGTGATTCAGTGGAAGAATGGCTTGACTTGCTGTTGCTGGCTTTGAAGATGGAAGAGGGATCCATGAGCCAAGGAAGGCAGACAGCCTCTAGAAGCTAAAAAAAGACAAACCAATTCCCTCCTAGGGATTCCAGGAGGGTGTATAACCTTGCAACACTTGATTTTAGCTTAGTGGTTAACTGTGTTGCATTTCTAACCTTCAGAACTGTGAGACAGTATATTTGTGTTGTTTTAAGCCACTAAATTTGTGGTAATTTGTTACAGCAGCCATAGAAAACTAATACAGACCCCCTCCTTAAGTTGCATATTTGTGAGCAAAATAAATTATTGTTTTAAACTGCTACCTTTGGAGCTGGTTTGTTCCTCAGTGAAAGATAATTGGAGTAAGAAAATTAAGGCTAGAGTAATTAAATAATTTTTCCAAGTGATCCAAAAAGTTCAATTACCTGGCCCTGGCATTACATGCTGTGAAAATTCTCAAACACCTCCACTGACAGAATTTCATCCGCTATTTCCTCCTTTGGACTCCACCACTTATTTCTTTGCTGCTCCCTGATTCTGCCCTCCCAGGAATCTCAAGTGTTCTTGTGCCAAGTCCGGGATGCCCTTCTCCCTGTCCTCATTCTCGGTGGTGACACTGCTGACCACCCCATCTCTCTTTTCTCCAAAAAAGGATTACTTGAAGTATTACTTCAAGGTCAACATATTTAAATCTAAACATATCATTTCTTTTAAATGATGACTATTTTAACAGTTAATAGTACATAAGAGAGCAACTAAAGACTCTTTAGTAAGCTATTGAACATTTTTATGAATGCCTAGGCCTTTTTTTTTTAACCTATTTGAAGATGCTTTATAGATTTAATTTTCTATGTTTAAGTATCTTTTTACACTGGGTCCATAAATGCTCTTTTAAATTAGTGATAGTGAAAATAGTTATGCTGGAGATAATTATATTTAGTGATTAGGTTTTACAATAAAGCTGTTTTAATCAGCTTGTTTAATACTCTTTACTGACCATTACGGCTTCCCAGGTGGCGTTAGTGGTAAAGAACCTGCCTACCAATTCAGGAGACATAAGAGACGAGGATTCAGTCCCTGGGTTGGGAAGGTCCCCTGGAGAAGGAAATGGCAACACACGCCAGTATTCTTGCCTGGAGAATCCCATGGACAGAGGAGCCTGGCGGGCTACAGTCCATAAGGTCTCACAGAGTCAGACACGACTGAAGCAACTTGGCATGCACACACACACTGATCATTATAGCATCAGATACGAAAAGTTTAGCTTTTAAGGCAAGGATGACATCACTTAACTGTTTCAAAAGTCAATTTCGTAGTAAATCTTCCCCCAAAATGTCCAAAGTAAAGTGACAATTGGTTGAAAAATAATTTCCCTTCATTCCTCCTTGTTTGTTGAGGATCATCTGATTTTTTTAAAACCCACAATATGTTTATGATTTAAAGAAAATCCTTTTCTCCTGAGTGAAAACAGTGAGTGCCGTTTCAGATCCCAGAGCAACTCTGTGGCCTACCAATCCAAAGACAGATTCAGTGGAACCATGGACAACCTTAGGAAACCATGAACCAAGTAGCCTTTGACTCACACCTTTCAATTCTTGTGATACCCCCAAAACTTTGGCTAGGAATCTGAAGAGATGGCAGGTGCAATATAACGTGTCACATGGTGCTATTTGTTAAAATGGTAAACACGGCTTTTGAATTTTATAATATTGCTCAAATAGGGGGCAAACATGAATCAATCAATGAGCTGTCTTAGTTGACCATTTTATGTCCTAACTGCAGTTTCAGTAAATGAGGAGAATTGACACAATGTCCACTGAAAAGATGGATAAAACAGAAGGGAAATTAGAAACTCGGCTTCATCAACAAAGTGAATGAAAACATTCCAAGAAGGGTTGAGGAAGCTTATAATCATACAAAGATGTAAAATTCACCAGGTGACAGAGTGACTGGTCTGTGTTTCCGCAGAGGGTGCCCATCAAAATAGCTTCGGGAGCAAGTTATTGATAATAAGGACGCATAGGACTCTTTCCATTGCAAATTATGGAAAATCCAACTCAAACGTAATTAACAAAAATAATTTGTCAGTTCATTCATCTGCAGGCTCAAGGACTATTCTAGCTTCAGGAATAACTTGCTCCAAGGACTAAATGCAATGTTCTATAAGCTCAGTTCATCTCCAATTATCAGTTCTGTCTTCTTACGTGTTTTGGCTTTATCCTGAGGTTATCTCCCAGAATATAATAGAACAGGAGAAGTGGAAATGGTCCTTCCTATACAAATAAGGTTGGGCGAAAGGAAGTGATTTCCCAAAGAAGATGCTAGATAGGGTGGAAGCGTACATTGAGCAGCCTTGTGTTCACTATGATAGTACTGGTATAACATGTTAGTAAGAGACATTATGAGTATTGTTTATATTTTTTAAAATAAGCAGAATCACTTAGTTGTAGAAGCATATACAAACAGGTAAAATATCAAGCCCAAGCACTTGGATACCTAGTGAGATGCTGATTGTGGTTCTCTTTAAGTCAGTTTATGTTCTTTCCAACTTTATCTCGCACAAGAATTGTCCACACAAACTTTGCTCCAGCCTCACCAATCAGCTAATCTGGATTGCTTACAGTCCATAGGGTCTCACAGAGTAAGACACGACTGAAGCAACTTGGCATGCACACACACACACTGATCATTATAGCACCAGCTAAGAAAAGTTAAGTTTTTCAGGCAAGGATGAGATCACTTAACTGTTTCAAAAGTAAATTGGAAGATCAAGTACCTTGATCTTCTAAATTTCTACTACCTGGAATGTCCCCTTCACCTCTTCATTCTTTGCTATCTAAATTTCCCTTTTCCGAGGCTTATTCATAATTGTTTCCTCTATGAAGCAATTGAGAAATAATAATCCTTTCTCCTAAATGTTCTTATAATTTGTAAATTAAAATTTGCAATTTTCCCACCAGTTTTGACTCTCCAGATCATGGAAGATATCCTTTTGACGACTGACCATTTTGAATGAACACTGGGCACTGTATCTTCACTCTTTTGCACTTGTCACTCTACCAATTTATATCTTATAAGCATAAAGCTTTGCCTCTAGAAGATATTCAGTAAATGTTTGGGAACTAGAACTTAACTGAATGAAGGGCAAATCCTAAAAGGAAGCTAATGATGGTGGTAACTGATCAAAGCTAATGTGAGTAAAGAATGCATACTTCTAAGATGAACATTTAAAATGTGACTCCTGCCCCCAAAAAGTGTGTGTTCACAAAACGTGAAATAAAGTCTTACCATATAGAAAAGCTTTCCCTGAAGAAATGGTTGAAAACCATTTAAAGCAAAACACTGGCGTGTAACTAGTCTCAATCCTAAGAAATAAAACATTATAATAGATTTATTTACTTAGAAAATATAATATGTGACAGGTGATCTTTTTAAAGAGTGAGGGAAATCCATTCTCATAACTAGAGCTTGCTGGGAATAATTTCTGAAATTGTGGGCAGTTATTGTATACAATTTTAGCTATAATTTTAGATGACCTTATAGCTTTGGGAATTGCACTATTTTATAGCCCAGAAGTGATTACATAAAATCGTGTTTAAACGATTACAATAAGAACTACACAGGCAGTAATGTTTGCTACTTTGCAAAACACTTAGCCCAGGAGACTCTTTAAAGCTGAATGGAACAGAAAATGCTGGTAGTCATGTTAGACTATTCATCCAGTAAATATCAGCACTCACTGGCTACTACAGTGAGCAATGTTTCCTCTGAATTTCATATCTCATTTACCACTTAACATCAAAGCAGCCAGTTGCATCCTTGAAAAACAGAACAGATTAGTTATTTAACATCCTTTAGTTTATTTAGCATTATAAAGATCCCCTCACCTTAACCACATTGTCATTTTAATTTTCAGTGTTCTAGTTTGAAAATACTAATTTTTAATTCATTTAGGCCAATCAATGAAGGAGACATAAAACCAACATAAAACTTTTAAAATGTCTCTTAATTTAGCTTACATAAAACTTCCAAGTTTTTAAGAATCTCAATTAATAAAAACAGAAGAAATTATATTTAATCCCCAATAAAATAATAAATGTAGTCAGTAAACATCAGTGGCTATTAACAACATTAGGTGAAATGTTCATGGAAAACTGTATAATGGATAGGTCAGGTTGACAACACCTGAAACCATTGATCAATCTTAGCATCATTAAAAGTATTTCCAGAAAACAGTTTGTGATACACTAGTGATTTTTTTTCTTCTATTACTGTGTAACATATCACTCCAAAGCTTAGTGGCCTAAAACAAATATTTATACTTTCACATGGTTTCTCTGCTCACAAATTCAACAGTGGTTTAGCTGGGCAGTTCTAGCTCAAGGAATCTTGAGGTTGCAGTCAAGACATCAACTAAGGTAACAACCATTTGAGTTCCTGCCTGAGGCTGGAGGGTCCACCTCCATAATGGTTCACTCACATGACTATTGGCAGGAAGCCTCAATCCATCATGTGGCCTTCTCCCTAGGGCCACTGAGTGTGTGCATCTGCCAGAACATCTGGCTGCCCCCAGATTGAGTGATGCAAGAGAAAGAGAGGAAAAATCTACAAAGCCTTTTATGTCACATAGCAATATTTCTGTATGTACCATTGGTTTACAAGTCAGTTCTATTCAGTTTGGGAGAGAACTGACTATACGAGGACATGAATACAAAAAAAGTGAGGGGCAACAGAGGCCAATTGGTGGTCAGCTACCACAAACGGGAAGCAATCTTCTAAAGTACTCTTGCCTCTTCTCCTGTAAAACCAATCCAGAATTGAATCAAACATGTCTAACTACTAATATATAAAAAACAGGTCTAACTACTAATATATAAAAAATTAGGAAGAGGTCAGCAGTGGCCACAGGACTGGAAAAGGTCAGTTTTCATTCCAATCCCAAAGAAAGGCAATGCCAAAGAATGTTCAAACTACCACACAATTGCACTCATCTCACATGATAGTAAAGCAATGCTCAAAATTCTCCAAGCCAGGCATCAACCACACAATTGCACTCATCTCACATGATAGTAAAGTAATGCTCAAAATTCTCCAAGCCAGGCATCAACAGTACATGAACCATGAATTTTCAGATGTTCAAGCTGGATTTAGAAAAGGCAGAGGAACCAGAGATCAAATTGCCAACATCCACTGGATCAATGAAAAAGCAAGAGAGTTTCAGAAAAACATCTACTTCTGTTTCATTAACTATGCCAAAGCCTTTGACTGTGTGGATCACAATAAACTGTGGAAAATTCTGAAAGAGATGGGAATACCAGACCACCTGACCTGCCTCCTGAGAAATCTGTATGCAGGTCAGGAAGCAACAGTTAGAACTAGACATGAAACAACAGACTGGTTCCAAATCAGGAAAGGAGTACATCAAGGCTGTATATTGTCACCCTGCTTATTTAACTTATATGCAGAGTACATCATGAGAAATGCTGGGCTGGATGAACCACAAGCTGGAATCAAGATTGCCAGGAGAAATATCAATAACCTCAGATATGCAGATGACACCACCCTTATGGCAGAAAGCGAAGAACCAAAGAACCTCTTGATGAAAGTGAAAGAAGAGGGTGAAAAAGTTGGCTTAAAGCTCAACATTCAGAAAAGTAAGATCATGGCATCTGGTCCCATTACTTCATGGCAAATAAATGGGGAAACAGTGGAAACAGTGACAGACTTTCTTTTTGGGCTCCAAAATCACTGCAGATGATGACTGCAGCCATGAAATTAAAAGACGCTTGCTCCTTGGAAGGAAAGTTATGACCAACCTAGACAGCTTATTAAAAAGCAGAGATATTGCTTTGCCAACAAAGGTCTGTCTAGTCAAAGCTATGGTTTTTCCAGTAGTCATGTATGGGTGTAAGAGTTGGACTATAAAGAAAGCTGAGCACCAAAGAATTGATGCTTTTGAACTGTGGTGTTGGAGAAGACTCTTGAGAATCCCTTGGACTGCAAGGAGATCAAACCAGTCCATCCTAAAGGAAATCAGTCCTGAATATTCATTGGAAGGACTGATGCTGAAGCTGAAACTCCAGTACTTTGGCCACCTGATGTGAAGAACTGACTCATTGGAAAAGACCCTGATGTGGAAAAGATTGAAGGTGGGAGGAGAAGGGGACAACAGAAGATGAGATGGTTGGATGGCATCACCAAATCGATGGACATGAGTTTGAGTAAACTCCAGGAGTTGGTGATGGACAGGAAAGCCTGGCGTGCTGCAGTCCATGGGGTCGCAAAGAGTCGGACACAACTGAGGGACTGAACTGAATTGAACTGAAGGAATGGGTGCATGCATGTTAAGTCACTTCAGTCATGTCCGACTCTTTGCAACCCCATGGACTGTAGCCCACCAGGCTCCTCTGTCCATGGGATTCTCCAGGCAAGAATACTGGAGTCGGTTGCCATGCCCTTCTCCAAGGAATGGGTAGAGGAACACATTAAACAACACAAGAAGGAAACAATTAGTCAATTCTAGAATGTGGGACAATCTAAAGAACAAGATTTGATTTCTTCAGTTAATATATAATGTAGGGAGACAGTTACAGATTAAAAGAGATTTAAGAGATGTTAGCTCAGTCAGTAAAGAATCTGCCTGCAATGCAGGAGACTGGGGTTTGATTCCTGGGTTGGGAAGATCCCCTGGAGAAGGAAACAGCAACCTACTCCAGTTTTCTTGCCTGGAAAATCCCATGGACAGAGGAGCCTGGCAGGCTACAGCCCATGGGGTCGTAGCAGTCAGACACAACTTAGTGACTAAACCACCACCAAGAGATGTTAAGGACTAAATGATAATGATTTTGATGTATCAATTACAAAAAAAATTTTTCATAGTTGTGAAATATCAAGGAATGAGTGTTTAGGTGATATTAAAGAATTATTGTTAGGCATATTCTGTAGGACAACGGTATTGTGGGTGGGTATATATATGCCCTTATTTATTCTAGTTATATGCTAAAGTATTTACAATTGAAATGCTATGGTATCTTTTTTTTTTTTTTCACTTTTTAGATTGAACTATTCAGTTCAGTTCAGTTCAGTCGCTCAGTTGTGTCTGACTCTTTGAGACCCCATAGACTGCAGCATACCAGGCCTCCCTGTCCATTACCAACTCCTGGAGCTTACTCAAACTCATGTCCATCGAGTTGGTGATGCCATCCAACCATCTCATCCTCTGTCGTCCCCTCCTCCTCACGCCTTAAACCTTTCCCAGCATCAGGGTCTTTTCCAATGAGTCAGTTCTTCACATCAGGTGGCCAAAGTATTGGAGTTTTAGCTTCAGCATCAGTCCTTCCTATGAATATTCAGGACTGATTTCCTTTAGGATGGACTATATTGAACTATAGTTGATTTATAATATTGTGTTAGTTTCAAGTCTACAACTAAGTCGTTCAGCTGTTGTTGTTGTTGCTGCTGCTCAGTCCTAAGTCATGTTCGACTCTTTGCAATCCCATGAACTACAGCACGCCAGGCTTCCCTGTCCTTCACTATCTCCCCAGGTTTGCTCAGATTCATGTCCATTGAGTCGGGGATGCCATCCAACCATCTCATCCTCTGCCACCCTCTTCTCCTTTTGACTTCTATCTTCCCAGCATCAGGGTCCTTTCCAGTGAGTTGGCCCTTCATATCAGGTGGCCAAATTATTGGAGTTTTGGCTTCAGCACCAGTCCTCCAATGAATATTCAGGACTGATTTCCTTTAGGATTGACTGATTTCATCTCCTTGCTGTCCAAGGAACTCTCAAGAGTCTTCTCCAATACCACAATTCAAAGTTACCAGTTCTTTGGCACTCAGCTTTCTTCATAATCCACCTCTCACTTCCAAACATAACTATATGGATCTTTGTTGGCAAAAATACATATCCACATACCTATTCTTTTTCAAATTCTTTTCCCATTTAGGTTATCACAGAATATTGATCAGAGCTTCCTGTGCTATACATTAGATCCTTGTTGCTTATCCATTGTAAATATAAAAGTGTGTATAAATAATATAACAAAAGTAATCAAGAGTTATGGGGATAGATTAAAACAAGACTGGCAAAAAAAAAAAAAGAAAATTTCTAAACACTAACTTATATAGTTATGGAAGCTCATTTTACTACTTTCTGTAGTTCTGAGTATGTTTGAAAAATCTGTATAGTTCTAAGCTACTGGAAATTTGGGGTTAATTACAGCAAATGGCATTACCTAAAGGATAGCCAAAGAGGGATTGGAGGGTTTTAGCTGCATTAGATGGAGAAGGCAATGGCATCCCACTCCAGTACTTTTGCCTAGAAAATCCCATGGATGGAGAAGCCTGGTAGGCTGCAGTCCATGGGGTCGCTAGAGTCAGACACAACTGAGCGACTTCACTTTCACTTTTCACTTTCATGCATTGGAGAAGGAAATGGCAACCCACTCCAGTGTTCTTGCCTGGAGAATCCCAGGGACGGGGAAGCCTGGTGGGCTGCCATCTATGGGGTCGCACAGAGTCGGACATGACTGAAGCGACTTAGCAGCTGCATTAGAAGATGGGGTGGGGCTACAGCTGTGGTTCTCCCCTTCTATGATCTATCTTGAAGTCTGTGGCATGAGAAGAGATAGACTAGGAGGTAAGGGCAGGGTGGAAGAGGTAGGCAGTCATGTCAGAGTCAGTGCAAAAGTATGCACGTAATGGTGCTAACCGTTGCTTCTAGGGAAGTGACAGTAAGACCAGAAAGGAAGGAAAAATCCTGCACTCGTGGGTGGCCACATCCTAGGATAATCTGCAGTTGCTTCCTGTCTAATCACCACTGTTTCCTGTGTAATTCCCCTCTCTGAAATGATAAATTTCTTATCATTTCAACTCAAATTTCCCTAACCTCTACAAAAGGTTTTGCTCTGTTTACAGTTTAAGATTTGTTTTCAGGGTGAGACGGTAATAGTTGACTTTGCTCTTCTTTTCAATCTAAATTTCTCATAGGAATATCATGACACTATTTCTGTGTTTGATTATATTCAGAAACTTGGAGAAAGCCACTATATAAATATCAAGTGATTAATTGGGTGTCACAAAAAAAGACTAAGAAAGACTTTTATTTCTTATCACTATTTTTAATCCACATATTTTTAACATATCTGTATTTAACTTAAATGAAAGGGCTCAGGGCTGATTTTAGAAGGTTATTTAAAATGTTTATATCTTTCCGGGCCTTTCCTGAATGGAAACATTAGCAATTAGAAAACTCTAAATTCATGAAAAAAAGAATATTGTACAGGGGAATGGAAGCCTCAGACTCAAATCATCACAGAAATCGTCTTATGAAAACCTTGCTAGTAAAAGGTGGTATTTTATCCCCAAATAGTATAGAATTCCATAGCTATTTATGGATCAGAAAAAGAGTCTTTTGGACGGTCAATTCAAATGTGATATGTCTTTGGAAATGGTGGTTAAAAAAGAGGAGAGGTAGTCAATTATATCTCAATAAACCTGGGAGAGAGAAAGAAAGAAAGAACAAAGGTAGCAAGCTTCAGTTTCCATAACTAAAATAAAGTTAATTACATGGCCAACTGTTTAGAACATATAAAAACATTTCATTGTGAGTGTGTATATATATATATATATATATATATATAATGCTTTTGTTTAGGGAATTTGTTTAATTTCTTTCTATACCCTCTACATAGGGATGTCACAGTAATTTCAAATAAAAAAGTCAAAACCCAGGCCTCTAATGAAAAATAAAAAATATGTTAGTTTTGAAATTTAAAATTCTGTCAAACTGATCACTTGGGGTTATGTAGCACTATATATCCTGATTTAATTAAAATACAGTGTTCAATAAGGAATAATTAAGTAAAACAGTACATGTTTTCTCACCAAAGTGGCCCTGTTTCCTAACCCATTAGTAAGCTAAATGTGTGTGTTCAAGCAAGAACAGTGGCTGAGTTCTTTCTGGGCTGCAGTCAGTAATGCACCTCTCTCTTGATACTTCCAATGTGGTCCACAGAATGTTCTGTATTGGCTGGCAGCTTGTCACATAGGCTGACTTTCAGGCCCCACCCAATACCTACTGAGTCAGAAATTATGTTTTGACAGGATCCCTAGGTGATTGATAGGAGTGGTATATTTTGAGAAGCACTGCTCTAGAATTCATGAGAATGCTTCTAATTTCTATTCTCACCTTTCACTTCAAATCTTACCACCAGATGTTTCTGTTTCAGTCTCAGAGATTTTTCCTCTCCATGTCTGTCTAGGCTTTTAGAATATCAAATATAGATAGCATCCTGGTGTAGACCCTAGCTCCTCAAACTGGAAGTCCCCCTAGGGCAGGGAACAGGTCCAGAATTGTGTCTACATCCACTCTAGTTCCTCCCGCATAGTAAAAACTCAAGTACTTTTTGGAGAATGAATAAAGTGAATGGCTAAGAACCTGTCTTTTGATACCAAATGAAGGAAGTATGCCGGAGAAGGCAGTGGCACCCCACTCCAGTACTCTTGCCTCGAAAATCCCATGGATGGAGGAGCCTGGTAGGCTGCAGTCCATGGGGTAGCTAAGAGTCGGACACGACTGAGCGACTTCCCTTTCACTTTCACTTTCATGCATTGGAGAAGGAAATGGCAACCCACTCCAGTGTTCTTGCCTGGAGAATCCCAGGGATGGGGGAGCCTGGTGGGCTGCTGTCTGTGGGATCACACAGAGTCGGACACGACTGAAGTGACTTAGCAGAAGGAAGTATGCAGCTTGACTCCTCCACTTACTAGCTGTACTAATACGGGAATCACAATCCCTTTCTCAAAGAATTCATTTGAAGATTAAATGAAATTAAATGTATTCCATTGTAAGGGCTCTGGGATTTTTCCATATATTAATAAAAGTAATACTGTATCTTTTCCATTTTTAACTATTGTCCCCAGGCTTCCCTGGTGACTCACTTGGTAAAGAATCTGCCTGCAATTCAGGAGACCCAGGTTCGATTCTTGGGTCAGGAAGATCCCGTGGCAAAGGGAATGGCAACCCACTCTAGTATTCCTGCCTGGGAAAACCCATGGACAGAGGAGGCTGGTAGGGTACAGAACATGGGGTCACAAAAAATCAGACACAACTTCACAACTAAGCCACCACCCCTGTCTTAGTCTGCTTGGGCTGCCATAAAAATGTACTGATTCTGGGTGGCTTAAACAATAGAATATTATTTTCTCACAGTTCTAGAGGCTGGAAGTCTAAGATGAAGGTTCCAGCAGGGTTCAGTTTCTGGTGAGGACTCTCTTCTTGACTTGGGGACAGCCAGCTTTTCATGTATCCTCACATGGTAGAGAGCTCTCCAGTATAGCTTCTTCTTTTATACGAATAACAATCCCATCAGATAAGGAATGCCCCCCTCTGACCTCATTTAATGTTAATTATCTGTTAAAGGCTCCTGTCTCCAAATACGGTCACTTTAAGACTTAGGGTTTCAACAGACAAATTTTGGGGAGACATAGTTCAGGCCATAGCAATCTCAATACATGGCATTGCAGTACTCATAATAAATATTGGCTTCCCAGAGGGTGCTAGTGGTAAAGAACCTGCCTTCCAGTGTAGGAGACACAGAGACACAGGCTCATCCCTGGGTCGGGAAGATCCCCTGGAGGAGGACATGGCAATCCACTCCAGTATTCTTGCCTGGGGAATCCCAGGGACAGGGGAGCCTGGCGGGCTGCGGTCCATAGGGCAACAAAGAGTCAGACGTGACTGAAATGACTTAGCGCTTAGCACACACGTTAGGTATATCTACGTTGATAAAGGCAACATGATTTGTGTTTCTTTAGCTCTATAATATCTTAATGTGTCCCTCATTTTAATTTTTGTGTTTACTTTGTGTTATTTGGATCTCTTCTCTAATAATTACTCTTTCTTCTAGGTACCTCGGACTTTTAATAACACAATTTAGCTACGTTTATACTTCTTAAAATTTTCTTGGGTTAAGGAAATAAGATGTCAGACTACAAGTAATACTTATACACATTTCCTGTCCTATATCAGGACTTCCCTGGTGACTTAGACAGTAAAGAGTCTGCCTACAATGTGGGAGACCTGGGTTCGATCCCTGGGTCTGGAAAATCCCCTGGAGAAGGAAATGGCAACCCATTCCAGTACTCTTGCCTGGAAAATCCCATGGATTGAGGATCCCGTTAGGCTACAGTCCATGGGGTCACAAAGAGTTGGACACAACTGAGCGACTTCACTTCTTCATCCTATATCAAGATAAAAAGTTTAAAGATATAAATAAATCATTCTAAAATTTTACTTTCCTAAAGAATATACAAACTAACACTCCTTTAATTTTTGAATTCATCTCTGACTATGCTTTTGCTCTCTTATTCTGATCTAAAAAAAATCATAAAATACTTTTAAAAGAGTTACTATCCATCTGTGACTAGCAACATTTATTTAAATAGACTTTTCACCTAATCTCTAGATACTGATATGTTCTGTGACTGCTATGATCGTATGAAAACCATGCCTACTTGAACTCTTAAATATTTCCAAGAACTCTATAGAAATAGACAAACCATTTAACTCAAAGAAACACTTAATGAAAGATAGTTATTATTCAATAAACTTTTCTTTCTTTCATCATGCTTGGTAAGAAAAAGAAGATATGAAAAACAGATTCCCCTCTCTGGGAGCTAGTTGGCTAGGAGGAGAGGCATACATACGAACAAAAAGTAAAGAAAATATCATTGATCCTTTAATGAAAGTGTCTGTAAGATTCAAATGATTGGTTGTGTTTTAAGTATACCTTGACTGTGGTTACAAGTCAATATCAATGACAGGAAAACTCCTCAAGAGCATTGTCTAGATTTGCTATCTGATTTTTTTCTATTTTGCCACACATTTATTCAATACTTCAAGCAAAACAATAACACCTTATGGACCTTGCAAGCATAAAAAACAACATGGTAGCTGCTTCATTTCTCCCCTCTGAATATTAACAAGAAACATACCTGGAAAGGAAAAGTCCTAGCTGAGTCACATTACAAATCCACCACCCTTTCCATGATTATTCAGTCCAAAATCACCCAGTACAGCCTCCAGCACGTACTATCCTTCCCCTCTGCAACATTTTTCTCCAAGCACTAACATTCTATATGTTTGACTTTTTGTTTTGCTTACTGTCAGGCTTGCTCCACCTAAATGTGAGCTTCATGTTGGCAAGGGTTTTGTTTGTTCACTCTTCTCTGCCTGCAGCCCAGGAGAGTGCCTGGCACATAGTAGGCCCTGAGTATCTATTTGCTGGCTAAATGAATCATGTAAGCATTCTGATGAATATCTGAATAGATCTTTGATCATGATTATTGGTCTATGGGACAACCACAGACGGATTTTCTAACTGTAGCAAATGAGCATTAGAGGCATAGATGATAAATTCACCAGCTGCATAGTAGTGAGACTGCTTAAGAACTAATGGGCTATAACTTATTTCCATTCTCTATCCCCTCGGAACAGAGAGCAAATTTATAGAAAATAGTGAAGGAGCAAAAAGGTGTTTTTTAGCATCTTTCAGGTAATATATGGAATGGTGAAGATAAGAGTTTGTTCATGTAAAAAGGGAATGCTTATCACCAGATTTCTCACATTAAAGTAGGCACTTGATAAATGTACCTGGCTGCTACTGATAACTATCTTTAACACCTTGCCTTATCTTCCACTCTTTTCTCCAAATGTACACAGCTGGTGGAGACCTGTGCTCAAACATGATCATGAGAAACAGATCAATGCTTCATTTTCCTCTGCCCCTTGTACAAAGCCCCCTCTTTGAGGAAAACTCCGTCACCCAATGGTAGCTTGAACTGCTCCTTTTTATAGAATCATATTACTTTGGTTCATTTGTACAATTGATCTCTTTATGAATTTCTGTATGTATATCTCACAAACCTATGATAACAGGATCCCAACATTACACTGATATCAGACACACACACTGGAATAATTTGCAGTAAACTTGTTATATGGATCGGGCACTATATAGAGAAACCACGAGACTGTCTAGGAATCCAGGCTAGCTAAGGGGTGTTGTCCCTGCCGTTAACAACAGAGATGAAGTGGATACCGGAAGGAGAGAGAGTTGTAAACAGGGAGCCTCCATGGGAGGAGCTGAGACTTTCTGTAGCAGCCAACTTAAGGTGTCTTCATAGGGAGGTCACAAGGGCCACACATACCCTGACCTGTTTCTCCTCCCTTTCTCTAATTTCTTATCAGGACAGCCCAGTAGCTGACCCCATCCAGGAGCCAGGAACCACAGGATGGAATTCCTGCCAGTCAGCTTTCTAGGGCAGACAGCAGGTTGGAAAGCATATGGAATGAACCCAGAATGGCACGTGAAGCTTTCACGTCACCCAGTGAGAGCAAGGACTGGCTCTCCGGCTTCTCTCTCTATCCCCTAAACTATCTTTCACAAACTACTTGGTCTCTACATTGTATGCATGCAGTGGATCCCGGCAGGGTCCACTAACCTATCTCAGAACAGTTGAACAGAACTTCCATACCTGTAAAAAGGATCATAGTTTAACTGGAATGACTGCAGTGAGTCCTGAGATTATCTCAGACATATCAGAAACAACCTGAACGGCAAGAATCTTCCACTTAGAGTCATTTGTGACATGATCAGAAACAGAAAGAGTAAGCTCCTGGATTGTGGGTGGATTCTTTACTGCTGAGCTGGGGGGAAGCCCCAAGGCCCTGAAAGACCTTGTAAAATATTATTGGTCGGTTCTTTGGATTGGTGACCTGGAGTTGCCAACATTTCCCACTAGATGGGAGGCATAGAAATGCTGAAATAAAGACTCAGTTCTTGTGATAGCATGCTTCATGGCCTAATGCAAGGGGGTGTGAATTCATGGACTAGACTCCTAATACAGCACCAGTCGCTGGAAAACAACTCCCTCACATAAAAAGGTTTTTAACCAGGGTCTTACAGGTTTATCTTATTCCTTGTTATATTACTCTTTTAGCCTTATAACTTTATATGTATGATTTATGTGTTATGTTTAAATCTTAGTCAGTGACAGATATAAAGGAAGATCAATAAGGGAAGGAGAAAGGTACCTGGGAACTTTGGAACTTAATTTTTTTAAATGTCAAGCTAAGGAAATCAGAGAAGGCAGTTAGGGACATGGCATATATCTTAAAGACCAATTAATATTCTCCATGCCTTTTATGAAATGGATACCTCCCTTAACTAGCTATATTGCTTTCACTCAGCAGCCTAATAACCCAGAAAGTAGTAAAACTAAATGCCTACCTTATTGATTAGCTGTCAAAAATATTATAATATTTCACCTTTCTCATAAAATATGTGCTAAAAATTTATAAGGACATTAATATACAGATTTACCTCTCTAGTGGGATGTGCTATGAATCCAAAACAATATGCTTCCTTTGGACTTTTCAAAAGTAGGATTTGTGTACAGAACTTCAGAAAACACACACACACATATATAGCAAAGCTCATAAATAAGAATTTGTCTTTGAGCCTTACACATATGTTCTTAGTTCTCTTTTAGGGTTTTAAAATAGCATAATTTCTTTATGATCACATTAAAGATCTTTTAAAAAGAGGTAAACTACATTAAACAAAGCTCATTTTTTCATTCCTAGAGACATATGCTAAAAATAAAAATTATTAGGAAATAATCATGTTTTCCTCCCAGAGGGAAAGGGCCTTGTTTTACTTTCCCTTGGATTCCCAAAGCTGAGGCTAATGCCTGCCATATTATCAGTATTTTATAAATGTTATAACCAACTGTATACCGTATATGCTAAATATATAGCTATATACCTCTATTGTCATTAAAACTCATGCTCTAAGAATTATCAAATGACTGTAAATGTACTACACACATGGCTTACTCCAAAATATTTGGAATGATACCTGTGATATATTTTATAATTAGAATGCTTTCCATTTCTGGGAACAGAAGGCCTTGTCTTAATGTCTGAAACAGCAGGAAAACTGATTCTCATGTGTAGGAAGCCTTGAGATAGGATGAATTCAACACTGGTAAAGTTAGCAGCCCAAAGTCATGTCCAAGGACCCTAACTCTTTCCGTCCTTCTGTTTTGCCTTCTCAGCACATCAGCCTCATTAGACTAAGTCCCTCCATGGGTCATTTCAGAAATGAATACAGTATTAGAGACATAAAAGAAGAGAAAAGGAAAGACCCTTTTGTCCCCGAATCTCTTTTTAAGATCAAAAGGTTCCCAGAATCTACCCCTTAAACACCCAGCTGGACTCTCCACAAATATGTGTGTGTGTGTGTGTGTGTGTATTTTTTTAAATTTTTTTATTATTATTTTTTTTTACTTTACAATATTGTATTGCTTTTGCCATACATCAACATGAAGGCTAAAAATCTTAGTTCTTTCAAAAATAATTTTCCTGCTACATTCTAATACAGCAATCAAGAACATTGCTACAAACTTAACATGTTCATTATAATTCAAGACTTAGAAAAGCTGTGTTTTTAGCTGCGCAGCAGACATTGTTGGCTGCCTACCCAACAGCCACTCCATTTTTTCCACCTTTATAAAAAAATCCTCATTTCATCCAGATGCCTTCTTCTGGAATAGTTAAGATATTGTAGTCTCCTTTAAAAAAATAAATAACACTTGTTCTTTTTTTTTTTTCGATACATTTTTGTATTATTAGTAGAAATCTTTTAAAATCATCTCACTGACCTTGGTTCATGCTAGTATGTACTCACAGTATTGTTTTGTTTCCTTCACTGAAAAGCAATTATTTTCATTCACACTGCTCTACACACCTAGGATACAATTATGAACACTACAGACCCAAATCCTTGTCTTCCTAGAGCACAAGCTGTTACTAGTGAGATATACTGCATATGAGAGGCATTTTAACATTAGGTAACTATTTCAAAGTAAATTAACATTGTTTTTTTTTTTATACTCTCTGACAGAACAACCCAGTTTCTCAAAATTTGTCCTGAAAAAAGTCAAACATGGATACATTTATTAGTGAACTACTGAGTTCAGAATAGTCTATAAAATAAGAAAATTGGAGATAACCTAAAAGTCCAAAATCAGAGAACTAGTTAGGAGGGAATTATTGTATGTCTATATAAGTAATCGTTTAAAATAATTATGCTGTTTATTACTTGGAATAGTATGCAGCCAGTAAACATAATTGTGTGAAATAATATTTATTTGTAAAAATGTTCATGACAGAACACAAAATGAAAAAGTAGGCCACGTGGCAATATAGAAACTATAATAGTGTTCTGATATACCTGAATACGAATAATACCAAAGTGTTCACGGTAATTTTTTCTGGGTGGTATGATTTAGAGGAAGATTTTCCCCCTTCTATTCTCCAGGTTTTCTTTTCTTTTTTTAATGGAGAAGAAAGAAAGAGTGGCTTTATTACTTTGCCAGGCAAAGGGGGAGCACTTCTCCCTGGTGAGTAAGGAAAGGTTATATAATCAGGCAGCAGAATGTGATAATTTTCAAGGCAGTAACAGTCTTGTATTCTGCTTTCTTCTGCAGTTTCAAAAGGATGGGGATGCTGACAAGTATAGGGTGTGTACAGGTCCTAGGTCAGGTTTCCATTTTTGAACATACTCTGACTTGATAAATAAAAGGGGGGAAATTAAAGTTATCAATGCTGACTTTCAGGTCTCATTGTAAAAGCATCAACCATTTATGAAGTGCCTCACACATGCCAGCCAGTACACTCAGAACTCTACATTGTACTGTTGCTTCATCCTTCCACAACTCTAAGTCAGGCATTGCTATTTCCTCCTCAGGCTTTAAAAGGATTTGAAGGAGGTTAAATATCCTGGCTAAGATATAGTGACAGTTCCACCAGCTTCCTGTTCAGCCTGTTGGGGACAGCACCTCACCTCAGCCTGTCCAAGTACCTCTTGCTCCCTATTCTGGGGTTTCTGAGACACTGTCCCAGAGGTGTCCATAGAATCCACTTAGTGCTTACACACACATAATTGCACATGTGTGAGTCCTCTGCCCCTGAAGGGAGCCACCCTCTGTGGGCTGCACCACCTACATGCCATTGTCCCCTTACTGCTAATGGGGCTTAGCTAATGGGAGGGCACTGACGGGACATCAGTGAACAGGAGAAAAGCTGGACATTTCTTCCTGCACTCCTGCTTTGCTTCAGTAGAAAGTTCCGGAGGACACTTCATCCCTAAGCTCCTGTTGGCCAACTTCTCTGGCTTGGTGCCAGCATCTGCCAGGCCATTTCTTTTCCTGATCCCTTCAGAGCAGTCATAGTAGCTTTCAGTCGTGGCTGGTTCCTGGGTGCTTCGACATTTCTCGTTCATTCCTGTAGCCCTACCTTCACCTCTGTAAATGGCTCCTTCAATAAATTCTCTCCTAAATCCTGGCTAAGCATGCTTTCTGTTTCCTAATAGAACCCTTCAGATACAATTACACTTATGGAGATTCTTATCTAAGAGCTAATTAGCTATCTCTCTTTGTAAGAAAAGTTCAGGCAAGAAGAACACAGGCAGTAAATTGGAATAGTTTAATAAATAATGAAGTCTATGCTGGAAAGCTGAAAGAAAAAAATTAGGATGAAGGAAGCATAGCATAATAAAAAGGTCTTACTCTAACAAATACAAATCACACATTTGATAGGAAAATGAGAAAAAGATCATTATTCTTAAAACTAAAGATACAAGGCTAGTGAAAATAAATCTGATCACAGGAAATACACAACTTGTATTTACTGTTTTTGACATTTAACCAAATTTGGTCATTGCATTCATATAAACAGTTTGCAAATATGTTCATATGAAGAGATACAGGGTACCAGCAATGCTATTCACTCTAACATCAGGGGTGCCAGCTTTTCACATGTTTAAAACGGTCATAAACAATGACGTCAAGTCTCAATAATATTAGCACAGGTCACTTGATTTACCAACACAATGACAAACAAATGAGCTTTTAGTAAACTGTGGGCCAGGCCCTGCACTGACATGTTCATGTAACTCATCTCCATTTATTTCCTTAAGAACTATGCTGGAACGTAGAGTTGTCAACTTGATTTATTAGGAGCTCTCTTTCTCAGAATCCCCTTCTCTGTACTGTTCCAAGTTAAACAAAGAAGAACCTCTCGGGAGCTTGTCAGATGCAGTCATGGACAGATGCAGAGGTGCGCGCAGGCCCTAGCTTGTCCTCACTGTCCCCTGTGCTGAGTCCTGCTCATGTCTGTCGGCCTTGCTGACCAAGCATGGCCCCAGGCTCACCACGCACTGCGTGACTGGGTGAAGGCGTGAAGGCGTTTTCCCTTCTTGCACCACTTCACTCAAGAATCAAATTCCCCAGATGCTGAGCCTGGGGCTCCAGTCAGTCTAACCTGGATTACCTGCCAGCCCAAGAAGACAAGTGCCTAGGTAGTTCCACCAGGGATACCACACATTTAGAAATGGATAACTTCTCAAAAAGGAAATCAAGACTTGGAAAGGGAGAATGGACACTAGCTGGCCAAAAATAACAACAGAGCATCAGATGTCTGCTCTGTGCATTTACCTGGAATGTTCTGATACTGACCAGCTAATGACAGCAGGTAAGACTTAGGCAGCACCTTCTCTGTGCCAATGACTCAGCCATTTACACGGACTACTTTAATGTTCACAACAGTCATAGGAGGTAGGTAGTTTTCTTTCTCTGTTTCACAGTGAAGAAAACAGATAAAGCTCTCCTTTCATCAACTTCCATTCTGTAAAATATAACCAGCCAGAGCTGGTACCAGTTAAAGGTGTTAACTCTAATTTCAGAATAACTAGTTTCTTCAAGCTCAATTTCATAGGAATTTTTGTTACTCCATCATTCAGGGATCTCAAGACTGCTAATTTATATTGTAATGACTAACTATATTGTATAAGCCTCATCCCCTTTGCTCCATAAGGAAGCCCTAAGCATGCATAAAATATTCTATTTTTATTAGTATTCAATTTATTAAGATTAAATTTTAAAAATCTACTTTTGCCTTAAACTTTAATTATAATTTATAAATCCTCTTATTTTATTTGGCAGATTTTCACAATCAGTTTTAAGGAAGATTTTGTTGCTGTTCAGTCACTAAGTCATGTCCAACTCTTTTGCAACCCTATGGACTATATATCAAAGAAGGCAATGGCACCCCACTCCAGTACTCTTGCCTGGAAAATCCCATGGATGGAGGAGCCTGGTAGGCTGCAGTCCATGGGGTCGCTAAGAGTGGGACACGACTGAGTGACTTCACTTTCACTTTTCACTTTCATGCATTGGAGAAGGAAATGGCAATCCACTCCAGTGTTCTTGCCTGGAGAATCCCAGGGATGGGGGAGCCTGGTGGGCTGCCGTCTACGGGGTTGCACAGAGTCGGAACCAACTGCAGTGACTTAGCAGCAGCAGCAGGCTCCTTGTTCCATGGGATTTCCCAGGCAAGAATACTGGAGTGGGTTGTCATTTCCTTCTCCTTCCCAATCCAAGGACTGAACCCACGTTTCTTGGTTTGGCAGGTGGATTCCTTACCACTGAGCCATCAAGGAAGCCCTAAGGAAGCTTTTATAATTTAATCTAATGCTTTTAAATACTCTGATGTATAAACCGGGAAAAAAAATTCTGATACTGAATTTATAAGTGTACTGTATTTTTTCAGTATTACAATAGCCTCACATTCTCAAGAAGTCAAATGATTCTTTTCTTAACAGCTTTACTAGATATAAGTCATATGCCATACAGTTCACCCATTTAAAGAGTACAAGAAATGTACAATTTAAAGTGTATAGTTCAATGTATCCATAGAGCTGTACAGCCACCACCATAATCAACCTTAGACTATTTCCATCACACCATATAGAAACCTCCATAATCTAGCAATTCTTATAAATCAAATAAGTTAAATTTATAGTAAGATGAATCGTAAATTCTCTTAATTGCTCTAATCATATGGTTTATAAACATATTTTTTAATTGGAGTATATTGCTTTACAGTGTTTTTTCTGTTTGTGCTGTACATCAGCGTGAATTGACTATAGGTATACATATATTTCCCTCCCTCTTGAACCTCTCTCCCACCCACCATCCCACCCCTGTAGGTCATCACAGAGCACCGAGCTGAGCTCCCAGGGCTATACAGCAGCTTCCCACTTGCTATCTATTTTACAACATGGGAGTGCGGGTGGGCTCAGTCACTTCAGTTGTGTCTGACTCTTTGCGACCCTCGGACTGCAGCCCACCAGGCTTCTCTGTCCATGGGATTTTCCTGGCAAGAATACTGTAATGGATTGCCATTCCCTTCTCCAGGGTATCTTCCTGACCCAAGGATTGAACCCAGGTCTCCCATACTGCAAGCAGATTCTTTACTGCCTGAGCCAGTCTTACCTCTAGGAAAGCCTAGTGGTAAAGAACCCACATGCCAGTGCAGGAGATGCAAGAGATGCAGTATCGATCCCTAGGTCAGGAAGATCCCCTGAAGGAAATGGCAACCCACTCCAGTATTCTTGCCTGGGAAATTCCATGGGCAGAGGAGCCTGGTGGGCTACAGTCCATGCGGCTGCAAAGAGTCACCTGCATCTCTATTCCTGCCCTGCAAATAGGTTCATCAGTACCATTTTTCTAGATTCTATATATATGCGTTAATATACAATATTTGTTTTTCTCTTTCTGATTTACTTCACTCTATTTGACAGGCTCTAGGTTCATATACATGACTACAAATGACCCAATTTTGTTCTTTTTATGACTGAGAGTATTGCACTGTATATATGTATCGCATCTTTATCCCTTCAACTGTCGATGGACATTTAGGCTGCTTCCATGTTCTGATTATTGTAAATAGTTCTTCAGTGAACACTGGGGTATGTATGTCTTTTTGAATTACAGTTTTCTTAGGGAATGTGGCCACTAGTGGAATTGCTGGGTCATATGGTAGTTTTAGGGGCTTCCTTGGTGGCTCAGTGGGAAAGAATCCGCCTGTAATGCAGGAGACAAGGGTTGGATACCTGGGACAGGAAGATCCCCTGGAGGAGGGCATGGCAACCCACTCCAGTATTCTTGCCTGGAGAATCCCATGGATGGAGGAGCCTGGCAGTCTACAGTCCACGGGGTGGCAAGAGTCAGACATGACTGAAGCGACTCAGCACAGCACAGCACATGGTAGTTTTATTCATAGTTTTTTAAGTAATCTCCATACTGTTCTCCCTAGTGGCTGTATCAATCTACATTCCCACCAACAGAGCAAGAGGGCTCCCTTTTTTCCACACCCTCTCCAGCATTTATTGTTTGTAGATTTTTTGACGATGGCCATTCTGACCAAATATGAAGTAATACCTCATTGTAGTTTTGATTTGCATTTCTCTAATAATGATGATATTGAACATCTTTTCATGTGTTTGTTATAAACTTAGAGTTTAACTTAATATCACAAATGTAAAACAGTTATTCAATTACTCACTTTAAATTGGAATGATGGAACCCTTCTAACAGGCCAAATTGTCTAAAATATAAATATCTGAAGATAGATTATTCCTTAAGAAAAATATACTAAGGGAGGAGCTAAGATGGCGGAGGAGTGGGACAGGGAGAACACTTTCTCCCCCACAAATTCATCAAAAGAACATTTAAATGCCAAGTAAATTCCACAAAACAACTTCTGAATGCTGGCAGAGGACATCAGGCACCCATGTCTTCGAAAGGAGGTAGGAAAAAATATATAAGACAAAAAAAAGAGACAAAAGAGGGAGGGACAGAGCTCCATCCTGGGAAGGGAGTCTTAAAAAGAGAGAAGTTTCCAAACACCAGGAAACCTTCTCACTGCTGAATCTGTGCCGAGCCTTGGAAGCACAGAGGGCAACATGACAGGGAAGGAAAATAAATAAACAATTAAAACCCGCAGATTACGAGCCCTTCAGTAACTCCCCCAGCAGAGAAGCAGCACAGATGCCTGCACACACCACTAGCAAGTGGGGGCTGGGCAGGGAGGCGCGGCGCGGGCTGCATCGCTTAGAATAAGGATCTGGCCTGAATACCCCCAGCGCTATCTGAGCGAAATAATTTGGGCTAGCAAACCAGACTGTGGGATATCTACCACGCGAAAAGCCAGCCCTAACCTAAGACACCGCCCGGCCCGTGCATGGAACAAAGGACTGTACAGAGATAGCCGACTGCAGACCGATCCCCTCTGGTGACAGGCAGCCAGAGCCGGAAGGGGGCAATCACAGCCCCAGAGAGACATTATCTACAAAACTGTAAGCAGGCTTCTTTGCTAACTAAAACTTCTTGGGGGTCTGGACAGTCAACATCCGCCTGAGAAGGTGTGCCAGTTGTACACCTAGATAACCAAGCAGCGGGGAGGCGGTAAGTCGCAGCAATCGGGCTCACCAAACACCTCATCACCTGAGCTGCTCGGACCGGGAAGGGCACAAAACGCTGGCCCAACCAAGTCCGGACATGGGAAGGGCACAAAACGCTGGCCCAACCGAGTCTGCGCCTCTGAGGACTACCCAAGTGCCTGAACCTGAGCGGCTTAGACCTGGGAGGTGCGAGCAGTCCAGGGCCAGCCACGGATGGTTCCTGGCAGAGCAGCCTAGAGCCTGAGCAGTGTGGGCAGGGAGGCTACATGCGCCGTGAGCGGAGGCAGGCCCAGTGTGGCTGAGGCACTGACAGCACACGCCAATGTTATTTGTTTGCAGCGTCCCTCCCTCCCCACAGCGCGACTGAACAAGTGAGCCTAAAAAAAAAAAAAAAGTGTCAACCACCGTCCCCTTTGTGTCAGGGCGGAAACCAGACACTGAAGAGACCAGCAAACAGAAGAAGCTATAACAGAGGGAACCGCCTTGGAAGCTACAGGCAATAGATTAAAACCCTGTGGTTAGAACTGAATACATAGGAAGGGGCCTATAGATCTTGAGAAATGTAAGTCGGACCAAGGAACTAGCCGAAAATGAACTGACCCCACAATACCCAAAACAAAACCAGAGAAAGTCCTAGATATATTTTTACTATTTTAATGATCATTCTTACTTTTTTTTTTAATTTTTAAAAAAAATTTAAGTCCTCTATTATTCCTTTAATTTCCACTTTTATAACCTACTATTACTTTGCAAAAAAAAAAAAAAGACCCTATTTTTTTTTTAAAGCAAACTTCATATATATATTTTTATAATTTTGTGACCTGTTTTTTCTTTTCTTTAACATTGTATTTTTGAAATTTACTCTAGATTTTTAATTTTAGCTTTTTGATATTTGTTATCAATTTTATACCTATATATATTTTTTTTTAATAATTTGGTGACTTTTTTTTTTCTCTCTTTCTTTCTCTTCTTCTTTTATATAACATTGTATATCTGAAATTCCAAACTCTACTCTAGATTTTTAATTTATGCTTTTTGGTATTTGTTATCAATTTTGTACCTATATTTTCTTTATAATTTTTGCGACTTGGTTTGGTTTTGTTTGTTTATTTTTTCTCTCTTTCTTTTTCTTCTTTTTTTTTAACATTTTATTTTTGAAATTCCAGGCTCTACTCTAGATTTTTAATTTTTGCTTTTATGTATTTGTTACCAATTTTGTACCTTTAAGAACCCAATCTTCAGTACCCATTTTTCACTAGGGAGTGAGATTACTGGCTTGACTGCTCTCTCCCTCTTTGGACTCTCCTTTTCTCCACCAGGTCACCTGTGTCTCCTCCCTAACCCCTCTCTACTCTATGCAACTCTACGAATTTCTGTGTGTTCCAGACGGTGGAGAACACTTAGGGAACTGATTACTGGCTGGATCTGTCTCCCTCCTTTTCATTCCCCCTTTTATCCTCCTGGCCACCTCTGTCTCCTTCCTCCTTCTTCTCTTCTCTGTATAATTCTGTGAACATCCTGAGCGGTCCATTTGTGGAGTGCACATAAGGAAGTGATTACTGGCTAGCCTGCTCTCTCCTCTATTGATTCCACCTCCTCTCATTTGGGTCAGCTCTAACTCCCTCCTCCCTCTTCTCTTCTCCATGTAACACTGTGAACCTCTCTGGGTGGCCCTCACGGTGGAGAAACTTTTCATCTTTAACGTAGATGTTTTATCAATGGTGCTGTATAGAAGGAGAAGTTTTGAAACTACTGTAAAAATAAGATCGATAACTGGAAGCAGGAGGCTTAAGTCCAAACCCTAACTCCAGGGAACTCCTGACTCCAGGGAACATTAATTGACAGAAACTCATCAAACGCCTCCATACCTACACTGAAACCAAGCACCACACAAGGGCCAACAAATTCCAGGGCAAGACATACCAAGCAAATTCTCCAGCAACACAGGAACACAGCCCTGAGCTCCAAGATACAGGCTGCCCAAAGTCACCCCCAAACCACAGACATCTCATAACTCACTACTGGACACTTCATTGCACTCCAGAGAGAAGAAATACAGCTCCACCCACCAGAACACCGACACAAGCTTCCCTAACCAAGAAACCTTGACAAGCCACCTGTACAAACCCACACACAGCGAGGAAACACCACAATAAAGAGAACTCCACAAACTGCCAGAATACAGAAAGGACACCCCAAACTCAGCAATTTAAACAAGATGAAGAGACAGAGGAATACCCAGCAGGTAAAGGAACAGGATAAATGCCCACCAAATCAAACAAAAGAGGAAGAGATAGGGAATCTACCTGATAAAGAATTCCAAATAATGATGGTGAAATTGATCCAAAATCTTGAAATCAAAATGGAATCACAGATTAATAGCCTGGAGACAAGGATTGAGAAGATGCAAGAAAGGTTTAACAAGGACCTAGAAGAAATAAAAAAGAGTCAATATATAATGAATAATGCAATAAATGAAATTAAAAACACTCTGGAGGCAACAAATAGTAGAATAACAGAGGCAGAAGATAGGATTAGTGATATGAAGATAGAATGGTAGAAATAAATGAATCAGAGAGGAAAACAGAAAAACGAATTAAAAGAAATGAGGACAATCTCAGAGACCTCCAGGACAATATTAAAATGCTACAACATTTGAATCATAGGGGTCCCAGAAGAACAAGACAAAAAGAAAGACCATGAGAAAATACTTGAGGAGATAATAGTTGAAAACTTCCCTAAAATGGGGAAGGAAATAATCACTCAAGTCCAAGAAACTCCGAGAGTTCCAAACAGGATAAACCCAAGGCGAAACACCCCAAGACACATATTAATCAAATTAACAAAGATCAAACACAAAGAACAAATATTAAAAGCAGCAAGGGAAAAACAACAAATAACACACAAGGGAATTCCCATAAGGATAACAGCTGATCTTTCAATAGAAACTCTTCAAGCCAGGAGGGAATGGCAAGACATACTTAAAGTGATGAAAGAAAATAACCTACAGCCCAGATTATTGTACCCAGCAAGGATCTCATTCAAGTATGAAGGAGAAATCAAAAGCTTTACAGACAAGCAAAAGCTGAGAGAATTCAGCACCACCAAACCAGCTCTCCAACAAATACCAAAGGATATTCTCTAGACAGGAAACACAAAACGGTGTATAAATTCGAACCCAAAACAATAAAGTAAATGGCAATGGGATCATACTTATCAATAATTACCTTAAACGTAAATGGGTTGAATGCCCCAACCAAAAGACAAAGACTGGCTGAATGGATACAAAAACAAGACCCCTACATATGCCGTCTACAAGAGACCCACCTCAAAACAGGGGACACATACAGACTGAAAGTGAAGGGCTGGAAAAATATTTTCCATGCAAATAGGAACCAAAAGAAAGCAGGAGTAGCAATACTCATATCAGACAAAATAGACTTTAAAACAAAGGCTGTGAAAAGAGACAAAGATGGTCACTACATAATGATCAAAGGATCAATCCAAGAAGAAGATATAACAACTATAAATATATATGCACCCAACACGGGAGCACCGCAATATGTAAGGCAAATGCTAACAAGTATGAAAGGAGAAATTAACAATAACACAATAATAGTGGGAGACTTTAATACCCCACTCACACCTATGAATAGATCAACTAAACAGAAAATTAACAAGGAAACACAAACTTTAAACGATACAATAGACCAGTTAGACCTAATTGATATCTATAGGACATTTCACCCCCAAACAATGAATTTCACCTTTTTCTCAAGTGCACATGGAACCTTCTCCAGGATAGATCACATCCTGGGCCATAAATCTAGCCTTGGTAAATTCAAAAAAATTGAAATCATTCCAAGCATCTTTTCTGACCACAATGCAGTAAGATTAGATCTCAATAACAGGAAAAAAAACTATTAAAAAATTCCAACATATGGAGGCTGAACAACACGCTGCTGAATAACCAACAAATCACAGAAGAAATCAAAAAAGAAATCAAAATTTGCATAGAAACGAATGAAAATGAAAACACAACAACCCAAAACCTGTGGGACACTGTAAAAGCAGTCCTAAGGGGAAAGTTCATAGCAATACAGGCATACCTCGAGAAACAAGAAAAAAGTCAAACAAATAACCTAACTCTACACCTAAAGCAACTAGAAAAGGAAGAAATGAAGAACCCCAGTGTTAGCAGAAGGAAAGAAATCTTAAAAATTAGGGCAGAAATAAATGCAAAAGAAACAAAAGAGACCATAGCAAAAATCAACAAAGCCAAAAGCTGGTTCTTTGAAAGGATAAATAAAATTGACAAACCATTAGCCAGACTCATCAAGAAACAAAGGGAGAAAAATCAAATCAATAAAATTAGAAATGAAAATGGAGAGATCACAACAGACAACACAGAAATACAAAGGATCATAAGAGACTACTATCAGCAATTATATGCCAATAAAATGGACAACGTGGAAGAAATGGACAAATTCTTAGAGAAGTACAACTTTCCAAAACTGAACCAGGAAGAAATAGAAAATCTTAACAGACCCATCACAAGCACAGAAATTGGAACTGTAATAAAAAATCTTCCAACAAACAAAAGCCCAGGTCCAGACGGCTTCACAGCTGAATTCTACCAAAAATTTAGAGAAGAGCTAACACCTATCCTACTCAAACTCTTCCAGAAAATTGCAGAGGAAGGTAAACTTCCAAAATCATTCTAATACGACCATCACCCTAATACCAAAACCTGACAAAGATGCCACAAAAAAAGAAAACTACAGGCCAATATCACTGATGAACATAGATGCAAAAATCCTTAACAAAATTCTAGCAATCAGAATCCAACAACACATTAAAAAGATCATACACCATGACCAAGTGGGCTTTATCACAGGGATGCAAGGATTCTTCAATATCCACTAATCAATCAATGTAATACACCACATTAACAAATTGAAAAATAAAAACCATACTATTATCTCAATAGATGCAGAGAAAGCCTTTGACAAAATTCAACATCCATTTATGATAAAAACTCTCCAGAAAGCAGGAATAGAAGGAACATACCTCAACATAATAAAAGCTATATATGACAAACCCACAGCAAACATTATCCTCAATGGTGCAAAATTGAAAGCATTTCCTCTAAAGTCAGGAACAAGACAAGGGTGCCCACTTTCACCATTACTATTCAACATAGTTTTGGAAGTTTTGGCCACAGCAATCAGAGCAGAAAAGAAATAAAAGGAATCCAAATTGGAAAAGAAGAAGTAAAACTCTCACTGTTTGCAGATGACATGATCCTCTACATAGAAAACCCTAAAGACTCCACCAGAAAATTACTAGAACTAATCAATGATCATAGTAAAGTTGCAGGATATAAAATCAACACACAGAAATCCCTTGCACTCCTATACACTAATAATGAGAAAACAGAAAGAGAAATTAAGGAAACAATTCCATTCACCATTGCAACGGAAAGAATAAAATACTTAGGAATATATCTACCTAAAGAAACTAAAGACCTATACATAGAAAACTATAAAACACTGGTGAAAGAAATCAAAGAGGACACTAATAGATGGAGAAATATACCATGTTCATGGATTGGAAGAATCAATATAGTGAAAATGAGTATACTACCCAAAGCAATTTATAGATTCAATGCAATCCCTATCAAGCTACCAACAGTATTCTTCACAGAGCTAGAACAAATAATTTCACAATTTGTATGGAAATACAAAAAACCTCGAACAGCCAAAGCGATCTTGAGAAAAAAGAATGGAACTGGAGGAATCAACCTGCCTGACGTCAGGTTCTACTACAAAGCCACAGTCATCAAGACAATACGGTACTGGCACAAAGACAGAAATATAGATCAATGGAACAAAATAGAAAGCCCAGAGATAAATCCACGCACATATGGACACCTTGTCTTTGACAAAGGAGGCAAGAATATACAATGAATTAAAGACAATCTCTTTAACAAGTGGTGATGGGAAAACTGGTCAACCACTTGTTAAAAAATGAAACTAGACCACTTTCTAACACCATACACAAAAATAAACTCAAAATGGATTAAAGATCTAAACATAAGACCAGAAACTATAAAACTCCTAGAAGAGAACATAGGCAAAACACTCTCTGACATACATCACAGCAGGATCCTCTATGACCCACCTCCCACAATATTGGAAATAAAAGCAAAAATAAACAAATGGGACCTAATTAAACTTAAAAGCTTCTGCACAACAAAGGAAACTATAAGCAAGGTGAAAAGACAGCCTTCAGAATGGGAGAAAATAATAGCAAATGAAGCAACTGATAAACAACTAATCTCAAAAATATATAAGCAACTCCTACAGCTCAATTCCAGAAAAATAAATGACCCAATCAAAAAATGGGCCAAAGAATTAAATAGACATTTCTTCAAAGAAGACATACAGATGGCTAACAAACACATGAAAAGATGCTCAACATCACTCATTATCAGAGAAATGCAAATCAAAACCACTATGAGGTACCATTTCATGCCAGTCAGAATGGCTGCGATCCAAAAGTCTACAAGCAATAAATGCTGGAGAGGGTGTGGAGAAAAGGGAACCCTCTTACACTGTTGATGGGAATGCAAACTAGTACAGCCACTATGGAGAACAGTGTGGAGATTCCTTAAAAAACTGGAAATAGAACTGCCTTATGATCCAGCAATCCCACTGCTGGGCATACACACTGAGAAAACCAGAATTGAAAGAGACACGTGTACCCCAATGTTCATTGCAGCACTGTTTATAATAGCCAGGACATGGAAGCAACCTAGATGTTCATCAGCAGATGAATGGATAAGAAAGCTATGGTACATATACACAATGGAGTATTACTCAGCCATTAAAAAGAATACATTTGAATCAGTTCTAATGAGGTGGATGAAACTGGAGCCTATTATTCAGAGTGAAGTAAGCCAGAAAGAAAAACACCAATACAGTATACTAACGCATATATATGGAATTTAGAAAGATGGTAACAATAACCCTGTATACAAGACAGCAAAAGAGACACTGATGTATAGAACAGTCTTTTGGACTCTGTGGGACAGGGAGAGGGTGGGATGATTTGGGAGAATGGCATTGAAATATGTATAATATCATATACGAAACGAGTCTCCAGTCCAGGTTCGATGCATGATACTGGATGCTTGGGGCTGGTGCACTGGGACGACCCAAAGGGATAGTATGGGGAGGGAGGGAGGAAGGTTCAGGACGGGGAACACGTGTATGCCTATGGCGGATTCATTTCGATATATGGCAGAACCAATACAATATTGTAAAGTTTAAAAATAAAATAAAATAAATAAATAAAAACAATATAAAAAAAGAAAAATATACTAATAATATGGATTATCTACTTCATCACTTGCATATTTAATTCCAATTTCTTCCAGAGATAGAAATACATCTGCCCACTAAAAAAAAAGTTGTAATATAATTTGTGATTTGCTCTTGTAGAGCAAGTTTGAAGAAATATTTTTTTCTGCTAGGTGAAGTCGCTTATCAACAAAAGATTCTGGCCAGGGTTTGAGAGCTAGAATAAGAGACACTCAAAACAACTTTTCTCATAACCTTGAGCAACAAGCTAAGCCTACTTTTACAGACCCTGTATCAAGAGACTTGGGTATTGGTGTCTTCGTAGCAGATGAAGGAAGGAAGGTTGGGATAACCTGAAAGAAAGAGGGACCCAAGCTGTATGGTGGCAGGCAGAGGTGGGAGAGAAAGTTATTTGATAAGACATTTTATGTAGGGAAAGCAGCTGACAAATTTTAGGACAGGAATATCTAATACCCTGAGTTGCAATTACCCTCTGTTGCCTCCCAGCTTCAGCAGAAATCTAATTGTCTTATATTTGAAACATATACATATGACAGCAAACAGCCAAGAGTAATGTAAGGATGCAGTTAGCTCTGTAGGGAGAGACAGGAGTGGTAGTGAAAGCAGAAGTAGCCTGGGCATTCCTTTCTTCAGGAGGGTGTATTAGGGCATCTTTAGGATACCAGGCTACAGGGATGAGATGGTGGCTTGGGCATGTTATTTGATTATTAAAGAAAAGGGTGATTCCAGAAAGACTAAAGGTTAGGGAATTACCAGGCAGCAGAGGCTTAGGTTAAAGAAGGATGTAGTCACATGGTTTTTTAAGGAAAACTCTTCTCCAGAGAAGAGATGATGAGTTATTTCCTGTCATTGTTCCTAGAATCAAATAATAGACTATCTCATTTGTGCAGAGTGACAAAATTCTACATTTACATTTAGCTACTCAGCACCTCTGCAGCCAGAGAGGACTTCCCCGATCCTCTTTTTCAACCAATGCTAATGGAAGAAAATGTCAGCCTCTCATATTCTCATATCATGAGGAAGGAAGTGAATCATGAGTGCTATGGCACCAAGTGTTCTTGAACTGTCTCAGTAACTCCAAGAATTCTGAATCTTGATTTTTCTAAGTAAGGAGAATATTTTGCTAATATTTTCTTTGGGGTTGTTTGTTTATCTTCATAACCCTCCGATTTGACATTAGAAATTTTATTTTTTTAACTTTTTATTATTATATTGAGTATAAGCTGATTAGCAAAGTTGTGATAGTTTCAGGTGGACAGCAGGGCAACACAGCCATACGTAAACACATACCCACTCTACCCCAAAGTCTCATCCCATTCAGGTTGCTATGTAACATTAAACAGAGTTCCATGTGCTCTAAAGTAGGTCCTTGTTGGTTATCCATTTTAAATGTAGCAGTGTGTGCATGTCCATCCCAAACTCCCTAACTATCCCTAAAGGTTTTTAAATAGCCTTTTATGTGGGACTGTGCTTATGTGTGGAGAAGGCAATGGCACCCCACTCCAGTGTTCTTGCCTGGAGAATCCCAGGGACAGGGGAGCCTGGTGGGCTTCCGTCTATGGGGTTGCACAGAGTCAGACACGACTGAAGCGACTTAGCAGCAGCAGTAGCAGCAGCAGTAGCAGCAGCAGTGCTTATGTGTCTCCAAACAGCTGATCTGTTTGAAGTGAGTCAAGTCATTGGCTAACATAAAAACAAAAAATTCAAACACACACACAGTTAAGCAAACTACTTGCCTTCTTGAAAACTCAAACATTGGGCATTTTCCCCACTTTTAATGATGATTCAGTAGCCCTTTATATCAGTTCACTTGGGTTTGGCTCTTTGACTTCCCAAGTGTATCACCAACAGAGTTTTGAGAACTCAGAGCTATATACTTCCTTTCTGGGAAAGATGGAAGGTAAAAGGAGAAGAGGGTGGCAGAGGATGAGATGGCTGTGTGGCATCACCAACTTGACGGACACGAACTTGAGCAAACTCTGGGAGATGGTGGTGGACAAGAAACCAGGCATGCTGCAGTTCATGGGGTCGCAGAGAGTCAGATCCTAGTTAGTGACGGAATAACAACATACTTCCCTTCACTGTTTTATTAGCAAAGGGTGCTGTGCTTTGTGCTGTGGCACTCAGCTGCTGGGAATTTTTTCATTCAAGCCACCATAGCCTGTCCTGGCTGTCCCAGGCAGCTACCTCCCCAACAAAGGCCCCCACAACCCCTCAGAGAAGTCAGTGAATGCTTTGGTGAAAGAAGTTGAAAGAATGCGAGTGGCAGTTAGGAACTCTTCCTCCGCACCTCAGTAAACAGTTTGATTTACCACAGCTGAACTTTGGTGACATTTCATAGCTTGCTCTGTGGGGAGGCTTTCTGTTACTGAAAGACTTGTCAGCCCGCTGGATCTGTGTGGTAACTTCACAACTGCTTTGCAGATAGCAGATGTGGGTGGACAATTACATGAAAAGGAACATACTTTTCTGCCTGGGAGAGAAGAAAAGTTCATGCAAGATTGAGCAGAGCTATTCTTTTGTCAAGGAACATGGTGTCAACTGAAAAAAAATGCACAACCTAAAAGTTAAGAATTATGTTTTACTTGGCAGACTTTCTGAGGATTCAAGCCCAGAAGGCAGCCTCTCAGATAGCTCTGAGGGATTTCTCTGAAGAGGTAAGGGAGTTTTTGCAACAAAACCAGGTAGTCAGAACATCAAAAGATTGTACTGAAGTTGCTTCAGTTGTGTCCAGCTCTACAATCCAGTCTACCAGGCTCCTCTGTCCATAGGATTTTCCAAGCAAGAATACTGGAGTGGGTTGCCATTCCCTTCTCCAGGGGATCTTCCCAACGCAGGGATCGAATCTGCATCTCTTATGAACCCTCCTGCATTGATAGGAGGGTTCTTTACCACTAATGCCACCTGGGAAGCCCCATCAAAAGATTACTATTAATTAAAGAAAACCAGACATCTCAAGTTAACATGTTTTAGTGGTTTTCTGTACATGGGGAGATGCAAGAATCGGGGCTCACTGAAGTCATTCCTTTAATATGCATCTTATTGGTCTAAGGTCAGTATTCTGCTTTCCTCACCCTGAATCCCCGGTGCATAGTTGGGGGTGGCTTCCAGGGCTGCTGGCTTAGTGGCTGCAACATCCTTTGTTTACTGATATGGCCAGCAACCTTTTTAATTCACAACAGCAGCCTTTGCACTGCCCCTTCCCATGAGAAAAAGCCTTTCCCCATGGGATGGAAGGATTCTTCTGGGCTTCAGAACAGACCATGTCAGCTGCACAGTGAAAACCAATTATGTGATATTCTTGGCAAAGAATAGAGATTACTTTTGATATTGCATCTCAACTCTTCTGTAAAATATGCCCTTTTTTTTTTTCAACACAGTGGTATAACATGATCAGTTTTCTGGCTGAGATTATTTTGAGAATTTTTTTCCTCTTTTTTAAAAAAGTTAATTCATTTGGCTGCATCAGGTCTGGGTCTTGGTTGCAGTGCGTGGAATCTGCGTGTCGCGCAGGACCTATCATCGTGGTGCACAGACTCTCTAGTTGTGATGCACAGGCCCAGTAGTTGCAGCACACAGGCTTAGTTGCTCCTCGGCAGTGGGATCTTAGTTCCCCCACCAGGCCTCGAACCTGTGTCCCCTGATTTCAAGGTGGATTCTTAATCACTGGACCACCAGGAAAGAAGTCCCTTTCCTTTCTTTATGTAATCGTGAAACGCACATGAAGCCAGGTGAGTGAATACAGTATTACGAGTTGAATTGTGTGCTGTCCAAACTCATATGTTGAAGTGCGTACTCCCAGTTCCTCAGAATGTGACCTTGTGTGAAGACAGGATCCTTGCAGAGGTAATCAAGTTAAAGTGAGCTCATTAAGGTAGGCAGGCCCTAATTCCATATGATTGATATCTTCATAAGAAGAGGAAATTTGGACCCAGGGATCCACGTACAGAGAAAGTGCCATGTGAAAATGAAGATGGCTATCTACAAGCCAGGGACATAGGCCTAGAACAGTATTTTCCCTCATAGCCCAGAAAGAAAAAACCCTGCCAACACCTTGATATGAAGCCTCCAGCCTCCAGAACTGAGATATTGAATCTCTGTTGTTTAAGTCAACCAGTTTTTGGTGCTTTGCTACAATAGTGCCAGCAAACTACTACATATAGCAAAACAAGACGTTCTCCTCCACCTCCGGCCAAACCACAACATAATTTGTGTTTCTGCTCCAGAAACACAAGTTCAAATGCCAGCAGTGCCAAGGCAAGTAATCCAAAGCAGTGGAACTACCTGGAAGGGCTAAATGGAATTGTTAAAGGGGACGGAAGCAAACTGGAAAGCAGACAGGATCTAGCTCTAGTCATGTTACCATGCATAACTGTAGGCCTAGCTTCGCCAGAGGATCTGACTCTTTAAAGAGAAACCCAAGATGTAGACTTTTTAATATAGAAAGCTTCCTGTTTTAAAATATTGATAACTAACTGAAAGGTCTCTATATAGTCCTGAAAGTGAAAATGTTACTCAGTTGTGTCCGACTCTTTGCGACCCCACGGACTATAGCCTACCAGGCTACTCTGTCCATGGAATTCTCCAGGCAAGGATACTGAATGGGCTGCCTTCCCTTCTCCAGGGGATCTTCCCAACTCAGGGATCCAACCTGGGTCTCCTGCATTTCAGGCACATTCTTTACCGTCTGAGCCACCTCCTCTGGCTCTGTATTTTCCTAACCAATGCTATATGGGCCACATAAAATTTGTGTGAGGCCCAGTTCAGCCAACAACCTGATGAATTTTTTTTTTTTTTAATGAAAACTTTTTTTTAAATTTTATTTATATCTGGCTGTGCTGGGTCTTCATTGCTGCACGGGCTCTTCTCTAGTTGCGGTGAGCAGGGGCTACTCTTAAGTTGCCGCACGTGTGCTTCTCATTGTGGTGGCTTCTCCGTAACATGCTCATGTTAGGGAGCATGGGCTCTATGGCATGCGGGCTTCAGTAGTTGCAGTGTGTGGGCTCAGTAGTTGCGGCACCCAGGCTCTAGAGCCCAGGCTCAACATTGTAGCACAGAGACTTAGTTGCTCCGAGGCATGTGGGAATCTTCCTGGATCAAGGATCAAACACGCATCTCCTGCATTGGCAGGTGGGTTCTTTACCACTGAGCCACCAGGGAAGCCCAATCTAAAGGAATTTTAAGGAGAGATTACCCAGGATGCTCCCAGGGTCTGAGAGGAAGGAGTCAGAGACTTCATTTCAACCAAGGATCTCATCTCAAAGCCCCTTCACATGTAATTTGGGACATGTAATTAGTTCTGACCAATGGAATGTGATCAGTGGAAATGAAGTATATTGCTACTATGCTGTTACCAATTCAGATCCTTGGACTCTTTAATCAACAGAAATTGATAAAAGGCCAGACAAGGAATTTAAGCAAGGCTTTATTAGTATTTTATTGCTGCACCATGAGATCAAAAATAAGAAAGAGATGCTCTTGCTCACTCTCTGAGGAGGGCAGGCTGGTTCCTTAAATGGAGTGAGGTTGGGAGGAGGCGGTGGCTTCAGTGGTCTCCGCACCCCCTTGGTGGTGCTGTGTGCAAAGATCATGCGCAGTACCCTCCATTCACTGCAAGAATGGCATTTGCTTTGTAGCCTGTTTGTATCTCATTATTTGTAATTGCACTATCTATGTGTGCATGTAGTTGATTTTAGTCCTTTATGCTGTGCTGTGGGCATCCCTGGTGGCTCAGATAGTAAAGAATCCACCTGCAATGCAGGAGACCTGGGTTCGATCCCCGGCTTGGGAATATCCCCTGGAGGAGGGCATGGCAACCCACTCCAGCATTCTTGCCTGGAGAACCCCCAAGGACAGAGGAACCTGGCGGGCTACAGTCCATGGGGTCACAAAGAGTCGGACACGACTAAACAACTGAGCACACGTTCACATGTAAGATACTTCTCCCTGACCCTGACCATCAAAGGGAATCGGAAAAGACACAAGGAGGGAAAATTGCCTTGTATTAAGATAACAGGGTACACAGTTCCAACCTCCTCTGCACATTCTGGAGGAACAGGAAAAACATGACTTAGGGTCAGATTCCCAGTTTGATCTATCAAGGTCTCACAGTAAGAAATGAGTGGGAGGTGAAATTATCCCTTACCTGAGAACATCCAGGAAGAATTTGCTACCCTTTTCTTCATTCTTTGCCTATAAGAGGTCCACTGAGACCCACACGGTACACATATTGATGGCTATGTTGTCCACTTGCCTCTTGCCCACTCTTTCTCATTAGAAATGGTGTGGGACGATGGGTACTAAGTGAAATTTGTGCTTCTTTTTTTAACCCCAAAATCACACCATCAACACAACCATTATAAAATTTTCCTTGAACAGTCTTATCAGCCATAGTCATACTGCCAACATTGACTTGGTTACTGAACTTAATGAAGTAGTGACATTTGGAGAAATGTAACGTGTTTTCTGGATACTAGAGAACGCCAGAGAAGGGCTGTGATCCTTCTTTGGTCTTGCCACTTGACCTTTGGGCTCTTTTAAAATTCTCATTCTCACTCAGATATAAACCCAACCCCTGGGTCCTGTGACTCAGGTCTTGTGACTCAGATAAATACATATTAACTTGCTTTTGCCTACTTAGCTAGTGTCCTTACTGCTAATGTGAGTTTATGAATATCATTTTTCCCTCTGTCACCCTTAAGGCTTTTGCTGACTCCTTCCCCCATCCCTCTCCTATCATTTTTTCTCCCCAAACCTTCCTGGACAAGCCTTTATCTCATTAAGCTGATGAGCTTTCTACACATTTCTACATATCAAAAATAAACCTTTTGTAAGGAAATAAACTGGCACATACAAACATAGAAACATTGACTTTTTGCATCAATATCTATCTGTTAGTTGATTTTGATTTTTTTTTTTTATTGTAACATTTAACAAACCTATTGGCATTAGAGGATTAAATTGTTCAGATCTCTTAACCATGTGACTGTTTATCTCACATGTTTACACTTGAGAGCTGGTAATTGTAAACTCAAATAAGCAAATAATGTAGATGTTATCTGCAGAAAGAATTTACCCAGAGCACAGGCTGTTACAGAAACAGAAGGTGACTACATTTTTTTATTGTAGATTTCAGTCACTCAGCTAGAAATTTTTTTGTTGTTTAAATATTAACCTGAATAAACTGTATTTTGCATAAATGTAAACAGTTTCATCTTCATCTCTGAATTGACTCAACAACATTGTGTTTCATATATCACTGCACTGTGTTCAGTGCTTCCGAATAGATTTTCCTGGTGAAAAGAGATCATAGTGGCTTCTGTTTGTTGTGTGAACTTCACTAATCTGATATGTATCATGTTTTCTTCTTTGTACTGATGAGTTTCTAGGTTTATGCTCCAGGGATTATTTCCTACTTCATATTTGTGCCAGCCCAGCTGCTTCATTCTTATTGGAGCTATGAGTAATTACCCTCCACTCTTCGCTAGTAGCGTATTGGACACCTTCCGACTTAGGGGGCTCCTTTTCTGGCATTCTATCTTTTTGCCTTTTCATACTGCTCATGGGGTTTGCCAGGCAAGAATACTGGAGTGGGTTGCCATTTCCTTCTCCAGTGGACCACATTTTGTCAGAACTCTTCACCATGTATGACCTGTCTGTCTTGGGTGGCCCCTTACATCATGGCTCCTGGCTTCACTGAGTTATGCAAGCCCCTTGGCCACGACAAGGCTGTGATCCATGAACAGGTTAGATAGCATCGCTGACTCAATGGACATGAATTTGAGCAGACTCCGGGAGATAGTGTAGGGTCCCGGCATGATGCAGTCCATGGGGTCACAAAGAGGGGGACACAATTTAGCAACTAAACAACAACAGTTTTTGCTAGCAAGTTAGACAGAGTCTCATGATCTTTTAGGAAAATGTCCTGTCGTGGTTTGGGAGTGGCTGGAGAGACCTCAAGGTAGGCAGATAATTGGGAAGCTAATGAAAAGGTAGGGAGCAAAGGGTCTGATCTAGGATTAGATAAAAGGCATGCCTTCAAGGGTTTGCAGTGAGGATACTGGAAGGTCACAGAGAGCCAGAGAAGTCAGTGCAAAAATACACCACGTGAAACAGGTAGATCAGGGCCCAGTTCCCAGGAAATGGATGACAAGAATAACACAGAAAGCTGGGTAGCAGGTGTTTAAGGTGAATTTCCCCTGTGGGGAATAGTAAGGGACAAACATGAGCCCTGAAGATCTGGGCATAAGGAGGCCAAGCAGTTCTCTGGCCACAAAATTCTGTTCAAGTTGCTGCCATTTTTTTTCTTTGAACTCTGGCAGTAGAGATTTTATTGCCTTCTGCTTTCAGTTCACCATATCCATGCTTCTTCTTACTATATGGTCTAAGGGGGAAAACTATATATATATATATATAATTTATATATATATATAAAATTAAGATCAGTCACTCAGTCGTGTCCGACTCTTTGTAACCCTGTGGACTGCAGCACACCAGGCCTCCCTGTCCATCACCAACTCCCAGAGCTTACTCAAACTCATGTCCATTGAGTCAGGGATGCCATCTAACTATCTCATCATCTGTCGTCCCCTTCTCCTCCCACCTTCAAGCCTTCCCAGCCATCAGGGTCTTTTTCAATAAGTCAGTTCTTCATATCAGGTGGCCAAAGTATTGGAGTTTCAGCTTCAGCATCAGTCCTTCCAAAGAATATTCAGGGCTGATTTCCTTTAGGATGGACTGGTTTGATCGCCTTGAAGCCCAAGGGACTTCAAGAGTCTTCTCCAACACCAGAGTTCAAAAGCATCAATTCTTTGGCACCCAGCTTTCTTTATAGTCCAACTCTCACACATCCATACATGACTACTGGAAAAACCATAGCGTTGACTAGATAGACCTATTTATATATATTATATACTGTATATTTTCAGGCTCCTCTGTCCATGGGAGTCTCCAGACAAGAATACTGGAGTGGGTTGCTGTTCCCTTCTCCAGGGGATCTTTCTGACCCCAGGATTAAATTCAGGTCTCCCCCATTGCAGGCAGATTCTTTACCATGTGGGCCACAAGGGAAGCCCATATAATATAAATTGTATATTTATATAATCTACCTTTATCTGCATATGCCCTTTCTTCCCATTAAAATGGGAGGAATGTTTCTTCTCTGTGTTGGGTTCCACCTGCTCAAATTTTAAGTAATCATGGTGGAGGCCTAGGGTGGAAAACTCCGTAAGTAATAAATATTCATGTGAATATTTACACTTCCCACTGAGGTGGGAAAATGTTCACAATATATTCCTAAAACTAAAAAACTCAGTCTATACAACAATATGCATGTCACTCAGTCATGTCTGACTCTTTGTGACCCCATGGACTGCAGCATACCCGACTTACCTGTCCTTTACTATCCCCCAGAGTTCGCTCAAACTCATGTCCATTGAGTCGATGATGCCATCCAGCCATCTCATCCCCTATTAACCCTTCTCCTCCTGCCCTCAATCTTTCCCAGCATTAGAGTCTATTCCAATGAGTCAGTTCTTTGCATTCTGTGCATAGTATTCATATTCTATGCATAGTAGAATATCATTTTAAACTGGTACAGATAGGCAGATGATAGATGGATATGAATGAAACTGTGTATATTAGAAGTTATTATTCCTCAATGAGTGGAGGTGGAGACGCTATATCTTCTAATTTGTATGCACAGAGTTGAATTACCTTTGTAAATTAGTTTTTAAGTTATTATTTTCAGGAAAGTCTAAAGGAAAATGGTACAAAGTAGTAGTACAGAGACAAAATGCCAGTCTCTATACTACTACTAATGAGATCCAGGACATTTCCTAGAGAGGGCTTGCCAATTAATCCCTGAGCTTTCTAGAAGACAATACAGAGAACACTCAATTAATTACTGATTCATAAATTCATAAGATAAAAACAGGCCAGTATACTAATATTGGGGTGCATATACTAGAATTGTGGTGCTGGAGAAGACTCTTGAGAGTCAACCCTAAAGGAAATCAACTCTGAATACTCATAGGAAGGACTGATGCTGAGGCTGAAGCTCCAATATTGTGACCACCTGATGCTAAAGCCAACTCATTGGAAAAGACCCTGATGTTGCGAAAGACTGTAGGTAAAGGAAAAGAGGGCGGCAGAGGATGAAATGGTTAGATAGCATCATCGACTCAATGGACATGAATTTGAGCAAACTCCAGGAGATTGTGAAGGACAGGGGAGCCTAGTGTGCTGCAGTCCATGAGGTCACAAAGAGTTGGACACGGCTTAGCGACTGGACAACAACAACAACATACTAGCATATTATTCATCCCACTTTTCAAGCAGAGAAACAGCGATATTAATTGCCCAAAATTCCAAAGCCAATATGTGGCAAAAATAAAAGTGAACACCTGCTATTTCATATCCAAATACATTCACCTCTTCATTAATATGTGTTTGTTCAAAAGAAAATGAAGTGAGAACAGAGAACACAGAGGAGGTGTCGCTTGAATTTGACCAGGAGAGTGGGCAGAATTTCAGCTCTGGGGGAAAGGAATGGAAAAGGTGTTCAAAGCAGGAGTGGAAACACTGCAAGAGAAAAGCAAGATCAGGAAACAAGCTATCTGTTATGGTTCTGGGTATTCAGCTTATATGAAATGTAAACATTCCTTACCCTGTGATTTAATGCATTAAATTTTTTTCATTAAAATCTGGTTCTAAATGTGATTCAACATCACTTAAAACATTTTCAATGGAGATAGCCTTCATGGGACTTTTGTAAAATGAAATGATACAACGTATAAAGTAGTAGTTACCTCTCATGAGTACGCACTGGATACAAATTTTAGTTGCCATTATTATTTTAATTATTATTAAGTCAATATAGTTCCTTCCACACATTCTCTAAAAGTATCATCTTAAAAACCTGTTTTAACACATGTACACCCATGGCTGATTCATGTGAATGTATGGCAAAAACCACCACAATATTATAAACTAATTAGCCTCCAATTAAAATAAATTTTTTAAAAAGTAAGTAAAAAAAAAAAAAAACAAGAAACAAAAAAAAATTGAAGCTTTCTTTCTTCCCTTCTTGCCTCCCTTGCCCCCGCCTTCCTTCTTTGCTTTCCTCCTGTCATCCATCCTTTTCTTTTTTCTAACTTCCTTTCTTTTTAACCATATCATTCCGGAGACAGTGTTCTGACATTCATTATTAAAACTAGAAAGTGACTGTAGAAATTTCAGGTCACATTGGCTGAAGAACCAAATGAGAACAAAGTGAAAAAGGAGGCAAATCATGAAGGAGGCTGTTTGCTCCCCTTCTATGTAAACTCGGGTTTCTATCCACAGCCTTAGATTTTGAACATCATCAAAGACCACTTATTTGAATAACACAATAAGAATCCCTAAGATGTATATGTAAAGAACCTGCCTGCAAATGCAGGAGACGTAGGAGATGAGGATTCGATCCCTGGGTCAGGAAAATCCCCTGGAGGAGGGCATGGTAACCCACTCCAGTATTCTTGCCTGGAGAATCCCATGGACAGAGGGGCCTGGCAGGCTACAGTCCATGGGGTTACAAAAAAACCAGACACGACTGAAGTGACTTAGCATGTACGCAGGATGTATATGACAACACACTTAAATACTGAAAGATCTGATAGACATAAAGCTACATATCAGTTGATTAAAGAACTAACTTTCTTGTTCCAGAGCCAGAACCACAGGGTTTTATCCTCTAGATCAGTGATTCTCAAAGTCTGATATTCCAACCAATGGTACCCTACTCCAGTACTCTTGCCTGGAAAATCCCATGGACAGAGGGGCCTGGTAGGCTGCAGTCCATGCGGTCACTAAGAGTCGGACATGACTGAGTGACTTCACTTTCACTTTTCACTTTCATGCATTGGAGAAGGAAATGGCAACCCACTCCAGTGTTCTTGCCTGGAGAATCCCAGAGGCGGGGGAGCCTGGTGGGCTGCCATCTATGGAGTCGCACAGAGTCAGACACAACTGAAGCGACTTAGCAGCAGCAACAGCAGCAGCAGCATTAGCTTTATGGAGTACTGTTTAGAAAAGCAAATTCTTGGTCCCACCTCAGACCCTTTGATTCAGAGATGCTTAGGGGGAAGCCCAGAAATCTGTTTTCTCAAGCCTTCCAGAGGATTCTGAGGCACACTAGAACTTGAGAATCACTGCTTTCTATAAGTCAACTTTAACAGAAGGGCATAGTCCCACAGAGTATGAAAAAAGCATAAACAGATTGTCATCTCACCATGGTCTCATGACCAGATGGGGGAGAAAGGAAATGAGCTTTCGTGGTTTGTAGCCAGGAGTTAGTTTCTCTAGCCATTTAGGCAGGTGGAAGAGATGGGTGGATGGAGGCATTGAGATAGCCAACAAGTCTTCAAGGAAATTGAGTCTGACTTTGCCCCAGTAAACAAGGTCAAGTTAAATTAGCAAGTAGCTGTGACACTGGCAGCATGATCTGGGTGTGTGCTCTGTTGCATTATACTGTCCAGAGAGATGTTATCATTCCCTCCCTCCCACTGGGCTGGCTGGATGTGTCCTCTTATTGACAGAAACAGGGACAGGATGGTTCAGTTACATCAAGGGAAGCCAGGCATCTAGGGATGGGGCTGCCAGGCGAAAGGGACACTCCAAGCCTTTGAAAACATATATTCCAAAGCCAATTACACACTAAAATTCAGATAGAACTTTGGTACCTCAACTTAAACTGTGGTATTTAATTGTATTACATCAGTCTATTTTAAATCTAAAGCCTATCTAGATTTAAATCTTAAGATTTAATTTAACTTTAGATTTAAATCTAAAGATTAATCTAAAGGCTTCAAATATTTTGAGAATCTGACATCAAAGATAGAAAGCCTCATTATAATTGGTGCTGACCTGGAGGGTCCTTGGCCCCATCCTAAAGGATTATCCTAGGGAATTCTCACAAAATCCAACTGACAACTATAATTTTTTTTAAATGTCCCCACAATTGCATCTTCATAGAGGTTTTAAAAATCATTGGAAAAAATTATTAGTATAATCTCTCCCAGTTACAATATGGTTTCTCAGATCCTTTTTAGGGCCATCTTGTATAACTAATTCATTAATCATTATATCACAATTAAATACAAAGAAGATTTAGGATTTTTAAATTAGAATATACCTTTAAACATAGAGGACTGCTTTTTCACTGGTAAAATGACAACTTTAATATAAAATACACTGAAGAATAAGATGTTTTCACTGTGGACACTTTTATGAGTAATGAATAAAAATGTCATAGTCAAACTCTATGTAAATAACATATTGACTCTATGAATAGTATTCTTTTTCTATCTATGCAAATATTTTCCATTTATACTCTATGTGCCAAGATAAAACCACTTTTAAATTACTTCCTTAAAATGGCACCACCTTCTTTATTTCTTCTAAGCTGTATGTTTACTTTTAACTCAAGATATTTTTGAAGTCTCAGCGTTCACTGGATATTGTTTAAGAAGTGAGTTAGATACTAAAATAAGAAAAAATTTAATTTAATAAAAACTCCCAAATGGATGGAATTTCTTCTGATTCTAGTTTACTGGTTTGGTTTCCAAAAATACATAGATATTATGCAAATATATAAAAATAGCTCTGTTAATACAAGAAGAGTTGTCTGTGTGTTCTGTATGTACATTGTTCTGAGTTCCTGAGAAGTATTCTGACCAGCAGCTCACTCCAACAGCAGGAATTAAGTTTCTTGGTAAACTCAGGACTCTTTTAAGAGTTTATTAATACTTGTCTAATAATGGTGCTTTGATTAAGAAAATATAATTCCCACTCAAATATCATCAGATTCCCCACTGTTAGGGATGATTTAAGTGTGATATAACAATATTTGTATCTGAGATTTCCTCATTAGTCTTAACTTTAAATAGATCATATATATGCTGGCTTGAAGTAACAATACACTGAGCTCTTTCATGGTCAGATGAAAACTTTTCACTATCAGTCCCAAGATCCCACCATCTTTAATACTTCTTAATGTCAGAAGAGTAGAGTGAACAGGAAGTAAAATGTGCCTCTCTTTAGCCCCATATGCCCTGCCACCCCCAGGCCATCATTCTGTCATCTGCCTAGAATTTAAGGAATGAGACTTTTCCATTTGATTATGTGCTTTATCTCATCTAATCTTTCCAAAAAGTCATTAAGTAATGGCTCAGATGGTAAAGAATCTGCCTGTAAAGCTGGAGACACAAGTTCAATCCCTGGGTTGGGAAGATCCCCTTCAGAAGGGAATGGCTACCCACTCCAGTATTCTTGCCTGGCGAATTCCATGGACAGAGGAGCCTGGCAGGCTACAGTCCATGGGGTCGCAAAGAGTCAGACACAACTGAGTGACTAACACTACACACTAAGTGCTTTATCTCATCTGATCTTTGTAAAAAGCCATTAAGGAAGTTCCTATTTTTACTCAGAAACTCCAAAGCCTGCACGCTTCACTACCACACAATATTAGCAGAGACACAGGTGCCTCAACCAGTTTGTATTCATGAAATGTACAAGTATCGCTCCCAAATTATGGAATCTACTGCACAGATCCTTCTTTCCAAAGACTATGATTTTTCATAATACTTGCCTTACAGTAATAGTAGTCATGATAAAGAAGAAAAATCCTGTTATCTGAGATGATTTTGTAGTTGTATTATTTAGGATTAGGTTGGCTATGTGTGACAAAAATTCCCAAACAATGATGGCTTAAACAAAACAGGAGTTCGTTTCTGTGTGATGTAAAAGCCTGGAGCTGATACAGCAGATTCTGAATCAGGGACTCAGGCCCCCTCTACTTGATTGCTCTACTGGTCCCAAGTTTACTTATGGTCCCAAATGGCTGTTGGAGTGCCAGCGATTATATGTGATTACATACAACTTCTACAGCCAGCAGAAATAGTGGGTGGGGAAAGGGCATATCTCCTTTTTTTTTTTTTAAATAAAGAAGTTTGTACATAAAACTGTTTACATTATATGAGTCTCCCGCATTGTAGGCAGACGCTTTACCGTCTGAGCCACCAGGGAAGTCTTACATTATATAGGATGGCCAGAACTTAGTTACATGGGCACCCCTGCCTATAAGGGAGGAAGAAAAGTTCTCTTTATTCTGAATTATCACGATGCTTGCTGAAGTCTGATGCTTATTATGAAGGAAGAATAGGGTATGATTAGATTTGGATTTAGGGGATCAGCACACAGTCTCTGCTCAGAGGGGGTCCGGGGCGGGGGGTGGTTCATCCATGCTGAGAGGACAGCAGGGTGAACTCAGGACTATGAAGGAAAGGATAGCATATGTCCATAAAGGTCTGGGCCGAATGTAGCCAGATCTTTAAATTTTTTAAAGAGAAGCCAGGACACTGGATTTTTATGTGAAATTTCTTGATTTTTAATTACCAGTTGATTAAAATATTTTTTAAAAATGGTGTGGGCCAAATAAAACCCATCTGTGCCAAGGCCTCAGACTGACAGTTTGCTTCCTTTGATCTAAAAGAACTGGTTTTGTTTCTTTTTTTAGCTTTATTTTCAATTAAACAACATACTGACTGAGGAGTACAATGTGTATGGTACCATGTTAAGGCCAATGAAAGACAAAAAGATGTAATCTTTCATTGGAACAAGGCAGTCTCTGATATAGGAGATAGGGTTCATGACTAGAATTTTTTAAACAAGAGGTTGCAGTAACTCATTTTTAGTTTTATTTCCTTTTGGTTTTGACCCAGTTTCTTTACCTGACCCCCAACACCGTATCTTATTTCCTTTGATCTTTTCCCCAGTTTTAATAGTTTCCATTCCCACTTCAGTTCAACCAAGCAAATAATTCCATCCCTCAAAGTATGTATTTATAAATGCATCTCTTAGAAATATCAAATAGTCTCTTCCTTATTTTGTTGGCAGTGTTCTATTCTACTGAAAAATTGCTTTAAGCCTTTCTTTACATGCTCTCATCCTTGTAAGTTTAACCATATACACTTGTATGATATAATTTATATCTGAACTTTTTATCCTCAGAAGAATGTGTGATAGGACAAAACTTATTAATATGACTAATATGTAAGTGTCTACAACATTCGCTACTGCTCCTCCCAGTAGGTGAGAGACATGGAAAAGCCACCAGTACCACTCAGGCAGTTCTCTTGACCTGCCCTGGAAGACCCAGGATGCCCAATCCTCCCACTGTCCTCTGGTGCTGTCATAACTGGCAGACTGGAGTCAGGACCTGCTATATAATTTGCAGGGACCAGAGTTTAGACTTGTAAATAATTTCAAGACATTGATGTCAAAGCATTAAACTAAGCATGAGGTGCTTCTGAGTGCAGGGTGCTACGTTGGCTACAAAGCTCTCAGGGCCATGAAGTTGGCCACGACTGTGGCTGTGGACCTGTGGACATTTGGAGCCAGAAAAGTTTGCTGGAATGCTGGTAGCAGGAAAACATGGCCCAGAGACATGGGATGAGGTATTTTTTTCAGGGGCATATTGGGGTGAGAGAAGTACAGAGGTCGTTTATAGTATGAGCAAAGGGAGGGAATGGAAAGGTTAAAGACTTCTTGTTTGGAGTGTTATAGTCTTCATGTCTCCCTTTAGGGTGTTCAAGAAATAGAACTGAAAAAAAAAAAAAAGGAAAAAGAAAATAGAAGTGAAGAGGATAGATCTAGAGATAATCATACTAAGTGAAGCTAAGTGATACAGAGAAAGACAAATATCATATTGTATCACTTACACGTGAAATTGAAAATAATGATACAAATGAACTTATTTACAGGACAGAAATAGACTCACAGACAGAGAAAAATTTATGGTCACCAAAGGGGAAACAAGGGGAGGGATAAATCTGGAATTTGGGATTGACATGTACATCAATTCAGTTCAGTTCAGTCACTCAGCTGTGTCCAACTGTTTGTGACCCCATGGACTGAAGCACGCCAGGCCTCCCTGTCTATCACCAACTCCCAGAGTTTACTCAAACTCATGTCCATTGAGTCGGTGATGCCATCCAACCATCTCATTCTCTCTGGTCCCCTTCTCCTCCCACCTTCAATCCTTCCCAGCATCAGGGTCTTTTCCAGTGAGTCAGTTCTTTGCAGCAGGTGGCCAAAGTTTTGGAGTTTCAGCTTCAGCATCAGTCCTTCCAATGAATATTCACGACTGATTTCCTTTAGGATTGACTGGTTTGATCTCCTTGCAGTCCAAGGGACTCTCAGGAGTCTCCTCCAACACCACAGTCCAAAAGCATCAATTCTTTGGTGCTCAGCTTTCTTTATAGTCCAACTCTTACACCCATACATGACTACTGGAAAAACCATAGCTTTGACTAGACGGACCTTTGTTGGAAAAGTAATGTCTCTGCTTTTTTAATATGCTGTCTATGCTGACATGTATGTACATGCACTGTACATAAAAAATAATAAGAACCTATCATATAGCACAGGGAAATATATTTAATATCATATAATAGCCTATAATGGGAAAGAATCTGAAAAAAATACATATACATGTATATATGTGTAACTTTGCTGCATACCTAAAACATTATAAATCAACTATACTTGAATTAAAATTTTAAATTAATTATTTTAAAAAAGAAGAAATGGAAATGAAGAAACAGTTATTTTGAAAGGTTGTTTTATTCTGTAAGAGTCTGTGCCATTCAGGGAGTGAGAGACATGGGGGTCATAACTATATATCATTTTAGAGTTAGTAGCAATCTCACTATTTAGGTGATTGCTGAAATTTTCAGAGTCATGGCAGTTTGTTGGCACTGATGACCTGTGATAAAGAAAACATGATGCTTCACTGACTTCCTTCCTTCCTTTAACAAATGTGAAGTCTTTCATTATCTTCCAGTAAGAAGCTTAAATATTTTCACTTAATTATCATTAAAGTTAAGCAACCAAATGATTACTTTCCAGATACAATTGGAAAGAAGATCATAATGAATCTTGTTTCTTCATAACTGCTACCCTGTATGCCACTTCACTCACCAGAAGCTATGTTCAAGGACAAGATCTGCTTAGGTCTTCTCAACTTGTTCCCCATTACCTCCTACACACTTGTCTGTCCGTGGCTGCCTACCATCTTCACTCTTTTCTCTATGCCTCCAGACTCCCAATTCCCATCCAAATGCTCTTACATCATCATTCTCTGCCCAGAAAGTTCCTTCAGCCTCCTTGCCTGGAGTAATATGTCACTTTTCACCAAAAATATAGTTCATATAGGTTCTAAATATGACTTTACCGCTACTACTAAGTCGCTTCAGTCGTGTCCGATTCTGTGCGACCCCATAGATGGCAGCCCACCAGGCTCCATCCCTGGGATTCTTCAGGCAAGAACACTAGAGTGGGTTGCCATTTCCTTCTCCAATGCATGAAAGTGAAAAGTGGAAGTGAAGTCGCTCAGTCGTGTCCCACTCTTAGCGACCCCATGGACTGAAGCCTACCAGGCTCCTCTGCCCATGGGATTTTCCAGGCAGGAGTACTGGAGTGGGGTGCCATTGCCTTCTCTGAAATATCACTTTATGTATGTGCTAAGTCACTTCAGTCGTGTCGTGTCCAACTCTTTGCGACCCTAAGGACTGTAGCCCGCTAGGCTTCTCTGTCCACGGGATTCTCCATGCAGGAATACTAGAGTGGGCTGCCATGCCCTCCTGCAGGGGATCTTCCCATTGCAGGGATTGAACCCAGGTCTCCTGTGGCTCCTGCATTGCAGGCAGATTCTTTACTGCTGAACCACCAGTGAAGACCTAAATATCACTTTAATACTATCAATTTTTAATCCCCTCTGGAAAAAGTCTCTTCTTCTTGGAGATTCATGCAACTTGCTGTCCCTCCTTGTCATTGGAAACCATCTGATTCTGGTCACTCCTCCCTGTTGAGGGAACCTCAAAATTCTTAGCTGCCTTGTCTCCCCACCAAGCTCATCCCCAAAATATCTAGCCTTGAATCAGCCTTATCATCCACCTCACTCCTTCACCTCCAGGGCCAGACTATAGGAGAAAATCACATAAGTGTTGGGATTTTTGCTGCCAGAAACATACAGCCTCCATAGGCTTCCAGTAGTATTTGCCACTTCCCCATATGTCCCTAGTGAATGGTCTCATCAAATCTTCACAAGATCTACTGAAAATATTTGGAATTGCCATCTATGCTGGTACTGACTTCTTTTTGCTTATATATTAACCTTTCCTATCCCAATAAATAAATGTATTTTATACGTGGGCTTCCCTCATAGCTCAGTTGGTAAAGAATCCACCTGCAATGCAGGAGATCTCAGTTTGATTCCTGGGTCAGAAAGAATTGCTGGAGAAGGGATAGACTACCCACTCCAGTATTCTTGGGCTTCCCTTGTGGCTCAGCTGGTAAAGAATCTGCCTGCAGTGCAGGAGACCTGGGTTCAATCCCTGATTTGGAAAGATACCTAGAGAAGGGAAAGGTTACCCACTCCAGTATTCTGGTCTGGAGAACTATACAGTCCATGGAGTCACAAAGAGTAAGACACGACTGAGCAACTTTAACTTTCATCAGTTCAGTTCAGTCGCTCCGTCGTGTCCAACTTTGTGACCCCATGGACTGCAGCATGCCAGGCCTCCCTGTCCATCACCAACTCCTAGAGCTTACTCAAACTCATGTCCATCAAGTTGGTGATGCCATCCAACCATCTCATCCTCTGTTGTCCCCTTCTCCTCCCACCTTCAATCTTTCCCAGCATCAGGGTCTTTTCAAATGAGTCAGTTCTTCGCATCAGATGGCCAAAGTATTGGAGTTTCATCTTCAGCATCAGTCCTTCCAATGAATATTCAGGACTGATTTCCTTTAGGATGGACTGGTTGGATCTCCTTGCTGTCCAAGGGACTCTCAAGAAGTCTCCTCCAACACCACAGTTCAAAAGCATCAATTCTTCGGCACTCAGTTTTGTTTATAGTCCGACTCTCACATCCATACGTGAAGTGAAGTGAAGTGAAGTGAAGTGAAGTCACTCAGTTGTGTCTGACTCTTTGCAACCCCGTGGACTGTAGCCTACCAGGCTCCTCCGTCCATGGGATTCTCCAGGCAAGAATACTATTGGAAAAACCATAGCTTTGACTACACGGACCTTTGTCCATCATTACCAAAGTAATGTCTCTGCTTTTTAATATGCTGTCTAGGTTGGCCATGACTTTTCTTCCAAGGAGCAAGTGTCTTTTAATTTCATGGTTGCAGTCACCAAACCCCAGTGATTTTGGAGCCCCCCAAAAGAAAGTCAGTCACTATTTCCACTGTTTCCCCATCTATTTGCCATGAAGTGATGGGACCAGATGCCATGGTCTTCGTTTTCTGAATGTTGAGTTTTAAGCCAACTTTTTCACTCTCCTCTTTCACTTTCATCAAGAGGCTCTTTAGTTCTTCGCTTTCTGCCATAAGGATGGTGTCATCTGCATATCTGAGGTTATTGATATTTCTCCCAGCAATCCTGATTCCAGCTTGTGCTTCTTCCAGCCCCACATTTCTCATGATGTACTCTGCATATAAGTTAAATAAGCAGGGTGACAATATACAGCCTTGATGTACTCCTTTCTGATTTGGAACCAGTCTGTTGTTCCATGTTCAGTTCTAACTGTTGCTTCTTTACCTGCATACAAATTTCTCAGGAAGCAGGTCAGGTGATCTGGTATTCTCATCTCTTTCAGAATTTTCCACAGTTTATTGTGATCCACACAGTCAAAGGCTTTGGCATAGTCAATAAAGTAGAAATCAATATTTTTGTGGAACTCTCTTGCTTTTTCGATGATCCAACAGATGCTGGCAATTTTATCTCTGGTTCCTCTGCCTTTTCTAAATCAGTTTAAACATCTGGAAGTTCATGGTTCACATACTGCTGAAGCCTGGCTTGGAGAATTTTGAGCATTACTTTGCTAGCATGTGAGATGAGTGTAACTGTGCAATAGTTTGAACATTCCTTAGCATTGCCTAACTTTGGGATTGGAATTAAAACCGACCTTTTCCAGTCCTGTGGCCAATGATGAGTTTTGCAAATTTGCTGGCATATGGAGTGCAGCACTTTCACAGCATCATCTTTTAGAATTTGAAATAGCTCAACAGGAATTCCACCAACTCCACTAGCTTTGTTCATAGTGATGCTTCCTAAGACCCATTTGACTTCACATTCCAGGATGTCTGGCTCTAGGTGAGTGATCACACCATCATGGTTAGCTGGGTCATGAAGATCTTTTCTGTATAGTTCTTCTGTGTATTTTTGCCACCTCTTCTTAATATCTTCTGCCTCTGTTAGATCCATACCCTTTCTGTCCTTTATTGTGCCCATCTTTGCATGAAATGTTCCCTTGGTATCTCTAATTTTCTTGAAGAGATCTCTAGTCTTATAAATAAAGTTGGGTGTGGACTTTTTCATTTCCTGCCCCTCTATTTTGGAGAAGGCAATGGCACCCCACCCAGTACTCTTGCCTGGAAAATCCCATGGACGGAGGAGCCTGGTAGGCTGCAGTCCATGGGGTCACTAAGAGTTGGACACGACTGAGCAACTTCACTTTCACTTTTCACTTTCATGCATTGGAGAAGGAAATGGCACCCCACTCCAGTGTTCTTGCCTGGAGAATCCCCGGGACGGGGGAGCCTGGTGGGCTGCCATCTATGGGGTCGCACAGAGTCGGACACGACTGAAGCAACTTAGCAGCAGCAGCAGCAGCCCCTCTACTTATTAACAAGTCTGTAACTGCATCCACCCTGTGGTAAACTGATTGCATTAATGAACCAAATTAATGACTTCCTTTTTCCACACCCTTTGCCCTATAATTTTGTAGTCACTTCTCATTCTGATCCTAGGCTTGGCTATGTGACTTTCTATTGTGAAGGATTACAAAGTACCTGTATGTCTCTACCTTCTTTTTTGAAATCCTATCATAGCCTTGCAAAGAAGCCAGACTAAAAATACAAAACAAAACAAAAAAAAAGAGAGAGAGAGAGTGAGAGAAATAAAAGAGAAAAGAAGCCCAGTCTAAGAGTATGAGAGCACATAGAGCAGAGCTAAACTGTCCTATCCCAAAGCAGCCTTGTTAGCCAGCCCCTAGACTTATCCCTCAGCTGACCACAGATAAATGAACAAACCTTATGATAAGATTCGCCACATCTGATCCAGCAGAGCTAAGTTGTAGACCTGCAGACTCATGAGAAATAAGAAATGATTGTTGTTTTCAGTGACTAAGATTTGGAATGGTTTGTTATGCGCAAAAGCTAATACAGGCTCTAAATGTCTCTTTCTCCATACAAAAGGATGAAGTAAACCTTCTCTTTCTTAAGGCACAGTCTTCTACTTGCTTTTATCCTATTCCTGCCTGTATGCTTTCAGATCTCAACCATTCCAATTATTTCTCTATTCTTATATTCTCATCTTATTGTTGTCTTTTCACCTCTTTCCATAATATACAAACATGTTTAAATCTAATTAAAATAAAACATACACACAAAAAAGTAAGCCTATGTCTTCAGCAAGTTACTGACCTATTCTATTATTGCTTCCATTTATATATTTTAAAAGAATAGTCTATACATGTGCATTTGTCTGGATTTGCCATAGAAACAGAACCAACAGGATGTGTTACATATAGAGAGAGATTTATTTTAAGGAACTGACTTATGCAATTATAGAGGCTGGCATACATGCGTGCTAAGTTGCTTCAGTCGTGTCTGACTCTTTGCCACCCATGAACTGTAGCCTGCCAGGCTCCTGTCCTTGGGATTCTCCAGGCAAGAAAACTAGAGTGGGTTGCCACGCCCTCCTCCAGGGAATCTTTCCAACACAAGGATGGAACCCAGGTCTCTTATGTCTCCTGCACTGGCAGGTGGGTTCTTTACTACTAGCGCCACCTGGGAAGCCCTTTGATGTTGTTCAGTTGCCCAGTCACGCGAACTCTTTGTGACCCCATGGACTGCAGCATGCCAGGCCTTCCTGTCCCTCACCATCTCCTGGAGTTTGCCCAAGCTCATGTTCACTGCATCAGTGATGTCCTCTAGCCATCTCATCAATAAGGAAAGCCTTTAGTGAGTCTAAAATCTGATAAGGTAGGTCAGTGGGCTGGAGACTCAGCGAAGAGTTGCAGTTCAACCCCAAAGGCAGAGGTGTGTTGGCAAAATTGCTTCTTGCTTGAGGGGAGGTCAGTCTTTGGTCTATTAAGGCCTTTATCTGATTGGATGAGGCCCAGCCACATAACGGTGAGTAATCTGTTACTAAAAGGCCACTGATTTACATGTTCATCTCATCCCAAAAACACTTTCACAGAAACATCCGTGTAATACTTCACCAAATATTTGGGCACCGTGGTCCAGCCAAAGGAACACATAAAATTAGCCATTATAACTTGCTGTCTTCATTTTTTGTACTCATTAATCATTCGCCTTTTCAGTTACCACCTTATTAATGTACCCAAGGCAATGGATACTGCCAAACACTCTCTTTTCTTTTGTTCCTTTACTTCCTTTTGCCTCCTTCCTACCTTGCTTTCTATCTATTTGCTGCTCTTTAGTTTTCTTTATGCCACTCTTCCTTTATCTGCTTCTTTCATGATCCTGAGGGTTGTGCTTCCCAGACTACCTGGGTCATATCATATACTAGTGGTATTAACTACCAAATTTATATCTTCCATTTGGCCCTCTCTTTTGAGTTTCATATATTCATTCATTTATTCACAGAAGGTATTAACAGCATGCTATATATTTTATTGAGTACTTAAACACTATTGGGGTGTGTGACAACCTCTAAAATGACCCCCAAGATCCCTGCCTCCTGTTAATCATATCCCCCATTTAATCCCTTCCCTGTAATGTGAGCTTCTAAAGAACAGAACACAGCAAAAGTGATGAGATGCCACTTCTGAGATTAGGTTACAAAAAGACTCTGGCTTCTGTCTTGTTCACCTCTCCTGTCCTTTCCTGGCTCACTCTGTCTTTCTTAGAGTCCTCATGTAGGGGAAGCAAGCTGACATGCTGTTTGAAAAACCTTGTGGTTTATAGATAGTCAGTGGGAATTTGTTGTATGAGGCAGGGAGCTCAAATCTGGTGCTCTGTGACAACCCAGAGAGGTGGGATGGGGTGGAAAGTGGGAGGGAGGTTCAAGAGGGAGGGGACGTATGTATACCTATGGCTGATTCATGTTGATGTATGGCAGAAACCAACATAATATTTTAAAACAATTATCCTCCAATTAAAAATAAATAAAAACAAAACAAAAGCTTTATGTAGAGGCTTGTATGCAAAGGAACTCGGTCTCCAGACAACAGCCAGCAGGGACCTGAGACCTGCCACCAGTCACATGAGTGAGCCTAGAAGCAGGTCCTCTCCCAGTTGAGTCTTGCTTGAATTGATTGCCACTCTGCTAGATACCTTTACTGCAGTCCTGTGAGAAACCCTGAGTCAGAGGCACTCAGCTAAGTTGCACCTAGATTTTTGACCCACAGAAATTATGAGAAAATAAATATTTGTGATTTTAGGCTGCTAAGTTTGGTATAATTTGGTTTACAGTGATTGATGACTAGTAGAGGACTACCCTGTCCTCTAGGTCAGGGTCACACTGCTTATTCTACTTATATGCAGAGTACATCATGAGAAATGCCAGGCTAGACAAAGCAAGCTGGAATCAAGATTGCCAGGAGAAATATCAGTAACCTCAGATATGCAGATGACACCATCCTAATGGCAGAAAGCAAAGAGGAACTAAAGCGCTCTTGATGAAAGTGAAAGAGGAGAGTGAAAAAGGTGGCTTAAAACTCAACATTCAAAAAGCGACGATCATGGTATCCAGTCATTACTTCAAGGCAAATAGATGGGGAAACATTGGAAACAGTGATAGACTGTTGGGCTCTGAATCACTGTGGATGGTGACTACCCCCATGAAATTAAAAGACACTTGCTCCTTGGAAGAAAAGTAATGACAGACCTAGACAGCATATTAAAAAGCAGAGACATTACTTTGCCAACAAAGGTCTGTCTAGTCAAAGCTATGGTATTTTTCAGTAGGCATGTATGGATGTGAGAGTTGGACAATAAAGAAGGCTGAGTGCCAAAAAATTGATGCTTTTGAACTTAGGTGCTGGAAAAGACTCCTGAGAATCCCTTGGACAGCAGGCAGATCAAACCAGTCAATCCTAAAGGAAATCAACCCTAAGGAAAGGAATATTCATTGGAAGGACTGAAGCTGAAGCTCCAATACTTTGGCTACATGACACGAAGAGCTGACTCACTGGAAAAGACCCTGATGCTGGGAAAGACTGAAGGCAGGAGGAGAAGGAGACAACAGAGGATGAGATGACTGGATGGTATCACTGACTCAATGGACATGCGTTTAAGCAAACTCCAGGAGATGGTGAAGGACAGGGAAGCCTCATGTGCTACAGTCCATGGGGTTCCAGAGTCAGACACAACTGAGTGACTCAACAAGAGGACTACCCAGGATTCAAAGTCAAATAAGGAAGAGCCCTGACATGCAACAATCCTGTAGACTATCAAGGGTGATAGAAAAGTGGCTATGGTCACACTATAGTATAATAGGTGTTATAGAAACATACACAGTGAGTGATGGGAGCACAGAGAGAAGAGAATTTCCATCCTGCTTGAAGATTGAAGGTTTTAACTGGCAGATTTTATTTTTGTCATTGAATGAGCAGGCTAAGTCATTTGATCAAAATGAGGAGAAATGGTGATGGGATACCTGATGAGAAAATGAATTTCTAGAACCTCTACTGGAAAGAATAGTTGAAAGATTTATGAAAGAAGCCAGTGATGATATCTAGGCAGTGAGGAGTTGGGTTAAGAATCATGGACTTGCAGAATCTCCAGTTGAGACTAGGGTTTACTTTTTTAAAATGTTCTTGGCAATATGTATATAAGATTACAGAAGTTGATGATTGGATTTGGGATCTCAGAGAAGATAAAACAGAAAAGCAAAGGACTGAGGAAGAAAAAGAGCAAGACAATTCTTTTTTTTTTTTTTTTTTGCTCTGATCCCCAGTGTTTGAAGAGGTTAATTCTCTCCTAAGGGCAGGGGAAAAAAAGTGGTAGAGAGTTGCCTTCCTGTAGGTAGAGAGTTACCACATTAGGATCAAGACAATTCTTATAGTCCCAGTGGAGTTTAGATTGGATAGAGAAAGTAAGACAATCAAAGCGGCCAAGAGTTTGGGGAAATGTCACCAAATCTGACCTCCTACCAATCACTAGGGCCAAGGGAGTCAGTGCTAGGTTTGACTTAAGCCTAGGTCATATACTCCAGTCCTGAGTTGGAGGAGACTTCTAGCTGAGAGTGGGAAAGAATGATTATGCAGAAGGAAATTCAGGTTTTCTACCATGAGAAGAGTGAATGGATGCTTTATAGCAGAGACCTCTGGTTTCCTACAGTAGTGTTCATTTCTTCCAGAGTAAGAGAACCCCTAGTTTTTAGGGGTGGGGGAAGCACATAATGATAGTATTTCCTAGTCTCCTGCAGCTAGGAATGGCCATGCAACTAATAAGCTGATCAAAGGGATATGGACAGAAGTGGTGTGTGTGCCATTTCTGGACCATGTTCTTAAGGGGAATGGGATGTCATTCCATTTCCCTTTATTCCTTTTCTGTCCGCTCGAATATGGTTGTGGTGGTGAGCCAACTTGAACCATAAGGAAGACATTCTATTCCTAGGGAGGGCAGAACAACAGGAGGAGTTTGTAATCCCTGGATGATGTCATGGATCCTTTGTCATCCTACATGAGGAATAATTAAACTACAGTTTTTAAAAAGCCTCTTTTAATGTGGTTCTCTGTTACAAGTGACTGGACCTACCTTTCAACTAATTCAGATGTCCAGTAAAAAAAGATATGCTGGGAATATAAATGACCATAGCATAAGACAGAAAGTAGCAAGCAATAAACAGAGGCACAGATAAACAGGATACAGAGAAAAATCACTTCGAGCCAGACTGTGAACTTTCAAAAGAGATTAAAGTTTCTGATCAGTGACAGACCACAGACTGTCTATAAGTGGTGGAATGCAGGCGGGGAAATGTGCCTCAACAGCTGATTATTCCAGACAGGCCGGCGGCAGTGGTGATGGTGATGTGGCATGATAGTGACAACTGGCCCATGCATCCAGCTCACCCAAGCAACATTTGGACCTTGATATACTTATTTAAATTAGTTGTGGTTTGGGTTGATGCTTCTTGACAATGATCTTAAAAATTAAGAAATAGGGGTGGAAGAAATCCTAGCGACTAGGAAAACATTCTGCTCAATGCACTTCAAAAGACAATAATAATTACAGTGATGCTAAGTAAGTCTTGTACATAGCCAGTAAAACCCAGGACTTCTAACTCCCCGGCCATTGAGGGCTAAAGGCTTCTATATACTTAATTTGTAAAGAATCCCTGTGAAGGTTTCTTCTCCAGCAAAATACTAACCTCAAGTTGCTATCTGCAAAGCCCATCGGTTACTCTAGTAGACAATGGTGGTAGTGGTTTAGTCGCTAAGTTGTGTCCAACTCTCGCAACCACATGGACTGTAGCCCGCCAGGCTCCTTCGTCCATGGGATTTCCCAGGCAAGAATATTGGAATGGGTTGCCGTTTTTCTCCAGGGAATCTTCTCAACCCAGGCATGGAACCTACACCTGCATTGCAAGAGGATTCTTTTACCGCTGAGCCACGAGGGAAGCCCTGGTGGACAGTACTGAGACAGAACATTACCATCATGTCAGAAAGTTCTACAGGATAGCCCACAGATCTAAGAGAGATGTCTCTCTCTCCTGCCAATCCTCAATCTTGGCCTCAGTCTGTGCATAACCCAAACCCAAAGATTGGTCCCCAAGCTCTTCCACTTCCTAAAGAAGATTTAAAACTGGTAACGACAACAAAAGTCGTTTGGCCTAGTCCCGCTAAGAAGGGGACACGGCAACAGAACACCAAGATTCTTCCACAACAGTCAGTAGAGCAAGTGGGCGGTAAAAAAGTAGCCGGGACCAGACGTGGGGGTGGAAGAAGAGGCAAAGGGGCGGGGATGAGCGCCGCGCGCTCGGACTGACGCCTGCATGAGGCCGGGGGCGGGGCCGCGCGCCGCTGGGCGGGGCCGCGCGCGGCGGGCCAGGGAGGAGGGGGAGCCCGGCGGCCGGCGCGCTAGCCTAGCCGTGCGTGCTCACGTGACAGGTCCGCGAGGTCCCGCTCGCGCAGTCGTCTGGGCGAGCGAAGATGGCGGCCGAGAGGGAGCCTCCTCCGTTAGGGGACGGGAAACCCACCGACTTTGAAGAGCTGGAGGACGGAGAGGACCTGTTCACCAGCACTGTCTCCACCCTGGAGGTGAGACCGCGTCGCCGTGGGTGCTTCGCTCCGTTGCTGCCGCGCATCTCACCTTTTGGTGCTTGCCCTGCCTCGACTTGACCCTCCGCGTCACCCCCCAACCCCCAGGTTTGCAAGGACCTGGTTGGGGCGACACCTGTGACGCGGGCCCCACCTCGCGTACCTGTCATTGGGCTGGAGTTGGCCTGGGCGGCCAGGCCTGCTTAGGAGAGCGAACTGCGGGGCCGGGGGCCGACCTGATCCCCTGAGGGCCAGGACCGGACAGAGCATCGAGTGTCCTTTCCCCGCTCAGCTGGCCCTCCGTGGTGTCACTTGCGCCTTTCCTTCCAGAGCTCTGAAGGTCTTGCCTTGGGTCTCAGCACACCTCCTGGCGCTGCGGTGCAACCCCCGCAGCCTCTTTGAAGAGGTGCTTGCTTTTCCCTTCCCAAGGGAGGGTGTGCCTCTGAAAAGGGAGAGCAGTGAAGAGAGCGCTCTGAGTGGCCGGGGCGCTGGAGGGACCGTGTGGGTGCACTTTTCCCGGTCCTGGACCTTCAAGGACTGCTAGTTCCCCTTGAGGGACGTACCTCTGTTTTAGACTGTTAAATAGGTAAATGAATTTGGCCGGTTTTGTTTGTCTTTAGTTTCTAAGCCTTTTAAGGATCATAGTGTTGATAAAATACAAAGTTGAAGGCAGGGAGTAGTCCAGGAAACTGCTAGGCACTAGGGGAAGTTTTTTTTTTTTTTTTTAAGTTACCAGGGGAGAAATAACAGATCCTCACTCCTTTTTCCTCTTTTCTCGCATGATCAGCGATCTCTGAAGCTACGTGTTCCTGTTTTTGTCAAAGGAAACGCCCTCTATGAACTTAACTGTATTGGGCCTCCTGAATCTAGTTCATGTTTCAGTTGCTTTGCCTTTGATGAGAGCACACACACCTGATAGCCGAACTCTAAGTGTGTGTATGTGTATTAAAATACAAGCAAATTTCCCAAAGAGTTGTTTACCTTAGACTGTGAAAGTGAAGTCGCTCAGTCGTGTCCGACTCTCTGCGACCCCATGGACTGTAGCCTACCAGGCTCCTCTGTCCATGGGATTTTCCAGGCAGTAGTACTGGAGTGGATTGCCATTTCCTTCTCCAGGGGATCTTCCCGACCCAGGGATTGAACCCGGGTCTCCCACATTGTAGACAGACGCTTAACCGTCTGACCTTAGACTGTACTTCCTTATAAAGTGCTTTTTTAATAAGCTTCCCTAGCTTGATCCACTCTGCACCAAATTAATTGAAAATTATTGTAGCATATCCTTTATTTAGCTTTCAGTTACGTGGAACTGGTAACTTCCCTGACCGTTTTCAGTACTGACCATATTCTGCTAATTGTATATGCGTGTTCCTGGCCAAACCTCACCTCTCCTCAAGATTATAGGCTTTTGGGGGCTAGGGGTAGTACCTTTTTCATCTTTGTGTTCCTCACAAAATCTCGAACATTTGCATTTTGCAAATATTTGTTGAATGAATTGTCAAAACCAGCATCTCCTAAGATTTAATAAAAATTGTCTTGCACAGCAAATTACCTTTTGGGGATAGTATCCTTGTAGTCCTTTATACTTTACAGCTACTTAACATGTTTTGAAAGGTAATGTCTATGCAGGATTGTAAGACCTGGATTCCCTGTGGGACTACAAAGATTTTCCACCAACAAGGATCAGAATAAACTTAACATAGTGTAAACTAGAATATTGTGAACACTAAGCATTCTGTTTAATTGAGATCTTTGTAAAGTGGAGTAAAAGGAACTACAGTTTCTATTTCCCATTTGGATGGGCCTGTTTAATAAGGTTGTGTGTGTAAGTGTGTGTGTGTGTGTGTGTGTGTGTTTTCCCCCCAGTTAAAGTCTATAGAGTTCTGAGTATGAATACATGTATTGTGGTTAGTGCATTATGAAAGCTTTCTAAAATGTTGGTTTTGATTAGTCATCTAAACCCTTTATTTCATGAGACTCAGGATATTTTCAAGTAGTATAACTGTGAAGCTTATAAATTGAGAATAATTATTTTTTGCTTTTCAAGCTATTTTTGGGAAGGGTACATAGCAGTACTTATTAGTATACCAAAGCTGCTGTAAAGGAATATTTTTTCAGCATGTCACTTTTCTTTTGAATAGAATAGTGCTTCTCAAACTTCAGTGTGGAGGAGAAACTACAGGATTCTTGTTTAAAATGCAGGTACCTTTGCCTCACTAGAATCTGCATGTTTCCTGAGTGTTCTCTATCATTGCTTTTCAAACTTCATATGTCAGTTACCTGGAGATCTTGTTAAAGTGCAAATTTTGATTCTGTTGGGCTGGGATAAGCCAGTGTTCCACATTTTTAACAAACTCTCATTGTGACATTGCTGCTAGTTCATAGACAGGGATGAGTTGCAAAGCTCCAGGTGATTCTGATGCAGGTCATCTGCTTTGAACAGTTATTACCTAAGCTATAAAGTATAATAGACATAAAAATTAACATCTATTTTAAAAAAAGAGTTTTAAAAATGTTCATGTAGGAACTTTCTCCTTTGAGGGCATTGGGAGTAAAAAAGTCAATTGAAATCCATATAAGTAAAGAATTATACACAGCTTCAATATCATAATTGTTAACCTTGTAGTGACTGTACAACTTAGTGTATATGTATGCTGTGAGTATATTTTAATCCCAGTATTAAAATCCTTTCTTTTCAAAATGAAGAACAGTCACATAAAGCCATGTTCAGTAGTTAAAGCATATTTGAAACATCTAGTTGTGTTTCTGTTGTGACTGTGAAACAAAGTGGTGAAGGGCTGGCATAGGGAACATGGAAAGAAATGAGAAGGGAAAAAAATCTGGCAAAAGCTTGTTTTGTTTTGTTTTGTTTTTGGTAACTGAGAGGCTTTAGATGGTTTTGCAATGCTGCCTTAAAACAAACAAAAAAAGATGATACAGCTCTAAGGTTAAGAGGTGCTTGCCCTAAAGTAGCATGAAGTAGTAAGACAGGAAATTTATGTGTTACATGCCTGTTCTTTTCTTTTTTTCAGTTGCCCTGGGTCTTTGTTGCTATGCGAGGGCATTCTCTAGTTGTGAGGAGCGGGGGCTCCTCTCCAGGTAGTAATCTCTAGATGCGGGCTTCAGTGTTTGCGGCTCCCAGGCTCTAGAGCACAGGTCTATAACCACTAGGTTATGGCACACAGGCTTAGTTGCTCCACAGCACGTGGAATCTTCCTGGATCAGGGATTGAACCCATGTCTCCTGCACTGGCAGGTGATTCGTATCCACTGAGCCACCAGGGAAGCTCTGTTCCTTTTTTTTTTTTTAATTTTTGTTGGAGTGAATTAATAGTTGATTTGCAATGTTGTTCATTTTTTAGTTCATAGACCATGCAGTTACCCATGTAATACGTACAATTTTGTGGGCTTTGGTATATTCACAGATATTGCAACATTTTTATCACCTCAGAAAGAAACCCTGTACCCTTTAACTATCACCCCCGTCCCCATTCCCTAAACCCCTCTGCCCTCAACCTTAGGCAACTACTAATTCACTTTCTATCTATATATTCCCTATTCTGGACCTCATATGAATGAAATCATGTAATATGTGGTCTTTTGTGACTGACTTTTTTCACTTAACCTGATGTTTTCAGAGTCTGTGTATGTATTCCTTTCTATCCCTGAAAAACATTCCATTGTGTGGCTATACCTTATTTTGTTTATCCATTTTGTCATTTGTTGGACATTTGCATTGTTTCCACATTTTGCGTATCATTATTATTGCTAGAACATATGATGACTCTGCTTTTAATCAATTGAGGAATTGCTGGAGTAGTTTCTCAAAATGGCCACACCGTTTTACATACCCACCAGCCATGTATGAGGGAACCAATTTTTCCACATCCTCACCAATACTTGTTGTAATTTGACTTTTTTATTCTGTCCATCATAATGCTTGAGAAATGGTATCTTAGTGTGGTTTTGATTATATTTTCTTTTTTTATGAATTTAAGTTTTTATTTGTGTGTTTCACTGTAGTGCTGTGATAACAAAAATGACATCTGTATACCAGAACATACATATATCAACAGTAAGATTAATTATATTTTCTTAAAGACTAAATTAAGTCTTTCTTAAGACTTAAGACTATATTAGATGTTCTTAAAGATTATATTTTCTTTTCATGTTCTTGTTGGCCGTTTGTACATTATGAAGAAATGTCTATTCAGTGCCTTTGCTCACTTTTTAGTTGGGTTGTCTTTTTATTTATAAGAATTTTTTTGTGTATTCTAGATGCAAGTTCCTTGTCAGATACATAATTTGCAAATGTTCTCCCATTCCATGAATTGTCTTTTCATTTCTTAATGGTGTCCTCTGAAGCACAAAGTTTTTTAAAAATTTGATGAAGTTCAGTTCATCTACTTTTTATTTTGTTGCTCATGCTTTCAGCATCATATATAAGAATCTCCCGCCCAATCCAAGATCATGAAGGTTTCCTCTAAGAGTTTTATAGTTTCGGCTTGATTTGTTTTGAGTATTTGTATATGATGTGAGATAAACTCTTTTTTTTTTTTTTGCTTGTGGCAATCCAGTTGTCACTGCATCATTTGCTGAAAAACTGTCCATTGAATGATCTTGACACTCTTTCTGAAAATTGGTTGACTGTAGATGTTTACAGTTGGTTCTTGTACTAGCCTCTCATCTTAAGGTCAACTGAAGTTAAGCTGAGTACCACAGTTTCCCTAACACTGTCGCATGATAGAGTTTATAGAATACTTCAAATGAAATTTCCATATGGGAGGTTCACAGGTCTTAGAATTCCTTCCCCACCATGTAACCCCATGCCTGCTCCGTAGATGCTGTACTGGTTGATTTCAGTAAATACTTGACTATTTACTCTCTGCTGTATTTTTTAGATGATAGTGGGAGTACAAAGATCAACTAGATATCAGCAGATCTTTGAGGAAAGAAAATCTCTGGTGAAGAAGAAAGAGAAGTACAGAAAACTCAGATCCAAAGAGATTGTGACTATGTTCTGAAAACACACCTATTTTCACTGAAAGTCCCAGTGGACTGGGGGAGATTGCTAACTCCTATCAGCATTCCTGACACATGGTAGATGAACATAAATGTTTCTACTGGCTAGGAACAGCCACTGAGATGGTAATATTTAAGAGAGACTTTAAAGGGTGGAATGAAATTTTCAACGTGGGAAAATAGCAAATGTCACTTACGGTTCAGTCCGTATTGTAAGGAACCATAAATAATTTTGAGTGGCTCTATATAGGATGTTACAGGTTTATATGATGAGACTGTGCAGAGCTTTGAAATTGTTACATAGGTGCATTAGAGCCCTACAAGACCTTCAGGGCAGTAATATTAAGCCTTGGAAGCTTAATGTTCTGGCAGTTTGGGGGATAAATTTGTAAGAGGTATCATTGGTAGGTTGATGACCTGGAGGTTATTTTAAGTCTAAGGTTAAAGACCTCAAGAGGAATAGTGCGATCAATTAAGGAGAGAAGGAAGTTGATACAGTAACAAGAGTAAAAGATGGCCATCTTAACTCTTTGAATGTCTCGAGGAAGGAGTTATAAATTTATTTCATTTGGGAATAAGTTACATCAATGAAGAGACTATCAGACAGCTAGAAATCCCAGATGGAGTAGAGATACAGATTCAATACAATTTATTGACTGGTGACACTAAATTGAACTGTGGAAATCTAGTCTTTGTCCTCATGGAGTATATGAGTGAACAGGAGTCAGCATGATAAACACAGCTTTGTGAAAAAACACCTGCAATACCAGGTGATAATGTGTGTAACTGAAATATGTGCGTGGCACACAAACAGTACCAGGTACTGTGAGGAGGAGATGATTGGATAGCAGTACTGACTCTGTGCACATGAATTTGAGTAAACTCCAGAAGATAGTGAAGGCCTGTCACTGGCATCCTTCAGTCCATGGGGTCACAAAGAGTAAGACACGGCATAGCAAACAACAGCAGCAGAAATAGTATAGAAACCTGGAGTGACTTAATTGTGTAGAAGTGATCTTTGAAACCTTGAAAAGTAGATGGCATCAACAGAGAGCAAGTAGAGAAAAACTAAAGAGTCTTTTGATAAAGAACTGAAGTTGAGTATTTATTGTTTCAACACAACAGGTAGTAAAAGCATGTATCTTGTTTTCCTAATTCTAATCTTTAGGTCAGCATCCATCTTTAAAAAGTTTTTTTTTTTAATTTCATTATGAATTACCTGTTTCAGAGGAGAGACATTTTGTGACCAGGTATTTAAAGACCACTGCATGGGAAATACTAGAAAGAGATTTATGACAAGGTATAACCAGTTGACCACTTGCCCTGGAAACTATTAAATATAAGGACTGAACTACTTCTAGTGCCTATATAAAAAAAAAAATGTTACTCTGTAGTTGCTTGAGGCAGAGGTGCTCACTTTTTTCATTTTTTTCCTGAAATAGAATAATTTTTTTTTTATTTTTTTTTCCTTTGCCATGCTACATGGCTTGTAGGATCTTAGTTTCCTGACCAGGGATTGAACCCAGGCCCTTGGCAGTGAAAACATGGAGTCCTAACTACTGGACGACCAGGGAACTCCTAAAATTTGTCTTTAATGTTAATTTTTTGAATGTGCACTTTCCTATAAAATTGGACTCTTGTGTTTTTTCCCTGTGATGATAGTTTTTAGTTGTGATAAAATTTACCTCAGTAAAGTTCACTACCACTTCATTGAAGATGCATGACATGTCTATCACCTTCTAAAAATTCTCTCATGTAGTTAATTCCACCCATTCCCAGCCTCTGGCACCCACTGATCTGTATTTGCCTGTAGTTTTGTCTTTTCCAGAATTTCATATAAATAGAATCATATAAATGGAATTATATTTTGTACAAACAAAACTGTGTGAAACTTTCTGAATAAGGCTTCTTTAACTTAACCTAAAGTATCTGATATTTATGGATGTTGCATGTATCAAGAGTCATTCATTTTTATTGCTGAATTTAGTATTGCATTGTATTATGCATCACAGTTTTTTGTTGTTGAACATTTCTGTTGTTTACAGTTTTGGGACGTTAATGAATAGAGATGACATAAACATATATGTACAGATTTTTGTATGAACACAGTTTTCATCTCTTTTGGGAAAATACTTAAAAGTAGGATGGCTGGTTTTGTGGTAAATACATGTTTAACTTTCTAAGAAACTGCCAAACTTTCTGCTAGAAAGGTTTGGGGTGGGGGCATAAGGCAAAGGGAGATGAAGTTATTTATTTTTAGTCTTACAGGTTGATGGCTCTTTAATAATATAACTCAAATTATAATAGGTATCTGTAGTAATAATATTGGGTTGGCCAAAAAGTTCATTTGAAAAAAGTGAGTGAACTTTTTGGCCAGCTCAATATAACTCAAGACCATGTCCATTAAGACAGAGTTCTCCAAGTCTGAGAACTAATAGTATATGGTTTCACTAAAACAAAATCATGATATGCTCTGGAGCAACGAATCCTGTGTGCCACAACTCCTGAGCCCATATGCCCCAGCTGCTGAAGCGCAGGTGCCCTAGAACCTGCGCCCTGCAATGAGAGAAGCCACCTCAGTGAGAAGCCCAAGCACAGCAACGGGAGAAGAGCCTGCACGGCAGGGAAGACTCAGCCTAGCCAAAAAGAAACAAATAAAATTACTCTTTAAAAAACTGATAAACAAAAGCGTGATTCTTCAAGACAAAAGCATGTTATGGTATGTTCCTCCCATCATAAAAGTTGCCTTAATATTGAAAGCTTATTCCTACTTAGAGAGCTTTGTGTATATTTACTGAGTGTTTGAATCCTGAAGGATCGCCTGAAGGAACCTTAGGTGCAGCTGGTTTTGCCTGTTTTAATATCTGTTCAGGTTTTCATTCATTTTATCTCTGAAATCTAATAACACTATAAAACATTCTGAGAAAGAAGAAAAAGAGACAGGTTTCAATGGTGTTTTGAGCCATTAAAAATATATTTATTTATTTATTTATTTGGCTGCAGTGGGTCTCAGTTGAGGTGCTTGGGATCTTCGATCTTTGTTGTAGCATGCGGGATCTTTAATATGACATGCGAACTCTTAGTTGCAGCATATGGTATCTAGTTCCTGGACTGGGGATCAAACATGGGTCCCCTGCATTGGCAGCTTGAATCTTAGCCACTCTGGTCCACCAGGGAAATCCCTTCAATGGCTGAGAATTCAGTTGTTCCACATCCTTGTCACTATTTGTTAGTATCATTTCTGTTTCAGGCAGTGGCATGCTTTGTTGTTCAGTCTCTAAGTCTTGTCCAGCTCTTTAAAACCCCATGGACTGCAGCACACCAGGCTTCCCTGTCCTTCACCATCTCACGGAGTTTGCCCAAAGTCATGTCTATTGAGTCATTGATGCCGTCCAACCATCTCATCCCCTGTCGCCTCTTCTCCTCCTGCCTTCAATCTTTCCCAGCATCAGAGTCTTTTCCAATGAGTCAGTTCTTCACATAAGATGGCCAAAGTCTTGGAGCTTTAGCTTTGGCATCAGTCCTTCCAATGAATATTCAGTACTGATATATTTCCTTTAGTATTGACTGGTTTGATCTCCTTGCAGCCCAAGGGACTCTAAAGAGTCTTCTCCAGCACAATTCGAAAGCATCAGTTCTTCGGCACTCAGCCTTCTTTTTGGTCCAACTGTCACATCTGTACACGACTACTGGAAAAACCATAGCTTTGACTGTATGGACCTTTGTCGGCAAAGTGATGTCTCTGCTTTTTAATATGCTGTCTAGGTTTGTCATAGCTTTTCTTCCAAGGAACATGCAGGCGTCTTTTAATTTAATGGCTGTAGTCACCATCTGTAGTGATTTTGGAGCCCAAAAAAATAAATTCTGTCACTGTTTTCCACTTTTTCCCCATCTATTTGCCATCAACTGATGGTACCAATCCCATTATTTTTGTTTTTTGAATGTTGAGTTTTAAGCCAGCTCTTTCAGTCTCCTGTTTCACATTCATCAAGAGGCTCTTTAGTTCCTCTTGACTTTCTGCTGTTTAAGTGGTATCATCTGCATATGAGATTGTTGCTATTTCTCCCAGCAATCTTGATTACAGCTTCTGAGTCATCCAGCTCGGCATTTCACATGATGTACTCTGCATGTAAGTTAAATAAGCAGGGTGGTAGTATACAGACTTGATGTACTCCTTTCCCAATTTGGAACCAGTCTGTTTTTCCATGTCCAGTTCTAACTGTTGCCTCTTGACTTGCATACAGATTTCTCAGGAGACAGGTCAGGTGGTCTGGTATTCCCATCTTTTTAAGAGTTTTCCACAGTTTGTTGTGATCCACACATCTGACTTACGCTGGCTTGAAAGAACTGATCTTTAAATTTTCAGGAATTTTGTAAGCTGGTTAGTAAACAGCCATTGTTAAAAGTTACGTAGACATAAATTATATTATAAAAGGCAGTAAATATTTACAACTTGTCACTTGTTTATTTCTTTACTGTGTTTTACTAGTTTTTGAGCTCATGAATTAATGTGTCTATTGTATCTGTGTGGTGTAAAGTATCTTACTAGCTCCATTTTCAGTAAGGAGTAATCAGCCACAGAGGGAATTGTTTATGCCACAGAAATCAGCGAAAGCTAAAATTCAGGGTCTTCTTTCCCAAAGACCTGATTGCTAAATATATACCAGCATACCACTGCTTTTTAATTATTCTAAGAGATATGTAGTGTTACCTCATTGTGATTTCAGTATACAGTCCCTAATGATTAATGACGGTGAGTACTTTTTTGCTTACATATTCACCATCTGAAAGTTGTCTTTAGTTTTCTTTCATATCTTTTTCCCATTTAAAATAGGTTTCCTTATTGAGTTTTGAGAATTTTTTCATGTATTCTGAATATAAATCCATCATCAGATATGTTTTGTAGGTATTTTTTTCCCAGTCTGGCTTGTTTTATCCATTTTTGATTGATAATGCCTTATATGTTGCATATGAAATCCTTGGGTAACATTGTCCAAGGTCACAAAAGTTTTTCCTATGTTTTTTCTATAAGTTTTAAAGTTTTAGCTTATTTGTATTTAGACTTGGTTGATTTTGAGTTAATTTTCTTATGAGTTGAGGTTCATTTTTTTGCATATAAAATCTCAATTATTGAAAGATAGTCATGTTATAGTTTGGTTTATGGCTCAGAATATGGTCTTTTGTGGTAAACAGTATGTGTGTACTTGAAAAGAATATATTTAGTTTGATATTGAGCAGAATGCTCTATAAACCCTAAGTTAGTTGACTGTGTTTTTCAGTACATGAAACAACATAAGTAGATTTAAGATTTGTATTAAGATAAAGAAGCTGAACTTAAAAAAAAAAATTCTTCCTTGGGTTTTCTTTGAATGTTTATCGAAAAATCCATAGAACATTTATGTGTGGGTCTGTCTCTGGATTGTGTGTAGTTGGTCTTTTGACTGTCTTTCTGCCAGTTGTATGTTGTCTTAATTAACTGAGTCTTGAAATCAAATAGTGTGAATCTAGTGACTTTGTTCTTTTCAAAATTGTTTTTTGACTATTCTTGTTCTTTTGCCTGCCCATACAACTTTAGAACCTATTTATTGCTTTCTATCAAAAATTCCTGCTGAGATTTTAATTGAGATAACGATGAACCTGTTGATTAGTTTGGGGGAGAATTAGCATCTTAATACTATTGAGAGCCTTTAAGCCATAAGTATACTATTTCTCTCTCTCTCTTTTTTTTCCTTTTAGGTCTTACTTGGTTTTTTTCATTCGTGTTTCTACTTTTCAGCATACAGATCTAGTGCACATTTCATTATACCTATTTTATGGCTTTTTGGTGCTTTTATATCTTTTACATTCACTCATTAATAGCACATTTTCTCTGTTTTCTGCAACTGTTGCTAGACACTAGTTCTAGTAGAGTTTTAGAGTCTGAAATGTTCTATGTAGACAGTCATGTTGACTGTGATGTGAGTTTTATTTCTTTCTAATCTTTATGTCTTTTTCTTGCCTTAATGCACTAGCTGAATCCACCAGTGTAATATTGAATAGAAGTGGTGATGGTGGGTATCTTTTCCCGCTTCATGCTCATAGGAGGAAAATGCTCATTTTTTCTTTCTTTCTAGAGTATTGTCTTGGTAGATGGCTTTTATTGGGTTAAAGAATTTCCCTTCTATTCCTAGTTTTCTGAATTTTGTATCTGTGAATGGATATTGATTTTGGCAAATGCTTTTCCTGCATCTAATATACTCATGTGATTCTCTAGTTTATTGATAGAGGTATTGATCGATATTCAAATGTTGAGTAAACCTTGAATTCCCACACAGTCATAATGTGTTTATTTTTTTTTTTATTTATTGCTGCACTCAGTTTGCTAGTGTTTTGCTGCTGTTGTGTCTGTGTTTGTAACAGATACTTGGATGTTGTTTTATTTTACTTGTAATGTCTGATTTTGGGTATCAGAAATGCTTACCTCATTAATGAACTGGAGAGTGTTTTCTCCTCTTCTGTATTCTTGAGGAGTTTGTGTAAAATTAGTCTTATGTTTGCCTTAATTGTTGGCAGAACTTGCTAGTGAAATCATTTGAACACGTAGTTTTGTTTGTTAGAAGATTTTTAACTACAAATTCAGTGTCTCTGATAGTTATGAAAGTATTTCTTCTTGATGAACTTTGGTGGTATATGACTTTAAAGGAATTTGTCCTTTCCATGTAAGTTGTGAAATTTATGGGCAGAAGTTTTTCAGAATACTCCACACTTACTACTGTATCCATGGAGTCTATGGGTGATGCCCCTCCCTTTCTATTCCTTATATTGGTAATTTATGTCATCTCTTTGTTTGCTTTTTATTGTTTTGTTTTAATCTTGCAAAAGCTTTGTCATTTTATTGGGATTTTTTTCTTTTTCAGAGTAAGTTTTTGGTTTCTTGATTTCTGTTTTTTATTTTCTTTTTAATTTTATTAATTTCTTCTGCTTGCTGTTTGGTTTGCTTTTCTGTTTTGTCAAATAAAAGCTTTGATTATTGATAAAAGGCTTTTTTTGAGTACCAGTATTTAGTTATGTATTTCTCTGAAGCATTGTTGTAGCTGTCTCCCACAAGCTTTAATATTGTTTTTGTCTTCATTGAGTTTGAACTGTTTTCCAGTTTCCCTTGTGACATCCTTTTTAACTTACAGGTTATTTAGAAGTGTTAATTTCCAAAATTTGAGGATTTTCTAGATAGCTTTCTGTTACTGATAGCTGTTTATTTGATTATTGTCAGAGAATGTTTTATGATTTCAGTTCTTTTACATTTGTTAAGGTTTGTCTGATGGCCTAGAATGTGACCTCTTACAGTGAATAGTCTGTGCATACTTGAAAAACATGTATGAAATGAAGTGAAGTCGCTCGGACGTGCCTGACTCTTTGCGACCCCATGGACAGTAGCCTGCACCAAGCTCCTCTGTCCATGGGATTTTCTAGGCAAGAGTATTGGAGTGGGTTGCTGTTTCCTTCTCCAGGGAATCTTCCCAACCCAGGGATCAAACCCAGGTCTCCCACATTGTCGACAGATGCTTTACCGTCTGAGCCACCAGGGAAGTCCTGATGTTATTGTTGAAATATTCTCTAAAAGTCAAGTTGACTGATAGTATTTTCCAGGTGTTCTAGTATTTTCCAGGTGTTCTCTATCTTCTCTTATTATCTGTATTTATTGTATTAATTACTACAATTTAGTATTATTGCAATTTTTGGCACGTTGATCCTTTTATCATATGATACTGCTCCTTTATTGGGCTTCCCAGGTGGCTCAGTGGTAAAGAATACACCTGCCAAGCAGGAGACACTGATTCAGTCACTGGGTTGGGAAGATCCCCTGGAGAAGGAAATGGCAACCCACTCTAGTATTCTTGCTCCAGGAAATATCATGGACAGAGGAGCCTGGCGGGCTATAGTCCATGGTGTCTCAGAGTCAGACACAATTTAGCGACTAAACAACAGCAACAAACCCCTCTTTACTGCCGATGATATTCTTAAGTTTATCTACTGTTAATGTAACACTCCAGCTCTTCTTTGGTAGCATAGCATGTTTTTTCCATTCTTTCAGTTTTAACTTATATCTTAAAGTAGGGCTTTGTAGGCAGTGTATTGTTGTGAGTTGTTACTTTTATACACAATCTGGCCACCTCTATATTATAACTAGTGTATTTACATTTTTTGTATTATGTATCTTCAGGCCAAAGAACTTAGCACTTTTTTATTAAAAAAAAAGCTGATCTAGTGATGGCAGAGTCCTATAGTTTTCTTTAATCTGAGAATAACTTTATTGCACCGTCATTCCTGAAGGGTGTTTTTGCTGGATATAGAATTCTGCATTGGCATTTCTTTCAGTACTTTAAAGATTTTGTGCTACTGTTTCTGGTCTCTGATTTCTGATGAGAAATATTCAGTTCTTCTGTTTCTTTAAGTGTAATTTTTGTTTGTTTTTCCTTAGCTGCTTCAAGTTTTTAGTTTTAATGTTTAGGTTTCAGCCATTTTTAATGATGAGACTCTATCTAGTTTTCTCTGAAGTAGTCCTGTTTGGAGTTCTCATGTTGCTGGATCTGTAAAGTAATGTCTTGCACCAGATTTGGAGAATTAGCCATAACTTCTTGAAAAAACTTTTTGTGCTGCTCTTTTTGAGGGCTTCAGTAATGTGATTGTTGAACATTTTATATTGTTTCACAGATCCTTAGGATTTTGTTCATTTTCTTCATTTCTTTTTCCCTATTACTCAGATTGAATATTTCCTAAGACTTATCTTCAAGATCACTGACTTTTTCTTTTAAGAACTGTAAAGGGTACATTTTACTTCCCTGGTAAGCTGACAGATTAATTTCTTTTAAGGTTGCTAGAAGTTGACATAATAAAGGATTTTATACTCAGCGCATAGCAAATAGCAGAAGTGTCTTTGTGACTCTGCCTTGCCCCTCTCTTGCCAGCATGATAAGACAGAGGGGCCCAGACCAACGTTGCACCAGCCTTTGGTTTGTGTCATAGCTGAGAAACTTGAGTTTACAGAACCTAAATCATTTATAATGGACAATGTCTCCCTGCTCTTTGCTCTAGAAAATACAGTATCTTTATTGTTGTTGTTTAATTGCCAAACCATGTCTGACTCCTCTATGACCCCAACGGACTGTAGCCTGCCAGGCTCCTTTGTCCATGGGTTTCCAAAGCAAGAATACTGCAGTGGGTTGCCATTTCCTTCTCCAGGGGATCTTCCCAACCAAGGGATCAAATCTGCATCTCCCGCATTGCAGCTGGATTCTTTCCCATCGAGCCACCAGGGAAGTCTAGTCTTTATTATACTGGATATTAAACAGACCTAATCTTTTGGGGAGAAAGAGGTTAAATATGTTTCCTCAATACCTGTGTGGAATAACCTGTCTTGGATAATTCTGATCACCCAGAAGCTGTTACACTACTCTTCTACCATCACTTCCTCATTCAGTGGCCACTCTCTTCATACTCCTTTCTGTCCAGCTGAGAACAGCTCTTCCTGCACCCACTTGGAAACTGAAAGAGACATGGAGAGGCGGAGGCAGAGGCAAGTGAGTCCTGAGAGCGTTTACCAAGTGCCTGCTCAGTGAGCAGAGCAGCAGGGCACTGTGTTGCTGATGGATGGGCACTGATATAAAGTGCACACCTCATAGCCTGCCCACAGAGGGGTGCCTGCTGCCACCCAGCCATTACTGGAGTTGTTCACGGTCCACACCATTCCCATCTTGTTCTCCACTCCCAGGTATTAACCAATGGTAGGAAAGAGTCCTTTCTGTTACATAAACATTCTAGTTTTTCTTTCTCTGTGACTTTGATGTCAAAGAACTATGAATATCCAAGATATTAGCATAGTGTGAACGTTTATTTATGATAAGAATACATCCTAGGTTATTAATAGTCTGCGTGTGTTATAATTGTATCCTGTATTACAGTTTTTACTTTGAATTGTCATATCTATTTTAACAAATTGAAGATGGAAAAAGTAGTTTTTGTTATTTGGATATTTAGCATTCCTGTTATGTTTCCTTCTTTCATTGTTTCCTTTTGTATAAATTTTTCTTAAGCTTAAAGAATTTCTTTTAGCATTTTTTTTTAGACCAGGTCTATTGATGATGAATTATCTTATTTGTACTTCATCTGAAAACTATTTTACCATTATTCCTGAAGGATATTTTTGCTGTTTTGGGTAGTTTTTTTTTCCATCACTCAGAAACTATTCTTAGACTGTTTTAGTCTTATGATTTCTGATGAGAAATCTACAGTCATTAAAATTGATATGTCCCTGTGAAAATGGTGGGTTTTTTCTCTCATTACTTTCATTTTTTCCCCTAATAGTTTTATTTTTAGCAATGTGATAATATGTTGTAGTCATAGTTTTCTCTGGTTTTATCCTCCTTGAAGTTTGCTCCTATACATTTATATCCTTCAGCTTCAAGAATTTTCAACATTTTTTTTCTGTATATATTTCTGCAGAAATTTTTCATCTCTCCAGTGACTTCAGTGACATAAATGTTAGACCTTCTAATATCCCACAGATCTCTGAGGTCTTGTTCATTTTATTCAACTTTTTTTCATGATTATTCATATTGGATACTTCATATGGATTTATTTTCAAGTTCACTGATACTTTTGTGTCATCTACATTCTTTTATTGAACCCAGTCTGTAACTTTTTTAGATACTTTGATTTTAGTTTTGGAGTTTTCCTTTTTTCTTTCTTTTCTTTCTCTGTTTTGTTTGTTTTAGTAGGTTCTGTTTCTTTGCTGCAAACATTCATTTTTTTATTCACTTCAGATATATTTACCGTTATCTCATGGAGCATAGCTCGAAAACATTGGAAAAGTTTTCTTGGCTAATATTGCAATATCTGTTTGGGGGCTAGGATCTGTTGATTGTCTTTTCTCTTGAAATTTGATCACAGGTTTATTACACAAGCACTAAATAATAGCCTTGAGTTGAGATTGACTGTTTTTGAGATTGCATGTAATTTTTACAAATTTTGGTGTTTTTCAGAGTTATTATCAAGCAAAGTTAAGAAATGCAAAAAGAAATCAAGTTAGATGACTCTAGATTTAGAAATTGTAAAATAGTAAAGTGGGTAGTCAAACAAAAGGGGGGGGGAAGCACCATTATAGCAATTCTGATGTACTTCTTATAAGTTTGAACAAATTTTGGGAGATAGTGAAAGACAGGGTAGCCTGGTGTGCTGTAGTTCGTGGGGTTGCAAAGAGTTGGACACGACTTAGTGACTGAACAACAACAGCAAGGAAATTTATGTAACCCTAGACAAGTTCGTGTGCAGGCAAAACTAAAATCCAGAACTTTGATCCCCAGGAAATTTTGACATTTTAAAAATAAAAATCTCTTCTTAATAATCAAGTTGAGTACCCAGGTCTATTATATAGGCCCTTAATGCCTGTTTCTTACTCAAATCAAGTATAATCTCCCTCAGTATCCATACAGCATTGGTTTTAGGACACACTACAGACACCAAAATCCCTTTTGGGAAGTCTCTTATTTAAAATGGCATAGTGTTCCATATAACCTATACACATCCTCCCATATACTTTAAAATCATCTCAAATTTTCTTATAATACTTATGTCAGTGTAAATGCTTATAAACAGTAAATACAATGTAAATGCAACAGCAGCCCACTCCAGTACTCTTGTCTAGGAAATCCCATGGACGGAGGAGCCTGGTAGGCTACAGTCCATGGGGTTGTGAAGAGTCGTGGACATGACTGGGTGACTTCACTTTCACTTTTCACTTTCATGCACTGGAGAAGGAAAAGGCAACCCACTCCAGTGTTCTTGCCTGGAGAAACCCAGGATGGGAGCCTGGTGGGCTGCCGTCTATGGGGTCGCACAGAGTCGGACATGACTGACGTGACTTAGTGGCAGCAGCTGTGCAGTTGGTTGCTGGAGTGAAAGTGAAAGTTGCTCAGTAGTGTCCTACTTTTTGTGACCCCATGGACTATACAGTCCGTGGAATTCTCAAGGCCAGAATACAGGAGTGGGTAACCCTTCCCTTCTCCAGGGGGTTTTCCCAACCCAGAGATCGAATTCAGGTCTCCCCCATTGCAGGCAGATTCTTTACCAGCTGAGCCACCAGGGAAGCCCAAGAATACTGGAGTAGGTAGCCTATCCCTTCTCCAGCTGATCTTCCCGACCCAGGAAACAAACCAGGGTCTCCTGCATTGCAGGCAGATTCTTTACCAACTGAGCTATCAGGGAAGCCCTGAAGGTCGCTCAGTCGTGTCTGACTCTTTGAGACCCCATGGACAATATAGTCCGTGGAATTCTCCAGCCAGAATACTGGAGTGGGTAGCCTTTCTCTTCTCCCGGGGATCTTCCCAACCCAGGGATCAAACCCAGGTTTCCCACATTGCAGGCAGGTTCTTTACCAGCTGAGCCACAAGCTGGTGTGTGGCAAAATCCACTTTATTGAATCTCTCTGAAATTAAAAAAATATATTTTCAATCTGCAGTTGATTGAATCTGTTGGACCCCCACAAAGAGAGGACCAGCTGCAAAAAACAATATTTATTTGTGTATTGATTGGTTGGTTTTTAAAGAGTATGTGTTTATTCTTTTTTTTATGATTTTTTTTATGACTGTGCTGGGCATTCATTGCTGCAGGGCTTTTCTCTAATTGTTGCAAGCAGGGACTACTCTTTGGTTGTGATACACAGGCTTCTCATTGTGGTGGCTCTCTTGCTGGGGAGCATGGGCTCTGGGGCACGCAGGCTTCATTAGTTGTGGCACGTGGGCTCAGTAACTGTGGCTCCCAGGCTCTAGAGCACAGGCCCAGTAGTTTAGGTGCACAGGTTTAGTTGCTGGCGGCATGTGGGATCTTCCTGGATCAGGGACTGAACCCGTGTCTCCTGCATTGGCAGATAGATTCTTTACCACTGAGCCTCCAGGGAAGCCCAGCAGCGTTTATTTTTAATGAGTAGTGTCAGGAAACTGGGTCGTACTCATAGGTAACCATTTCTTTTATATAGTGGCATATTCGAAGCATTTTTCTGTGAAACCAAATGCCACTCTGCTGCTATGTCTTTTGAAAAATAGACTTTACCTTTTAGAGCAGTTTTAAGTTCATAGCAAAATTGAGTGGAAAGTATAGAGATTTCCCATATAATGTGCCTACACATGCGTTTTTCTGCATTATCAATATCCTCCACCATAGTGGTACCTTTGCTACAATTGGTAAAACTACACTGACAAATCACAATCACCCAAGATCCGTAGTTTACATTAGGGTTCACCCTTGGTGTTGTACGTTCTCTGGGTTTGGGCAAATGTATAATGACATGTGTCCACTGTTACAATATATTACAGAGTAGTTTCACTGTCCTGAAATTCCTCTCTGCTCTGCTTGTTCATCCCACCCTTCCCCCAATCCACTAGTCTTTACTATCTCCATAGTTCTGCCTTTTCAACAGTGCAGTATAGTTGTAAATATATAATATGTAGGTCTTTCAGGCTGGCTTCTTTCACGTTTAAGTTTCCTCTATGTCTTTTCATGGTTAGCTGCTTCATTTCCTTTTGGTCTGCATAATACAATGCAAACTGTATTGTCTGGATGTACTGTAGTTTGCTTACCCAGGCACCTACTGAAGAACATCTTCATTGCTTCCAAATTTTAGCAATTATAATTAAAGCTACTGTTAACATTATGTGCATGTTTTTGTGTGGGTATGTTTTCAGCTCCCCTGGATGACTACTAAAGATCACAGTTGCTGGAACACCTAAGAGTATGCTTATCTTATAAATGTACTGCCAAAATGGTCTTCCATAGTGGTTGTACCACTTTGCATTCCCACCAGCAGTGAATGAGAGTTCCTCTTGCTTCACATCCTCATCAGCATTTGGTGGTATCAGTGTTCGAAATTTTGATCACTTTAATAGGTGTCTGGAGTGACTCCACTGTGAGGTGTAGTGTGTCTCACAGTTGTTTCAGTTTGCATTTCTCTGATAACATATGATGTGGGACATCTTTTCTTACGGTTATCTGCCATATGTTTATCTTTGGTGAAGTATCTGTTACGGTCTTTGGCCTTTTATTAAATTGGGTTGTTCATTTTCTAATTGTTGAGTTTTAAGAGTTCTTTGTATGCTTTGCATAATAAAGCTTTATCAGCTGTGTCTTTTGAAAATATTTTCTCCCAGTCTGCAGCTTGTTTTTCCATTTTCTTGACATTGTCCTTTGCAGAGTAGTTTTTATTTTAATTTTGGTGAAGTCTGCTTTATCAAATGTTTTTTTCATGGATTGTGCCTCTGTTATATCTAAAAACTTACTATGAAACATGAGGTCATCTAGATTTCCTCTTGAGTTATCTTCGAGACACTTTATACTTTAGTGCTCTATCTTTAGGTCAATGATCCATTTTGAGTTGATTTTTGTGAATGCTGTAAGTTCTGTTTCTAGATGCTTTTCTTACATGTAGATTTTCAGTTGTTGCAGCAGTTTGTTGAAGAGACTAATTTTTCCACATTATGTTGCCTTTGCTCATTTGTTGAGAATCATTTGGCTGTTCTGTTGTTTTTCAGTCACTAAGTCATGCCTGACTCTGCAGTCCCATGGACTGCAACATGCCACGCTTCTGTGTTCTTCACTATCTTCCAGAGTTTGTTCAGACTCCCGTCCATTGAGTTGGCAATGCCATCCAACCATCTCATGCTCTCTTGCCCCCTTCTCTGCCTACCCTCAGTCTTTCCCAGCATCAGGGTCTTTTCTAATGAGTCGAATCACCATTAGTCCTTTCAGTATATGATCAGGGTTGATTTCCTTTAGAATTGATTGATTTGATCTCCTTGAAATCCAAAGGACTCTCAAGAGTCTTCTTCAACATCGTAACTCAGAAATATCAATTGTTTGACGCTCAGCATTATTTATTGTCCATCTCTCACATCTGTACATTACTACTGGAAAAACCATAGCATTGACTATGAGGACCTTTGTCAGCAAAGTGATGTCTCTGCTTTTTAATATGCTGTCTATATGTATCATAGCTTTCCTTCCAAGGAGCAAGTGTCTTTTAACTTCTTGGCTGCAGTCACCATCTGCAGTGATTTTGGAGCCTGAGAAAGTAAACTCTGTCACTGTTTCCACTTTTTCCCTTTCTATTTGCCATGAAGTGATGGGACCAAACACAATGATCTTAGTTTTTTACATGTTGAGTTTTAAGCCAGCCTTTTCACTCTTCTCTTTAACCCTCTTCCAGAGGCTCTTTAGTTTCTTTTCGCTCTCTGCCAAGAGTGATGGTTGTTGATATTTCTCCTATCAATTTTGATTCCAGCTTGTGATTCACCCAGCCCAGCATTTCACATAATGTACTCTGCATATAAGTTAAATTAGCGGGGTGACAATATACAGCCTTGATGCAGTCCTTTTCCAATTTTGAACTAATCGGTGGCTCAGACAGTAAAGCGTCTGAGACCTGGTTCGATCGCTGGGTCGGGAAGATCTCCTGGAGAAGGAAATGGCAACCCATTCTAGTACTCTTGCCTGGAAAATTCCTTAGACGGAGAAGCCTGGTAGGCTACAGCCCATGGGATTGCAGAGAGTCAGACACGACTGAGCGACTTCAGTGTCAATGTCAATGTTGTTCCATGTTTAGTTCTAACTGTTGCTCCTTGACTCGAATACAGGCTTCTCAGGTGACAGTTAGGGTGGTCTGGTATTCCTGTTTCTTTAAGAATTTTCCACAGTTTGTTGTGATCCACACAGTCAAACACTTTGGCATAGTCAATGAAGTGGAAGTAGATGTTCTTCTGGAATTCCCATGCTTTCTCTGTGATAACAACGAATGCTGGTAATTTGATATCTGGTTCCTCTGCCTTTCTAAATCCAGCTTGTACATCTGGAATTTCTTGGTTCAAGTAATGCTGAAGCCTAGCTTGAAGGATTATGAGCGTTACCTTGCTAGCATGTGAAAAATGAGCCCAATTGGGTGATAATTTGAAAATTCTTTGACATTGATCTTCTTTGAGATTGAAATGAAAACTGACTTTTTCCAGTCCTGTAGCCACTGCTTTCTTTTCCAAATTTACTGGCATATGGAGTGTAGCACTTTAACGGCATTATCCTTCAGGATTTTAAGTAGCTCAGTTGGAATTCCATCACCTCCACTAACTTTGGTAGTAATGCTTGCATTCAATATCACAGTAATCCAAATCTGTGCCCCAACCAGTATGCTGAAGAAGCTAAAATTGAACAGTTCTATGAAGACCTATAAGACCTTCTAGAACTAACACTCAAAAAAGATGTCCTTTTCATTATAGGGGACTGGAATGCAAAAGTAGGAAGTCAAGAGATACCTGGAGTCACAGGCAGATTTGGCCTTGGAGTACAGAATGAAGCAGGGCAAAGACTAATATAATTTTGCCAAGAGAACACACTGGTCATAGCAAACACCCTCTTCCAACAATACAAGAGAAGATTCCATACACGGACATCACAGATGGTCAATACTGTAATCAGATTGATTACATTCTTTGCAGCCAAAGATGGAAAAGCTCTATACAGTCAGCAAAAACAAGACTGGGAGCTGACTGTGGCTCAGACCATGAACTCCTTATTGCCAAATTCAGACTTAAATTGAAGAAAGTAGGGAAAACCACTAGACCATTCAGGTATGACTTAAATCAAATCCCCTACAATTATACAGTGGAAGTGACAAACACATTCTGGGGATTAGATCTGATAGATAGAGTGCGTGAAGAACTATGGACAGAGGTTTGTGACATTGTACAGAAGGCAGTGATCAAGACCATCCCCAAGAAAAAGAAATGCAAAACGGCAAAATTGTTGTCTGAGGAGGCCTTCAGACAACAGCTTTTCTTCTCGAGAAAAGAAGAGAAGCTAAAGACAAAGGAGGAAAGGAAAGATATTCCCATTTCCAAAGAATATCAAGGAGAGATAAGAAAGCCTTCTTCAGTGATCAGTGCAGAGAAATAGAGGAAAACAACAGAATGGGAAAGACTAGAGATCTCTTCAAGAAAATTAGAGATATGAAGGGAACATTTCATGGAAAGATGGGCTCAATAAAGGACAGAAATGGTATGGACCTAACAGAAGCAGAAGATATTAAGAAGAGGTGGCAAGAATACACAGGAAAACTGTACAAAAAAAGATCTTCAGGACCCAGATAACCATGATGGTGTGATCACTCACCTAAGCCAGACATCCTGGAATGTGAAGTCAAGTGGGCCTTAGGAAGCATCACTATGAACAAAGCTAGTGGAGGTGATGGAATTCCAGTTGAACTATTTCAAATCCTAAAAGATGATGCTGTGAAAGTGCTGCACTCAATATGCTAGCAAATCTGGAAAACTCAGCAGTGGCCACAGGACTGGAAAAGGTCAGTTTTCATTCTCACCCCAAAGAAAGGCAGTGCCAAAGAATGCTCAAACTACCACACAATTGTACTCATCTCACACACTAGCAAAGTAATGCTCAAAATTCTCCAAGCCAGTCTTCAACAATACGTGAATTGTGAACTTCAGATTTTCAAGCTGGTTTTAGAAAAGGCAGAGGAACCAGAGATCAAATTGCCAACATCTGTTGGATCATTGAAAAAGCAAGAGAGTTGAAGAAAAACTTCTATTTTTGCTTTATTGACTATGCCAAAGCCTTTGACTGTGTGGATCACAATAAATTGAAAATTCTTGAAGAGATGGGAATACCAGACCACCTGACCTGCCTTCTGATAAATCTGTATGCAGGTCAAGAAGCAACAGTTAGAACTGGACATGGAATAACAGACTGATTCCAAATGAGGAAAGGAGTACGTCAAGGCTATATATTGTCACCCTGCTTATTCAACTTACATGCAGAGTACATCATGAGAAATGCTGGTGGTTGAATCACAAGCTGAAATAAAGATTGCGAGGAGAAATATCGATAGCCTCATATATGGCAGAAAGCGAAGAACCAAAGAGCCTCTTGATGAAAGTGAAAGAGTTGGCTAAAAGCTCAACATTCAGAAAACTAAGATCATGGCCTCTGGTCCCATCACTTCATGGCAAATAGATGGGAAAATAATGGAAATAGTGACAGACTTCATTTTTGGGGGCTCCAAAATCACTGCAGATGGTGATTGCAGCCATGAAATTAAAGACGCTTGCTCCTTGGAAGAACAGTTATGACCAACCTAGATAGCATATTAAAAAACAGAGACATTACTTTGCCAGCAAAGGTCCATCTAGTCAGCTCTGTTTTTTCCAGTAGTCATGTATGGATGTGAGAATTGGACTGTGAAGAAAGCTGAGCACTGAAGAATTGATGCTTTTGAATTGTGGTGTTGGAGAAGACTCTTGAGAGTCCCTTGGACTACAAGGAGATCCAACCAGTTCATGCTAGAGGAAATCAGTCCTGAATGTTCATTGGAAGGACCCATGCTGAAGCTGAAATTCCAATACTTTGGCCACCTGATGTGAAGAACTGACTCATTTGAAAAGACCCTGATGGTGGGAAAGATTGATGGCAGGAGGAGAAGGAACGACAGAGGATGACATGGTTGGATGGCATCACCAACTCAATGGAGATGAGTGTAAGTAAGCTCTGGGAGTTGGTAATAGATAAGGAAGCCTGACGTGCTGCAGTCCATGGGGATGCAAAAAAGTCGTACACAACTAAGCAACTGAACTGAACTGAATGCTTCCTAAGGCCCACTTGACTTCATACTCCAGGAGGTCTGGCCCTCCGTGAGTGACCACACCATTGTGGTTATCTGGGTCATTAAGACTTTTTTTGTATAGTTCTTCTGTGTATTCTTGCCATGTCTTCTTAATCTCTTCTGCTTCTGTTAGGTCCTTACCATTTCTGTCCTTTATCCTACCCATCCTTGCATGAAATGTTCGCTTGATATCTCCAATTTTCTTCAAGAGATCTCTGTTGTTTTCCTCTATTACTTTGCATTGTTCTCTTAAAAAGGCTTTCTTATCTCTCCTTGCTGTTCTGTGGAACTCTGCATTCAGTTGGTTATATCTTTCCCTTTCTCCCTTGCCTTTCACTTCTCTTCTTTCCTTTGCTATTTGTATCGTCTCCTTAGACAACCACTTTGCCTTCTTGAATTTCTTTTTCTTCAGGCTGGTTTTTGGTCACCACTTTCTGTGTAATTACTGACCTCCATCCATAGTTTTTCAGGCACTCTGTGTATCGGATCTAATCCCTTGAATTATTCGTTACCTCCACTGTACAGTCAGAAGGGGTTAATTAAGATTATACCTAAACTGCTTAGTGGTTTTCCCTACTTTCTTAATAAGTCTGAATTTTGCCATATGGAACTCATGATCTGAGTCACAGTCAGCTCCAGGTCTTGTTTTTGCTGACTGTAGAGAGCGTCTCCATCTTCAGCTGCAAAGAATATAATCAGACTGATTTCAGTATTGACCCTCTGGTGATGTCCTTGTCTAGAGTTGTCACTTCTGTTTTTGGAAGAGGGCGTTTGCTATGACAGGTGTGCTCTCTTGACAAAATTCTGTTAGCCTTTGCCCAGCTTCATTTTCAAGGCCAAACTTGCCTCTTAACTCCAGGTATCTCTTGACTTCCTACTTTTGTGTTCCAATCCCCATATGATGAAAAAAGTATCTCTTTTTGGTGTTAATTCTAAAAGGTCTTGTAGGTCTTTATAGAACTGTTCAACTTCAGCTTCTTCAGCATTAGTGGTTGGGACATAGACTTGAATTACTGTGATGTTCAGTGATTTCCCTTGGAAACAAACTGAGATCATTCTGTCGTTGAGATTGTACCCAACTGCGTTTCAGACTCTTGTTGATAATGAGGGCTACTCCATGTCTTCTGAGGAATTCTTGCCCACCGAAGTAAACCTGATGGTCATCTGAATTAAATTCACCCATTCCCATCCATTTTAGTTCACTGGTTTCTAAGTTGTCAGTGTTTACTCTTACCATCTCATGCTTGACCATGTCTAGTTCACCTTAATTCATGTACCTAACATTCCAGGTCCTATACTTTATTCTTCTTTACAGCATCAGACTTACCTCTCAACACCAGATACACCCACAACTGAGTGTTGTTTCCACTTTGGCCCAGCCTCTTCCTTCTTTTTGGAGCTATTTCTCCACTCTTCCCCAGTAGCATATGACACCCTCTGACCCGAAGGGCTCATCTTCCAGTGTCATATCTTTTTGACTTTTCATAATGTCCACAGAGTTCTCAAGGCAGTAATAATGGAATGGTTTGCCATTCCCTCCTCCAGTGGACCATGTTTTGTCAGAGCTCTCCACCATGACCTGTCCTTCTTGGGTGGCCCTGCATGGCATGGCTCATGGCTTCATTGAGTTACGCAAGCCCCTTGGCCACAAGACTGCCATCCGTGAAGGACTTGCTGATAGTGAGTGAATCTATCTCTAGGTTCTCTGTCTGTCCCACTGGTCTGTTTGCTCTTTTACCTGTCCCATGCTGTGTCAGTTCCTGTGGCCTCATGGTGAGTCTTGAGGTCAGGAGCTGCAGTCCTCCCACTGTGTTCTTCTCGTTCAGTAATGTACTGTCTCTTCTGGGTTTTGTGCTTCTCGTGTAAACTTTGTCATCATTCTGTCGATACCCACAAAATAGCTTGCTGGAATTTTGATTGGTATTGCATTGAACCTGTGGTTCAAAGTCAGGAAGAATGGACATCTTGACAGTATTGAGTCTTCCTATTCATGAATATGGAATATCTCTCCATTTATTTAGTTCTTTAATTTTGTTCATTAGAATTGTTTAGTTTTCCTCATAGGGATTTTGTGCATATTTTGTTAGATTTCTTCCTAAGTGTTTAGTTGTTTTGGGTGCTGATGTAAATGGTATTTTTTTCTTTTTAAATTTCAAATTCTATTTGTTGATGGTATATAGAAGTAATTAGCTTCTGTAGGTTAACGTTGTATCCTGCAACCTTGCTATAATTGTTTATTAGTTCTGGAAGCCTTTGTCAGTTCTTCTGGATTTTATTTCCTTTTTTATCTTTACTGCATTAGCTTGGACTTGCAGCGTTATGTTGACAAGCAGTAATGACAGCAGACATCCTTACCTTGTTCTTGCTCTTAGTGAGAAAGCCCTTAGTTTTTCTTTAAATGTAATGTTCGGGGTAGATGTTTTTTTTAGCTATTCCTCAAATTGCAGCAATTCCTCTTCTGTGAATGGGTGTTGGAGCCACTCTGCTATTTTTATGTATATATACTTAAAGGCATTTCAAACTTTATTGTAGACAGTCTGGTTGACAGACTTACTGCCATTTCTTACACACATTCATAGTTATTTTCTTAGAGTTGAGTTAACAGATAGTCATTGAGTGTTCGCTGCCAGGAACCTGGTAAAAAGAAATAAAATAAGACATTCTTCTTTCCATACAGAGTTGTTAGTCTATAAATAGATAATAATGGTAATAGAGAAATTATGACAAAAGAAACAGATATGCATTGGAAGCATATATACCACTCAACCATACTCAATTAGAGGGTTGTCAGGAACATCTTCTGGAAAAAGCTTATAGGAAAAGCTAATTTGTTTTTAAGTTCCTTCAAGAAAAACATGCTAAAGTGAGTTGACGCCTACCTTTGTGAGAGTTTGGAGATGTAGTAATGAGCTCCTGAGAGAAAAGAAAATTGCTTTTTAAAATTTTCCCATAAGGGGAAAAAAAAAAATTTTCCCATAAGGAATTTAAACTGTTTTTGAAAGCTGTAAAGAAATGTCCTTATGCCGTAGGGGATCGTTACTCAAAAAACTGATCAGACAAATGTTATTAATTAGAAATGGCCTTAAAGTAAAATTGATAATTTACCCTTACTACTTAATAACTTATGCCAGAAAGTGAAAAAGAACTGAAGAGCCTCTTGATGAAAGCGAAAGAGGAGAGTGAAAAAGTTGGCTTAAAGCTCAACATTCAGAAAACTAAGATCATGGCATCTGGTCCCATCACTTCATGGCAAATAGATGGGGAAACAGTGGAAACAGTGTCAGACTTTATTTTTTGGGGCTCCAAAATCACTGCAGGTGGTGATTGCAGCCATGAGATTAAAAGGTGCTTTCTCCTTGGAAGGAAAGTTACGACCAACCTAGACAGCATGTTAAAAAGCAGAGATATTACTTTGTCAACAAAGGTCCATCTAGTCAAGGCTATGGTTTTTCCAGTGGTCATGTCTGGATGTGAGAGTCGGACTATAAAGAAAGCTGAACACTGAAGAATTGATGCTTTTGAACTGTGGTGTTGGAGAAGACTCTTGAGAGTCCCTTGGACTGCAAGGAGGTCCAACCAGTCCATCCTAAAGGAGATTAGTCCTGGGTGTTCATCGGAAGGACTGATGTTGAAGCTGAAACTCCAGTGCTTTGGCCACCTGATGTGAAGAGCTGACTCATTTGAAAAGACCCTGATGCTGGAAAAGATTGAAGGCGGGAGGAGAAGGGGACGACAGAGGATGAGATGGCTGGATGGCATCACTGACTCAATGGACATGGGTTTGGGTGGACTCCAGGAGTTGGTGATGGACAGGGAGGCCTGGCGTGCTGCGATTCATGGGGTTTCAAAAGACATGACTGAGTGACTGAACTGAACTGAATTAATAACTTTATTCATTAATATGTACCATTAAGTAAGTGGAAAGGCAACAGTACAAACTGGGAGAAAATTTTATTCTCCATACATATGTGATACATATCTAGAACTTCTATCTAGACTATGTAAAGAACTCCTACAAATCAATAACAACAATAGAAAAATAGGGAAAATACTTAAAGAGACCCTTCACAAAGGAAGATATCCAAATGTCTGTTAAACATATGAAAAACTGCTCGCCATCGTTACTCATCAGGAAAATGCCAATTCAGATCACAGTAATGTGCACTTTATACTCTCCATAATAGCTTAAGTGAAAACATGAAATATATTTAAGTGTTGACAGGATATAAAGCAGCTGGAAGCTCTGTATATTACTGGTGTGTGTGTATTAGTCACACGGTCGTGTCCAACTCTAACCCCATGGACTGTAGCCCTCCGGGTTTCTCTGTCCATTGGATTCTACAGGCTGGAATACTGGAGTGCATTGCCATTCCCTTCTCCAGAGGATCTTCTGACCCAGGGATCGAACCCTGGTCTCCTGCATTGCAGGCAGATCCTTTACCGTTGAGCTACAGGGAAGTCCTATATTACTGGGCGGAGTGTAAATTATATAACTGCTTTAGAAGATTTTTAGCGATATCTTCTAAAGCAGAACATTTACCTATCCTGTGATTCAGGTATTCCACTCCTAGGTACATAACGAACAGAAATTTGTTCACTGTTTGCTAAAAGATACATGTGCTGGACAGTTCATACAGCACTGCTGGTAGTGGTAAAAAACTGGTAATGAAATTTGAAAACCTAGGTGCTCATCAGCAGCAGAATGGATCAGTTGTGGTGTATTTACACAGTGGAATATTTACATCAACAAAGATGAGTGTTCTATTATTACATGCGACAATATAAGAGTCTTGTATACAGAGCATTAAGATCAGAAAAACAAAACAAAACAAAAAATGTGTTTTGGATGATTCTAGTTCTGTGAAGAGCAAAAACAGGAAAAACGAATCCTTGTTGGTGGAAGCCTAGGTTGGGAGAGGGTAAAGAATGGGGGGGAGCACGAGTGGAGCTTTTCGATTTGATAATGTTCTCTTTCTTGATCTGGGTGCTGACTACACAGGTGTGTTGGGTTTTGAAAATATATAGCTGTGCACTTCTGCTATATACAGCTTCCTTTTTATGTTACGTATTTTTTTTAAGTACTGGTTTTAAACATTATAAGGAAACTGATAAATCTAAAAGCTTTACAGTGTTGATTCCATTTTGCTGATTTTTGTACTTTCAGAAATATAAAAATATTCCTTTAGCTTAGTTGAAATGTAAATAATTGGGAATTTTTTAGTTTGAAAATACAGAAATTTTAGAATAATTGTAGTCTTAAGTCAACTACTGCTAAACCTTTTTCTTAAAGTATTAATTTGAACTTCTTATTCATGCAACATATTTGCAAGGTCTGATTTTTACTATTATATGATATATACTGTATAAAACATTAAAATTTGTTTTTGTTAATTATAACTAAACTTGACAGATTAGTATAGCTAACTGGGTGACTGGAAAAGATTTTCTGTTTTAAATCTTAAGTGACTTCTTGTTAAGAAAGGAGGTGAGTGAAAGTGTGTTTTTGGTTATTTCTTACCCTCAGAGGAGGAACTGTAAATAGATGTTCTTATTCTTTTTCTCTGCTTATCAGGAGAATGTTCTATTTCTGTAGTACCTGGAGACATAATTATAACAGACAAACATGGCAATCCATTATCAATTATTTTTTTAACAGTCAAGTCCATCATCTCCGGATCCAGCTAGCTTTCTTGCAGAAGATATTAGTACAAACTCCAATGGTCCAAAACCTGCAGAAGTTGCGCTAGATGATGACAGAGAAGATCTTTTTGCAGGTAATTGTAAATAGCTTTATTTTTTTTTAAGTAATTGTCAATTGTAGCATATATCCTATCAAAATATTCTCTTAAAACTAACATTTTCTGTGAAGTACTATTGATGGCTTTTCTTGTTAACGACTTAGGAGGATAGGAAATTTTAGTTACTTTGCTTTGTGAAAAATAAAGACTGTTGTGAGAAGCATGAATGTGATCCTTTCTGGTTTTAAGCGTTTGGAAGTAAGTCACATGAATAATTTGATTATTTCGAGCAGTACTTGGACACAAACTAATGGTTGTGGCATTCAGACTTTGAGAAATAGCAATGATTATATTCTTTCTTACTTACAATTTTTCACAAAGCAAAATTAAACTCTGAACTTAAGAATTACTTTATTCATAATCTATATATATTTGAAATCTGTTTTAAAAATGTTTTAGTATTTACCATGGGTTCCATTTTGATTCAATTTTAAGTGAATAAATTGATGCTTCAGGAATTTATTTTTGATATGGGGGCAGGCTTTCTACCTTTAAAAAATTGGACCCTCTTCAAAACAATTACCTGCTTTAAGATTAAAATTTAAATACAAATTAATGTTTGGCTATTAAAAAGCAGCATCTGCCTTAGAATTAATGGCACAAATAATTGCAATAGTAAGTCTTTGTGTGTTTGAGAGCTTAGTTTACCTAAACTGGCTTTCTTTGAGTTAAAACTTGATAATGTAAACTTGATAATGTATCCTCCCTCAGCTTTTATAGTGGCTGAATATTGAAACCATCCTGTATTTTTTTAATATAAGTATATTTAAAAATACAGTCCTCTATGACAGAGGTCCATATAATTTCCTGTTTAATGTGTGAAAAGTTTTCACTGCAGATGAATTCATGTATTTTATGAATTCGTGTCAGAAAATTAAAATGTGAAGACAATCATTTACCCAGCCACCCCCTCCCCTTTTCTGTAGCTACCTAACAACTTAGAGTATGACAGTTAACCAAAATTGTAATACTCCTTTTTCTTTTCTTTCCTTGACTTTTTCCTAGGAGATCCTTAGAAGTTTCTTCATGGCATTTATGTTTTAATCTGAAAGATGACAAAAGTAGCTGCTAATCTAAAATTGTGGTTATTCCTCTAATAGTAGAGGGTCATAAATAGAACACTTGGATTATCCATTGTATTGAAGAGTCTCTAAGTCTCAGAATTCTATGTTAATGAGTGTGCTGAAACTCTAAAGCAGAACTCTGTATCTCTGCCTAGGAAAGATGGTTTTCTTGTTTACAGTGTGCCCTGCTGATCAAACAGTTTGCCACGTCAGGGCTGTGCAGTAATATTTGCCCACGAGGCTCAACTGGAAAAATCTTTTTTGTGTTAGTGTACCTAGTGCAGAGTATACTAAACATAGTGATTGATCCATGGTCAGTGTCAGTGTTTTTGTTTTTAAGGAGAAACAGAGATGAAGCAATAAAAATATCCATCTGCTTCTTTTGTTATCTGCAGACACTTTTTATGCTTTATCTTTTATCTTAAACTCAGCTACATTTCATAATGACATCATTAGGTTTCCTAAGACCTGTATAAGAGAAGAAACTATAGGTATTGGTCTAGTGACTTAGCCATTCTGATTTTAAAACCATTATGAGATTAGATTGTAATTGGTGTATATGCCAGTATACTTTGGGTAGCATCTCAAATACTATTATTATGTCAGAAGTGGCGTCAGAAAAAGTTCAAGCATGACTTTGTTACTGTTACTAGCTTACTTACAGAATGTTCACCAAACATGGGTAACTAGAGAGCCCCTTTCCACCATCAGTACCATCCTGCGCTAAGCTTCACTGAACACATTGTAGGAAACTGTCCTAGAGGAGTAAGTGAGAGTGAACAAGTTGCCAGTGTTGAAATTGTCCTAGACTTTTAGAACTTGGTTCTGCCAGGGTAGTTAGTATATTTCACTTACTCTTTTCAGCAGATTATACCAAATCCAAAGTTTAACAAGTATTCCTTTGTTTGAAAAATTCTCTGGTGTCTGTGGTATGAGTGAACTGTTACTTAGCTGACATTGACATAATCAATTTACACTTACCTTCAAAGTGTCTCTCTCAAGGAAATGTTAATCTTTATACTTAGTATATATGGGACTTTTTTCTGTATAAAAAGAAAAACTTTGACTTATTTTTTTATTGAGGTATAGTTGATACATAGTATCGTAAGTTTCAGGTGTACAATATAGTGATTTACAGTTTTTCAAGTTTATACTCCACTTATAGTTTTAAAACGTTGGCTGTAATCTCTGTGATGTACAATATATCCTTGTAGATTATTTATTTTATGCATAGTAGTTTGTACCTCTTTAATTCAAAGTAGACATTTTTAATACCTCAGAAATTCAAGAGGTATCTTATTGCTTCAAGTAAATAACATGTTATTACTGATATACTTTTTGAGGTATTAAAATGGCTTACTGTCTGTTGTTACTACTTTCTCAAACTTTGTATAATCTAAGAACCTCAGGTTAGAAATCACTGATCTAGTCGTGTTTCATTCACTGATCTAGTCCTGCCTGCCTTTTCTTGGTATCAGTTCTATAAACCAGCAGAACTGTGGTTATTATTTTGGCCACTGATTATAAATTTTACTTTTCTGGCTTTGCTTTTAACTTACTCAGTTATGACTGATTCCTGAACAATATGGATTTGAAATGCTCAGGTCCACTAATACGCATTTTTAAAAATTAATAAATACTACAGTACACCTTAATCGGAGGTTGATTGAATCCAAGAATGTGGAACCTCTAAAACAGAGGAGCCATGTATATGGAAGGCCCGGATATAAGTTATACTCAGAGTTTTGACTGTGTAGAGGGTTGGTGGCCCTAACCCCCATGTTGTTCAAGGGTCAACTGTGTTTCACTTTTGTGGAATGCTTCCCTCATTTTTTTCTCTAAATCCATTCAGATCTTTTCAGTTCAGTTTCATAAAATATTCCCTATTTTCCTCAGCCTAGCTTATTCTCTCCCATCTCAACTCAAATTATGGTTTGTTCTATAGTTCATATAGCAGGTAAATGTTTTGTTATGCTCTTTATATTGTTCTCTTGGCTGTTATTTGTCTTTTATTATTTAACATTCCACATGCTTGTGTCTTATTTTCCTGACTAGATTATAAACTCCCTGAGGGCAGGTATGGTACTTTACATCTTTTTGTGTTTCTTCATTGCATTTAGCACAATGTTACATAGCTTTTAGACACTCAGTTTATTGATTTGTTTTGTTTATAAATATATTTAGTTTTAGATTTTTCAAGTGAACAAGTACTTTAAATGCAAACCTAAACACCTATTTCTTTGTGTATATTTGTGTATTCAGCTAATATCCAGTAATCTTTAGCAGTTAATTGCTTTAGATTACTAACTTTGTGGACTTCCCATAACGGATTTTTAATCCCATTTGGGATAGTTCTGAGCAGCTTTCCGCTATAAAGTTTGTGTTTGTGTATAAAAGAATCATAATGTTAGCCTGAATACAAGATTTTGGAAGGTAAGTTACCGCAAGTATTAGATATATTATAGATCCAAACACAAATGAGTGTGGAATTATTCACATCATTGCTTTCCTACTAGCTTTATACCACTAGAATAGATAACTATGTTGACTTACTGGAATTCTTCCTAAAATCAACAAAATCACTGTTGGTTTTAAAGTTTTAAATAAACCACTAAGGATGGATTCATAAATTATTTATAACAATTATTTTAAAATAATATTTTGATATTATGGGTTATATAAAAATGTTTCATAATTCATTGCCTGCTCTACTTGTTACCAGTATCCTCAACTAACTTGTTTAATTTATATCTAGAAGCTACAGAGGAAGTTTCTCTGGACAGTCCAGAAAGGGAACCTATACTCTCCTCAGAACCTTCTCCTGCAGTCACACCTGTGACCCCCACAACACTCATTGCTCCCAGAATTGAATCAAAGAGTATGTCTGCTCCTGTGATCTTTGATAGATCCAGGGATGAGGTATGGAAAAATGTTTATATTCTAAATTAATATGTAAATAATAACTTTTTTTTTGTTCCCCACCCAGTGTTTCTCTCCTGTCCGTCATGTGTAATCAAAGCCTTTTAGACATTTCCAAAAAGAACACTAAAGAGGTTGGGTGATTTGGTTTCTAAATTTATCCCCACACTTTTTAACCCAATAACTTGAGTACATCACTTTCCTTCTCAAGTCAGGCAGTTTGTCATTTGTGATCTTACCGTAATAGTCCCATGGACTTGGGCACCTGGCTGGCTACAGTTCATATGGTCGCAGAGTCGGACAGGACTGAGCGACTGACACTGTGTTGGCAGAGCAGGGGATGTGTTCTGAGTGGAGAGGAAGCATGAGGGCCTTCTAGGGTGTAATGATGGTGTTTTTTCTTGATCTCGGTTCTGGTTACAGAGATGTGTTTACTTTGTAAAAGTTATTGAGCTGTATACCTAGGATTTATATGCTTTATATATGTTACAGTTCAGATAAGGCTTACTTTTCAAAAATCTGTGCAGTAGGGCAACTTTGAAAAAAATTATCATTAGAAAAACATACTTTTCTGAAGTCTTAGAATATTAATGTTGCTTTTAAATTTTGAAAGATTGAACAGTTCCTGTGTTTTCTTCTTGAAAATAACAAACCTTTCCCTCAGAACTACTGTTAACAGGGATTGCTTACTTACAACGGCATAAGAAGTGCTTCTCTGTAGTCTCATAGGTTTATCATTTTTCCTGCTTCTTTCCTCAGTGAGCTTTGTAGTGCTTTTATTGGCTTCAAGAAGAACATGTGTTTACTAGGTAATTAGAGAGATCATGATGCTCAAGTTGCTTATCATAATTTCTGCAAGTATGTAGGATTCTACTGGCAAAAGTAATGGCTGCTTCCTGGTTTTTAAAGAGGAGAGATACAGCTTTGAAAATTAGTAATACTAAAAATAATTAAGGAATTATTTTCATAATCTGCATCTGAAGATTGAACAAAAATATTCCACAGTATTCCTCCAGAAGTTTTCTTTACATCTGAGGACTCAGAGGAACACAAGATTTTCTGTTGCTTCTCTCAATTATCCTTTTCCTATTGTCTTTTTGTGTGTGTGTATTTTTCACATAGACAGGAAATGTAAAAGCTTTCATTGATTTTCAGAAATGGAGTGCTGAGTGACTCTCAAATTGTTTGATGTGGCAGTGATCCTAATAAAAGATAGATGGTAAAAGTTATACTTATTACTGTTATGATGATAATACAAATTGGAATCTTTAATACCAAAAAAATTTTCCTAGATTGAAGAAGAAGCAAATGGAGATGTTTTTGATATAGAAATTGGTGTATCAGATCCAGAGAAAGTTGGTGAGTCAACATTTATTATATTTTGTACTTGCTACTTTTTGATAATTAACTTGGTTGTTAATGTGCTGTTTTTCCTAACTACATGCATTGTTACAATATTAAAATTGGTGCTTCTAATTTTTAAATTTGTGGCAGCTTGGTGGTTTGTATTGTCTCCCAATTCTCTCTTTATTGAGAAATAATTGACAAATAAAAATTGTGTGTATTTAGGATGTTATACACATCACAATTATCATAATGTGATAGCTTAATATTTTATGAAATGATTGCCACAATCAAGTTAATATATTACCTCACATAGTTACCTTGTGTGTTAAGCTTATGATTTTTAACAGCTTGGCTTTTCTTATAGGTGATGGCATGAATGCTTACATGGCTTATAGAGTAACGACAAAGGTAAGCCTTTTGCTCCTCTAAAAAAATACTGAGCCCTCACTGTGTAGTATGAGGATACTACAGTGATTAAAGTGTACGTGATCACTGTCTTTACAAGGTTATCATCCAGTAAAAGTTGCATGTAAATAGTCACAGTGAGTCGTGAGTGGTTTGGTAGAGAGAGAGTTCTGGGAGGCTATGCAGGAAGGGATCTAATCTAGGCAAAGTAGAAGTGTTGCGGGTGGGAGAGGGGGCAAAGGGATTTGCTTGTGTAAAAGCCAGAAATAAGAAAACATTGTGCTTTCTAGGACCTGCAGGAAGTAGTGCCAGATTAAATTGTTTGGCAGTAAGCCTGCCTTTATTATGAATAGCCACATTAGGAATTGTATGATGGAAAACCATTGAAGTTCAAACAAGAGTGTGGCACAATGAGATTTTTGTTCTAGAAAGCTCTCTCTGACTCAGTTTGGATTGGGAGGATAAAAGTGTCAGGGAACTTCCCTGGTGGAACACTGGTTAAGACTCTGTGCTTCCACTGCTGGGGAGTGTGTGAGTTCAGTCCCTGGTCAGGGAACTAAGATTCCACGTGCTGCACAGTGCGGCCAAGATAAAAAGAAAGGTCAGGATCTCTAGTTGAGGCAGTTTGAGGCAGTTGCAATTCTTAAAGAGATTGTAGACCTTCAAATCTTAAAGACAGGGGGTCTGCAGCAGTCCTACTGTGAGAAGTGATAGTTAATACTAAGGAATTGGTTTTGGGGATGAGTGAAGAAAATGGTTTCTTGAGTTATATAGGAGCTGTGATCAGTAGAGCTTGGATGTAAGAAGTGAGGAAAGAGGGAAACCTGAGTCTTTGTCTAGAGGAACTCTGTGGTTGTTGGAATGATCCTGGAGAAAAGGCAATACAAAGAGAGGAACACAGTATGGAGTGAAATCTGTTAATTCATTAAACAGATACTTATTTATGTACCGTGGAGTCAGGCTGTCTTCCAAAAGCTAGAATAGTAAACAATACAGAGAAGTTCCCTTCACTTTTCCAGCAGGGGAAAATATGGTGAAATTGAGGTGGCAGTGCAATTTAAATGGAGGTTTTCCCTTGGACTATGTATCAGACTGAAGCCCAGTGGAGATCTAGGCTAGAGGTAAAGATCAGAGGTCAAGAATCATTAGCGTAAATACAGGTAGAGTCGGTGAGATGAGTTAAGTGTAGAATAAAGCAGGTGTTTTCTGTAAAAAAACAAACAAACCAGCAACAACTGTGATTTGGGGTTTTTTCAGTTGTTAGAAATCTTTGTTTCACAATAGTTAGCTATTTTTTTTGCTATGTAGACCTCTGTGTGTGTGTGTGCATATTCACAATTATGTATTACATTAATTTTTAAATAATTGTTCAGTATTCAAAATTTGAAATACCTCTTCTTCACTTGTAGACTTCTCTTTCCATGTTCAGCAAAAGTGAATTTTCAGTTAAAAGAAGATTTAGTGACTTTCTCGGTTTGCATAGCAAATTAGCAAGCAAGTATTTACATGTTGGTTATATTGTGCCACCAGCTCCAGAAAAGAGTATAGTAGGTAAGTATGAATCTTTAAAAATGGATTTTTGTTACTGGTACTAGTTCAATTTTAATTGTATGGATTTGTGTATTCCATAATCACTCACTATCATGACATATCAATGTCTTAAGAGATACTGAATTTAAATATTCTATTTGTGATAGTCATTTATCAACTGAAGAGTGTATAGCTAAAAATTTTATTTTCTAATACCTAAGGATTTTGATTTATACAATGTGATGATTGTAAATATTAAGTTGGAATTTAGCAAGATGGAAGCAATTAAAAACCCTTTTAGGGTTATTAGAACCTTATTACTGAGTAACATTTAGAGAATATTTAATATTATTAGCATATTAACATTTTTCTGAGGACTTGGAGATGTTCCATGCTCAGCTATACATTGTACAAAAAGATTTGATTTAGCCTTGCTCACAAAGGAGCTATTTAAACTCATCTTATTTTATTACATACCTCAATTTAACATTTAAAAACATTTCACTTTTACAGGTAATAAAGCCTTACTGAGTTAAGAATATGCAGAATATTACAAAAGAGGAAAACCTCTATTGTCCCACCATTAAAATTTTATAGTATTTTTTCCACTCTTTCTTTTCAGTCATAGATTTTTGGTGTTCTCTCAGGAGAAGTTGAGTGCACATCCTCCTTCTCCACCATTTGAACCAGTTTCCCAGTCATAGGTTTTTATTTAATCAATTTTTATATATATAAGATTGTTATTCTGAAATATATTTGAAATAAGTTTTATTCTAAGTTACTGTTTTTTCCTCTTTAAACATTTGATTTGAAAAGCAGTTTTATCTGTATCTTTTATGATTTTGAAATCTTGATATATTCAAAAGCATTTTTATATTCTTCCTCATTTTTAAAATTCAAAGATCTAGTATAGTTCTTCAGCTTTTTGGTCTCAAGACCCCTTGTGTATTCAGATATATTGAAGGGCCTTTAAAGAGCTTTTGCTTTTGGAGCTATACCTCTTGATACTTACATGTGAGAATTTTTAAATTGTATTTATTAATTGACTCAAAAATAATAAACTCATAACCTGTTATTAACAAATAAGGTTTTTGTGAAAAATTATTTTTGTAAGGCAAAAAAATAATGATAAGAATGGCTTGGCTTTTTTGTTTTTTTACAGTTTTGCAAAATCTTTAATCTCTGACTTCATAGAAAATAGCTTTATTTTCACATCTGCTTCTGCACTCTATCTTTTGTAATACAACACATCATATAACTTTAGGAAAGCTCCACTGAGTTCTCATGAAAGAATGAAAGAAAAAATAACAAAAATAACAGCATGGTATATTATGAAGATAGGTTTTTGTACACATCCCCTGCCACTCCTCAGAAAGGTCTCAAAATGCTTCCAGATATTCTAACCATGCTTTGTGAACTGCTAGTCTAGTTAATAATTTTATTTCTCTAAACTGTTGCAGTGGTATCCTTCGGCCTCCCATTATCTGTGTAGTGAACTTGTTTCATTTATCATAAATTAATTATTAATATCCTTTTTTCTTTAGCTTTAAGTTGTACAACCATTTTTAATATATCAAAAGAGGAAAAACAAAATAATTTTTCTCATTTTGGTGACTAGATTCACTAGTCTTTAAACATTGAGCCAGGGGGAAAAAAAAATTAAAACTCAATTTTCATGCCAAGTTTACTGTGTTTCAAACTAATATTTTCCTCTAATAATCTTCAACCTTCCACCAATTATTAGATTAAAAGGATTGAAAAGATTGGAAGAATTTGAGGCAACCATACAAAATGCCTTTACTTATATCTTAAAAAAAGATATAAGTAAAGAGATTAGCAGGAAAAATAAATGTAGTTAAATAAAAGATAAAGTCAAGTTAGTTTCCTCTAAATGTGTGCATAAAGTTTGAGCAATTATTAAAGGTGGATAACAAGTTGTTCTGTGAAGTTCTTGGCAGAAAATCAAGTAGAGAAGTAGTCATTTTTAAAATTTCATGTTGTCCATCAGTTTTTAAAAATGAATACATTAACTAAGAAAAAATTTGCACATGACTTTATTTTTTAAATTCAGAGAGGTTCTGTGAAAGAGCTCATTATTTCAGCTGTTATAAAACCAGATATGATAAACAAACAAGAGCATGTTCTTAAAATCTGTGGCAGAGGAAATACTTAGCATATTCACAGATTACACTTATTTTTCTAGTACCAAAAGTAAAGACCTAATTATTGCTCATAAGAGATAAAAGTATCAAGTGAGCTTAAACTCATGAATTTGAACTCCATTATGCATATTGCAATCAAACACATTTTAATTTACCAGGAGTATAATATATATCAAGTAAAATAAGGATTCCAAACTGGAAAGCTACAGACATAGCTCAACTTCTGCTTTAGCTGTACTCTTTTATGGTTTACATTAAAAGTACTTGCCCAGTATATATATTAATCTGTTAAACATAGGATACTAGTTATAATTTTTGACACTTTTTTGTCAAGTTCAAATATATTTTAAATTATTCAGAAAGTCAAAGTGTTAATTACTCAGTTGCGTCTGACTCTGTGACCCCATGAGCTGTGTAGCCTGCCAGACTCCTCTGTCTGTGGAATTCTCCAGACAAGAATACTGGCATGGGTAGCCATTCCCTTCTCCAGGGGACCTTCCCAACCTAGGGATTGAACCTGGGTCTCCTGCATTGCAGGTAGATTCTTTACCATCTCTGAGCCACCAGGGAAGCCAAATTATGCAGAAATTATTTTAGAAGAATGTTTCTCAGTAGTAGAAAATCATGAATCTCATTCAATTTTTTCAAAGGCATGACCAAGGTCAAGGTGGGTAAAGAAGATTCATCATCCACAGAATTTGTAGAAAAACGGAGAGCAGCTCTTGAAAGGTAATTCTGATCAGCTATGTTTATTACTCTTATGTTTTTACTTCAGTAATATAAGTCTGATTCCACTAAGTGGCACAAGTATATTATTAAGTATGAAAATTCTGAAGTACCGCTCGACTACTCTTAAGAGTGCTATAAGCTTTTTTAAAGAAAATTGGTTCATTAAAAAATATGGTACTGTATCCTTGTTCCATTTCTATTCTCATAACAAAGTGATACTTGTTTTCATCTACATTAATTTTTCTTTTGAATAGTTAGTGATATTGAAATATTATTAAACGCAATGAAAAATTAGGTTTATGCTCCCTCCTTCAATTCTTTATAGTTGATTGTGACTTGAGAGTACAAAAGGGTTAGTCAGTGCTTGAACTGACTGTATAGTTAAATAAAGGCTGATAGATATATATGTTGTACCTTCTTTTATACTTCTTGACCTGACACATTTCCTATAGCTTTGAAGACGTGTTCATTGTGGCCAACTCAAAGAGAAATGGATGGGAGGAATCTACTCCCAGAATCTTAACATTTCTTCCTTTCTATGCTGAAAATGTGAGAAAACAAGTTCAAAACTATCTTAAAGTTCACCTTATAGTTGGTAATTACCTAGATTTAAAGTACTTGCTACTTTCATAGGTTTTTTTTGTTTTTAATTTTAATCAAATTTGCTTATTTGTTTTATTTTCTCTCTTGGCTTAAAATTAGTGGTTAGAGTAGATAAGGACAGTTTTTAGGAAATAGCATATTATATCTACAGGATATAAATTAGTTTTTAAAACTCTTTTTGAGACAACATATTTCTGGATTTTAGTAATAAATTATTTCAGTTTTAAAAAAATGCCACAGTAAAGTCAGGTTTGAACAATTCATAATAAGAAAAGCTAGTGTGCAACTTAAAATCTTATGTTAGAGAAGACTTAAAAGATGAGATTGTGTCTGTGAGACTAGCAGTCACTCTGGAAAAAGATTTAAATTGCATCAATAGAAGTTTAATTTAGGCATTAGAATTGATTCTGTGGTGAAAGAAGTCATAGACTGAGTATGTTTAAGAATAAAGACAGATAATGTACTGCCTTGATTTCACTTAGTTCTTCCTGAAAGTATAACCATGACCTTTTGAGAAGCCTTTCCAGTCCTGTTTTTCTGTGAGTAAATTTGAAATATTTTGGATGACATCTTTGATAAGAAACTTAATGAAGATTTATTGTACCAAGGACATATTTGGTTCTCCACTCACCTTTTCTTTTAACTTGAATGCATTGCATAGTACTTAAACCGTACCTTCATTCACTATGTAACACTGAGGAGAGTTTTACAGAAGTATTGAAGCTTGACCTAGTATATTTGTGAAGGTAGTTTCTTGACTAGTAAATATTACTTGTTAAATACTATCAGTACCTTAGTAGAATTTGCAGTAGTGATAAAGCGTATTATGAGTTCATTCTACATTAGAAAAGATAACTAAAGAAAATACAGGTGTAAAGGTACAGAAGCAGAGGAACTGGAATGATTTTTATTGTGAGTTTTCTGTGGCATTTCTTAAAATTTAAATATTTAGGCATTTCTATGGGATACATGACCTAGTTGGATCTGGCAGGTCAAGGATGTATTTCTTCATATATGGTCTAGTAGTCATTTACATAGTTATTTATTCGTTGAACTTTGAGAATCCAGATGACTGTCTTGAGCAAAAGGATTAATATCTGGTATTAAAATATGAGAAGAGAAAGGGAGTGGTTAAGAACCCAAACATTCCTCCTGTGCCACACTCGGTAAGCAGAAACTACATCTTCTAAGTATCCTAAAGATAGCTCACTTGATTTTCTTATGAGCGCTTCATGTGTTACCTTACGAGCATATTGAGTTTGTTTTATAGTAAGGATGCTGCTGCTACTGCTGCTAAGTCGCTTCAGTCGTGTCTGACTCTTTGTGACCCCAGAGACAGCAGCCCACCAGGCTCCACCATCCCTGGGATTCTCTGCTACACTTCTGTAAATGTAAACTGAGAAATGTAAAGTAGCATGAAGTACTGTATAGGGTTTTAGAATCCTTTCTCTGTTGAAACCTGCACTCCATTATGCACTGCACACTATCTGTGAGGTCTTGGACCAGTTATTTAACCTAAATTCATTGTTCCTTTTCTCTAAAAATGTAAGTGTATCATAATAAGTACCTGCAAACCCAGCTGGCAAAGCCTCAACAGTTAGTGTAGATTGATTAACCCACTCATGTCAGAAGGTTTGGAGGTAGGCAGATGTTTAATGTTATCAAGTTCATCAGGAAATCCTGTTGTTTCCTTTTGATATCTGGACAACAGATTTTTCTTCCGTTCACTACCAGTTGAAACGTTGGAATTAACTCCAGTAGACTCCACGTTGATCTCCCTGTTTCCACCCTCGTACCTCTATTCTTTTTTTAATATAACCGCCAGTGTCATCTGGTGGTTATGCATCATCCCCACTCATACACGCATCTAATTTCACTCAGTAAAAGCCATAATCCTTATAATGATCTATAAAATCTTCCATGACATGCACTGCTCACTCTGTTACGTACTTGATATCATATCTTCCTTGATCACTTTGCTCTAGGCCACACTCACCTTTTTGCTGCTCCTCATAGATCCCAGGCATTTTCTCACCTGGGTTTTCACTCCCCTACCCTCTGTGGCACTGCCTATAAAGCTTTTGCTCCTGGGGTATCCGCATAGCTAATTCCATTACCTGTTTGAAATTCAGGCATTCAGGTATCACCTTTTCTGACCTATTCTATTTAAATTGCCATCAACCGCTGATCCCATTGGGCTTCCGTAGTAAGCTCAGTTGGTAAAGAATCCGCCTGCAATGCAGGAGACCCCAGTTTGATTCCTGGGTGGGGAAGATCCCCTGGAGAAGGGATAGGCTACCCACTCCAGTATTCTGGCCTGGAGAATTCCATGGACTGTATAGTCTATGGGGTTGCAAAGAGTCGGACACGACTGAGCAACTTTCACTTTCACCAATCCCATTTACTTGTCCTTTCTCTACTTGTCCTTTCATTTCTCCACAGCATTTGCCATCTTATCTCATACATTATTTTTATGATTTGTTGTCTGTCTTCTTTTTCTAATATAAGCTTCAGTAGGAAAGGAATCTTGTTCTCTTTTGTTCATTGATACATTCTGAGTACTCAGAACAGTAACTGATGTGTAGTAAATGCTCAAGATATGTTTGTTGAATATCATCAGATATTCATCATCATCAAATGAATGTCATCAGAGACACAGGTTCTTTTTGCCTTCTTGGTCTCTCTTTGTTAGCACATATCTTTGAGTCTAAAGCAAGAGAAATATCTTTAACTCTGTTTCTCTCAAGCATTTTGTATAACCTGCTTTATTTTGTGTTGGTAAGTAAGTAGAAATTTGAAAGCGACCCCATGGACTATAGCCCTCCAGGCTTCTCTGTCCATGGAATTCTCCAGGCAAGAATGCTGGAGTGGGGTGCCAAGGGATCTCCCAGATCCAGGCATCAAACCCAGGTCTCCTGTATTGCAGGCAGATTCTTTACCATCTCAGCCACCAGGGAAGCAGTTGAAAGCCCTTAGTGATTGTAAATATACTGATAACCTTTCCTTAGCACAAATCTTAACTAACTGCTGACCACTTCTTGCAGAGTCTGATACTTACTTTTCATCAGTTCCTAGCGTCTTTCATTTATGTCTTCTTTCAGTGTTTGTTCTTCCCCCCAATATCTCTTTGCATTGTATTTTCAGTGTATTCTTCCTACATTTGTTTTTGTTCTTTATCTTTCTTCTACGTATCTATAACCTTCTCTGACCTTAATTCTGAATTGGTGTATAGTTACAAATAATCAATTAAAAATCCGTTTTATGTTTCTTTTCTTAATTTTAACATTATGTAAGTTTAATACTTTTTTAAAGTGGTTGATTACCTTTATTTTCATGTAACTCTTAAGAAAGTTTTATTGTCTTTTTCTAGAACGTAGAAAAAGGCAGTATTGTCTTTTTATTGTCTTTTTTTATTGTCTTTTTCAACGTTGATTCCTCAAAATGCTAGTATGTTTTAAGGTGAAAAAAAGAAATTTACTGTCAGTTGAGGTTTATTAATGTAAGCTTTAACAAAGTTAAACCAGATCTTTTTCCTGCAGTACTTCTCACAGCATTTAATATGCTGCTATTCACTATGAATCTTAAAGGAATATGTATGTAATATATTTCAAACTTTCTTGGTTATAGAAACACTCTTTTTCTTGGAATATTGCATGAGACTAGTGTTCTCACTTAATAGAACTCACTCAAAAATTCTCACTAGAACTCACTTTAAAAAGTCATTTTAGAATATAAGTAGTATTAGCTATTTCCATTTATGTTTGAAGTACTGCAGTTTTTCTTAAAGGTTGTGTACTTCCTTGCTTGTTCATTTTATGAATGTCTTAAGTGCTTGCTGTTTATCTGCTGTTGTGTGCACTCAGATGAACAACTTATGCAAACTGCTCTTAAACAGTACACAGTCCTGCTGCTGCTGCTGCTAAGTCGCTTCAGTTGTGTCCGACTCTGTGCGACCCCATAGACGGCAGCCCGCTAGGCTTCCCCATTCCTGGGATTCTCCAGGCAAGAACACTGGAGTGGGCTGCCGTTTCCTTCTCCAATGCATGAAAGTGAAAAGTGAAAGTGAAGTTGCTCAGTCGTGCCCGACTCTTAGCAACCCCATGGACTGCAGCCCACCAGGCTCCTCCGTCCATGGGATTTTCCAGGGAAGAGTACTGGACTTAATAACTCAGCTAGAGTAGTACTGGACAACTTCAGTGTTAAAACTGTTTAAGTAAAATTCCAGTGGAAAAATATCAGCATTTCTCAAACTTACAGGATTAGTGTTCCTGCTGTACTTTTTTTTAGTTTCATAAACTAAGCAGCAAATAAATAATTTTTAAAACCACAGTGTAGATTGTACTGTACATATCTATTAAATACCACTTCTATTATAATGACCTCTTACATGAGCTGATGACTTAAAATGAAGTTTAATATGGTAAATATTTTATTTAAATATATAAAAATATTTTTATGGTATATATATATATGGTGAAAATATATATGGTAAATATTTTATTTAAATATATAAAAATATATAAATGTTAACGTTTGAGCTTTTTTTTTCCCAGAAACTCTTAGGCATATTCTATAATCTGTTCTGTATAAATAGAATAAAGGCATATTAATTATTATATGTTGGGCAAAACTAATACAATGTTGTAAAGTTTAAAAATAAAATAAAATTTAAAAAAAATAATAGAAACATTACTGCATGTAATTATTAATCTGGGGAAAGAGCAATTTTTAAAAAATGGGATTAGATAAGTAGCAGTGATTGAAATAGTGGAATTTTTTTTCTTATGAAAGAAGGATTGGTAATGTATTGTGACTGTCAGGGTTTGACCTTTTCTCGTAAAGAAAAATTACTAAAGTAAGCTGATAGTGATTTAAGTAGTGATTTTTCTCTTTACTTTTTATTTTATGTGATGTTGTATAAGGAAAACATCAAAAATAGCAAAACCTTGGAAATAGAAATGTTGAAAAAAATTTAGTCCTTGTCAAATGAGGATCAAAACTGATTTGATAATTTAAATCTACTGCCAAGGGGGAAAAAATTGGTAGGCTGTTCTCCATTTTGGTAATGATGACAATTAAAAAAAATAGTTTGGACTAATTAGTAATATATATATTACTAGAATATAGATAATAATGACTGGGGACATACTGACGTGCCAAAAGATAGAGTTGTTTCACAAACTTACATATGTACCCTAACTCTAATATTTTGCAGTGAGAAGTTTGGTAAGTAATTTAACCTCTCTCCATTCCTACCCCTACCCCCCTACTGTGCCTCTTTTTACATAATTATGAATTTTTCTTTTTATGTAATTATGAATTTTCAAAAGATGAATGCAAAGCTTATTAATATTAAATTACTGTAAAATTCTACATAATCAGAGTGAAAGCAAACTGATAGGAAGCAAACAGAAGGCATCTTTTTTAATTTTTAAATATTCTTTTGTTGAAATAAGATTTAAAATAAGATGCTACTGATAAATAAAGGAGCATTTTATTCTTAAATCTAGGTATCTTCAAAGAACAGTAAAGCATCCAACTTTACTACAGGATCCTGATTTAAGGCAGTTCTTAGAAAGTTCGGAGGTACTATTTCTGCTTTAAATTTTTATATGTAAATGTTCTCATTTATGATTATCAGTATAGTAATTTATATAAGTATAGGTATAAGTATAAGTATATGTGTTCAGTAAACAGCTGCATTAATAAATGGAATAAAACAATATGTTGTGTTTTGTTTTTTTGCTTAGTGCTTTAATTAGCTTTAATTAACTAAATTCATAGTAGAATATCTTCATATCAATAATTGTAGGATGATTATTCCCTTTCTTGAAATATATTAAAACCAGATTTAAAAGAACAACTTACAAATAGTCTAATTCTGAATACCCAAGTCATTGCTTAGGCATTAAATAAGTTTATTCAGACCTCATTTTAAAGATAGTTGAATGTGGGTTTGTATATCTACATTCTAATAGTCTTATTAAGGTTTTGAAAGGGAAATGTGTGATTTGAAAGAACTTTAATTATAAACATGCTGATCTTTATATTTGGCACATTTTATCCTCTAATTGTTACCGTATGAGACTTTTTTTTTAATCTACTTGAACTCCAGAGTTGTTAAAAAAAAAAAAAATTCCAAATCTCACAGCCCTGACTAAGCATAAGGAGATTTTTCTCAAGACTTTCTCCTTTTTTCCTTTTAAACAGTTTATATCTGCTAGCAAACAGGTGGCCAGTGTTAAAGTGCTTGGCAATTTCTTAATATATTTTGACAAACAGAGTGTTGTTCTATCTAAATGTAAACGTGCAGAAGAAAAACAAATGGAAAGTCTATTTTTTAAGTTTTCCTTTGAGAATGTACAAGTAGTGTATTTGAGAAATTAGATCTCACTATTGAAATGTATGAGAGTGAAGAAAATACAACCTCCTTTTTTTTTTTTTTTTTTTTTTCGGGGGTGTTATGTGGGGGCAGTCCCTTTTGTGGCCAGTTAAGCCTCTAGGCTTTTAACCGGTTTGTTTGCCCTTATTTGTCATTCAATTCCAGCTGCCTAGAGCAGTTAATACACAGGCTCTGAGTGGAGCAGGAATATTGAGGATGGTGAACAAGGCTGCCGACGCTGTCAACAAAATGACAATCAAGATGAATGAATCGGATGCAGTAAGAGCTGATTTTTCGACTTGAATAATGAGATGAATTAATGAGCCCAACAATTGCATTTTAAAGCTGTACAAGTAGAAAATAGGATATTAATTTGCTTATTGAGTGTAGTTCCCAGCACCTCAGTTGACCACCATGGTTCTACATGGTTAATTCGTTGCTTTAAAACAAGGAATGTAGCTTGCTATTGGTAACCTAATTTACACTGGTTTGTTGTGGCTAAATTAGCTCCATTTTTCATTTTTCTCTTAGTGGTTTGAAGAAAAGCAGCAGCAATTTGAAAATCTGGATCAGCAACTTAGGAAACTTCATGCCAGTGTGGAAGCCTTGGTCTGTCATAGAAAAGGTTTGTTTGTCTTGTTATTTATATGTTTAACACTGTAAGTTAATTCAGATATTTTATTTTATTAAAAATGATTAAAGTTGTGAAATGAATAGTTTTAAGAGGATGTTTTCTGTTTCAACTTTGTTACTTAATATTTTTTCTTGTATTTTAATCTTCTAGTTTAGGAGAAAAATCTTAGGTTTGTATATTTTGAATTTTAGATTAAAACTGCTTGATAATTAACTCTTTGTTAAGCATATACTGAATGAATGAAGATGTCTTATTGGTAACTCTTAATAATTAAAGAATGAAATTCAAAAATTGATACTTGAAATTTGTCTTTAAAATGTAGTTTTGTGCCTATATTTCCTAAAGAACTGTGAAGCATTTGCTTCATTTTTCAACCACAGTATTTAAAAACCCAGAAAGGGGAGTATTTAAAATTCATTAAAAATTTGAGTTCTAATTTTTTATTCCATTGTGAGGTGTTTTTGGTTTTATTTTTAAAGAATACATGACTTCTAGAATTACCTTTCTGAAACACTTAGTAAGTAATTATCTTTCTAGAACACGTTCTAAACCACTTAGTAAATAATTTATTACTTGTAAGTGCCATTATCAGTAATACATTGCAAAAAAAAGTAATTACAAAAATCTACTAATATATTTCTCACTGAAAGTGGTTTATAACAGTTTTTCCTATTTATATTCTCTCTTAGGGAACATTTTATGGTTCTTTAAGAGAACTTTATGAAATGCAGAGCAACAGAGCAAATCCAGGCAAAGTAATCGTTAGTTCTTGACATCTGTTTTTCTGTTTGATGTGTTTAAAATGATCACATTCAAAAATTCTTAATATTTCACTAAGCTTTGGTGTTGCACACAAAGGAAAAAAGAATAAGATTTATGTGAATTATATATACAGTTTTGCCTTGTTTTCTTCCTGTGTGCTAAATAATAATCTCATAAAAATTGTTATTTTCAATGATAAATACATGTTTAAAGGCCAGATAATGTAATACAAATCAATTGTGAGTGTTCCCAGTGCTTTTCATATAAAAATATTTATTTTTTGTCTTTTTTAGGACTAGACAGAGAAGCACTTAGGAGGAGAATGGGAAGGGAGATTATTATATCAAGTTTTTAAACATAGTTTATACCCTAGGCGTATAGGCAGTGTACTTCTAAATTTTCAGTAGAGCTCTGAACAGTTGACGTTTATATGCCCAAGGCATTTTAATGACTGTTTTTATTATTTTTAAATATTTTTCTTATTTTTTAATTGGAGCATATTGCTTTACAGTGTTATTTTAAAATATTTGAGCAGCTTGTAAATAGATAAAATTTAAAGAGAATGTAAAATATCAATGCAATATTTAAGAACTTCACTAGTGAACACTAAAAATGAATGCTTTTCTATTTCAGAACTTTCAGCCAACACAGCTGCCTTTGCTAAAAGTGCTGCCATGTTAGGTAATTCTGAAGATCATACTGCTCTATCTAGAGCTTTGTCTCAGCTTGCAGAGGTTGAGGAGAAGATAGACCAGTTACATCAAGAACAAGCTTTTGCTGACTTTTACATGTTTTCAGAACTACTTAGTGACTACATTCGTCTTATTGCTGCAGTGAAAGTAAGCCTTATTTTGTAATCTTCCTTGAATTTTTCATACTTCACTGTTTTGCTTATAAGAAGAATATGGTTTCCTATTAGGCATGCATTTAAGTATGTAAATTACATACTATACTAGTATGTATAAAATGATTTCAAGATGATTATTCATAACTTAATATTCTCTTCCCCATGACTTAATACCATAGACAGAATTGATTTTTTTTTTAAGGGATCTAAAGATGCCAAATACGGTAAAACCAATACATACATACTTACATATTTACATATAGAAGTTTGCAACTAACTGATAGCATTAGTTTACTCTTTCTAGTATGAGCTGACACTACCACTGGACTCTGTTCTCATTAGTAAAGTTATAATAAATCAGACGAAACCAGAACTGACTGACTGTTGCATGAATACATTTAACGGTGACTTTAGCGTGAATTTAGATGATAAGAAAACATTTGGTGTGGTCATCACGTATTTATAGATGACATGGGACTAGATTAGATAAAGAACTGTGTTTTCAAGTTGTAATGGTTGAGGATGAGCAGTCTTAAGTTTCTGAATAATTGAGAAAGTAAACCTATTAACTAATAAAAATTAGTCTTTTACAGATATCTCTAATATTCAGATAATTGAACTGTTATTTTGTCTGTTACATGTTTTGGAATATACTTTTTAAGATCTTATGGTGTCTTTGAAGTATTGTTATGAACATTAGTTTATGGAATAAGGGGAACTGGAAGTTTACTTTGAATTCAAACATCTAGAAAGTTAATGCAACCTTGTTCCTTGCTTTCTTACACAAAATTTTTTCAGCTTAAGTCTGATCAAATTGATATTCATCTGTAATCAGAACACTGATGCATCTTTTAGATGATTCCGTTCTCAGGCTAGTGACAGTTTATTGCTGGAGGGTTCTTAGCACTTTATAGAGGCTCCTTAGGTTTAGGCTAAATTATCAATTTTGTTTGTATTTACTCTTAGATGTCACTCTTTATCCTGGTGGTTAATTTTTCTCTTCAGCTATTTAAAGATGTTAATATAGATAGTTAGAGTATTCAGTTCAGTTCAGTCACTCAGTCGTGTCTAACTCTTTGCGACCCCATGAATCTCAGCACGCCAGGCCTCCCTGTCTATCACCAACTCCCGGAGTTCACTCAGACTCACGTCCATCGAGTCAGTGATGCCATCCAGCCATCTCATCCTCTGTCGTCCCCTTCTCCTCCTGCCCCCAATCCCTCCCAGCATCAGAGTCTTTTCCAGTGAGTCAACTCTTCCCCTCAGGTGGCCAAAGTACTGGAGTTTCAGCTTTAGCATCATTCCTTCCAAAGAAATCCCAGGGCTGATCTCCTTCAGAATGGACTGGTTGGATCTCCTTGCAGTCCAAGGGACTCTCAAGAGTCTTCTCCAACACCACAGTTCAAAAGTATCAATTCTTTGGCACTCAGCCTTCTTCACAGTCCAACTCTCATATCCATACATGACCACTGGAAAAACCATAGCCTTGACTAGATGGACCTTTGTTGGCAAAGTAATGTCTCTGCTTTTCAATGTGCTAGGTTGGTCATAACTTTCCTTCCAAGGAGTAAGCATCTTTTAATTTCATGGCTGCAGTCACCATCTGCTGTGATTTTGGAGCCCAAAAACATAAAGTCTGACACTGTTTCCACAGTTTCCCCATCTATTTCCCATGAAGTGATGGGACTGGATGCCATGATCTTATACTTCATTTTAAACAGGCAACTAGTGATACACCAAAGTCCAGTTTATAGATAATGGTTCCTGTTTCTCTGCCACCTGCTCTCACCTCATTCCAGAACTCCCACTAGCATGAGAGCTGTTGTTAAAAAGAATAACACCTCCAGAAAAAACCTCTGGGTTCAAAAAGGGACACTTGGCACTGTGTGAGACATGCTGAGAAGAGCTAACCTGGGAGAAGACTCCCTCTCAGTGTTAATCTTCCTGTGTGATGGATGCTCATCCTTCAAAAACAGCTTTTCTCATACTGCCTCTACCTTCTTATTGTATTTTTGCATCTCATGAAGTTACAGTTATATTCACATCCTAGAATGTTTCCTACAGAACACTGACACTGAAAAATGTACCACGGTCAACTAAGTCTTTGAGATAATGTTTGTGATATCCCTGTCCTTGTCCAGTTAATGTCCTTGCACATATATGGAACACCCTTTGGGAAATACTAAATCAGTATGGTCTGTGGTCAAGTTATACGTTAAGATGCATTAAGCTGTTTCAGATTGATTTTCTACTGAAACCTAGCCCAACTCAATTTCATAAAGGAATTGAGAAATTATAAATGACATTTATATGACATTTTTATGGTCTTTATTTTTTGTTTTTAAATTTAAACTGTTTGTATTTGAATAAGTAATACATGCATAGAATAATTCTAGCAGCCCTAAAAGGTAAATTTCTTTTCTACCCAAGACCTCTAATCTCTCTTCCCTCAGTCAGATACTGTGAGGTGTCTTTACAGAATTAGCCATGCATGTGTATGAAACTAATTTTCTTTTTTTTCCTTCTTTCTATCTCTTTTTCTTAACCACCTTTTTCTCTCCATTCATCTCTTCCTTCTTCAAAAAGGAGCATACTATATGCACAGTTCTTTGCCTGCTTTTTTACCCACTCCATTTCTAAGAGATCTGTTTATCAGTTTATGTAAAGATATGTTGTAATCTTTTAAATGGTTAATCATATTCCATCATTTATCATATAGATAGACCTTGAATTATTTGATCAGTCTAATATTAAATATTAAGTATTTTGATAATAACTCTTTGGGCATAAAATCCCTAGAAGTAGAATTACTTGACCAGTGGATATATGAATTTTAAATACCCATGAACACTGCCATGTTACTCTCTGAAGAGGTATAAGTTTTAATTTCTTTAGTTATTGTGAATGTAAGCATTTTGACAAACGGTAAACCTTTTGTATTTCTTTTTTCTATGAACTGTTTATGTCCTTTGCCCAGTTTTCTTTAATTTTTTTGTCTTACTGATTTCTAATAGCTGTTTAATACTATTTAGCCCTTTGTTCTATCCATATGGAGAGTATTTTTCAAAATGATGGTAATTTTGAAGCTAAAGTACTTTGAGAACTAGCTTAAAGTGAGGGTGCTGAGAACAGGAGAAATTGGGGTCTTAAAGAAAAAGATAAAAGTTCACCTGCTCAAAATACTCCCCAGTTCTGGCCTTTAAGCCAGAAAATTTCTGTTTTCCTCTTTTGTACAGCCTCTGACATCTGGGACTCCACATTTTGGGTAGTACTGTTAACTGACATGTATTAAATGGTAAACTCGTTACATACATTTTCATGTGTTGGCCTCCTATGAACCTCTAGAGTAGGGTCAGGAATTGAGGGAGTAGTTTTCAGTGTTTTCAGCACTAGAATTCTTTATAAGGAATTCTTGCTCTGAAAGTAAATGTATAAAATATATAAAATGTAATTTTAAAAAAAATCAATAGATGGATTCCCCAAGAAGTTTAGCATCTTCATTGTCTGTCTGTATAATCAGCATTCTTTCAGGACTCCAGGAATCTGGGCCACATACTTTCAGATTCACTGAAGTAGAATATGGTATTAATTAAATTACAATGGGAAAAAATTAAAATTACAGCCTCAAATTTCCTGGTTGGCTAGGAAAACTGCTCTACAACTGCAACCTTATCTAATTTAGACTAGCTTGCATACAGATAGGTACCACAAAATCGCCAGGGGTATGGAGTCTAAAGTGAATCACCAGTCTAAATGTTTCCCTCTTACAGATAAAACTGTTTATACCAGAGTGGATTAGTATCTTGCCGTGCAAAGGCTTACATTACATTATAATTTGATTTTTTTTAATTGAAGGATAATTGCTTTACAGAATTTTGTTGGTTTCTGTCAAACCTCAACAATAATTTGATTTTTAAGATCACATTTTTAGAAGATTAAGTGTGGTTCTGATTTTCTCTTTATATTCTAGTGTTACAAGGGTAGAAAGACAAATGAAGAAAAAGTTAATTTTTATGGAGTTAAGATTAATTTTTTTTTTCTAACGTAACCAGACTTTTATCATTTTGCCTTTAAAATTGTTCCTGTATCTGTACCACAATAAACATGTGATGGTTCTGGAATATTATGAAATAAACTGGGCAGAGACCAAATTAGTTTCAGGTAGTATGTCACTGAAAAGGCCCGTTGATACATGTTAAGAACTTAAGCAAATATTAAAATTAAAGGGCATTTTAGTTCGTTTCTGCCCTGTATTGGTAAATATTTTAAATAATAAATTTAGTTATTGAACAGAGGAATTTATAAATAAAGAGCTGATATGGCTCTGTCCATTTAAAGGGAAACTAGGCCTAAAAATCTTAAATTACTTTTAAAATTTGTGTATATGGTAAGGCACAGGGATTGCTTCTTTTAAAGGATAGTGACTTTGGGAATGTATTTGTGTTAGATTTGTTACTTTTGTGATTTTGGCCCACTTTAATTTGGCTGAAGCAAAATTAATTCATAATGAGAAATGTTTTAAGGCTAATATGGTCTTTTAAACAGGAAAAGCAAAGAGGACACTAGGACTCACTACTGAGAGAAGAGAAATGATATGAGATGACAAATCTAATAAAACGGATTTCAATGCCTATAGATAAGAGTGTTTTTAACTTAATTGTCTGCTGCTAAGTCGCTTCAGTCGTGTCTGACTCTGTGCGACCCCACTTGTCTAGTATGTCTCTTGTCCTGGTTAATTAAAATGTGTATTGTCTTTAAGAACTATCTGTTGACTTGGAATTTTTAATATTATTGCCCACATTTTTATAATACACAAATACAGAACTAGTATTTTTCTGAATACAGTCCAATTATTTTTTCCCTACTAAATTATTATTATGTGCACTTCTAGTAGATATCTAGTTAATCAACTACATTTATGTGTGTATGTTACTTATATGTAAGCTGTAATAGTATCTTCTAATTATTAAACATCTGGTAGGTTAAGTCACTGTGCATGCTATATACTTTTTTCATTTTATTTCCAGTGCATAAATCTAGATCTCATTTTCCTCTTTTATATTTGAGAGAACTGTGGATTATAGAAATTAAATGAATTTACCCAAAGTCAAGTGACTTTGGGTAATTTACCCAGTTTTTTGGGTATTTTGGGAATTTACTCAAAGTTTTAAGCGACAAAACTAGTGTTCGAATCCAAATTTCATTTTTTCCAAAGCCTACATTTTGAAAATACACAATCTAGGTGCTTTCTTCTTCATCAAGTTCTTATAAGAACATTTATTAATTTACTGTTTCTTGATCCAGAACACTTTACTTGGAATAAATGAAGATAACTGTTTCACCTATTAATGTTTGATTCATTTATTCAATTAATAAATACTAAAAAAATATGAATATATCCTCAACATCAAGTTAGAAAAGGGATTACTGTTGTATTCCATCCTGTCCATCAGCTTTTTGTTTTTTGTTTTTTTTAAAGAATTCTCTAATTACTGTCTTCTAGTAACTTGTTCTTGCTCTGCCAAACCCCTTGAAAGAAGTCATGGAGTTGGTTGGATTTTTCTGTTCTTTTTTTTTTTTTTTTTTTTTGTCTATTTCTTCATTAGGTTCTGCATACTAGATATGTACATCCATTTGCCCTTTTCATCTTGTATAAGACTCTCTCTCTTTTCCCCATTCCCCATTTTGTTATACCTTTAAATTGTTTGGCTTTTCTTTTATTTGCTATTGATAATGTCTTCCACCACATTTTTACTTTGCTTTGTTATCTTACAGCTTTTCCAATTTCCTGTTTTCAATTTTCTGACATATTTCCAAAACTTAAATCTGCTTTTGATATTTTAGTAGGAAAACTTTCAATTGTAGATATGGATACCAGCATTTTCCTATTAAAAAGTCTTTCTTCAAAGCATAAAACTCTGTTAGAAACCTTGTTATAGGCCAGATTTTAAACCCTAAAGGCTAGTGAAATGGATTTTGTATATTTCATCCAGTTATGGGTGGGTTTTTATTTTTATGTAAATGAGTATGGAAATCTACTTCTTTTGATATTAGCATGTTTATTTTCAGTATCTTAGTATAAAGAATAGCATATAAATACTCGGTTTTATTGTTTTCAGTATGTAGCACTTCTGGTATTTTGAAAGAATTTCAGTGTTAGCTCCCAGTTAATAATTATTATGTCATTCACTTATAGGGTGTATTTGACCATCGAGTGAAATGCTGGCAGAAATGGGAAGATGCCCAAATTACTTTGCTCAAAAAACGTGAAACTGAAGCAAAAATGATGGTTGCTAACAAACCAGATAAAATACAGCAAGCTAAAAATGAAATAAGAGAGGTGATTAATACAAAATGCTTTTACTTATCTCTTTTACCCAAGTTTTCCATTAAGTCATTCATATATGCATAATTTTTCATGAATTTTTTTCTGAACCATTCAACACTTAGCAGTTTTTTCATAATTTGTAAACTGTTTTAGAATTACTTTAACATTTTGATCATCGTAAAAATCTCCAGCAGCCTTTGTTACTTTCACATAATTATGGAATGGATAAAGAAGCATACAAGGAAAACATTTAAATTAACCTTTCTTTTGAGATAATTTGATTTCAGATAATTACTTATATATTATCCCCCATATATATGTATTATATATGGTATTTTAGTAAATTTGTATAAGTTTATTATAATTTATACACTTCTTTTGCCATGCTTCAATAAGGAAATTGAAGAGGTAGGACAACCTTTATATTACTTAAAGTAAATGTACCTGCTCTTTGAAGAGTATGTACCAATGTTTCGGTTACATAGTGGGAAAATATCATTCCATTGCTTAAATCTTGATTTATTTTATTTTTAGCTGTTCCATTGGTCACTAATCACAACTTTCATTGTTTCTGTAGTGAGTTTAATGTTTACTAATAGCTCTTCAATAGACCATAATTGCATTTTTTTTTTTAATCTGGACATTACACCATTACAAAAATGTTTTCTAAATGTATGTCATATAATTTTTCTAATTATTTCCATGGGCATATAAATTGTGAACATGTTTTCTTGAAATTAGGCAAATATTATTGATATATTTTGAAATAATTTAAAGTTGTATAAAGAAATGAGAGGATTATACTCTTAGCATTGCTGAATTATTTGATAGTGAACTTTATATTCAAAATCTTTTCATCTAAATTAAGATGTGGAGATTATAATTCATTAAGCACTATAATATCCTGATCTTGAGTATATCTGATAGTAAAATATTAATGGAAATTAAGCTGATAATGCACTTCCAGTACTGGAAAGTTAGATACAAGTTTGAGTGATGCCAAACTGGGTCTTGCCAGTGGTGAGCTTTCAGGATTTTTAGGCATAAATTAAATGAGTGGTCATAACAGCTAGTTCTAATGATTCTTCCCAGGCAAGAGTTAAAAATCTTATCTTTTGTTTTTGTCAGTGGGAGGCAAAAGTACAACAAGGAGAAAGAGATTTTGAACAGATCTCTAAAACAATTCGAAAAGAAGTGGGAAGATTTGAGGCAAGTATAATAATTTTACACTTTTCTTAACAACGGGGTCACATTTTGCTGTGATACTGTGGTAAAATCAAATTTAGTTTTGTACTAATGGAGCTTTTTTCCCCATTTATTATATTTCAACAGAAAGAACGAGTGAAAGATTTTAAAACTGTTATTATCAAGTACTTAGAATCATTAGTACAAACACAACAACAGGTAAGGTAATTTTTTTTTTTTTTATAACTTACAGACTTCTAGAACTTGTTTTTGATATACTTTTTTATTTTAAAGATGATAACCAATGAAATGAGCTTTTAAACTTGAGAAGCAATAAATGGAGTAGAAAAAAACAAAGCTAGCAAAGGGAAAATAAAATGGTACAGTAAAAGTAACTGGAAATCCTCAAGTCCTTCTTGGGGCTCCCCTGGTAGCTCAGGTGGTAAACAGTCTGCAATGCAGGAGATGCAGGTTCGATTCTGAGTCGGGAAGATCCCCTGGAGAAGGAAATGGCAATCCACTCCAGTATTGTTGCCTGGAGAATCCCATGGACAGACCATGGGGTCACAGAGAGTGGGCCATGACTGAGCAACTTAACACTCACTTTGAAGTTCTTTTTGCCTCTACTCCTAACCCCTAGGAGAGAGAGAGGTTTCTCAATTTTAGACTTTAGAGAAACATGCTGTACTATTTTTCCTTTTTTCTCTGTCTTCCCAGTTTTATTTCTCTATTGATTGCAGATGTTTAAATATATTCTTATAGTAAGTTCTCTTTCATACTAGCTAGAACTTAAACTAAAAACTAAGTTTTGAAGGTTTTTTAAAGAATATTGTTTTTGCTTTAGTTTGGGTTTCATGTTGATTGTATACCACAAGTGGCATTTGTCTCCTTAAATAGAGAAAACCATGGGTTTTCGTTATAGTAAAGAAAAGTCTGTAACAAGATAATAGAGATTTTTTTCCCCTGTGTACTTTAATGTAACTTTGAGTAGTATGTCAAATTATTTAATATCTTGAACAGAAGGATTTCTTCCCCCAGTTCTTTTAAAACTATATAATAAAATTTTAAATTAGGTGATAACATTGTATCTTCAATTTTTTTTATATATTTTAAGTACTTAGTTCATAAAATCAGATTTTTTAAATGGAAAAATTAGTTTATATAAGCTTGTCTTTAAAAGAATTGTTTTAAACTTAATGTTACTTTTTATGTCAATCTGTACTATTTTCTGGACTATCCAGAAAAGACCGACAGCTAATTCTTTCCAGTGTCTTTTTCGCTTTCTTGCTTGGATGTTTTCTTTTCTTCCTTCTTTATCACTCTTTTTGGCTGGCAATAACATAAAATGTGAATATTCTCTGAATTAGGAGATGTTATCACTTTATATTGGAAAAGCTCATTGCAGTTTTATTATTTAAGGTAATCTTATATAGTTTACACTAGCAAAACTTTTTATATATACAGTTTTGCATAAATTAATCGTAACTTTTTAGGTATTTTTTTAATTTGTGTTTTTATTACAGAAATTCAAATTAGCCATGAATAGTTAATATTTTTAAGTAATTTATAAACTAATTATATTGACAAGCTGTATAAGGGAATTTAGATGGTCCCTTTAAGAATCAGACTTTAGTAAATGTTATTTATTATTAGCTAGATTTTTTTAATGCTTCATGAAATATATATATGACAGATTATAAGAATATGTTTTATTATCATCCACAGCTGATAAAATACTGGGAGGCATTCCTACCTGAGGCCAAAGCCATTGCCTAGCAAGAAGATTATTCCTGTTAAGAAGATCTTGGATGCTTGTTCCAGTTATGCAGAATTCCATAGTGAAATCATTAAAAACCATCTAAATAAACCACTATATATTTTATGAATTACATGTGGTTTTTTATAAATATATATTCTGACATTTTATTACAAGCTGCATGTCCTGACCGTCTTTGAATTAAGTGGACTGTGGCATGACATTCTGCAATACTTTGCTGAATTGAACACTATTGTGTCTTAAATACTTGCACTAAAAAGTGCACTGCGAGGCCAGAAAATTTTACAATATTTTTTCTTTACAGTATGTTCTGTAGTGTGTTCACCCTCTTTATGAAGTGAATTATCAATGCATTGATTAATGTTCACTTATACATTCCTGTACAGAAATTATGATTTTGTGATTACAGTAATAAAATTATATTCCTTGTGAAGTATTAGTAACAAATTATTTGGGTATGTAAACATATTAGAAGTCTTTTGAAAGCATTTTAATACAAAGAAACTTTTTCTTTTAGATGTTATTTAGGTGATGCTATGATCATTAATTTTTTAATTGACCAAAAAAGCTGAACTCTTTCATTACTAAGTCACTAAATGAAGGTTAATTAAGTTTTGTTTTTGCAAAATCATCATAAACCAAAGAACATTTATCTCTTGGTTCATCTTTGAGAGATGCTTTTTGTCTTGAGTAAAGGAGTAAATAGTTGTCTTGTTTTTTATCCTTTCCTATTATAAGTGCCCAATTTAACAATTAAAAAAATATTTATCTGTTTCTGTTACAGGTCCTATGGATTTTGCTCATCTTCTATTACCTTCAAAGTCTAAGACTTTGCATATATTTAATTTATTCCTTACCTTGCCTTTTTTTTGTTGTTTTAAGCTAAAAGATCATCTGTGGTCATCGTTGACAGAGAAAAGTGCTGTGCTAAAATACCCAGTGATTTGATGAATAGCCAATGATGGTACAAAGCAAATTTGAAGTAAAGTGAAATTTGTCTTTGGCAACCATATCACCTATTTCTGTATCATGTTTACATGGCAGTTATATAATCCTTGATGTTGATGAAAATTTAAGTTGTGACTAGCATCAGACTTTTCTTAAAGATGCTCCTCAGTTGTGTCTCCCTTCTGGAAGGGTAAGATGTATGTGTAACTGAGTCTTTTCTAACAGCTTACTGAACACAGTTAACGTAGCAGAGTCTCCTCAGGCGATGTTTGTGCACTTCTTTTAGTTGAAATTTTTAGCCTCTTGTAGGTATTGTTCATATTTATAATCCTAGAACCTAGAAGAATACCTGACACTTACAGGTTAATAATAAAGACTTGATGAATTGAACAGAAAAAAAAAAAATCCCGGACGATGCAAAATAATGTTTGCCGTCTTAAGAACAAGGAGAAACTGAATCGGAAACAGTACAGTCTTCTGTTGTTGCTTCTCTTGGAGGTGACTTAGATACTTTAATGAGTAATTCATATTAATATATATCAGATCCTATCTTGTTGTCTCGTTAATACTGAGCAAAATACAGGCTTACTGGGAACAGTTCCACTATAATGAGGTTTTAGTATTAGGTATATAGTTTTGTTACTTCCAAATATTCAGTTTACACATAGGATAGTAACTTAGTTATTCAAGCAGAAATCTTCAGTTCTGCTCTGATATATTTATAACAACCTCCAGGACCACCAAATAAAATAACAAATATTTTCGGATTTAAGCTGAAGAGAGTAACAGACCTGAGTCCATTCCAGATTCCATTCCCCTTAACAATCTTTTTATTAAAACATAAAGAGAGTATTGGAAATTTCAAATAAATTATGTGAGCCTCTGATACAGGATTTAATTTCTTCAGCACTACAGTCATCTTTAGCCATCAGTCTTCACATCTTACTAAAATACTTTGATTCCAAGTAAATAGAACAGCAAGAGCATTAATATAATCTTTTAGTTATAAACATACGAGTTTAATTTTTTTTTTCTTTAACCAGATAAAAGATAAAGAAGGACTAAAACAGCATAATACAGCAGAACAAACCGAACTTGGAGTCAACATACTCAGTAGCTGTGTGACCCATCTATAAAACAAGGGTATAAAACTGATTCCTAAAGTGCCTTTCTACTTTAAAATATGTTGTTTACCAAGCTTTAGCATAAATATTATTCTATTAGAGAGTCAAATTCTAAGCAAAATCACCTTCTATTAATAACGTAAAAGCAAGGCTAAAGCAAAATAAATGTGTATAAAAATATTATTTCTAAAATATTTCTAAAACATAAGTTTTTTATTGTATTTTTGATGAGTAATTTCAACTATCCACCTTTTTATACATATATATATATATATTAATCTCATACCCTTGTTTCATTGTTGGCTACTCTTTAACCTTTTTATTATTCAGATATAGCAAAGTTTTACCAATTTCTTGTGTAGATTGTTTCATAAGTGGCTTTTAAATATAAAATAAGTCTCTTAACAAATCAGGTTTCTTTAAAGGAGGGAAATCAGATGAGTAAAAATGGAAGATTATAATCCTTTAAAAAAATATTTCTTGATGTCTAAGGAAGTTACAGAGATTTTCATTTTTCTGTGCTATAGCATGTGACTAGTTATGAAGCCAAGTGTCTACTTCACTTTCTTGTTATGGCTCCCTGCATGGGCAGTCATGTGAATAACAAGACTCAAGACTATAGATAGAAGGAGCGAACGTCATCCTGTTTTAGAGGAAGGAAGATCACTGGTAGGAGGGAAGACAACAGCTGTGAAAAGGAAGTGCAGTCACTGACTTGAGATCTTTGGACACATTTCCATATCCACCAGCAGGAAATGTATATGTTACCATATCTGTGATATAATCTGTTTCAAAGTATTGAAAAAAAGAATAAAATCCAGATCAAACAGGTTTCATTTCTAATCCTCACAGTGAAGGATATGGTTTCAAGTAATAAGATAAACGATTGGCCAGACACAGAAATAGCAAGAAGAGGGAAGAAATTACAACAGGAGTTGTATCAAAATTGTTGATTACTCCACCTTTGTAATCAAGGCCATGAGGAGAGGTCACGGTGATCTGTGGATGAGGTCCTTAGTGTTACAGACCAGTAGAAATACGATGTGAGCCACATACATAATTTTCAGTTTTCTTTACCCATATTTTAAAGAGTAAATGAAACAGGTAAAGTTAATTTTTAACTGAGTAGCTCTGAAATATTTTAGCATGCAATCCAGTATATTAAAAATTACTGTGGTGTTTTACATTCTGTTTTTTGTGCTAAGTGTTCTATATCCCCTGTTTCACACTTTGATTGTATATGCATTCAGACTAGCCACATGTTAAGTGATTGGTTGTCACATGTGGCTAGTGGCTGTGACTCTGGGCAGTTCAGATTTAGATAATTGCATGAAACTGGAAAAGGAGAGTTATGTCCAACAGCGATTTTTTTTGTTTACCACTCCAAATCCAGTGAAGTGTTAAAAGCTAAATGAAAGGGACTTGTTGGTGTTGCTCTCAAAAGCAAATACAATTCAGGTATAAGATTTGGTGGCGCAGTGCTTTGCAAGTAGTGAGCACTCGTACCATTCCACAAGTGGAAAGTTAGAGACTCTAGTACAACTTCCTTATTTTACAGATAAGCAAACCCAGAATCTAAATCGTTATCTTGAACTGATTTTTCTTAAATCTGTTGAAGGTAAACATTCTTCCTTGAAACTGTATGGAAAAAGATATATTAGCAATTCTTCTTCTAATCATAAACATTGAACTCTAGATAGTCCTTTGGTATACAGAGAATTTATTTCTTCAAACTGTTACTTCAGAAGTGGCTTAGAATAGAAGATGGTACAAAACAGGAAAATTGTGGCTTGCTATCTGATCTTTTAATGCACATGAAAAAATTAAAAATCCTCATCTTCCTTCCTCTTGTCACATACTTTAATTCTCAAGAAATTGAATAAGTATTTTTCTTAATAAACTGAGTCAAATGGAAACTTTGTAATTAAAGACAATTAAGGTGAGGCTGCCCGCTTGTTAATACACAGAAATTTTTCTTTTTTTATTAACATCAGTTAATGGGATTAAACTGATTTAAGGGACTGCTTTGAGGGAAAGAATTCTATTTTAAATTTATATATGTAACTGTTTAATAAAACTAAAGTCAGACAGAATCTAACAAAACTGAACAATAAATTGCCTTCTTGTTGCTTCCATAATCAAGTCTTGAGTTATCTTGATTTTAACCTATACGTATTTTCTAGATCTTTATTTCAGGTGGTTCTCAGTATATGTGTAAGTGTGTGTGGACTTGTGTGTGTACATGAATGTGCATGTGCATGCATGAGAGGAGGCTTTTTAACCAACACTTGCTGCTAAATTTCAGTTAAAAGTGCTTATCTTCTTGCAACTGAGACACAAAATGCTTATGTTTTCATTTACATAGCTGAGATTTTTTTTTGCTAAGACCAATTTGAGTTGATTCTAGTTCCAAAATCTGTTCGCTTCTCATTTCTTCTCTTTCTCCTCACAAGATGTTGTGACCTTGATAAAGTCCAAATTATCCAGAACATAGTTTCAAACCACTTTTCCTGTCTTGATCTTGCTCCGTGCTTTCACCCACCTTTTGCTTTAATCAAATGATGATTGTGAGAATCATCGTCTTGTGAGAATGCGCTATCCTTTTATGGGTCAGTGCTGTTGATGTTGCCTTGTCTGAGTTAACTTTTTCCTCTTTACCAGCAACTCATTAAATCCTACTCAGTGTTCTATGAAGTCCACATCCTCCGTATATCCTTTTAGTCTTCTAACTAGAAGGAAGCAGAGAACTTCTGGATCTCTTAGCAGGACTCTGGTAACATTCTGCACCTTTCAGATTGTGTTTACTGATGTTTACCTTGCATTATAGCAGTCTTTCTACTTTGAGTAGTCTGTGCGCTTCTTGAAGAACGACTATGTGCTTGTTGTTTCTTCTAGAACCTAGTATGGTACAATCAAGGGAGGGTAATGGGGTGATGAAAAATACAATTATGCATCCAGTCTGCCTGTTTGAACCCTGGTTCAAGAATCTACATCATTGACTTAGAGAAAGTTATTTTTCTCTAAAACTTAAAGTTTCCTTATTTGTAAAATGGAAAGTAATAATAGTACCTGTTCAGGTGCTCCTTCAGGGGATTAAGATAATTTGTGTGACTTTCTCAGCAATAGCATGTACTTAATAAATATTAGCTCTTATGCATCCAATAAATGTTTACTGAATATTTAATCTCAGTCTGAACAAAATGACCTGCATTTTGACTATTTTACCAGTCTTTACTGCTGCTTTAAAACAATGGGTGTACGCTTGACTAGGATCTAAATGGGCTTACCCAACAGGGTCCTTAGGGACAGAATAATCTGTCCCTAAGATCTGCTCTTAGAGCCCTGAGGCTAAGGATCAGGGATGGAGGGGAAGAAGGCTTGCAGACAAAATCCGTTTTTTTTCTTTTTTCAGCCAGCAAAAGCTTAGATCTACCCCCACTACAAAGATGCTGTAGTTAAATGAATCTTGTCAGAAAACTAGAGACTTTTAAAGAAGCTTGGGGACAAATGAAGGGTGAGAGAGAAGTGGGGCAGTTGCTTAGGGAGAGTTTGTTTCCACACAGAAACACATAGAAGAACCTTAAATATGTTGTAGATTAAGGGAAGTAGTAATCAATGGAGAAAAAAGGAGAGAAAAGATCTTGACAGCAATTGTTGGAACAGTAATCATACAGACAACTGGTGAGGGCATGACACTGCAGTGGTAGCCATAAGGGAGATAGGGGGATGGTAAGGGGCCAGCATCACTCATTCACTCATGTAGTATTTGTTCAGTCTCTGCTGTATCAGGCACGGAAGTAATGGATTGATTATCCGGGAAGAACAAGAAGGTTGTCTAGAATGATGCCTTGATTTCTGGCTTTGATGACTTAGGATACTTCTGCTTTGAATAACTGAGATAGTATGGGAGAGTTCTAGGCATGTTATATTGTTTCCACCATAGTTTATCACAGGATAGTGATAGAGTTCCCTGTGCTGTACATGCAGTAGGACTGTGTATATCCATTCTGCATGTAATAGTTTGCATCTGCTAACCTCAGGCTCCCAATCCATCCCTGTCCCACCCACCATGTTTTTGATGTACCTTTGGGCATCCAAGATGAAAATACATGAAAACATAAGTCAGGACTAGATGTTGTGTCATCAAGTTAGAATGTGAACATGCTCTGTTCCTTAAAACCATGATTATTAATGAATGCCTTTGCTGAGGGCAAAATATCACATACAAGTAACATCTAAGGGAAGAATGGAGGTGAGTAAGTCAGGTAAGTGCAAAGAGCCTCAGAAAAAAGGGGGAGTTTCTTCCTCTGAACAAAAAAGAAGGGAAAGAAGGCATTTCCATTATTGGGAAATAATGCCTGAATGCTTTTATTTTCTCAGTGAAATAGAAAATTAAACCATCATTAGGGAATACCAGCAGAAAAGCCAAAGAAAAGGGTGGGGGAGTGGGCACGGGGCACAGGAAAGTGGTAGGTGGCTAGAAAACAGAAACCGAGAAGAGTCAGAGCTGTGGAAGAGTACCCACTTTCAAATAAGTTTGGAAATCATGAATTTAAAATGGAGTCAACCAAAATATCCATTTTTTTAAGCCATGAGAAAGCAAGACAAAGTCTGATCTATTCAAGATTAGGGATTGTTGGTGTATGTAAGAAAGCGAAGGGGGGGAGGATTTTGAATGATTTAAAAGACCAAAAGATGAAGGTAAGTGAGGTGACAGGCACAGATTGGGGAACGTAGCTATGATGAGGTGAAAGAATAGTTTGGTAAGACGAAACAACTCAAGAAAGCAGTCAAAGGAAACCTGCGTTTAAGAAACGACATTAATTGGTGTATTGCCACCTTTTTAAAAGAATAACTTCAATATGACAGCTGCATAGAGCTCTTACTGCAAAGCCTAGAGCTCATAGTGCGGCAAAGGTTATTTCTGTGGGTTCTTCAAATTTACTTTTTGGTTTGCTAAAGTATTGAAAGCTTTTTGCATGTCAGCAGATAAAAATTGACTTTAGTCTTTTGAATTTTAAGTTAATGTCTATCTCATCAAATCACTCCATGTACATAGTCTGAAAACCAAACTAGCATCGGAAACACATAAAACACAGTGGTGCCCTGCCCCACAAACCACGATTTCCCTGGTCATTTTCCTCAAAGATAACCTCTTTCTACACTGTTTCTTCTGCCATTTAAATACCTTCACATTTCTAAGTAGAATGCATATCCTGCTGTCGTTTGAATCATCACTTTTAGACATCAGCCACATCTTTTTTATGGCAAATGAGAGTTTTTCTTTTATGCTACCATCCGTCTGCTTCATAACACTCGTCTCCCAGTGTAAAGTTTTTGGTTAAATCAGTATTCAGTATTTTCATTTTTAACGCCTTACAAATGTTCACTGCTGAAAGTTTTAGTATATTTAATTGTGATTGTCTTTAAAAAAAAAAACTTTTTAGAACAATACTAGAATTACGTAAAAACTGAGGGTAGTACACTTGGAGTTATATGCTATATACCTTGCTTCTCTTATTATTAACATGTTAGTGTAGTACATCTGTTACAGTTAATGAATCAGTATAGTTATATTACTATTAACTAGCATGTATGCATGCTGTCATGTCCAACTCTGAGACCCCATGGCCTGTATCCTGCTAGTCTCAGTCCATTTGATTTTCCAGACAAGAATACTGGAGTGGGTTACATTTCCTCCAGGGAATCTTCCCAACCCAGGGATGGAACCCGTCTCCTGCATCTCTTGCATTGGCAGGCAGATTCTTTACCCCTGAGCCACCTGAGAGGCCCATTGTTAATTGGAGACCATAGTTTATTCAGATTGCCATTGTTTTTGTCTAATGTCCTTTTTCTAAGATTTCATGCAAGATACCACATTACATTTAGTTGTCATGTCTCCTGTTACTCTTGGTTGTAATGGTTTCTTGGACTTTCCTTTTCTTCAGTGACTTCACTGGGTTATTTTGTTGTTTTTCTTGAGGTAGAACATACCTTGATTTTTTTTTTTTTCCATTGGGCTGGTGCTTTTTTTTTTTTTTAATCTATTGCCAGTTTTTTCCATGTCTTCCTACAGTACATTTCCCACAAGACCATTCGGATCAAGTAATTCAACCATTCCAATTGCTTTCCCTAGGGCTTGCTCTCCTGAGGATTTTGGTTTTCTCTGAACTGATGCTCTCTGAGCATGTTGTATGTCTGGATTTGCCCCGAACTTTGGAATTGCCTGTACCTTTATCTTGGGATCCATTCCCTATATCCTGGGTTTCATGCTTTCTTCCTTCTTGATTTATTCCCTTGTGTTGGAATAGTATGTTCTCCAGTAGTTTCTTTGGTTAAGAAGATACGGCAGAAAGTATTATGAAAACAGCTCTCACAATGTCCACCTCTTGAGTCAGACTGCTCTGGTCTGGACTGGTTCTTTCTTTGCCTGTTGTACAGAGGATCCTAAAGATTCCCTTTGCTTCTCCCCCTGGCTTCCTATTCTCTATAACCCACATTTTCCTCTTTCTTGATTTATTCCTTCATTTGAGTAGATACACAGTTCTTGAAAATGATGCATAGAAACTTACTTTTGAGACTTTATTTTGCCTTCATCCTTGATAATTTAATTGGTCATATGTAGGAAATCATTTTCTCTAGAATTCTGAAGACATTGCTTCCTTGTCTTTAACCTTGCAGTGTTGCTGTTGAGAATTCCAAAGCCATTCTGCTTTCAGATCTTTTGTATATGCATTTTCCCTTCACCCCTACCCCTTTCCAGAATGTAAGATGTCATTTTTTTCCTTCAGTGTTCTAAATCTCATACAGATTTCTTTAGTATGCATCTGTTTTCATCCTGTGTGAGTGCTTTCAATCTGGAAACACAAAATTCAGTTCTGGGCATTTTCTTGAGTTATTTCACTCATGATTTTCTCCCTTCTATATTCTCTCTTCTCTTTCTGGAAGACTCATTATTTGGATATTGGATGTTCTCAACTGATGTTTATTTTCTTATTTTGCATCTGTTATTTTGTTCTACTCTCTGAGTTTACCCTCATTTTCTAATTGGATTTAAGTAGCTGCTTCTTGTTCCACAGATGCAATGCCTTCCTGTATCTCTCTGAGAATATTAGTGATAGTCTTTTAAAGTTTCTTTTTTCCTCCCTGTTTCTGTTTCCTCAAAATTAATTTTCCGTTTTTATCTCTCTTGTGTATTAGTTGCTTTCCTCAGATACTTGTTAATTTTTGGATGTCTTCTCAAGATTAGCAGTGGGAACTGAAGCTGATTGGAAGCTCTGTCAAACTTAAAAATGTTTTTCCAGGTTTATTCAGGTATAATTGACAAAAACTGTATGTTACGCACCCAATCTAGCTGGCTATCAGGTCCTGCCTCATATGAAGGCCGCCAGCAGTTGATGGGTAGGGCTGTGTCCCAGTGGGGCTGACTACTTAGGATTGGTGTTGACCTACTCCTGGGTGTGTTAAGCCCCTGGTGTTGGTAGGCTAGAGGGAGGATTCCAAAATGGTGCTTGCCAGCATCAGTGCCCCTGTGGTAGAAATGAGCTCCCTGGAATGGCTACTGCCAGTATCTGTGTTCTCAGGTGGAGTACCAGTTGGTCCTCCAAGATCAGGAGGAGTGTCTAAGCCTCCTTTCAGATCGTTACCTCTGTGCTGGGACTTGGAGCATGTGAGGACTTGCATGTGCCCTTTAAGGAGGGTCTGTGTTTCCCACAGCCCTATGGCTCCTGTACGCAAGCCCCATTGGCCTTCGTAGCCAGATGTTCTGAGTACCTGTCTTCCCAGTGTAGGACCTCCAGGCTGGGAAGCCTGGCGTGGGGCTTGCACCCCTCACTCCTAGGGGAGAACCTCTCCAGTTGTGATGATCCTTCCATTTGTGTTGTTGCCTACTCCAGGAAGGTGGGTCTTGACTGAAGCAACACTGCCCCCTCTACAAGGTCTCATTGTGGGTCTGTCTTTATACTTTTAGCGGTGGAAGGTCTTTTCCACTAGTCTTCAGATCATTCTCATCAATAGTTGCTTGTAAATAGTCTTAGTTTTTTGTGTGTTTGTGGGAGGAGCTGAGCTCAAGTTCTTCCTACTCTGCCATGTTGGCCACACCTATCAAATCTGAAAATCACTGAAGAGTGACCTCATTGGGCTGTTTGTAGGGAATTTCCAATGTTGGTGTTTCTAGAGTTTCCTTCGCTTGGGCTTATCAGATTTCCCAGAGAATATCTTCCACTTTCTTGCCTGGAAGGTAAAGGCATAGCTGCCAGCCTCTATGAGGTTTTAATACTCATCATTCAACATGTGTATGATCACATGCCCCCAGGCCTCAACTATTTTTTGATGAAAGTTCCCATGCCCTCAGGTGGGCAAGTCATTGTCCAATGTAAAGACTCTTTTTTTTCTCTCTCTCCAGGAAATATCCTCTGGAATTATGCCAATCTGGAAGAGGGGATTGAAGGATTTTCCCACTCAAATTTCACTCAGTCTTCCTTCTAGCCAGCCTGTCTCCCGTTCTAGATGAGGTATATCTTCTCTGTCCCCTCTCACTGAGCCTTTTGGGTATTGTCCTGTGTAAATCAGGTTGATTGTCTGCTATCTCACCGCTGGCTTAAATTTGGCTTTTTCTTGTTTACCAGAATGGTTGCTTCTCATTCATCTGCTTTCTAGTTTATAAAAATCTTTTTGTTGTTCTCTCTTCTGCTTCTCCTATCTTTATGTTTTTTGTTTTGTTTTTTTTAAGGGGAAATTCCTTTTAGTTTTACTGGGTCTAGAAGCAGTGAAGTTAATAATGTATGTTCAATTCGTTATCTTAACCCAGAAATCCTAACAGTTTTGTTTTTTTAAGTGCAACATAATATTCATAGTGTAAGTACACCAAAATATTTTAATCCATAACGTGACAGAATTCTTTCTCTGCTCATGGTTACGTGGCAGCTAACCTCCATGGGAGCCCCGATTAATTCTTGCCACCTGAGACTCAAGCCATTATATAGTCCCTCCTACACTGAATAGGCTAACCTTTGTAAGCAGCAGGATATTGCAGAAATGATGGAGTGTAAATTCTTAGGGTAGATGTAGTCTTCACCCTGAGCTCTATTTCAGATTTTTTGCTTTGGAGGAAGCCCCTGTCTCTAGGGAGAGGTCTGAGGGCCAGGAGCTGAGGCCTCCTGCCAACAATTAACATTAACTTTCAAGGCATGTGAGTGAACCACTTTGTCAATGGCTCTTGCAGCCTGGTGGACTCTTGAGATGACTGTAGCCTGGGTATATGTCTTGTCTGCATCTTAAACTGCTCCCAGATTCCAGGACCAACAGAAACTGTATAAGTACTTCTTGCTTTAAGAAGCTAAAATTTGGGGATAACTTGTTACTCGATAATAGATAATTTATATAGTGGGTTTTTGGTTTTTTTTTTTTTTGGTCTGCTTGCATTCTTCTGGAAATTCCCTGTTCATACTGTGTCCATTTTTTATAGTGCTATTAAGAAATATTATATATTCTTTACACAAAAATGTACACTAATCCTTTGTTATACATGTTGCAACTATCTTTTCAGTTTATTGAACATTTTTTAACTTAATGGTCTTTGTTTTACATTAATTTAAAATCCTTATTTAGCCTTATATAGTATAATCTTTCCCCCAAAGTCATTGTTTTGGTTTTTGTAATAAGGTTTTGTCTACCTTGAGGTGTTTTACAGTTCTTTTTTTCCACAGAGCTTTTTTACTACACGTGGAATTCATTTTAAAAATAAATTTTACTTTTCTTTCAGGTGGAGAGCCAGTTATTCATAAACTTTCATTACAACCATTTATTTATACTATTTTTAACATTTACTAAAACTTTAGTAATTATTTATTAAAACTATATAAGCACTCAGCTATTTATTGAATAGCTTTTTTTTTTTTTTTTGTACCCTCATGGCTTTGAAATACCATTGTTGTTTCGTATTATGTTCCTATATTTTAAGGAATCTATTTCTGAGCTATTTGGTTCCCTTCGTCATGTGTCTTAATTTTAGCTCCCCTCAGTCATTTGTCTAATTTTGCTCTGGGATCATACGGGTTTAATACCATGACTTTATAGTATGTTTTGATGTCCTACAAATAACTTATCCTCTCATTCTTTCTTTCCTTTTTTTGTTCAAACCTGCCCTGACTATTCATTTTTCAAACAAGCTTGTCCCTTTTCTTAGCATGTTGGTTATTTGATTGTATTGGCTCTGTAAATTGTTTTGGTGAAAACTTACCCAAATAAAGCAACAAAATATTGATTCTTCTCATTCAGAAATGTGATACAACTATTTCAAACTTTCTTTTGTGTCCTTGCATAGCTTTTTAGTTTTCTTCATATAAATCTTGCATGTTTCTTAAATTTATCTTTAGAAATTTGTAAGTTTTTAATATTGTTATTCATGAAATTGTTTGGTTTTTCCCTATTATTTTCGAATTGGTTAATGTTGGTGTGTGTAAGCAAGTTATTGTCTATGAAATCTATTGATTCCTATGTGATGATTTACTCTCTGGCACCTTATGAAACTTTTATTCTAACAAATTTTTAGTTGATTCTGTTTTATGTATGTAGATTGTTTCATCTACAAATAACCTTAGTTTTATATATTCCAATCCAGTGTCTGTACCTGTTTATTTTGCTTTTCTTTTTGTACTGAGTGGGGCCTCCAGCAAAATGTCAAACAATAATCATGAAAGAGTTATTAACACTATTCTTATGCTTCCTCCTGTGATATTTAATGGGATATTTCCTGTAGGGTTATGGTACTTCTATCAAATTAAAGCTAGTTTGGGGGTGTTCTTTTTTTTTTTTTTTTTGCTGTTTCAGGTGTACTGATTTATTAATGTTGGTTTAGAATTTACTGGCATACTCATTTATCTTTGTTCTTTTCTAATCTGACAATGTTGAGATATATATCAACAGATTTTCTAATGTTTAACTGTCTTTATATTTCTGGAATAAATCTTGTTTGGTCATGATATGCTAGTCTTATAACAGAATGTTGAATAAATAATATATTTTAGATAGATATTGGTCAGGACTTATAAGTTGGTATTTAAAACAGTTTATCATTAAATATGCTGAAATATTTATCTACCCAATACTAGGTGTTGTATTTTCAGTGCATGGATTTCATACTCTGATTCCAGCAGAATTTTTTTCTCTTTCTTCTTTTTCCCCTCTCCTCCCCCACCCTCCCGCCACCCCTGCAGTGGAAGTGCAGAGCCCTAACCACTGGACTACCAGGGAAGTCCATATTCTTATGTAATGTTTTTGCCTTTATTAACAGATATTAAGTGTACAACTTCTTATATAGTATTTGCCATGTATTTTTATTAACGTTGTGAGGAGATACTATTTAGCTGACCTGTCGGAGCATAGAGAAGATATGTAAGAACATCAGAATAATACATTGCCATGTTCTCTTACTTTAGTGCTATTCTCTTCTTTCCTTTATAGTGGTTAACCCACAGAACTTGATTAGAAATTTAACTCTTCTAATTATTAGCTAGAATAATAATTAGCTCAGCTGGTAAAGAATCTGCCTGCAATGCAGGAAACCCCAGTTCAATTCCTGGCTCAGGAAGATCCCCTGGAGAAGGGATAGTCTACCCACTCCAGTATTCTTGGGCTTCCCTGGTGGCTTAGATGGTAAAGAATCCACCCAGGTCAGGAGACCTGGATTCAACCCCTGGGCTGGGAAGATCCCCTGGAGAAAGGAATGACTACCCACTCCAGTATTCTTACCTGGAGAATGCCATGAACAGAGGAGCCTGGAGGGCTACAGTCCATGGGGTCACAGAGTTGGACACAACTGAGCGACTTTCACTTTCAATTTCATAGTTATTTATCTTCTCTGAGCTTTAATTATGCCATCTGAAATAATTGAAATAACAGTTACAGCTGAGCTTTTAGTTCCTCAAGAACACACCTGAGAACCTGTATATATTTTCAGCAAGGCAAAATTAAATTATATACAGCTATTAGTAGAATACAGCAAAAAAGAAAAAGAAAAAAAGATTCATTTGGACCACTGGTCAGATCTTCTTGGACCCATACATTTCTGACTCTTAAATTCAAAGGTAAATAGGTGAGCTATGTCGCCAGACAAAAATACATATGCCAGGCTACTAGCAGGCTGTTGTGAAAGGATCATATAAAAATCATATTAAAAGTTTCATCAGCAATCTATAGTGCAAGGATTTTATGATTACACAATCCTCATTTACATTATACTCTTGAGGATTACACAATCCTCATTTACATTATCAGATCAGATCAGATCAGTCGCTCAGTTGTCTCTGACTCTTTGCAACCCCATGAATCGCAGCACGGCAGGCCTCCCTGTCCATCACCAACTCCCGGAGTTCACTCAGACTCACATCCATCGAGTCAGTGATGCCATCCAGCCATCTCATCCTCTGTTGTCCCCTTCTCCTCTTGCCCCCAATCCCTCCCAGCATCAGAGTCTTTTCCAATGAGTCAACTCTTCGCATCAGGTGGCCAAAGTACTGGAGTTTCAGCTTTAGCATCATTACTTCCAAAGAAATCCCAGGGCTGATCTCCTTCAGAATGGACTGATTGGATCTCCTTGCAGTCCAAGGGACTCTCAAGAGTCTTCTCCAACACCACAGTTCAAAAGCATCAATTCTTCGGCGCTCAGCCTTCTTCACAGTCCAACTCTCACATCCATACATGACCACTGGAAAAACCATAGCCTTGACTAGATGAACCTTTGTTGGCAAAGTAATGTCTCTGCTTTTGAAGATGCTATCTAGGTTGGTCATAACTTTCCTTCCAAGGAGTAAGCATCTTTTAATTTCATGGCTGCAGTCACCATCTGCAGTGATTTTGGAGCCCAGAAAAATAAAGTCTGACACTGTTTCCACTGTTTCCCCATCTATTTCCCATGAAGGGATGGGACCAGATGCCATGATCTTCGTTTTCTGAATGTTGAGCTTTAAGCCAACTTTTTCACTCTCCTCTTTCACTTTCATCAAGAGGCTTTTTAGTTCCTCTTCACTTTCTGCCATAAGGGTGGTGTCATCTGCATACCTGAGGTTATTGATATTTCTCCCAGCAATCTTGATTCCAGCTTGTGCTTCTTCCAGTCCAGCGTTTCTCATGATGTACTCTGCATATAAGTTAAATAAACAGGGTGACAATATACAGCCTTGACGTACTCCTTTTCCTATTTGGAACCAGTCTTTACATTATACTCTTCAACCAATCTTGAAATTGTTTCTGGGGGTGGAGTCTGCTGTCATCAGTAGCCATGATTTTAAAATAAAAACAGGAATACTACTTCTTAGTCCTTTAAAGTCCTACTGTACATAACACTTCTTCACACGAAGCTTAAATGAGACATGGGATGTAACAACATCCCACGTGTTAACTGCTGTATCCCACTGGTTTTGTACAGAAGAGCATTTAAATGCTTATGTAAAACTTTGAAGAAAAATGTGTCTAGCAATATACCAAGAAGGGGATTTAAAAAAAAATTTTTTTTTTAAATACTTTCTCTAGAATCTAGGGGGTAAGGCAGGTAAGTACATGGCACAGTGTAATACAGTCACAGAGGCTAAGGGGAACCTACAAGCTGGGCTCTGAACCTGGGCAGCGTGGAGCCCACAGAGCTATTTGTCACATCTAGAGGTGTTGGCCAGTGGAAGAAAAGAGGAGGGCTGGTCTTCACAGGGCCCAGCCTATGGGGTTCTGAGGGGCAGACACAACCTGGAGCTGCCTGAGGTTAAGGTCCACATCAGACAAGTTCTTAAAGCAAAAGGCCTGATTAGTCCTCTTTTCCATGACTAAGGTCTCATCATAAACTTAAGAGGAGTTTCAAGCTGAAAGGCCCTCCTGGCCTCAAGAGCAAACTAGGCGCAGCCATTTACCTGCAGCCCAAGAAGCTCTCTGTGCAACTCACCTTCAAGTTTCTATTCTGCTCCCTGCTCAAACCTAAGAAAGAAACTCGTGGTTTGCAAGGGTATCCTGATAACCACATTGCTCAATTGGAGCACTTTTATCTTTCAGGTACTTTCAGGTAATTAGCTTCTGGCCCGAGGGGCACATTCCAGCCCTTGCCTTTCTTTTCTTTTCTTTTTCTTTTTCTTCTGTTTTCTCTTATAGTTAAGAAAGTCTATACCGACAGCATTTTAGAACTGGAGCAAGAAGTCGGAATGTTTGTCTCCGTGAGCAGCCGATTTTCGGCCTCTGCATTCTGTGGTTCGACGGCTAACTCAGAACTAGACGCTGACCCTGGCATCGAAGGGGAAGAGTAAAGTCTTGGTAAAAGTAGTGCAGGGTTCGCTGCTGTTCATGCCAACCGAGAGTTAAAGCGAAAACTCAACCAACCAAAACAAAATCCAGAAGCTCCATGCTTTTCTGTTCCTTGTCTTGCGATCTGTTACGGGTGGTGGTTTGCAAACTGCAAATCCAGTGCCTGCTCGAGCCTCCAGGGCAGGGAGCGCCTGGGTGCGGCCCTGTCCCCGGCGCGGTGGCGCGCACACCCCTTTTCTGCAGACTCACAGGTTTCCAGGCCCCGCCTCCTCCGGGCCCAGCTGATCTCCGTCGCCCTTCGGGCCTGGAACCCAGGCGCCCGGAGAGAGCCCCAGGCCGCCCCGGGGGCGGCGGGCGGCGGCGGAGCCGGGACCGAGCCGCGCGGTCTCCTGATCCCGCCGGCTCGGGGAAGGGAGGCGGGGCGGTCGGGCCGGGGGCGGGGCGGTGGCCAGGGCCGTGAGCCCGCCCCTCCTCGCCCTCCGCCGGCCGGCCGGCGCGACCATGGAGGTCTACATCCCGTCCTTTCGCTACGAGGAGAGTGACCTGGAGCGGGGGTACACGGTAGGTCCGGACAGGGCCCCGCGAGCCGGACCTGGGGCTGCCGAGCCCGGGAGGTGCCCCCGGCCGCCGCCGCCCCTGCGCGGGGTTGTGTGTGTGTGGTGGGGGGGGTTCCTTCGCTCCCCTCCCTCCTCTCCTCCCCTCCCCCGGCCCTTTGGGACGGCTGCGCCCGGGCGCGGTTGTCAAGGAAACGGGCGCCCCCTCCCAGGCGCGGCGGCGGCGGCGGGCTCCCGGGGCGCCCCGGTTTGGTCCCTTCCCCCTCCCAGCCCCGCTCCCGGCCTCCGGGCTGCAGCGCCGGGAGTCGAGTCCTCGGACGCGGCGCTTGCCGTTCTCCCCGCCGCCCGCCCCCTGGAGCCCGGGATGGGCTACACTGGTTCTGGCTCAGCTGCCCGCTCCGTCCAGACAAGTGGCTTTTGCGACGGGCTGATGCTGTTGGTTTCCAAGTTCGGTAGGGATTCATTCAGATGAAAAACATGCTCATTAAGAAAAATAATCATCTGTAGAATTTATTCGCCCAAGTGAACACATGTGTTGCTTTTAGATGAATTCCAAAGTTTTGTTTGTTTGCTGTTTCTAGTTCTGCAGTGCCTTGAAATGGCAAAGTCAGGTATTCACTGAGCACCTGTTCTATACCTAGGGGGACTGCGGTCTCAGGAATGAGAAACAGGGTCCCCGCTTTCACTAGTGGAGGAGGGGCGGGGAGGAGTGGCGGGGAGGGCAGGGACCGTGCCTGGAGCCTCTGGGTGATAAGTTTAGTATGGGGACAGTTGACTTCCCAGTGAACTTAGACATCTTCATCTAGACAGTCATTGCTAGAGGGGGAAATGCCTCATCCTGGAGTTGACCTTGGTAAATTTTATTTCCGTTTAGAGAGTTGGTAGGCTTTGGAAGGACTTGCGTAGGGCACTATGAAGGATTTTTATTTTATTCACTTCTAATTCACTCGCTAAACTCCAGTGCATTAATTTGGCAGAGCAGTATTTTAATCTCAGTCTTTAAAGATTGTTGGGTTTTGGTCATAGCTTATTTGGACCCTTGTTTTTTCATAAGGAGGATTAATTCACCTTCTCAAAGGAGTTTTTAGAATTAAGAGTAGTGATTGCAAAAAGAAAATTCAAGAAGTATGTGGGTTTCTAGAATTAGTAGACTGCTGGGTCCATGTACCCCCAAAACAAGTTCTCAAAGTCCCTTCCTCTGGTGTGGGGACGGGGAGACTTCAACCAAGGGAGAGCTGAGCTCCGGGGCCCTTATCTATATAAACGAATTATGAATTTGATTAAAATTATACCATGTCTTATTTTTAAAGGGAGGGGGGATGAATTTGAATGTGAACCTATTTAGGCTTTTTCCTTCCGCCTAAACCCCTGGTCATATTTCATTCTTTCAGGTGTCTCCCCTGTCCCGCCAGCCCCCGTCAGCATCAATAGTCATGGGAGGCCTTCCATCTTTAGGGCGTTCTTTAAGGATTTGGAGATAAAAAGGCTGCTTGTCACGGCCCTTGGTCTCAGTAGTCCAAGCTAAAAGTTAATTACCTTCTCAAATCAGCACTTAAGTGAATCAGAATGATTGATTTTCTTCCATTAGAGGATCTGTGTTTTTACTGGTGTTACGGCCAGCCATGTGCCAGACTCCAGGTTGTGGATTAAACTGATTTGGAAGGCACCTTTGTCTTGGTAAACTTGGTAGTTAGAAGATTGCTTCTGCGAGGAGAGCTTGTGTGCTTTTTAAAAGTGTATTTTAAAAAAAAACAATGACTTCCCTGGTGGCTCAGACGGTAAAGCATCTGCTTGCAATGCTGGAGACTCGGGTTCAGTCCCTGGGTGGAGAAGATCTCCTGGAGAAGGCAATGGCAAACCACTCCAGTATTCTTGCCTGGAAAATCCCACGGATGGAGGAATCTGCTGGCTACAGTCCATGGGGTCGCAAAGAGTCGGATGGGATTGAGCCACTTCACTTTCAAAAAAACAATCCTAATGTATTTAGGTTGGTAGCAGTTTGTTACTTCTGCAAGTGATTTTTTTTCCTTTGTGAGTTTGTGAAGCAGATACTTTGTATCCTTGGCATAATAGTTTTGTAATTGTTTAGCAGTTTATTCATTCAGCAGGTATTAACTGAAGTGCCTGCTGTGCCTCTCTGTTCTGGATGCTAGGAAGTTAGCAGCTTCTTACAAAAACCCAGAATTTAAAAGTTTAATCTCAGTTCTAATCTCAGTTTCCTAGGTAAAGTCATGTATGTGCATGCATGCTAGGTCACTTCAGTTGTGTCCAATTCCTTGGTAAAATCATGGATGTGCGTGCGTGTTAGGTCGCTTCAGTCATGTCCAATACAGACGCCATGGACTGTAACCCTCCAGGCTCCTCTATCCATGGGATTCTCCAGACAAGAATACTGAAGTGGGTTTGCATGTCTTCCCAACCCAGGGATTGAACCAGACTCTCTTAAGTGTCCTACATTGGCAGGCAGGCTCTTTACCACTAGCACCACCTGGGAAGTCTCCAAATAACGTATATTTTACTGTAAAAGGTACGTTTTTACTTTAGTGACTGTGCTTTAAACTTAAGAAATATTAATTTGCAATCTAATAAGTTCAGTGATAGGACATTTTAGGTAGAGGATGATTTTCTGTCCTTGCTTCTTGTCCCATGCCCTCAGAGATAAGGCATAGGGATAGTTTCTTAGAGACTTTCCCCCCTATGCTATGAAAACATGTTTTTTTCTTTTTTAGAATAAATAGCAAGATTTCATTATAGCTGTCATCGTATACCTTATAGATATCTTTCGGTGCTAATATGGACAGGATTGTATCTTTCTTAGTGATAGCAAAGGGATATTTCATGGAAGGAATGTACCATAATTTGTTTACACAGATCTCTGCTGATGGCCGTTGACATTTGCTTCTAATTTTTTAGCAACTATGTCAAATATGTTGAAATAAGACATCCCCTATACATGCCTTTTTATGCAAGCTACTGGGATTTCTGTAGAACCATAAATAGAAGGGGTACTTCTGGCCCTCTAAGTTTTTATCAGTATTGCTCAAGCTCTGTTATTCAAAAAACATATGCAAAGTTATGCTCTGTGTACAAAGTAATTTACCTTTAAAGAGTGAATGTGTGCCCTTTGATTATTTAAATATTTACTGTGGGCCTGCCCTGTGTTCATTAGGTGGGGAACTGAATGGTGGAAGGATCTTGTTCCTTCCTTGGGGACTCTCAGCCCATCCTGCAGGGGCCAGGTGGGGAAGAGTTAGGGTGCTAATGTCAGCTAGAGTCTTGAGGAAGGGAAGGAACTGGGCAGTTCTGCTCTGCCTTAGGGTGGTGTGCTGGGGGTGGGGGAAGGGTGCTCAGGAATGCTGACTTTTGAAATCTGATGAGGTTTTTGCTGGGATTGTGAATTCTAAAAAGAGGAAGTTGGGGGCAAAATTTCTTCACCCAGTGAGGGGGGGAAAAGGCATTTTAAACTCCCAGATTCACCAAAACAAACAGACAAAAGCAACAACAAAAAGGACACTTCTACATCATTGTAGTTTACAAAGAAGCAGAAAAGGATATTGTAACAAAGTGCAGGTCAACTCTTCCCATCCCAGGCCCACCCTCCACTGTGTGTTTATTTAATATCTGTTCCCGTTCTAGGCTGTAAGCTTCTTGAGGCTAGGAGAGTGTCAGTCTCCTATGCTTATCCATGTTGTCCCAGGCTCATGCATATTGTCCAGGGTTTATCCATAGTGAAAATTCACTATAAATAGTGAATGATTGAGTCTTCTGATAGAACAAAGTCAGTCACTGGAGAGGAGTCACTGGGCTTCAGTGATCCTGAGGTGTGAAACAGCTTCTCGAGTTGGACTGGGCTGGTGCCGAGTGATTCCTGATGGAGAGAGGTGTGGAGGAGAGACCAGCTCGCTAGCTTTGAGAACCATAAAGGGGTCTGGACTTCAGCGTCAGACCGTGGGATGTCGCTGGAGTTTTAAGGAAGGAAGTAACATGACTAGCTTTGCATTTAGAAGGATGACCCTGGAGCATTAATCATGGAGGAGATGCTTGCAAAATGACCAAAAAGAAGAGGATGAGGGCTGAGCTAAGGCAACTGGGCAGGGAAGGGGGCAGGCCTTACAGGAATCCCCAGGGTCTGGTGACTAGATTTGAGGCAGCAGGGTGACTCCCGCGAACAGGGGTGCCAGTGACCAGAAAAGATTGGCACGCAGTCAGTTTCATCTGGGGGCCTGTTGGGCCTTTTTGTGGCAGATCAAGCTATTTTGTTCTGGAATTCAGGATACATAGAGAGATCAAGGCTAGAAATATGGCTCCAGGGGGGTCTTTTAGCATCAAAGATGGAAAAAACCATATAAGTTGATGCTCTTCCCAGGAAACGCATGTAAAAGTGAGGAAGGAGGCAGGACTGAAGGTAAAGCCCTTCTCAACACAGCAGCCAAAGCAACAAGGAAACCCAGGGGTGTGAGGGGTATGAGGTAGGAAGAGAAAGGGGTGTGAGACAGGAAAAGAAAGAAGAGTAGATGCTTTACAAGGAGCACAGTGCTGGATGTGACTCTCTGGCCTTTCCTGGAGAGGATGGAGCACAGTCCACTGGACATGAGAGTAAGCAGGTCCTGGGTGCCCATCCTGTAAGCTAATATTGATATTTTCCATTTTCAGATACATGGTTGGTAAAAACAACATGGGCTTCCCTCATAGCTCAGTTGGTAAAGAATCTGCCTGCATTGTAGGAGACCTGGGTTCAATTCCTGGGTTGGGAAGATCCCCTAGAGAAGGAAATTGCAACCCACTCCAGTATTCTTGCCTGGAGAATCCCATGGCCAGAGGAGCCTGGCGGGCTATAGTTCATGGGGTTGCAAGAGTCGGACACGACTTAGCGACTAAAGAGAGAGACAGAAGAACAAAAGAAAACTAGAAAGACTGTTCAGGGAACGACATAAAAGTCTGAATGTATTAGATTTCATTTTCCATAGCTGTAAAAATCAAGGCATTGAATTAAGTAGATTTTCAAGTCCGTTTTAATTATATGTGTGTGATTGAGTGTGTTGTACTTATACAAATATGTCTTTTTCTTGATATCTCAACTCTTTCACTGCTTTACTTTCTATCATGTTTCTTAGTGCATAAGGCACCTCCATATATACATGGTCATAATATTGAGATCTATGTAGGGATAGTTACTTTAATATTTTCTGGGTTAAAATACACAAATTGAACAATATAATGAACCACCATTTGCTCATTACTCACCTTCAATATTTTACAATACTTATTTCATTCACCACCTTTCATTCTTCCATTTAAAATAATTCTGCAGTATTTTAAAGCAAATCCAAAATAAAATCTCACCTGTAAATATTTTACTGTGAATATCTGTCAGCTAGACTTTAAAGAAACATAACCAAAAGGTAAATGTTACTGCAAGGTTAGCAAAACCTTAATATCATCCCAACTCTTAGTTGTTTTTGTTGTTTTTAATATAACCCCAGTGCAGATATTGCCTGAGAATTTACAGTGATCGTTGGCAAGTATTATTACTGCCATTTTATATTTGTGAGAATGAGATGGAGGGATTGAGTAAGGGGGCCCAGCCACTTCCTTTCTCTGTTTCCCTTCATCCTCAGAGAAGCTTCTACCTAGTGACAAAATGGTAACATGTTTCAGATTAAAAAAAAAAAACAAACACTGTATTCTACAACATCCGGAGGAAGAGAGGATGCTTCTTCAGAGCAAGGGCACTTTTCTTCCTTTGCATCTCATTATCCCTAGTTGGTTCCTCAACCGATGCCGTTGCCAGGGGGATTCTCTGTGCTGATTGGCTGTCTTCACTATGCTTATTACAGTCACCATGGCAAGGATAAGTTAACCAGATGGAGTGAAAATAGTTAGGGGGCATCTCTGGAGCTAGGAATGAGGTCAGTTCATTCCGGCCACCTAACCCTGTAGACAGCGCAGTGGGAGAAGCTCAGAAGGATGTTGAAGCCACAGTGCCCACAACAGTATCTTCCAGTCACCCTTTCTTTATAAGCATCTTTGATGCTGAAGGCCTCCATGTAACAAGGGCGTAGCTGGCACAGTGCCTCACACATGGTAAATTCCTAGCATAAGCAAACATTAAACGCGTGTTGAGTGATTAAGTCAACCATGTGTATGTTCCTTACTCTGAAAGACAAGACATGCAGTTTGAAAATATTCTTGACCATTAACAGAAAGCTACATTCACTTGGAAATTCAAAATTTTACAAGACGATTGAATTTTGCAAGGGATGGTGCTTAGAAATTGATCGATTCTTTTCAAATAAGATTTTGATTTTGAAATAATTTTAGATTTGCAGAAAAGTTGCAAAATTAGTACCAACAGTTCCATATACCGCTCACCTAGCTTCCTTTTTAACATCGTCCATTGCCATGGTAATGTCAAACCGAGGAAACTAGCATCAGTACCTTGCTAGCTAACTAAGCTCCAGACGTTTTTGGATTTCACCAATTTTTCCACTCATGTCCTTTTTCTGTCCCAGGATCTCATCCAGGATACCACAATGCTTTGAAATGATGCTGTGTTTGTAGTCCCAAGTTGTAGCACCCTGTCTCTAAAAATGAGGCAGGCGTGTTATTAGATACGAACCTGTATGGATTAAATCAAATTTTGATTATTCCAGATGCTTCCTTGGAAATTTTTGCCATTTGGCAAAGCCCTGTTGATAATCTTCTACCCGTTTATGACAGAAGCTGACACAGCATCGCAATGACAAGCACAGGCCATGGAGAGACTCACGCTTGTGCCTCAAATCTTGTTCTCCCAGCATTTAGCCCAAAGCCAGGCTTTGAGCAGGCTTCTTAATCTCCCTGTGCCTTATTTTCCTCATTTGTAAAAGAAAATACTATGGGTTTCTTTGGTGGGTCAGTGATGAAGAATCCGTCTGCCAAGGCAGGAGCCGTAGGTTCCATCCCTGGGTCGGAAAGATCTCCGGGAGAAGGAAATGGCAACCACTCCAGTTCTCTTGCCTGGAGAATCCCAGGGACAGAGGAGCCTGGTGGGCTGACGTCTGTGGGGTTGCACAGAGTCGGACAAGACTGAAGTAACTTAGCAGCAGTAGCAGCAGCATTATGCCTAAAAAAAACAATTTATACACCTTAACTAAAAAAATACCTTACCGCTAAAAATGCTCACTTTCGTCAGAGCCTTCAGTGAATGATAATCTTTATGCTGGTTGTGGGTCTTGCCATGATGTTGGTGTCTGCTGACTGATTGGAGTGATGGTTGTTGAAGGTTGGCGTGCTTTGGCTATTTCTTAAAATAAGACAGCAGTGAAGTTTGCTGCATTGATGAACTCTTCCTTTCATGAATGATTTCTCTCCAGCAGGCAATGCTGTTTGATAGCATTTTACCCACAGAACTTATTTCAAAATTGGAGTCAGTCCTCTCTCACCCTATTGCTGCTTTATCAACTCAGTTTATGTCATTTTCAAAATCCGTTGCTATCATTTCAACAATCTTCACAGCATCTTCACTGAGAGTAGATTCCATCTCAAGAAACCACTTCTGTTGCTCATAAGAAGCAACTCCTCATCCCGTTTATATCTTATCATGAAGTTACAGCAGTTCAGTTACTTCTTCAGGCTCTACTTCTCGTTTTCCAGCTGTTTCCAGTATATCCACAGTGACCTCCTCCACTGGAGGCGTGGACGTCTCCAAGTCATCCATGAAGGGTTGGAATCGCCTTCTTCCAGACATCTGCTTATGTTGATGTTTTGACTTCTTACTATTAATCATGAATGTCCTTAATGGCATGTAGAATGGTGAATCCTTTCCAGAGGTTTTCCGTTTACTTTGCCTAGCCAGATCTATCAGAGGAATCACTGTCTATGGCTGCTATAGTCTTACAAAATACGTTTCTTAAGAAATAAGACTTGAAGGTTGAAACTGCTCCTTAATCCATGGCACAGGCTGTAGATAGATGTTATATTAGCAGGCAGGAAAACAGTATGAATCTCTTTGTTTCCATTAGAGCTTTCGGGTGACCAGGTGCATTGTCAATGAGCAGTCATATTTTGAAAGGAATCTTTTTTTTTCTGGGCAGTAGGCCTCAACAGTGGGCTTAAAATATTTGATAAGCCATGTTGTCAACAGACGTACTGTCACCTCGGCTCTGCTGTTCCATTTAGGGAGCACAGGCGGAGTAGATTAAGCATAAATCTTGAGGACTCTAGGATTTTCATAATAGTGAAGGAGCACTGACTTGTCTTCAATCACCATTTGCATTAGCCCCTAACAAGAGGTTCACCCTCTCCTTTGAGCTTTGCAGCCAGGCCTTGGCTTCTCCTCTCTACCTATGGAAAGCCCTAGATGACATCCTTTTCCAATAAAAGGCTCTTTCACCTGCACTCAAAGTCTGCTGTGTACTGCCAGCACCTTCATTCATTATCTTAACTGGATGTTCTGGATAACTTGCCGCAGGTTCTACATCAGCACTTACTGTTTCACCTTGCACTCTGATGTTATGGAGACAACTTCTTTCCTTCAGCCTCATGAACCAAACGCTGCTAGCTTCAAACTTCTCTTCTGCAACTTCCTCACCTCCCTCTGCCTTCACAGAACTGAAGAGAGTTGGGGCCTTGCTTGAATTAGGCTTTGGCTTAAGAGGATGTTGTGGCTGGTGTGATAGTCTATCCAGACCATTACACCTTTCTCTGTGTCAGCAGTAAAATTGTTTACCGTTTTTAATCATTTGTATGTTCACTGGAGTAGCACTTTTAATCTCCTTCAAGAACTTGTCCTTTGCATTCACAAGTTTGGTTCGCTGTTTGATGTAAGAGGTCTAGTTTTTAGCTTATCTTGGCTTTCAGCATACTTTCCTCACAAAGCTTTCATCATTTCTAGCTTTTGGTTTAAAGTGACAGGTGTGTGACTCTTCCTTCCACTTGTTCACTGAGAGGCTATTGTAGGATTTTTAATGAGCCTGATTCCAGGTTATGTCTATTGTGTGTATTGCTGTGTCTCAGGGACTAGGGAGGCCCAAGGCCAGGGAGAGAGATGGTGAATGGTCAGTTTGTGGAGCAGTCAAACTTCACATTTATCCATTAAGTGTGCTGTCTTATCTGGGCACAGTTTGTGGTGCCCCCAAACAATTGCAGGAGTAGCATCAAAGATCAGGGATCACAGATCACTGTAATAAAAATAATAGTAGTGAAAATGTTTGAAATATTGCACAAATTACCAAAATGTGGCACAGACATGAAGTGAACAAATGCTGTTGGAAAAATGATGCTAATAGACCTGTTTCATGTAGGGTTGCCACAAACCTTCGATTTTTTAAAAATGCAATTTATGCAAAGCCCAATAAAGCAAAGTGCAATAAAATGAGGTCTGTCTGTACCTACTTTTTAGGATGGTTTAAGGATGGGGAGAGAATCTTTACAAAGTGCAAGGAATGCTGTCTCTAGCTATGTTCATGATTTATTCATATTATTTCAAGTATGAACTGCCTTGATGTTTACTTTTTTTTTTAAGTTTTTTAATGTGAATTAATAATGTAAACCAAAGTCCAGAATAAATATTTGTGCTGTATAAGACAAACTTCTTGTAGATACTTTGAAGTACTACAGAAGGAACAGTTACATTTAACCAATTCATATTCTTATTACAGCTTTTGACTATGTTCAATTCAGATTTAGTTTTCTAGCCTTATTTACTACATTTTTTTTTTTCCTTCAAGATCCTAGCGACTAATATCTTTACATAAATGTTAGAATGTCTTCTGGAGGGCGTGGGGATACACATTTCCCATCTTCTCCATTCTCTTCCATTCCCCACTGCATTTCTCCAAAACAAGTGAGTCATCAGGCACATACCTTGTATTCTTACGATGGTTTTGCAAGTACTCATTCAGATTTTTAATGCGATTTCCTGCTATTTTGTTTCATATGTGTCTGTTCTAATTTTCAATTGTTGTGTGTCTTTGTTAACTTCCTTGCTTTCTAGTATAACAAGATGTTCCCAGTAAATCTTTTACCTTTCCAGCCCCAGATTTGTAATTAGCTTTTTCTCTAATGGTCCCTGGTTCCCTTTAGTGGGAAATGATTCAGGGACCATGATCTGGACACGAGATACATAGAGTCAGCTTTCTGGGTCTCTGTGGGCTTTGCACCCTTTGAATCCGGATGCCAAATGGGCCAATGTGGAGAGCTGATTGTGTTCCCTGTACTGCGCCCTTGTATGTGAAGGACTTGAGCATACACAGAGTGTGAGGTTGGCTGGGGCTCCTGGAACTCATCCCCCAGGGCTTCCAAGGGCTGACTGGGTTTATGGAGATTTCTAGACCTTTTTCTGTGGTCTAGGTAGGAATTTATCTTATTAGTCTCTTGTGTCTTCAACTGTGTCTTCTTTTTCTCACACCAAAAATCTCAGTACAGTTGTCCCTTGTTATCTGTGACCCGTTGGTTCCGGGATCCTGTCTGCATACTCAGATTCGAGGATGTTAAAGCCCTGTGGTCAGCCTCTGATAACACCAACTAGCTACCCATTCTCATTTTATTTTATACTCTTGTTAAGTGTTAAAGTGTTAGTCGCTCAGTCATGTCTAACTCTTCGCAACCCAAGAATGTAGCTCACAAGGCTCTTCTGTCTATGGAATTCTCCAGGCAAGAATACAGGAATGGGTAGCCATTCCCTCTCCAGAGGATCTTCCCCATCCAAGGATCAAACCCAGCTCCCGTGCATTGCAGACAGATCCTTTACTGTTTGAGCCACCAGGGATGTTTAAAAATTAATTTTGTTTTGAACTTGTGTAAAGTATCTGCTGCATTGGGTGTATCTGCAGAAATCTAACTTCTGTTTGTGTCCTCTTCCCCCTAAGAGGGTGCCATCGATGTCCATTAAGAAAAAAGTTATTGTTTATCCTTATATTTTGAATAAATATGCACAAATACAAATATACTTGTTCCCCTACTCTTTTTCTTAAACAGTAGGACACTAAGACATCGTCTTCCTCCTGGTTTTTTTTTTTTTTTTTTAAATGTAATAGTATATCCTGGAGATGACCCCACAGACATATGCAAAGATACTGTGTTCTTTTCTATAGCTCTTTGCTTTCTGTTGTTGGCTGTATCACTACCCTTGTCCATATTCTTTTTGTGTGTTTGTCAGTGTCTGTTTAGATTCCTAGCAGTGGGTTATGAGATCAAAAGGCAAATGGGTATGTAATTTTGCCAGGTATTGTCAAATTCCCTTCCTGGGATTGTGCGACTCTGCACTCCCATAGCAGTTTATGAGAGTGCTGGTTTCCTCACAGGCTTGCCAACTGAGAATGTTGTCAGGCTTTGGGATTTTTGCCAATCTGATAGGCGCACAGTATCTCCGTGTAGTTTGCTGGCTGAATTCTGATGACTAGATGGGGCGTATTTGAAACAGTCTTGCGTCCCCTTCTTGTTGCCGCCTCCCCCCTACTCCCCCCCCAACCCCTCACTTAAGGGAGTAGTGTGGGTATTTGAAATACATGGTTGTCCTCTTGTTGATTTTTATTTAAAACACAGATTACCCCAGGTTTTCACCTTATAATTTTTATTCTAAGGTAGAACCAATATGTGGGTTGAGTCTCCCCATCTGCTTTTTCTTAGTTCTTCGAATTTAGATAAATTTAGGAATTTAGAAGTTGTTTTAGAAACTGTGAGCTTCTCTTTCTTCTATACCTTTCCTGTTCTCTCTACCTTGCTCCTCCTCCTAAGTCACTTGAGTCGTGTGACCCCATAGACGGCAGCCCACCAGGCTCCCCCATCCCTGGGATTCTTCAGGCAAGAACACTGGAGTGGGTTGCCATTTCCTTCTCCAATGCATGAAAGTGAAAAGTGAAAGTGAAGTCGCTCAGTTGTGTCCGACTCTTCGTGACCCCATGGACTGCAGCCCACCAGGCTCCTCCATCCTTGGGATTTTCCAGGCAAGAGTACTGGAGTGGGGTGCCATTGCCTTCTCCACTCTACCTTGCTAGTGGAACTTATTTCAGATTACACAAGCCGACCCCCATACCCCCATGGTGTTACACAAGCCCGGTAGAGCAGACATTCGTTCTTGTGGTTCTTATATGCCTCTCCTGTCTCAGGCAATGCACTAGCATTGGAGGTGCAGGGTAGCTGACTTCAAGCTTGTCCTGGAAGGATGATGGAAGGTTTGCCAGTTTGAGAAGGGGAGGAAGATCATTTCAGGTCCAAGAAAGGGCCTGGGGAAGGATGAAAAGTGTGAGTGGTTGTAAGGAGGGTAGGTGGTGGGGGCGGGACTGGAGTTTGAAGGGTGGGTTGAGTGGTTTAGCGTCACTGTAGATGCCCAGATAAAATGTTGTCCTGGAAGCACTACAAGTAATGAGAGTCTTTGTTTGCTTTTAAGAGGAGAGAAATATCAGAGGCACAAATAACCAAAAACATATGATAAGATAGTCTCACTGGTAATTAAAGAAGGGCAGAGTTGAAAATGAGTTTGTTTTTTTTTTTTTGTAATTTCAATAGGCAAAGTGAAAAAGGTTGATAAAAACCAGTACTGATGGAAATAAGGGTGAGGGGAGACAGGTTCTTTAATGTCTGTTGGACAGACCTCTCTGAAGGGGCAAAAAACATGAAGATATTTGTGTCCCATGTAAATGCTCACTGAAGGGTAACCTCAGCAGAGGAGGATTTTAGTAGTCACGTGGATAGGAGGACCTGTTCTGTGGGTGCAAGTCAGCTTCTTTCCCCAGCCACCCCTCTCTCTCATCCCTAAGGAGCTTATGAACAAGTAGCCATGGTGGCAGGGATGGAGGTTATGCATCACCTTCCATTCACCAAGGCCAGTCTGGCTACAGCCACTGATAAGTGCTAACCTGTCATTGCTTTGCCCTGTTGGAGAGGTCTGGCCACATGTCCTTCTTTGCATGTCCTTGTCATCATTTTCCAGTCGTGTTCTTTCCAGATCTGGTCATCCAGCCAGATCATTGCTCACAGCCTATGAATCGGTACGTGGTAGCATGGAAGGTAACATCTGGTTATTTCTCCTTCCTAGCTAAGTGAACCACCAAGTACTTCGCTCATAGTTCTACTTAATGAATAATTAAAATTATTCTAATTCTTAGGATAGATTTCCCTTCACCGGCGTTGTCCCTGGATGTCCCTGAAAGGGGCTATATTGTTGCAGGTGTCCACTTTCAGGTAATGCCTGCGTTTGGTGCAGGACCATCTGTCATCATCGTCATCCTTTAGTCACTAAGTCGTGTCTGGCTCTTTGCAACCCTATGGGCTGCAGCATGCCAGGTTTCTCTTTCTTTCCCAAAGTTTGCTCAGACTCATGTCCATTGAGTCTGTGATGCCATCCTACCATCTCCTCCTCCGTCACCCCCTTTTCCTCCTGCCTTCAATCTTTCCCAGCATCAGGGTCTTTTCCAATGAATCACTCTTTGAATCATGGGGCCAATGTATTGGAGCTTCAGCCATCTGTAGACCAGGCTCGAGTCTTCTTCTATCACTTGATCATGAGGAATTCCCCCAAGAGGCCATAGGTTAGGCTAGGAGACAGAATGTAGTATTGCTGGAGTGGGAACCTTGGGCCATTTGGGCCACTTCTTCAAGTAACTTGATTAGACAGTCACAGCCTTCTTGGGCCCCATCACATCTGTACCACTTTCATTTGATGATGGAGAGTTGCTGTGTGTGCCCAGCGTTATAGCCTGGTGAGTCTCAGGTAACACCCAGTTCATGAGGAACAGCTCAGGGTGCTTGGTAACTTAGTCCATGAATAAGTGTGCAAGCTCTGCTCAGGCTCAGTAGCAGGTAAAGAGCTGTTTCTCAAAGGAAGAGTTGGTATCCACAGAGGGTGGCAGGGCTTTGCTCTAGAATCCTACAGGCCTGTGCTGTGATGAGCCTACAGTTCAGTTCAGTTCAGTCGCTCAGTCATGTCCGACTCTTTGCGACCCCATGAATCGCAGCATGCCAGGCCTCCCTTTCCATCACCATCCCCCGGAGTTCACTCAGACTCACATCCTACAAGGTCCTGCCAAAGGCTCCAAACATCGTCCCCATGTGCTCCTGCCCTTCTGGCACCACTGGATATGCTGGATCATCATGGAAGTGGCAAAGCAGGTTGAACAGCAGCAGGACCGATTGCAGAGCCTCCCCTTGTTGTGGCGTCCACTCAAAACTAGCAGCTTTTTAGACCATTGGTAAAGGGACCGGGATATACTGTGTCCAAAATCCAAAGAGGCCCGTCACATTATGGAGGGCAACTTGCTTTATTCAATCTACCAGTTTAAATATTAATCTCATCCCAAAACACTTTCATAGAAACACCTAGAGTAATATTTAACTGAATACCTGGGCACCTCATGCTGAAATTAACCATCACATTTCTTTCTAAAAGTAAAATCAGACACTTTATCCGTATATAAACATGGTGATGTTGTTCTCCCTTTTGTTCTTGTTCAGATGAAAGTAACATGAGAGGATGAGCTCTTATATTTGATTATCTGACATTTATTTTAAACTATGATTTAGTCCTTCCTGCAGTTGGAAAGTTTGCTCTTCAAATACATACTATGGAAAGTTTGTACCTCCATTCTTGAAAAGTGATCATAGTGCAGGGAATAAAAGTTTATAGAGACGGTCTGTTTTCCTTGTTTATTGTTAGTGAACAATTAGATCTCATTGTCAGTAAAAATTGATGGCTGCAGCTTCCAAACTATTGAGCTTGTGCTAATAAATGCAACAGTTGTCCATAATTTGGTGGTAAATGACCTTTAAATGTAGATGTTTACAGAGACTGTCCTTGGGGAACAATTTAACTTCCAAATGACACCCATGAGTACTTGTTATCATTTAAATATGCTTCCTTTTGTCAATAGCAGAATAACAAATACTGGTTAGATTTCTAATGTTGATTCAGATACCAGGAAACCTGCTGAATAAATTAGTGTACATTTGATTTATATTGACCAAAATTTTTTACAGTGCTGTGTTACAGGTCAAGGTGACATGCATTTGAATGCATTTAGAGCAGAGGCCATGCTTGACTGACATGAATGCTTACCCTGTTTTTAATTAACTTTTAAATATTATCCTAAAATTCCTTCTCAACTACCAATTATTAGGTAGAGGATTGAAATTAACTTAGGACTCTGGTGGACACCTTATTTTAAAAATCAATAGTCTTGATCACTCCCATAAAAATTATTGGAGTAAATTATTGCTACATTTTATCTTATAATTTCTAGGGAAGTTAGATCTGTTTTTTTCACCGTAGACTCTGAATTTATTGTCTGCAGGTTTTCTATTGACGGTTTTGCAGAAATAATCTGAGAGCATGGAAAACATTTGGCAAAGTAATGAACGAAGTCTTATGTAGTACAGGAAGTATTTTATCAAGCAAACACATTTTTTTCAGTTCCATGAATTTTTTTTTTTTTTTTACTGATGTTGTATGTGCCTAGAAGGGGGATGGTTTTCACAGTAAAGATGTGGATTAATTTTGTCAGCCATTCATTAGTAGTCCAAAGTAGTATATGTTTTTGGGAAACTTTAATCAACACATGACTTGCTCTTTGAGAGAATATCTTCATAATGAATGCTGCTTCTTTTGCATATAAATATTGCTGGAAAGAAAGCATTTTGTTTTCAGTGTAGTTTTTTTCACTTATGTCCTTTGTAAGAAGGTTTACATAATTCAGAATTTTAGAACTGAAATGTGCAAAGGTTTTTATTCTTCTAAACTGTGAATATTTGTTATCAATCAAAGAGTGTGCTTTGGGAATTTTGGGATAACCTTCTGAGCTTTGCTTCTCAAGGAAAGGGAGCCCAAAGCTCCTCTATTTTAAGACTTTTCATGTGAACATTTACAGCTGTAAGCAGAACTACCCTCTAGAGCAGGGGTCCCCAACCTCCGGGATTTAATGCCTGCTGATCTCACCTTGGAGCTGATGTAATAATAGGTATAAAGCGCACAATAAATGTAATACACTTGAATCATCCTGAAACCGTTCCTCCTGCCCTCACCCACCACCATCCGTAGAAAAATTGGCTTCCAGGAAACTGATCCCTGGTGCCAAAAATGTTGGGACCACTGGTCTAGAGCAAAGAGGATAACAGCTCAGCCCCCCGCCAGTGAATGGCAGAATCCTGGGATGTCGGGTTAGTTTCAGCCACACTGTAGCTTTCGGCCCAAGTTTCAGTGCCCAGAACAGCCTCAACCTCATATGGTCAACAAGGTCAGAAGAAGTGACAGTGTTGAAAATGTGAATAAGTGAGAAAAGGAAGTGGGAGATAATAAAATTGAAAGTGGTGAGAGAATGACCCGTGTTCCCTGTGTGTATGAGATGAATCATTCAATAGCAGGAATGATTCGGAAGGACCGAGCGGAGAGTCAGGCAGTGTTACTCGTAAGTGGACAGACACTTGTGACTGACAGGTGGGAAGACTGGGGTGTCAGCAACAACCTCGGGACAAGGCAGGGAGTTGGAGAAAAAGGCCAGTGGTTGATGTGACAGTGCTGCTGGTGGATGATTCACTGGGATGCTGTCCAAAGGAGGGACTGAACTTCCAGTGCGAACAATTAGCTGCTAAAGCTGTGGTGCTCAGCTCTTGCTGCACTTTGGAATCACCTGGAGATCTTTATAAGCTAGAGATGCCTGGGTCCCACCCTCAGAGTTAGATGGGTCTGGAGCATGGGTTGAACACTGGACTTTTTTAAAGTCCCCTGGGTGATTCTGAACTGCACTAAAAGTGTCCCCACAATGCTTGTAGAGATCACTAAGGCAGGTCACTTGCCCCAGCACATCTTAATAGCAGAATTGGTTCTTAAGAGAAATTTCAGGCTCCACTCCCAGAGATTCTCAGGTGCAGCTAAGGTCCAGGCTTTGGTTGAGCCTGAAGGTTGAGCCCTTCAGGTGATTTTAATTTGTAGCTAAGCCGGCAAACTGCGGAGTAGCTGGTTTTGAAAAAGACGCCCTGTAGAGTGTATATTTAGCATGAAGGAGAAACGTCAGGTTTGTCTTAAAGCTCTAAAGGCTGATTTATATTCCGATTCAGCTGAAGTACACCTATGACTGAGTGCTTAAAACCCTCTTAAGTCTTTGGATCCATGAACAAATGAACTTAAGAAAAGCGTTCATGATGTCAGCAAGTTTGAGGAACTTCTAAGGCAAGTAAGTCGCTAGCAAGCTTTGGAGTGAAATGGATCTGGTTCCACGTTCTGACTTGTAACTTCCCAGCCAGGGAACTCGTCGTCACCCTCCCTTGGCTCCCTAAAGCGCTGGCCTCAGTTTCCTCTCAAGGACCCCATGGGACTCGCTGTGTGGGGCAGCTATTGTTATTTCTAATCCTTCTAATTAAATTTTTGCCAGTAGAGTTTACTATGTCATCAAATATTTTACCTTGCTTTCATCTATTAGGAAATTTTTTCACCTTTGAGTAGTTCCATATTTTATTCGCTGCTTTAAATGAATGATTGTTTTTTATTTATCTTAGATTTTATTGTATTTATTTATTGAGTGATTTACGATGTTGTGTTAGTATCAGATATACAGCACAATGATTCAGTTTTTTATATATATATATATATTCTTTTTCAGATTATTTTCTGAAATAGGTTGTTACAAGATATTGAGTATAGTTCCCTGTGCTATACAGTAGGTCCTTGTTGCTTGTTTATTTTATATATAGTAGTATGTATATTTTAATCCCAAACTCCTCATTATCCTCCCCTTTCCCTCTTGGGAACCATAAGTTTGCTTTCTATGTCTGTGGGTCCATTTCTATCTTGTAAATAAGTTCATTTGTATCTTTTTAAGTGAATTAATTTTCAAAAGCATTATCAATAGACTCTTGCAATGCTTTCAAATTAGAGAATGACATCTGAAGTGTGCTTATCACCCCATATGTAAAAATAAATGAAGAATGTTGATTATGTGGTCAAACAACCAATTTTTACAGCTGCTATCTATTGATTGATCACTGAGTGCCGGATGAAATTCCAGCCCCTCTCCTTCACCGTAGTCTCTTAACAGTGTTTGCAGGTAAAACTGAATTGCTTTCCTTCTTTCTCCTGATATAAAAAGGTCTTTTTGTAAGAAGTCAGACAGCCAAAGCTAAATCTGTGTTTTAGCACATGGCTCTGACCTGGCAGTGGGGCTGGGCCAGTCCCCACCCAGATCCATTCTTGTACTTTGCTCTGAGCTGAAGTAGAACTTTTGACTTCTGACTCATCAGCTTTAGCCAGGTTCAGATGACACCAGTTTGAGTAAATGTCATTATAACCTGGATTTTGTGTTAGAAGCTGCTTCTTCGGCCAGGGTTTGCTCCTTTAGTTAGTTCTGGGTCTAGAAAAGTTCTGTGGAGTTCATCTTTCTGTGATCTAGAAGATCCGTCTGAGTGATCTTTCTGTGATCTGACTGCGGAGGCTGACAGTCTGCTTTATTGGAAGCTTAGGTCAGAGTTCATGTGATTAGGGTGAGCACGTCTGTGCACAGGGTGCTGTGTAGGGCCTCAAGGGGGCTGGCAGGGAGAGCCCAGCATGAGTAGCAGGCACAGGCCAGAGCTGTGAGAGGGGGCGATGGGTGCGGGCTGGGGAAGCAGGCATGGAGATGTGGAGTGTGAGGCTCAATTTCATCAGCCCTAGTATTTAGTTCAGAGAAGGCGATGGCACCCCACTCCAGTACTCTTGCCTGGAAAATCCCATGGACGGAGGAGCCTGGTGGGCTGAAGTCCGTGGGATCGCTAAGAGTCGGACACGACTGAGCGACTTCACTTTGACTTTTCACTTTCATGCATTGGAGAAGGAAATGGCAACCCACTCCAGTGTTCTTGCCTGGAGAATCCCAGGGACGGGGGAGCCTGGTGGGCTGCCGTCTCTGGGGTCGACAGAGTTGGACACGACTGAAGTGACTTAGCAGCAGCAGTATTTACTTACACTCATTTATTCAGCCAGTGGCTCTTTTTCCTTTTGGCTGTGAGGCTTGTGGACTCTTAGTTCCCTGACCAGGAATTGAATCCAGGTCCTTGGCAGTAATAGCGTGGACCAGCAAGGAACTACCCTACCTGTGGTTCCTGAAGGCCGCAGTACACCCTGTGTTGCACAGGGTACCAGGAATGCCATCACTTTGAGCAGTTTCTTTCCAAAACCGTCAAGAAATTCCAGAACTGTCGTTCAGAAGATTCTTCCTGTTTGTGAACACCATGTAATCAACTAATCTTGTGTCACTTCATGGAGAGCTAAATGTATAACTACATTTATGATAATAAGCTTAAATGTGAGCGAACTGTTAACCTCAATTTTCTCAACTTTAAAACAGGTGAACAGTAATACCTCACCGTAAAGTCATTGCCAGTATTAAATGGCATGAGGCATGTGAACTGTCTGGCAAGATGTCTGCCTCAGATTACATTTAGTGCAAAAAGAACCGCCACTGTAATCAGACCTCTCTCTGCCTTCACACCTTAGCTCAGTCCTTCTCTGAAAGCCAGGTAGTTACGCAGTGTAGAAGCCTGTGTGAAAGACAGCCAGGACCAGGGCCTTCCAGGTTTCCCTGGGGAAACCAGGGAGCGTTGAATGGATGTGATTGTCCAAGTAGAAAGGAAAATTGATGTGTGTCCTTGGGTGCTGACCAGTATCAGCGTGTTCTGCTTAATATTGGCCCATACAGCATGGCACATCCCAGCTGGTGCTAGTGGTAAAAAACCCACCTGTCAGTGCAGGAGACAAGAGAGATGCAGGTTCAATCCGTGGGTGGGGAAGATCCCCTAGAGGAGGGCATGGCAACCCGCTCCAGTATTCTTGCCTGGAGAATCCCATGGACAGAGGGGCCGGGTGGGCTACAGTCAGGGTCACAAAGAATCGGACACGAATGATGTGACTTAGCCCCATGGACCATACAGAACGAGAGCCAGCTTTTGTGAATGAGGCAGATACTTATGTTTATTATGTAACCTTGACCTCCTTGAGAGGACTTTCATGAGAAGGGAAGTAGCAATACCACTGAAGAGTGGACCTTAGATGCCTTCCAGCCACTCTCTAACCATGTGTTTAATGGTCTCCAGTTGTTTAAATCCTCTGAGCTTTGGCTCCCATAAATAGGGATAATAGAAACGGCTTCATATGCATTTGGGATTATTTTAATCAAATGAAATAATAGGTGTAAATCCCTTAACGTGTGATTGGTTCTGTAGTAGTTAGTTTTTGGCATTTTTTTCTAAAAATTTAAATCTACATGTTGGGTTTCTATGGCGAGTTCCCTGAGTTAAGCTTTTGTGGGATTTCTGATTTGAATACATTTGATACTGTAACCCCCTCTCCTGATCCTTCTCTTAACGACCAAAGCAAAACAAAAACAACAAAAATAATGCCTTTCAAGTAAATATTTGATAGAAATTCCAGTGTAGCAAAGGGATTTGGGATTCATGAAGTTGAATTCAAGTTTGACCTATATTTGTTTTATTCATGAACTGTTTAGAACTTTCTCATGTCCAGTAGATGCACTCCATCAAAACCAATTAATGATAAAGTTTTACCAAATGCAAAATTTGGTGCCATGAATAAAGTTTGTTTAGAACTTGAGAGCTCAACTATTATGACTTTGTTTTGATGGGGAAAAAGTAGATGAGTCTTATGGATTGGCCGTGCAGATATGCAGTTCTAAAAAATCTCCTTTTAATATTTTCCCATCATTTGCTTGAGGCTTATGGAACAATGGACTGGTTCCAAATTGGGAAAGGAGTACATCAAGGCTGTATATTGTCACCTTGCTTATTTAACTTATATGCTGAGTACATCCAGCGTATGAAATTCCAGCATGTGGAATTCCAGACTGGATGAAGCACAAGCTGGAATCAAGATTGCAGGGAGAAATATTGATAATCTGAGATATGCAGATCAGTCAGTTCAGTTCAGTCACTCAGTTGTGTCTGACTCTTTGCAACCCCGCGGACTGCAAAATGCTAGGCTTCCCTGTCCATCACCAATGCCCAGAGCTTATTCAAACTCATGTCCATCACGTTGGTGATGCCATCCAACCATCTCGTCCTCTGTCATCCCCTTCTCCTCCTACCCTCAATCTTTCCTAGCATCAGGGTCTTTTCCAATGAGTCAGTTCTTCGCATCAGGTGGCCAAAGTATTGGAATTTCAGCATCAGCATCAGTCCTTCAAGTGAATATTCAGGACTGATTTCCTTTAGGATGGAATGGTTGGATCTCCTTGCAGTCCAAGGGACTCTCAAGAGTCTTCTCCAACACCACAGTTCAAAAGCATCAATTCTTCGGTGCTCAGCTTTCTTTATAGTCCAACTCTCACATCCATACATGACTACTGGAAAAACCATAGCTCTATACCAGTGTATGGAGAAGGCAGTGGCACCCCACTCCAGTACTCTTGCCTGGAAAATCCCACAGGCAGAGGAGCCTAGTAGGCTGCAGTCCATGGGGTTGCTAAGAGTTGGACACGACTGAGCAACTTCACTTTGACTTTTCACTTTCATGCATTGGAGGAGGAAATGGCAACCCACTCCAGTGTTCTTGCCTGGAGAATCCCAGGGAGGGGGAGCCTGGTGGGCTACCATCTATGGGGTCACACAGAGTTGGACACGACTGAAGCGACTTAGCAGCAGTAGCAGCATACCAGTGTATATGATTATACAGTGGAAGTGACAAACAGAGTCAAGGGATTGGATCTGATAGACAGAGTGCCTGAAGAAGTATGGATGGAGGTTCGTGACATTGTACAGGAGGCAGTGATCAAGACCATCCCCAAGAAAAAGAAATGCAAAAAAGCAAAATGGTTGTCTGACAAGGCCTTACAAATAGCTGAGAAAAGAAGAGAAGTGAAAGGCAAAGGAGGAAAGGAAAGATATACCCATTTGAATGCATAGTTCCAGAGAATATCAAGGAGAGATAAGAAAGCCTTCCTCAGTAATCAGTGCAAAGAAATAGAGGAAAACAATAGAATGGGAAAGACTAGAGATCTCTTCAAGAAAATTAGAGATACCAAGGGAACATTTCTTGCAAAGATGAGCACAATAAAGGACAGAAATGGTATGGACCTAACAGAAGCAGAAGATATTAAGAAGAGGTGGCAAGAATACACAGAAGAACTATACAAAAAAGATCTTCACCACCCAGAAAACCACGATGATGTGATCACCCATCTAGATCCAGACATCCTGGAATGCAAAGTCAAGTGGGCCTTAGGAAGCATCACTATGAACAAAGCTAGTGGAGGTGATGGAATTCCAGTTGAGCTATTTCAAATCCTAAAAGATGATGGTGTGAAAATGTTGCACTCAATATACCAGCAAATTTAGAAAACTCAGCAGTGGCCACAGGACTGGAAAAGGTCAGTTTTCATTCCAATCCCAAAGAAAGGCAATGCCAAAGAAGGCTCAAACTACCGCACTCATCTCATATGCTGGCAAAGTAATGCTCAAAATTCTCCAAGCCAGGCTTCAACAGTATGTGAACTATGAACTTCCATATGTTCAAGCTGGATTTAGAAAATGCAGAGGAACCAGAGATCAAATTGCCAACATCCATTGGATCATCAAAAAAGCAAGAGAGTGCCAGAAAAACATCTCCTTTTGTTTTATTGACTACACCAAAGCCTTTTACTGTGTGGATCACAACAAACTGTGGGAAATTCTTAAAGAGATGGAAATACCAGACCACCTGACCTGCCTCCTGAGAAATCTATGTGCAAGTCAAGAGGCAACAGTTAGAATTGGACATGGAACAACAGACTGGTTCCAAATCAGGAAAGGAGTATGTCAAAGCTGTATATTGTCACCCTGCTTATTTAACTTACATGCAGAGTACATCATGTGAAATGCTGGGCTGGATAAAGCACAAGCTGGAATCAAGATTGCTGGGAGAAATATCAATAACCTCAGATATGCAGATGACACCACCCTTATAGCAGAAAGCAAAGAAGAACTAAAGAACCTCTTGATGAAAGTGAAAGAGGAGAGTGAAAAAGTTGGCTTAAAACTCAACATTCAGAAAATTAAGATCATGGCATCCAGTCCCATCACTTCATGGCAAATAGATGGGGAAACAATGGAAACAGTGACTGACTTTATTTTCTTGGGCTCCAAAATCATTGCAGATGATAACTGCTTGCTACTTGGAAGAAAAGCTATGACAAACTTAGTATATTAAAAATCAGAGACATTACTTTGCCAACAAAGGTCCGTCTAGTCAAAGCTATGGTTTTTTCAGTAATCATGTATGGATGTGAGAGTTGGACTATAAAGAAAGCTGAGCGCTGAAGAATTGATACTTTTGAACTGTGGTGTTGGAGAAGACTCTTGAGAGTCCCTTGGACAACGAGATCCAACCATTCCATCCTAAAGGAAATCAGTCCTGAATATTCATTGGAGGGATTGATGCTGAAGCAGAAGCTTCAATACTTTGGCTACTTGATGTGAAGAACTGATTCATTGGAAATGATCCTGATGCTGGGAAAGATTGAAGGCAGGAGGATAAGGGGACAACAGAGGATGAGATGGTTGTGTGGTATGACCAATTCAATAAACATGAGCACGCTCTGAGAGTTGGTGATGGACAGGGAAGCCTGGCATGCTGCAGCCCATGGGGTTGCAAAGAGTCAGACATGACTGAGTAACTAAACTGAGCTATGCATTCTAAGGGGAGTACAGTGGGACAGAAAGTGTCTGGTCTTGAAGCTAACCCCGAGCTGGGTGCTCACCTGGATCAGCCTCTTCATGCAGTCTTCTCATTCAGAAGGTTGCGGGAATGCTGGCACCATGAATCTTGAGGATAAATATGTAACTGAAATAATAAATGAAAAGCACATTGTATGGTGCTGGATATATAATAAAAAATAGTCACTCTTACTATCCTGGATCCGAAAAAAAGGAGAGTGATAGATTTCTTTATTGCAGCAGCTCACAAAAAGCGCGTGTTTCCCCTTTTCACATATCTTCTCTACCTCTGGCCTAGGCATCCCTGCTTTCCTGCTCAGTGCCACCTGCCCAGGGGTTCAGATCCCTTGGAGTTTACAGTGCACAGGAGGAAACTGTTTGGCCTGCCAGGTAGATTGCACATAAGCCTTCTGTCTGGAGCTTATAATGAAGAGTGCTGTGATTCTCACATTGTGAGAGGTGTGTGTAGAGTTATTCTTGTTGGGACCAATGTGCCAGCAGCCCCCGTGAGCAGGGCTCCCCCTGAACCAGCTGGACCCTAAGGGCTCTAGCCTTGTTGCTGCCCAAGTGATGATGGTGGAGGGGTATTGTCTAGTACCATGTGGGAAGTTCCTGGAATTTGGAGTCATATTTGGAAGCTCTGCACCCAGTTCACTGGGAGTCTAATTTAGACAACCAAAGAGTTTTCCAATATTGCTATTAAACACTGGAGAGGAACTTGAGACAGAAACTCGGTACCAGGGATATAGCTCATCAGAGAATGAATTTTGCTCATTGGAGGAAGTGTTTTGTAAGCATTAATGTCTGGTAATGTGCAGAGTTAAAATACAGGAAACATTCTCATATTGAATACGGGTATAGAAAAGGGTAGTGCTAGTGATAAGAACCTGCCTGCCAATGCAGGAGACATAAGATTCACGGGTACAACCCCTGGGTTGGGAAGAGGTCCTGGAGGAGGGCAGCCCACTGCAGTGTTCTTGCCTAGAGAATTCCATGCACAGGGGAGCCCATCGGGCTACAGTCCATGGGGTTGCAGAGAGTTGGACACGACTGAAGTGACTTAGCATCTATGTGTGTGTGGAACCAAAAGTTCCAGGAAAAGTTTTATTAAATAATAATAATGAAAAATGAAAAATGATTTAAAATCTTGTATGTGTTAATATTATGTGAAAAGTAGACTAAGTGCTTCTTCTGTTTGATTTGTCCAGTGTTTGCTTCCTTTGGCTCCCCTGGCTCTATGCAGGAACACCTCCTGGCCAGACACAGAACTACAGAGCTATGACTTTCTTCCTGGGTTTCCTCGCCCCATTTAGTATTTTTGCCTTCTAAGCAATCCCACTGATGTTCCTCAAGTGATGTATGGGCTGTTCTTAAATGAATGTGGGTAGGCCCTTGATCCTCAATGGCTTCCATATTGTCATTTTGAAAGTATATATTTTCCAGATTTTTAGATTTGGAGAGTTTTAAAAAGCAGCATTTGCTTTATGTTAGAGATATTTTCTAACATTTGTTTAGCTTTTGTTTTAGCATCAGTTTATATAAAAATAAAGAAACATTAGTCTTTGAAAGTCCCTTAACATTATTTGAACTAGTCAGTTGCTTAGTTAATATATTCATAACATTGTAACAGTTCATTTTTAGGGATAGTTCCATGAAAGATAGATGGAGATGGTTAATGGTGACTGCCTTTTAACCTCTTGTGCTCTTAGCCTTAACATATAAAAGAATCAAAGCTTTTACCTCTTATAAAGTAGCATAATTAATCAATATAACTTAGTAAATCAAGTCTTCGAATGCCTGCTTGGTGCCCACTCTGGGCAACTGATAACAATAAGGCATGATTCTAACCCTCAAGGAGTTTGCAGTTTAGTTCCACACATATGACTCAGCATTCATGAAGCTACAGTGAACGCTTTATGATAGTATGTAGGAAAGTGACAAGGTGTATTGAATGGAGGTTTTGAGAATGGCATCAGTGAGGACTGAAGTACTGGGAAGACTTCCTACAAGGAAGTGGGCTTATGCTGCACTCTGAAGTGTAGGTAGGATCTAAATAAGCATATGAAAGGATAAGGCTTTTGTGAAGGACCCCCCCCCCCAACCCAAGTTAAAAACATGAAAATGAATTTATGTGATGGGAGATGGGAAGAGAGCAATGTCTGGTGTACAGGAGGTCATGGTGAGTGGAGAGTGAAGGACTCCAGGTGCCTGGGGCTGAGCCTGGCATCAGAGGTCCCTGTGGAGGACTGCCGTTTTCTATTTCTCCTGGAGGGTGACCACCAGCAGTGTTGAGGCGTCAGAGTCCATTCCACTCTCGAAGGGTGGCGGGGAGAGGAGGGCACGTTTCAGTAGGTGGAATGTCTGAATTGCTTGGGGGTGGAGAGGAGAGACCGCCCGTCACCAGTGTCAAGTAAGAATGGGATTGGAAACTGTGAAACTGTGAAATCTGATAACTTTATGCAGAAATAGATATCTCCATATCACCTACCTGGTGCCGGTAAGTAATATCTCCATATCTAGAAGACAGTTTTAGGTTATAACTGTAGAGATTGCCAGGAGAAATACCAATAATCTCAGATATGCAGATGATACCACTCTAATGGCAGAAAGTAAAGAGGAACTAAAGAGCCTCATGATGAAGGTGAAAGAGGAGAGGGAAAAAGCTGGTTTGAAACTCAACATTCAAAAGAAACTAAGATCATGGCATCTGGTCCCATCCCTTCATGGTAAATGGAAGGGGGAAAAGTGGAAACAGTGGCAGATTTTATTTTCTTGGGCTCCAAAATCACTGTGGACAGTGACTGTAGCCATGAAACTAAAAGATATTTGCTCCTTGGAAGAAAAGCTGTGACCACTCTAGACAGCATATTAAAAAGCAGAGACATCACTTTGCCAACAAAGGTTCATCTAGTCAAAGCTACAGTTTTTCCAGTAGTCAGGTATGGATGTGAGAGGTGGACTATAAAGAACACTGAACACCAAAGAATTGATGCTTTTTAACTGTGGTGTTGGAGAAGACTCTTGAGAGTCTTTGGATTGCAAGGAGATCCAACCAGTCCATCCTAAAAGAAATCAGTCCTGAATATTCATTGGAAGGACTGATGCTGAAGCTGAAGCTCCAAAACATTGGCCACCTGATGCGAAGAACTGACCACTAGAAAAGACCCTGATGCTGGGAAAGATTGAGGTCAGGAGGAGAAGACTGTCACAGAGGATGAGATGGTTGGATGACATCCTCGACTCAATGAACATGAGTTTGAGCAAACTCCAGGAGATAGTTTAGGAGAGGGAAGCCTGACGTGCTGCATTCTGCTGTTGCTGCTGCTGCTGCTGCTAGGTCGCTTCAGTCGTGTCCGACTCTGTGCGACCCCATAGACAGCAGCCCACCAGGCTCCTCCGTCCATGGGATTCTCCAGGCAAGAGTACTGGAGTGGGTTGCCATTGCCTTCTCCGTGCTGCAGTCTATGGGGCTGCAAAGAGTCAGATACAAGTTAGTGAGTAAACAACGTAAGTCTGTATGTGCATTTTTGTAAAGTACCTATGTTTGTTGTGGACGAGGTTCATTCTTTATTTTGCAACATCTAGACTTTCTAGATGTCCTGAAGTGACAATGCATGATAAAAAGTAAAGCTAATGAATTCACCCATTTGTAAATATCTTTGTTACAATTAATTTTTTTAAAAAGGCAGCATTTCAGGCATGGACTTGCTAAACCATCAGGACTCGTTCAGTAGGTTGGCAGCAGAGGGGCAGAAGGAAGTATAAAGGGAGGCATGTATGTGGATGTGTTTAATAACAACTGAGTGTCAATGTCTTTTCTGTCCTATACGAATGCATTGTTAAGTAACTCAGTGGGAACATACCTTCTTGCTAATACTTTAATAGTTTAGGTGGACGGTGAATCCTCCTAGAAGCATTGTACTTTGTCTACTCTATTGCTTTATGACTCATTTTTAAATTGAACGTTAAGGGAATGTAGTATTTAAATCATAATTCTGCCATTATCTTTATCTAGAGGCCCTTTGCCATTTTTGTCTTTTCTGAAATTTTTGTCACCAAGCAAGGCAGGGTTACATTTCTTTTTTCCTTCCGGATTGAGTTGGTGTAATGTGTTCTTCGGAGAAGGCAATGGCACCCCACTCCAGTACTCTTGCCTGGAAAATCCATGGACGGAGGAGCCTGGTAGGCTGCAGTCCATGGGGTCGCTAAGAGTCAGACACGACTGAGCAACTTCACTTTCACTTTTCACTTTCATGCATTGGAGAAGGAAATGGCACCCCACTCCAGTGTTCTTGCCTGGAGAATCCCCAGGACGGGGGAGCCTGGTGGGCTGCCATCTATGGGGTCGCACAGAGTCGGACACGACTAAAGCAACTTAGCAGCAGCAGCAGCAGCCCCTCTAATTTATTAACAAGTCTGTAACTGCATCCACCCTGTGGTAAACTGATTGCATTAATGAACCAAAAATGACTTAGCAACAGCAGCAGCAGTGTGTTCTTGGTTATCAAAATCCCTGTAGCTTTGTGACCTTGCTTAGCTGGTAAAAAATCTGCAATGCAGGAGACCCTAGTTCAATTCCTGAGTTGGGAAGATCCCCTGGAGAAGAAAACAGCTACCCACTCCAGTATTCTGGCCTGGAGAATTCCATGGACTATGTAGTCCATGGGTTGCAAAGAATCGGACACAGCTGAGTACCTTTCACACTTTGGAATCTTGAAATGGTAAATATTCATGATGTGTGAAAAAGCAGGATGCATATGAAAGCTGGAAGGACACATCAAATAGTAAACTGCTTGTGATTATGCATGACTTTTGTTTTCTGCACAGTGTAGTGACATGAAAATGAGGATATCATGTTCATTAAACTTAACCTTGATGTACAGAATGTTTCCAAAAGGGGTTGATTTCCTAATGAAGGAAATGTAAGAGATGCAGGTTCAATCCCTGGGTTGAGAAGATCCCCTGGAGGAGGTCGTGGCAACCCATTCCAGTACTCTTAACTGGAAAAGTCCATGGACAGAGGAGCCTGAAAGGCTACAGTCCAGAGAGCCACAAAGAGTCAGACATGAGTGAAGTGACTTAGCATGCACAAAAGCCTCTTTTCAGTTCAGTTCAGTCACTCAGTCATGTCTGACTCTTTGCGACCCCATGGATTGCAGCATGTCAGGCTTCCCTGTCCATCACCAATTCCTGGAGCTTGCACAGGCTCATGTCCAGCGAATTGGTGATGCCATCCAATCATCTCATCCTCTGTCATCCCCTTCTCTTCCCGCCTTCAATCTTGCCCATCATCATGGTCTTTTCTAATGAGTCAGTTCTTTGCATCAGGTGGCCAAAGTATTGGAGCTTCAATATCAGTCCTTCCAATGAATATTCAGGACTGATTTCTTTCAGGATGGACTGGTTGAATCTGCTTGCAGTCCAAGGGACTCTCAAGAGTCTTCTCCAGCACCACAGTTCAAAAGCATCAATTCTTTGGTGCTCAGCTTTCTTTATAGTCCAACTCTCACACCCATACATGACTACTGGAAAAGCCAGAGCTTTGACTAGATGGACCTTTGTTGGCAAATAACTGTCTCAGCTTTTTGGTGTGCTGTCTAGGTTGGTCATAGCTTTTCTTCCAAGGAGCAAGCTCTTTTAATATCATGGCTGCAGTCACCATCTGCAGTGATTTTGGACCCCAAGAAAATAAAGTCTGTCACCGTTTTCATTGTTTTCCTATCTGTTTGCCATGAAATGATGGGACCGGATGCCATGATCTTAGTTTTCTGAATGTTTTTTACCCTGTGTCCAAGGGCAAAGCAGAAGCCCCAGCAAGATGGTAGGAGGGGTGAAATTGCATTTAGAATCAAACCCTATACCTGCCAGAAATGCTCAGAGGGCTCAAACAAGACTTTGTGCACACCAGGAGACCCCACAGAGACTGAGCCAGACCTCCCTTTGAGAGTTTGAGTGTCTTCCGTGGAGATACGGGTCAGCAGTGGCCTGCTCCAGGAGCAGGGGCTCTGGGTGCAACAGACCTGGGTGTGGCATAAGCCCTCTTGGAGGAGGTCGCCATTAACCCCACCATAGAGCTGCCAGAACTTACACAGGACTGGGGAAACACTTTTGGAGGGCACAAACAAAACCTTGTATGCACCAGGACCCAGGAGAAAGGAGCAGTGACCCCACAAGAGACTGACCCAGACTTGCCTGTGAGTGTCTAGGGGTCTCCAGCGGAGGTGTGGGTTGGCGGTGGCCTGCTGCAGGGTTGGGGGCACTGAGTGCAGCAGTGCATGCATGGGACCTTTTGAAGGAGGTCGTCATTATCTTCACTACCTCCACCATAGTTTGGTCTCATGTCAGCAACAGGGAGGGAACCCAGCCCTGCCCATCAACAGAAAATTGGATTTAAGATTGACTGAACATGGCTCTGCCCATCAGAACAAGACCCAGTTTCCCTCTCAGTCAGTCTCTCCCATCAGGAAGCTTCCATAAGCCTCTTATCCATCAGAGTGCAGACAGAATGAAAACCACAATCACAGAAACCTAATCAAACTGATCACAGGGACCTTGTCTAACTCAATGAAACTATAAGCCTCATTTAGTGATTAATTAAGACATGGCTTCCCTTGGTGGCTCAGGGGTAAAAAAATCTCCCTGCAATCCAGGAGCCACAGGAGATGAGGGTTTGATTCCTGGATTGGAAGATCCCCTGGAGAAAGCATGGCACCCCACTATGGTATTCTTGCCTGGAGAATCCCACGGACAGAAGAGCCTGATGGGCTACAGTCCATAGGGTTACAGAGTCAGACACGGCTGAAGCAACGTAGCGTGCACACAGGGGACTATTGTGGTGGGCCAGGCTAGGGTAGGGCGTTGGAGAAATGACTAGATGAAGATTTGGATTGGGCGGTACTGTGAAGTGGACATGAGAGATTCCAGAACAGTGGTCTTGAGAAACTGTCTGGGATGTGTAACTAAGAGAGAAAGGTAAATACAAGAATAAAATGTAGCGTCCCCTACCTCTGGCCTCTTCACTTGGCACTCTCTGCCCTATATGCCTGAATGTACGCCAAGCCCTCTGTTGCTGGAGGACCTGGGCTTCTCACGCCTCTGAATCTCATGTTCTTCAGTCTGCAAGAAGCCTACCCCACTCTCCCACCTGCAGTTGCTTTGCTTGTGTTTTCCCTTTCTGAACCAGTTCCAGTTTCACTTCCTCCTAGGAGCCAGAGATGAGACTTTCATCTTTGCCCCAGAGTTGGCTTCTTATTCCTTCGACTGTGTCTGCAAGTCTGTAGGCCAGGCCCTGAAGGTGGCTTCACATTATGTCCACTGCTTGGATGATGCCTGAGGCTCAATGTGGTTCTGGACAGGAAAGGCAAGAGGAGAGGGCTGTTACCTGAAAACTGTGTTTGCGTCTTGGTGGATGTTGAGCCAACAGATACAGCCAAACCACAGATCCGGAGAAGGAAGGATTTATTGGCTCATAGCAAGTTAGGAGAACACCAGGAATCTTTCCCAAAGCAATGTCTCCCTGGACAGCAAAATTGGGGAAGTTTTCAGCTGAGGATACGTGTGTGTTCATAAAGGAGCTTGAGCAGAGAATTCACATAGAATTGGGGTGAAAGTCCACAGAGTCCAAGCTTTAGTGGATCGAGGTCAGGAGGGTCAACGCCATCATTCCATCCTCCATGTGGTGGGAGTGTTAGTTCCTGCAGAGCTCTAAGACTGTATCAGATTGTGATGTGTATCCCTTAAGGAGGAACTGGGACTCTAATTGCTGAACTATTGTTTCTTGATGGCTTTTCCTTTGTTTCTGCTTTCTCTCACTCCCTTATGATCATTGATGAACATGTTCAAGGACAAGAATCTTGGCCAGCCTTGGATCACAAAATGGCTGAGGCCAGAATGGTTTCTCTAATGTCAAGAAAGTCATGCCAGGGACTTCCCTGAATGTCCAGTGGTTAAGACTCTACGCTTTCACTGTGGGGTGTGTGTGTTTAATACCTGGTTTGGGAACTAAGATCCTACGTGCTGTGGCCAAAAAAAAAAAAAAAAAGCAAGCCATGCCTGGTTCTCCTTCTGCGGGGGGTGGAGGGGGGGGGGCTACCCTATCTGCTTACAGCGTCCTACGACAGAATCACGGTCCACCAGGGAGGATCCATGCACAGTACAGCTGCCATGAGCCAAAGAATTCCTGGATAGTGAGAGAGCATCCTCCTTGGGACCAGGGGTGGGAGAATGGTATTTTGAGGGGGAGGTTGGTGCCACGCCCTTTTTTGGTCACAGAGCTTGATACATAGGTTTCCGGCCCTCTCTTCCAAGTTCCTGATTGGTTGTCAGCCCAGTGGCAGCGCATGGGTAGGCAAGGCCTGCTATGTGGTTGGGGGCCCGGCGGTTGTTCTAGAGTGAACAGAGAGGTCAGGAGGACAAAGTGAGGATGAGGAACCTTCGAGGAGCCGTTTCAGCATGGGGGTTGGAAGTCGGGCTGCAATGAATTGGGGAAGTTGGAGACAGGGTGCGGAAAATGGAGGGTGGGCCCTTCCAGGTGCTCTGACAGTGAAAGGAGGGAGAGAAAGCCCAGCGATAAGAAGGAAAGCAGGGTCAGATCAAGGCCCTTTCTAAATCAGAACTTCAAGGGCGAGGGGTGGGACACTGGTGTGAGAGCCTGAGGATTCTGAAAGTGGGAGAGAGGATGGAAAGGGGGCTTCCTGCCAGGCAGACTGCTGTTCTCGGAGTTGCTTTTCTTTTGACCAACTTGTGCAGATGACTCAGCCGTGCAAAGATCGGCACTGTGAGTAGAGAGCACATCATCTAATAGAAATGTAACGCAAACTACATAGGATTTAAAATTTTCTAGTAGACGTATTTTTAAAAGTGACAAGAAACGGGTGAGATGAATTGTAGTAAATTTTATTTAGCCCAGTAAATCCAAATAGTATTTAACTCATCATCACTATAAAATTATTAATGAGATAGTTTATGTTTTGTAGTAGTTCTCTAAATCAGATGTGTTTTACACTTATAGGATGCCTCCCTTGGGACAAGTCACGTTTCAGATGTCCAATAGCAGTTTGAGTGCTGCCATACTAGACAAGGCAGGTTTGGAGAGTAGAAGTCAAGATATTCATTTCAGCTACTGGTGAGAATTTAATCTCACCATTATTTGTCTATATGGCCAAGCTGAGTGCTTTCCAGGCTCTTAGTTTCTGCTCAGGTAAGGTTATGTCATGCTTGTGATTGAGCTGGCCTTGGGTAGCTGGAGCTGTGGAACTAGGAAGCTGTATTCAAGGCAGCTCAAGTCACTCTTCAGCTCAGTTCCCAGCTGCAACCACTTACTAGCTGTGACTCACAGAGCAAGTTACTTTACCATTCCATGCCTCCGTTTCCTGGTCTCTAAAATGGGGATAGTAAATGACAGTCTTTATTATATGAAATTCTGCACTCGTGTCATAGAGTTGTTGCAAAAGTACGTGTGAAGGGCTGACCTATACTTAAGGCCTAACAAAGTTTAAAAGAGGATGTTCAGATTACTCTGTGTCAGTGTTAGCCATCATTATAGATTTTTTAAAATAAACTTTTCTAGGAATTAGAACCTTATGAAATGTTTCTCGAGGTTGGAGTTTAAACAAAACACCACCTCCTTCAGTCTTGTATTTTCCTTTCGAAAAATATGAAGGCATCCGTTCAGTTTTAGTCGTGTCCGACTCTTTGCGACCCCTTGGACTGCAGCACGTCAGGCCTCCCTGTCCATCACCAACTCCCGGAGTTTACTCAAACTCATGTCCATTGAGTTGGGGATGCCATCTAACCATCTTTTCTTCCAAGGAGCAAGCTCTTTTAATTTCATGGCTGCAGTTACCATCTGCTGTGATTTTGGAGCCCAAGAAAATAAAGTCACTCACTGTTTCCATTGTTTCCCCATCTATTTACCATAAAGTGATGGGACTGGATGCCATGATCTTAGTTTTCTGAATGTTGATTTTTAAGCCAGCTTTTCCACTCTCTTCTTTCACTTTCATCAAGAGGCTCTTTATTTCTTCTTCACTTTCTTCTATAAGGGTGGTGTCATCTGCATATCTGAGGTTATTTATATTTTCCCGGCAATCTTGATTCCAGCTTGTGCTTCTTGCAGCCCAGCGTTTCACATGATGTACTCTGCATGTAAGTTAAATAAGCAGGGTGACAATATACAGCCTTGACATACTTCTTTCCCAATTTGGAACCAGTCTGTTGTTCCATGTCCAGTTCTAACTGTTGCTTCTTGCCCTCGTACAGATTTCTCAGGAGGCATAAAGCTTCACATTTACTTAATTAAAATATGTGGAGCAACAATCAGCATATCATCCTTAGGAGCCACCTGAAGGTGGGTGTTATGCTCTGAAATCTTTCACAAGTGAAATAGGCTTGGATGTAGAGTCTCTGGTGTTTCTGAGAAGCATGCCACTGACAGGGCAGCTTGGTTCTAATTGCATCCCAAGTTGGGAAAACTTTTTTATTTTGAATATCTGAGTAAGAGCTGTTAGGATGGAGCTGGTGACAAAGGAGAGGGGAACAGGAAGTAGAAACTTTGTAAAAGCTGCAGCTCATGTGCTCTTCATCTGTCAGTCGCCCATTTTTCATATGAGCTTTTGCAATAACCTGGTCATGGGAACCCATCCTTAAGTGAGGGTTGCAGAAAGCGGCCTGTCTGCTTTTCCAGCTCACCCTTTCCAACTGAGCCCAAAGTTGAATTTTGCCTCTAAAAGTGGAAAATGGGACTGATAAAAAATGTTTAGTCTGCCAGGCCTTGTTTTATTTATCATATCAGAAAAGAAGAACAATGTTGTGTTGCGCTGTGGTCAGAATAGAAGCCAACCTTGCTTGTTCGCAAAAGCTCAAATCCTGGAGATAAGGGGGCAAAATAATAGAGTACAATGGAAAGAGTAGAGTGTAATTATTTGTAGCTTGTCAAGGGAAGCCCTCTCAAGCCCCCAGCGATTCAAATCTGGGAACTCTGCACAATTCTGTAAACCAACCCCAAGCAGCATCAGAGAAATCTCCCCTGACCCGCAGACAGGGCTGAAATTGCATCCGTTTGTCATGCACTGAGCATGCCAGCCTCGCACAATATCATTTGGTTGCAAATGGGCCTGCCCCCAAAGCCCCGAAATACATTCTGCGGTATCTGACTCTTGGCCTGCGATTTGTCATGTCTCCGCTGCTATCAGCGTACAGTAATTTTAATAGATTCTGATGGCTTCCTGGTAGAAACACAGAATGCATCTGGTTTGGGTGTAGGACCCCAAAGAAACTCTTCTGGCTGAAAACAACAGGAGTGCACACACAAAACATTGGCAGTGCATTTTATTTCATTTAAAATTGGTTTTAGGTTACAAGCTTGTGTTTTCTGAATTATAAAGAAAAAAAAATTCCCTGCACAGTTTCATAGAGGTCAAACATGCTTGTTTTTCTCTTTAAAGCGGTTAACTCTTTAGACATGTATGGCTGGCAGCAGTCTCAGCTTTTAGAAGTCACAGCTGTAAGGATGGAATCAGTCTAGTAAATGTAACTGTTTCTTTAACCCCCTTGCTACTCTGCATATGGTCCATGGAGCAGCAGCAGGCCTGGGAGTTTGTTAGAAATGTACTCTTGGGCCCCACGCCAGACCTAGGGGAGTCACTCTGCATCCTCACAAGATCCCCAGGAGATGCACAGGCACAGGGGAGGGTGAGAAGCTGAGAATCTCAGGCTTAGCGCTTCCAGTCAGAGAGCTGTGTTCAGATTCCATCTTTCTGACTGTGTTTGACTTTGAGCGATTTGTGCTAAAGCTCCAGCTTGCTCATCTACAGAGTGGGTTTTATATAACTACAGCATATGGTTATTTTGAGGATGAAATTAAGTTATGGTTGTATACAAATATATCTCTACCTATACCTCTATATATGGTGGTGGTGGTTCAGTCTCTCGGTTGTGTCCGACTCTTTGTGACTCTATGGAGTGCATCATGCCAGGCTTCCCTGTCCTTCACTATCTCCTGGAGTTTGCTCAAACTCATGTCCATTGAGTTGGTGATGCCACCCAACCATCTCATCCTCTGTATTTATGTGGTGCCTGTATTTATACGGAAGGCTTGCACACGTGCTACGTCGCTTCAGTCATGTCCAACTCTTTGCAGCCCCATTGACTGTAGCTTGCCAGGTTCCTCTGTCCCAGGGATTCTTCAGGCAAGAATACTGGAGTGAGTGGCCATGCCCTCCTCCAGGGGACCTGCCCAACCCAGGGATCAAACCCACATCTGTACGTCTCCTGCATTGGCAGGCAGGTTCTTTACCGCTAGTGCCCCCTGGGAGGCCCCAGAGGGGGCATATGATAAATGAAAGATGGGTAGTGGTACCTCCACGGATTTTGCCTTAAGAACATGAAAAATTGGTCTAATTGTGAAGTAATTTACCTTCAAATACTTCCCACAGTAGAGGGATTATGACTTTGTTGAAGAATTATAGCTGAGTGTGACTAAACTTAGTCTTCCTCCTCACGTAATCCCCTGTCTGCTCACCTTTGTTCCACAGTGCTGTTCTGTCATGACTTAGAGTGTATGGCGGAGTGATGGACAGGGCCAGTCCCTGGAGAGGTAGATTCAATGCACCCACCAATTCCTGGAGGTTTGGTGCCACCTCAACTTCTGCCAGGCCCTGGTTGTAGACGATGCCCAGCCCCCTGCTCCAGCGTGGAAGAAGCATGCTGTCCTCCATAGGCCCTATGTTCTGGTCCCACTGTGGGTGCGCAGGGCTGTCTGTCTTCCCCAAACCTCTTGATTGTCACAGGCAGTGGGTGCAGGCACTTTCTGCTAGTGTGGGCCTGCTGGGGGAGAGTACAGAGACATAAAGTAACAGGCAGATATAAAACAACTTTTCTTTTTTAAGTTAGAAAACACTGATTTTTCCTCCCTTCATCTCTTTCTCCCCTGCCTCCCCCTTCTAATCTCTCAGTCTCTGTAAATATAAAATTTGGGGCTCACTGGCTTTTAAAATTATATACCCATGGCTGATTCATGTCAATGTATGGCAAAAACCACTACAATATTATAATTAGTCTCCAATTAAAGTAATTAAAAAATTATGAACAATAACATAAAACCTTAGTTAAATTACTCAAAGATAATATTTTATTTCCGTATCTGGACCAGGTAAGGCAGTGGAAGATATAAGGGAGAAATGGGAGGGGGTGAAGAATTGGGGAAGACTGGGGACAGAGACAGGGGAACATGGTATAGGAGGGGATAGGTGAGCAGAGAGGAACGGATGGTGTGCAAAGCAGGAAGTATAGAGGCAAGAGGGAGAGTCAGATAGGCTACCAAGGTTTGTGCAGGATCAGTTGTGAAAGTGAAAGCCACTCGGTCGTGGCCAACTCTTTGCGACAATGTAGACTATACAGTCCATGGAATTCTCTGGGCCAGAATACTGGAGTGGTTGCCATTCCCTTCTCCAGGGGATCTTCCCAATCCAGGACTCAAACTCAGTTCTCCCACATTGGAGGCAGATTCTTTACCAGCTGAGCCACCCGGGAAGCCCGAGAATACTGGAGTGGGTAGCCTATGCCTTCTCAAGGGGATCTTCCTGACCCAGGAATCGAACCAGGGTCTCCTGCCTTGCAGACAGATTCTTTACCAGTGGAGCTAAATTAGCTAGCACATCTATGTTTCAAAAGATAGGAGGTAACTGTCCCTCAGTGAGATTTCCTCATCTTGAAACTGCACGTAAAATCTTGCACATTATATGTATGTATGTTTCCATGGAGGTCTGCAGATTTTCACATCCGTGACCCCAAGAAAGGCTGAGAGATCATTTACTCTAAATCACAATTCCAGGTGACCTTCCTGTCAGAGATGAATGGCTGTCTAAGTTGTATTTCTGTATATTTGATTTCCTCTTTTATTAAGCAGTCTTGTTCATGTTATAGCATCTTTCTGTATTTGTTCATATATGGTTAGTATCTAGCCCAATTTCTTGATGAGTCTTGAAATGAACAAATGGCATATCTTCCTGAATAGTACATCTTTTTTCTTTAGAGATGGTTCTTTTTGCCATAACTCTCTGAACTTCTGTTAATGTTTGTGCATTACGTTAAGGAGTTAATGCATCCAGTAGGCTTTCAGAACTGTCAGAAATGTATTACCCAAGATTGTCATATCATTGATTCTTACGTTAGAACTTTGCCTGGATAGATTGATAAATATTTTCTGTGGTAATCTCATTGGTTGTGTAGAGGGAGCAGATTTAGTGTCAGAGTATTAATGACATGGTTTGATTTATTCAATTGAGTATCTGAGTCCATTTTAACTTATGAAATTAGAATTTGGACATCTCAGATGTGAAATACATTTTCGAACTTTTCCTTGGGTTCATGTAGGAGTACATCAGTTGATATGAATTATGAGTCTTCTTTCTACTTACTGTGATGTTGAATTACCCTCCGTTTTTTAAAAACTTTTTATTTTATATTGGGATACAGCTGATTAATAATGTTGTAATGGTTTCAGGTGAACAGTGGAGAGACTCAGCCATACTTATACATGTATCTGTTCTCCCGAAACTCCTCTCCCATCCAGGCTGGCACACCACGTGCTGTGCGTCAGGTCCTTGTTGGGCCCTCAGCTGACAAAACATTCATCAGACAATCCATTTCTCTCCACAGTAACGTCTGTGCTCAGTACTTGCAGTCCAGCTGCAGCCGACTCATCTTAAACTTTCATAGGGCTTCCCTGGTGACTCAGTGGTAAAAAATCCACCTGCCAATGCAAGAGATGCAGCTTCGATCCCTGTGTTGGCAAGATCCCCTGGAGAAGGAAATGGAAATCCCATGGACAGAGGAGCCTGGCAGGCTATAGTCCTTGGGGTCGCAAAAGAGTTTGGACACGACTTAGCGACTAAAACAACAACAAACTTTAATAATACAGAGTAAGCAATAGAGACTGTTCGATATGTCAGGTGAGACTAAGAGAAAGGTTCTGACAGATGAGATTGAACACAGACCCCTCACAGAGATGCTCTCCAGTCTTGGCACACCCATACAACTCCCCACCCACCGCAGTTCCTTGACACCTGTTATTCAGTATCAGCATATTAAGCAGAGAAAGGGCAGGTCATAGAGGTAATGGGACCAGAAGAAATGTATTTTAAATTTTATTCTGAAATAGTTTCAAATTACAGAAAGTTGCAAGAATAATACAATGAAGTCTCATTGCTTTCTAACGAGATTTACCAGTTTTAAACATTTTGCCAGTTTTGCCTGATTTTCTTCCCTGCCTTCCTCTCTTAATATACATAGTTTTTCTTTCTGAACCATTTGCAAGTAGACTGTATACTTTATACCTCTCTTAACTTAACCACAGTGATGCTGTCAAATCAGGAAATGTAACATTGACCCAGGATTATCTGGTAGGCTGTATCACGAGCTTGTCAGTTGTCTGAATGATATCCTTTAGAGTAGAGGGCCCCAGTTTCCAGGACCTAATCCCTGATGATCTGAGGTGGAGCTGATGTAATAATAATAGAAATAAAGTGTGCAATAAATGTAATGTGCAAGAATCATCCTGAAACCACTCCCACCTTGGTCTGTGGAAGAATTGGCTTCCACAAAACTGGTCCCTGGAGCCAAAAAGATTGGGGACCCATGCCTTAGAGCATTTTATTCCTGCTGGTACAGAGTCCAGATAAGCGTTTTATTTAGTTGTCATGTCTTTTCAGTTTCCTTTAACCTGGAATTCTTTCTCAGTCTTTCTTTGTCTTCGATGACACTGTTGCTTTTTATAAAAGACAGTTCAAATAGACGATCCTTAACTTTAGTTTTGTCCACTGGCTCCTACTGGGTAGACTCAGGTCATGGATTTCAGCCTGGAAATCTGCATTCATGTCATTGTGTCCTTGGTAGGATTTCACATTCACAGGCTCTTGGTATTTTTGCCCCAATTGATGATGATTGTTTCGAGCACTTGGTTAGGTTTTGTTGGGTTTTACTGTTGTAGATTTACTGTTTTTGCTTTTGTAATTAATAAGTAACATTCGAAGAGCCATTTTATGATTACATAAATGTTCTCTTCCTCTCGAGGGTTCCTCCCTGATTCAGCACCCAAGTTATTCTTGCCTGAGTAACTTTTTCTGTGATGGTGGCAAAATGGAGATTTTCTAACTCCATCATTCTTTCTCGTGTAAAGAAGAGGTTTGCCTGTAGAGGGGCTTTTAACAATTAAGGCCCTGATGTTATCCTCTCTTTGACTAAAATTGATTGTTTTTAAGGAAATGTGCCCTAGATGTGCAGTGAGTATAATCATAATCTTTTTTTAACCTATTCAAAAACATTATTAGTTAAAACTTTTATCCCTTCAATAACTTCCAGTAAGAGTTATAAAACACAGCAGAAGGGTATGAAATAGAAACTAAAAGCCTCTTTTCTTCCCTTTTGCTCATCTCTCAGAGGTAATAGGTATGTATGCCCTTCAGACAAAATATAATTATTATTCGCTAAATTGCTTTTTCCCTTTTTAAGGTCATTTGGCTGTGCCGGGTCTTAGTTGCATCCTGTGGCTCTTGCTCCCTGATCAGGGATTGAACCCAGAACCCCTAAATTGGGAGCTCAAAATCTTAACTACTGGACCACCAGAGAAGTCCCAAACTGCTTTTTTTAATTGCGGATTTATGTATCAAGTCTTTTTGACCTTCTAAAACCTTACCCAACACTTTTTGCCTGACGATATTTTTTCTTTTTCCTGTTTGGAATTGTTCAGGAGTGTTGACTTTAAAGTGCTTACTTATTTGAACATTAACATAGTCTGTTTTAAAAAATACTGATGGGTAGGTAACTTTAAGAACTCTCTGTAGAATAGTGTTAAATAATAATAATAATAAAAGCAAGTTAAATTTAAAAAAGAAGTTGTCAAAAAGCTATATATAGTATGAAACTGTGGGGGAAAAAAACAAGTCAGCTTTATTTTTTCAGGTACAAATATACCAACATGATAATCATAGTTACCTCTAGGGAGGATAATATAGAGAGGGGAAAATGAGGGAATTTTAACTTTGTTTTGCTTGCATTTTTTCAGTGACAATATATCCATATAAAAAAAATGAAATATAGTCTATTTGCTAAAAGTATAAGTTTTGCAGTTACCTCAAATGTTCATTTGTCTCCTCCAACACTTATTCACTTTCCAGTAATAATGCATCCTCCCAAAAAAGGCCTCTGATTATTCTGGGGAAATATTACCAGATCTTCAAGTTTTATTAAAAATTAAATTGGCTTTGGTCTGAGTTATTTATGAATAAACTGACTGTTTCAAACTCATTATTATGTTCAGCTGTATTATTCTTTGAATAGATTTTTTGAAATAGCCAGGAAAATTAATGTTTCTGTGAAGGAATGTGTGGTGAGTGCTAGATACTGACTTATGGGCAAATGCATAAGAACAAAGAATGTGTGTAAGTTGGAGACAGTCTAGTGACCAACGCTTCTGCCATTGAAATATGACCAGTAAGGGTAAGAATATGAGTGTTGTGAGGTCGGAAGCGTATGTCTTTAACATAGCACCAACGAACAATGGAGTAGTCCTTGTAGCAGGTTTATTTCTTTTTATTTTTCTTCCAGTGATTTATTTTGAAGAAATATTGTTAGCATCATACAAAGAGTACTTACATTCACTCAGACTCACCAGTCGGTTAACATTTTGCCCCTTTCTCTTTGTTCTCTCTCTTTCTCATACACACTGCTGTTTGTTTATTTTGGATGAATCCTTTGAAAATAAGTTGCACAGTTACTTTCACCCCTAAATTGCAGTATTTCGTTCCTTTGACCCAGTGATTAACTACAGTAACGGTCTTTGGCCTGGTTAAGGTATTAAATTGATAGTTGCAAAATGATTTTCTAATTCCATCATTCTTTCCATGTCTGTTAACTGGCATTCTTCCGTGAAGAGGAGCTTCTCCCCTTCCTAGTTCTCCCCTTACATCTCTATAGACTTTTTTAAATTAAAAGTTTTTTTTAATGTGGTCATTACTCTTTTAATGCCCAAATTTGTCCCGTGGGATCTCATTCTAAGTCGACGCTTGTGTCCTTTTGACATGACCCTATTTGTCTCCGGTCACCATTTCTTGCTTTCTGTTCAACAAGATATGAAGGTTCACTGTGGGCTTGCCCAATTCTAGACTCTCCCAAGGACCCTGCTTCCTTTTAGCAGGGAATGACATCTAGAAATGAAGTTATGGATGCTAAGTGTGCTATAGTTTATCATTGCTACCAGACCCTTTCAGTTGCTAGAACAAACAAATATAGTTATATAAAATATATTGTATACTTATTATACATGCATGTGTGTTATATATATGTGAGTATATATTATACATACAATAGTCGTATGAATATATACACTTTTAAAATTTTGACATTTCGTGTATCTCTTTTTTATTCATACATACAATTTCCAGCATTTCAAGCCCCCAAATCATTCTAACAGTAAGCCTACCAAATAAAATTTAAGACCTTTATGAAATCCTCTTTATCCTAGAATATGACCTGTTATGTTTGTGTAGTTAGAGTACTGTGTTCAAAAGTTAACTTGAATTATTTACTCCATATTGTTATGTTAAAAGTTTAATGAACATTTAGGTTCTTTGTTTATGTTCAATTTGTGAGGTTTTTTTTTTTTTTTTTAGCTTTTTTGTTTAATTTAAATTTATGAATATATAGGACAATTTATTTGGTTCACAATGATATAAAAACGTACTTTTGGAAAAGTGAGGCTCCCCTTGCATTCTATGCACATATCTATAGGAGTTAGTGTTACTGTTCTGGTTTATACTTCTTGTGTTTCTTTTTTTGTACACACACACACACACACTTATCCTAATGTATCTCCATTCCTTAGTTTACCATTCATAACAATTAATTAACAATCTTATAAATATATAAGATTAACATATATAATCTTTCTCCTTAATTTTTTTTCAGTCGGTATGTCCTAGAAAATGCTCCATATGAGTTCATAAGAATCCTCTTGATTTGTTATGGGTACATGGTCCTTCATGTGTGGCTACTCTCCTATGGATGGGCATTTGGGTTTTCATTGTTCTGCTCTTACAAATAATACTTTTGCAGCAACTTTTAATGAGCAACTGCTATGGACACAGCATTTTCTCAGTACCGCTTTGTGACATGTGCTGTTCTGTGCTTAGTCGCTTCGGTCACGTCCAACTCTTTGTGACCCCATGGCCTGTAGCCCGTCAGGCTCCTCTGTCCATGGGGATTCTCCAGGCCAGAATACTGGAGTGGGTTGCCATGCCCTCCTCCAAGGGATCTTCCCAACGCAGGGATGGAACCCAGCTCTCCCACTTGGCAGGTGAATTCTTTACCATCTGAGCCACCAAGGAAGCCCCTTTGTGACACAGTGAATAAGGTTTATTTTCTGCCCTTGAAATGCTACAGTCCAGTGGAGGGAGGTTTTTAGAAGTGGAGTAGGAAAAGAAATGGCCCAGTATCTAGTAGTTTAATATAATCTAGATATTCTCAGTAACTTTTAGTTATCTAACTGCACATTCTCATAGAGACAACATGAGGCAAATATATGGGAGCACATATTATGCTGTTGTCTAGCTTCCAAGTAAAAATAAAAGGAAACTTCTTATGGTAAATACTCTTCAGTAAATCAGCACTAAATAATTATATTGAGCTACAAGTGCTAGGTTTTATGAAATTGTCTTAGTTTAGCAGCGCTCTCTAGATGTAAAATATAGTTAGGGAAATTTTTCTCTTATTGGTATTATTCAGCCAAAGTCTGAATAATAAAACAGGGAAGTCTGTCTTATTTATTTTATCTCTTTTTAAAGCTTTTTATCTAACTTGCATTCCTGCACAGTGAAAACAAATACGGTTGCATGACCCATTCATGGTTCTGGAGGACTTGTTGCCTTGGTTTCGGACAATTTGTTTGATTTTTAAATAGTCTTTAGCATCACACTCACATGTTTAATGAATGTGCATGCCCACATGTTCAGTCATGTTTGACTCTTTGCAACCCCATGGACTGTAGCCCGCCAGGCTCCTCTCCATGAGGGGATCTTCCCAACCCAGGATTCTAACCCAAGTCTTCTACATATCTCCTGTATTGCAGGCAGATTCTTTAAAGCCAAATACCTTTTTAGTCTCTTATTACAGATGTAATAATTACTTATTACAAATGTAATAAATTACATTTATTCTGTACTTCTTATTACAGAATATTTAAGTAGATGTAGACATGTACTCTGAATACGTTGGCATTGCTACATTCATTGTAAATCACGTGCAGTGCATTATCCATATGTGATGGCTGCCTTTTTGGGTTTTGGTTTGTGGTTACCCCTGGACTATACCTTTTGGCTCAGGGAACTGAGAGAGTGAACGCATGGACATGGTTACAGTTCTAGCTGACTTGAGCAGTATCTGGCCTCTCTCTTTCTAAGTTCTCCTTCCTCACTGTGTAGATCTGTCCTACCCTTGACCCTGCCTGTTGCCTAATCGCACCCTGGCATTCATTCTGCCATGGTCAACCCCTAAAACCTATGGCTATTAATTTTTAGAGAAAGTTTCAAATAAATACTCCCTATGTTTAAAGGACAGTTTTGTCAATCTTATTAACTTGTTTCAGAGGTAGTTTACTTTTTATTTTAATTGGGCCAACCCCCCTCCCCAACAAAATCTATGAAAAACTTAGAGATTATACAGTTTTTTAAAATATTTTCATTAATTTATTTGTCTGTGTCAGGTCTTAGTTGCAACACTCGAGATCTTCCTCGCAACATGGGAGGTCTTCCTTGCATCACACGAGGTCTTGCATTGCCATGCACAGACCTTCTAGTTGTGGCCTGGAGGCTCAGTGGTTGCAGCACACAGGCTTAGTTGCTCCATGGCATGTTGGATCTTAGTTCCCTGACCATGGATTGAACCTGTGTCCCTTGCATTACAAGATGGATTCTTAACCACTGGACCACCAGGGAAGTCCCAGAGATTACATAATTTTTAATAGTTGTGGAAGAAATGGTGATCTTTTGTTTTTAAGTTACTTTCAAAGAAAGTAGTATATATCAGTAATAGAAAAGTTATAGAGGAGTAAATAAAAAACCTAAGGGATGGGTTTAACCATTAATTTGTTTATGGCTAACTTACTCCATTTACATTAGTTATATGTAAAACACGTCTCATTTTACTATGATATCATGTCTAACAAATGTAATACATTATAGGTTGGTTTAAAGTTCCAGTGATTTAGTGGTGGAGAAGCGAGTTCACTGTGTGGATTTACGTATCAGCCCCTCTGAGGTAATTCACACCATCTTGTCTCCTGCATCTTGGGCCAAGGGTGTAGGCGCCCTGGGGTCCTGGTGACTTGACACACAACCTGGGCTGTGTTCTTTGTGTTAAAGACCCTCAGCTGTCACCCCTGAGGGGTGGACCTCTGCATAGTGTGTTCCGTGAGAACCAGTAGTCACATCCATTTCAGGTCAGTGCCCTGCCTGGTTTAGCAGTTGTCTCTGCCACCTTCCCTGTGTCTTTCCAGCCAGCCAAAGAAAATCTCCCCTTCTCCTTATTTGAGCCAAAATGAGGCTGTTTCAAAATAAATTTCACTTGGAAACAAAGGCAAAGACCAAATTGCAAAGACCAAAGACAAGAAAGAAATTGCAGCAGGATAGACATGGGTAAAGTTATGAAGCAGAGTTGTTTTTTTAAATCTTAGGATAATGAGGTTGCAGATCTTTGGCACATGCGTTGGCATTTTCCTTTTCTGTGTCCATGGCAGACATCGCTAATCAATCCCAGCACTCTTTTCTGTTGACTCATCCTTGGGAACCTTAGCAGTGCAGTGCAGCCATCCTTGGCAATCCGACTTGGCAGGTGAGATGCTTATCCTGTTCTTAAGGTAACTGCATTCTGTCAACAAGTTCACTTCACAGTCAGAAATTACCAGGCACATGTTCGTGGCATTCTGTCTAATTCTGCTTGACTGAGGCCGATTTAGCTGCTGCTGGCCAAGGCTTGTCTGCTCTCATACCTTAGTGGCCTCCATGGCAGGCAGCCAGCCGCCATTCCTATTATCTTGGAAACCTCTTGTCCTGTCCCAGCTCTCCTGTTTCTTTCTTTTTTTTTTTTTTTAATTAATTTTTAATTCCATTTCTATTTTAAAGTTAGACCACCTATACTTTACTAAATTTCTGATGGTTCCTCTGTTCACTTGCCCATATTTTCCCCACCAGCTTCATCTAGAGTTTATTTCTCTCCCTGTAGCCAGATTCAACAATAGCACATACATAGTTGGGAAAAAAAGTCTTGTAAGTCTTGCCTTTTTCCTATGATGCTGCTGCTGCTAAGTCACGTCAATCGTGTCCAACTCTGTGCAACCCCATAGACGGCCTCCCACCAGGCTCCTCTGTCCCTGGGATTCTCCAGGCAAGAATATTGGAGTGGGTTGCCATTTCCTTCTCCAGTGCATGAAAGTGAAAAGTGAAAGTGAAGTTGCTCAGTCAGGTCCGACTCTTCGCGACCCCACGGACTGCACCCCACCAGGCTCCTCCGTCCATGGGATTTCCCAGGCACGAGTACTGGAGTGGGTTGCCATTGCCTTCTCCATTTTCCTATGATAGACCACAGCTTATTGTAATAGGACCCAGCTTATTTGTAATATCCCACAGCTTGTTTATAAAGCAGGTAGTTCCTCCCAACTACTATTTTCTTGGTTTATACATTTAAAAAAAATTATCACGTAATGCGACTGCCCTCAGCCAAACATACTGACTCAGTGAGGTCTGAGGGTTAACTCCAACCACTGAAAATAAATGCTTATGGCTTTTGGAAAATGTGAACTGAAGGTTTAAATCTCCAAAACCCCATGTGTGTCAGTTTCATAGCACTTCATAACTTAAAGTAGAAAGCCCTAAATGTGGGCTTTCCTCTAGCTTATTTCTGACATTAGATCAGTACCGTGCTTTAGAGTATCCTGCTCACTGAAGTGTCATTTAACATGAGGGGCATGAACATACGTATTTCAGAGAGCTCTGCTTATGCATAAATTTCAGATCTTCCTTGCCTCATAAGTATGCCAGTAGGTGTCACTGTGTACATTAAATGGAGATCAAAAGCTGTCATTAAGCGAATTTCCAAACTTAAGCATCATTATGGTGTTTTTCAGAAAGACAGCTTATGAGAGTAAGCAAGAACATTGTTACCCCTTCCTGTTTTTATTTTTTTTAATTACCTTCTTAAGCTGTTTTAAGAAAATATGGCCCGATTCTTTCTTTCCCCATCATGCTATGTTACTCTTTTCTATGAGCTTTTACATACATGCACAAACATTTGTTTTGGGTACATTCACGAGAAGCAGAGGACAGTATATAACCTACTAAATGGAAAGAGTGGGTCATTTTGCACTTGTGTATGTCACTTTGCTGATGTGGAACTTGATCATATCAGCTGTTTGTGGGGAGGGGTATGATTTCTTCATTCCAAATATTTTGTTGTGACAACATAAGAGTATTTTTAAAAATCTCCTAACAAGGTGCAGTGAGTTAATCTGGATAGGCACAAACATACACATGGGCACCTGAAAATTTTTTTTTAATGATTAATTTTGGATATTCTCCATATTTATTAAGCTGCTTTTTAGATTTCTAAAATTTTTTTCTAACTAAAATAACTGTTAATTGATCATATTTCCTATAATATTAGTAGAACTTAATTCTTTAAATATCTGAGACTTTATGGGTTCACTGTTCTCCTGAGCCCTTCAAAAAAGTGAAAGTAAACTAATACAATTATGTAAAGTTTAAAAATAAAATAAAATTTTAAAAAAAAATCAAAAAAAAAAAAAAGTGAAAGTGTTTGACTTTTTGTCTTCTGTTGCCTTTGGCAGGGGTCGGGGGCGGGATGGAAACATGCTTGTTTATTCATTTATAAGGCTTTAATGTTAAGATCCGCGGCATTGATTTAGTAGTTACAAATCAAGGTGATACAAATGTTCTTGTGTGTGTGTGTATTGTGATCTGTGTGTGTTGGCTGAAATGTGATTTTCCTGTTCAGAAGGTTGATGTTACTGTTACATAGGGACTTAGAGAAGATTCACAGTGAGCATGCCTGTATGAAACTTTAAGGCATAGAAGTGCTCCTATGGAGTCAGTGTTAAATTGCCTTCAACTTTATTTTCCCCGACATATATTATAAAAATGGAAGTGTATTCTATTGATGGCAAGGGGAAAGTTGGCTGCGATTAAAATGCAGCGGGTCTGACTTAGAATCCCTTTCCATTTTTAAATAGTAATCAGAACCCAGGTTCTGTGCAGCTGGCCGTGTGCCTGGGGTCAGAGGCAGGCTCTGGTCAGTCCACCAGCACTCCCAGTTGTGTATTTATGGCAGAGCACAGGTCAAGGAAGGAAGGGGGTGGTGGTAATGTGAAGGTTAAATATGGGTTCTGATGAATCAATAGCATTTCATTTCTTAGAGGAAAAAGTGAAATCAAAGTCAGTATGGAAAAATGTAAATATCTGTCAAATCTTAATGACTATGGATGTGTCTGTTTATACTGTTTTCTGCCCAGAAACTCTGGTGCAATTGGTCAGGTTGAAGGCCTGGACATTAATAATTTCAAACACCCTTCAGGTTTATAGACCAGAGCTGTGAATTACCAGGACTTTTCGTTACCAAGCAGGACTTTTATTGTTGCTTAAAGCTCAACATTCAGAAAACGAAGATCATGGCATCTGGTCCCATCACTTCATGGCAAATAGATGGGGAAACAGTGGAAACAGTGTCAGACTTTATTTTGGGGGGCTCTAAAATCACTGATGGTGACTGCAGCCATGAAATTAAAAGATGCTTACTCCTTGGAAAAAAAGTTATGACCAACCTAGATAACATATTCAAAAGCAGAGACATTACTTTGCCAACAAAGGTTCGTCTAGTCAAGGCTATGGTTTTTCCAGTGGTCATGTACGGATGTGAGAGTTGGACTATGAAGAAAGCTGAGTGCTGAAGAACTGATGCTTTTGAACTGTGGTGTTGGAGAAGACTCTTGAGAGTCCCTTGGACTGCAAGGAGATCCAACCAGTCCATTCTGAAGGAGATCAGCCCTGGGATTTCTTTGGAAGGAATGATGCTGAAGCTGAAACTCCAGTACTTTGGCCACCTCATGCGAAGAGTTGACTCATTGGAAAAGACTCTGATGCTGGGAGGGATTGGGGGCAGGAGGAGAAGGGGACAACAGAGGATGAGATGGCTTGGATGGCATCACTGACTCTATGGACGTGAATCTGAATGAACTCTGGGAGATGGTGACGGACAGCCTGCCGTGCTGCGATTCATGGGGTCGCAAAGAGTCAAACACGATTGAGCGACTGAACTGAACTGAAGAGCTTTTTGTTACCAAGCAAGTGGGCCAAATGTGGTGATGGGGCAGTTTCCAAATCGAAGTCTGGGAGTTGGAGTCAAAGAACCTTAAAAGTGGATCCCATCCATTGGTGGATGTGTACATGTTATTTGGTGGCTAGAGGCTTCATGTATAGACATTATTGGTGGTGGGCTATGCTGCCCATTTTCGAGAACTTCTTCTAGGTGTGAGAACTTTTCTCTTTGCCATTCCTGCTGGATTAACTTTCAGCACCTCCTGCCAGCCTCTGCTTTGTCTGAAGTAACCTGGTCTCTGCTCTTGCCCTGCAATGGTCATCAGTGTCCATCTGGGAGCTGTCATGATGACTTTGGAGTTAGCACGGTGTATCCCTTGCTGTTGGTAGATTTCTGGCATCAGATGCTCCATCACTAACTTCTAACTTCAGTGGATTTATTTCTTCAACTATCATGAGGTCAATGGAAATTTTATTGCTGCACCAGGAAAAAAAAGTCTTCACATATAGTCTATTGATTATGCTTCTGTTGAGTAATATAAAATTCCTTCAGCAGTTACTTGAGCTTCACTTTTTGTTGGGTGCTTCTGACAATGGTGAAGGAATTCAATGAAATCTTGAGGACAGCATATGCTCTTCTAAGGATAATCCTCATAGCAGAGGAAGGGGAAACTTTTTAAAGAATGATTTACTCACAAGTGGGGAAAAAAAAAATAAGGGCCTTAGTAGAAGCAGTTTTTAAAAATGTGAAATACAAAACCTTCTTTAAAAATTAGAAGCAGGGAAAACACAAGTCTTTGCATTGGAACGTACACATGTTCAAATTTCAGTTCTGTAAGGTACACATCTCAGTGCTCCTCTCTCAGTTCATCCCACCCTCTTCTTCTCCCACTGTGCCCACAAGTCTGTTCTCTGTGTCTGTGTGTCTGTTGCTGCCCTGCAAATAGGTTCATCAATACCATTTTTCTAGATTCCGTATATATGCGATGATATACAATATTTGTTTTTCTCCTTACATCACTTTGTATTCAGTTCAGTTGCTGAGTCACGTCCAACTCTTTGTGACTCCATGGACTGCAGCACACCAGGCCTCCCTGTCCATCACCAACTCCTGGAGCTTGCTCTAACTCATGTCCATCGAGTCAGTGATGCCATCCAGCCATCTCATCCTCTGTCGTCCCCTTCTCCTCCTGCCTTCAATCTTTCCCAGCATCAGGGTCTTTTCCAATGAGTCAGTTCTTCACATCAGGTGGCCGAAGTATTGGAGCTTCAGCATCAGTCCTTCCAATGAATATTCAGGACTGAATTCCTTTAGGATGGACTGGTTAAATCTGCTTGCAGTCCAAGGTACTCTCTTTTCCAACCCCATAGTTCAAAAACAGAAATTCTTCAGCACTCAGCTTTCTTTATGGTCCAACTCTCACATTGATATATGACTACCGGAAAAGCCATAGCTTTGACTAGACAGACCTTTGTCAACAAAGTGATGTCTCTGCTTTTTAATGTGTTGTCTAGGTTGGTCATAGCTTTTCCTCCAAGGAGCAAGCATCTTTTAATTTCATGGCTGCAGTCATCATCTGCAGTAGTTTTGGAGCCCAAGAAAATAAAGTCTGTCACTGTTTCCATTGCTTCCCCAACTATCTGCCATGAAGTGATGGGATCAGATGCCATGATCTTAGTTCACTCTGTATACCAGGTGGTAGGTTCATCCACCTCACTAGAACTGACTCAGATTTGTTCTTTTTTATGGCTGAGTAATATTCCATTGCATATATGTAGCACTTCTTTATCCATTCATCTGTTGATGGACATCTAGGTTGCTTCCATGTCCTGGCTATTGTAAATAGTGCTGTAATGAACATTGGGGTGGTGGTGGTGATGTTTAGTTGCTAAATCATGTCTGAGTCTTTCTGATCCCATGGACTGTAGCCCACCAGGCTCCTCTATCCATGGGATTTCCCAGGCAAGAATACTGGAGTGGGTTGCCGTTTCCTTCTCCACGGGATCTTCCTGATCCAGGGACTGAAGGCATGTCTCCTGCATTGGCAAGCAGGTTCTTTACCACTGAGACATCAGGGAAGCCTGATTGGGGCACATGTGTTTTTTAGAATTGTGATTTTTTGAGGGTATATGTCCAGTAGTGGAATTGCTGGGTCGTATGGTAGCTTTTGGAGAAGGCAGTGGCACCCCACTTCAGTACTCTTGCCTGGAAAATCCTATGGACGGAGGAGCCTGGTAGGCTGCAGTCCATGAGGGTCAGACACGACTGAGCGACATCACTTTCACTTTTCACTTTCATGCATTGGAGAAGGAAATGGCAACCCACTCCAGTGTTCTTGCCTGGAGAATCCCAGGGACAGCGGAGCCTGGTGGGCTGCCGTCTATGGGGTCCCACAGAGTCGGACACGACTGAAGCGACTTAGCAGCAGCAGCAGCATGGTAGCTTTATTCCTAGTTTTTTAAGAGAGCTCCATACTGTTCTCCATAGTGGCTTATCAGTTTATATTCCTACTAACAGTGCAAGAGGGTTGCCTTTTCTTCATATCCTCTCCATCATTTATTGTTTGTAGATTTTTAAAAATTAGTTAATTTTAATTGGAGGCTAATTAGTTTACAATATTGTGGGTTTTGCCATACATTGACATGAATCAGCCATTAGTATACATGTGTCCCCCCGCCCCAGACTCCCCTCCCACCTCCCCCCAACCCCTCCCTCTGGGTTGTCCCAGTGCACTGGCTTTGAGTGCCCTGTTTCATTCATCGAACTTGGACTGGTCATCTATTTCACATATAGTAATGTACATGTTTCAGTGATACTCTCGCAAATCATCCCACTTTCTCCAAGTCCAAAAGTCTGTTCTTTATATCTGTTTCTCTTTTGCTGTCTCACATATAGGGTTGTCGTTAACCATCTTTCTAAATTCCATGTATATGCGTTAATATACCGTACTGGTGTTTTTCTGTCTGACTTACTTCACTCTGTATAATAGGCTCCAGTTTCATCCACCTCATTAGAATGGACTCAAATGTGTTCTTTGTAATAGCTGAGTAATATTCCGTTGTGTGTATGTACCACAACTTTCTTATCCATTCGTCTGTTGATGGACATCTAGGTTGCTTCCATGTCCTAACTATTGTAAACAGTGCTGCAATGAACACTGGGGTACATGTGTCTCAATTCTGGTTTACTCAGTGTATATGCCCAGTAATGGGATTGCCGGGTCATATGGCAGTTGTATTTCCATTTTTTAAAGAAATCTCCACGCTGTTCTCCATAGTGGCTGTACTAGTTTGCGTTCCCACCAACAGTGTAATTGGGTTCCCTTTTCTCCACACCCTCTCCAGCATTTATTGCTTGTAGACTTTTGGATCGCAGCCATTCTGACTGGCGTGAAATGGTACCTCATATTGGTATTGATTTGCATTTCTCTGATAATGAATGATTTTGAGCATCTTTTCATGTGTTTGTTAGCCATCTGTATGTCTTCTTTGGAGAAATGTCTATTTAGTTCTTTGGCCTGTATTTTGATTGGGTCGTTTATTTTTCTGGAATTGAGCTGCATGAGCTGCTTGTATATTTTTGAGATTAATTCTTTGTCAGTTGCTTTGTTTGCTATTATTTTCTCCCATTCTGAAGGCTGTCTTTTCACCTTGCTTATAGTTTCCTTCGTTGTGCAAAAGCTTTTAAGTTTAATTAGGTCCCATTTGTTTATTTTTGCATTTATTTCCTTTACTCTGGGAAGTGGGTCAAAGAGGATCTTCTGAGATTTATGTCAAAGAGTGTTCTGCATATATTTTCCTCTAAGAGTTTTATAGTTTCTGGTATTACATTTAGATCTCTAATCCATTTTGGGGTTTTATTGTGCATAGTGTTAAGAAGTGTACTGCTGCTGCTGCTGCTAAGTCGCTTCAGTCATGTCCAACTCTGTGCGACCCCATAGACGGCAGCCCACCAGGCTCCCCCATCCCTGGGATTCTCCAGGCAAGAACACTGGAGTGGGTTGCCATTTCCTTCTCCAATGCATAAAAGTGAAAAGTGAAAGTGAAGTCGCTCAGTCGTGTCTGACTCTTAGCGACCCCATGGACTGCAGCCTACCAGGGTCCTCCATCCATGGGATTTTCCAGGCAAGAGTACTGGAGTGGGGTGCCATTGCCTTCTCCAAAGAAGTGTACTAATTTCATTATTTTACATATAGCTGTCTAGTTTTCTCAGCACCACTTATTGAAGAGACTCTTTTGTCAATTGGATATTCTTGCCTCCTTTGTCAAAGATAAGGTGCTCCTAGGGTATGGGTGTATCTCTGGGCTTCTGTCTTGCTCCATTGCTCTGTATTTCTGTTTTTGTGCCAGTACCGTACTGTCTCAATGACTGTATTTTTGTAGTATAGCCTGAAGTCAGGAAGGCTGATTCCTCCACCTCCATTTTTCATTTTCAAGAGTGCTTTGGCTATTTGGAGTCTTTTGTGTTTCAATACGAGGTGTGAAATTTTTTGTTATAGTTCTGTGAAAAATGTCATTGGTAATTTGATAGGGATTGCATTGAATCTGTAGATTGCTTTGGGCAGTATAGTTGTTTTCACAATATTGATATTTCCAGTCCAGGAACATGGTGTATCTGTTTATGTCGGCTTTGCTTTCTTTCATCACTATCTTATAGTTTTTTTTTATTCAGGTCTTTTGTCTCTTTAGGTAGGTTTATTCCTGGGTATTTTATTCTTTTTGTTGCAGTAGTGAATGGAATTGATTTCTTAATTTCTCTTTCTGATTTTTCATTGCTAGTGTATGGGAATGCAAAGGATTTCTGTTTATTGCTTTTGTATCCCGAGACTTTACTAAATTCACTGATAAGCTCTAGTAATTCTTTTATAGTATCTTGTTAGTTTGATTAATATGTGTCTCAGTATGTTTTTCCTTGGGTTTATCCTGTATGGGACTCTCTGCTTCTTGGATTTGACTATTTCCTTTCCCATGTTAGGAAAGTTTTTGACTATAATCTCTTGCAAAAAATTTTCATATCTGTTCTTTTTCTCTTCTTCTAGCATTCCTATACTTCTGCCTCAGTTATTGTGTTATTGGTTTTTTTCTAGAAAAAAATTTTAATTTTACTAATTGTGTTATTTATCACTGTTTGCTTTTTCTTTATTTCTTCTAGTTTCTTGTTAAATGTGTTAAATGATTTTCTCCATTCTGTTTTTGAGATTTTGGATCATCTTTATTATCATTACTCTGATTTTTTTTTTTCAGGTAGTTTGCCTATTTTGTCTTCATTTATTTGATCTTGTGGGTTTTTACCTTGTTCCTTCATTTGCACAGTATTTCTCTCTATTTTCGTTTGTCTAACTTTTACTGTGCTTGGCGTCTCCTTTCCCCAGGCTATAGGGTCACAGCTCCTCTTGCTTTTGGTCTCTGCCCTTGGTGGGCGTGGTTAGTTCAGTGGCTTGTGTCGGCTTCTTGTTGGGAGGGCCTTGTGCCTGCGTCCTGGTGGGAAGAGGTTGAATTTTTCTTCCCGCTGATGGGCAGGGCTGTGTGAGGTGATTATGTTCTGGGGTGTCTGTGGGAAGCCTGTCTGCTAATGATTGGGTTTGTATTCCTGTCTTGCTTGTGGTTTGGGTGAGGCATCCTGCTCTGGGTGATGCCAGCAGATGGGTGGTGCCAAGTCTTGGATACAGGTGGAGGTCTTTGTGGGAGTTCCCACTGATTAATACTCCCTGGGATCAGGAAGTCTCCAGCAGTCTGGTGTCCTGGACTCAGGACTCCCACCCCAGAGGTTCAGGTTCCACCTGTGATTGAGGAATCAAGATCCCACAAGCCATTTGTTATGGCAGTAAAGGGGATTAAAACAAACAAAAAACAACAAACAAACAAAAAACAGGAAACAAAAATGAACCCCAGACAAATGGTAAAAGTAAAATCAGACAAATAGTAGAAACAAAAGCAAAGGAACATAATACACACAGGAGCATACACACGCATACACACACACCCCCACCTAAAACAGACCAAAGAAAGCAAAGTTCAAGAGAGTGAGTCAGTGAGCAAAGGAAACCAAAAATGATATCAGCCAATTAAAAACAAAACTAATTAAAACACAAAACAGAAAAAAAAGACAAAGGCAGAGTGCCAAATGAGGAATAAAGCAAGGAAAACAAAACAAATATGAAAAATAGAAGAAAAAAAAAGAAAAACAAAGTTAAACAGAAGTATATTAAAAAGATCTGTATATATTAAAGAATAACTGCAACAAGAAAAGAACAACAGCAAAAAATAAAGAAAAAAAGAACCACAGAAACACAGAAAGCCAAAGTAGAAGTGGAAATATACAAAGAAAATTAAAAATGTGATTAAAAACAAAACCAAAAAAGTTCTCAAAAGCCTCAATGAGATAACAGGAATGAAACAATAGCCACAGCAACAAGAAAAAAAGAAGAGAGGGAAAAAATATCCGGAACCAACTACAGAATGAATCAAAATACAAGAAGAATAATAAATGTTTTTCTTGGGCCCCAGCTGTCACTGTCCTTTCCCCCATTGTGAGCCACAGCCCACCTCTGCCTCCCTAGGAGGCCCTCCAGTACTGTGGCAGCTGGTCTCTGGACCTGCTGTAAGGACAGCTCAGGCTCTAATCTAGCCCTACTCCTGCATGTTCTTGTGTCCAGTGTTCACAGCTGCGAGAGCTAGGGCTTTTTCTTTTGTGTGAATACTCACTGTCATTTTATGTAGTCCATAGACATAGAGTCTACCTGCTAGATCATGTGGATTTAATGTGCAGCTTATACAGCTGGTGAAAAGGTTTTCGATCCTCTTAGTCACTCTTCCTCTGAAGCTCGTTTGTGGTTTTATCCCTACATCTGCATGTGGATCATCCACAGGAGTTTGCTCCTGAGGCAGCCCTGGAGGGCTTGGGTCTGCCCCAGTGAGGACTGAGCATGGAGGTAGTGCAGCTGCTTGGATCACGGGAACCCCAGCAGCACCAGGTGTGCAGGGAAGCCAGCAGCCGCAGGTGCAAGAGATATGGCACTATTAGAATTCTCTTCTAGCTTCTGGCAGCTAGTGCTTATAGGGCCTCCCTGACTAGGCCCTACTCTATTGCTCACTGCCTCAGGCACTCAAAGGGCCCCCCTGTCTAGGGATTTTGTCTACTGGTTGGCTGCCAGTGCTGGTGTTTGCAGAGAGAGAAGCTACAGTGATGGTTTCATCCCTGCACATGACTCAGCAGTGGCGCCCTGCCTCCATGGCTGCCCAGCATTCCTCCAAAAACACTCCCCACCGTGGACTTTGTCCCCACAGCCAACAGCAGTTCTTGCCCTGGGATTGCTGTCCAATCCCCATGCTCCTCTAGCTCCCAGCCACCGTGCATTCCGGCGGCTTTGTGTCCCTGTCCAGAGTATGTAGGGCTGTGGCACAGATTTTCTGTGTGGTTCTCACTCCATTCAGATGGTCACAAGTGAGCTGCTCCAGTCTCCAGCAGTCTCAGATGCTTCCCCTCTGTCCCAACCGATGCCCCCATGTGGGGATCTGACCCCTGCTTCAGTTCCTCACCCCCCAGGTGCAGGTCAAGTCTTATTCATTCTCCTCCTCCTTTTCCCTTCCTTCCTTCGTCTTACTGAGTTTTGAGTGGAGTTATATCTTCCTTTTTGATGGTCAGAGGCTCCTGACAGTACCCAGCTGGTTTTCTGCGAGATCTGCATCTGAAGATATACCCCTGATGCATCCGTGGAGAGAGACATACTCCATGTCCACCGGCTCCTCCAGCATCTTGACTGTTGTTTTTTTTTTTTTTTTTGAGTGAGAAAAAGACCTGGATACTTAAGAAAAAACTATGTATTGGAATATAATTGCTTTACAGTGTTGTTTGTTTCTGCTGTATAATGAAGTGAATCAGCTGTATGTACACATATATCCCTCCTTCCCACTCCACCTCCATCCTACCCCTCTGGGTCATCACAGAGTCCTGAGCTGAGCTTCTTTTGGTTTAAAGGAGGTTCCCACTAGCTGTCTTACATATGCTAGTTTTTATTATGAGGAACTATTCCATACTACTCAGCAGTGGCCACAGGACTGGAAAAGGTCAGTTTTCATTCCAATCCCAAAGAAAGGCAATGCCAAAGAATGCTCAAACTACCACACAATTGCACTCATCTCACACGCTAGTAAAGTAATATTCAAAATTCTCCAGGCCAGGCTTCAGCAATACGTGAACCGTGAACTTTGAGATGTTCAAGCTGGTTTTAGAAAAGGCAGAGAAACCAGAGATCAAATTGCCAACATCTGCTGGATCATGGAAAAAGCAAGAGAGTTCCAGAAAAACATCTGTTTCTGCTTTATTGACTATGCCAAAGCCTTTGACTGTGTGGATCACAATAAACTGTGGAAAATTCTGAAAGAGATGGGAATACCAGACCACCTGACTTGCCTCTTGAGAAACCTATATGCAGGTCAGGAAGCAATAGTTAGAACTGGACATGGAACAACAGACTGGTTCCAAATAGGAAAAGGAGTACGTCAAGACTGTATATTGTCACCCTGCTTATTTAACTTATATGCAGAGTACATCATGAGAAACGCTGGGCTGGAAGAAACACAAGCTGGAATCAAGATTGCTGGGAGAAATATCAATAACCTCAGATATGCAGATGACAGCACCTTTATGGCAGAAAGTGAAGAGGAACTAAAAAGCCTCTTGATGAAAGTGAAAGAGGAGAGTGAAAAAGTTGGCTTAAAGCTCAACATTCAGAAAACTAAGATCATGGCGTCTGGTCCCATCCTTCATGGCAAATAGATGGGGAAACAGTGGAAACAGTGTCAGACTTTATTTTTGGGAGCTCCAAAATGAATACAGATGGTGATTGCAGCCATGAAATTAAAAGACGCTTACTCCTTGGAAGGAAAGTTATGACCAACCTAGATAGCATATTCCAAAGCAGAGACATTACTTTGCCAACAAACGTCCGTCTAGTCAAGGCTATGGTTTTTCCAGTGGTCGTGTATGGATGTGAGAGTTGGACTGTGAAGAAGGCTGAGCGCCGAAGAATTGATGCTTTTGAACTGTGGTGTTGGAGAAGACTCTTGAGAGTCCCTTGGACTGCAAAGAGATCCACCCAGTCCATTCGGAAGGAGATCAGCCCTGGGATTTCTTTGGAAGGAATGATGCTAAAGCTGAAACTCCAGTACTTTGGCCACCTCATGCGAAGAGTTGACTCATTGGAAAAGACTTTGATGCTGGGAGGGATTGGGGACAGGAGGAAAAGGGGACAACAGAGGATGAGATGGCTGCATGGCATCACCGACTTGATGGACTTGAGTCTGAGTGAACTCCGGGAGTTGGTGATGGACAGGGAGGCCTGGGGTTCATGGGGTGCTGCGATTCATGGGGTTGCAATGAGTCAGACACGACTGAGCAACTGAACTGAACTGAACTGAACTGATTCCATACTACTTAAGTTTTGAAATTCTTGAAATATAACTTGTTTTTTTTTCATTTAACTAATACTTGTTGTTCCTCCTTTATGCCTTGTACTGTGGGTGACACTAAGGAGAATGTACAGGATACATCAAAAGTAATTTCTTTCCTTTGGAATATAGGCTATTTGAAGATACTGCAGTTATAACAGCAAAAACCAGTATATGGTTAAGGACAAAATGCAAAGAGATAATAAGTGGTCTTGGAATTCAGGAATGATTGGCCTCGTCCCCTACTGCCCACGTTCTCCTTGTTGCTTTAAAGCACTTATATTCACAATTATATTAACTCGCCGTAAAGCAATTACATTCCCCGTGTTGCTCCTCTGGTGGCTTTGTTCCGTACTGTTCCGTACTGAGGTTTACCTGGCCTCTGACTCCCCTGACTTTGTCTCCTGTCATTGCCCCTTGGGCTCTACATATTTCTTTCAGGATCTTGACCCTCCGTCCTCTCCCCTAGGGTATCTTGCGTATCTGTTCCTGTTCTGTCTGACCATGGCCTTGAGGGAAACACGGCACCCTCCTCCATCGTCGTCCATTTGGCGTCACTCTCTGTGTCTTCTTAATGGTGTCTGTCTTGATACTCTGTAGGTACCTAAATTCAGGAGGCCCCAAACTGATTTCATTGCCTCCTTTCTTTCTCTTTTCCAGAAACAAGCAACATTTTTTTGCCCTCTGTATCTTTGAGTCTGGGTACCACCATCCACCCAGGTTCCTGACATAAATCACAAGATGCTCATTGTTTCTTCCTCAACTGGGGTGCCACGATTTATGGGAAATGTCTGTGGCCCCAGGTCCCTGTTCCCTGCCTCCTCCATCTCCCCTGTGGCAGTGTCACCTTGGCCCTCTAGAGGAGCCTCTCCCTCATGGTGTCCCTCCACGCCCTCTTCTGAGTTTGCCTTCCCGTTGCCTCTTGGCCCTCTACAGCCCAAAGCTTAGAGTTGTGGGTAAGGGTAAGAAAAGCCCCTTCCTGATCTCATCCCAGTCTGCCTCTTCACCTCCTCTCAACAATGCCCCCACCTTTCTCCCCTCTCCCAAGACTCAGCAAGCCTCACCTCCCGCCAGTTTATGAAGGTCACACAAATGTTTCGTATCAGTTCTGAGCCTCTGTCTTTGTCCCTGTTGTTCTGTAGTCTGGGGCCGTGTCTGCCCTGTAGACAGGGAACCCAGGCAGCACCCAGCTCAGACACTCGGTTCTCTGCAAATCACAGGCTAGCGGCCCCGGGTAGAATTGTTCGTGCTCTGTCCTGTGCCTCTACTCTATCCTGTTTATGTCTCTTTTGTACCGGTTTTTGCATTGTGTTATAATGATCAGTGACTTCCCTGGTGGCTCAGACAGTAAAGCGTCTGCCTCCAACGCAGGAGACCTGGGTTCAATCCCTGGGTCGGGAAGATCTCCTGGAGAAGGGAATGGCAACCCACTCCAGTATTCTTGCCCAAATGGCAATCCACTCCAGTATTCTTGCCTGGAGAATCCCATGGACATAGGAGCCTGATAGGCTACAGTTCATGGGTCACAAGGGTCGGACACGACTTAGCGACTAAACTACTACTACTACTATAATGATCAGTGAGCAGGCGGGTCGCCTCTACTGGTCTATGAACTCTGACCTGAAGATTATGCTTTATGCAGCCACTTATACCCTGTGTACTGGGCATCTTCACGGTGTTCAGTTCATCTTTTTTTTTTGGATGAAATAAGAGTCATGTTGAATGGAGTTTAAAAACCTGGGGAGTTTTTGGCCATGTGTTTAATGTTGAGTTTTGTTTCCTAAATATTCTTAATTTTGGTTTACTGTAGTATATCTGCCCCTCGCTCCTATAAAATACAAATACTTTGTGAATCTGTTTGAGAAGGGTATGTTTCTAAATTTCCCTACTTTTGATAACATGCTTTGTTCCACTGATGATGTGGTCCCATCTGGGTGGACTCCTGTTCCTAATTGAAATACTCCATTTACTGTACAAATGCGTCTGGTTCTCTTCTTTTCCTAGTTATACAGTATTTTCTAATAACTGCATCAAAAGATGTACAAGTGTAATGCATAATAAAATGAAAAGCAATTTTATGAATATTGTGTCTGGTGGGTCCTAGAGTAAATGACAAGAGACCTTGTCCATACAATAGTATGGACAAGAGACCTTACAACTGTTTTTTGCATCCTTTGTAAAGTCTTGAATTAGGTGGGTTAAGTTGAACACAGTTTTAAAAACTAGAGCAAGAGAGTGAGTGAGTGACAGTCTCTCAGTCACGTCCAACTCTTTGCGACCCCATGGACTGTAGCCTGCCAGGCTCTTCTGTCCATGGAATTCTCCCGGCAAGAATACTGGAGTGGGTTGCCATTGCTTTAATCACTTGTTGAAGTAAAGCAGTCACTGAGTGGAATGTTTTGTTTTTAAAAAATTATTTGTTTGTTTATTATTTTAAGGTCATTAAATGTCTAAATGCCTTTTTTACAAATCCACAATTATATGCTCTTAGGTTTTAAACAAAATGTCTTATAGCTTTTGTGTATACTTTATAGACTCTTAAATTACTAGTAATTTACATAATCATCAGTGATTTGGCTTCATGTGTTTAATCCTGTTCAACATGCTATTTAAAATAAACTCTATGACCAAGGAAACACAGTTACAAATGCAGAATGTTTCTTGATAATAAATCCAAGATTAGTTTTGCTTTTGACTTTGACTTAAGCTCCATGGAGTTTAAGTGAAAAAAAAAAGAATGCCATTAGGTGGTCATAGGCCATGTGGAAGAAGACAGCCTTGGTCTTCAGGCACCTGCCCACCCCTGAGCTGTCACATTGTCAGCTTCTGGGGGCCTGGTGAGGGTCTTGGCTACAGGCGTCATTTTAGGTGAAAGATATTTCAGTTCAGAAAAGTTCTTCGAAGTCCTTAGTATCCTCAGAGGAAGTATACGTTAGAACGTAGTGTGTATTTATAACCCACATTCCAGCCGTGAAGATGTGAACCAGGACTCCAATAGACATGTTTGATTTTAAGGGTTTTCTGGTAGGTGAGGGTCCTGACTTCACTCTGAGGTTATCAGCAGGAGCAGAGGGTAGAGAAGCGGATGGGACCCTGGGAGGTGGGAGAAGTGTGTGAGAGGGTCCATTCCTGACAGTTGGGTTCATTCTGCCAGTGCACACGAGATGAAGCCTGAGATTCTAGATCTTTACTCTGTTGTTTAAGGGTAGCCTGTCTAAGCCACTCATTCCAGAGGTTCCCTACATACAGGTAATACTGGCTAACTGCATCCAGAAATCTTTATGGTAAAGTGTTGCAACTTTCTCCTGGGAACACTTACTGATCTGCCCACATTTTCCAAGCCCTAGTCCTTACCTTCCACCTCAAATGTTACTCCTATCTGTAAGATTCATAATTTTGGTTTTCAGATTCACAGAGACTACTTAAGAATTTCAGTTTAAATGAATTTCACTTGGCCATTCACCAGCTTCCTTAGTTAAATTCCATCCCATGTTATATTCTAGTTCATTGAGTTGAGGATGTCTTGGGATGAATCATTCAACCACAGTTAAGTACCTATTATATGGAGAGGTTTCAATTAGGTACTAGAGGCAGAATTAGAATAAGAATTTAGAGTCAGGGGGAAGATATGCATATAAAAGCAAATATGTATAAAACAATGAGCCACAAAGACATCAGTGTGTATATAAAGAGCCTTAAGACCTCAAAAACCTGCATGGGGTGGGATGTTCCTCTGCATTCTTAGGGTGGCCACAAAATTTATCATCCAAACTGACATACTTCGAAAGTGAAAGGGCGGTTTTGATCACTGGGCTGGGATAAGCGCGTTAAACCTGGGCTCTCTGGGGCTGGTGGGGGTGCACACTTGCTCTCTGCACTTATCACTTGCACCTGACTCGGTCTGGGTTTCACCATGCTGCCATGTCTATTTCCTGTCGTCATCTACCTTGCACAGTTATATATAATGGTCGTCATGTGCCGTATTAAGTGTTAGTACAGCAGGATGGATCTGATTTGAGCCAATTTTTTGCTTTCACGTAGGAAGCATGTTTAGTGCATGAAACAAAAGTATTTGGAAAATACCATGTGGCCTGTGGCAGAACCATTTTATATGGTGTGATTTGTGAAAAGTCAAAAAAGTATTTCTTGAAACACCTGACATGTTTGAAATAAAGATACTAGAGTGATCTGGTGGCATTCATTTCAACTACTCCACCCCATGCTTGTGGGCAGCCAGGTGCTCAGTTGGATCTTGAGGATCAAGAAGGTGGAGGGTGGATGAGAGGGTGTGAGGGGAGATGAGGCCACTGTCTTCAAGAAGCCTCAGCTCTGAAGGGGCAGGCAGCTGAGTTTGAGCAAAGTGTTACTGGAGCAAAGTGTTACAAGAGCTTTGCCAGAAAGAAGGGATCAGAACCTGGGTGAGGTGGGGAAGGAGAGCTTTGCCAGCAAGGAAGCTGCAGAAATGAGTTTGAAAACCCCCTGTATTTTCAACTCCATTTTTTCCCTCTTTAATCTACGTGCTTCTCTTTCTCTTTTTCTCCATTTCTTTTCTTTCTTTTTTTTTTTTTTTTTTTTTGTATTTTAGCCTCGCTGCATGGTATGGTTCCCTGACCAGGGATCAAACCTGGACCCTTAGCAGTGTAAGCACCAAGTCCTAGCCACTAGACCACCAAAGAAGTCCTTCCGTTTCTTTCTTTTATTCATGTACCCTCTGCCTTGGGCTTCTTCCGTCCTCCGTCCTTTTGCTTTATGGTTTTTAAACTCAAGGTATACACAAGGAGATGGGAAGAAAAGAATAACAACAACAACAATTTTCTTAATGTTGCCTGTATGCTAAGCAGTGTACATGCATGATCTCTTTTACTCCTCTGAACAATTCTTTAAGGTTTGTATGTGGTCAGAATCTCCTGTTACAGATGAGAGGAAAGTAAGGCTCATAGAGGGTCAGTAATTTGATGGGGGCCATACAGGAAGTGGGAGGGATGGAATTTGAACCCAGCTCCTGCTCATTTACTGTACTGTGCCTGTGTTCCCTGGGTTTGAATATGATGCCAAAAATTCAGCTTCTCTGTACGTGCATGCTAAGTCCCTTTGGTCGTGTCTGACTCTTTGTGACCCCAGACCATGGGATTTTCCGGGCAAGAATACTGGAGTGGGTTGCCATGCCCTCCTCCAGGGAATCTTCCCAACCCAGGGATCGAACCCGCATCTCTTATATCTCCTGTGTTGGCAGGTGGGTTCTTTACCACTGGTGCTGCCTGGGAAAGCCTCTCTGTACACTGGTGCCACATCAGTTCTTGGAGACAGAGTTTTGGGTGAAGTAGAGAAGGATCGGTTCATTGCCTTGCCAGGCAAAGGGGAACACAGCTGGCTAATCCCTTCAAAACTGTGTGTGCCAGCTTTGGAACAGTAGTGACAGTTTTATAGTAATGGTTCAAAAAGGGCGTGTCAGCTCATGGACATTCTTCTGATGGGCCAGGGCTGAGGTCAGTAGGCGTCAGCATCGTCAACTTTCAGCTCCAGCTGTCTGGGGTATACATGCTTGTGGGCAGCATACCATCATTAATCATTAACTTCTCCCAACTGGAGGGGGTTTCTGTGTCTGTAAAATTGTTGTTTGTTGTTGAGTCACTAAGTCCCATGTCTGACTCTTTGTGATCCCATAGACTGTAGCCTGCCAGGCCCCTCTGTCCATGGGATTTCTTAGGTAAGAATACTAGAGTGGGTTGCCATTTCCTTCTCCAGGGGATCTTCCTGACCCAAGAATCGAACCCAAGTCTCCTGCATTGGCAATTGGATTCTTTATCATTGAGCCTCCTTCGAAGCCCCATCAGCAGAATAGCTCAAAGATACTGTTGTTGTTGTTTTTTTAATTTAAATTTATTTATTTACAGATACTGTTGTGTGTATCCCTTGGTGGGGGAACAGGACCTTGCCCAAGGCTGCTCTTCCCTGTTTCTCCCTGGTCTCTCATCCCCTCCCTTCTCTAATTAACAACTGCTTGAATCTGCCCATTGGAATTCTGGGAAGGTCGTGGAGACTGACTGAAGGCTGTTGCCTGTAGTCAAAGACATGGGGGACACAGAAAGGCCTTGTGCCCAGGAGCCCCACAGGACCTGCACTCAGATACAGGCCACCAGTGCTACAGGGCATGACTTCAGTGGCTGCCCACACTTTCAGTAACGCTGATAGACAGGGGAGAAGGTTCCTCCTGTTCACTTACCTTTTCATCCTATGCCATCTTGCCCACCTCCAAAAATTTTTCCAGAGCATTTAACTTGGCTTTACTTTGCTGATCTCCCTTTCTCAGGACTGGAGCGCAGGCTGCAGGCTTAGAAGCTTCAGCAGGAAACATGATTTTAAAACAAGTGTTTCTTTTCCTATTCACCTTAAAGTTCTCTTTAACTTTTATTGAAGTAAAAAGGCTATTTAAAGAAAAATACTGAGTCCAGATAAGATGCAGATGTGGACAGGTTGTGAAGGTGCTGTGGGAATGCGTAATCTAGGAGAACACGCCTGCCTCAAGGGAGGAATTAAAGACAGAAGATGAAAGCCAGACAACCCTCAGGGTAAAGTTTTAGCATTTTTTCAGCTAGGAGTCAGCGAGGGCTGGTGATTCTGTCCCATTTGCTGCCTTTTCCTTCCTTTCTGCATTTTCTTCTATGTTTGTGGCAAAACGTTTTGAATCTATTTGGCTTAATAATTCTTCTATCAGACATGTACTGATTTATAACTTTATAGTCGACTTTCTGCCTGCATTGGCGGTGGGAATGGGAAATTGTTGAAATGGTTATCTTTAAAACAAAAAAGAACACTTTGTAGGCCAAGGGCCTTAATCTGGTGTTTTTTTAGTCAAGTTACTCGTCGTGTCCAATTCTTTGCAACCCCATGGACTGACTATAGCCCACCAGGCTCCTCTATTCATGGAATTTTCCAGGCAAGAATACTGGAGTGGGTTGCGATTCCTTCTCCATTTTAGTTCTTAGAAATAACTAAATTTTCCCATTTCTTTAAACTACGTAGTTACGGCCCACTAAGTGGTAATTCTCTTTTTCTTTTTTTTAAAGGACAGCGCAATTAGATTTTAGCAAGATTGAGATTTCAGTGTCTTTTGGTCTATTTGTCAGGACAGACCACAAGCAGTTTGCAAGTGTCCATGAACAAATCAGGTTAGCAATACATTGAAACCAGTGCAAATAGATTGTCCTCATCACCACGTAGACAAAACAGGCAGGAGATGGGCTTGGTGCTGTAAGCACAAGTGGCATGATATAATGAAGTTGTATTCCATTAAGCTCTTGTGCACGGGGAGCAAAATGTCATCACCTGAGTGTGGCTGCATTTCTGTGATACAACCTCATCTGTTCCGTCAACTAGTTTTGCTCTGATCAATAAGCAGTTTTCTGTGGCCTTTCACTGCTGTCAGATGTCATTGAGTGATGTAAATGCACGTCAGAAACTAGAAACTTGACAGCTCACCCAGAGTGGGAAGGGAGAGAGGAGCGGGAAATCACAGCAGAAGACATGGTTGACAGCTGACATCTCCTCAGGGTAACTGACTGGATACTGTAGCAGCCAGCGCTTCTCCCCATAGGAACAGGAAGGAAGAGGATCCCGGAACATGTAAAATACAGAACAGATGTCCTGAAATAATTTAAGGGAAAAGTTATTATTGTGAACTGAAGCATAGTGATTGTGTAAATTGTTTAGGTAAAATCCACCAAAAGTAACTAGCTGCTCTTTACTTTTTGACTAAGAATGATCTAGGCAGATGACAATGTATTTCTACCCATTTTCTCCATCACCCACTGCCAAGACTACACTTAGGAAAGTTTGTGTCAATCCAGAAAGAGATGTAGCCAAAAAGACTTTTGTTATAACAGTATCCATGTAAGACAATGTTATGTAGCAGTAAAAGGAGGGAAAGGACCATCTTCATATCCTCCTGTGGGAAAATGCTGGGCTCCATTGCTAAGTGAAAAAGCAAGAGGTGGAATGGTGTGTGCTGTGCTGCCTTTGGTGTTAAAGGGAAGAACGTAAGGCTGACTCAGTCAAATGCGCTCATAGCGAGGCTGAAAGGGCCTGTTCTCAGCATCCGAAGCAGGGTGCAGGGTGCAGCCTGGTCACAGTGTTGGGTTCCAGGGGAGGCTTCACTGTGTATGTTTTCATATCTTTTTTTTAAAAAAAGCTTTTAAAACCATAGGAACATATTACCTATTTAAAATATTGAATTATAAAAAACATTTCATTTCGCATATGAAACTGTGTTAAACGCGCAAAAGGAAACACAGTAGTTAATTACCATATTTAACAAAGGACACACATTCCAAGACCAGTCTTTCTAGACTCTTCATTTCCAAAGTGAGTCAAAGAGATTAAGCTGTATTCAATGAGGGGTCATTAAATACTAGTTCAAATAATTTTAGTAGCATTGACTAAAATTCAGGGATACTTAGGTCATGAAAATGTTTTTTTAAAACATTTGTTGAGTGCTTACTGTATGCTAGACACCCTACAGTGTACTTATAAGCATTAACTCATTTAATTAACACCTCACAGAGAAGGTGTTGTTTCTATTTAACAGGTGAAAATGTTGATGCCCAGTGAGTTTAAGGAACTGTAGGCTAAGAGTCAGACACTACTGAGCGACTAAACTGAACTGAACTGAACTGAGACACCCAGCCAATAATGCTGGAGTATGAACCTGGGTTTTTGGTCTCCAAGGGTAAGTCTAGGTCTGAGTAGCAGAGTGGAGAGAGCTATATGCAACCCAGGCCTTTGTAAACCCTGAGGACAATGGCCTTAGCCTGTCCATCTCATCAAGGTAGTTGAGTCACTTAGTCCTGTCTGACTCGTTGTGGCCCCATGGCCTGTAGCCTGCCAGGCTCCTCTGTCTGTGGCATTTCCCAGGCAAAAATACTGGAGTGGGCAGCCATTCCCTTCTCCAGGAGATCTTCCTGACCCAGGGATTGAACTCGTGTCTCTTGCATTGGCAGGCGAGTTCTTTACCACTGAACCATCTAGGAAGCCCCATCAGGAATAGAGCACGGTGTTAAATCGCAGGGCTGTCCTTACGTTCCTAGGTTTCCCTGTTAGGATGACTTCCTTCCAGCTCCTCTTGCAGTCATAATCATATACTTACAAGTAATTCATCTCTAGCTCTTCTCTGAGTTCCGTCAGGGAGAGACGGTCTCTCTGCCCCATTGTATGCCAGCTCAGAGCCTGATCCACCAGGGTACTTAAAAATTACTCGCCAAGGGCATGACTTATTTTCAGAGGCAGGCCCTGTAGTAATGACTGGATCACATTACATTGGTGTGGTTATCTTTTGCAAACTACCTAATGGAATAATCCTTTCTAGTGCATGCTTTTCACTATTGAGGAATGCAGCTTTGAGGCCAGAGAGGATTGAGGGCTTGTAGGTTCAAGGCAGAAGGATATCAGTTTATTCTATAAATAGTCAACCATCACTTTACTATTGGGAGTAGCAACTGTAAAGAGAGATGATTAGGAAGTTATAATCATCAGAGATAAAGTTTACTTTGACAGTGGGAAATGTAATTAAAAGAATCCAGTATAACAGAGTTGCATTGGAACTTCCAGGATCTGAGGCACTCTCTGCCTCCTGCCTGGGTGTCTTGAGACCTCCCCTCTCCTGGGCTTATCCCCTGGGCTACAGCCCAGGCTTCTGCTCTTTGCATGGCCATCACGTCGCCACTCATTTTGCTGTCGCTTTTACTTTTGAAGTTCTTTTCCCTTCATTTCAGGACCAAGGTTATAAGAATATGGTGGTGGTGGTGGTGGTGGTTCAGTCGCTGAGTCGTGTCCGACTCCTTGTGATCCCAAGGACTGCAGCGCACCAGGCTTTCCTGTTCATCACCAACTCCCAGAGTTTGTTCAGACTCATGTCCATTGATTTCATGATGCCATCCAACCATCTTATCCTCTGTCACCCCCTTCTCCTCCTTCCCTCAGTCTTCCGCAGGATCAGGGTCTTTTCCAGTGAGTCAGCTCTTCGCATCAAATGGCCAAAGTCTTGGAGCTTCAGCATCAGTCCTTCCAATGAATATGCAGGGTTTCCTTTAGGACTGACTGGTTCAAAATAGGGCCATCCCGACTGGTCTTCCAAGCCCCAGTCCTTCCAATGAATATGCAGGGTTTCCTTTAGGACTGACTGGTTCAAAATAGGGCCATCCCGACTGGTCTTCCAAGCCCTAGCCTGAGGCAAGACAGGTATTGATGAGTGAGTGGTGGGGGAGGGAAGGATATTAGATGGGGTGACTCTGTTGAGAATGGAGACAGAGTAGGTGGTTCCTGGCCATTTCTCCCTTTAATCAGACTGAGGTGGCGAGCAGGGCAGAGGGATTCTACTAATGGATATGTGAAAAACTCTGCTTTGGTTATTATCAGTCCCTTCCCTATCCATCCCCTTTTGAAGACTGGCTTGCTCTGTCCTCAAGTGCTTTCCACAATGCATGAATAGGCTACCCATACTCCCAGTCATGTGCTGGGTAGGAACCAGGCCCTTGGTTGGTACTTCCTTCCTTTACTTCAGAATTATGTCACCAGCCTAATCATTACACAGTTTCGACAGAACCCAGAGTTGATCTTTGTAACATGGAATCCCAGTTGTAAGTGGAATGCATCACTTCATCCTGATGAACACAAACCTAGAGCTTGTAGATTATAACCCATCTTTACCTGGATCCCCATCGTCAGATACTTAGCATGTAGAGTTTATCTGGGGGCCTCAGAGTTCTTCCCCTATGGTATCCTTTATGGGACAAGTGAAATAGTTCTGATTCTCTTTCAAAATGCTCTTCTCTCAGTGTCTTACCCCGATGGTGACTTTGGTTTTCGTATATCCATTGATTTTCACTCTTTTCCATTTCACCTAAGTGGGCAACTGACTTCACCCTTAGTCCGGCACTGAGAGGGCCCTTAGAATGCCTTCTGCTTTTGCATTCTCCTTCTGCCAGCCTTTATAGTATTCCTGACTCCCATTCTCCTCTCCCTTCACCCCAGCCCCACCCCTACTTTTTTCTTGATTTGTTTTGTTTCCTCTGGGGACACCTGCAAACTGCCTTCATTGCCTGAGGGGGCCTCCACACATCCCCTGTGAGGTGGAGGACAACCAAGCCCCTCTATTCCTTCTTAGACCAGTGCCTGCAACCTACAGTGGTTTTCTCTGTTGTCTTAACCAGCAGAACAGCCTTCTCTTGGTCTTGTGTGGGTGACGAAGGGAGAATAGCCATTGAAGAGAGGGGTCTTAAAGGGTCCTCATGATTTCCTTTTTAAAAGGCCAACTATTCAACTTTTAAAGGGTGAGTTTCATAATTGTTATATGACTGAGTTCATTTTAAATTCGATATATTGTAATTATAAAATGCTTACATGAAAATGTCCGGAACATAAAATTTTCAGTGTGAAGCAGAACATTGGGCGAAGACTTAATAACTTCCTACTCAGTCCTCCCCCATCCACTCTGAACCCTTTGGAATGCAACATTTTGCAGTCAGCATGATTTTTCTGCACATCTGATCATGTTGGCTCCTGCTTACTAGCAATGAGAAGCTCCTCGTTGCTCATTTGGTAAAGGCCAGTCAGTCTTTAGTGTGGCTTAAGGGGCCCAGTGTGGTCTGGCCCCTCCCTTCCTAAGGATCCTTTTTCCTGGCCCTAACTTTTAGTCTCACAGTCCAGCTACTCAAATGAATCTTCCTTAGTTAAAGTAACCTTGTCCCTTGGCCCTGCTCACCTTCCCCTGAGGCTTCAGGTCTCAGTGTCTGCATCACGTTCTCAAGGACTTAGCCCTGACTGGGGTGTCTTATTTCGGTAATTGTCCTTTCTGGCAGAGCATGTGTAAGGCTATTCATTGTGCTGTTAGTTCACTGAACACAACAGCGTCTAGCACATGTTTGCACATAGAAGTGAACTGTACAGTTTCACTAGATGGATAGATGGGTAGATAGGCAGACAGACAGACAGAGTGGGATCAGAAGTGAGAGTAAATGACCCTTCAGGGTAGCATAGCTACCTAATATCAGAATTAACACAAAACCCAGAGGACTTTGCCCTGTGTCTGGTTTTTGCTTCTTTGTTCAGAGTCTGTGTCCACACGTGTAGCTTGTTCATTCTGACTGCGTGAGGAAAGTGTGCTCCTGACTCTGTTCCCAGGGTGAGCTGGATCTCTGCTTTCTGTTCCCAGCTCCTCTGTGGATTTGGATCCTTTGGGTGCATTTTATGTGGCCCCTCTTAAGGTTCATCACTGGATTTGTTCTCTTGGTGTTTCAAAGCTGGAGGTCGAATCTTTACCCCCTTGTCTTAATTCTTTCAAGTGACTATTTCAGATTTTGTGTTTATAATTATTTGTGCTTTTGTGTTTTAGAAGCTTTTACTCTGGATCTCGGTCTCAGGGCCTCCTTGTAAAATGCTTTTCTTTGAATAGTTAATCTGAGGTCTTTATCTTTAACATTCTGCATCTCAGATTTTATGTTAGTTATTTCTCTGGCTTAATGATGCTCTGGCCGGTGTTGACTCACTCTAAAGAAAGGGGCTGTTTACTTAACAGTGGCATGCAGTCTGTTTTCCCCAAACACAATCTTTGACCAGAGAATGGGTTGAGTAGTAGTCCTTCTTCACATAAGCTGCCTGGAAGCTGTCCGTTCAGCCTTATCTGGTGGGTGACTTGAAGTGTGGGCTCATTATGCTTGCATGGCAAATTCTTAAGTCACAGTCCTTTTTCTTAGCTTTAGACTATACGGAAAATTTACTAGCTGGCCTTAATTTTGTTATTGGGGTCGATATAACTTCACCGTGATTCCTGTACTCATTTGCTCGGTAAATATTCAAAGATTGCATTTGCTCCCCCAGGGTAAACATCTTTCCTTGCTCCTCAAATGCCACAGGTAAAGACCTCTGGACCTGCCATGGCTTCTCTGTGGGAAAGACTCTGTCTCTTGCGACAGCACTGTTCTTAAAATGTAGCTTCCACCTTGAAGGGTGATTCAGTATGGACATAGTATGCAGGTTTTCAACTTAGAATTAAAGGAAGAACCGTGTGGTTTGTTTGCCTGATGGCTTCTGTTTCCCATTTTTTCCCCCTTGACTTCTCCTTCATGAAGGAGGATTTGAAGAAACCACTATAGCGTGGTTTTGAGTTTGCAGTTGTCCCTTCAGATAATGGTAGTAGTGATGATGCTCAAGGCAAACTTCAAAGCTTCGGTGTAAGGGTGAAAAATCATAGGGACGGTGCTTCTGTGGCCTTATTCAGCAATTAATTTTGCAGAAAAGCTACTCATGATTGTATTCCAGAAGACAAACCCCTGATTAGCTATGAGGCTTCTGAAAAGTCATCCACTTTTCTCATTCTCAGTCTTCCTATCTTTAAAATAATGACAGTAACCTGCACCTTCTGCCTCTCATGAGTTAATAAATAATATCATAATACTGAGATAAAGTTGAATGGTCTGAGATAAATGTTGAATGGTCACTACATGCCGACCAAATGTTTCAGAGGCATTTTGGTTTGGGGACAGTGGCTCCATTCAAGTTTGTTGTTTGTGACTCCATTCAAGTTTGTTGTTTGTGACTATATAGCAGACGTTCCACTATTTACCTATAGATAGAAAGCCATATTAGGTAGTTTGGATAACTGTCTAAGAAGATGTATCCTCCATTTCATATGCACAGCTATTCCTCAGGACATTTTGGAAAATTAATTTGGTTTATATCACTGGATAGCACTTTTACATATTGCTTTATATTTATATTAATTATATGTTTATTTTTCACTAAATTTTAAGCTTTGGAAACTGTGTGTGTATAATACTGAGCCTACCAGAGATTAAGCATTTAATAAATAGTTCATAGAACTTTAGGCTGAAAGAGTACTTGGTAGCCATCTAGTTTAACATTCTCACATATTAATATTTATAGATGTATGGGAAAAAAGGAGATCAGGGGAGTTAAGTCCTTTACCAAAGTCATAGAGTCCTGGAGAAAGAGCAGAATGTAGCCTTTCTGAAATGTCCTTTCCTGCTCTTTCCAGCATAGAGCACTGCCTTTGTTTTTGTTTGTTTGTTTTTTTAATTTAAATCTGCTTTATTTATCTTACAATGTACTTTTTTTTATACAACGAATTTTTATTTTTTTATTATTGTTTTTTAAGTAACTAAAATAAGTAACTGGACTTTTTTTTGTTGTTGTTTCTTATATGATATTATACATGTTTCAATGCCATTCTCCCAGAGCACTGCCTTTGAATAAAGTTTAAATGCAGGTTTGAAGACAGCATGCTCTGTATATTGTTTTAAATATGTCTCCCCATATACAGATTCAAGGGTGTATATGTTGAATCCATAGAAAAATTCATTTTATACTCTTAGTGCAATTACAACTTTTTACCACTTATTAAGACTTCAGAGATACAAACCAGTAGATCAGTAATTGCTTTCTTGAATCTGCCTTTAATAATTACATTTAGTAAAGCTGTATCGAAAATTAGAAAGGCAGAGACTAATGGAAAACTAGATTTTTCACTGAATTAGAAAGCAGGACAATCCATATATTGACAACACTTCAAGTTGAAACAGATCAGGAAAACTGTTTTGGACTGTTTGTGCAAAGAAGCAAGCCTGGGTCTTGATGGGCAGTGGCACACGCATCTTATGGAAGCAGAGAAACTCTAAGAGATTTCATGTAAATCGGCATGTTGAGAGGAGAGAGTCCAGGTCTGATTTAGAGACAAGTCATTTGAATCTTTTAAAGCCTGGAATTTCTCCTTCATGCTAACAAAGCAGTAAAAAAAAAATGAAGAATTGTGTTAATGAAGTAGGAATATCTTTGGATTAAAGAAAGCACAAAACTCAGCTGGAGGCCATATCTTGCAGTCAGAAGCAGACCTGGGCAGGAAAGTGGTGAGGGCTTCTTTTAACTTGCTTCTGGAGGGTTTGGTGCATGTTTTTATTTTGTTGCCAGAAAAATTAGTCATTTTAGTTACATTTATTTCAGAAAGCCTATTAAAGAGATCCCAGCAGTAGATTAACTCCAGGTTGTTTACATATTAAGAAAAATAATTTAAATGAGATATAATGATGTTAACTAGAAAAGCAAAACAAAACTGGCACCTCAAGGACCTACTGAATAGCACATGGAACTCTACTCAATGTTACGTGCCGCCTCGGCGGGAGAGAGGTTTGGGGGAGAATGGATACATGTATATGCCTGGCTGAGTCCCTTCGATGTTCACCTGAAACCATCACAACACTGTTAATTGGCTATACCCCAATACAAAATTTAAAAAAACAAACTTGGCACCTCTTCACCTGTCAGACGGACAGTGTGCTTTGTCACAGTAGCAAGAGAAGGGTCTGCATAGCCAACTAATGGGTCCGCTCCCCGCTGGCGCCAGACTGGTTGCAGAGTTCACCCACATCAGGACCCAGCACACCCTTTCATACTGTAGAGGCACAAGGTTGTTAACAACTTCAGAAAAATGCCTTTCGAAGGACCTGCTTTTACATGTCCCTTTATCCTAGTTATCCTAGCTGCATCCTTTTAATAGCAGACTGTTGGCCACATCCATCCTTTCCTGTGTAAATCCAAGTATGTGCTCACAACCTCTGACAATGGGAGGTCGTTCCCCTCCAAGGCAAGAGGAAGTGTCTAGGAACTAGAGAACTCAGGTGAATAGTCACATACAGGGCCTACTGCATTCGCTTTCAGACCAAGGAAGAAAGAGGGGTGAGCATTTTGGAAAAGAAGAAGAAACAGTGGGATGAGACATGAGCAGAGAATGTGTGGTCTAGTCTCTGAAAGACATTGTCTGGCCCAGATCAATTTAGGGCTTACATTTGAAGAGCACCCTGATTTCACACCAGATGGTGCACATACAGTAGGGAAGAGGGGGCATGCGTACGTGCTCAGTTGTGTCTGACTCTTTGTGACCCCATGGCATATACATGGCCCACCAGACTCCTCTGTCCATGAGATTTCCCAGGCAAGAATACTGGAGTGGGTTGCTGTTTCCTCCTCCAGGGGATCTTCCCAACCCAGGGATTGGACCCTCCTGTCCTGCATCTCCTGCATTGGCAGACGTGTACGTAACCACTGAGCCTCCTGGGAAGCCCTAGGGGAGGATAGCTGCCGCTGCTGCTAAGTCACTTCAGTCGTGTCCGACTCTCTGCGACCCCCATAGACGGCAGCCCACCAGGCTCCACCATCCCTGGGATTCTCCAGGCAAGAACACTGGAGTGAGTTGCCATTTCCTTCTCCAATGCATGAAAGTGAAAAGTGAAAGTGAAGTCGCTCAGTCGTGTCCGACTCTTCGAGACCCCATGGACTGCAGCCTACCAGGCTCCTCTGTCCATGGAATTGTCCAGGCAAGGGTACTGGAGTGGGGTGCCATTGCCTTCTCTGCTGAATTTGCTATTTGGTGAAACAGAGAGAGCAAAACAACAAACTGAATAGAATCTGACCCTGAAGACTGATTTTGAACAATAGGGTTCATATGCACAGTTAGTTGTGAATGAGTTAACATTTATTTGCCCTGATCATTGGTTATGTAAAACAGAGCACAGAATACATGCATATGGCACAGTCCCTGCTGTGGAGTGGATGTGGAGAAAAATACATGTGACAAAGCAATATACAGTTGTTATTTTATACGTAAGTAAAATACTAAGACATTAGAAAGCATCTGGTCAACACCCTCATGTTATAGATGATGAAAGGGCATAGTACTCAGAAGTGGTTTTTCTATCTTTATAGCTAATAAAGATCAAAGAGGAACCTGGAATTCAGAATAGCTGATTTACAGCTTATTTCCTCTCACTAGAGAGAATAGATGGGGAAACAGTGGAAACAGTGTCAAACTTTATTTTGGGGCCTCCAAAATCACTGCAGATGGTGATTGCAGCCATGAAATTAAAAGACGCTTACTGCTTGGAAGGAAAGTTAAGACCAACCTAGATAACATATTAAAAAGCAGAGACATTACTTTGCCAACAAATGTCCGTCTAGAAAAGGCTATGGTTTTTCCAGTAGTCATGTACGGATGTGAGAGTTGGACTGTGAAGGAAGCTGAGCACTGAAGAATTGATACTTTTGAACTGTGATGTTGGAGAAGACTCTTGAGAGTCCCTTGGACTGCAAGGAGATCCAACCAGTCCATCCTAAAGGAGATCAGTCCTGGGTGTTCATTGGAAGGACTGATGCTGAAGCTGAAACTCCAATACTTTGGCCACCTCATGCGAAGAATTGACTCATTGGAAAAGACCCTGATGCTGGGAGGGATTGGGGGCAGGAGGAAAAGGGGACGACAGAGGATGAGATGGCTGCATGGCATCACCAACTCGATGGACATGAGTTTGAGTGAACTCCGGGAGTTGGTGATGGACAGGGAGGCCTGGCGTGCTGCGATTCATGGGGTCGCAAAGAGTCGGACACGACTGAACAACTGAACTGAACTGAGAGAGTATTATCACTCAAAACTTGAGAAAACAATATGAGATATATCTTCAATGCAGAAAAATTGGAGGCAAAAACCTTGAAAAGTAAAAAGAAAAAAAAAACATTATTCATTCCTTCAGAACATTTTAGTGGTTTTTTTCTTCTGACTTTTTTAGTACATAATATGTACGTACACTCATGATTACATATTTCGTTAAACACAGAAGTGTACTCTCTCTATAGCTTGCTCTTATCTTTAACAAGATTAAAATCTCATTTCATGTTAGTAAATCTTCTATGGCATGTGAATGTGCTATGTCTATTAACTCTTTCTACTAAATATTAGGTTGTTCACATTTTTATAATTATGGATATACTTTTTTGCTTTTGAAAGTCATATTTCAACTTCAGTTTGGTGCCACTGTGTTGAGCAAATAATTCATATCAACTTATATTCACATGTTAATTGAGAAATAATTATCCTTATACATTTTTGTTCTATGTTCTTCATATGTATCTTTGCAGATTGATATACTTTTGTAGTCTGTCTCTGAAAAGTTATATAATAAAATGGATATAGCTCCTCTTTTCTACTCTCAACTATTTAAATTGAATGTACTATTTATCTCTGAGGGCCAAGCAGCTCACCCATCTGGAAATGCTTTCGTGTTTCCATATTACACTGATCTTGTACCTTTCAGTTTGTAAAACTTAAGATCACTTTGGCAAAGCCTTGATGAGGAGTAGAGTGCTCAGACACTCACAGAGCAAACATTTGGAAAAGGGAATGGACCAATCGTGGCTGCAGGTGTTAATTCCCTAAATGGCGAACCAGTGTCTTTAGTCCAGGAAAGGACTTCATCAGAGAGTTCCCTTCAAATCTGTGTTGTGCTCTGTGGGGGAATGCCTGGCACAGGGTTCACAGTTGCACTGACTCTGCCTGTGCAGAAACACAATGAAGAGAAAGAAAGCAGATGATCACGTCCAGGTGTTGAAGGTGATTTACTTGTGAGTGTCTAGTACGTTAAATCTAGAGGTAAGGCTTAGGGAAAGGCTTCATCCTTCCTACCCTCTGGAGCAGTTTTAGACTTTTCAGATGCTGACTGCTTTAGATTTAGCTCAGGCCCTTGGGGATGGGAGAAATTAGAGTTAATGCTTTTTTTGTTTCTCTATAGAGACCACATATGTCATATTACTAAGGTAAAAGTGACTCATACAAACAACAGAATCTTGCAAAATGATTCTATTTTTGCAAGTCAACCCTTTTTCTTGAATTCATCATTCTGTATCTTTAAAGGAGTCAGACAAATTAAGTGATTATGATATATCATGTAACTAGGAAAATCTCTTTGTTAAGGGTAAAAGAAATCAATACAAAGAACTCTTGGAATATTTCTTTTTTCTTTCCTCTTTAGCAGCTCCTTCTATATGGATTTAGAAATGCTGATTCTACATGAAGAATGGCAGTGATACATGTTGAGGCCTGGCCTCGTTAGACTGCAAACTTCTCTCTAAAAGTCTTTGGCAGTGGTGTGTGTTACATGGATTTAGAAAAGGTGATGCTTGTTTAAATACAGACATTTGCTTGTAAGTTTTTTATTAGATAAACTCAGTTTTTAAATAGTCCTGTATCAATAAATTTTTTAAAGTAGGTTAATTTGAATTGTTTTTTTAAATCAAAATACAGTTCATTTGCTTTCCTGCTGACTCAGATGGTAAAGAATCCATCTACACAGTGGGAGACTTGAGTTTGATCCTGGGGTTGGGAAGATCACCTGGAGAAGGGAACAACGACCCACTCCAGTAGTCTGGCCCGAAGAATTCCATGGACAGGGGAGCCTGGCAGGCTACAGTCCATGGGGTCGCGAAGAGTCGGACACGACTGAGTGCCTTTCACTTTTCATACATCATTTACAGTGTTTCGCTAGTTTCAGGTGTACAGCACAGTGATTCACTTGTGTGTGTATATATATATTCTTTTCCATTATATCCCGTTATTGATGATAGATTATTACAAGACACTGAATTTAGTCCCCTGTGATATTCAGTAGGACCTTATTGTTTATCTATTTTATATATGTGCTAAGTTGCTTCAATCATGTCCGACTCTTTGCGATCCTATAGATTGTAGCCCTCCAGGCTCCTCTGTCTATGGGATTCTCCAGGCAAGAATACTGGCGTGGGTTGCCATTTCCTTCTCCAGGTATTTTATATATAGTAGTGTGTATGTGTTAATTCCAACCCCCTAATTCATCCCCTCCCCTGCCCTTCTCCTTTTGATAACCATAAGTCTGTGAGTCCTATTTCTGTGTTTTGTAAATAAGTTCGCTTGTATCTTTTTGTTATTCCACGTATAAGCCATATGTATGATATTTGTCTTTGTCTGACTTACTTCACTTAGTATGATAATCTCTAGGTTCATCCATGTTGCTGCAAATGACATTATTTCATTCTCCTTTAAGGGCTTGACTGATAGGTTAACTTAAATTTAAGAGAACAAAACTCTTACTAAGTTCGGTTCTGTGATGCAGCTTCATCACCTGCCCTTGCCATCTCAGTGCTGTCCAACCATTCTGTCTAAACTTCCAACTCCACCCCCTCTTCCTCCTCTCTTCCTGTCCTGCCACAGCACTCCAAGTTCCTTTTACCTGGTTCTGTTTTTTCCTCCCATACCAGATTATCACTTTTTAAAACATACTGTATAATTTACTTATTTTAAAAATATATCTATTGTTCTCTGTCTTCCCTGCTAGAATGTAAATTTCATGAGGGCAGTTCCCTTTGCCACTTTACTTCATTGATAAATATCAGACACTTTGAATGGGAATTAGCACATAGTAAGTGCTCAATAAATATGTGGATAAATAAATATCATCATCATCTGTTTTTAAACCAAACATATATTGGGGACATAAAATACTTGATATTTTTTCTCATTTGGAATTTTGAAAGAAGGTTGAGAATTCTACAGTCTTTAAGAGCTTCCTTCCTTTGTGTAGGTGGGCATTTTAAAAATGTGGATGCCTGCCTTCTAATACTGTTTATAGAACAAAAAAAGCTTCTTTCCCTTCAGCAGGAATAACAGGGTGTCTCTTCAGCATCCTTGCTTGTAAAGTCTATAAAACAGTCTGTATTTTATTACGGAAACAGAGCTTGACCTCTCCACCTGCTCTCTGCCCATGTTTCAGGCCTGAACAGCAGAGCTTTGAAGCTGGCAGGCATATTGCAGATGGCCTGTGCTCAAGTAAACTTCCTCCGTGGGGTCCACTGAGGACTATTAGTTCCGTACTGAGAGAACACAGGAGGGTCTTGGATCTTAAATTCTTTTTTTTATTTTTATGTATTTATTTTTTTTATTCCTGTATTTCTCATGTGTTCCCCATCCTGAACCCTCCTCCCTCCTCCCTCCCCATACCATCCCTCTGGGTCGTCCCAGTGCACCAGCCCCAAGCATCCAGCATCGTGCATTGAACCTGGACTGGCATCTCGTTTCATACATGACATTTCACATGTTTCAATGCCATTCTCCCAAATCTTCCCACCCTCTCCCTCTCCCACAGAGTCCATAAGCCTGTTCTATACATCAGTGTCTCTTTTGCTGTCTCGTATACAGGGTTATCGTTAGTACCATCTTTCTAAATTCCATATATATGCATTAGTATACTGTATTGGTGTTTTTCCTTCTGGCTTACTTCACTCTGTATAATAGGCTCCAGTTTCATCCACCTCATTAGAACTGATTCAAATGTATTCTTTTTAATGGCTGAGTAATACTCCATTGTGTATATGTACCACAGCTTTCTTATCCATTCATCTGCTGATGGACATCTAGGTTGCTTCCATGTCCTGGCTATTATAAACAGTGCTGCGATGAACATTGGGGTACACGTGTCTCTTTCCCTTCTGGTTTCCTCAGTGTGTATGCCCAGCAGTGGGATTGCTGGATCATAAGGCAGTTCTATTTCCAGTTTTTTAAGGAATCTCCACACTGTTCTCCATAGTGGCCCGTACTAGTTTGCATTCCCACCAACAGTGTAAGAGGGTTCCTTTTTCTCCACACCCTCTCCAGCATTTATTATTTGTAGACTTTTGGATCGCAGCCATTCTGACTGGTGTGAAATGGTATCTCATAGTGGTTTTGATTTGCATTTCTCTGATAATGAGTGATGTTGAGCATCTTTTCATGTGTTTGTTAGCCATCTGTATGTCTTCTTTGGAGAAATGTCTATTTAGATCTTTGGCCCATTTTTTGATTGGGTCATTTATTTTTCTGGAGTTGAGCTGTAGGAGTTGCTTGTATATTTTTGAGATTAGTTGTTTGTCGGTTGCTTCATTTGCTATTATTTTCTCCCATTCTGAAGGCTGTCTTTTCACCTTGCTAATAGTTTCCTTTGATGTGCAGAAGCTTTTAAGGTTAATTAGGTCCCATTTGTTTATTTTTGCTTTTATTTCCAATATTCTGGGAGGTGGGTCATAGAGGATCCTGCTGTGATGTATGTCAGAGAGTGTTTTGCCTATGTTCTCCTCTAGGAGTTTTATAGTTTCTGGTCTTACGTTGAGATCTTTAATCCATTTTGAGTTTATTTTTGTATATGGTGTTAGAAAGTGTTCTAGTTTCATTCTTTTACAAGTGGTTGACCAGATTTCCCAGCACCACTTGTTAAAGAGATTGTCTTTAATCCATTGTATATTCTTGCCTCCTTTGTCAAAGATAAGGTGTCCATATGTGCGTGGATTTATCTCTGGGCTTTCTATTTTGTTCCATTGATCTATATTTCTGTCTTTGTGCCAGTACCATACTGTCTTGATAACTGTGGCTTTGTAGTAGAGCCTGAAGTCAGGTAGGTTGATTCCTCCAGTTCCATTTTCTTTTCTCAAGATCGCTTTGGCTATTCGAGGTTTTTTGCATTTCCATACAAATTGTGAAATTATTTGTTCTAGCTCTGTGAAGAATACTGTTGGTAGCTTGATAGGGATTGCATTGAATCTATAAATTGCTTTGGGTAGTATACTCATTTTCACTATATTGATTCTTCCAATCCATGAACATGGTATATTTCTCCATCTATTAGTGTCCTCTTTGATTTCTTTCACCAGTGTTTTATAGTTTTCTATATATAGGTCTTTAGTTTCTTTAGGTAGATATATTCCTAAGTATTTTATTCTTTTCGTTGCAATGGTGAATGGAATTGTTTCCTTAATTTCTCTTTCTGTTTTCTCATTATTAGTGTATAGGAATGCAAGGGATTTCTGTGTGTTGATTTTATATCCTGCAACTTTACTATAATCATTGATTAGTTCCAGTAATTTTCTGGTGGAGTCTTTAAGGTTTTCTATGTAGAGGATCATGTCATCTGCAAATAGTGAGAGTTTTCCTTCTTCTTTTCCAATTTGATTCCTTTTATTTCTTTTTCTGCTCTGATTGCTGTGGCCAAAACTTCCAAAACTATGTTGAATAGTAATGGTGAAAGTGGGCACCCTTTGTCTTGTTCCTGACTTTAGAGGAAATGCTTTCAATTTTTCACCATTGAGGATAATGTTTGCTGTGGGTTTGTCATATATAGCTTTTATTATGTTGAGGTATGTTCCTTCTATTCCTGCTTTCTGGAGAGTTTTTATCATAAATGGGTGTTGAATTTTGTCAAAGGCTTTCTCTGCATCTATTGAGATAATCATATGGTTTTTGTTTTTCAATTTGTTAATGTGGTGTATTACATTGATTGATTTATGGATATTGAAGAATCCTTGCATCCCTGGGATAAAGCCCACTTGGTCATGGTGTATGATCTTTTTAATGTGTTGTTGATTCTGATTGCTAGAATTTTGTTTAGGATTTTTGCATCTATATTCATCAGTGATATTGGCCTGTAGTTTTCTTTTTTTGTGGCATCTTTGTCAGGTTTTGGTATTAGGGTGATGGTGGCCTCATAGAATGAGTTTGGAAGTTTACCTTCCTCTGCAATTTTCTGGAAGAGTTTGAGCAGGATAGGTGTTAGCTCTTCTCTAAATTTTTGGTAGAATTCAGCTGTGAAGCCGTCTGGACCTGGGCTTTTGTTTGCTGGAAGATTTTTGATTACAGTTTCTATTTCCGTGCTTGTGATGGGTCTGTTAAGGTTTTCTATTTCTTCCTGGTCGAGTTTTGAAAATTTGTACTTTTCTAAGAATTTGTCCATTTCTTCCTCGTTGTCCATTTTATTGGCATATAATTGTTGACAGTAGTCTCTTATGATCCTTTGTATTTCTGTGTTGTCTGTTGTGATCTCTCCATTTTCGTTTCTAATTTTATTGATTTGATTTTTCTCCCTTTGTTTCTTGATGAGTCTGGCTAATGGTTTATCAATTTTATTTATCCTTTCAAAGAACCAGCTTTTTGGCTTTGATTTTTTTGCTATGGTCTCTTTTGTTTCTTTTGCATTTATTTCTGCTCTAATTTTTAAGATTTCTTTCCTTCTACTAACCCTGGGGTTCTTCATTTCTTCCTTTTCTAGTTGCTTTAGGTGTAGAGTTAGGTTATTTATTTGACTTTTTTCTTGTTTCTTGAGGTGTGCCTGTATTGCTATGAACTTTCCCCTTAGGACTGCTTTTACTGTGTCCCACAGGTTTTGGGTTGTTGTGTTTTCATTTTCATTTGTTTCTATGCAAATTTTGATTTCTTTTTTGATTTCTTCTGTGATTTGTTGGTTATTCAGCAGGGTGTTGTTCATCCTCCATATGTTGGAATTTTTAATAGTTTTTCTCCTGTAATTGAGATCTAATCTTACTGCATTGTGGTCAGAAAAGATGCTTGGAATGATTTCTATTTTTTTGAATTTACCAAGGCTAGCTTTATGGCCCAGGATGTGATCTATCCTGGAGAAGGTTCCCATGCGCTTGAGAAAAAGGTGAAATTCATTGTTTTGGGATGAAATGTCCTATAGATATCAATTAGGTCTAACTGGTGTATTGTATCGTTTAAAGTTTGTGTTTCCTTGTTAATTTTCTGTTTAGTTGATCTATCCATAGGTGTGAGTGGGGTATTAAAGTCTCCCACTATTATTGTGTTATTGTTAATTTCTCCTTTCATACTTGTTAGCATTTGTCTTACATACTGTGGTGCTCCCGTGTTGGGTGCATATATATTTATAATTGTTATATCTTCTTCTTGGATTGATCCTTTGATCATTATGTAGTGACCTTCTTTGTCTCTTTTCACAGCCTTTGTTTTAAAGTCTATTTTATCTGATATGAGTATTGCTACTCCTGCTTTCTTTTGGTCCCTATTTGCATGGAAAATCTTTTTCCAGCCCTTCACTTTCAGTCTGTATGTGTCCCTGTTTTGAGGTGGGTCTCCTGTAGACAACATATGTAGGGTCTTGTTTTGTATCCATTCAGCCAGTCTTTTGTTTTGGTTGGGGCATTCAACCCATTTACGTTTAAGGTAATTACTGATAAGTATGATCCTGTTGCCATTTACTTTATTGTTTGGGGTTTAAATTTATACACCATTTTTGTGTTTCCTGTCTAGAGAATATCCTTTAGTATTTGTTGGAGAGCTGGTTTGGTGGTGCAGAATTCTCTCAGCTTTTGCTTGTCTGAGAAGCTTTTGATTTCTCCTTCATACTTGAATGAGATCCTTGCTGGGTACAATAATCTGGGCTGTAGGTTATTTTCTTTCATCATTTTAAGTATGTCTTGCCATTCCCTCCTGGCTTGAAGAGTTTCTATTGAAAGATCAGCTGTTATCCTTATGGGAATTCCCTTGTGTGTTATTTGTTGTTTTTCCCTTGCTGCTTTTAATATTTGTTCTTTGTGTTTGATCTTTGTTAATTTGATTAATATGTGTCTTGGGGTGTTTCGCCTTGGGTTTATCCTGTTTGGGATTCTCTGGGTTTCTTGGACTTGGGTGATTATTTCCTTCCCCAGTTTAGGGAAGTTTTCAACTATTATCTCCTCAAGTATTTTCTCATGGTCTTTCTTTTTGTCTTCTTCTTCTGGAACCCCTATGATTCGAATATTGTAGCGTTTAATACTGTCCTGGAGGTCTCTGAGATTGTCCTCATTTCTTTTAATTCGTTTTTCTTTTATTCTCTCTGATTCATTTATTTCTACCATTCTATCTTCTAATTCACTAATCCTATCTTCTGCCTCTGTTATTCTACTATTTGTTGCCTCCAGAGTGTTTTTAATTTCATTTATTGCATTATTCATTATATATTGACTCTTTTTTATTTCTTCTAGGTCCTTGTTAAACCTTTCTTGCATCTTCTCAATCCTTGTCTCCAAGCTATTTATCTGTGATTCCATTTTAATTTCAAGATTTTGGATCAATTTCACTATCATTATTCAGAATTCTTTATCAGGTAGATTCCCTATCTCTTCCTCTTTTGTTTGGTTTGGTGGGCATTTATCCTGTTCCTTTATCTGCTGGCTATTCCTCTGTCTCTTCATCTTGTTTAAATTGCTGAGTTTGGGGTGTCCTTTCTGTATTCTGGCAGTTTGTGGAGTTCTCTTTATTGTGGCTTTTCCTCGCTGTGTGTGGGTTTGTACAGGTGGCTTGTCAAGGTTTCCTGGTTAGGGAAGCTTGTGTCGGTGTTCTGATGGGTGGAGCTGTATTTATTCTCTTTGTTCAGTCGCGCTCCTTTCGAAGAGTTGGATTGCTTTTCTGGGTGCCTGATGTCCTCTGCCAGCATTCAGAAGTTGTTTTGTGGAATTTACTCGACGTTTAAATGCTCTTTTGATGAATTTGTGGGGGAGAAAGTGTTCTCCCCGTCCTACTCCTCTGCCATCTTGGCTCCTCCCCCTGGATCTTAAATTCTTGATGCTAATAGAAAGAAAACTCGTCATGAATAAGCAGTAGTTCTTCTCCACCCAAGCTTACCCTTTGCACTTTCTTTGAGTTAAAAAATAATCATCTGTCTATCCCTATTTATCTATCTGCATATATATGCTTGTGTGTATATGTATATTCATATAGTGTGTGTGTGGAGAAGGCAATGGCACCCCACTCCAGTACTCTTGCCTGGAAAATTCCATGGATGGAGGAGCCTGATGGGCTGTAGTCCATGGGATCGCTAAGAGTCGGACACGACTGAGCGACTTCCCTTTCACTTTTCACTTTCCTGCATTGGAGAAGGAAATGGCAACCCACTTCACTATTCTTGCCTGGAGAATCCCAGGGACGGCGGAGCATGGTGGGCTGCCGTCTATGGGGTCTCACAGAGTTGGACACGACTGAAGTGGCTTAGCAGTATAGTGTGTGTGTGTGTGTGTGTGTGTGTGTGTGTGTGTATGTCAGTTGTGTCCAACTCTTTTGCAATCCCATAGACTGTAGCCTGCTAGTCGCCTCTGTCCATGGAATTTTCCAGACAGGAATACTGGGAAGGGCATTGCCATTTTCTTCTCCAGGGGATATTCCTGACCCAGGGATCCAACCCCTGTCTCTTGTGTCTCCTGCATCAGCAGGCAGATATTTTTTTTTTTTCCCATTGTACCACCTGGGAAGCTCATTTATATAGAGAGAATACACATTCTAGTCTCTTCCCAAATATCATTGGGAATATTTGAACTTTTGAGTTGCATGATTTTTTGTGAGGATGTTTTTTAAGACAGAAGCATAGTGCATCATAGAGCTTCATGGTGTGTTAGAGAATTGGAAGTTATTAATGGCCTCAGATTCCATTTAGATTTGTGAGAAACCCAATGACATTTGGGAAGAGACTAGGATGTATAGGGCACCAGCCTTGTGTCTGGTGAAGTGCCAAGTGTTTTATATACCATGTCTTACATATTTACTCTGCCACCGGCCTAAAGAAACAGATATTATCATCCTCATTTTCCATATGAGGAAATTGAAGCTCAAAGTGAATAAGCAATATCTTTAAGGAATCAGAGCTGGCAAGTGACAGATCTGGGTGTCGGGTGTGTCTGACTCTACATTGGCATTCTTTGTACCATACCATGTAGCTTCTCCACAGTGGTGCTAATTATTAAGACGGGTAGTTTCTTTTTAATAAAAGGGCTATATTTCAAAACTCTTTTCATAGCACTCATGCCCTCATGAACAGTATTCTTTAGACCAGCTACCACAAATTTTTCTATAGGAAATGATCTGGTTCTGCACTGTCTGCTCTATCATGTCTAACTTACTGATTTTTCTCTGACAAAAATAATTCATCTTACTTTTTTTTTTTACTATCAGACTGCTGAACTGGGCTAAGTTGTGGACGTGTTCTTCCCAGTGTGTTGTCTTGCTGTTAATTACTTGTTCACTCTCCTTCCCCTCTTTGCTTCCTCCTTTATTTCCTGTATTCAGCCTACTTTGTTGCCAGATATTTTTAAAGGCTGGAGAAAGAAATGGCAACCCAATCCAGTATTCTTGCCTGGGAAATCCCATGGACAGAGGAGCCTGGTGGGCTATAGTCCATGGTTTCACAAAGAGTCAAACACAACTCAGCGACTAAACAACAACAACAACAAAAACCCTAAAGCTGGGAATGTGCTTGGTACATTTGATGGTCAGTAAGCGACTTAGCAGCAGCAGCAGAAGTGGACTGGTGATGGGCAGGGAGGCCTGGCGTGCTGCAGTCCATGGGGTCAGAGTCAGACATGTCTGAGCAACTGAACTGAACTGAACTGAACTGAAGGGGACTGGTGTGCATAGACCAGGATAAGTAAGAGGGGTGTATTAGGAGATGTAGAAGAGAGAGGGGCTCTGAAGCCTGTGGGTGTAGGGCTTTGTAGGCTACAATAGGGACTGGAATTTTACTCCAGGAGTGGTAGAAATCCATGGAATGAGTGCAACAGAGGAGTCATGTGATCTGGTGGAGGCCTGAAAAGGGCTACTGTGAAACAGATGGTTACAGGGCATGAGTGTGTCAGTGAGACCAGTGGGGAGGTTGTAGAATGAATTTTCGGGCCTGAATGAAGGAAGGCTATGCAGACTCTCCAATGACACCAGGCTTGGCAGAAATGCTGGCTTATGATTTGGGTGACAGCATAAGTTTTCAGAAAAGTTGCAGCATCCTCATACGATGGGTGGAAATGGACATGGTCCTTTGTAAGCCTGACCTCAAGTTCTCACAATCACCTGTTCCAGAATTCTCGGGGAAGACCTAGTGCTTTTGTTTGACCTCAAGGTTCACCGTGAGCCAACAGTGAACTAGAGCTTCCAAAAAGATTTAGGAGAATACGGGTCAAAGATAAGGAATCTTACACTAAGATCGAGGGAAGTCAGGATTCCACTGGGTCTTAGTGGATGGGTCTTGTCAGCAATACAGGGTTCTGAGTGGGCGCTGATATAGGTGAGTGCAGAAGCCACAGGTTTGCCCTGCAGGCTCAACCACCTCTGCTGATGGGAGAAAAGTCCCTTCTCCCTTGTGGAGATGGATGGATGTAGTCAGTAGCTACACTCCTGTGGGGTCATCTTTTTTTCCCTCTCTGTCCACCAAGTCTCCCTCCCCCATGCTGATACAGAAACAGCTGTGAAAGTGACTAGATGTTAATAATGATATTAATAGATAACATTCTTGTTTGGGTTCTTGCTAAATGCAAGATAATATGGTAAATTAGTGACATGATAATCACATTTAATCCTGAAAACAAACCTATTTGAAAGGTACCATGGTAAGCTTCATGTTATAGATGGGAAAATTTAGGTTTATAAAGGTTAAATAATTTGCCCCAAATCATGGAGTGCTACCCAAGCCCAGCAGAGAACCATAGAAAACACAGGATTCAAACCCAGGCAGTTTGATTCAAGGATCAGAAGTCTTAACCACTGTGTTATCCTGCAAAGCTGGTGGGTGAAATAAAAATATTATTGTTGCAGAAGGAAATGGCAGCCCACTCCAGTATTCTTGCCTGGAGAATCCCATGAATGGAGGAGCCAGACGGGCTACAGTCCATGCAGTCACAAAGAGTTGGACATGACTGAGCATGCACGCACTGTTTCATGTAACCATTATATGGGACAGAATCTGTTAGAATGAAGGTGGCTTATGATGTTTAAATGGAAAAAAAAATTACAAAAAGTAGGTATGATGTGATGACTCAGAGTCTTTTCTATCCTCTGTTATTTGCTTGTTTTCTGTAATGAACATGTTTAATTCTTCCAGTAGGAAAAAGGTCTTTATAAAATGATGAGAAATTGTGTTCCTAAGATCTCATAGAAGCACAAAAAGAAATCTACAATAAAAACATGTATATGAATAATTCCTACCAAAATATTATTGTCATTTCTGCATATATGGGCTAAACAGGGTTTTTTTTATGAGTTGTAATCTATCTTTTATACTTATGAGAAAATCTGTGTTGAGTTTTAAACTACCTCAATTGTAGATTTTGGAGACATAATCCATTCACTAACTGGGAATGGCCATATTTTCTTAAGTCCTGGATTCTATATTTTAGGTGAACAGTGACAAACTATATTTTAACCAGAAGGTGGGTCTTCTGAAGGACAGCTAAAGGAGCTAGAGTAGTTTCAATCTGGAAGGGGAAGACTTTAAAATGCAGCTAAGTTTTCTCATACTAGAGTGGAAAACCATAAGCACTGATATGGCCTCAAGACCGCAGAATAAACTTCTCTTCCTAGATAATCAGATCCTGTCTCCTGACATTAGATCACATTCACAATTAGATGATTCCCAAATGTATATCTCTGTCCAAGACCTCTCCCTAAGCCCCAAATGTGTAAATTCAGTCCACTGAACATATCCACTTAATGTCTATCTAACATGTGTCTCAAACTTAATGCAACAAGTGCAGAGCTCCTGTTTGCACCCACCCCCCCACCCCCTACCCCTGACAGTCTTCCCAGCTCAGTTACTGGCACCACCATCCTTCAAGTTGCTCCAATTCCCAAACCTCACCATTATATTTGTTTCCATTTCTTCCTTTCATTCTTTTTTTTTTTTAAGAATCTCCACATTTAATTATGTTAGCCTGTCCTTTGTTTCTACTTCTCCTCACCTCTCTCCACTACTATTCAGACCTTATCTCTGACTCTTCTCCCTCCGCATCACTTTAGGCACATAACTATGTCAAGTATTTAATCTTCCACCTGCTGGGACCATCCTGCCCCCACACCCAGATATTCTCACTTCCTCTAGGTCTGTGATAAAAGAAATAGTGGATCTCCCAAAATGTCTGCGCCCTAATCTCCAGAACCTGTGAATATGTTTCCTGATATACAGAAGAGACTTAATGGAGGTGGTGAATGTTACGGACCTTGAGATCACAGAGACAATTTAGCTTATCTGGATAGGATTAATATAATCCCATGAGTCTTTCGTTTAAAAAGAAGGGGAAGCAGAAAAGTAGGTCACAGAAACAGGACATGAGAGTCTTGATCTCCTGTTGCTGGCTTTGAAGATTGAGAAAGGAGACCATGAACCAAGGAGTACAGGTGGCTTCTAGAAGCTGCAAACTTTGCCCTTAAATGAGGGTCAGCAAGAAAATGAAGACCAAGTCCTACAACCACAAGGAAACAGAAACGTTTTCTCCCAGTGAACCACCAAAAGGAACCCAGCCCTGCCAATACCATGATTTTAGCGCAGTGAGTTGTTGTTGCTCAGTCGCTAAGTCATGTTCAATTCTTTCTGACCCCATGGATTGTAACCCACCAGGCTCCTCTGTCCTCCAGTATCTCACAGAGTTTACTCAAATTCATGTCCATCATGTCAGTGATGCTATCTAACTGTCTCATCCTTGGCCACCCTCTTCTCCTTTTGCCTTTAATCTTTCCCAGCATCAAGTGGCCAAAGTATTGGAGCTTTGCATCAGGTGCCCAAAGTACTGGAGCTTCAGCATCAGCATCAGTCCTTCCAATGAATATTCAGGGTTGATTTCCTTTAGGATTGACTGGTTTGATCTCCTTGCAGTCCAAGGGACTCTCAAGAGTCTTCTCCAGCACCACAATTTGAAAGCATTAGTTCTTCAGTGCTCAGCCTTCTTTATGGTCCAACTCTCACATCCGTACATGACTACTGGAAAAACCATAGCTTTGATTATATGGACCTTTGTAGGCAAAGTGATGCCTCAGCTTTTTAATATGCTGTCTAGGTTTGTCATAGCTTTCCTTCCAAGGAGCAAGCATCTTTTAGTTTCATGGCTACAGTCACCACCTGCAGCAGTTTTGGAGCTGAAGAAAATAAAACCTCACTGCTTCCATTTTTCCCCTTCTATTTACCATGGGGTAATGGGACCAGATGCCATGATCTTAGTTTTCTTTGAATGTTGAGTTTTAAGCCAACTTTTTTACTCTCCTCTTTCACCTTCATCAAGAGGCTCTTTAGTTCTTCGCTTTCTGCCATTAGAGTGGTATCATCTGCATCAGTTCAGTGCAGTTCAGTTTAGTCGCTCAGTTGTGTCCGACTCTTTGTGACCCCAGTACGTGACTACTGGAAAAACCATAGCTTTGACTAGATGCACCTTTGTCAGCAAAGTGATGTCTTTGCTTCATAGTTAGAAATTTTTTAAATTTTTAATTGGGGAATAATTGCTTTACAGTGTTCATAGTTAGCAATTTTTCATTCCATTTCAGAGCATCTTACAAAGCACCAAGACATTTATTATTTGACAAACTAATACAGTAGGTATCATTTTGTCTTCCGTATTTATTAATGAAGATACTGTGGCTCAAAGAAACTTAGAGATTTGCCCAAGTTAGGAAGTAGTGCAGATAAAATTCATTTATCTATTTTCCTTCTTTCAAAGCAGGTCATAAAATAAAATAATAAGATTCACGTAGCATCTATCTTTGGAGAAGGCAATGGCACCCCACTCCAGTACTCTTGCCTGGAAAATCCCATGGATGGAGGAGCCTGGTAGGCTGCAGACCATGGGGTCACTGAGAGTCGGACACGACTGAGTGACTTCACTTTCACTTTTCACTTTCATCCACTGGAGAAGGAAATGGCAACCCACTCCAGTGTCCTTGCCTGGAGAATCCCAGGGACGGGGAAGCCTGGTGGGCTGCCATCTATGGGGTTGCACAGAGTCAGACACGACTAAAGCGACTTAGCAGCAGCAGCAGCAACAGCAGCATCTATCTTCCAGAATGCTTAATTGTTTAACCTAATATGCCATATAAAATTTATTGCCAGAACAATTCAGGTAAGCAAAGAACTAGCAGCATTCACATTTTATAGGAAATCTAAGTTAAAGTTATATGATATTGAAACTAATGAAAAACTATGTTAACCAATCAATATGTATGACCTAATGCATTTGAGTGCATTTTTTCCTTCATCCTAAATTGATTGATTGGGTTTGTGTCATAGATGTGGCTGAAGAGGAAAAGAAAAATGAAGACTTTTCATAATCAAGTAATCAGTCAGGGAGCTGCAGCTAAAATCAGTCAGTGGTAGGGTTTACACTGAAAACCTGTAATTCTGTAAATATTAATAAACTCAAGAGAATCTTTCCTTTATAACCAGAGAGATGTAAAACAGAAACATTTAGCAGAGATTATGTCATTTTTAGGTTATCTGAAAGTACTTCATATAGACAGAAAAAATTTCAACACTTCATAAACATGTAAAAGGAAAAATAAAATGTCTATAAATGTCTATAAATGACCTTCTAGAACCAGAAGTTAGTTGAAAAGTTACTAATTTAAGCAATGTTACTGTAAGTATTAATAATGTATCTGAATCTCCATTTCTTGGTGTCTTGGAAAATCTCTGTGTCCCTGATAATCTCTTAGAAATATGAATTGATTCCACTCCTGTATTAAACTCTCCTCTACTCCATTTTCACTATGTATATGATTTTAATTTCATAATTAAAATCAACTTTATGACTTTGTATTTGTTACTGTGTAACTTGAGCAACTTTCATTCACCAGCTTTTAAGCAGCATGCTTTGACTGTCAATTATGTAAGATGGAAAGATGTGGACCCTGTTTACTTGCTTTACATCCCGTTCCTTCCCCATTCATCTCTTGTTTTCTGCTAGTTATGACATTAGTTTTTACACAAAAAATATTTGCAGTCTGTTCTGTAAAAATAATTGTCTTCTCTGTTGTATAGATTGATTACAAAAGCTGAGTACAATAATTAATGTTCCCATATGATAATTATATGTGTGTGTGTACAGATATTTATTTATGTTTTCACCATGTAATCAAGCTTTTGGAATTGTAAAGAAGGAAAGGAAGCCTTATAAATTGTTAACCTGTACTGCTCAGTGGAGAATGTTTCAAGCATTGCTTCAAATGGACAATCTTGTTCAGGTTTTTTTGTGTTTTTTTTTTTTTTGTGGACCATTTTTAAAGTCTTTATTGAATTTGTCACAATATTGTTTCTGTCTTATGTTTTGGTTTTTTGCTGTGAGGCATGTAAGATCTTAGCTCCCCAACCAGGGTAACCCTCACCCCCAGCATTGGAAGGTGAAGTCTTAATCTCTGGACCTCCAGGGAAATCCTGACATTCTTAATTCTCTAAACTGTTTCAGATCGTGTTGCATTTATTTTGCTTTATATTTGGAACTGTACATTGTATACAGTTTTGTTTAGTTGGTTTTCTTGAAATTCTTAAGCACTTTTTTTTTCTTAACAGAGAAAGGTGAATGCTTTGATGCTATCACTAAAATCTCATTAATGATAATAGGTATTAATCATACCCATTTTGTTCTTGAAAGCATTCTTCTTGGAACCCTTTGGCTTCTTACTCTAATTTGAATACTTTTTAGGCTGCATAATTGGTATTTTAAGATTCCCCAATATCTGCATATTGTTTCTAGATTTCCACCGTTTCTTGGCTGCTTTTTTGAATTCTTTTTTGAAAAAATCTTCAAAGAGAATTTCATAAACATAAACATAGTACATAAAATATTCTCTCTCCTGCATGTCTGAGACAAGCACCTTCCCATCTTCCTGGTGGAAAATTTGCCTAGTATGTATATATATAAAGAAAAGTCATTTTGAAGCTGATAGTGTATCTTTATGTGTATTCTTAGTATAATGCTTTAGTATATCCTTATTATAATGCATTAGTGATCCAAACTACTTGGAGGACTGGACTTAAAACTTTAATTTTATATAGAGTTTCCAACTTTATTTGTAAAGCACCTAAAAGTTATTTATTAGACACTTTTAGGTATGAAAACTTTTCTTTTCTTTGGTTGAAAATAAATGACTATGAAAGATACGAGCTTCTGAAGACAGAGATCATTCAACCTAGAATATAAGTTAAGTCCTTCTTTAGCTTAAGTTTATTTTGTTTTTTTAGATACATTCCTGAAAAAACTGGGTGTAAACCAAATTATAAAATATTTTATCATTAATTTACAGTTTAACTTCAGAGATGTTATCAAACTGCGGGAAAAAAAAAAAAACTGACTCTAATGTGTAGTCAAAACCGCACTTACAAATTGAAATCTTCTCTTTAAAGTAGTATTTATTTTTCTTTTCAATTGGAAGTCTAAGGACTTAATAATGTTCTTAGGACTGTGGCCAGAATAGTCACATGAACAGTATAGTTTCTGTTTTTTAAACAAACTTAAATGAAAATCTTAATATGTTTATTTAGTTACATGAAGCTTCCCTTGCTTTATACAGGGGAATTTCTAGACATCTCTGAAGGCAAGGATATCTCCAAGAGTAGAGGGCTAGATGGATAGGTCAGGTCTCTATGTGATTTTACGTAAGACAGTTGGAATGGAAACTTATGCTACTATAAACCCTGGGCAAAATATTCCCAATTTGTTCTCATTTCCTCATCATACTGCCAAAGTGACTGGTAGCCAGTGTTGGTCAGAATGAGCCAGGCATTCCATATCCTTTTGGTAACTTAGTAGGGTAACTTAGTACATTTGAGGGGGATGAATTTGGTAACATTTTTGGTAATTTATCTTCTGTATGTATGTGTGTAAGTTCATACGCAGGAACAAGAATGAGATGTGTATGTCTATACACATACATTAACATTAACATATATAAATATATGTAGGTATATGTAGACATAAATAAATATATATGTACATATTTATATAAATGTATATAAATGTATTAAAATATACAGTGAAAAATACTCCAGTAACTTAATATTCACCTTGATTAGGGTCCTCATTAAATAAACTGTGGTAACAACATACATGGTAGTACTATGTAGCCATTAAAGAATGAAGTATGTCAAAATGTGCTCATTAATGAAGGTGTCTATGTATTAAGTAAATAAAGTAAAGAATAAAAGTAGTAGAAAAAACAAAAGTAGTAGAACTATATGCTCTAGCTACAGTCGTATTAAGAAAATAACATATTTTATATGTACATAAAGAGTCAATATGAGTATAGACAATTTCTGAAAGGCAACAAGTAGCTTAAACAGATCCAAATAAGAAACTTAATATGGTTTTATCCAAGTCTCTTATGTATTAAACATGCTTTTCAGTTTATTTCCTTTGGACTTTTGAAAAGTCTTCCTTGTAAGCATATGTTTTTGTAGCAAAACCATACACACTGAGTTTGGGGGCAGCAATGTAAGGAGATTGACTGAGGAGGCGGTATGGACACAGATCCTGGCAGGAGAAGGATTTTTTTCTACTCTGCAGAATTGTTTGCTTTCTACATAGATCAGTGTTTGTTTGAGAGGAGCACAGGCTGTAGTTAGGGGTGAATTCCTCACGCCAGCATCACCACCACCCTCTCTGCCAGGGGCCCTAGGTTCCTGCAGAGCTGCCTTAGAAGAGACTGTATGGAAGGCATTGTTCCCCCTCCAGAGTATCTCCCCCAGTGAACAAGACTATAAGGGAGCCTGTTCATTGGGCATCAGTATTGTGCAGTGGTTAAGAAGGCAGATTCAGGAACCGAATCACTGAGTTCAAAATGTAGCTACCATAGGCAAGGTACTTAACTCATGCCTCAGTTTCCTTGCCAGTAAAATGGGGATCATACTACCTATCCCGTGGTGGGTTGTTGTGAAAATTAAATGAGTGATTGTCATGATAAAGGAGCTTGGAGCAGTGCCTGCATATAAGAATTATAAAAGTCTTTGTTATTGTTGTTGTTATTATTGGTCTTACTATTTAGGAAAAATTCCTAAACACTTTAAAAATAATGATTAAATTGTACGTTGATTTATGTATGCCACTTTACATAGAACATATTTACGTAACCGAAATATATATGCATTGACTCACAGGGTTGGTTATTTATAGAAACATTTGAAAAATTTGCTCTCAAACTTATCTTTCTTTTCTATGTGATGTCTCTGTTTTCTGGCAGCTTTTCAGGTTTTCTTTCTTACTGGTTTTTAACAATTAGATTATGTTTTGCCTTGGGTTTTTTCCCCCCGTTTCTTGTACTTGGGTCCATTGGTCATCTTGGACTTACAAGTTTATAGTTTCTATCAAATTGGGGAAATTCTTGATCAAGATTTCTTCAAACATATTTGTCTTTCTCTCCAACCTCTTTCCCCACATCTCACCTCTGCTATGAGTACTCTGATTATACATGCACTTTGATGTTTAAAGTTGTCCCATGGTTCACGAATGCTTTGTTGATTTAAGTTGCTACTGCTGGATTTTTAACTTTACTTATCTTTTCTTCTCTAGTGTCTTACCTGCTGCTAATCTCCTCCAGTATATGTATATTTTTATTCACAGACATTTTTTACTCTTCAGTAGGACCCACACCTGTTATCTAAGCCTTGTTTATATCTTCCATGCCTCCACTTAACATAGTCAACCTTTCTTCTAGGTTCTTGAACATAAGAAATTTTCTTATAACAAGTTAATGCTTTAATCTAATTTTATCATCTGTGTCATTTCTGGACTAGTTTCTATTTACTGTTTTTTCTTTTCATTATGAGTTGAAGTTTCTTGCTTCTTTTCGATTAAATGCCAGGCTTTGTACATTTTGGAGAAGGCAGTGGCACCCCACTCCAGTATTCTTGCCTGGAAAATCCCATGGATGGAGGAGCCTGGTAGGCTGCAGTCCATGGGGTCGCTAAGAGTCGGATACGACTGAGCGACTTCACTTTCACTTTTCACTTCATGCATTGGAAAAGGAAATGGCAACCCACTCCAGTGTTCTTGCCTGGAGAATCCCAGGGACGGGAGAGCCTGGTGGGCTGTCGTCTCTGGGGTCGCACAGAGTTGGACACGACTGAAGTGACTTAGCAGCAGCAGTTTGTACATTTTGTCTTGTTGGGTACTGAACGTTTTTATGCTCTCAAAAATATTCTTGAACTTTGTTCTGGCAAGTGGTTAAGTTAGTCAGAAACAGTTTATTCTCTTTAGGTCTTGCTTTTAAGGTTTGTTACTTTGGATTAGAAAAGCTTTTAGCTTACAGTTACTTTAGCTCTACTACTGAGACAGGACTCCTCTGAGCTCTCTAACGAGTGCTCCCCGAATTAAGAGGTTTTCACCTTGGCTTTTGGGAGCAAGAACTGTGCCCTGGTGCCTGTGAGCTCTGAGCACCGGGGTCTCTAATCTCTTCCTGTCCTTGGGTAGTCTGCTCAGCCTCACGTGCTGATGAGGATTCAGCTGAATGCTGGAGGGAGACCTCTGGCAAGTCACAGAAATTCCCTTCATCTGTGGCTCACTCCTCTCCAGAACTGTGCCCCGCAAACCGCCATGGCTTCCTGCCACTCTCTCCTCCCTGTCCCTAATTCAGGCCACCTTGTGGTTATCCTAGGGGTAATCTTAGGAATCACTGTTTCCTATCTCTCGGTGTCATTCATTTCCTCATGTCCAGTGTCTTCATTTCCTCATGTCCAATGTCTTAAGAGCCAGTTCTCCCACTTATTTTGTCCAATTGTATAATTGTTTCTCCTTCTCTGGACTCTCCTTCTCTGGACCTTAAATATGGGGTGGAGGGGGGAGGAACACAAACAAACAATCCTCATCCACCCACTCTGAAATTCCAGAGGCAGCCACATTCAACTCCTGCATACACTTTTTCCTGGTATTTCCTGTCAGATTTTGTACCCTTCACTGCCTCTGTGTTCAGAGAGACCTCTTCTTACCACAGTGTCTAAAACAGCACTCTTGTCCAGCTCTGTGTTATCCTGCTCTATTCTTCACTGCACTTTTGTTTCTCGACTTCACCGTGTTTTTTTTATCTGTTTATGATCTGCCTTCCTCACTGGATCCTATAAAGGAGGTGTGCTCCGTGAAGTCTGGGCTCTTGTTTGTCTTGTTCTCTGCTGAATCCGCGGAGCGTCAAGCGACTCCTGGGCACAGGCACATTGTAGTCCTTCAGTAAATATCTGTTAAATAACTGAACGAACAAATGCCAGATACCGTGCATTCATTCCAAACATCATCTGTGCTGCCCCGACCTTAGAGCTAGATAACAGCTACTAGGAGTTTGCCAGGAAAGGCAAGAGGGAAAATGTTTTCCTGGCAGCAGGGACAACGTGTGTCAGAAACTATTAAGAAAAAAAATAAGTCTGCTGTGGAATTTAGGAACATAAGATTTATTAAATGGACTCCATTTCTTGATTAATATTGTCATGGAAATTCTGATTAAGAAACCTCCTTTCCAAGGTGTTTTCCCATTTAAAAGAAAAACGTCTTAACTGTATTAGGTATATTGTGCATTTAAAAAATAGCAACCTAATAATAATATTAGAATTAAAATTTATCACATACTTTTCTCTGTGTGTCTATGTCTGTTACGTACACCCCAGCCCCTCCCCCGCAAAGTGAAATTTAGTGATTGTGTGAAGTAACTGTGGAACTTGGTAATGAAGCCATCTGGTCGATAGAAGGGGTGACATTCCATGAGGCAGCTGCTGTGTAATGTGTCTTATCTGTGGCCTTCAGGAGGGAGCACCTGAGGGGCAACCTAGTAAGCTGAACCTTTCTGAGTCTTCAGCTTTCTCCTTCTATGGGTTCTTCAGCAAACGTGCCAATTAAAGTGGTGGTTTTTGTGATGAAGCCTCAAGTAACTGAACTCAGAACGTAACTCCATCTATTTCATACAGCTCTGCAGATGGAAAGTACTTTCATTGCTCCCACATTGTCCTGATTTAAGTCTGAGACCTGACTCTAGAAAGGAGACTCTGATTTCTATTAACCAAGCCCCTGAGTTGAAGCTGTGCTTCTTTTGTTTGCATTTCCCAGGGTGATTTTCTCATTGTATTCCTGGCTTTGAAGGGTCTTTGAAGAAGACAGATTTACTTTAGTGAACTAGTAAACAAATTTTTTTTCTAAAAAATAATGTATATATGTCTTGGAGTCTGAAGCATATGCATATGTTTCTTGAAGAAAATATTTTCACTGACTCACCAAAGAAAAAGTATTTTTTAGAGGGATTTCTTGAGGAAAAAAGAACAGTTGGTTAAACTGATAAAAATTGAACACTTATTTAATAAAAGCAGGTTTCTTAAACTGAGTCATGGAACAGAAGATTTTGTTTCTAATTGGAAGAAGTACAAAAATATGAACACATTTTGTTTGATGATGTAATTTCTGGCTTTCCACAACAGTCATATTTACATGTAAGGCAGAAATTTAGAGCCATAGAGAGGTATTTTCATAATGAAGGAGTGTGATCTTGTATCTCATATGCTTAAATAGTTCTTTTTAGGGTTAGCAGAATGTGTTTAACACTCTTTAGTGTCACATGACCTCAACTTTAGTTTTGTTTCCTTCAGAAGGGCAATTGAAATGGGAAATCAGGCTTACTAGGTCATGGAACAATTCTCCTTCATCTTGGTGATGACAGACTTTCCCTCAGCAAAGCAGACAGAACCAAAGACAAACTCTTGGAAATACAGAGCATCTGCTCTTCAGCTCCTGCCGAGCATCCTTCCCCCGCCTACCTTAGTGTTGTGTTCTCATGAGCATTTCACCATATTCCTCATCCCTTGTCCCCAGTCTTGACCCATGACCTAAGAATCAAGAAAGTGTCATGTTAGTGCTTACTAATTAGTGCACCCAGAGAGCCTTTTCGCTGGCCTTTCAACCTCCTGAAGGTGGGAGCACAAGCTGTCACTCGTATCATGCAGGGAAAACGAACCTTTACTACATTTTCCCCATTTTGCAAACAGCAGAATAAGCCCAGCTGAGACTGGAGATGAATATGCAGGTTAGAAAGAAATTAACCTAAAATGTACTACTGTTTGCTTGGTTGTCTTAAAGATGACACAGCACTGCCATCATTGAAATACCCATAATGGGCTGTGATTTCTGGCAGACTGTTTCTGTGGCATCACACTTGTATTTTGATGCCATCCTATGCATTTAGTGAAATTTTAGGAGAGGAGTGTTCTCTGGTTAAAAAGTTAAGGAGCATTTGAAGGCATTTAAGTTGCCGCTATTTTTAAACACATTTGCAGGGTTGCTGTCATTTGTTAGTGAGCATTTGGCTCCAGGGCTCATTAATCAGTGCTGTTGGGCCAGGGTCTCCTGAGCCTTCTGGGTTTTGGGGGATCAGCTACTGTAATTAAAGGGATGAAATATATCATGGTCACAAACTTACCACATCAGACAACTGAGGGTTTGGAACTGGTGGAATTAATCTTTTTTTATTTTTTTCCTTTAGGTGTTTAAGATAGAAGTTCTAATGAATGGAAGAAAACATTTTGTTGAAAAAAGGTACAGCGAATTTCATGCCCTGCACAAAAAGGTAACTTCTCCCCCAGCTCTTCTCTACAGGGCAGGTGGTATAACATTAAGACTGCTTTCTGTGGTTCCTTAGAGCTTTAACAGTTCTGAGAACAGTATGATTTCTTTTATCATGAAGTAAATTTCCTTTTAAAATGAATTGTTCAGTCCTTTCAAAGGTCTGCTTTCTGAGTAGGTGGATTTTCCGTTAAGATCTTTTGCATAAATAGATGTGTGATGGCAAACTGGAGTGTACTATGCTGGGTGTTGTAGGTTCAGAAAGAATAAGACCCAGATCCTATTTTATCCATAAAATATACTTAAAGCTTTACAAAAATGGAGGGGAGTCAAATGATTATTTTACAGAAATAAATTTATCAAAATCAACTTATACTCAAATATATCTGGAAAAGATGACATCTATGTCTCCTGTATTCAAGGACTGTTTGGGGATCATGTAAAGTGGGCTCAAGGCTTTCTTTTGAATTATCAAGGCCATGTTATAAGACTGGTTTTTCAGTTCTCAGAACCATTTTGTTAAAGTCTTTGAGAAAAGAAAGAAGAATGCAAAAGAAATAGCTGAGGTTTTGGAAAAATGGTCAGTGAAACATAGAAGAGAGAATACTTCTTTTTTTCTATCAAATTTTAATATTTCACAGGTTATAAATTATTATTAAAGTGTTAAAATACCTTAATAACTAGAAATATCTCATGAAATTCCCCAGAAAATCACCACATATGAGTTAACACAGTTTTAGCATTTTTCTTTCATATATACATATTCATATCTTTGTATGTGTATATATGTATGTGTGTATATATACTTCCTGTATATGAATATGTATTATTATATACATACACATATATAAAATGTGTGGCACAGTTCAATTTCTTCAAGGTAAGAACTTAGATGGGGGGAGAAAAGCTGGATGGAAAGATAGTATGTTCAGAAATAATCTATGCTTTTATTTATTTTATTATATTTTTATATATTTTTATTTTATTTTATTATGTATTATATATTTTTATTATATATTATATATAATTACATTTTATATATTATATTTTTATTATATATTTTATTATATTTAATCTATGCTTTTAATTTCATTAAGGACAACTTAAATTTTTCTGGGAAATATCAGTGCGTGAATGATGTGGTAGTGGGCTAACTCTGTATTAAAAGCTGTGTAGCATTTCTTTTGCAGCATTTTTTAAAACTTAAAATTTTTATTTTATAATCAGAGTATTGAGTAAAAACTTGAAACAGATGATACTGGGAAGTGAGTAAGCCTCGTTCCCCCCTTGTTTGAGGAGCTATCAGTTATCTGTACACTTTTCCATTAGGATAGCAAGGGATAATTAACACTGAATTTTCTACTTAAAGTTGTGTTACATCCAGGTTTACTTCCGCAAGAAACAGCACAGGCGAAGCACAGACTTAGGCTGGGCATTGCCAGCCGACTTTACAAAAAGCTCCCCCCACCCAAGGGCCTCACAGAGAAACAAATGTGGAGTCTGGGCTTCACTTCCTTCTCAAGGAATTCTGGTTTTGTTCACTTGTTTATTGAGGAAACAGATTCTAGAGAGATTGCTGGGGACCTTATGAAATGTGTCCATACAATGAAATTAAAACCTGAATTCCTCCCCCTCCCCGGCCTCTGATGCAGTAGTCTGGACTCAGCAGCCTGTCACATGCAAGCCTCCTTCCTACCCTGCCAGGTCTCCGTGACCCCAGCACAGCCCAGCTGTCCCCCAAGATACTTGGGGGCCAACTCCACACGAGGCACAGCTGGGTGACTGCCAATTAGGCCCGCCCTGAGCAAGAGGCTGCCCATGCTGCTTATCAGTGGAGAGTCGCTCATGCTCTCTTCTCTATTACGATTTATTTTCTTCTACAGAAGAGGACCCTCTCCCCAGTGATTATAGGCAAGGTCTTAGATTCTCAGAGTCAGAAAAAAATTCCTAGACTTCCTAGGATGCTTCTCTCAACTTCTGTAGTTCTGTTAATAATTTGAGCTATTCTTGAAATTATATCATCAAGACGATTAGAATTAAGAGAAAATAGAAATTCTCAAATCTCTCAATTTTGCATGTTTTTAGCAGCCTCGTTAAAACATGATTACAGGGATTTGGAGAAAAAAATAACATTGTGCAGCAGAGTTTTTTAGTGGGGAGACACTGAATCGTATGTTTTATAGAGCAGAAAGTGGCTGTTAGAAGTCCTCTTTATTTGTCCCATTTTAATTGTATTAGATTTGGCAAAAAAGTAACTAAAAAGCAATGAAGTGCAAATAAAGACAGGGTGTAAAAATAAATATAAATCTGTAATCCTGACTGTAAAGTTGTTTGTTAAGGAGGATTGACATGGGCAAAAATTTAATCAGAATACACAAGCTTTACTGATTATTGCTGCCATGTTGTACAATTTTATCCTTTTATTAGAATTTTGGTACTCCGGTTTCCATGTTTGAATTTTGTTGTGTGCTTTGAATGTTCTGTTTTTACATAAAATACTTTCTCTTTTAATCAATTATTTTTTTTTTTTGAACATTCAATTATTTCTGCAATGGGTGCAGTTTGCTCTGTTGCCAATGTCCTGGTTTCTCTCACACTGTACTTTGTATTTCTCACTTATTAAAAGTTTTTAGCCAATGTTCCCAAATTAATTCTAAAATCATATATGAACTATTAATAAGTGCTTTGTACCTTTAAAATAATAGATGCTTGGTTCATATCCATTTACCACAAACACACAACAATGCCTTCTGGCTTACTGTCAGGCCCACTTAGAGCCAAACTAAAACCGTTACTCATTTGACAGTTTATCTAATTATCTGAAGATGATTATTATAGTTCTCTCAAGCTCATAGTTTTCTATAATTATTATTATCCTTCTCTCAAAACATTCTCATCCTCTACATTTTCTTAGGATTTCTTTCTAATTTTTTGAAAAAGTCAGGAGGTTTTTTTTTTCTTTCCTATGTGCTTTATTTTCCTCCCGTCAAGTAAGCTGAGTTTTTTTAGATAATAAAGCTAAGTCTTGCAGAAAGTTTGGAGGTGGGGGAAATAAACCATTGTTACTCACATATATTTCTACTGTGCTGCTATAATTACTGTTTTCCTTTCTTCCTTGTCTTGCAGTTTTTTTAATTTTATTTTATTTTTATTTGGAGGATAATTATTTACTTTATTGTGTTGGCTTCTGCCATTCATCAGCATGAATCACCCATAGGTATACATATGTCCCCTCCCTCTGGAACCTCCCTCCCACCTCATCCCCCTCCCACCCCTCTAGCTTGTTACAGAGCACCAGCTTTGGGTTCTCTGTGTCACACAGCAAATTCCCACTAGCTATCTACTTTACATACAGTTATGAATGTGTTTAAATGCTATTCTCTCGAATTATCTCACCTCTCCCACCCCACTGTCTCCAAAAGTCTGTTCTGTATGTCTGCATCTCCATTGCTGCCCTGTAAATAGGGTCATCAGTACCATCTTTCTAGATTCCATATGTATGCATTAATATATGATATTTGTCTTTCTCTAACTTCACTTTGTGTAATAGGCTCTAGGTTCATCCATCTCATTAGAACCAACTCAAACACATTCCTTTTTATAGCTGAGTAATATTCCATTGTGTATACATACCACAACTTCTTTATGCATTCATCTGTCAGTGGACATCTGGGTTGCTTACAAGTCCTAGCTATTGTACATAGTGCTGCAGTGAACTTTGAGGTACACGTGTCTTTTTCAGTTATGGCTTCCTCAGGGTATATGCCTAGTATTGGGATTGCTGGGTCATATTGTAGTTTTATTCCTAGTTTTTTAAGGAATCTCCTTACTGTTCCCAATTTCTTGCATTTTCTAATGGAACAAATGCTACTGTGTTGCAGGATTCCCTCATGGTGATAATATGCTATAAAAACTTAAGTGTAGAATTTCTGGTGGCAGAATGTTTCTGAACCTGCCTTTACCTTGGAGCAAGTTGAGTGCCTCCATTTTCCTAATTTTAATATGGGAACAATGAAAGTGCTAACTGCATAGGATTGTTTTACAGACTAAATGAAATCGTGTGCATCACATGGTCAACTTCTGATGATTGATATTCCTCGTTACATATAGTTTTTTTTTCCTCCCGTATCCAAAACGATTTCAAGCTAGAGTACAAAAGGAGCATTCTCTGTCAAAGAGTATGACTATTTTTACAGCTTTGGCTATGTATTGCCAAATTATTTTTTTACAAAATGATTTTAGCTGGTTTATAATGCAACCAGCAAGCATGAACTTACCTCATCAGCTTTGAATATTAGCCCCCCTACCATGGTATTTGTTTACTTAGCAAGCAATATGTGTTGCCTTGTTGCTGTTTTAATTGGTATTTCTTACATTTATGATTGTAGTCCCTCTTTTTGGAATTCCATTTATGTGCTTACCCATTTATCCACTAGGGCCTCCGTTGTTTTTGCTTGTTACTTTGCATAGCCTATTAATAAAATATTAGTCACTTGATGAAACTACTTTTCACTATGGGCTTTTTTATTTTGGCTATAATGTCTTAAATTATAAAAGTTTAACATTTTTATGATCTCAAATATATGTCTATTTTCGCTCTTTCAGATTTTATGTAAGATTGGTTTTTCTTCCAGCACTCTGGAAGAATTCGATTTCACTTTCTTTTAATTTTTCTTGATTGGTTAATTTTTTAAACTATGAATTTTGGATGACTTGAATCCAAACAAATGTTTATTAAATTGCAGATTCCTGGGCACCACCAGGCATGCTGAATTGAATCTCTGTGATGGAGCCCAGAAATCTGCATTAAACCAGCATCCCAGATGACCTTCATGCTCAATGAAGCTTGAGAATTCCTATTGTGTGGTTCCGTTTTTAAAGGCATCTCTTAGACATAACCCTCCCTATATTACCCCCATCACACAGACTGAAGCCACAAGGTTTGAAACCTTGAAAGTCTTTCCTACCTTTCTCTTCTCTTTCATTTCCAGAGTGTCAACAAGCCTATTGATTCATTCTTCCAAACTAATATAATATGTGCCATTTAACTTTTCATTTTCTGCTCTTATCGTCTCAATTCAGTGTCTTGTTACTTCATGTCTTTCTTAACTGTTTCAGATCCTTTTCCTTTTATTCATCCTCTGGTACAGATAATCTTCCTAAAGCACTGTTTTCATCTTCATTTTTTAGCTCAAAAACATTGAAATGTGCCTGTATTATCTACCAACTCGATGAAACGCACATTGACTTTCAAAACCAGAAATCTTAAACTGTGCGTTAGTTTTCTGTTACTGTTGTACCAAATCATCACAAACTTAGTGGCTTAAGACATTTGTTATTTCACTTTGAATGTGTCAGTAGGGGTTTGTTTGTTCTGGGGGGCTCTAGAACAGAATCCATTTCCTTGCCTTTTCCAGCCTCTAGAAAAGCCTTTTCATGGCCTTCTTCTGTCTTCAAAGTCAGAAAGCACATCTTCTGTTTCCATTGTCACATTTCCTGTTATCACATCTCCTCTCCTGACCTAGACACTTCTGCCTCCCCCTTGAGATTACATCTGGGCTACCTGGATGTGCTTAGTTGCCCAGTTGTGTCTGACTCTTTGCGACCCCGTGGATTGTAGCCCTCCAGGCTCCTCTGTCCATGGGATTGTCCAGGCAAGAATACTGGAGTGGGTAGCCATTCCCTTTCTCCGGGGAATCTTCCTGACCCAGGGGTTGAACCTGCATCTCCTGCATTGGCAGGTAGATTCCTTACCTGCTGAGCCATCAGGGAAGCCCAGTCTTCCCATCTGTAAGTACTTGTTTTAATCACACCTGTAAGGTAATATATTTAGAGGTTCTAGGGATTAGGACATGGACATCTTTGGGAAGACCAGGATTCTATCTACCATATACCCCTTTACTGGCCAGCTGTATTGCTCACTGCTTCTCCTAAGAAAATGGTAGTGGCAGCCAAGCCAGTCTTCCCCATCAACGCAGTATATGAAGATCACTGCCTCTCTGACTTTGCCATACTGCTTTCTCTCTGTGTTCTCATCTGTTTAAATAAAACTGAAACATTTCAGGTTCTTCTTCAAGGTGAGTTTCTTTTATTCCTGAATCTCTCTGTCCTTGGAACTCCTTTCCCTTTTAGAATAGAGATTTCTACTTAAATTAAAAACGGCTATGAGATAATTTAGACTTTTTTGTTGTGTTAGTCACTCAGTCATGTCTGATTCTTTCTGACCCCATGGACTACAACCTACCAGGATCCTCTGTCCATGGAATTTTCCAGGAAGGAATACTGGAATGAGTAGCCATTCCTTTCTCCAGGAGATCTCTCTGACCCAGGGATTGAACCCAGGTCTCCTGCAGTGCAAACAGATTCTTTACTATCTGAGCCACCAGGGACGTCCCAATTAAAATTTAGTTATCCCTAAGTTTTATCTAACTAAAAGATACATTTTTAAAACTAAGAACTGTGTCCTTAACTAGACTATCCAGGTGATCATTTTATATTGCATAGAAATATCCAGTCAGTACTAGGAACTAAGATAGTGTTTGTAGCTGAATTATACTTCAAAAACAAACTCATAGAAAAGAAGTCAAATTTGTGGTTACCAGAGGTGGGGGTGGGTGCAAGGTCAGGGAGTGTGTTGGGGGAAATAGAATTGGATTAAGGTAGTCAAAAGAAACAAACTTCCAGTTATAAAATAAATAAGTACTAGGGATATAATGTACATTATGATAAATATAATCAATACTGCTTACATTATATATGAACATTGTTAAGAGATTAAATCCTAAGAGTTCCATCACAAGGAAAAATATTTTTTTATTTCTTTAATTTTATATCTATATTAGATGATAGATAGTCACTGAACTTATTGTGGCAACCATTTCATGATGTAGGTAAGTAAAATCATTGTACTGTACACCCTAAACTTACATAGTGCTATATGTCACTAAAATCTCAAAGAAAACTAGAAGGAACAAAATGAATGAATAAATAAAAATAGGAACCATGTCTTTTATATATTCCTCACTGTTAGTGTTGGGCACATATTAGGCATTAATTAAGTATTTGGCAAATGAGATATTTGGAGAACATTATGCATTTTTATGAATTACTGGAGAAATATTTGGTCAACAAGAACAGTTTTTATTGTGGGAGTTTAGTTTACGGTAAGTCTAACCACTTCCCTGGTGGCTCAGATGGTAAAGCGTCTACCTACAATGTGAGAGACCCAGGTTCAGTCCCTGGGTCGGGAAGATCTGCTGGAGAAGGCAATGGCAACCCACTCCAGTGCTCTTGCCCAGAAAATCCCATGAACGGAGGAGCCTGGCAGGCTACAGTCCATGGAGTCACGAAGAGTCGGACACGACTGAGCAAGTTCCTTTCACTTTCGCTTAACCCCAGGTTACACTTGCCTCTGTTCTATAGGTCTGCTAGTCCTGGGTGGGAAAGCACAACCACCACACTGAACCCAAAACAGACCCCCACCCTGTTCTTCTCTGGTCACTCTTAGCATGCATGTGCATGCTCAGTTGCTCAGTCGTGTCCGACTCTTAGTGACCCCGTGGACTGTAGCTCTCCAGGCTCCTCTGTCCATGGGATTTCCCAGGCAAGAATACTGGAGTGGGTCGCCATGCCCTCCTCCAGGGGATCTTCCTGACCCAGGGATCGAATCCACATCTCCAGCATGGCAGGTGGATTCTTTACCACTGTGCCACCTGGGAAGGTACCCTCTTAGCATAATATCTTAAAACAAAAGTTGTAGGGTTCTCTCCTTACGGCTCAGACCCAGGCTGTGACAGGGTAAGACAAGAGCCTTCTCCACGCTCCCCCTAGCCCAGGCTCTGCCCCTCTGCAGCCAAGGTGTTTGCACTGTCAGTGTTGGGTCCTCGAAAGCAGCTCTGCCTTCCTTGGCCCAAATCCTCGGTGTGGAGAGTAAACATCCCCGCCTGGCAAACTGCTAGACACAGTTCGCGTGGCCTTCCCAGCTGTTTCCTGTCCATTGTCAACCAGCCTTTAATTCACAAATGCATGATACTGGATGCTTGGGGCTGGTGCACTGGGATGACCCGGAGGGATGGTATGGGGAGGGAGGAGGGAGGAGAGTTCAGGATGGGGAACACATGTATACCTGTGGCGGATTCATTTTGATATTTGGCAAAACCAATACAATAGTATAAAGTTTAAAAATTAAATTAAATTAAATTTAAAAAAATAAAAATAAATAAATAAATAAAATAAAAGTGACAAATGACCTCAAGTTCTTTTAGGGAAAAAAAAAAAAAAAGGGTTTCCAGGAAATCTGGTGCTGGTTCCTTCCTAAATGAACAAGTTCTTGTGCCTGCCTACTTTTGGCTTGTGTAGACTATTGCCTTCTCATATTTAATTTAACAAAGTCCATGATTCAGAAGGACCAAAAAAACTGCCATATGGGGTTAAACTGGGGGTGTAGCACCTTGTGAACTGTCCTTCAAGGGAACCCTGAGACGATAGGATGACAACATGGAGTAAAAGACTGAATGCCCACCCCCTACCCACCAAGAAATGTTCCCCACTTCTTTCTCTAACATTTTTTTCCTTTTCATCATTTTATTCCCATGCTTGGGGAAAGTATTTCTGTTCCTTTTGGTGGAAAATGGTTGCTATCACCAGTGTACATATGGCAGGTCTTTGTGGGGTAAGTTCTGTGTAAAGTCCTTTAACAGTATGAAAAGGGAAGGGAGTGGTCCTGCCAGGCAGAGGGGGATTGTGTTTGTGGCATCGTGGAATCTGGTTGCTATCTGTGGGGATCAGAAAGGCGGTTGGTCTGGACATAGCCTGGCCTGGACAGTTAATCATCGGATGGAGCTGCAGAAGAGTGTTTTTCTTGTAAGCAGCTGAGCCCTCCTGGAAACATATTGTCTTGGGTTTGTCTCTCCTCATCTCGAGCCATTCATTACTCACCTACAAATGCTGTCACTGAGCCCAGCAACTACGATGATCGGCTTCCTCAGTACTTCTGACATAAATAAAAAGGGAAAATCTTTTCAGTACTATATCCTCAAGATTTTTTTTTTTAAGAAGGAGAGAGAGAGACAGATAATGGAGTTGATTTTCTATTCTGAAACATAAGAAATGTTGTGGTTCAGTTGTGTTAAAGGAAATTTCTTCATGTTTAAAGTAAAACTTAAGAAGCTTATTACCACAGGATAATTAGCATTTTTTGGCTTTGTTCTTGTTTGAGAAATGCCTCAGATAGTGTAGTGATGAGGTATATGTTTATTCCCTTACAGATATTCATCAGTTATTCCTTTCATCCCACCCAGGACTGAATCAGTCTCATCAATAAATGAATATGTTATAATATTTCCCATTGAACATAATAGAACCCACTTTGACTCCATGCTTCCCTGCTATGTTCACTGCCTTGCTGTCCTCTCTCAGTATGATTCCTGGGAAGAGGAGTCTCTGCCTTCCTGCTTACTGTTGTTTCTGACTTTGTAGTGTCTGCACAGTCTTATCATGTCTCTTCTAGAAACACTTTCTTAACTCAGCTTACCATTTCACTGCCTCCTCACTGCTTGTCTAGCCTCTTTTCTCTGCCCCTCAGAGTTGGGTGTCTCAGACCAAGGCCTTTGCATTAGTTTTCTACTGCAGCATATAGTGGCCACAAACTTAGCATCTTTAACAGATAATTTGTTACCTCAGAGTTCCCATGGATCAGGAGTCTGGGCACAAGCAGATTCTCTGCTTGTGGTCTCATGGGGCTGAAATCAGAGGCAGCCAAGGCTGTGGTCTCATCTGCAGCTAAGGGTCATCTTTACTGTCCTATCCTCATATGAGTGGAAGTCAGTCCTTGCGGTTGTAGGACTGAAGTCCCTTCTTTTCTTGCTGACTGTTAGCCAGGGACTGTTCTCAGCTCCTCGAGGCCATCCTAAAATCCTAGCCATGTGTCCCTGTTATTTCCCACAGCTCACTTCTTCCAAGCCAGGCCTCTGCTAGGACTGGGTCTCATGGAGTGGAACCCAGTCAGAGGAGTGACCGTTTTACCTCATTTACTGGTCCTCTCCAGATCCAAGGAAGGAATTTTACAGACATGTAAAAGGAGGCAAGGTCTTGGGAGCTTCTCAGGATTCTGCCCCTCACAGCCCTTTTCTATGTATCTAATTCCCAATGTCATGGCATCTAGCTCTGTAGCTCTCAGTTCACTTCAGTTCAGTCACTCAGTTGTGTCTGACTCTTTGCGACCCATGAACTGCAGCATGCCAGGCCTCCCTGTCTATCACCAACTCCTGGAGTTCACCCAGATTCACGTCCATCAAGAGGCTTTTTAGTTCCTCTTTACTTTCTGCCGTAAGGGTGGTGTCATCTGCATATCTGAGGTTATTGATATTTCTCCCGGCAATCTTGATTCCAGCTTGTGGTTCTTCCAGTCCAGCGTTTCTCATGATGTACTCTGCATAGAAGTTAAATAAGCAGGGTGACAATATACAGCCTTGACATACTCCTTTTCCTATTTGGAACCAGTATCACTCAAATATTCTCCCTCACAGTTTACAGACCCATATCCAACTGCCTACGCATTATCTCTGCTTGGATACTGACTTGAAATCACAAAAATGGAACAATTGATTCCTTTGTGTTCAGTTCAGTCGCTCAGTCGTGTCCGACTCTTTGCGACCTCATGAACTGCAGCACGCCAGGCCTCCCTGTCCATCACCAACTCCTGGAGTTCACTGAGACTCACGTCCATTGAGTCAGTGATGCCATCCAGCCATCTCCTCCTCTGTCGTCCCCTTCTCCTCCTGCCCCCAATCCCTCCCAGCATCAGAGTCTTTTCCAATGAGTCAACTCTCCGCATCAGGTGGCCAAAGTATTGGAGTTTCAGCTTCAACATCAGTCCTTCCAATGAACACCCAGGACTGATCTCCTTTGGGATGGACTGGTTGGATCTCCTTGCAGTCCAAGGGACTCTCAAGAGTCTTCTCCAACACCACAGTTCAAAAGCATCAATTCTTCGGTGCTCAGCTTTCTTCACAGTCCAACTCTCACATCCATACATGACCACTGGAAAAATCATAGCCTTGACTAGACGGACCTTTGTTGGCAGAGTAATGTCTCTGCCTTTTAATATGCTGTCCTTTGTGTTAGGAATATGTTTTCTTGGATATGATAGAAACTTGACCAAATTTCTTAAACAAGTAAGAGATTAATAATTCTCATATTGCAAGAAAACTAAAGGCAGGTAGTCCAAGTTGATGTAGCAGTTCTACCATATCCATGTTTCAAGCTCCTTTTATCTTTCTGCTTTACTGTCTTCACCTTAGCACGTGACTTTCACCCTCTGGTTCCAACATAGCTGCTATCCCTCCAGCATTACTTCCGTGTTTCTGGTAGGAAGAAAAGCCTTTTCTCTTTTTTTGAGGAAAAGAGACCTACTCAGTGGACTAACGCTACATTTCTATTTTTATTTGTTTGTTTTATTGTCTTTTTTAGTTTTGATTATTTATTTTGGCTGTGCTGGGTCTTCACTGCTGTGTGGGCTTTCTGTAGTTGTGGCTCCCAGGCTCTGAGGCACAGGCTCCGTGGTTGTGGCACACAGGCTTAGTTGTCCCTGCAGCACATGGGTCACACCTGTGTCTCCTGTGTTATCACGTGGATTCTTCACCACTGAGCCAGCAGCACACCCCCTACACTACATTTCATTAACAGCTTCATCACATGGCAATCCTAATTACCAAGGAACCGGGAAAATTAGGATTTATAGTCACTAAGCGTTTGTGTTTTGTTTTGTTTTACAAGAAGGAGGAGGAAGTGAATATTGGATAGGCGGCCTACAGTACCAGCCATATCCTTACTCATGTGATGTGTGATTTTGCTGCAAGTGACTCTAGAACCAAAATAATGTTTACTGTAACACATACTCCTTTATTTTTCCCTTATGTAATGACTAGGGCTAATGTAACAGTTACATGAGCCTCAGGGACCCCGGCTTTTATGACTTTCCTCTTCTCAACACATCGCTTCTGTCTCATGGTAGGAGGTGACTGCTCTGGGTCTAGCCCTTACATGGGTGCCAGCAGGAAGAAGGAAAGGAAAGAAGGAACAGTCCTTCCCCGTAAGAACACTTCTTGGGCTTCCCTGGTGGCTCAGTAGTAAAGAATCCACCTGCCAATGCAAGAGACACAAGTTCGATCCCTGATCCAGGAAGATCCCACCTGCCACAGACCACCTAAGCCTGTGTGCCACAACAACTGAGCCTGTGCTCCAGAGCCTGGGAACTGCAACTACCGAAGCCTGTGCAATCTATAGCTTGTGCTCCATACAAGAGAAGCTGCTTCAGTGAGAAACCTGTGCATCACAACTAGAGAGAAGCCCCTGCTCACCGCAATAGAGAAAAGTCCAGGCAGCAGCAAGACCAGCACAGCCAAAAATACATAAATAAATAAATTAATTTTTAAAAGCCTTTTTTCTTTAAAAAAAAAAAAGAATACTTCCTGAAAGTTGCACAAACATTACCTGCCTTTGTCCAGAATTCAGTTATTCAGCTACATGTAGCTTCTAGGGAGATTGGGAGATGTAGTCTTCATTCTGGGCAGTCATGTACTCAGCTGAAAATCAGGAGTTCTGTTCTGTAGAACTTCAGGGTTCTACAGAACAGTCGCTTTGGGGAGGCAAGTAGTGTTCTCTGCCACCTACTCTAAACCTGGCATTCTACCACCTTTTAGCAAACAGGATGCTGCCAGATGAGGTCAGAAACCCAAAAGAGTCAGGGTCAGGGAGTCATTCTAACCACCTCCACTTTCCACGTCCTCTCCCAGCCTTCAGCTTCTCCCCACTCCACTGCCAGGACCATCGTCCCCATCACCGTCCTTGCCTGGACTTCCATAGGAACTGCTAACTGATCTGCCTGCTGTGATCCCACCCCCTACAGTCCATCTTGCTCATAGAATCTAGCATAATCTCTTTAAAGTAAAAATTATATCAAGTCATTCCCTTGTTTAAAACACTGTGTTTCCCACGTGAAATGACAGTCCAGTTCCCACCGTCACCTCCAAGGCCCTACACTGTCTGATTCTGCTGCCTCTCGGCCTCAGCTTTTTGAACAACAGGCTTGGTCCTTGGTCCTCCCTTTCCATTGCTCTGCTTCTGCTGGAACGTTCCTTCTCCAGTTCCCTTACCTGGTGGCTCCCTCCCAGCATGCTTCAAATGGCTCCTCAGACATTCTCACCTAACACAGGCCCTTCCCCAGTGCACACACCATCTGTTATTGTCTGCCTTCACCCTGCTTTATTAACTCATTTCTTGTTTTTTGTCTTTCCGGGAAGCCTCACAAAGGCAAGAGTGTCTCTAACACAGAGGAGGAGCTTGGTGTCTTCTGTTCCATGACCTTCTTCAGGCCTCTTTGTTTTCCCTGGTACTTTTATTTTTTATTTTTTTCTGATAGACCAAAGAATAATGTACTTTAACAGATCTTGAATTTGTCCGTCTTACCCATGCTGTCTCTTGCATGGAGTCAGCCTTCTTCCGGGCAGTTGCCTTGTCCAAGGGCTCTGACCTTCTGCTCTAACCTAGACAGATAGTTCTCAGGCCTGCTGTGCACAGCTGCCCTTGGACTTCCCCTTGCCATGCTGATGGCACAGAGTTAGGAGTCCTGATACCATTTTTCCTCTTCCTTGATTTAATTTCTCAGTTTTCTGGAATTGCATGTTTACTTCTGTGTAAAGAAGGAAGGGCAGGTAAATCTTCTCTCACACTTTATTGATGATATGCTAGTTATAGAAATCTATATCGAATTAGATCTTTGAAGCATTGTTCTAGCGTTCATTATTGCTGATGACAAGTCGGTTGCCATTGTGGCTCTGCTTCCTTTATTTGCCAACTAATGTTTTTCTCTCTGTCTTCTCTTTTTCCTTGATATTCTTAAATCTCAACAGATGAATGTCAGTAAATGTAGATTCTTTTTATACATTATGCTGGCAGTGGGTTCTTAATCTGGAGACATATATTAGGTCATAGAAAAACTTTTTTCTTTGAAACTGTCTTTTACTCTTCATTACTTTCCTATTAAATCCCCTGGATTAATCCTATATGTGTTTTATCTTTTCACCTACCTTTTCTCTCATTTTGTTTATTCTGCGCTTTGAGAGACTTCCATGATTTTATATTCTGCCTCTTTTAATTTATTAATTTCTGTCATGTTCTTTAAGTTCTGAAATCTTTTTTCTCTGATTATTTCCTTTTCATTGCAACTGTTCCTGTTTAATAGGAGCATTATCTTCTCAAATCTCTCTGCAGATACTAAATAGAATTTTTAAAGATCTCTTCTATTATTTGATTTATGTTCCTTTTGGGATTAGTTGCTCCATTTGTTTTTTCTTATCCTTTCTCCTTTGTAGTGCTTGCTCTCCTATGAAAGCAATCCTTGATTGTCCATCCAGTTAGATGAATTATTCTAGGTATTTGTCACTGCTTCCTCCACTTTGAATGCATAAGTCTGGTCCCTCTGTAGGGTGTTTGTCAACTGAAGGGCTTCATTATAGGGAATGAGGGGAGAGAGGCAGATTCTAGGCTGGAAACTTCATGAAAACCAGAATGACCAGAATGGCAAACACCCTTCTTCAACCCAAACATTTCATGAAATTTCCTTAGGAATGCTGACCCTTTTTTTTTTTTTTTTTTTTTTAATTTATTTCTCATTGGAGGATAATTGCTTTACAATGTTATGTTGGTTTCTGCTGTACAAGAGTGTGAATCAGCCATAAGTATACATATGTTCCCTCCCTCTTGAACCTCCCACCCACCCCCACCCCACCCCACCCCTCTAGGTCATAGCAGAGCACCAGGTTGAGCTTCTTCTGTTATACAGCAAATTCCTACCAGCTATCTATTTTGCTGCTCCTGCTAAGTCGCTTCATTCGTGTCCGACTCTGTGCGACCCCATGGACTGCAGCCTACCAGGCTTCTCCGTCCATGGGATTCTCCAGGCAAGAACACTGGAGTGGGTTGCCATTTCCTTCTCCAGTACATGAAAGTGGAAAGTCAACGTTGAAGTCGCTCAGTCGTGTCCGATTCTTAGCGACCCCGTGGACTGCAGCCCACCAGGCTCCTCCGTCCATGGGATTTTCCAGGCAACAGTACTGGAGTGGGGTGCCATTGCCTTCTCCCGGCTATTTTACGTACATATATATGTTTCAGTGCTACTCTCTCAATTCATCCTACCCTCTCCTTCTCCCACTGTGTCCACAAGTATGTTCTCTATGACACTGACCCTTTTTTATAGAATAGGGGTGTGCATGCTTAGGGATAACACTGGACTGCTGTTTATCTCTGTGGTCTTTGGCACAGGTAAGACATAGTCTGTCCCGCTTCTTGTTCCCTCCTCCTCTTAACGCCAGTCCTGAGCACACAGCCTCTCAGGCTTCTGAGAAGACTGACATCCAGACCCTTTGCAGTCTACTTCCCGAGGAGGTCTGGGCTGGGGCTTCCTCTGCTCCAGCCTTTTCTTTAGCATCATGCTCCTGCTTTCTATCTTTTACAAAGCTGTTAATCTCTTGCTTGGTGATTGCTCCTTCCTCCTTGCCCTGTTCTCTGTGTTGTTGTGAGTCCTATTTCCATTGGCATTCTTTTTTTAGTGTCTACCAGGATTAAATTCAGGTCTATGAAACAGAAAGTCCACATGCCAGTAACTTTAAAATAGGAGAGTGGGGGGACTTTTTGTTTTTGTCTTAAAAAACAAGTCAGGTTGTTGTGGCAGCTCCAGGAGGTGCTCAGGTACTGACTCTATTTTTTCTGCTCAGTCATCTGGACACCTGTCTTCCATCTTCAGAACTCTCACTTCATGGTGGCAGATGGTCATGGCAGCTCCAGCCATCACAGTCACCTTCTAGGGAGGAAGAGCTAAAGGGGAAATAAGACAGATGCTGCAAGTCAGCTGAGTGTGCTGCACTTAGTATTTATGGAAAACTTTCCTTTATGACTTCTGATTACCTTTGGCCCCCACTCTTTGCAGGGGGATGTGGGAAATTAAAGCTGAATTTAGCTGAATACAGTATTATTTCCAATAACTTAGGAGTTTGATGAGCAAGAGAAGAAGGATAGATTTGGGTTTGCAGCTAGCACTTTTACCCTGTTAGCAGCACTTCAGGTGTGAATGGAGGAAGCAAACACAGGCTCAGCCTAACACTTTGAACTAGAAGCACTGATCTTTTAATTGCACAAGATTCCTTCTTTCAGCCTAGACTGGTTAGTGGTGAATATATGCTTATGAATGAGAAAAAATTTTTATTACAGTTTCAGATCCTGGGGTTTAGCTGCTGTATGTATTAATATTTTCTTAGAGGTCATTATGCCATTTCTTCTCATGTAAAGGGGCAGTTTAGTAGGGTTTCCAAGTTTTAAAATTAGAGCATTAAAATATTTCCACTTTAGAGGCAGTGTGTTACTTTTTTATGCATTGCTGCTATAAGAAGTTAGCATAAACTTAGTAACTTAAAACAACACAAGTTTATTATCTTATGCCTCTCAAGGTTAGAGATCCAAATTGAGTTTCATTGAGTTAAAATTAAGATATGAATGGATTGTAGGAGATAATTGATTCCTTTCCCTTTTTAGCTTCCAGAGGTCACCTGGGCTCATGACCTTTACTTTGTCACCTAAGCCAGTCATGTATCATCTTCCATTCTCTGATTCTCGTCCTCCTGCCTTCCTCTTATCAGGAGCCTTACGATTACATTGAGCCCACCTGTATAATCTAGGATAATCTCTCCATGGTAATATCATGTAATCGGATATACACAGTAGTAACTGGCCCTATAAGGTAATATTCACAGGTTTAGGATGTGGTGGAGAAGGCAATGGCACCCCACTCCAGCACTCTTGCCTGGAAAATCCCATGGACGGAGGAGCCTGGTAGGCCGCAGTCCATGGGGTCGCTAAGAGTCGGACACGATTGAGCAACTTCACTTTCACTTTTTACTTTCATGCATTGGAGAAGGAAATGGCAACCCACTCCAGTGTTCTTGCCTGGAGAATCCTAGGGACGGGGGAGCCTGGTGGGCTGCCGTCTATGGGGTCGCACAGAGTCGGACACGACTGAAGCGACTTAGCAGCAGCAGCAGCAGCAGCAGGATGTGGTAGTAGGAACCTGCAACAGGCAGCTCTAACTCAACTTCCAAAAGAATTTTCCTTTATTTATATAGTCCCTTAAAACTGCTGCCCAGAAAGGCCAGAGAACCCTTTAGCTGAGAACCATCACTCAGTTTTTGTGAGCAAAATTTAGACCTAATGCTTAGGAATATTGGAAGGATCAGTCTTTTTTTTTTTTTTAAGTTCTTTTTATTATAAAACTTTAAAGAAACCCTCCATATGATGTGGTCTAGTTCATATGGCATTCCAGGAATGATGATTATCAGCAGTTGCATTTTGTTTTGCCTTTTTCTGTGAAAAATATGTAGAAAGACCTTTCATCAGGAATGTACTTCTTCCAACCATAATGTTATTGTATTCATTGATTTTGGAAATTATAAACTTCTATACTTTCTTTATAATTCACTTATTGAACTCTTAATTTTTCAGAAAAAAAAAATTCCAATCTCTTATACCAGATGATGTATAACAATAACAACAACTACTAAAACAGAGAACTCATGTTCTGAAACATGAATCTTTAGGACAGCTAAAGAAAGAATTGTCGATGAAATTTCAGTGTATATATATTTTACTCTTTCTTTTTATTGGAGATCACTGTGGTTCACTTTCTTTTATTGGCTTTTCCCGCAAATAATGTCTTTATAATCAAAAGACATTTTCTGTTTTCATTTCTGTCTTTATAGCTTAAGAAATGCATTAAAACTCCAGAAATTCCTTCTAAACATGTTCGGAACTGGGTCCCAAAAGTCTTAGAACAACGACGACAAGGTTTGGAAACATATTTACAGGTAAGATGTGTTTCGAGCCTCAATTAATATAATGTCACTTAAAAGAATCATATATCTCAATGTTTTTTCTCAGAACTTATGGGTGAGATGCAGACCATATCAAGAAGTCAAACATTCTGAATGAAAGGAAAGTTTAAAATTATAAATATGTTGTTGGTTGGTTCTTTTATCTTTGATTAGGTTCCATTTTAAAATGGTTATGTGAAAGTGAAAATTTAGTATAAAAGTAAAAACCACTTTACAAGATGTCTATTTTTCTGTTCAACCCTACAAATTGCTTTTTTGTTTTTAATTTTCCTCTTCAAGATTTGTCTCTTCCTCATAGCCTAAGATGGTAAAGCATCTGCCTGCAATGCAGGAGAGCCGGGTTCAATCCCTGGGTCAGGAAGATTCCCTGGAGAAGGAAATGGCAACCCACTCCAGTACTCTTGCCTGGGAAATCCCATGGACAGAGGAGCCTGGTAGGCTACAGTCCCTGGGGTTGCAAAGAGTCGGACACAACTGAGTGACTTCATTATTAGGGCTTCTCTGGTGGCATATTGTCCCTAGCCTTTAGATGTTGAGATGTTGAGAGAAAATGAGAGAAACTGCATTTTCAGTGGGCCTGGCTGGTACACGTCTGGAATCAAATTGAGAATAAGTATGTAAAATTGCCTCTGACGAAGTACTAACTTCTTCAAAAAGTAGAATGTGTGTTTTTAAAACAATCCATAGGACTCTTTCCTGCAGCTATGAGGAGCAAACAGATCTACCTAAGTCAGATAAGACAAAGCAGTCTCTCTGCCAAGTGACAGAAAAAAACAAAAGGAAAGAGTGAGGCAATGTCAACTTCTCTGAGTTTTAAAAAGTGCTAGTGGCCTCAGGTGAATAGTCAGTGTAGCCATTATTAATCCAAGGAGTGCCATGTGGAGTAGGCGCTGAGAGGAGGGCGGGGGGCTGGGGCGCCTGTGTTCATCAGGACGTGAGTCCACTTGAGGGGCTGATGCATGAGGCTGACTGACCAGGTGTGAGGGGTTGGTGTAGGGGAATCTTGGCTCTCAAAAACGAAGAGCTGGGCATCACCTCAGAGTTCTGAATTTACCATGATGATCTAACCAGGACATGTTTCTTCAAAGAAGTTGGTGTTTGTCCACAGCTGTCTTTGTAACCCCCTTCAGCGTTAACCCTCGGTGGATTCTGTTTGGGCAGGCAGCTATGGGCTGCAGGAAGCTTACACCTGGTGTCCTCTACAGAGCTTTTCTGGTTGGTCGTGCTTGAATGACTAGTAGCTAGAAGCTCAAGAGAGGCTGTTGACACGGGCTTGTACTTAGTGATCAGTTCACAGGCCTCTCCCCCAGTAGAAAAATTGTCAAGGAGCTGTCCCTGGCCTCCTGCAGTTTTCTTGGTCTTTACAGTGTTCACAGGGGAAAGTTGGTGCGTGGAAACTCCCAGAACCCAGAGGACGGCTGTCTTCACTGCTTTTGTTCTTCTGCTTGGGAATGTGGTAGATGGATCCTTCACTGCCTCTCCCGGCAGTGGGAGATTAAGGGAAGTAGAGACTGCAAATGACAGGGAAGTGTGTGGCATGCACCCTGAGACTCTGTATATAGAGCCATGAGACTTCCAGAGCCTCGGGCTGCAACTGCAAAACCAAACCCAAAAACCCCAAAACGAGACTTTAGATGTTGTATGCAAAGGTAAAAATGCATGTTGTCTATAATTATATGGGCTTGGTAAACAATGCATTTTAATTTGTAAGCCAGATTTTCCACAGATATTGTATATCTTCAAGCTTCAGTTCTGAAGAAAGCTTTGCTCTTTCCTCCCATTGTATTTGACACATGACTCCCATTACTGCTCAGTGTAAACATTTTAAGATGTTTGTACTTTGGATATAAATATGCAGATAAAATCATCTGGCATAGAGAGGAGTTTACAGTGACACTCAAATTGAGCTTAGAATTTTCTATTCTCAGAAACAGAGCTTGAAAGATGTGGTTGAATGACTGAGAGGGCTTGTTTGCTCTTGTGCGTTTAATATTCAGTTTGTTGTCAGTTAAGTCCTGAAGGAGTTCAAGGATGCTTTCTTTTCTCCCCCTTTTCTCTGATTTTATCTGTGTGCTGTGGGAGCCAAATGGAAGTTACAGAGATGAGTGTGGATGAAAGGTGAGTGCAGATGCTTGGTCAATTCCCAGGGAAATGAAAACCCTGGCTTAGGGGTCACTTCTTAATATCTTTTGGTGTTTAAGTCTCTTCAGAAGTAAGACAGTTCCCACTATTCCTTCTACTCACCTGTGTAACTCCAGTTTGAATCCCACTCACCCTCTGTTGGAGAAGGAAATGGCAACCCACTCCAGTACTCTTGCCTGGAAAATCCCATGGACAGAGGAGCGTGGTAGGCTATAGTTCACGGGGTTGCAAAGAGTTGGACACAACTGAGCAACTTCACTTCACCCTCTGTACCAGGCTGAACCCCTGAGTGTAAGTGCCACTACCACTTCTTGGCAGGCACCACTCTGCAGAGAATCCGTCTCAGCTTGAGGTACATAGGATGGCGCTGTTCAGGCCCATACGCTTGAGAAAGTATCAATACCCCAAGCCATAGCATCTTAAGCTCACAGAGATCTCAGATCTCATCCAATCCAGCTTGTCTCCTGCCCTTGAGTTAAGTTCATGAGCATCCCTCTGGTCTCAGTTTACCACCCATAAAACAGACAGATTAACTCTTGGAAGGGCTAGAGAAAACCCTTCCTTTTGTCCCCAAAGCAACTAATATGCTCTAGACCGTGGATGGGTTCAACACTACTACTACTACTAAGTCACTTCAGTCATGTCCAACTCTGTGCGACCCCATAGATGGCAGCCCACCAGGCTCCCCTGTCCCTGGGATTCTCCAGGCAAGAACACTGGAGTGGGTTGTCATTTCCTTCTCCAAAGCATGAAAGTGAAAAGTGAAAGTGAAGTCGCTCAGTCATATCCAACTCTTAGCGACCCCATGGACTGCAGCTTACCAGGCCCCTCTGTCCATGGGATTTTCCAGGCAAGAGGACTGGAGTGGGATGCCATTCCACACATTTCCTGAATTGGCCCACACTACTCTTTTATTTTAGAGGTGGAGAACCAGAATTCCAGTGGGGTTAAGCAACTTGCTCACTTCCTGGAGTATATTAGTTAAAGAGATAGGATTGGAATTTTAATTTCTTAACTCCCAGGTTAGACTCTTTTTTTAATGTATTGTAGGTTTTCTAAGTCAGGAGAAATTTTCAACCTTAACGTATAGTTTGTGTTAAGGATATGATAATAAAAGTAAAGGAAAATAGCTTATAAACCATCACAATTTAACTAGCTGTCTGTCCCCATCTTCTTTGATCGATAGATTTTTTTTGTATCTTTGACTTCAATATTTAGAATCCTTTAAAAACTGTGAGCAATGTATCTATTTTCTGTGTCAAGTCATCTGGATAGAAACAGAAATCTTAAGAATAAATTAATTTGGGTTTCCCAAATTTATTTGACCATCAAACATGGTTTATGTAATATTTTATCTCTCAGTTTGAGAGGATTTTCCACCTTTCCTAAGACCCCACTGAAACAAAGGTATAAAAGCTTCAAAAGAAATAAACCACAGCAGTTAGGTGGTAGATGGGCAGGGAAAAGAGGGGATCATCAATGGGAAAAAAGAATTACATTTGACAGTTTTCTAGAAGATGGAATGTTCTGGTAGCATGCGATGGGTGCTACAAAGTGAAAAGCAAAGCTCAGCCGTGAGAGCCTGTGTGGATGTGGGAGGCAGCCTACTCACAGCTGTGATGGAGATAGTCTTCTGGACTTGGAGTTGGCAGGTGAGGCAGAGGCTGAGGTGAGCGGTGAGACTGAACACAGACGGATGCCCAGACTCCTTATTCTGTCCAGAATACATCCTCATGTTTATGACCAGGTCCAAACTTTGTAAAGACTATTTTCTTGAAAATATAACAACGCAACAAAATACTAAACAGAATGTCTGAGGAAAGCTAAAGCTTCTAAGGTGGACATCAGGGCCCCCAAGTTGACAACCCCCTCCTCTTACCTCAAGGAAAAGCCCATCAAACTGCACGCTCCACCCACAGGCTCCCCTCAGAAGGAAGCGCTCCTGCTGACTTGAGGAAGTCCCCTTAAGCTGCTTTCTGCAGTGAAGTCTGATCACCAGGGATCTCCAAGCATTGAAGAAAAAGGCCAAGATGAATGAAAGCACTAACTCTTCAGGAAAGAGATAATTCACAACACAACATATATCATAAATCTCAAGAGCTTCCCAAAGGTATTACACTCAAAAAATGACTTTAGGGTACTGTGTGAAAGGACCAGAGAACACACGAGCGTTTTTAGCATTAGTTGTTTTATCCAGTTGATTAAAACTGTTTTATCCAATTGATGGGGAGCTGCCCTTCCTAGTTGGGAAACCGTTCCACAGAGTATAGCGAGAAAAGCTCCAACAGAAGACAAAGAGACACAGTGGTCAGTTCAAGTCTGATGTCCTCTTTCCTTCTGGAGGTCCAGGGAGAAGGAAGAGGAGAAAATACAGAAGTGGGGGAGAAAATAATCAAACGAGAAACACTTAACAATTTCACTTTTACCCAGACAAGGTTCTCCAAGCGCAGAGCACAATGAATGAAGAAACCCTCTAATGCCTAGACATAATCTGGCAACATTTCAGTACTCCATCAAAGATGAAGACCCTTGATTTTTCTTCCAGAAAGAGAAAACAGTGGTTAGCAAGGCTGAGGTTTAGTTGTATCTTCACTTATTTATTTAAGGCTGATTTAATGGGCAAGTCTCTTATCATTCTTTATTAGCAACTTTAAATTGGAAGCTCTCATGATTTTCAGACAAGGAATTTCACCAGAACTTTGCATGAACAGCACACTTGTGCTGTTTATTGCAATAATGTGAAATTTATCTTTCTGAGAAAGGGATCCATGTCTTATGTCACTTATTCAGGAACAGCAGTTGTTTATGTTTTCATCTTTATCACATAGAGTGATAAGTTATTAAAGTTTTGGGAGCTGACCAGAAATAGCTCATAGCAGCTCATGATAAAGGATAACCGAAGCTAATATTTTAATCTCTTAGAATAAAGTTCATTTGAAGAAAATAGTGCCACAGCTGGGTCAGGCTGGGTAGATGCAGAATGGTATCATTAAAAGACCCTGTTTAGCTGACGAGGCTGCCCCTCACTCATTCTTTAAATTATACTATGCAGTATAATGTTCAATTTGGTCAGACGTCTGAATTAAAGAGTACTGTATTTTTTACTTTTCCAGTAGTGCCTGAGGTATCTGTTAAAATTGACCATGTGCACTTGCAAATTTCTAATCCCTTGAGTGCAGTGAACTATATATAATCAGATGACATTTTTAAAGCGAATCTCCTGTATCTTAACTTGACTGCTTGATCTGTAAGAAAAAAGGTATGTTAAAATTAAAGCAGTCCTAAGGGGAAAGTTCATAGCAATACAGGCACACCTCAAGAAACAAGAAAAAAGTCAAATAAATAACCTAACTCTACACCTAAAGCAACTAGAAAAGGAAGAAATGAAGAACCCCAGGGTTAGTAGAAGGAAAGAAATCTTAAAAATTAGAGCAGAAATAAATGCAAAAGAAACAAAAGAGACCATAGCAAAAATCAACAAAGCCAAAAGCTGGTTCTTTGAAAGGATAAATAAAATTGACAAATCATTAGCCAGACTCATCAAGAAACAAAGGGAGAAAAATCAAATCAATAAAATTAGAAACGAAAAATGGAGAGATCACAACAGACAACACAGAAATACAAAGGATCATAAGAGACTACTGTCAACAATTATATGCCAATAAAATGGACAACGAGGAAGAAATGGACAAATTCTTAGAAAAGTACAACTTTCCAAAACTCGACCAGGAAGAAATAGAAAACCTTAACAGACCCATCACAAGCACGGAAATTGAAACTGTAATCAAAAATCTTCCAGCAAACAAAAGCCCAGGTCCAGACGGCTTCACAGCTGAATTCTACCAAAAATTTAGAGAAGAGCTAACACCTATCCTGCTCAAACTCTTCCAGAAAATTGCAGAGGAAGGTAAACTTCCAAACTCATTCTATGAGGCCACCATCACCCTAATACCAAAACCTGACAAAGATCCCACAAAAAAAGAAAACTACAGGCCAATATCACTGATGAACATAGATGCAAAAATCCTAAACAAAATTCTAGCAATCAGAATCCAACAACACATTAAAAAGATCATACACCATGACCAAGTGGGCTTTATCACAGGGATGCAAGGATTCTTCAATATCCGCAAATCAATCAATGTAATACACCACATTAACAAATTGAAAAATAAAAACCATATGATTATCTCAATAGATGCAGAGAAAGCCTTTGACAAAATTCAACACCCATTTATGATAAAAACTCTCCAGAAAGCAGGAATAGAAGGAACATACCTCAACATAATAACAGCTGTATATGACAAACCCACAGCAAACATTATCCTCAATGGTGAAAAATTGAAAGCATTTCCTCTAAAGTCAGGAACAAGACAAGGGTGCCCACTTTCACCATTACTATTCAACATAGTTTTGGAAGTTTTGGCCACAGCAATCAGAGCAGAAAAAGAAATAAAAGGAATCCAAATTGGAAAAGAAGAAGTAAAACTCTCACTGGTTGCAGATGACATGATCCTCTACACAGAAAACCCTAAAGACTCCACCAGAAAATTACTAGAACTAATCAATGATTATAGTAAAGTTGCAGGATATAAAATCAACACACAGAAATCCCTTGCATTCCTATACACTAATAATGAGAAAACAGAAAGAGAAATTAAGGAAACAATTCCATTCACCATTGCAACGAAAAGAATAAAATACTTAGGAATATATCTACCTAAAGAAACTAAAGACCTATATATAGAAAACTATAAAACACTGGTGAAAGAAATCAGAGAGGACACTAATAGATGGAGAAATATACCATGTTCATGGATTGGAAGAATCAATATAGTGAAAATGAGTATACTACCCAAAGCAATTTATAGATTCAATGCAATCCCTATCAAGCTACCAACAGTATTCTTCACAGAGCTAGAACAAATAATTTCACAATTTGTATGGAAATACAAAAAACCTCGAATAGCCAAAGCGATCTTGAGAAAGAAGAATGGAACTGGAGGAATCAACCTACCTGACTTCAGGCTCTACTACAAAGCCACAGTTATCCAGACAGTATGGTACTGGCACAAAGACAGAAATACAGATCAATGGAACAAAGTAGAAAGCCCAGAGATAAATCCACGCACATATGGACACCTTATCTTTGACAAAGGAGGCAAGAATATACAATGGATTAAAGACAATCTCTTTAACAAGTGGTGCTGGGAAATCTGGTCAACCACTTGTAAAAGAATGAAACTAGAACACTTTCTAACACCATATACAAAAATAAACTCAAAATGGATTAAAGATCTCAACGTAAGACCAGAAACTATAAAACTCCTATAGGAGAACATAGGCAAAACACTCTCTGACATACATCACAGCAGGATCCTCTATGACCCACCTCCCAGAATATTGGGGAAAAAAAAAAAATTCCCCACCTATGTTTTCATGATTACTGATATAGTTGGGCTGAGTACAAGCATCCTTTTTTTTTGTTGTTTGCTTATATTCAAATAGTATATTTAATTTTTATCCATGTTTTTTTATTAGTTCCCTTTTTGCTGAATTTTTCTTTCCTTGCTTGCTTTTGGATGGGTGGCAAATTTCTTCCTCCTTTTTCTCTTTCCGTTTTACCCCCTTAGTATGTATGTATCCTTTCAGTAATTCCCTATTATCTTTAGCTGCCTCCTGAAATTTACAAAGACCTTATAGTGTTTTAAATCTTATCACCTTGAATGTAGGATTCTGGGTTGACAATTCTTGTTTTCTTCAGCACTTGGAAAATATTTCAAAACTTCATTTTGCCCCCGTGGTTTCTGATTTAAATATCCACTGTCATACTAATTGTTTTTCCTGTATATGTAAGATGTTGCTATAAACTGGCTGTTTTCATTGTCTTTGTGCCTACTCTAGCATGGTGAAGGCAAGATGTTTTATTTATTTTGTTTATTGAAACAATTATTGTTCAAATACTGTCTAATCACTTAAACATCTCAGGGCACAGAATGGATACTCTTACGTGCTGTGCTGCGCTTAGTCACTGAGTTGTGTCTGACTCTTTGTGACCCCAGGGACTGTAGCCTACCAGGCTTCTCTGTCCATGGGGATTCTCCAGGCAGAAATACTGGAGTGGGTTGCCGTGCCTTACTCCAGGGGATCTTCCCGACCCAGGAAGCAAACCAAGGTCTCCTGCATGGCAGGTGAATTCTTTACCAGCTGAGCTACCAGGGGAGCCCTGGGTACTCTATATAAATATTAAAGAGAGGAAGAAATATAGAAAACTTTGATGCTTGAAAAATAAAAATCAAATGGCATTTTTTCAAGATTTTGTCTTTGTCTTTGGTTTTCAGAAGCTTAACTATTATGTGTCTTGGTTTGTGTTTAAGTTTTTCCTGTTTGGAATCCTACCAACTTGTTGAATCTATCGGTTTATCTCTTTTGCCACACATGGAAGTTTTTAGCCATTATTTCTTTGGGTACTTTTTCAACCCCTTTCTCTTACTCCTCTCTTTCCAGGACTCCAATAATGGGAATGTTCTATTTTTTATTATAGTTGCACAAGGCCCTAAGACCTTTATTTATTTTTACTGTTTCTTTCCTTTGGTCAGATTGGATACTTTGTTTTGTTTCTATCTTCCCCTTCACTGATTCTTTTCTCTTTTCCTTCCATTGGGTCATTGAACTCTATACTGAGCCCTTTATGTTATTGTATTTTTAGGTTCCAAAATCCCCATTTGCCATTTGATTTTTCTTTGTAGCTTTTACTTTTTGCTGATACTTTATATGTATATGTCTGTGTGTGTATGTATTTTTCCCCCCTTTTTTTAGCCATGTTGCACAGCTTGCAGGATCTCAATTCTCTGACCAGGAATCGAATTGGGGCCACAGCAGTGAAAGCACCAAATCCTAACCATTAGACCACCAGGGAACTGAGACTTTTTATTTCTTTGTTGAATTTTTCTATTTCTTCCTTTTCCTTCAAAGATGCTCATAATTACTCATGGAAACATTTTTATCATGGCTGCCTTAAAAAATCATTGTCAGATAATTTTAACATATCTCTGTCATCTGAGTGTTGGCATGTATTGATTGACTTTTTCATCCTGTTTAAGATCTTCCAGGTTTTTGATATAATGAATGATTCTGGTTGAATTCTAGACATCTTTGTGTGATGGTATGAGACTCTGAACCTTATTTAAATATTGGTTGTTTTAGCTTGCTTTCTCTGATACTGGTCAGTCAAGGCAGAGGACTCCACCTTCTTTCTACCAAGTGAGGATGAAAGGCCAGATTTCTCACCTAGCATCACTGACAACTGGGTTGGGCTGGGTGCTCCTCATCACTGCTGAGAGGATGGGAGTTCCAGCTCCCCGCATGGTCTCCACAAACCCTGTGGGTAGGGGCACATTTCTGGCTGTGAGGATGAAAGTCCTGGCTGCTTTCTTGGCCTTCTCTGACACCACCCCAGCATGGAGTACTTCATTGCCAGCCTTACGAGGATGGAGGTCTAGGCTTCCCATGAGGACGTGACTGGCATGAGTGGCAGCTGGCCACAGTTTCCTTCTGTGGTGTGTTGGCTACAGTAGAACAATTTAGAGTTGGAGAGTTTTCTGTCTTGCTAGGTTGTCTTTTGTATGGTTTTGCTAGAGGAATCGGGATTTTACTGGGACCTTATTTGTCTGCATATATTGGTATTTCCTGGTTGCTAATTTTTTCTTCTCCAAGTCAAGATAGGTGAGGCAAAATGAAAACCCAAGAAAGATAAAGCTCAGCACTGTGTCATTTCTTGGGTCCTAAAAAGTCTCTTTTCTTCTTTCAACCTGTCATAATCTTCTTGTCTGCTCTATGTACAGGGTCCAGTGGTTTTAGTTGTACTTAGCAGGATCAATGGGAAAAAGTGTATCTGCTCCATCTCATTGGAAGTTGAAGCCATACATTGATTTTTGAACTTAATATTATGGGTTTTTTGTTTTCATGAATTCTGTTTTCACTTTTTTCCTAATCTGCCTGGGTTTTACATTTTTTTAATAGTCCTTGTATTTTTGCTTCCATTTTCAAACCTCTTTTATATTTTATCTCTTAGACACATTAACTCATTTCCTCAGGAAAAAATGGTCACCACCACGTATCATCTGAATTCAGTGGACCATGTTTAGTTTTTTTCTAATTATATTTTATAAATAATTTACAGAAATCCATTAGAACTTTTATCAGAATTTCAACATGGCAAATCCAAAGTCAGTCCACATTTCCCTGTTTTTCAAAAGTTCAGCGTCCTTTGAACAGTAAACCTAACTGTTCATCAGCTTCTATGTATGAACATGAAACATAAACCATCTTATAGATACTGACTCCAGATTTTTATATTCATCTCTAATAGGTTCCAGTGTATCATTGTTTCTGATTCTTTTCTTTGGAGATGCATTGTTCAAACCCAAAACCACAATGGTTAGTAGTTTTCTTGAGGAGACAGTGGCTAATACCTTTGCCACATAATTACAAAATATTTTCATATTTAAATTTACAAATACCAACTAGAATGACTGAATCAATGAAATTTTTTTAATGTTTCTGTATTATCTGTTTCCTTTAGTAATCTTTGTATATCCTATAGTATTGTCAACTAAGACTTCATAGTTGAAGTTTTCTGTGGGTCTTTTTTGCCACTAGAAGGCACTAATTTAAGTTACCAACCTATGAAGGGGCCAGTTTGTGGGGTTAAATTCTCAGAGGATGTTTCTTCTCCTCTCCTTTGCTTCCAAGACTACTCTTCACAGTTCTTTATTCTCCCCTCCCCTGGGGAGAAGACAGCTTTACTTGGAGCTCATCTTTTAGATTCCCTACACCCTCTTGCCCTGAGCAAACCTCAGGCTTTATCTTCATCTCCTTTGTCCATACACTCCCCAACCAGATGCTCAAAGTTACAGAGTTCACAGTATGTCCATAGGACAGGGATATGTGATTTTAGGATCTTAATGATTCCTTTCCAAGATAATCTGAGCCATAGGAAGTTTTAAATGCCAAATCACTTTTCACAGTTAGCCAGGCTCTATTTTGGAGACTACTTAATTTCCTATAACACATTCTTCAAACATACATGGAGAGGTTTGGGAAATGAGTTTAATTATTTTCCTGGCTATAAGAGTTTATTTGACAGTGTTTGCTTCCCAAATCAAAATGGATTTTATATTTCATTCATTCAGGGGTGAGAATGTGTTTAGGCAGCAACCTCTGGTAGGGTCCATCGTGGTAGAAAGTGAACGGTCATACAGATAGTGCATTTCAACTCAACCTAACTGGAACATACCCTTCTTAAAATTCAGCAGTTATACTTATATACATGTGGTATAGAAGAGACTTTCAACATTCCTACAAGATAATCCCCAGAGAGGTTGCATCATGACCTAATCCTGGTCGGCTACAGTCCATAGGGTCACAAAGAGTTGGACACGACTGAGCGACTTCACTTCTCACTTTCACTTTTTTATACTTATATACATGTGGTGTAGAAGAGACTTTTAACATTCCTACAACATAATCCCCAAAGAGGTTGCATCATGACCTAAACATGTTTTTGTTTTTAATTTTTTATGTAGCCTGTATATAGGCTTAATGTTACAGAGTTCACAGAATAATAGGGTCTCTCAGCATGCCTTTGACCCTTTTTAACCACCAGTGCTTGGACAGTAAAGAATCTGCCTGTAATGAAAGAGACTCAAGTTTGATCCCTGGGTTTGGGAAGATTCCCTGGAGAGGGAAATGTCAACCTGCTCCAGTATTCTTGCCTGGAAAATCCCATGGACGGGGAGCCTGGCAAGCTACAGTCCATGGAGTTGCAAAGAGTCGGACATGAATGAGTAACTGGCAGTCAGTCTGTCTGTGACCCTTTTTAACCACCCCCAGTGCTTCAGAAGACATTTTCTTATAAATTAGGTTGCCTTCTGATTTCCACTGGGCCTGTATTCCAGCCCTTTATCTTTCTCTTCCATGAGCTTCTTTACTTTTCTCAAGATAGGATTCTCTGGTAACGTGGTCCCCTTCCCTAATGTGCACCAAGAAAGGTATTTTCTTTTGAATAAAGTTCGGTTAACATCTGCTCTGCTGCCTTATCACCTGTTGCTAGGTGCCAGGGCTTGACAAGGTCTTTTACCCCAGAATCAGGTGGTCATAAGGTGACAGGCCAGCGTGTCTGGTGTCACCATGGTGTCTTCTCTGAAGTTCTCTCTTTTATTTGATGAACAGTACTTACTGTACTAGTTGCCCTTAAACATCTTATGAACTACATTTTCTTACTTCCAGACTACAGTGTATTTGTGGACTTAATTTTCACAACTATAGACCACTGACAAATTTGACATTTTACTGTTAGATTACTAAAAATATCTGTTTCATGACCAAGAGCTAGTACTAGCAATTAGTATTCTTTGGTGGGGGGAGCTTTTATCCAAGTCTTGTTTGGACCCCCACAAAGGTTTTTGGTTTTTGTCAGTCATTCCATGAGACTTGCACAGTAGGCGTAACTGAGTGGAGAACAATAGACTAAATGATACTGAACTGAGATTCAGTTTTTAATGTTTTCAGTGTCCACTACCAGGTCCGCAGCTTTCTCTTGCTTATGTCAGCAAACTTGCAGACCACTACGTATCACACTGCTGGGATTGTGAGCAGTCAGTACTGCAGGCGTTAAGCTTGGAACAAGTTTCTAATTAAGATGTTAGAATTATAGTACTCTCTAAGCTAATTTTATTTTTTAAAGGAGTTTTCTCATTATTATTCATGTAATCAGATATCTATAAAGTTAAAAACTATCTCTTACACACAATCTAATTTTATTCTTTCTTTTCCTCCACCTTTCATTTCTGTGGTTTTTAAGTCATATGTCTGCATATTTGTTCCTAGCCATTCAACTCTGGCTAAGGACTAATTGAAATTTTCTCATTTAATCTGGCCTTGATTCGGTAAAGGCCTTGATGAAGCTGAGTCAACTCAGTTCAGCAGAGAAGCCCTGTGCTACCCCAGTGACCAGCATAGGACCTGATAGCCCAGGTCCTTAGAATTTTGAGTTTAATTCACAGATTAAGAAGTGATACTATAGCAGCTTCGCTTCTTATAAGTGACTTTTTTTAAACTGCAACTGAACTAAAGAAGAAGACGTTACATACATTTTAAAGTAAATAATGAACCTTATTATTCTCAACAACAGACGAAAATCAAGCCTGAAATATACAGGCATTAAGTAGCCCCACCATGGAGGTGGAAGACCTTATGTTTTTTTTTTGTTTTTTGAGAGATGTACAGCTTGAATTTCATATAATCCCTGTAGAAACCCATAGAAGTAAGAGGATCTGTGGAGATCCCGCTTATAACATGAGACAAACTGTTCTTTGTTCTCGTTAAAGATTGTGAACAGTGTGTTAAATAATATTAATGGCCAGGATTGTCAGTACTTAACAGTACTTTCCTTGTACAAGTGATTTTATTGATTGATACAGACTCAGTGTAACAGGAGCAGATTATTTTTACTGATTTTATCGAAATCTTAACCAAGTTTGTTAGTGCACCACGTATCTTTAAATAGATCTAGATGATGACGTAGATTAAGAAAAGCAAACCACCATCCATCTCTTTTTGATCTGTTAATAACTTAAATCCATCATTGCTAGCAAGTGTTTTCAGATCCTGTTGTGCATACATGTTTCTCTTGTCCCTGGTTAGAAATCCTATAACCTTGTTTCAGTGGCTGGCTTTTCGTACAAGAAAACCCTAACCGCTTATCCAGAATCTGGCAGACAAGTTTGTCATCAGAATTGTTGAAGTAATTGATGAAATACAAAGGAAAAAGTAAAACTGTACTAGTCTCTGCTATTAAATTTCACTTTTGTAGGCAGTGAGCTGTGTATTTTTAGGTTTTATAGTAGTTCTGTAAGAGTATTTTTGTGCTAAGTTGAAAGTACTGTATGAAGGCTATAAATAATTACTTAAGACAATGTATGATATTTCTTCTCATTATACTGTATTTTAAAGGTTTTCATTTTAATTACAGAGAATTGTGCTGTTTAAGTTCAAATGTCCTTTTTTCCCTAGTGATTTACCTACTTCCCATTGATCTCAAAATAATACTTTGTTTAAAATAATTTTTAGTGCAGAAAAATTTTTTAATTTTCTAAAGGCAGTCACACATTATTTCTTTAAAGATCACAGTATACTTTTCCTTCAAGGAAATAAACCAGTATTTTAAAAATTCTGATAATGCATTCTTGCTCACCTTGGTGGATAAATCTGGTGGAAGCCTGTCCTACAAAACTATAGATAATGAACTTTCAGAGGTCAGATGGGTCAGTGGAGGTGTGCTTAGTAATGGCTATTTAAGAAGCGTTAGGGCCTTCAAAAATGTTTCTGATTTCATGAAGAAGACCTGTGTAAAAGAAGGAGATAGAATGGAAATATGCACCACAGTGCACTGTGACCTGAAGCTTTGATCAGACTCAGAACTTAAAACTTTGGGAGTTATTTCCCAAACCTGTGAATTATCAAAATATTGACCACCCAATTTGGCAGTCGGCACTGATTTAAAAAATTACTCTAAGGGGTCAATAATTAAGGTTCAGTGCTCTGAACAAGAACACTAGGTTAGTAAGATGGATATTTGGGGTTGCGTCTTCCTCTTGAGCTGGCTATGCTTTGCTGCCAGCTCATGGGTGCATGCTTTTTCTAGAAAGAAAATGGGTGAGGTGTGTGTGGTGAGAACACGCAGACCTGCACTCATTTATGCAAAGCCAGCTCAAAGCCCCTCCTGGAAATAGGTTGTTGGTGATGCCGTTCTAGGCTCATGAAGAGAAAGATAGACTACATGTTACTTCTTCACGTCCAAACTTCTCTTCAAAATAGATGGATTTAGATGATAAAAACTTTACACCTTGAGCTAGCATTATATTTCTTTAACTATCGGTTCCTTTAAGGTGGCTATAAGGTGTCTTGAGTCTCTCTTTACTACTACTGCTGTTTTCTATTCAGAGAAGATTTTAGGAAGCCCAGCATTATTCTTGAGATACTTTTGTATTTTATCAGATCCATTGTAATGAATTCATGAATTTTTAAAAACTGGCTTTTATAGTGAGGTTCACTTTTAGTTTGATGACTGTAGTTTAATCAAAGGAAGAATATTGTATATCTTTTCTGTGGTCATTTATTTTCTGATCATTGTTTCTGTACAGGCATCAATCATTCTTTCCTTGCAGGTTAACATATTTTTAGTATTATAGTATTTTTTGTTATTGTTCTGATTTCCACATATGTTCATACTCAACAACATTGAAAAACACAAAAGAATAAAAATAATTGTCTGTGATTCTTCCACTTAGACCACTGGTTCTGGACCGGGACATTTGATGATGCACAGAGATATTTTTAGTTGCTACAGCTGAGGATGGGGCTGCTGCTGGCATGCATCTAGTGGGTACTTCAGGAATGCTAGCCATCCTACTGTGCATGGGACCGCCCCAAACAAACAAGCATTTGACCCCAAATGTTAATATTGACCGGGATAAGAAACCCTGATTTAGACATCTCAAAATTTTAGTGTGCTTCCTTTGTCTTTTTCCTGTGCGTATTTTTAATCCTGTGTTTTAAAATGCTTTTACATCATCTATAATGCTTTATAAACTCCTCTTTTAAAAACAGATTATGAACATTTATCATGTGTTAAGTATTCCTCTAAGAGAAGGTTTTTTTAAAAATGATTTTAACTTTTATTATGGAGAATTTCAACATATAAAGACTTGGCAGAATAATGTCATAAAATCTTATATTTCCAACATCAGCATCATGGGTTGATAATCAACCATTGTCAATACAGGGGCAATCTAACCTGACCTGTATCTTACCCCACCCTCCCATGTTACTTTGAAAAAACTCCAAAATATTTTTATCTATAAATATTTCAGTATATATCTCTAACAGAAAGTTTCTTTTAAAAAATAATTTTAATAAAGGCTTCATAATATTTTACCCTATCCTGTGGATATATTATAATTTATTTAACTAAGTGCCTACTGTTGAGTTTTTCTTTTTTTTTTTTTTTTACTTTTAAATAAATCTTTATATGACACAATCTCCTTGTTCTACAGGTGAAGTAGAAAGTGTGCAAACTAAGCAAGGCGAGAATGAGCACAAGACCCTTAATTTCATTAAACACTGTGTAACTGGTAAAGATTAATGTACATATCTCTTGCTAATTCTTTCCAATTACTTAGTTCATATAAATTCCCAAGCCTGGTTAATTATGCTGAAGTCAGGTAGTAATTTTGAGCAGTGTTCCGACGACAAGGGAATTTTCCTGGTATAACCTTGCCCTCTCACACAGGCTCTCAGCAGATTAGGCGCTCAGCCTGGAGTCCATTCATTTTCTGCTCAGGCCTAATTGCTGCCGACTGGCTGCCACAGGTACCTGGATAGTCTGTGTTTAAGGAGGCAGGGACTTGTGAGAACAAATAAGGAAAGATTAATTGTTTGTTTTGTTCCCTCCCAAGAGAAATGTGGGTGCTTAATCAAGAAAAATAATTTCTTCTGTTGATTTGGCTTATTTGGAGAAAAGATAATCGTGTAAAGCTAGGCGCAAAAATGATGCCTTTTACAAGAGGTATTGCCACTTACCTACACAGGAGACAAGGACAGAGGGAAATGAATGTAAGACACTGATGAAATGGATGAGGATGGCTCACATTTCTCATCGTAAGTAATCTGGCTGTTGGGCTTTTATTTGTACCAATAGTGCTAGCTAGTATTGTCATTTGTTTTGTCTGGCTCTTCGGAAATCTAATCAAGGAGACAATAGTGTAAAAAAAATCAACAACACTTTTCCAAATTGTTCTTAATTGCTGGAGTACAAAGTGAGCTAAATGCTGTGATGTTTCCAATTAAAGCACCTGTTTTAAGCAAGCACTATTAAATCTATCTTTCCTGATCTGATAAATAAGCAATCAAAGAGTGGAGCAGATTAATTGAGAGCCATTAATTCCAGATTTCTTATAAGAGGAAGTGTGAACCAACATTATTAATGAGCTTTGGCAATTTTGCGCTTGATGGCCTGTGTCACTTGTATCTTCTGGTCCATCAAAAAAAAAGGAAATTTATTAAGTGTTATCATATTGCTTGTGATCTTTCATACCTACCCCAAACCATTTGCTTTCTAAAATCTCAAGAAATATTAGAAGGACTTTTGATGTGTTCTGAATCAGAGTTGACCATTGAATCTGGAAGGTGTAAGTGAGGGAATTAAAAGAGAAATGTATATTGTCCCTCTCACAGGAAGTGGTACAGCTATAAACACAAGAGTTTTTACACTAGGCGGGAGCCGGCAATTTTTTTCTGTGAAAGACCAACTAGTAAATATTTTAGATGGTGTGCCCCGTATGGACTGTCACACTCCTCACCTCTGCCACTGTGGTGTGAAAACTGCCCTGGATGATGTATAAAACAGGGAGAGTTCCAGTTATTGTTCGATCGCTCAGTCGTGTCCAGCTCTTTGCAACTCCATAGACTGCAGCACGCCAGGCATCCCTGTCCTTCACTATCTCCCGGAGTTTGCTCAGACTCGTGTGCATTGAGTTTGTGATGCCATCCAACCATCTCATCCTCTGTCAGCCCCTTCTCCTCCTGCCCTCAATCTTTCCCAGCGACAGGATTTTTTCCAGTGAGTCGGCTCTTTGCATCAGGTGGCCAAAGTATTGGCGTTTAGCTTCAGCATCAGTCCTTCCAATGAATATTCAGGGCTGATTTCCTGTAGGATTGACTGGTTTGATCTTGTTGTCCAAGGAACTCTCAAGAGCTTTCTCCAGCACCACAGTTTGAAAACATCAATTCTTTGGCACTCAGCTTCATGTGTTCCAATAAAACTTTACTTATAAAAGCAGGCAACAGGCCAGATTTGACTTTGGGGCTCTAGTTGAGCCCTGGATTTAGAGGCCAGTGGCAGATTTGGGTAGACGGGCAGCAGCAGATGGCTGGAATGAAGAATGTGGCCTGGCATCAGGTGAATATGGGTTCAGAGTCCTGAATCTACTTGCTGCTGTATAAGCTAAGGTAGTTAATTAACTTCTTTGAGCACTAGTCACCTTTTCTGTAAAAAGGAATAAGAAGATACACCTCATAAAGTTGTGAGTGAGGATTACATAAGCTAATGTACATGAAGCATTATCCAGTTCCTGATATAGAAGAGGCATACAATCAAAAATAGCTATCATTTTTTTCCCCATCAAATCCAGGTCATATGTGACATGTTTGTCCTTTTTTCTGAAATTCCAGAATATTCCTAGGACTCCACGGAGCCATGGGGATTAATGCCTAATCTTATTTGGCCATGAAAATTAAATTAGAAAGTATTCTTTTAGGAACCCATCTAAACAATTCAGCTAAAACTGTAACTAATTAAAAATGCTGTTGGAGGCCATACAAGGCAGAAATCTTGAAGATGATGCAGAATGTTGTCATGGGGAAGTACCAGTGTTAATCTTCTATCCATTCACTCCTGTGTTCATTAATTCGTAAAATAAACATTTTTCAAGAGCTATTCACGATCAGATACTCTGTCTCAGGCTTTATGTTTATTGCTTCACAATCCTCACCACCATCCGTGCTCATTAGCATCATCTGGTATTGAAAGTCAGCCCGCTTAAACATGGACCGTTCTGTATAGAATGACACCCGTAAGCCCATCTGTAAACTACCTCCATTTCCCTCCTCAGACAATTGGCAGGCATTTCAGTTTGAATTCTTTAAAGAACCTGCCAGTCAAGGGAGAGAGTTGAGGAGTGCTGGGGTGGGAATCTTGTCCCTAGGGGAGCAGTTCACGCAGGACTCTCGCTAGCAAGTCTCCGAGGTGGAGTGTTCATGATGACCCACTGGAGTTAAAAGCAGTCATGCAACTTGCAAGTATATTGATATTTTTATTCTGATAAAGAAGTAAGTTAAGCTTTATTAATGTTGCTGTAGAGGGAACTCCCTGGTGATCCAGTGGCTAGGACTTTTTGCTTTTACTGTCCGGGCCCGGGTTCAGTTCCTGGTCAGGGAACTAAGATCCCCCAAGATACATGACATGGCCAAAAAAAGAAAAAGAAAGAAAAATTGCGGTACTTACCAACACTGGCCCTCTCGCAAGCCCAAACATCAATCAGCCTGGGGTCCACAACCAGGAGCCCTCATTTGCTTGTACATTCCAGTTTGTTGCACTTTGTGATGCTTGATTAGGTCGGTTTATGATCTATATTACCTCCTTTCAGCTAAATCTCACAGAAGTTTGTTGTTGTTTGGTTGCTTAGTCATGTCCGACTCTATGTGACCTCATGGTCTGTAGCCCACCAGGCTCCTCTGTCCATGGGATTTTCCAGGCAAGAATACTGGAGTGGGTAGCCATTCCCTTCTCCAGGGGATCTTCCCAACCCAGGGATCGAACCTGTGTCTCCTGCAAGGCAGGTGGATTCTTTACCACTGAGCCACTGGGGAAGCCCTAAACCTCATAGAAGATTCAGTAGCTTAATAGGAGCCCTGGAAAGAGGTCACAGATTGAAGAGAAAGCTAAGAGATGCTTGCCCAAGTGCATGGTGAACAGCAGAAAGATGCGGCCCTGATCCCAGCACTGCTTCCGGTTCTACAAGCTCCAAGACCCTCACTTAACCTGGCCCTTCAGATGAAAGGAGTAGGAACACCAAGTAAGAGGGAAAGTAGCTTTTGAAAGAACACAAGCCTGTGAGAGAACATGATGAAATTGGATGTTTGAAAATTTTTCTGTCATTGTGGGATTTTGTTGCCAGAATTAATGTTTATAGCCTGAAATTCTCTCCAGCTCCCTTAATACTTGGAAACAGCATTTTCTAGCCTGTTCAAAAATCTTTCACAAGAAGAGTTTCAGCGACTCTTGGACCCAGATTTTTCTAAACATAATATTTTGTAATTCTGTAAGAACAACTGTGCAGCATCAAGAAACGGGGATTCCTGGCCACATCTCATTAAAAAATTAGCCTTTGTGGTGGCGGAGATTGGAAGTTGAAAAATTACTATTATGATTTAGTAAGTACAGTCATTGGATCTATTTGTCTTTTTGAGATACTCTTTTCTACAATAGTGGTCATTAAAATCAAATATTATGAAATAAACAGAATTTTCAGTCACTCTTGAACACAATTAGAGAATAATCACTGTATTTCAACCTAAGAGAGCTTAGTCATATTACTGTCCTGTTAAAATATCATTATCTGGAATTTTTAATAGGAACAGAAATCATCTTTGTATCATTAATACGTGCCATAAAAGAGAATTTAAATATTAGTTCATCTTTATATGACTTTAAATTTTCCTTTTGTGTATGTTTTAAATAGAACATAATTAATACAGTAGTATCTTTATTTCATGTATAATTAAGTAAGTATTAGAGTGAGGGCCCAGCCCTTTTTCACTGGAGATGTGTATGATGAAAATTGTTTGGGAGACATGGACACACTGCTCCAGGTCACTGGAACCTCCTGTTCCATTCATGCCAGTGTGTTTTAAGTAAGTAAAATGTGTTTAGAATTTTTAAAAAATATTCTTCCTGTGGTTCTTCTTTATTAGAGAATATGCTGTATTTATTTTAAAAGACCTCTCCCAATTCAGAATTTGGCCAACTCCCATCTTGCTTGTACTAAAGGAAATCAACCCTGAATATTCATTGGAAGGACTGACGCTAAAGTTCCAATATTTTGGCCACCTGATGCAAAGAGCTGATTCATTGGAAAAGACCCTGATGCTGGCAAAGATTGAGGGCAGGAGAAGAAGAGGGCAACAGAGGATGAGATGGTTGGATGGCATCACCGACTCAGTGGACATGAGTTTGAGCAAACTCCAGGAGATAGTGAAGGACAGGGAAGCCGGGCATTTTTTCACAGGGAATTCTTGCTTCCTCAATGGGAAATTGTGGTTTTTATCCCATTTCTTCTGATCCTGCCCCTCATAGTGATTCAAGAAGACTTGTTACTGTCTCTTGTCCCAGAGTGCCTTTTAGGCAGCGGACACGCCAATAAATTGAATTCTTTCCATTTTCTCCCTCATCCACCTGGGCAGGAGAGTAGGGTCACAACATCGGAGCAGAGGGTAGGATGTTGGAACTCTGATCATCTGTCTCTGTTATGATTTTAAACCATCCGTGATAGGAGAGTCACCTCCTATCTACCAAGAGCTTCCTTACATTCTACACACACAGCTGAACCCAGCATGTCATACCTAGGATGCTCTTGGGCTTATTTTAGGTACTACTTGTTATCCTGCTGTTGGAGATTCCTATCCTGTTCTGGAAAAATCTGGGCCATTCTTAGGTTCCTTTATGAAATCACCTTCACTAAAAACAGTCCCAGGACTGTGTCCTGGAAGCTAGCCTCCATCAAGCAAGGGAGCACTTTCCTTCTTTGTCACCTGCCATTTTCATTGTTCAGTGCTTTATTCCTTCCTGATCATCATGGTAGTTTCCTCAGTAGCTCCGGCTATTCTGCACAGTATCCAGGGACATGTGCCTTCTCAACTTCCTCTCTGTTCATGATACTCATCTACCAAGAATTATGTCGTGGCTCCTTGCTAGCTACTGAACTGTGATGTGCTTAGGCCAGAGACTCAGAACCGCAGCCTTACTCTGCATGGATCTTACTGCCTACGAGCCTACTGACTGCCCCTTGTCTTGGCTCCTGTGTTTACCATACCTTGCACCTGGTATCACCTCTTTTCTCATCTCTGTTTACCAAAACATCCCACAAGGTCATTTCCAGGACCTCCTCTTTATGGGTCCTTTTTCAGTTCTCCACACCCAGATGTAATCATCTCAAACCCAAATACATTATAGTTGGCTGTTATCCCACTGCATTTTTACCTTCTGTTATAGCTCACTAACTTTATTTCTCCACACTCAGTTTTCAGGCCTGCATGCCACCCATCTGCCTCCCCAAACATGTAACTTTAGCTCAGCCCACCGTGACTCCTGGGGCTACCCTAGTGGCTCAGCAGTAAAGAATCCACCTGCAGTGCAGGAGACGTGGGTTTGACCTTTGCATTGGGAAAATCCCCTAGAGAAGGGAATGGCTACCCACTCCAGTATTCTTGTCTGGGAAATCCCATGGACAGAGGAGCCTGGGGGACTGCAATCCATGGGGTCGCAAAGAGTCAGACACAGCTGAGCAACTAACAATTTAACACACACTGTAATGCTACTTCAAGACTGCCAGATAGATAGTTTGGTTTTAATGATATTTGATATTACTCTAATTCCTTCTTTTGTTATTTTTGCTCCTCTCTGATAGTTTGGGATAAAATATTAGATTCAAATGGAAATGTACACCCAGGGATGGTTCATGTCAATGTATGGCAAAAACCACTACAATATTTAAAGTAATTAGCCTCCAATTAAAATAAATTTTAAAAAATGATTCAAATGGAATATGTTTTGATTATGCAGTATTTCGTTGCGTGATATTCTCTGAGTTGATAGTGGTACTTTTGTATTATTTGTTATGTGCATCATTTAAAATTAGGCTGCATAAAATTTTAAAAATCTATTCAGCAAGAAGGTCACCACAAATTCAAATCATAAGACCAATAGGCTAAAAAAATGAACAATATATATGACAAAGGCCTGATTCCTATGGTATGAAAAGTCCTTTTATAAGTTGCTAGGAGGAAAATTATCAAACAGGAAAATGAGCAGAATTCATTCATTAAAAAGTCATTATAAATGATTAGTAAAAAAAGAAAAAAGAAAAATACTTTATTAGTAATCAGTTCAGTCAGTCGCTCAGTGGTGTCCAACTCTTTGCGACCCCTTGGATGGCAGCATGCCAAGCTTCCCTGTCCATCACCAACTCCCAGGGCTTACTCAGACTTATGAGATAGTATATTTACTTGTAGATCTGCAAAGATTCAAACAAACCGTTTATACTCACTGTTGGTAAGGAATAGACATTCTCATATACCTTTGAGGCATCTGCCCATTGTGGCAACATTTTGGAAAAGAAATTTGACAGTTTTGTCTGTGAATTTATCCAACAATTATTCTTGCATAATTGGGCTATGCTGTGTGTAAGGCATTTATTTCATTGTAATATAAAAGTTTCCCAATAGGAGTAACATTGGTTAAAAATGTATTGAAATAGCCATACAGTGGAGGATGATACAAAGTACGCAATAGCAGTTCAAAAGAATGGTGTATTTCTATATGTACCAATAGGAAAAGATGTCTAGGACCTATGGACTGATACAGAAAGAAAGAAAAAAAGAGAGAGAGGGAGGGAGGTAAAGGAAGAAAAAGAAAGAAAGTTCTCCAAAGACAAAAAAATGTTTAAGTAATACTTTGTCTTATGACCAGTGACATTCACAATGTAGAGCTCTGTGAGGACCAAAATACAGGAAAAGCTTATAATCAGAGTTCTAGAAAGCCAGCAACTAAAAGACCTTATGTTTCTATCGTTGAAGTTTTAAGCCGTTTTAAAATGTATGAAATCTGTATTACTTATTCTCATAGCCACAACTTTTCACTGTCATTCTTCTTCTTGGCAAGACAAACCACATGAGTTTAGTAATCCTGTTGTACTATCACCAGCCACGTAAGAAAATCTGCTGTGGAAGTATATGGATGACATTCGCTCTTCCCGATTGATGCTATTTATTTTTCATTGGCACAAGGAAGGTTGCTAAGCATCCCCTGGTCAGGTTCTGCCAGCCTTTTACGCCCAGTAATTACATTGTTCCGTGTCTTTATCAAGGCATCCCTCGCCAGTAAGTTTTTGGGAGGGACAAGTGTCAAGGATGAGAAGCCACAATGAAGTGCTCGGGACTGAGCAGAGATTACACTGCTCAGGTCATCCTACAAAACTTGTCAGTTTGCTGCCCAAATAAATGCCTCGAGTGTGTAAAACGCAGAGCATAGTGACCCCAGGAAGAAAAATCAATTGCAATTCATATTTCATATGTCTGTAATTGCTTGTGAAAGCAAGGCAGCGGTGTGTTTGCAGGGCAGCTCTTCCTCGCCTGTTGTCTGCTTTCTTTTCTTGGTTCTAATGGTCACGTCTTTCACATGCTCACATTTACAGTGAAGCAAAATTTGGGGCCTTTTTTCTTTCTGGTCCACATTACCATTCTTATTACTGGTGCCCTGTACTGGATTTGATCCGTGCATTGAACTGTAAACAGGCTGAGATCGCGCAGTAGAAATGGCTAGTTCACATTGCAGTTCTTGAAGGTTTGGGTGTTTTTATTATCCGTTCATCCGTTTTGTTTTGAGGTGAGAGAGGCAGGTTGTGGAAAGCATTATCTTTCATCAGGAGAATTACTCATTTATTAGGATTATAAACAACAAAAGTGAATTCTGTGTGCATGTGGAGGTGATCATAAATGCTTTTTTTTTTTTTTTGGTAATAAAATCAGAAGAGGGGGTTAAAAACCTGCTTAATTTTGAGAATCACCCAGTCCGTCTACCCTATCAACCCTCTCTTGCTCCAATTCCCTTAACCCAGCTCTTTCTCATGTGAAGCTGCTCCTGAATTCGTAACCCTTCTCTGGACTGAGATGTCATAGGGATAGAGAAAATGCTGCTCACTTTATGGATTACTGTTAAGTCAACAAAACTTTGGCAGCATTGATTAACTTGACAGTGAGTACAGCAGTACATTTATCACTTATGGCTGTGCTGTAGAAAATCTAATAAGAGGCAAACAATTCCCTTTAGAGCAGTAACAGGTTCACTGTGGCTAACGGTGCATGCACTGGAAATTTCTGCCTTTAAATTATACCCTTGCTGCTGGTTGGGTCATTGACTCAAAGCTTCTGCACTTCCGTAGTCATGCTGTTGTTATTAATTTCATCACAGTTATTTGACTTAAATGCATGTTTAAATTTTTATGTATATGTAATGTTTTTAAAAAGCTGAGAAGAGGATTAAATACAGTTCTAGAGTGATAATCTTAAAGTAATAGCTAGAAATAGAGAGCTCTGCTGTATGAAGCTAAGATCACAAGGAAATCACTTCCCACAGTTAGTGCTATATAATTTAGCCTGTTTCATAAAGGAAAACATGGAGAAAATTTTAGTCTCAGCGAAATAATTTGTAAAGAAAAGTATTTATGATAGTATTAGATGTGAAATTATTACAAACATGTACTGGTAGAAATTTGATAGGATTTTTTTCATTTTTTTCCTTCATACTAAAGATATCCCATTAAGACTGAAAATTTTCTTTCCTTCTATCCATTAAGCAGCATTACTCATTTCACCTGTATATCATTAAGATCCTTCACAGTGCACTTAGGTAAACATGTGAAAAAATAGGATAAAATATGTTTCATGGATGATACTAATTGTATCTAAGGATCACAGAGGTGTGGGTAAGTGTGATGAATTTAGTAGATCAGGGTAAGGAGTAAGAAAATTAGGTTTTTAAACTGTTATAATGGTTATGTAGTAAACTGAAGACTATTTGATTCTCACTCTTATAGTATACAGAAAATCTGATAATCTGCTAAAAAAAAAAAAAAAAAGCCACCACCTTGTCAGGGCAGTTCTTATTTCACATGGCAATGTTTTTCTTTCTGTTAAACTGTGTTTTAACAGAAAGGTATTCTGTTCTAGAAAGGTATCTAAATTTATCATTTTTAAAACAAAAAATTCCTGTGATCTGCTTAAAGTCACAATTCAGCTGGAGAGAATTGGTCAAAATGGGGGGGAAAAATCCTTTTTTTTTTTTTTTTTTAGTGCTTTGTGTTTTGCTAGGAAACAGTCTTGAATTGAGGGCTCTTATATGGTCGCATCTGTGAGATGATATAGTTTTCTTTGTTGGGAGAAAAGTATTCTGCCTGAATCAATTGTCAAGAGGTTTAATATAATAAGGCAGCTTGTGATATGACTAAAAGAAACACCGTGCACAAGAAATTCCCACAGCAGTTTGTTTTTAGCAGAAAAACTGAGTTCACCTGAAACATGAATACATTGAAAGCCAAGACTTAATAAGACAGAGCTTAGAAAGGGTTGCTGTCCCGAGGTCTGTGTCAGTGATCTCATCCACTTGTCTTGGAGATTCTAAAAGACATATGAACCCAAATTGCTTTTTCGTGAGCTTTGAGAAGTACTGGCTTGAATCAGTAACATTCAAGCCTGTTGATGTTAGCGTTTGGATTTAATTCAATGAGAATGTGTTTTCGTTTTTAATCTATAGGGCAAATGTAATGTATCTCCCTTCTGAAAACAGTCTTTTCTGCCACGTCGACCACTCTGGATTTCACAGGTTACAATAGGAGTGCCCCCACCACTTGCCCTAGTGAACAGAGGCCGGGTATTGATTAACTATCACGCTGGCATCAGAACTACTCTTAGGATTCAATTTTTTTGTTGTTTTGCATATTTTATTGATCAAAATGGTAAATGAGCATCAAGCGTGCAAGAAGACGATGAATTGTTTACTTGCATAAAATAACCTTTCAATAAGGGAAGATGCATGGCTTACACTTTGGTTCTGTTCTGCGGCCCGAAGCAGATGGCATTCAGCTGCTATTGATTTGCTTCCATAGTTAAGGAGCAGCCTGCAACCCTGCATGCCCACTGTGAGAAGGGGTGTAGATTTGGGGACCAGAATGGAAGCCAAGAAGGAACTGATTGACCCTCCCTAAAATCCTAAGGAAAAAAAAGAAACAACAACAACCTTATTTGGAAACCATGAATATCTACTAAATGGAAACTTGAATTAATGTCATCATATGTGGGCTGATGCTTTTAAAGGAACAACATTTGTGGTCATCACTAAGGCAGGTCTCTCTAGTGAATAACAAATAGACTAATCATCACAGAATACTGATTATAAGCATTTATATTTAAAGGAAACTAAATAAAATTTTTTCTCCTTTCCTTTGGGGTAGAATTATGTAATCTTCACATGTCTCATGTGATGTCCACGGCAGAGCTTTCTGGCCTTAACATAAATGTACACATAAGTTGGGCTGACAGCCTCCCTCTTATTTACAAGTTGTGTGATTTCCATTTATACAACGGTCCACCCAGATCCTTTGTCAGCAATCACATTTGGTTTTAAAATGTCTTTCCATAATAGGTAGTTACAGATGTTGAATTTATAAATATTTTCCTTGAAGCTGTGTCCAACAATGACTTTACATCTCAAAAACGAAGGATAGGCTGACCTACCAATTGTGGCTTTGTTTTTTTCCCCTTCCAGATGCATGAAATACTGAAAACCACTTGTCCAAAACCATGGGAACAAATAGTAGATATATTAACATAATACAACAGGTATTTATTACTCAATAATGCATATATTAGTCAAGCTTAGCTAAATATCTTAATTTTTCTTGCAATTTATAATTTAAATATGAGTAAAATCTTAACAAAAAATTGTAATGAAGCTGCTTGCCCTTTATAGACCTCCTTCACTGGGTTCCTTCTCATAAATAAACTGTTATTACAAATGACTGTTCTGAAAGCGTTTTCCTGTTACTCTTTATACTTGAAACGTTTATTATAAGCGGTGCTGCTTGTTTGTGATGGGAGAGTGGCCAGTTTACTTTGCTTGGTCCTGAGTAAATGTTAGCTTTGTCTCTTCTCTACTCTACCCCTACCCTGGTGATAAAGATTTGGGGAAATGAATTTAATTTACTCTGTTACAAAAAACAGTCACCCTTTATGTTTCTTTCTCTTCTCTTCTCTTCTCTTCTCTTCTTGTAGTACCAGAAAACCCAACTAATTTCTCAAACCTTTCATGCAAGAGAGAAGCTTGGAGAGCAGAAGGCATTAAGGTGAAAGAGGCATGCTGGACATGCTGGTGTCCTGAGTGGCTGTCGTGCCCTTATGGACCATTGCCATGTTTTATTTACTGTGTCCCTTTCGGAGTCTAGTATGATGCAGAGAGTACCTACTCTGTGCTTCTTCTGTAAAATGCAGCCCTCATTTCCAAGTTAAAGAGAGAAGATTAGTTGGCATCAGGTTTGTCAAACTCAAAAGAACTCTAAAGAGACGGAAGCCTTTCTCTTCCCTGCTCCTGTGAGTAGGGGAACAGGACACATCTGGGAAGGGAGAGGCAGGCCAGAACCTCTGCTACAGACAGTGCTCATGCCTCTCTCAGACAAACGAGAGCTGTGTTCATGAAGCCAGAAGGTAATCAGCAAGCTGAAGTTGTCAGTGACACTGCAGGAGAGTTACTAGGATGCTTCGAAACCAAGCTATCAGCACAACATTTGTGTGGCAATATGTTGATGGTGGAAAAAATTTAAGCAAGATGATTAAGGTTAAGATTGATGGGCCCAGTTAGTTAGGCATAGTTATTGAAATCTACTTAGAATTTCTCATGTCGAACTTGTCCTAATTCTGGCAAGATATGTAATTTGGGCCAATTTAGTATATTTTGAGCAGGTAGTTACTGTTTCTAGCTGACATACCTTTCTGTGTATAAAAGTGGTATGTATGTTTCATTAGTTTTTCATTAGGGAAAAAAAAAATCCCCGACTCCATTTTCTTGGCAACATCTAACACCAAGTATCATCTCTGTTTAGCAGTCCTTTTGAGCTTTGCTGGTGGCATAGTGTATAAGAATCTGCCTGCCAATACAGGGGACACAGGATCCCTGGTCTGGGAAGATCCCACATGCCCTGGAGCAGCTAAGCTCGTGAGCCCACACACTGCAGCTACTGAAGCCTGTGCGCCCTAGAGCGCATGCCCTGCGACAAGAGAAGCCACCACAGAGAGAAGTCCACACGCTGCAACTAGAGAGTAACCCCCACTCACCGCAACTAGAGAAAGCCCTTGCAAAGCAGCAAAGATGCAGCACGGCCAAAGTCAATAAATAAATAATTTTAGAAAACAGGCTTTTTGCTGACCCATTAACAGCTTCATCAGCATCTTTCAGTATTTATTTAGCAAAATCAACTGATAGTGAGACTTCTGAAGATCAACTGCAGGAGAATGAAAAGACAGAAAAGATACACTTTTAAATAGCTTTATTGAGATATGAACTATATACCATGAAATACACATAAATGTTGTACTGTCACTTTTAGCAAATTTATAGTTATGTGACCATCAACACAATCCAGTTTTAGAACACTTCTATGACACCCCCCCCCAAATCACCCTCATGCCTACTCAATCTACTTCTTTTCCTGCCCAGTTTGAGCAACTCTTATTATAAACTTGAAAAAGCAAATGCATGTTAACAGCTGAAGGTGCCACCCTTTTCATATTCATTACTCTTTGAATCTCATCCGTTTGCTTCAGGTTTGGGACGTGACTTCTTGCAATGTAGACCATCTTGAAAGATGATAGCTTTAACTCAAATGTGGCTTTTTGAACCTGTACCCCCAAACAGTGAAGAGAACAAAATGAAGATAGGAATTTGTGGGAAAGAAAGGCAGGAAAGCAGTAATTTAATTCATTATCTTTGTGCCTGAGTTGTTTTCTTTGGGGCATACATTTGTTTTCCAGGGAAGAGTGACTGGTAGATAATAAAAATCTCTTCTGCGTTAATTTTATCCCTGCCTCTCAGATAGAAATGAATGCTACTGGGAAAGAGAAGGGAAACTGAGGTCGTCCAGCACCAGCTGTGTTTCTGGCGCTCTGGTGCGCCTAGGTGTGGTGGAACTGAACTGAAGGAGCTGACGTGTCAAATCCCAGTGCTGCTTATTCACTAATGAATATCGAGGCCCCCTTTTGAACAGCTCTTTTACTATATATTTGACCGTATTCCATTTAGCATGTAAAATGTAGTATTATGCAGCAAATTAAACTGCCTTATTAAAGTGTTACTACTTTAATATTTATTAATATATTAGAAAAAATATACATGTATTAGATTGAAGGCAGGAGGAGAAGGGGACAACAGAGGGTGAGATGGTTGGATGGCATCACCGACTCAATGGACATGAGTTTGAGTAAACTCTGGGAGTTGGTGATGGCCAGAGAGGCCTGACGTGCTACAGTCCATGGGGTCGCAAAGAGTTGGACACAACTGAGTGAGTGAACTGAACTGAAAGTATATATCTAATATATACTTTGCTACATTTACATTTAATACTAATACTCTAGTATTAAAGTATTGCAAAGCTTTAGGATTTAGGAAACTTAATTATTTTGCTATGGGGGAAAAAGACTGATGGGCCATCTAAAATACAAAAGCATTTCTTATGGAATAAATTTTGTAGTTATCAAAATACATAGCTTACTGTCAACAGCTGAGAAAAAAAGATGTCAGTGTTCAGTATATACTTATTGAGTATCTCCTGTGGGTGCTGCCTGGCGCAGAGTAAATTATTCACACCTAATCCTTGTCTTTGAGAGATTTGGTTTGGCCATTCAGTACCTAAACAAGTAACTAAGAAGTGGTATGTGTGACATTATCTTGTACGGTACATTAAGTATTTACCGATTCATTAGATATTTCCATTTTGAAAACTATTTTTAAAAATGGTTTATTTTTGGCTACACTCGATCTTTGTTGCTGCACATGGGCTTTCTCTAGTTACAATGAGTGGGAGCTACTCTCTAGCTGCCGTGCATGGGCTTCATGTGAGTCACTGATCGGAACAGACTTTCAGGCCAAGATCAAGAGTTAGCTTATAGCATTAGCATGACTCAGACTTCATCAAAATCCTTCAAACGCATGCAGCAAAGTAGAGCTATGATTGTATCGCTTCTATTTTTATTTATAGTGAAGTTACTTCAAAAGGTATACTGTGGGGTTTGCTAACTATTCCTATTAATTGTGATAGTCATTCATCAAATTAATAACAGAAGGCCACTGAAAAATCATTGAAATCCATTGGTTTGGTATAGCATCAGCATCAATGCTTTTTTCAGAGTATCCCTTTTTGCATAAATTAGTGAAGAAATGCCTGTCTATTGAAACTGGGTTTACTGGTAGAAGGTTCAAACAGAAATACAGATCCATCACCCTTCTCTCTGCAGCCCGTTCCTGCCTTACATGTATATGATCATCCAACAATCCGTTGAAAGTCTTAACTTGAGAGGTTTGAACCCTTAAAATATAATTAGTCAATTAGTTCTTAAGCACTTACATTTCAGAGTGTATTCTAAGAGCAGCTACTGTACAGCAAAAAAAAAAAAAGCATTTTCCATTTTTTTCTCCCCGATTTATCAGATTGATCCTTCTTTTATCTCTGCACAAATGACGCTGTTAGTGGACCTGGGGATATCTAAGCTTAAATTTAGAAGCTCCTAAAAGATGAGAACATTAACCCCAAGTGCACTGAATTCCCTGAACGTCTTGCATTCTCCTGCTCAGACTTGAAGTGGGTACCTGCTGTTTAACGTAATTAGTTTCAAAGGGAATGTCAGATCCGTCCTCAGGAGTTTACTCTGACCCAAAAACCCTTGTAAGAAAATATCAGTGAGACAAAACAAGAAAAGTTATCACAGTGGGGAAGCTCCTTCTAGCTGCGTTATTTGTTACTCAGGGGCATGTTTTAAAAGAGTCCTATTTGCTGTCTGGCTCAGTAATTTTCTGGTTGCAAACTTGTGCTCAAGACAAAGTTGCTCTAGCAGGTAGCTTTTTTCCTCTTCTAAAAATGAAGACATGGTGGGCTGAGTACAAAAAAAAAAAGAAAATAGGAAACAGCTGACATTTTAACAATGGTTTTAGCATTTCTTATGAAAGTAAGATTTAAAAATTAAAGACAAATTAAGCTTATTAATTTTCAACCTACATTTTCCCCATTAAAAAGTATACTGAAACAAGGCTATTTCCAGCTTCTCTTTTTATCCATATTGACGTTCAGCTTATAATGAGCTGTAATTAAGAGGTTGAAAGGGGTCTCCTTTGAGTAGCAGGGTAAGTCCGACAACAAATGGCAGAGTCACAGTCCTCTTTGGCTTCTTTTCCCTAAGACATAGATGAGCAATTGCTTAAGACTTGTTGTAATTTGTAATCCGCTAGTCTCATGACCCTCTTTGTTTATTCCCCTCTGTCACCCTCCTTTGTTGAGTCTTGCTGATCTATTCAGCCACACCTGGGCTGAGCTCCAGAGCTTAAGGGAGGGGCTGTGCGCCCCCTTCTTGCCAGAGGAGCAGCTGACCCTTGAAGGACCAGAAGGTTATTAAAGAAGGGACTGAAACTGCCCTTTAGGGAGGCAGTGCAGCTGGGAAATAGTACAAGACTGGATGCTCAATTCACCCACCTCAAGGGGCACACTGTCCATCTTAGGGGATGTTATTAACAGCTAGTCATTTGACATCACAGAGTTATTTTCCCATAAAATGTTCTTGATCCTATCTACCTCAATGGTGGTGATGAGCATTAAGTGATCCTGTATATGTAGGACTACTTAGCAAGCCATACAATATTATGCCAGTATTATATATTACTGTTTTTCTTAGCAAATCCCTTGCTTAATTTCCTGTCTATAAATTCTTTCTACAACATTCTGCAGCAATTGGGCCTCAACTACATTTGGTCAAATATTTGCTGGGGTGGTACCTGTTATCTCCCAAAGCATAATCTTCCATCAGAGACTTCAGTCATCAAGTTTCTCTTTATATTTGGTCAAAATTTACCTCCTCAGTATTTGTCTCTGTTGCGTTCTGCCTCTGGAATAACCCTCACGCATTCAAAGCCCTGTCTTGGATGCAGAGATAAAAGAGCGAATAACGCAGACTCGGTCCTGCCATCTTGGACCTGGAGTCGAAGGGACAAAAACCAAGTAAACTTATAAATGAAATAACTGCAGGCACTGTAAGGGAATCAGAAAATAAGGGAGCAAGGGAAAGACGATCAGGGAGTGAGAGCAAGTGCTTGAATGGTCAGAAAAGGCACCTCTGAGGTGACATTTAGACAAGACCGAGGAAAGTTAGTCATGTCGAGCCCGAGAAGAAGGCTATGGGAACCACAGAGGCAGAGGCTGTGGTCGAAGGAGCACAGGCCCCTGGTGGCTCTGAAGGCCACTGCAGCTATCGCTTTATGAGCCAGTGGGAGGGGAGCTCCAGATGATGCATGTAGAAGGTGAGGGGAAGGAAGCCTCCAGCTTGGCAGCTGGGTAGGGCTGCGCTTTCAGTGGCTAAAGTGACGGGGTGGCAGAGGAGGGGGTGGCAGGTTTATTTATTAATTTTTTTAAGGAATCATTAATTTCTGTTTTGCACATTTTTAGCTGAAGGGATCTATAAGAAACTCAAGTGGAGATGTTACATAGGTAGTTCTGAGTCTGGAGCCCAGAATAGAGTTCCAGCTTGGAGATAAGAATTTGCGTCTCATCAGAATAAAGGTATTAAAATCCATGGCAATTGATACACTCCGATTAGAATGTGGGGAGACATGAGGGCACTGGCTAAGCCTTGAAAAAATCCCAGCATTTTTGAGGTCCGGTGGTAAAGGAAGAGACAACAAAGGAGAGTGAAAATGAGATAGGAACCCGGAACAGTTACAGAAACAAAGAAAGGAGTTTTTCAAGAAGTGGGAGAAGGGTTGTTTGGCTGAGTGATGGCTGCTCAGAAGTTGAGTATGGTGAGGACAAAAGTGGCTGTGGAATTTAGCAACACGGAAGAGATCTGTGACCTTGACAAACTGAAAATGGTGGCAACCAAAGCCATTTTTGTCCAAGGTAGAGTAATGGATGACGTAGAAATAAGAAAACAACATCTGTAGTACACTGGTAAGAACTTATGCCATGAAAAGAAGCAGAGAAATAAGCTGTGTTCGCTGAGAGATTTTTTGTTCCTTCGTTTACTTGGTTCTGTGAGATCCTAGAGCATGTTTATAAGCTGATAGGAATGATTCAGCAGAGATAATAATAGAAAGATGAATGGATGGAATTAATAGTGAATAGGCAGAGGAAGGAAGGGTTATAACTAAAGAAATATCTGAGAAAGTCAAGAGGTGGACTGAGCGCTAGAATGTAACTAGAGGAATTGGCCTCTGAGAGAAGGAGGGGCACTCCTTCCACTGTAGCAGAGAAGGAGGAGAGGATTGTGGAAGCGTGATGTGGCTAGAGTAGGGGTAAAAACGAGGGATGTCAAGTCTGGTGGCTTCTGTATTCTCCTTGAAGTGTGAAGAGCAGTTCTCAGCTCAGAGGGAGGGTGGAGGAAGGGGTAAGGGAGATTCAAAGAGAAGAGGGGAAGGTGTGGCATGGTTGATGGTGGTTCCTCTGGAGCAGTGGTTCTCAACATGTGGTTCCTGGACCGACAGCATCAGCATCACCTGGGAACTTTTCTGAAATGCAGTTTTTGAGATCCCATACCATACCTATTGGTGGCTCAGATGGTAAACCCTTTGTCTACAATGCAGGAGACCTGGGTTCGATCCCTGGGTCAGGAAGATTCCCTGGAGAAGGAAATGGCAACCCACCCCAGTACTCTTGCCTAGAAAATCCCATGGACGGAGGAGCCTAGTGCAGGCTACTGTCCATGGGGTCGCAAAGAGTCGGACACAACTGAGCAACTTCACTTTCACTTTCAACATACCTATTAGACCAGAAACTTGGGAGGTGGAACCCAGCAATGTGTGTTGCTTTTGTTTTTGTTATTAACTTCCTTACCATTGATTGAGTTGTAAACTGCTGCAATCAGTGCTGAAATCTGAGACTCACTCATCCTGATCCTTCTCTCGGCTTCCCCTTGAAAAGGAAACCTGGAGCAGAACCACCCCAAAGCCCAGAGGGTAGAAAGACATGCAGGGGATGCAGGGAGATGGGAGGAAGGAAGCAGGAGCAGTGTGCAAGGTTAGATCTGGGGACACACTCGCACTCCCACAGGCAAGGACCAGGGGTGTCCCTCTCTCCCCAGTCAGCAGCCTGAGAACATTAGGGAAGGGCCAGGTGTCCACAAGACATTTCAGTCCTTCCTGTCATGAAGCATCGGCCAAGAGGGGCTGAGCCAAGGTCACTGGCCTCTGCCTTCAGGGCACATGCGGCCTGAGCCAGAGCAGCTTTGATGGCGGCCACCAGCTTCAGAAACTTGCTCTCCATGTCCATGTAGCCATCACCTCCCTTCTTGGAATGAACCGGCTTCCCTGCTACGAACACTTCAAAGAAGCCAGTGACCTGGTGAGTCCCCTTGCTGCAAATGTCCAAGCATCCAGGGAACCCATCTTCTAACTTCTTTTTGAGCTGAAGATACTTGAAGTGCCAGAGTACTTGAAGATACTTAAGTGCCACAATAAACCACTTGGATGATGACCGCCACAGTTCTGGACCACAGTCCACTATAGCGAAGACTCCAGATTAGAATCCCAGGGAGGAAAAGTGAGGTCTGCCAGAGATCTGTGTTTTAACACAGATGATACTGACGCTAGTTGAAGTTGGAGAACCATTGTTCTAGAGAAAAGGAGCAAGACAACATTTTGCAGTTAAGACCTTGAATTTAAAGTGAATCCAGTTTCTTTGTACTGTGTGGTTTTCTCTCAGTGCTTAGCAGCTGGGGTTGAGGCATGGGTGAGAGATGCCAGCATTCAACTAGAACTAGGAGGTCCTAAGTACACAGAGGTGGGAGAGGGGGCCTGATGGAATTGGAAGCACTTCAGGGAACTGATTATGATGGTCAGTCATGCAATCTGAAGCTGAACAAGGAGGACAGAAAAGTCAGAAGGGTCTGATGAAAGTAAGAAGTCTTCAGATAGAAAAGGGAACCCTCTTACACTGTTGGTGGGAATGCAAACTAGTACAGCCACTATGGAGAACAGTAAGGAGATTCCTTAAAAAACTGGAAATAGAACTGCCTTATGACCCAGCAATCCCACTGCTGGGCATACACAAAGAGGAAACCAGAATTGAAAGAGACACGTGTACCCCAATGTTCATCGCAGCACTGTTTATAATACCCAGGACATGGAAGCAACCTAGATGTCCATCAGTGGACGAATGGATAAGAAAGCTGTGGTACATATACACAATGGAGTATTACTCAGCCATTAAAAAGAATACATTTGAATCAGTTCTAATGAGGTGGATGAAACTGGAGCCTATTATACAGAGTGAAGTAAGTCAGAAAGAAAAACACCAATATGGTATATTAACACATATATATGGAATTTAGAAAGATGGTAACAATGACCCTATACTTGAGATAGGCAAAGAGACACAGATATAAAGAACAGACTTTTGGACTCTGTGGGAGAAGGCGAGGGTGGGATGATTTGAGAGATTAGCACTGAAACACATATATTACCATATGTGAAACAGATGACCAGTCCAAGTCCAATGCATGACACAGGGCACTCAAAGCCGGTGCACCAGAACAACGCAGAGGGATGAGATGGGGAGGGAGGTGGGAGGGGCGTTCGCGATGGGGACACATGTGTATCTGTGGCTGATTCATGTCAATGTATGGCAAAAACCACCACAATATTGTAAAGTAATTAGCCTCCAATTAAAATAATTAATTAAAAAAAAAGAAGAAGTCTCCAGATCAATTGTTTGAAGGTTTCACTAATGGTAGCTGTTGGGGGGGTGGGGCAGGAGGTAACACCATTGAAAAGAAGGGCTCTGTGTAGCACAGCTAGGTCATGTCTGAGTCCATGGGTTCACAGAGATAAGTGCCTTAGAGATCTGACTAAATGAGTTCTGTGTAAAAATTCCATAAAACAAGTTCTTGGCCTGTGTGCCTGCATTAGTGTATGCGTTAAGAGGCCAGGAAGTTGTAAGATAGTTGGATGTCATACAAAGCACAAGCCTTTAAAAAAAAAAAATTAGCAATGACACAAGTAAAACCATATAAGAAAATGTTTACTTTCTTTAAATCAGCTTTTTAAAGTATTCACCTTCTGTGAGAGATTATTTTTGTTCATCTTAAACTACTGCTGCTAAGAATAATAATGCACAGCATTTAGTAGGTACTTACAGTACAGCAGGCACCGTAGCAGTTTCTTTATAGGCATGAGTCTTATTTCATCATGACCACAGCCTCTGGAGGAGACTGTTATTGACCTTGTTGAAGCATGGAGGAGCTAAGAAAATTGCCTATGATTAATTTTAAACAATTTAAGTAAGTAAATGTTCAAAGTGCATGCCATTCTTACAAACCTAAACAACCTACCTACCATTTCTTCAGTAACTGTAGAAGAATAAGGTGTAGTTTTCACTTGATCAGTGCCCGCCCCCAGGTGACGGTACCCAGCTGAGCCTTGAGGAAACATGCATGAGAAAGACGTGTTGGCACAAGTTAGGAGCGTGCCGGGTGCTCCCTGGCTCCCTCCCTGGGGCGCAGCTGGATCAGGCTGAGGCTGAAGGCGGCTGAGTAGACCGCTGCCTGGGGTGGTTGATCTGGTCCACCAGTGCTGTTGGTGTGTACGCCTGAGGAGATGTCCAGGCTGTTGTGCATCGGTCCCACTGTTGTGTTTGTACCTTGTGTTTCTCCTGTATCTCTGCCTAGCCCCAGTGATGTCTGACTCCTCAGCAGGAAGGACAGCCAGACAGCACTGGGACAGCCAAGGGACAGGAAGCAGAAGTGAATCCAAAAATGTTATCTTCAGGCCCCAGAGACACATCTTCCAGCTTTTTCTCCTCCTCCTCCTTTTTTTTAGTAAATCCGTGTTTTACTCTCAAACTTTGCTAAGATCTTCAAAATGTAAAAACTTCTGCTTGAAAATGTATATGGTCATTTCAACTTGCTAGAGTATCACTGTAAACCTTTGGTATCTCCCTTTAATTGCTCTTAATAGAGAGCTGTTAAAAGATCATAAAATTTGTGATTAAGAAGTTAAACTGGAATTGTATTTTCATCCACTAGCCAATGCTAAATTATGCCCTCTGGGTCATTTTACAGTGATTTGGACAGTCCTTTGTAAAATAAGTTTAATGAAACACAAAGGGATGCTGTATATGGTTTGTGTAATAGACTCAATTTAGTAGGATGTTTTTCTGGATAATTAGCTTACATTTTTCTTTTGTTTAGTCTTATTACCTATATGCTTGAATTCTTTACTATTTGGTAACGTATGTTCTTGGCACCTGCTGTGTTAGGCAGACAAGTTTTTCATGTATTGGTCATTTTTTTTATAGACAGTGCTGTGTATGCGTGAACCCTAATTGCTTTTTTCATTTTTAATAGGCTGTTCTTTATATTGTGGGCTGTTTTTAAGTGAAAGTCACTCGGTCGTGTCTGACTCTTTGCGACCCCATGGACTATACAGTCCATGGAATTCTCCAGGCCAGAATACTGGAGTGGGCAGCCGTTCCCTTCTCCAGGGTATCTTAGTAAATTAAAAATAAAAATATCTAGGTTGCTTCCTTCCTCCCTTTCTATCTCCCTCTTTCCTTTCTTCCTAAGTATTCTACCCAGTACTGAAATAGTGAATTAAAAGTAAAATAGCAGAGTTGGGTTTTTTCTTTTCTTCTCTCTCTTTCTTAAAGTATTCTACTCAGTACTCTGCTCTTTGGGCCAAAAATTGGACTTTATGATCTGCAGAGGCAAGAAGTCTGTCTCAGGAGAGGCTTGTGTTCTACCACAGGTAACAATCCAGTGAAAGAACTTACCTGAAATTGGGGCTTCTCTTTCTCAGGCTTATTATTTCCTCAAGCATTGCCAGTAGCAGGTAATGCGGCTTGCTATGCTATGCTGCCCATAGACGGCAGCCACCAGGCTCCCCCGTCCCTGGGATTCTCCAGGCAAGAACACTGGAGTGGGTTGCCATTTCCTTCTCCAATGCATGAAAGTGAAAAGTGAAAGTGAAGTCGCTCAGTCGTGTCCGACTCTTAGCGACCCCATGGATTGCAGCCTAACAGGCTCCTCCATCCATGGGATTTTCTAAGCAAGAGTACTGGAGTGGGGTGCCATTGCCTTCTCCGAATTGTGGGTTTTGTTCTCGTAATTCAAAATCATCAGGGATTGGATCTCTGGGTTTTTGGCTTTTCCATCAGGATCACAAAATAACATAAACTCAGGGACTGTACGCATGTTCCAGGCACGAGGGGAGAGGAAAGGGGTGGGAAAATGAGCAAAAAGATGAGAGACAGCAGAGCCTCAATATTCACTCTCAGGAAACATTTTGGGTCTTTTCCATTCGATGACTACCACTGACATCTTAGTGGCCAGGTCTGTGCCATGTGGCAAGGGAATCTGGGAAATACTGGGGGGAAGGGGGGCGGATGTTGTTTTTTGTTATTCTTGTTTTTTTTTTTTTTTAGCTTGGCAATTTGCCACCCCCAAAAAACAAATTGGTGTTTCATTAACAAGGATGAAGGGGAGAATGAATCTGCGTTAGGCAACTGACAGTCTGTCACAGCCTCCAGTGGCGGAAGGCAAACAGAGATTTCAAGGTTATGTGTGAAGCAGTTGTCCCTGCCATCGTTCTCTGCCTGCTTCCTGGGAAACCTTCGAGCCTATCAGAAAAAGACTGGTGTAATCTGAAAACCACCAGGAAGGGATCCATACTCATTGCTGAATGTAAATTCCTGAATGAAAGTAAAGTGAAAGTCGCACGGTCGTGTCCAACTCTTTGTGACCCCATGGACTATACAGTCCATGGGATTCTCCAGGCCAGAATACTGGAGTAGGTAACCATTCCCTTCTTCCCAATCCAGGGATCGAACCCAGGTCTCCCGCATTGCAAGCAGATTCTTTACCAGCTGAGCCACAAGGGAAGCCCATAAATTCCTGAATAGACGTGTATAGTTTAACTCCAAGTCATGGGAGGACTTGTTTCAGCATTAGATTTGGGGGGAAGGGCCAGAGTAGGTATGTTCTTTCCATGGACTCGAGCACAGGCTCCTGCTTGGACATACAATGCAATGGCTAGTAGTCATGTGTAGAGGCCCCCTCTCTCATCTTTTGTACTGTTGTGGTTTACCTTTCTCAGTATAGTCCCTTTGGGCTACTGCCCACCTGTGTATTTTATGTGAACAATTTCATTGACTGCATTCTGCACTGCTGCCAAGAGGTCAAGGGCCCCTCTCCACTTCCATTATTCTTTCCTGTAGAGACTTGTTTTTAACTATAGGCCTATGAACTGTCTCCACAAGGGCTACTTTTCATTTCTGGTACATTTCTCTGAGGACTTGCTACTGCATCCTGAAATAAGTCTGTGTCTCACTCTCTAGCTGCTTCCCACTGAGTGTTCCCACTGAATTCTATGCACTATCAACTTTCAAGTTCAGCTTCATTCAAGGTTCTTATATTCACGTAAAACATTACTTGTATAACTTCAGCATTTTAAAAGGAGAGTCAATGCAGTACTTGTAACAACTATAAGTTGTTGTCAGTTACTGTTGGCAGTCTTTCATTTAAAATTTTAAAAAGATATTTGCCCAATACGCTATATCTTACCTGTAACACAATGAGAATGTGTATACTTCAGAAGGCCTAGTTGATCTAAACTACATCTCCAGCAAAGGAGATGCAGACATAAAGAACAAACTTAGGGTCACAGTGGGAGAGGGAGAGGGTGAGATGACTTAGAGAGTAGCATTGAAACATATACATTGCTGCTGCTGCTGCTAAGTCGCTTCAGTCGTGTCCAACTCTGTGCGATCCCATAGACGGCAGCCCACCAGGCTCCCCGTCCCTGGGATTCTCCAGGCAAGAACACTGGAGTGGGTTGCCATTTCCTTCTCCAATGCATGAAAGTGAAAAGTGAAAGTGAAGTCGCTCAGTCGTGTCCGACTCTTCTCGACCCCATGGACTGCAGCCCACCAGGCTCCTCCATCCATGGGATTTTCCAGGCAAGAGTACTGGAGTGGGGTGCCATTGCCTTCTCCAAACATATACATTACCATATGTAAAATAGATAGCCAATGGGCATTTGCTGTATGACACAAGGAACGCAAAGCAGGTGCTCTGTGATAACCTCGTGGTAGGGTAGGGGTAGGGGGGAGGAGGTGGTGGGGTGGGGAGGGAGGTGGGAGTGAGGTTTAAGAGGGAGGGGACATATGTATACCTATGGCTGATTCATGCTGATGTATGGCAGAAACCATAACCATACTGTAAAATAATTACCCTCCAATTAAAAATTAAATTAAATTAAAAAAAAAAACTACACCTCTTCAAACTCAGTGCTTGAACTGTGTCACAGTATACAGTATGTGAAGAAAGAGAATACTAAATAAATCAGAGGAATAAAGCAGATAGTTGGAAGCATGTTTAAGTGACTTGAGAGAGCAAATGGTTTTCAAGCACTTTAAACACTTTAAAAACATCAATTCCTCAACATGCATAGGCTATGCTAATTGTAAATCTTTCATTAAAAACCAGTCTGTAGAGGCTCTCTCCAGGCAACATCTTGCAAGCCTAGTTCTGATTACTATTTCTTCTTTAAAGTAAAAAGACAGTGCTTCCATAAGCATATTCTATAATTTGTATTTCAGTTGGTATCATACCATATTCTTTGAATAACTAAATCAGTTTTCAGGTGCTTTGTAATATATGGTTTTATTCAAATGTATTAGTCCCCTGATCTCAGTTTTGACTTATAGGTAAGTAGCTAGCTTATAACTGCTTTTAGAATTTTTTTTCTATTGGATGATCAAGAACATGATCATCTGTGAATGTTCTCATAAATCTGACATTATCTATAATGTGTAATTGAGCCACATTGTTCTTCAGCATATAGTTAGGTAATGTAAATAGATCAAAGGTATATAAGATGTCACTTTAAAGCATTTTGCCAAGTCAAAGAAGAATTGAGTTGGTCAGAGGTTGTCAAATAGATTTTGAAATATTTCTGTCTTTGCTTTTTTTTTGTCATCAGTTTGTTTTTTTTAATATAGGACAGAAATTAACGGAGTTTATTGTTTTCCTTCTTGGAGTCCTTACATACTTGTAAGAATTAGTTGAGATCTTAAGAACTTTTAGAAAAATATTTTATTTATTTATTGGGCTGTGTTGCATCTTATTTGCAGCAAGCAAGCTCTTTGTTGCAGCACACGGGCTTCTCTAGTTGTAGGCTCTAGAGCACATGGGCTTCATTGCCCTGAGGCATAAGGAATCTTAGTTCCCCAACCAAGGACTGAACCCTTATTCCCTGCATTGGAAGCCAGATTCTTAACCACTGGACCACCAGGCAAGTCCCTACAAAAAAAAATTTTTTTTTTTCCTACAAAATTTTTAAATCCAAAGAAAGAAGTGTTATTTTAAGGGAGCTAATTTCAGTGGTTCCTTTAAATTTATTTATGGGATAAATTAAATCTATAAAAACAGTAGAAAAATATGTATTGGAAAAGATAAAGGATTCCAATAAAATTTACTAAGAAAAGAACTAAACTATGTAGCCCAATGCTGTTGTGTGTGCAGTAAATGTCAGCAAATATTTCCAGAATGAATGAATGACCCAGTGAATAGATAACATTTGTAGATCAGTAGTTTTACAGCAGGTGAGACCTGGGTTCCAATCGTGCTTGACCCCTTACCCTTTGAGAAAATATGCACAGGTGATTTTGCCTTTTCTGAGCCCCAGATTCCTCATATGTAGAATGTGGATAATGAACATATCTCATAGTACTGTGAAAATTAAGTAAGATTAAATAAGAGCCCAGCACAGACCAGGCATTAAATAAAGATTATTGTTATAAACCATATGAAAAATGCCATATGTGGTAGGTTAAAATTGTCAAAAGCTAGTATGACTCAATCATATCACAAAATGATTTTGTTATTTCACACACAATAAGTGATAACTTAGCGCAACCTAATGATATTGGGAATTTTTTTAAGGAAAGTAACACTTGAGCTGAGACTTGAAAGAGAAGTAGGAGTTGGCCTATTGAGAAGGTGGGAAGGGCATTTCTAATAATAGAGCTATCCCCTGGTAAAAGTGGAGCTTCCCTCATAGCTCAGTTGGTAAAGAATCTGCCTGCAATGCAGGAGATCCAGGTTCAATTCCTGGGTCGGGAAGATCCCCTAGAGAAGGAAATGGCAACCTGCTCAAGTATTCTTGCCTGGAAAATCCCATGGACAGAGAAGTCTGGCTGGCTATGGTCCACAGGGTTGCAAGAGTCCAACATGACTTAGTGTCTAAACCACCACCACCAGGTAAAAGTATAACCAAGTCTAAGGTGGACTATTTGAATAGTATTGTTTGGCCAGATTGGGCCTTACTGGCTTTTATAAACCCTGTGTGCACTGTAATCAGAATAATAATCTATTAACCTAGGACTATATGGCACCCCACTCCAGTACTCTTGCTTGGAAAATCCCATGGACAGAGGAGCCTGTTAGGCTGCAGTCCATGGGGTCGCTAAGAGTGGGGCACGACTGAGCGACTTCACTTTCACTTTTCACTTTCATGCATTGGAGAAGGAAATGGCAACCCACTCCAGTGTTCTTGCCTGGAGAATCCCAGGGACAGGGGAGCCTGGTGGGTTGCCGTCTATGGGGTCGCACAGAGTCGGACACAACTGAAGTGACTTAGCATAGCATAGCATATTATCCTTATCAAAAGAAAAGTTGGAGCATAATACTTCAATATATGCATATTTAGTAATGTTTTTTACATGTACTGCTATAAATCCATTAAAAATTAGAAGAGATATTTCTTTTTCATTATTATTTTCAATCTTTTAAATATATTTTAAATCTTTTTTTAATATTTGTTTTTCTGAATCACAATTAATTATCTTGCTCAACTCCCCACATGTTCTGTAACCCACTTTGGAGACCACTGGCCTATGAAAATCCATTGAATGTGAACAAAAGTTTACCTCCTGCTTCCCAACCATGTTTTGTGAGAGTTTAGGGTTTGTATTTTCTGCATCTGCATGATCTCATGACTCCAACCTGGAAAAGTAACATTTTCTCCCTGACTATATCTGTCGGGGATGTGTTTCCTCAGAGCAGAAGCAAAACCACTCAGGGAATGCATACCTTGCACCTGGTCTAGCCTTTCCCACAGATAAAGCCCTGCAGAAGATGAGGTCATGAACCAAAACTGCAAAACAGAAGAAATGAACAGACACAAAAACAGGACTAAATCCCAAGAAGCTCAAGTACAAGCATGATTGAATGGAAAGCCCAAATTAAAATGTCTAAAATAGTTGAAGGCATAAGAAAAGATCATGAACCTATGAATAGCAAAACAGGCAGGACTGAAAAGGAACCAAATATGAAATGAAAAATCTGGTCATCAAAATTAACTCTGTGGATTAAGAGGCCATTTGTGCTCATGCTTAATTACTCAGTCATGTCCAACTCTGAGACGCTATGGACTGTAGCCTGCCAGGCTCCTCTGTCCATGGGATTTTTTAGGCAAAAGAGAGGCCATGATGCATGATCACTGGATCTGAGGAATGCCATTGCTGTTCCAGTTGTAGTCAAAACATAAATCATCTTTCACATGACGCAGAAGCCCCAACCCACCTTTATAGTTCAGGCTCTCCTATGTTATTGCTCAGCTTTATTTTCCTCAGGCACAACCTCACTGACCTTTCTGTTTTCCTAATGCCATGCTTCCACCTTCCACAAGCCTTTGAACACACTGTGTTTTGAACAGTATGCTGTGCTTTGCATCTGAAATATCCCACTCCCTTTATTCTGTTAGCTCATTCAACCCTCAGCTCAAGGGTCACTCTCCCAGGGAAGCTTTGTTAATACTTCACAGGTTAATGGGGGCTTCCCTAGTAGCTCAGCTGGTAAAGAATCCACCTGCAATGCAAGAGACCACAGTTCAATCCCTGGTTGGGAAGATTCCCTGGAGAAGGAATAGACTACCCACTCCAGTATTCTTGGGCTCGTCTGGTGGCTCAGCTGGTAAAGAATCCACCTGCAATGCAGGAGACCCTGATTCGATTCCTGGGTTGAGAAGATCCCCTGAAGAAGGGATAGGTTACCCACTCAAGTGTTCTTGGACTTCCAATGTGACTCAGCTGGTAAAGAGTCTTCCCGCAATGCAGGAGACCTGGGTTCGATCCCTGGGTCAGGAAGATCTCCTGGAGAAGGGAAAAGCTATCCACTCCAGTGTTATGGCCTGGAGAATTTCATGGACTGTATAATCCATGGGGTGGTAAAGAGTCAGATATGGCTGAGCATACATATACATAAATAGGGTGATTTGTTACTAATGCTTAGAGAAACAGATTCCTTCCCTTCAAGGTACTTATTTCAGTTTGTAATCTCATATCCATCCCTGTGATTATTTGAACACTATCCATCTTCCCCACTAGACTGTAAGTCCTGGGAAAACAAGATCATGTTTGTTTGGTTACCCATTATGCCAGGGATTGTACTTAATGCCTGGTAAATAAATATCTTTTTTTATGAATAGATAGTCTAGAAACATAAGAGACTTAAAATTTGATATTAGAATAGCTCAAAAGGTGGTTGTTTTCCAGTTTCTATTGTTCCCTGGTTTTCTTTTTATCCGTATTATCAGAAATTAGATTTCTTCTGTCAGATATTCCTGAGGCCAAATCGCATTGTTTCCTTACACAGATTCTTTACCATTTTAAACAGACCCTTGTTAGAAGTCTTCAGCTTTTCATGCAGGTCCTCAGATTTCTTGTAAGATAGTCTATAAAGCCCTGTGAAACGATAGCAGATGTCTGTTTGAATCTCTGAATAGTGCAGTTTCCACCAGAACCAGAGCAGACTCATCCTAGGAAGGCTGGCACACAGAGAAGGGTGTGTGCTGAAGCGGGTGCCTCCGAAGCACATCTGATTTTTATTTTTCAGATGATCATGAGCCTTCTTAGATCTGTTTACTGGCTGACTTTTTAAAAATAATGTGTCTTCAGTAACCTTCCTGTGGTTCATTTTGTGAAATCGTGAGCGAGTGCTGGGGAGGAGGTACATGGAGGACTGAGGACCGCAGAGCCTCTTTGAGCTGGTAGGTTTGGTTCCCAAAGGACAGAACACTGAAGCCCACTCACTGCAGTGAAAAGGTATTGATTTTTCTCCCTCCCTGTTCTCAGCTGCACCTCTGAAGTCAGTATGGTGTGCAGTATCTTTCCTGGTAAAGAGAGGAAAAACTGTCACGAACTTGGTCACCCCAATCGGACATTTCAAACCAAACGAGATGCAGTAGGAAAAGAGCTTTCCAAGCTCTTGGAAACCTCCCGGCTTAATTCAGTACCCTGACTTTTGTGACCAGGAGGTTCCTTCCAGTTCATAACAAACCTTGATAGACAATGGGAAGAAATGTGGTGGGTTTTTTTTTTTTCCTTTGATGTTTCGAAAAGAGAATAAAAGGATCAAATCAGTGAAAACAATATAGCTTTGTGCAGTGATCTTGGAAGGTTAGCACAGTGGTCTTGTCCAAGTTTTCAACAAGATTCTCCGTTCCTGTTATAATTGGCTGCTGGCTAGGTTTGGACCTAACTAGAATGCCAGCGTTCGATTTCACTGTGTCCTCGGTGGAGATATGTCACCGTTTATGCTCGCCTTAGTGACAATTTTCTAAAATGGAAACTCGTGGGAAATCATTATAGTGTTTATACGTCTCCCTTGTCGGACAGCATTATCCTGTGATATTTTACCAGTGTTTTCCACTGCATGATGGCATCTAGTGAAGGTTAAGGCAGCACGGGTCCCTCTGTAATTTTGTGACTGCATTTTACTTACCGAAGAAGAAAAGATAACTGACAATTAAGTGTTTGGGATGTCACAGAAAGAACATGTGCAACTAATCAATGCTATCCTTTGGGAACACGATTTTATAAAGCTGATAAGGTAGAAAAATCGGGATTTTGTGATTTGTGTTACATGATGATAATTGCACCTTTTCGATAAAAGAGACATTTCTCCTGGAGTAAACACTTAGCTGGCGGAGGATGCTGGTACCAATGCTATTGTTTTTCTGCCCCCTTTAGGCAATTTTTGGGTAAATATTTTCATAGAGACTTTTTTTCCCCATTCTTCTTTTAGAGTGATATTTTGGTCTATAATAAGGAAGGTCATTTATTCTTCTGTGACTGAGTAACATGGTTGTAAAGAATGACTATTTTTTTGCTTCTTACAAGGTACACCCAATCGCCTGTGTTCATGTTTATCAGAGTTGGATATCGTCTTAGCAAAGTCTGATGATCTATCACACACTTGTTAAAATTCTTTGATTTAGCCCCATTTCCTTTGTGCATCTTAATAACAACCTGTTTTTTAATGTACTTCCTTAGTGGCAAATTGCATGGAACTTTCTTTACTGTGGCTTTTCAGTTAATTTGGTAGCATCTCCAGTCTGCATGTGTATGAAAGAGTAAGTAACAGACATTCAGAACCCAGATATTTAGAAGCTCTTAGGAGCCCACTCTTCCCATATGCGCACCGCTTCTCCTAGTTTTATGGCCCAGGTTTCAGCTAGAGAGAGATTCCTTCTCTGCTGGTTTAGACAGTAGTTCTTCTTGTTCTAGCAGCTTTGGAAACTGCCGCCCTCCTTAAATGGTTAACCTGAAGGCCACATTACCTCCTTGGTCCTCCACCACCCCCTTCCGTGCTTGGTGGGTAACCTCTTCATATGGAAACCATTCTGAATCTTTTAGTCATTTTCACTGCTTGCCTCTAGCTTGACTGAGTTTATTTTTATTTCTCTTTCCTTGGGGGTTAAATAGTGTTGCATTCAGTGGAGTGAGAGGGCTGCTCAGCTCTTTTTAGATCTTTGTGGAAATAGCACTTTCTTGCTGACCCGCCACTTGCAGCCAGCAGGGCTTTTGACCTACTATCCAGCTTGCATCTGGGTGCTTCATTCTGCCTCTTACAGTAGTTGACTTGGTACTTTAACCTGTACATTTTAACGGGATTATTTCTAACTTTTTCTCCAATGTGTTACTTTCATTTTGAATTCTGATGTTTTACTGCCTAAATTAGCTACCAAACCATGCCACCCTCCTTAACAAAATGATTGCTGCTGCTGCTAAGTTGCTTTAGTCGTGTCCGACTCTATGCAACCCCAGAGACAGCAGCCCACCAGGCTCCCCTGTCCCTGGGATTCTCCAGGCAGGAACACTGGAGCAGGTTGCCATTTCCTTCTCCAATGCATGAAAGTGAAAAGTGAAAGGGAAATCACTCAGTCATGTCCGACTTCTAGTGACCCCATGGACTGCAGCCACCAGGCTCCTCCATCCATGGGATTTTCCAGGCAAGAGTACTAGAGTGGGTTGCCATGGCCTTCTCTGATTGCCATTGCCTTCTCCGATTCTGCCTTTGTTAGATTAACTAACAAAATGGTTAGTTAATCTAACTCACCATCTCAACTTGCATCTGGTGTCAGGACTCTACCATCAGAGTTATTAATCAGTTAGAAAGCACTCAGCCTGGGACCCAATACTGCCCAGCAATTCAAACTCCCCCTCTCATAACAGGTGTGGCGTACTATCATATACTCTGCAGAAATAGAGTTTAAATCTTACTTTCCCTCCTTTTTGGCTAATTTAGGAAACCTTCAGCACCATGGCTTGTTGCATTCTAGAGTTATATACAGAAGACGTAGATGCCATAAATATGAACTGCTTTCTAAATCCAGCACAGCGATAGATTTTGGTCTTTCAGAAAAACATCCTTCACCGGGGTTGCCTCACGGCCAGACCCACAGCCTAGAGCTGAAAGCACTCATGAATTCTAATAGCAAGGCAGCACACACTCCAGCGGGGTTCTAATTGACAAAGAGGTGGAAAACTGAAACAAGAAGGCGAGCGTGTCCTTCGGCGGGCTGGCCTTCGGCGCAGGCTCAGCAGTGCTTCAGGCTCCAGGCCAAATGAAGAGTGCCCAGCAGTGCTCCTCCACACCCGAGCTGAGAGGAGGCACCCTTGGCGCGGCTGTCAGAGGGCTGTTGGACCCCCTACCACTGGCAGCACAATTATATATGTGTGCGTACGTTTCAGCAAGCAGGATTCTCAGCTTTCATCATTTTCAAGGGGATCCACGAATCGCAGAGGACTAAGAAGTTTTGCTAAATAGACAATAACCCAAACCTCCAAAACCATTCAAATAGATTGTTGAGAATTGATACAGCAAAAAAAATTCAAAGAAAACAGAATTAACATTTATCAAATGCTAATTATGCCAGAGACTCTTAGAGACATCACCTAATCCTTACAATGACCTTTAGGGTAGGCAGAGGAGATGCTCAAACCTAGGTCTTGGTCTAAATATACATATTCCAACTACACAACTTACCTCTATAAAGAATGAAAATGACTAACCATTGAAGATCAATCAAAAATAAAGATAAGCAAGCTAAAACAACAGGGAAATGTGATTTGATATTTAAAATGTAGTTTATATATTATATATATAATAGAAAGTGAAAGTGAAGTCACTCAGTTGTGTCTGACTCTTTGCAATCCCATGGACTGTAGCCCACCAAGCTCCTCCATCCATGGGATATATATATATTAGTTAAGAGCTTATCTGGTGAACTGTTTGATGATTTAGACCAGACTGGGGTCCCAAGCATGTGGAATGGCCTAGGATCCAGCATCAGGAAGGAGTGGGTTTTTTTTTTATATAATATATACTTTTAGTAAGAGCTTACCTAGTGAATTGTTCTGGTGATCTAGACCAGACTGGGGTCCCAAGCATGTGGAATGGCCCAGGATGCAAAATCAAGAAGGAGTGATTCTTCTTGAGCAGCAGCTTTTTGAGAAACTGAGGAATATTTAAATGAAATAGGTCATGAGGCCCTTCTTCACTGATGGGTCTCTCATGGAATGAAGTCATGTGTTTCTGAGCCATAAGATTTGGTTGAGCTCAGCTGCTCTTCTGCATCTCTGTACTAACTGATGACAGTCGTTTCACTTATACATATTTTATTAAATTAGTTCTACTCTATTCTATCTTTGGACTTAACTATTGTTTTCTTACAAGACTTAGCAGAGTTTAGGGAATACTCCCTCCACATAACTGAATGCTTAACTAACTGCCCAGTGCTGCTTTCTTAAAACTGTAAATCCTGAAATCCACATTGGTCATTGTTTTATGGAAAACTTTATTTGAGGCTATTCAGCTTCCCTGGTGGCTCAGATGATAAAGAATTTGCCTGCAATGTGGGAGACCTGGGTTTGATCCCTGGGTCAGGAAGATCCCCTGGAGGAGGGCATGGCAACCCACTCCAGTATTCTTGCCTGGAGAATCCAATGGACAGAGAAGTGTGGTGGGCTACAGTCCATGGCATAGCAAAGAGTCAGACTCAACTGAACGACTAAGCACAGCACAGTGAACATTTAAATAAAATGCTCACAAATTTCTAAAGTCTTCTCTTTTCTTTTTACCCCAGTATATCTGACCTAAAACTGTGTGACCATCTATTTGGAGTACTCTGTTCAGGGAGGGTGAGCAGGATTAATTCCTGTCTTGGTGTTGCAGTGTAAACAGCTTTTTGCCTGTCTTTTGTCATTAATGATCATGCTGTAGATGTACCCAGTGCATTGTAAGCCAATCTGTCAAGGCAAATAAACAATTCACCTTGTTAAAATTCCCTAAATCTTGCATTAATAAAATGAAAGTAACCCCCTGAACACTCAGGAGATGTCTTCCTGCATACTACAGTGATGGATGACGTGTCTAAAGATCCTGGAAATTAAGTAGTTCAGGTCATTAAAAGTGTCCCACACTTGTTATTGATTTAATTTATTTTAAAAGGTGGGGGTGGAGATAAGAAGGGTTACCCACTCCCCTGTTGTGTGTGTGTGTTTTTTTAATCTGAAAGCTACCACTTGTTCACATAATTAAAACTATCACCAAGGTGAACAGCTCTGTGTTTGTTACAACATGAAGCTTTATTATTCAAATAAGTATATCATCTTCTTAAACAAATATCTACAAACAAGTAGATAATCATTGCATCTTGTATTATGGCAGAAATTCCTTAGAACCACACATGTATCATGATTCCTGAAATCTTTTATTTCTGGGCACTGAAATAATGACCTTCTGAGTACCCCCCAAAATGTCCTCAGTTAGATAAACATTTAGATGGAGGTCAAATGAATTGAAGGAAACTAACGGAAATAGTAATAGAAGTATGCCTCTGAATAAAGGACCTGTTTTTTTTCTCTCCATTTTGTCAATTTTTCATTTTTCTACTTTATAATCAAGAAAAGAGTAAACATTTGAGAAAGATGAATGGATGGATGAGCGGGTGGGGAAATGGATGGATGCAAAAGTATTCAGAGGATGCAGACCCTGTGTCACTATATTCTAAGGCAAGATTAAGTCATGTGTGTTTGTGTTTACTTGTTTATCACCAATTTTCTACACCAGTCCACACTCCACTGGACACATAATATTCATTGTCATATCCCAGTGCCTAACATAATAGGTGCTCAGTAAATATTTGTTTAATGAATAAAGTATCAGAAAAGGCAATGGCACCCCACTCCAGTACTCTTGCCTGGAAAATCCCATGGATGGAGGAGCCTGGTAGGCTGTAGTCCATGGGGTCGCTAAGAGTCAGACACGACTGAGCGACTTCACTTTCACTTTTCACTCTCATGCATTGGAGAAGGAAATGGCAACCCACTCCAGTGTTCTTGCCTGGAGAATCCCAGGGACGGGGGAGCCTGGTGGGCTGCCGTCCATGGGGTCACACAGAGTTGGACACGACTGAAGTGACTTAGCAGCAACAGCAGCAGAACTGGGTAACAGAATTCCAAAACATGGTGAGAAATGGGGCAGCTCCAGATTTAAATCATAACTAAAAACAATACATTATGTAGAATTATGTGTATACAAGATACATGCAGTTTGGTCTTTTGTCATTTGTTATATACGTTTTGCATCACCTTGCGTAGCTATTCCTGATCAGCTGTGTGATGACATTTCACCATCAATTCTCATTGTTTTTTAAATAGTGTATGTATTAGGGTAAAAAAAAAGCCATGGTAAAAATGACCCTTAAAATAGTTATATTAATTTTAGAAATGATTGCACAATGTATGATGCTTTTCCCATGGTCTTCGTTTTTTTTTAAAAAAAGCAGGGGAGGGAGGTGCAATCATTTCTCTGGCAGACCCTTTCAAAAATAAATATATATGAAAATGCACTCTTACAGTTCTCTATTCGATCCCTCCTGGAAATTGCATAATTTGGGTATCTGAGAACTGACATAGTTATGCCATTATGGCAGCTATTTAGCAGAGCTCCCTAAATGGAAGAACTCTATAGATTTTTTTTTTCAGTATATACACTGATTTACACTTAGTGGTAAAATTGTTACTGACCCTTTAAGTGGAGCTGTCCAAATAGCAATAAATGTCAGTTGATCCTGTTGCTGAAATAGGTAATAGCTAAAAGATCTTGACTAAATCTTCTAGTTAAAAAAAACATGTATAACATTTCCTGAACAATTGTGGCCTCTTATAGATACATACACACACACACACACACACACATACACACACAGTCAAACCGTTTCATCACTAAATAAAGAAGACTTGATGAAACTGTCTTTGCAGTATTGTTGGTGTTCCCAGGTTTTGAAGTACTCTGGATTAGAACCTCCTTGAAGGCAGGGAACTGTGTCTACCTGGTACCCAGCTGTCTTGCCCCCTAGTCAGCATCTAAAGTATAGAAAATGCTCTGTAAATGCTGGTTAAGTGAAGGAATAGATAAAATGGAGCATTTGCTGACACCGAATAGCATGTGTATTGGCCTGAATTCTTGGTGGGTGAAATAGGCACCACTCTCATTTCACTTTTGAGTAATAATGCTGGTAAGAACTTTGATGGGTGGTTATGACTTTTCAGAATAGTGTATTTGATTGATTGTCTAGCAAACTTCACTTTCTTAATTGTTTTCTACTTTCACAGGCTGTCATTCTGGAAAATGAAGAACTTCCCAAGCTGTTTCTTGATTTCCTAAATGTGCGACATTTGCCCTCTCTACCAAAGACAGAGAGTTATGGGTAAGAGTTGTTGTTTACCTATTGGACATTAAGTTACTTTGCAAACACTTATTGGCCTAACAAATAACCCTAATGATGCCAGAAGGGCCAGCCTGGGCACACCCATTCTTCTGGCTTGGGACAGCACTCGCTCGCCCCCTACTCGTAGTCAAAGGAATTGCTCTTGAGTCCTCATCTCCATATTGTGGCCAAAGGACCAACTAACTCGGGTTTGGACTTGAGGAATTGACTTTTTAAATTATTCTGTTACATGGAATGATGTTACATGGTGGGAATTATGGCTCTCAATAGCCTGTTCAAGAACTGATATGTTTATTTGTGGGCTTCCCCGGTGGCTCAGCTGGTAAAGAATCTGCCTGCAATACAGGAGACCCTAGCTTGAGTCTGGGGTCGGGAAGAAGGGATAGGCTACCCACTCCTGTATTTTTGGACTTCCCTGGTGGCCCGGATGATAAATCCGCCTGAAATGCGGGAGACCTGGGTTCGATCCTTGGGTTGGGAAGATCCCCTGAAGGAGGGCATGGCAACCCACTCCAGTATTCTTGCCTGGAGAATCCCCATGGACAGGAGCCCGGTGGGCTATGGTCCATGGGGTCACAAAGAGTCGGACATGACTGAGCAACTAAGCACAGCACATGTTTATTTGTGGATACCTGGGCAAAGTCTATATCCCCTTGACACATTTATTCATGTAAGTTTAAAGCTATAAATGATCTTAAAAATGATTTTACCCAACTCCCTTCATTTTATAGTTGAGCAAACTGAGCCACAGGAATAAAGTGCCTTTCCCCAAATCTCCTGCCTTGTAGCTGGCAGAGCCCAGGCCTCTGGCATAAACTCTTTCCCTGCCTCCCCACTGCCTCCCTCAAGAACTTCTGAATGCAGAGCTGCATATCCTAATCTCTCTCTACCAAGAAACCAGACATTTGATATTATCAACAGTCAAGAAAAGTTCTTCCAAAGAGTTAACTCTAAACCAAGCCACTCACTCAGCTCTGGGCACCTGTGATGATCTGACCTCCAAAGGCCATCAGCAACACCCCTGACATATTAGATCTATTCATTCGGAACTCCATCGTCACAGACTCTCTGCAGATCCAAGTTGGGGAGAGTGTTGGAGCCATTTTCTTGCTGTCTCCAGACCTGCCTGAAGGACCCACACTAGCTACAAGATGTTTAAGCTAACCCCACCCAAAGGCATGTTAAACCCCAGCCATCTGCTGTTTGAGAAGCCACTGAGACTTGTCACAGCTCCCTCACTGGCGGCATTCACTCAGGGCCACTTTTCAGTCACCTCAGAACAAGAACCATATACCCCACTCACCAAATCACGTACATGGCTGGTGTATTCCTGTTTCAGCTTGGTGCATTTGCTGGGAAGTTGGGCTTCATATGTGGTTATGTATTTTTAAGAAGTAGTAGGAATGAAGTGAGTGAAGTCTTTTCTCCATTATATAAGTCCAAAAGCAAAACTGTAGGATTTTTGAGTGATCTTCTTCAGGAAAACTGAAATATAAGAATATTATCATCTTAGGATTCCTTAGGAGGAGGCATCAGCCATGCTGTGACTCTGTGAAAATACCAGTCTCTTTCTCAACATGTCTGCCAATTTAGAGCTCTAAGAATACTAGCTGTATCTTCCTTTGTTAGCATAAGCACTGACCCAGCTTTTATTGTCTTTTTCTTTTCAAAAAAATTTAGATCTTTTGATGAGACAGAATCTGAAGAGTCAAGGTAAGAACAAATACCAATCAGGAGTTATACAAACCGAGAAGAGGACTGTGGTTTTATTAAGTGTTTCATTATCATCATCTAATTGTTTCAAGTCAAGATTTTCTTTAAAATCTTTGGTAGAAAATTCGTTTTAAAATGACAGATCTTTGATGGGAAGTTACAGAAGTAGCCAGTTCTATTTAAGGGTGGAGGAATAAAACCCTACGTTGTTTCATACATGAAATAAGAATACTATTTCATCAATAGTCGTACTACAAGATTTCAAAAAATACAACACTTTGCATCAGTGATTTATTGTATATCTGCTTCCGATTCCACAAAGACATGAATGGAAGATGAGCGTGCTGCTGGTGATTTGCTCCTCCAGCTCTGCTTGCTATTATTCACCCACACCGTTAGATACATGAACCTTGAGATGTCCCCGCACAGCAGTTTGATCCCCTCAAAGCTAGTTTGTAGTGTTTTCTGTTTACCGTCGTCCCCTGATGCTGACATGCCTGTTCTTGACCTTTCCAGCAAACTGTCCCACCAGCCGGTGCTGCTGTTCCTCAGGGATCCATACGTCTTGCCTGCAGCCAGCGGTAATCAAACCTGTCATCTGCTAACAGCTCTTTACTGATCTGACCCTGCACCACATAAACCACGTTTTTAATACAGGTCTAACAGAGTGACATTGGTCCAGGGCTTAATAATCTGCCAATAAACCAGTGCTCTTGGTGTAAGAGACATTCAGAATTTTAATTGGGGCAGGCCTTTCAGGAGGAAATGTAATTTTTCTTCCTCTCTCTCCAGGCTGTTTTGAATTAGAGTGATAAGGAGGTAAAGGTATTAATTTGCGGGGTGGTGGTATTTTAGACTATGCCAGTTTTTATCCAGATGCCAGGTAGGGTTTGAATCCAAGGCCCTGGTCCTTTTTTTTTTCAATGCTTCTTTCCCAAAGCTGTGTATATATATACATTGCATGTGTCTCCCTTTCCATTTAGATTACAGCATCTTTGACAGTCAAATAAAAAGGTTGTACGTTTAAGTATATGGGATTAATTTAAGTGTAATGTCGTATTTTAGCCCAAGTCCTTTTTTTGTGCCAAGAAATTTAAATTATTCAGAGTCCCTCTCAAAGTGTTCCGATATTCAACTCTTTGTGAGTATATTCTCAGACATTGTCTCATTTAATTTCCTTAACCACCTTAGGAAATTGGCAGGGCAGTTATCATCGTTGGATCTTGAGAAAAGTGGATCTCAGGGAGGTCCCTGACTTGCCTGGTTTCACAGGTCTGGAGCATGGATCTCTTTTTGCCTAATCTCTCCTTCTGTGCTCTCTGCGTATAGTGGATTTGCAGCCTTTGTTTCTGCGAGTAACTAAATAGCATAGCAGCTAAATAGCAATAAATAGATTATCTGTGGACACCTTCCCTACATTCTAGCAATAAGACCTTATCCCCAGCAAGAGAGAAGGGACTGTTTTCTTGTGCTCAAGTCAACCACTTGCTGTCCATTTAAAGAAGCCTGGCTCAGACACAGCCCCACTCTGTGGAGGACCTTTCTAGAAGAAAGCTGCCTTTTGTCGTGCAACAGTATACACATATGGTCTTGTAATAGTATTTTCCCTATAAAATTCTTTCAGTGAGGAATAATTACCTTTCTTTAGCATTTACTTCTAATGTGCACCAAATATGCCTGGTGTGTTAGGTTGATATTATATTAACAAGATGTTACATTTAACAAATATCTATGTAGCCTAGTCTAGAGTACATGGGCAGTGATTTATAAAGTAGTCTTTCTGCTTTTAATAATGGTTCCACAAGCACTCTCCCCAGGTATTGTTTCTGCTCAGATATTTTGTGCCTTGGACTGAAATTCCTAGAAAAGTGTCGAGAGTAGAGTGATCATCGTGGATTAGTAGCCAGTTTGCTATCTAGAAGAGGGAAGATATTTTGTGGTCTTTGAACTCTATTCATCCAGGTTGTTAAGTAGCATGTGCTATGCACTTGGCTTGACCATGAAGAATGGCAGAACTTTCTGGGAAGGAGTATCAGGGGCAAAAGTCCGAAGCTGGAAAGAGTAATAAAGTATGGATCATTGGTAGAATGTTGATGTAGTGGAGTGACTTGCACCAAAGGGGAATTCCTGCTTGAGAGTAAGTGAAAATCATGAATTTGATGTAAGGAATGGAACCAGGTGTGAGAGAGCCAGTCACTAAATCTCCTTTCATGGAACTTTGGCTGGACCCATGTCATACATCAGATTCCTATTGTCTTAGAGGTATTATACCAGTGATGCATTCTTGCAGTTCTTTAGCATTTAATTTAAAGATAAATTTTACTTGTGTCACATATTCACATTGTATGGCTTTAAAACAAAATGTTGAGGTTACTTTTCCAGAGGATGCAGAATCTGGAAATACTTTCACACAGACACTGAGACCCATAAAGTCAGAGGAGTGTCTGTCTTTAAAATTTTGGCAGTTAAGCACTGTCCTCTTCTAAAATGCTAAAAATAAAGCATTATTCTCTTAGCATGTGATTTTTGGCCTTTGTTTAGGTTTTTCTGGGGAATTCCTAATAACTCTTGCCCAGGTCCCCAGGGCCAGCTGTGTGACTACTCTCTGTGGGCTTTCTCAGCCCTCCTCTTCCTTGACCTCTTGGCTTTAGCCACTGGTGACCACGTTCCCTGTCTTCAAACACCACCTCCCCTTGGCTTTCCCACATTTCTGCTCTTCTTCCTGGTTCTGGCCCCTCTCCTGAAGGCTCTCCTAGACTCTCTGTTCTACTTTTACTTTCTTTGGAACAATCTCCTCCTTGCTGTGGCCTTGATGACCTTGAGTGTACAGTTGAGTCACAGTATTATTTTTCCATCTGAACCCTCTCTGTGAGCCCCAGACTCGTGCCATGGTTGACATGGCCCTCCATGGGCTGGCCCTGGCTCATGTTTCTGCTGGGACGCCCTCACACACTGATCCAGCCACACTACAGTTCTTCCTGGGTCCCAGATGTAGTGAACTCTCCCCTCAGGGTGCTTGCCATTTCTTCTTTCTCGAACCCTCTTCTCATTCTCACACATTGTTGGCCTTCTCCTCTTTCAGGTCCAACTTCAGGGAACCTTTGCTGATTCTCCTTTTGAGTAACCTCCAAGGGCCCCTCCACCCTGTTCACTATTTTTTTTTATAAGCTTCACAATAAATGTTTCTAAAAATAAATGAAAACCAACAAAATAACAACAAAATCTACCCTAAATCACATTCCTTCTCATCACCTCTCAGAAGCAAAGGCAAGGGCAGTTTTCTGAGTAACTCAAGCGGTCATGGAGTAATTAATTGCTTGTGTATTAGAGATATTTCTAAACACATTTTGTTTGTTTATTCACTTATCTCCCTGACTAACATGTAAGTTCCAGTGCTTCCATGGCAAGCACTGTTATTTGTAAACCCAGTAATTAGGCAGTGCCTGGTATGTCATAATAGCTGGGACAGAGGATCAGATGGTTGGATGGCATCACTGACTCAATGGACATGGGTTTGGGTGGACTCTGGGAGTTGGTGATGGACAGGGAGGCCTGGCATGCTGTGGTTCTTGGGGTCGCAAAGAGTCAGACACAACTGAGTGACTGAACTGAACTGAACCCTGTGCCAAGTTCAGGTCCAAGCACTTTGTTTCATTCACCGATTTTTACAATGACCTATTCGGTAGGTACTGTTGTGAAATCCTTCACTAATCCCATCAAATCCATTGCCACCTTACTCCTGACTGCTGTCTGAATGTCAACCACAGACAACTTTTCAAAACGATTAATTTCTGTCTCACTTTGTTTAACGTCCCTCCACAGCTTCTCCTTGTTTTTCAGATGAAGCCAGATTTCCTGTCCCTTCCTAGCAGGCTTGAATTGTCCCCCTGCCCTCACTGAGGCCACTCCTCTTGCTACCTTAGCCTCCATGCAGGTCTCTGAACACTCCACAGGGCACCCACCTGCCTCAGACTTCACAGCCGGTCAGCTCCCTCTCCCAAGCTCTCTCCTCTAAGAGCCTCTCTGTTCCCCTGATGAGGTCCAATGCCCTTGTAAGTGGTTTTATGTAGTGGGTCCTCTGTACAGGTTAAATTAAAGGTGAACATACTTAGGGATCTCTTGCTTTCCTCATATAATAACTACATTTATGTAAATCCTGGGTATAATTATGTATAGATGTGATAGATTGGTTCCCTGTTCAATTTATCCATTCATGTCTTACTCTGATAACTAAAATGTGATACAACAGAAACTACACCTCTGAATTTTCTTTGTGTCTCCTATAAAAAAGGAGCTGATTTTTCAAGTTTGACAAAGGGAGCCTTTTGTCAGAGATTGGCCCTTTTACATTAGGAAGACAGGCTCCCGTCCTCCTGCTCTCTAGAAACTAGCGTAATAGAACAAGCAGATCCCAGACACCTTGGGCTAAACGCAGCTGTAAACCACAATGGAAAAACTGCCGCAAAGTATTCCCAGTAGAAATCTTAGAATTCCTTCAAGTATATTGAGATTTTGTTAGAAATTGAATTGCCAGTGTAATCTATCTTCCTTGTGAGAAAACATTCAGATAAAGAGCTGGGGCCTGGCAGCATTAACCATTAGAACATCCCTTAAATCAATAAGCTACAAATCTGGCCTCACATTCCTGCAACTCGCAGTGGTACCCTTAAGTGACTCGAGGCCAAAACAGCATGTCTGATGTCACATCTGAAACGAGGGCGAACTGTATGGCGATACACACCCGTAAGTTATGCCTAGGCCTTACCTTGTTGTGTTCTGCAAAATGCACGTATGTTTCATTGATGTGCATAAGAAAAGCAGTTTTCCTTTTGTTTTTCAGATTTTCCAAATGTGGTTATTGAAGGAGTTCTCCATGGGATATTTTACCCTCATCTACAGCCCAGGTAGAAATCCTCCATGGCTAGAAGAAGCTGAAGCAGGTTTCGAAGTCATAGTCAAGGAAATCGATACCTACCAAATTAACCTAAACTCTATGACATAACGGCTCTCTCGCTAGTGGTAAAATTCACAGTCCCAGCTTAATTCAGAGCAGGGACATTTCCATTAGAATGGTGCTTTTAAAAATAGAAACCGAATTGGGGCAGCGCTCAGGTTAAGGCCAAGTGTTTAAGAAGTAGAATGTAGCTGCCAATTTAGAAACCCCGGGAAAAGAAGACTAAAGAGGATCTTTGGGACCTCCAAGTGTAGCAAAACAGTTCCTCTCCACTTCAATCACACCATTTGCTAATTGAAAATCTTACCCTGAATCATTGTGAGACTGATCAGCTTTGGTAGCTTTTTTGGTTCAGATTCTATGACACACTAATCTTTTCATCGTGAGATTTTTTCCTCAGCCAGTGATAGATAACATTCTGAAATGCTGGCACCAGGAGAGCGTTACAGAAACACACTGCTAAATGTGAGGAAGGAACTAAACTGGAAATGAAATTATACTGACCATACTAGGGCATTTTAAAAATCATGGCATTTTAATTTGCATTACAGTGGAGTTGCATCATTTGCAGGGATTCGCTTCTAATGTCAGCACATAAGATAGAATGGGGGTCTCAAGATTATCCTTGAAAGCCCTTTAGAATGGTGCCATATTGGAAATCTCCATCCACCACAACCAGTTTTTTCTCCAGTGTTGGAAGAGACAACTGTTGAAGATAACGGTTGAAGACCAATTAAAGTTGTTGGTGTTTGTTCAGGCACTGTTTTGTAGAAGAAACACATGCCTTTAAACACTAGAATTATACTTAGCCTTGCAAGATGCTTGCCCTATAAAAGATAAATGTGAACGGACAGTGACTGCGGGAACACCAGATTGACAACACTCATCTTGGTTTACTCAAGGGCATCCATTCATTGAATAGGTGGTATAGTTGCCAGATTGATCGTTATTTTCCTTATTGCTTATCATTTCCTTTTCCCTGACCTCATATTTTGTATTAATACAAATTAAATGAGTTTATGATGCACCTCCACTGTACATCTTAAAGACATTCAGATTTTGTCTAATAAAGGATAAAGGCATATATGCAGCCTGTATATGTGTGCTGTATTTGGGCATTTCCTTGAAAACTAATTAATAGCCTATTTATGATTATTAGCTTAATAAGCTTCTGTGTAGGAGAAAAATATTTAAATTCAAAACTAATAAGTAAATCATGGTTTTTGACTAAGCTCTAAACATACAGGTTTAAAGCTTGCTGCAAATTCTTGATGATGTATTTATGCTAGATGTGTGACAACATGGGAAAGAAAGTAAGAACTGAATAATCAAGTGTCATCAACCAAAAATGACTGAAGAGTCAAGTGTTGGAGATAGTTTTTAAATGTTTTTGTTATTAGCTATTTTGAGTTAAATAAAAATGAAGAACCCAAAGTATTTGAATATGTCTTCTACTGGTAGGATCTTATAATGGAGACACAAGCTGTGTCTTTTCTTTTTTCACACATGCACACACACACACTTCTCCCATAGTCACATAAACATTTATTTCTAATCCAACAAGGTAAAAGTTAAATTACCTCACCTATTAAGCCAGTAGATATGCATTAAATAATTTATTTGCCAAGATAGTAAGAATTAAAAATATATATATAAAGATCAACCATCATTGGTAACACACTACTGAAGGAATCTTTTGTGAGAATTAAAATCTTTTTTAGTGATGACTTTCATTTTTAATTTAATTTAAATGTTTATTATGCCATATTTCATTTCAATTCCATTATAGGAAATAGAAACCACAGCTACAGTAGGTGTTTTAAGCAGAATGGAATCATAAGAAACAGTGCTTACAGAATCTTCTAGAAGGATGCAGGGAATGACCTCCTGTGTGCTTCTAGGCACAATTTCCAGAATACCCCAGCAATTTCCAGTACCCTCCTTCCAGGGAAGCTACAACCTCTGTCTTAAGGAATTCAGGGGCAGAAAGGCTGCTATGGAAGGTATTGAGGTCCAAAACAGCACGTGTAGTTGTGATCTGGGGATCAGCACATAGATTCAGGAGGTACCTGTTAGCACCATAACTGCCTCAGGGCAGCACCCAGGAAGCTGGTGACTGGGCACAAGAACAAGTGTCCAGCTGTCACCACCTACACTGCGGTTGCCTCTCACACCCATGGCCTTGCTTGTCAGCAGCCACAGCACAGAGCAGCAGGATGATGGTATTCACCCACTTCCATCTTCTTGTGTATTGCTCATGAAAGCACAAGCAATTGGCAGAAGCTTCTTCTTGATCCCCAACTTCAAGGGAGTCTGGGAAGGAGTTGGAACTTCCTGGTCTCAGCAGCTCAGAAATGCGTGTTGAAAAGAGGATGGAATGCATTTCCACAGTCAAAATTTTCATAAAAAGATAGATAAAAAGAAAAATCTCCCATCCTGTCTCCTCGATTCCCAGTTCCCTTCCTAGAGACACCACTGTACTTGGTTTATTTGTGGACTTTCAGAAATTCCCATCCACATGCAAGCAAATACTGAGTATTTGGTATACATATATTCTTCTGTTTCTCCATTTTTATAAGATGGATTTTTCATATCATGGATTCATAGCCAGTAAAGAAGTAAGGAGTACAGGGAAGAAAAGAGAATAAAGAGAAGGAAAAGAAGCCCTCTTACCACTTACGCCAGGATATAGAGACAGCCCTCACACTCCCTCACCCCCCAGTTCTTGGATTTGGTGCTTTGCTTGGGGCTGGTCTCAGAATGGTTCCCGCCCGCCCATTGCTGTTTCACGCAGAGCCTTTCTCAGACCTAACCTCCGCCATCTGGCTGGTTTACATATGGCGGCCCCGATATCCTTTCTGTTGGTGTTCTTCTTTCTCCTCCTCCTCTCCCCCATTTCAAACAGCAGACTGTGTATACAATCCCAACAGCACTGTGGCCATCACCACATGGTAAATTCTTCAGTCACTTCACTTTGAGAAGTGTGTAAGTCTTATGATCACAGTTTAGGAACAACAAAGGGCTTTTATCTCATTTGTCAACTTGGTCAATTGATAATGGCTGTCTAAAGTGCTCAGGTAAGGATTCTGACTCACCAACCAGAGTGGATACTATCCAAAACAAGCAGAAAATAACAAATGTCAGCAAGGATGCAGAGACCTGGGAACCCTTATACGTTGCTAGTAGGAATGTAAAACGGTGCAAACTCTGTGGAAAATAGTATGGCAGTTCTTTAAAAAATTAAAATTACAATATGATCTAGCAATTCCGCTTCTGGATATATACCAAAGGAAAAAAGTGAAAGCAGGGACTTGAACAGTTATTTCTACAACCAAGTTACAAATGAGTTTCACAATAACCAAAAGGTGGAAGCAACCCAAGTGTCCACTGATGGATGAATGGATAAAATGTGGTCTATACATACAGTGGATTATTCAGCCTTAAAAAGGAAGGGAATTCTGACACCTGCTACAAGATGGATAAATCTTGAAGACATTATGCTAAGTGAAGTCAGCCAGTCACGAAAGGACAACTGCTGTATGATTCCACTTATTTGAGGTGTCTAGAATAGTCATACTCCTAGAAACAGAAAATAGAGTGGTGGTTGCCAGGGGCTGGGAGTGGGGAGAGATGGGGAGTTAGTGGGTTTCAGTTGGGGAAGGTAAAGTTCTGAAGATGGATGGTGATGATGGTGGTTGCACAGTGATGTGAATGCACTTTCTGCCACTGTAAAAAAAAAATGATTAAAATGGTAAATTTTATGTTGTGTATTTTACCACAGTTCTTTTAGAATAGACTCAGTGAGTAAGGGTGTGGTGACCAATTAGTGATATTTGTCAAGGGTGCTATTCTCATATCCCTGGTAACCTATGAGATTCTAAAAACAATAGTTCTGAGCCAGAGATGTGCATCAGAATCGCCTAAAACTGAGTCAGTAAATCGGGGAGGCGGCGGGTGGGGGCCTGTCAGTGGGTACTGAGAGAAACTTCCCAGTTGATTCTGACACATACTTAGGTTAGGAACCACTGTTTGACGCTTTGAGAGTGTGAGATGGTTTCTGAACTCCCCTTCTTTGGTGATTATTGACTTCCCTTCCTCCTGCAGAATCTACTATGAAATAAATGAAGATTTAACTCTCCTAGTATTGCATTCATTCTGGCTGCGGTAACAGAAATAGCATAGACTGGATGGCTTATAAACAACAAATATTTATTTCTCTCAGTTCTGAACTCTGGGAAGTACAAGATCAGGGCACATGTGGTATCTAATACGGGGCTCTGTTTTCCCTGTGTAGTTACGTGGTGGGGAATTTACCAGGGATCTCTCTGGGGCCTCTTTCACAAGGGCACTAATCCCTAATCACCTCCCAAAGGCCCCCCAAACACCATCACTTAGGGAATTTAATTTCAGCATATTAATTTGGGGGTGTGGATGTGGACCCAAACATTCAGTCTATAGCAGGATTCTTTGAAGAAGCAGAGAGGATGACAGACAAGTTTGTAGTGGTCTCAATTGATACCATATAATGAATATATTCATTTATTCATCCATTCTTTAAATGAAATTACAGCATGGTGTTAGTTATCTAAAGAACAGAGAGGCATAATCCTTGTTTTCCAGAATTTTTAGCCATTTATGAGGGAGTATCTTTCCATTTAACTGAACTGGATATAAGGTTCAGTGATTCAAACGATCTTCTCCAGTCTTTCTAACTCAGCTTTGAAATGATCAATTTTCATCTCGGCTTTGTTTCAGTTTTCATCCTTGATGATAATGATAGATTTCGAATTCAGCAGCAGAAACCCAGGAAAGTAACAGACAGTAACTCAAAACAGAAAATTCTGCAACATTTATGTTTTCTGTCCATGAAGATGCAGAGTGACCGTCTGGATTCTGAGGATGAAGAGGTGTTTATTTTTGTGTGGGAGGGAGGAGGGCACATTGAAATGTTAAGTCTTTGGAATACATGTAATTGACTAAAGAAAAATGTTGTTTTATATTCTCAGAGTATAATTGCAAGTCTGACCTATAAGATGTGAAACATTTTCAGTCTTCTTTTACTTGAACATCAGCCATGGTGCCATCAACAGTGTCTCCAGCTCTGATCATCTCTTAGATGGTCTTATGTACTGAGCACCTCTGGGTGTCACCTGTTGTGATACTAAGGCTTTTCATACTTGATCTCATTATAACTTGACACAGCTTTTACAAGTTTTTATAGAAGAAGAAATTGAAGATCAGAGAGATTAGCAAGTAACTAACACGATAAAGCACTAATCTGGGCTAAGTTCTGTCCATGGATTATCCCATAAAAGCCTTCCAGCATCTTCCTGAGGTATGTGTTCTTATTTTTCCATTCTACAGTGAAAAAAATGAAGGCTAGAAAGGCACAATAGCTTGACTAAGGCCACCAGGTTATAAAAGGGATCAGGATTTGCACTGATCATCCACAAAATTTGAGCTGTCTCTCTCCCCCATCAGCCTCCCGTTAGAACTGTTTTTTTTTTTTTTTTTAACTGTAATGTGCATTTTTGAATCACATTTGAATATTTAAGTCAGAAAAGTATTGTGACAGTTGCTCGTATTTCTACCCTACATTATACATCAGTGCTTTTCCATCTCCCTTGATTAAACCGAGGGAGTGCTCTGTGCTCTCGGCTGCAGGATCCTCTTGGGCCTCTCTCAGCTTTCCACTTTCACTGTAGTCTGTCCTTCACACAAGAGCCAGAGCCATCTTTTTGACATGTCCATCAGGTCATGTCACTCGCTTGCTCAAAATTATCCAGTCGCTTCCATCCCCACTTAAAATGGAAACTCCTACCACCCTCTCCAAGTTCCTCACCCTCCTCTTCCTGGTACTTATCTCACCGGTGACACTAGCCTTTCTTTTCCCAGGACTTGCCAACCTTGGTTCTCACTCAAGCCCTTTGACCCTGCTAGTCTCTCCCTGAAACAGTCTTCTCTTAACAGAAGGCTGGCCCACTCTCACCTGTTAGGTCTCAGCTTAGATCTTATGTAGCACTCAAACTCTCACCGTGCCCGCTTCTTCTCTCAGAGCGCACTGGTACCATCTTCATCTGTTTATTTAATGTCTTTCTCCCCAGGGAAGCTGGGGAGAGCTGCACGAGGGCAGGGGCAGCATCTGACTTGTTTACCCTGTTTCTCAGAGCAGAGATGGGTAGATCCCAGAACCACTGTTGAAGGAGTTGGTGGCCAGCAGCCTGTGTTCCCATCCCGTCACTCAGCTCAGAGCTGGCTATGCGTGCGTCACGGCAGGGCCTTCAGAAATGTTTGTGGCGTATGTAAATGACCTTGACCTTGCAGTCAGGATTTGCTAACATCTTCCCAGAATCATTTGCATAATTATTCATTACCTCCTGTTTGTCCTAAAACAGTGGTTTTCTACACTTTGCTCACCAATTTGATACAAGTTCTAATGGCTCAAATGATTTCTTAAATGTCTATCCTTTACAAATGCATTACTAAGCTAATTCAGTGATTAAAAACCATGGTTTTGTGACATCTCAGGGCAGTGGTTTTCGAAGTTCAGACCTTGAATCAGCAGCATCAGCATCACCTAAGAACTCGTTAGAAGTACACATTCTCAGGCCCTTCCCTGGACACTTGGGGAGTGGGACCCAGAAATCTAACAGGCCTTCCAGGTGATTCTTATGTGCACCAAAGTTTGAGAGCCACAACCCTTCAAGCTGCATATTTTTTTCAATGCTTAAACTTTTTTTTTTAATTGAAAAAACCACAATACTTCTAGGAGGAGCAGGCACAAAATCAGACAATGCCAGATGGTCACGACGAAAGGCTGATGACACCTTTAAGATACCAGCCCATTAGCAGCTTAACAAAGCCAAAAAGGTATTTTAAATGTAGTAAAAGATAAGAGATATCTTACACTTAGAAGCTACTTTCTTTTACATGAGCTTTTATATCGGTATCAAAATTTTTTTCATCACATAAGGCATCATGATGTTGTTCTAAATCTGTGATGTCTTTAAATGTGAATCTGAGTTAACTAGAATCCTTGACTTCACGGAATTTATAGAATAATGTGATATTAGAGGGATAAATAACCCCCCAAATGTGTCAATGTGAAGTGTGTTACATGCTATAAAGAAAAAGAGGTTTACTTATACGCAGGGAAGATATCTAATTTAGCTTTGGGTGGGTCAGGAACCTTCTCTGATGTAGTGACATTGAAGTAGAGACACAAGGATGTTAAGAGGCATTAGCTGACAAGAATTGCGGGGAGGGGATGTCGCAGAGACATCAGCAGGTTCCAAAGCCCAAATGAGGAGAGAGCATCAGTCAAGGTCCCCAGGGAAAGCTGGTGAGTTAGAAAGATAGTGAGGGCTGGTGCTGGATCCCACAGGGCCCTTCTTGCGACGTGGAGGAGTTTGGTTTACAGCCTATGTGCCATGGGAAACAACTGACTGGTGTTACACAGGAGGGATATTTTATTTTATTCAGCTTTATTGAGGTATAATTGCCAAACAATGATTTGTTTGGGGTTTTTATACCCATTTATTTTTCTTGATCAGGCAGTGAAATTTTTAAAAATAGGAATTTTTTAAAATCCTTCAACTCGCAAGCATCAGCAAACAATATGTAATTTAGAATAAGGTATATGATGTGTCACACTTCATCTGATTTATTCTTAAAAGCTCATTCTGGACACCTGTAGAGAATGGACTGACTGGACAGGTGCAGGATCGGAAGCAGAGAGGCTGTTAGGGGGCCACTTGGATAACTTGGATGAGAGGTGGCCTATTTTAGGGATGTGGCTGGAGAGGGTGAGATGGATATTCAATATGTATCGAAGAGCTACCCATGAACTTGCTGATAGGCATGGATGTGGAAGGTAAAAGGAGGGGAGAAAGAAGTTGGTAAGGGTGGGTTGGTTAGAATAATTGGTTGGATGATAGTGCCTTTCATTGATCTTGGAATCGGAGGTAGGGGCCTGCTACAGATTGAACATTTGGGTCCTCCACCCCACCCAAGGACTTCCCTGCTGGCTCAGATGGTAAAGAATCTGCCTGCAATGCAAGAGACACGGGTTCAGTCCCTGGGTTGGGAAGATCCCCTGGAAGAGGGCATGGCAATCTACTCCAGTATTCCTGCCTGGAGAATTCCATGGATAGAGAAGCCTGATGAGCTACAGTCCATGGGGCTGCAAAGAGTCAGACACAACTGAGTGACTAACACCCCCACCCAAATTCATATGTTGAAACCTAGTCCCCAGTATGATGGGATTTGGGAATGAGGCTTTAGAAGGTGATCAGTTCTCAAGTGTGGGGAATTCACTTGTCTCTTTTACCATGTGAGGACACAGCAAAAAGATGGCAGTCTTGGAACCAGCAAGAGGGCATTTGCCAGACTCCAAATCTGCTGGTGCCTGCATCTTGGATCCCAGTCTCCAAAATGGTGAGAAATAGGCATGTGTTGTTTATAAGCCCCGCACCTCCCACCAGTCCATGATGTTGTATTGTAGCAGCCTGAACTAACATAAGACCCCTATCTCCAGGGAGCCCCAGGTTCCTGGATAAATCCTCTGCCAGGTCTTGGTGGCTCCTGGTTTGCTGGTCAGTGTCTGCCCAAGCATGGAAGCAAAACTAGATGCAACATTGATTCAGTGGCAGAAGGAAACTAAGCTAGATTTCCCTCATTGTGATAGATTTATGCTGCTGACCTATCTCTAACTTCATGCCCGGTTCACAAGGGTCAGGAATATGCTCCAAAGCAGGAACAAAGCCAGGCACAGAGAGCAGACCTGTGACTTTGACCACAAAGGACTTCCTGTTGCTGCCTAACTGGGTTTACATGTCGTGAGTGGTGTGATTGTGCAGTTTTCTCAATGAGCCACATAAATGGCCCAACAAATGAGGATTCAAGTGAAAGGTTTCCAAAGTGGACACCATGACTTCCCAACATAGTACCTACAACTCAAGAGAGAGTGGTTTCTCATTGCTTCTCAGGTCAAATCCATAGTGCTTAGCAGAGGACTTGGCTTCACCAACTGCCAGCAGCTTGGCCCACTCATGACCAAGGCAAGTCACCCGAGCCAGCTCCCACCCACCATGGGCACTGCCACTGAAGGCTCACCACCATCTGGGGCTCTCCCCTTACTGCTTGACACCCACGTCACTTTTGCCAATCTACTTCTGTCGTGCCCTTCTAACCTCAATTCAGAAAATAAAGAAGAAAAAATATATATATATATTTTTTACATAACAGCCTTTGAAAAAGAGTAGAAGCAATCCAAAGACGAATGCCAGTGTTGAATCATCTTTCTTAGTCCTGGGTGGGTGGGTGTTAGTTGCTCAGTCGTGTCCAACTCTTTGTGACCCCATGGACTGTAGCCCACCAGGCTCCTCTGTCCATGGACTTCTCCAGGCAAGAATATGGAATGGGTTGCCATTTCCTTCTCCAAAGGATCTTCCCAGCCCAGGATCGAACCTGGCTCTGCCACACTGCAGGCAGACTCTTTACCAACTGAGCCACCAGAGAAGCACAACTCTTCCTAGTTCTGAAAGAGTTTAAATACCTCTTAATAGTATAATTATAGGTGTATTCTTTTTGGTTACCATTTCTTATCATTCTTGTTGAGCATCAATTATGCATGAAACACTGCCTAGGGGGAGACAAGGAGTGTGGTCTAATCTTTGACCAAGAGCAACTTCTGGTCCAAGGAGGAGACAGGAGATGTCCAGGAAGTTAACTGCTAGAACAAGGTTTGAAGAAGTCTCCAGTGAAGTCTCATCAGAGGAGCGAGCCCAGAAGGATGTGTTGGGGAGAAGGAGGGATGGGACAGGCTCTCCAGGCAGAGAGAGCAGCTTGTACAGGCTTGGAGGTGATTTAAAAGTTCTGGGGTCTTTATAAATAGAGAGCTGTACTTCAGCATGGCAGGGATAAATCGAGTCTTGACTTTGCTCCAAGCTGACTAGTTCTTAGTCCTCTCCTCAAGACGTTCTGTCTCAATGTAGGTCCTAGTGTCTAGAGGAAGCATAGGAAGCAGACCTGTCTTTTGTCCAGGTTGGAAGGAAAAGGTTCAAATTTTCAAATTGAGATATCTATCCAAATGACAGGATATAATATCTATCACTTGAGACAGACAGTGACCTTAGTTTTAATAGCACTATAAAGGCCCAGTATGCTTCAGGAAAAAAGTCCTTCACACCCTCTGAAATGTGGAAACTTACATGATTCCTAATAAAAGTTTAGAAATAGGTAATAGAAGGGATATTGGCATGTTGAATCCTCTCTAAATCCCCCAACTTCGTGACCCCCAAGCATCCTGATGGACCTAGTGAGGGGTTTACAATTCCATTGGTGGATCCCATAGTGTACTTCGCTTTGACTCTTACGATGTGTCAGATGCGGCTTCCCCGGGGGCTCAGCGGTAAAGAACCCACCTGCCAGCACAGGAGACTCAGGGTCGATCACTGGGTTGGGAAGATCCCCTGGAGGAGGACATGGCAACTCACTGCAGTATTCTTGCCTGGAGAATCCCATGGACAGAGGAGCTGGTGGGCTATGGTCCGTGGAGCTTCACAATCAGACACCACTGAGCGTGTCAGTTAACCTTTTCCACCCCCAGACAGGAGTCCTGTGACTAGTTGCTCTGATTCTACAGCACTCCCACTTGATTTTCCATCACACTATAATATCAGTAACTCTAGCAAATCTCTAAGTAGGTGATGTTATATTAATATCACCCCTAACACTTAGACTTGGCCAAAATGAAGTCCGCAAGATGAATTGCAGACTTCAGTAAAAGCAGTTATGTACTTAACAGCACCAAATTTTTCCATTACAAATACTGTTTTTACTTTTTCTTGATTTTAAAAAAAAAAAGTGCCTGGAGGGGGCTTTGAATTTCTAAGCCTTTGAATTTCTAAGCCTTCCAGATCAAAGATTTCTTCAGCTGTCTGAATTATAGGAATGTTGAAAAACAAAACCAAATCCTTTTCCTGCTATAAAATCCTTGCCATATTTTTGTCTTTAGGTAACTCAAAACGGCTGAACTAAAAAATGAGGTTGGTGAGTTCTGAAAATTCATCAGAAATAGAGTAGTCAATAATTTTGAAAGTGTCATTCTAATTAATCTGACCCAAGAATAAATTTTACTAAATTCTTATTTGATAATCCAGGAAATTGCTAAATAGCACTTAGAATAAAACAACTCATGGCTAAGGATGCCAAAACGTTTTAAATTGTTTATTAAAGTGATTCAAGACTAAGTTGTAATAATTTGGGCATGGTGGTAGGCGCAGCCAGTATAATTTTCCTGATTCTACTCACACCCTTGGCTACATTATGTGTCCTTTCAGCAGCACAACTAGCCAATGATGAGCTATTTCAAAAGCTCTTGCAGAAAGCATAGGCTTTCATAAAGTAGTAGTTTATATGGAGTCATCAGTTTGCTAACATTTTCAGTATACAGCCTGACCCTCAGGATAAATGGCTTCTACCAGGGGGATGATGTTAACTCATTGGTCATCTGCTGTAATAGACACCCTAACAGTTTATTCAGTAGAGAAATCACATTATGCTCATAGTCATGAAAAAACTAGATGGCAAATACAGTGAAAAGTACATGCTCTTTGTGCGGGGCAGTAGCAATGGCTTATGTGCTTTCTGACATTTGAAGACTTAAGGCCCTTTTTATGTAAAGATGACATTTGATTCTAATTTCCTCCTATGTTACCTCTAAAATTTTTTTAATATTTTTTTTCTAAGTTTATAAAGAAATATAGAGAAAAGTTAGAAGGCAAAAAAGTTTAAAAATTACAAACAGAAAAGAGTTTTAAAAATCCTACCATTGGCCTTTGTTTTATGTCACTCTACATTTTGTTGATTTTGTTTTATAAGAATGTATTTACATAATTGAGATCGTGCTGCATACAGAATTTCTCCTTTTTTCCCTAAAAAGTGTAGCATTAGTCTTAATGAATGCATGCTATTGCTTTACAACCATTTAGGGACATTCAAGTTGCTTCCAGTATTTTGCTATCATAAATAATGCTGTAATTTTCATCTTTATACATAAAACTTTTCCAATATTGCTGTATTAGACAAAGGCTTTGGGTTGTAAGTCACAAGAAATCAATTCATCCTGGCTTAAGCAAACGAGGGAATGTAATAGGTTGGGTAACTGAAAAGCTGGGGGTGGAGATTGGCTTCAGGCATGGCTGGATTCAGAGACTGAGCAGCGTCTTCTAACATCTATCTTTCCATCTTCCCTTCCTGATTTCATTCTCACGCCTGCTCCTTCTCCTCTTCCCTTAACTCTGTCCTGGTATTTCCCACAGAACTCTCACAGCTGAGACTCACTAATTTGGCTGGGGTCAGACACACATCCCTGAGCCTGTCACTGGGGCCAGGGCAAGGGAATGTTCCAGTTGGTCCACAGGACCTCCCCACCTCTCCCACATGACTCTTCCACCAACCTCACTCTGCACACCTGGACCCTTGGCTGTTTCTGGAACTCTCTAGTCTGCTGTTCATCCAGGGCCACAGCTCTGGTCCCCTCTGCCTCGCTCACTCTGCCCCAGGGTCCCGATGGCTTGCCGTACCCTCACTCCCTTCAGGTCCTACCCAGGGACTCCCCGACCACCTCTTCACCCTCTAGTCACTCTCCTGGCCTGTTTCTCTTCATGGACGTATAACCACCTGATGTTGTTATATATTCACGTGGTATGTATTTGAATTATTTGTCTCCTTCCAAGGGAACCATGAGAGCTGTTTGTTTGCAGCTCTCTCAGCATCTAATATTTATCAAGTGAGTTAATGAATGAATTGGCCAGACCAGGCATGTACCTGTCTGAAGGGTCAGCACACCCTAAGGATAAGAAATACCTGCGGGGATGACGTGATTCCTCAAAGAAAACTGGTGGCCATCTCCAGATCAAGGGGGACTGGATGCCAGATTGACCAAAGCAGTGTCACATTTTTAAGTTCAGATCACTTTCTACAGCAAGGTCCCAGGAGTGGAACGTCAATGGATACGAATGTTTTGAATATCCAGGTATGTACTTTAGCTTTATTGTTTAGTCAGTCGTGTCTGACTCTGCAACCTCATGGAGTATAGCCTTCCAGGGTCCTCTGTCCATGGGATTTCCCAGCAAAAAATACTGGAGTGGGTTTCCATTTCCTTCTTCAGGGGATGTTCCCAACCCAGGGGTCAAACCTGGATCTCCCTGCATTCTTTACCATCTGAGCCACCAAGGAAGCCCTCATACTTTACCCTTCCAGCCCCATAACCTCCTTATGGTAGGCAAAATAATCTTAAATGCAGATCACACCATGCCCCCCACTTCTTAAGCCTGAGAGCTCTCCATTGTACTGGAAATAAAAGAAAAGCTGTGCTCTGGCCCCAGGCCCCGAATGCTCTGCACTCAGCCTTACTCTCTGACCCTCTGCCTACAGCATACTGGCTTTTCTTGGCCCTCTCATTGCACCTCATATTTTCTCTCCCCATTGGGATGAAGGCCCATATCCCAGGTCTGGCCTGACAGCTACCACTTCTGTCTCCTCCAAGCTCAGCTCAAATGTCCCCTCAGGAGGCCACCTGAACAGCCCCCACCACCCACATCCCAGCCATTCCAGCAAACCTGTTATGTTCTCTCTACAGTATCAACACCCTTTTATATGGCACCTCATTTAATCTGTCTTCATCACTAGAACGTCAATTCCATGATGCCAGTCCCTGTCCACTGCTGTGTTCCCAAACTCAAAACTTGCATGTTAAAGGGATTTTAATGAATTTTGGGGGAAATAATGAAAAACTGCTTTTAGGAGGCTTGCAGCAATTAACATCCCCATCAACAGTACAGATACTCATCATCTTATCTCTCATTGAAGCAGTTTTCTTAGAACAGTGCTCAAGAGATGGAATTCTAGGGGACCCTCACAGCTTGAGCCCTGCAGGAAAAGCAATGGGATCGATCAAACCACTCCCGTTTGAACAGAGATTAGGTACACTCTGGTACAGCCAGGTATGTTACAACAAGAGCCACCAATAGGATTTTATTTTCCCATCCAGTTTAAGTATAGCCTGAATCTTCATCCCTATTATGTAAGTGGAAAAAAAAAGATTCCTTTCTGTGGCAACTAGATGCCAATGAACTTTTTAAACATATTACATTGAGTAAAAAATGGGTGAATAATCAGCTCAAGTGTCTGGAATGTGGATGGGCATCACTTCTGTGCATTCTTATCACAAATTATCCAGTTGTGTTAATATTTTGAATTGCAGAACCTTTATTAATCTGTTCACTGGTGACATTAAAATGCATATATTTCTGTACATTCGTTTTTAAAAAGAACTTTAGGTTAAAAAATGTCTTTCAAAAATAATTGATTTATATAAAAAGTATTTAATATAGAGAATAAGCACCTTTCAAAGGTAAAAGTCCCTGTGACATAGATAATACTAATCAAATCTCCCTTTGAAAAGAATTTCTGTTTGAATACAAAATAATACACTTCTTGTCTCCATCTTTTTCAAACAAACCTTCAGCATCACTCAATTTGGGGATCACACTTAATCCAGCAAGGTAATGATTGTGTGTCTGTTCTTCCAAAGAATATACCAAATACAAAGTTTCTAGTTTAAAAATAGCACCACTGGAGGAAAGGGATAAGTCTTTTAAGTGCAAAGTCCCTAAACAAGTGATTTACCAAAATTCATGATAATTAAATTTTGAGTGGTTGGTTGTTATAACCTTTCTGTAATCTGGAGTGGAAAACAGAATAAAGTTGAAAAACAAAGCAAAACAGTAACTTTGAAGAATCAGCCCATACACACACACACCCCTGCCAGACTGTGTTCTTTGCTGTCTGCCAGTTGCATCACCAGTCAGAGACCTCTACCACAAAGGGCGTTTTCACGTCTATCTTGCCGCTGTTGACAATGGAGCAGTCGGTGAATGGGCGGTCGTGCCCGTCAGTTGCCTGCAGTTCTATGGAGTGGACCACTGTCTGGTGAGAGAAAAGGAGACCCATGGATCACTTCTGACCAGCAACTATGATGATCAAGAGGTAAAATCAATGTGAAGTCTGAGCCCTAGTGGGAAATAAGTTTTCATTTTTTATGATTACAAAAACCATGCAAGCTAACTATGGAAAACTTAGGAAATCGATACATAACAGTAAAATTTACCTACAAGCTTGCTGCTCAGAGGGCATATTTGTGTGTTTCCTCTCTTCTTTTTATTAGCAACCTAGCTCTAATAAAAACTATTTCTATTCACTTGTTACAGCCCAACTTACGAGTTAACATGGAATTTGAGATAATTTCAGCTCCACTCTGTAAGAGGTCTAAGCAAAAGAAAATGAGCCAGAAAGCAGATTTAGTAATGGAGCCAGTTCTGGGTTGGCCCATTTTAAAGCTGACTCCAGTGATCTACATGCTGTACATGTGTGTACCCAGTCACTTAGTTGTGTCTGACTCTTTGCAACCCGATGAACTGTATGTAGCCTGCCAGGCTCCTCTGTCCATGGGATTCTCCAGGCAAGAATACTGGGGTGGGTTGCCATTTCCTCCTCCTGGGGATATTCCTAATCCAGGAATTGAACCTGCATCTCTTGCGTCTCATCTCCTGCATTGATTGGCAGGCTGATTCTTTACCACTAGTGCCACCTGGGAAGCTGAATCTACAGGTTGAATCTGATACTAATGTAATCTCTACCCCAAGGGCTTCCCTGGTGGCTTAGGCAGTAAAGGATCTGCCTGCAATGCGGAAGGCCTGGGTTCGATCCCTGGGTTGGAAAGATTCCCTGGAGAAGGGAATGCTACCCACTCCAGTATTCTGGCCTGAAGAATTCCATGGACTGTATAGTCCATGGGGTCACAAAGAATCAGACACAACTGAGTGACTTTCACTCACTACCCCACCGGTGGTATAAAGACCCCTTTCTCTACTCTGGATGGTTTCACAGCCCATGGACCACTCTATCTCATACAAGGCAAGGACTAAGCTGCAGCTGCTGCTGCTAAGTCGCTTCAGTCGTGTCCGACTCTGTGCGACCCCAGAGACGGCAGCCCACCAGGCTCTGCCATCCCTGGGATTCTCCAGGCAAGAACACTAGAGTGGGCTGCAATTTCCTTCTCCAATGCATGAAAGTGAAAAGTGAAAGTGAAGTCGCTCAGTCATGTCCGACTCTTAGCGACCCCATGGACTGCAGCCCACCAGGCTCCTCCCTTCATGGGATTTTCCAGGCAAGAGTACTGGAGTGGGGTGCCATATTTGACCACAATTTTTAACATACTTGTTTGCAGGCCCACCTGTGAAGGTTCTGATTCTACAAGTCTGGGGTGAGGTCCAGTGTTAAGAAAACCACTTAGACAATCTCTGGAGGTTCAGGGGGTGGAAGTCAGGAGATTGTGAAAATTCCTTGAAACTGTATGACACACACACTTTCTTATTCTCCTTCTAGAGACAGTTTATAGTTTTCAATAGTTTCTCAAAGTATTATATGACTCATAAAATGTTCAGGACTCTTTGTCTAGGACCAGGAAGCAGATCTTCCAGGATGCATGCCAATAGTGGAGGGAGGTTAATACAGCAAACCAGGGCACCAAGACATAAGATCCAGAAGACTGGAAGGAAAACCATGACCAGAAGAAGGAAGCCCCAGATGCATACTCTTCATTTTTCTTACAGCCTAGCATTAAAGTGAAAGTGAAGTTGCTCAGTCATGTCCGACTCTTTGCAATCCCATGGACTGTAGCCTACCAGGCTCCTCTGTCTATGGAATTTTCCAGGCAAGAGCACTGGAGTAGGTTGCCATTTCCTTCTCCAGGGAATCTTCCCAACCCAGGGATTGAACCCGGGTCTCCTGCATTGCAGGCAGATACTTTACCATTTGAGCCACAAGGGAAGCATTATGTTGTATTTAAAAATGCTCACTTGAATCAGTTTACATTTAAAATACTTGGAATCTGATTAGACTCAGCAGTGAAAACTCCAAACTGTTTTAACACATGCATGTCTATGTTTAGCTCATTTAAAAAGCAGTAAGAGGGTGGGAAGAGAGGGTGGGAAGATTTGGGAGAATGGCATTGAATAAATAAAGATAAAAAAAAAAATAAAGCATTTCTAGGATCTTACAAAAAAAAAAAAAGCAGTAAAAGGCTGGAGACTAGGATTCCTTGCTATTCGAGAATACATTCTTTTGAGGACACTGGCTCATGAAAATGTAGGCATGTCCTTCACTGTGACGGGACCTAAAGTGATATATTAAGTGACAGGTGTTTGCCCCATTTGCTTCTCATCCCGCTTGTTATTTAATCATTAAGTTTTGTCCAACTCTTTGGGACCCTGTGGACTGTAGCCCACCAGGCTTCTCTGTCCGTGGGATTTCCCAGGCAAGAACACTAGAGTGAGTTGCCATTTCCTTCTCCAGGGGATCTTCCCAACCAAGGGATCAAACCTGCATCTCTTGGACTGGCAGGCAGATTCTTTACTGCTGAGCCACCTCGGAAGCCCTATCCCACTTGCCAATGAGAATTATTTGACAGTTCTGGTTGAACACATCTTTGCCTTGTAAGGGAGGTTCTGAGTCAGCCAGCTCAGTACCTGCCCTTTAGTTGGGTAGAATCAGAATAACAGGTAGAAGTTGTGGAAAAACTACAGTGAGTGAGATTAGTTTATTTATGTTTGGATGAGTTCGCATGAAAACAATGAAATATGGCAGAGGGAAGGGACTCGAGGATGCTCCAGGGTTGTACTGGGCAGACCTTACAGCTGCCACTTGAGGAGCTGGAAGAGCATCTTTGGGCAGCTGCTAAGGAGGAGAAATGCAGGGAGTGGAAGGGAATGAGGATTTTAAGAATTCTTCCTGTGGATTATGAATTGGGCCCCTTTGATGTTCTTTGAGACACAGGAGCATAAATTTGAATTCTCTTTAGGAATTCTGGTGATTATACTGTGTGCCTCTGAAAGTGACTTATATCTGTACTGAACTACATGGGCTCAGGGTTTTAAAAATATTTTAAATTGTGGTAAGGAACACATGGAGAAGAAAATGGCAACCCACTCCAGTATTATTGCCTGGAAAATCCTATGGACACAAGAGCCTGGCAGGCTACAGTTCATGAGGTTGCAGAGAATCACACACGACTGAGCAACTGAGCACAAGAAATACATAACATATAATTACCAGCTTAGCCACTTCTAAGTGTAACTTTAAGTTCATTAGTTTAAGCATATTCACATTATTGTGCAACCAAATCTCCAGAATTTTTTCATCTTGTAAAATTGAAGATTCATAGCTATGCTCATTGAACACCAGCTCCCCATTTCTTCATTCCCCAGCCCCTGGAAACCATCATCCTGCTTTATGTTCCCATGTACTTGACTACTTTAGATCCCTCATTTGAATGGAATCATACAGTCTTTTTGTGACAGGCTTACTTTACTTAGCAAGACATTCTCAAGATTTATCCATGTTCTAGCAAGTGACAGGATTTCCTTTCTAAGTTTAATGATATTTCATTGTACCTACAGGATTTCATTTGGTTACATTAAAATGGCTTTCCAGTTATATCTAATAGTATGATAAATTAAGGACTCAACTTCTCCCCCAGCTTCTGCTCCAATACTCCTAACAATTAAAATACTGTGTGTGTGTGTGTGTGTGTGTGTGTGTGTGTGTTAAGTCGCTTCAGTCATGTCCGACTCTGTGAGCCTATGGAGTGTAGCCCACCAGGCTGCTGTGTCCATGGGATTCTCCAGGCATGAACACTGGAGTGGGTTGCCATGCCCTTCTCTAGGGGATCTTCCCAACCCAGGGTCTGAACCCACATACCATATATACTTTATTCACCTTTGAAGAGGCCAGTCAGCATATAATTATGGCTCTCCAAGAAGCATAATTTGAGAGCAAATCACTAAGAGTACTTTCATTATAAAGCTTTGAATGAGGAAAAATAATATATCAAGTTACCATTCCATCGAGGACTTTTCCAAATACCACATGTTTGCCATCCAGCCAGGTGGGCTTGGTCAAGGTGATAAAGAACTGAGAGCCGTTGGTGTCAGGCCCAGCATTGGCCATGCTGACCCACCCAATGCCATAATGCTTCAGTTTGAAGTTCTCATCTGGGAATGTCTCACCATAAATGCTTATACCTGGGTGAGACAAAAAGGGTAGAGTCAACAGATGTTTTACAAAAGTGAATTCTTCAAAGGCAAGTATAAGGTTTGAGTAGAACTGGTTAAGAGAACCCTATAGAAGAAGATGGGAATGAGGAAAAGATACAAGAGCAATTAAGCAGAAGATAAAATTTACTCCTTAAGGAAACAGAGCACCAGGGACCAAAGACACAAACAAAAGCCTTAAGTATCACACAGGAAGGTAAGGTGCCCTCTGGCCTCAAACGAACACCCAAACCTTGACCAAGCAAGTCAGTGATTTCACTTTGAAATGAGAAGGAAGGGAAGGGCAGGATGGCATGGTAATGTCTGATGGAATGATGGGTAAGCCATCCTAGTGACCCCATCTCTGTCCTGAGGGTCAGGTCACTTGTCCTGGGTCACTCATACCTCAGCAGCCAAGCCAACTGCAATATACACTTAATATACACCCTTAGCCAATCCTCATAACAGTCCTATAGGATAGGTTCTCTCATTTCCATTGTGAACGGGAAACTTATCAAACTTATCAAATGGGAGCTTATCAAACTTGAAAAAAGTAAAACTTGAACTTCTGGCTCCAACTCTGGTTCTCTAAGCACTTAGAGCCTCAGTACTAAGAAGAATAGTGCCAGCCTGGAAGTCATTAGGCTTGATGACTTCAGGGTACAGAGGGTGACAGCAACTGGGAGCAGCCAGGGAGCCAGCCTTGAGCCAGAGGCAGGCATAGGGGCTGGAGATCTAGCACAGCACATTTTCCCCATAAAACATCAGTTCAGACCATCTGCTCCATCCCCCAACCCTGAGTGCCTGTGACACCCAACTTTTGCACTGCAGGGCACCTTATCCATCAGTGGCCAACCTTAAAGTCCTGGCTCAGTTAGCTCTCATGTTATCTCCTTCTTACTATGCAGTACTTGTGAAGGACCAGGCAAAAAAGTTCCTTAAGACTTGGCTCTTACATGGGCATTTTTCTTCATTTTATACAACCAAAACCTCTTCATAGCTAGCATAGTTAACTTTTCAAACAGGTTATCTAGAAAGTGTTGCCGTAGAGGAATACTAAGGACATTTTGTGAATCTTAAGGTGTACATCTTGGGATATACAGCTTCTAAATAATAACTGGATATTTTAACAACTTCACTCCTTTGTAACCCTTATTTTATATTTATTTGAGTAATTAATATTTAATAATTTAAAGAACCCTGCCTTTTTTTTTTTTTTTTTTTTTTTTTTTTTTGGTAGAAGAGGTCAAATATAATTCACCTTCCTAAGGAAAAAAAAAAAAAAAAATCCAATCCTGGCTCAGTTAGAAGGACCAGAAGTGAATACCAAAGGTAAGCAATTTATAGCTGGTTGGTAAGTGACATACGAAGTAGCCTGGCAGGAAAGTTCTGCCTACAGAGAGGTCTAGGCTAAATTTAAATGATCCAAAAGGTCCTATCTCCAAAACTCAGAGAATTTTAATTCTGTACATGCCGGTGCATGTGCACACACGCACACACACACACATACACACACACAAGGCAGAGAGAGCAGAGAGAGAAAGAAAGACGAACAGAAGAGAGAACACAGGGAAGTTCCATCACCATTCCTGCCGGGGCCCAGGCAGGACGGCGGAGTGCCAGTCCTGAGGGGACCGGCACCGGAACTGCAGGCTTTTCCACCCGAGACCCAGCTCTGCAGCAGCCCCATTCAACTAAGTAACCTGAGCACGTTCCTCTGATCCAATCTACATGCCCATACCCAGCAGCATCTCCACCGGTGTCTTGGCAAATCCAAGCATTTAATGACAGCCATTTTGTTATTTTAAAAAACCATTGCAATAAACATAAAAGTAACAATAGTGTTTGAAAATGGCTTGTTTCTTTAAAACATTAGCCATTTACTATCTACCAAACCCAGTATTTGCTGAATTAAAAATCTTAAACCTGAAGTAAATAAAAATGCGGTGTAGTTCCATATTGTATGTATGTTCAGGAAAAGAACTCACTACATTTATGAGGAAAAGACAGACCAGGGAGCTGGGCAGCTGGAATCCTCAATGAGAAACAATAAGCTCAGATATATTTGAAATTCTGTAAACTGAATTATGAGTTCTTTATTGAATTCTAATGGTGTTGATAAAAATTAATTTATACTATAATTGTGACAAGTGGTCTATTAATTTTTTATTACTGCAAAAGCTGATGATAAAAAGAGAATTCTGAAAGAAGGAGGTAAATTCACCTGTGATCCTGCCACCTAAATACCAGTCTCATCATTCTGGCATGATGCTTCTGGACTCCCCCCCCAACCCCCCCACCCCCGCCGGCAAAATGCACTTCTGCAGCTGGCTGTCCCCCTCCAGGGCACACGGTTTCTCGGTCTACTTCTCCTTGCTATGACAGACATCTTTCCATATTGCTACCTACCAGGAGTCTAGGATTGTCATAACTGCAAAACAGCCTACTAAATGAATACATCTCCACTAAAGAAGGATAATGAACACCCAAGCAAAGACTGTTTAAAATTAGGAGGCCTCACTCATTCGCACCTACCAAGATTTTGTTAGATGAGGCCCCCCCAACCAAAAACTCTTTATCTTTCTGGAAGAATTAGTTTGTCTTTTTGACTTTGTTCCTTGAAGCTGGGAGTTCAATATGCTGGGCAAATATACCATCTTAGTCTTAGGTTTCACTTGGGTAAGCAGGAAAGGAAAAGTTTAAGAGACAACATTACCACCAGTGCCATCTCCCCGGGTGAAGTCTCCTCCTTGAATCATGAAATCTTTGATGACGCGATGAAATTTGCTTCCTTTATATCCATATCCTTTCTAAAGAGATTATGTCAATTGAATACACAAGCAGATATAACCCATACTGTAAGATAAACCCCAGTGTTTATCTGGAAATGACAAAATGAGAAAATTACACACAATATCTACAGAACTAAAGTAGGTACCTACAATAGTTTACTGACAGATATTTATCATTAGCTGACTGAAAAATAAATAACTATGGAAATAAAATACTAACATGCACAAGTAAAAAGTCTGCATTTTCACTTAATGACTTTCACTTTCTAGAACCTTGAGGAAACTGAGTGCTTAAAGAATACAGATTTTATAGAAAAACAAAGTAAAATATTATTAGATGTCTCGGGTTCATCTCATCTACTAATTTAATACTTATTTTCCCAGGTACAACTTTTTTTTTACATTTACATTTTTAAAAAGGTGTTTGTTTTTAATTGGAGGATAATTGCTTTTCAATATTGTGTTGGTTTCTGCCATGCATCAACATGAATCAGCCATAGGTATACATGTGTGCCCTCCCTCTGGAACCTCCCTCCCACCTCCCACCTCATCCCACCCCTCTAGGTTGTCACAGAGCCCCAGTTTGAGTTCCCTGAGTCATGCAGCAAATTCCCACCGGTTATCTGTTTTACATATGGTAGTGTATATGTTTCCATGCTATTCTCTCCATTCAACCCCCAGGATACATCTGTATGTTTGGCTTAAAAGGAGGAAGATTCAATTCTGTGCACAGTTAAAGGGGATAAAACTGAGATATACCTCTCCTGTTGCCAGAGCGACAAAATTTTCCACAGTCTTGGGCACGACTTTTCCAAAGAGGCCAATTACGATTCTGCCAACATCTTTATCTCCAATCCTCACGTCAAAGAAGACCTGCATGTGGTTGAAAGGTGGAGCACAAGGTTACACTGTGGAAAAGCCACAGTACAAGGTGAGTGCATATGACAGCCTGAGAACGGACCCACGTGTGAGGCCCCGGCCACCAGCGTTTTATAAAGGAGGGGGTGAAGGAGCAAGAGATAAGGGAGTTCTGAAACCATCTTTGTGGGTGCATCTCCCTCGCAAATATTCATTCACCAAACCATTATGGAGCACCATCACTGAGTCAGACACTGTGCTAAGAACTGGGTTTAAAGTTGGACTCAGTACTGTCAGAATGAGCCAGTAACGTCTTCAAGAATTCTTCTCCCCCAGGTACCCCAGACACACACTGCTGTCGCCTCGTTTCCTAGCTCTGTGGACAAAGCTAGGGGTTGAGAGTGGAGACTACTGCTCTTCTGAAAGGTGATGCTCTCCAGTCTTGGCAGGAGAAAAAAAAAACTGGTGAGGAAATAAATAGTCTAACTGTCCAGATTTATTTTTTTGTAACTTCGAGCAGCACCAAATTCCCAATGAGTTCTCAATAGATGTCTGTTGTCAAGGGGGCTGTGAAAGATGATCAAAACACACAGCCCTGCTCCAAAAGGCCTGCCAGTCGCGTCCAAACACACTAAGACATGCGGGCCTCTGCTGCGTCCTAAGCACAGCAAACATCGCACGCTGGTCCTGACAGAACCATTTACCCCGTACACTTAAGACACCGAATCCGGTCCTCACGCTCCCAAAGTTGCCCAAGTAGAATGTGCCCTTTCTCTGTCACAGCATTTTAAAACAGAAGAGAGCAAGCACAACTCCAGAAGTCAGTCACTTCTTTCTTTGCAGATAAGCCTTAAAAGTTCTCTTGGACTTTTTTTTAACTGTTTCACCTAAAACGCAATTATATACGTTCTGCTTCACAAATCACTGTGTTAAGATAATTTCGAGACAGAACGTTTGAAAAGGCCGCAGAGTCGAAGGGCATTCTGTTAGCAAGTTTAGATTATATGAACCAATTCACTATTTGAATGGGTAAAAAAAAAGACATTCAAGAGATGGCTTTAAAAAAATTTAAGAAGGTGTCAAAGAGAAAAGATGTCATACAGTTTGGAAAAATCGCAAAGTAAAGACTGTCAAGCTTTAGTTCAAGACAAGAGCCTCTGCCAATACATCAGGACGTCTGTCACAGAATGATGTGATATTTAGTGTTCCATATGGCATTTTGCAATTTTACATGGCCAGAGCTACAAAAAACTATTATTTACGTGGTAAAAGTTTAGAGAATGCATAAAAGACCAGGCCCTTGAGATTGGGCAGTGCAGTGAAGGAGGACGATTCAGGAAGCTCTATTAATGCCCGAAAGAGCCTGGCATGCGGCCTGGGTCAAAGAAGCAGTTCTCCAAAGGGATTTCCAAACCAAGGAGTAAATTCAGTAACAGGCAATAATGAAGAGGCTCCAAGACAAGAACTGGTATGTAATCCATAAGGAAGCACCACATAAGCCTGCCAGACTTTTAAAATAAAGAAGAGAAAAGAAAGCCTGTGAACATTTCAACAGCAAAGAGAATAAAATATGGGAGGACAGCATGAAAAGATGAAGAAAAAGTGTCTGTGTCACCCAGCGTAACTCTCCAATAACCATCTTGTTTTCCTACATGCGGCCTAGCACACGTATTAATACGATGTTTTTTCCCAAACCACAGCGTCCTTCAACTTCTTGCATGATGGCATGAAAATACAGCAGAGTTTCCCTAACTCTAATGGAAACGATAAAATCAAATCTTATTAAATACTTGTCAAAGATCTCTGCAGAAGGCATTGTAAGGGTACAAGTGGAGGAAGTCCCTGTCCTCAGGGAGATTATGGAGAGAGACAGGCCAAGTACATGAACAGCCATAGCACAAGGCTGCGGGTGACAAGGACCCCAAGAACACTGAATACTAGTGTGCTGGAGGGATGCTGAGGGCTGAGGGAAGGCATCCAGACAGAGGTGTGATGGGATGCCAGCCTGGAAGGAGGGGAGCAGCCTCCGGGGACAAGAATGGGCACAAACCCCACCTGGCAGTTCTTTCTGGAACCAAAGCACTGAGGAAGGAAAAGGGATCCATGTGCAGAGAAGCAACACAACCCTTCTGACCACAACCAGCTGGGAAGGAAGACTCTCACCCATTTCAGAAGGTGGAGGAAGGATCTGGCTAAGAGTTCCAAGTTTTGTTAGGCAATACTAGGAACACGAAAGACAGAATTTCAATTTGAAGCTGCATTCACTTGGACTGCCATTTGTCATGAATGTGGCTCTCTCTGTCTAGGCAATTTCTACCTGAAGGGGTGGAAATGGCATTTTTAGATCCCCAGTGCCCAGCACAGTGTCAGCTGAAGCAGGTACTAAAAAAAAAAAGTCAGGCAATACTGAATGAAGACCAGGGCACACGCACACCTAAACAGAGGGTAAGGTGGGCCTGGGGTGGCTGCCAGGCAAACCCTCGTACCCTGAGATTGTCTCTGACTTTGCTACCTGTCCTTGGGAACAGGCCCTGTGAAAGGGATGAGGCTGCAAAGTCCCACAGAAGAGGAAGCACAGAGATAGTCACTGTGATGGGAAGTCAAGCTTTACAAGAAGGTATGTACAGATAAAATGTCATGGTTAGAGGTGGTGATTATCTGTGGATATCAGAGCAGGCTTCCTGGAAAAGATGGCGCTTAAATTCCACATTGCACTTCAAGAGCTGGCCCCTTGGTCCCTCCTTTTTTCCCTTGAGGCTGCCCTTGAAAGTCATTTGAAAATTATGGGCACTAGAGGGTGGGAGCCTGGTGGAATGCAGTCTGTGGGGTCGCTGAGTGTCGGACACGATTGAGTGACTTCACTTTCTTGCATTGGAGAAGGAAATGGCAACCCACTCCAGTATTCTTGCCTGGAGAATCCCAGGGATGGGGGAGCCTGGTGGGCTGCCGTCTATGGGGTTGCGCAGAGTCAGACATGACTAAAGTGACTTAGCAGCAGCAGCAGCAGAGGGTGGGAAGAGATAGGGGAAGAGGCAAGAGGACCTCACAGAGCCTGCCCCAAACCCTTGTAGGGTTAACTGTGCTTCCATTTCCAAAGTAACTGGGGAAGACACCCAAGTGCTGGAGCCACGAGGTCAAGGAAACTGTTCTCAAACCAGCTCCACCACTTATTGGCCATGGGACCTTGGGCAACTCCAAGCCCCTGCTCATCTGTACCTGCCCTGCTGCAGGAGGATTAATAAGATAACACAAATAACACTAACAGTTGACCTCTTAAATCAGGAACTTCAATCAGGGCTAAGCACTTTACCTGCTCTATCACATCCAATATGCCAGCAAGTATTACTTCTATTTCCACTTACAGAGGAGGAGCCTCAGGCATTCTTGGTAACTTGTTATTACCTCAGGTGAAGCCTCTTAGCCACTCTGAGAACTGCAGAAAGTGACAGCAACCTGTGACTTGAGCACAGCTGCAAAGATGGCAGCATTATTTTCTACACTCTCAGATGCCTGATGCTGTACAGAGCCCATGGCATCTGCTGGAAAATGCAAGGGTGCAAATGCCAACTGGGTGGATTTTGAGACCAGTGAGTCTCCGAGACTGGGCAGGAGGCTGAGGTGGTGGCTGGCAGCAAGATTCACAGACAATAAAGGGCCCTGGGAGGGACAGCACTTCATATCTCTCATTTACAGATTCTTGTTTTCAAACACTATCAGAGGAAAAGCTGAAGACTGCTGGGGAAAACATACAATACACTAGAGTGATGGCCAATTCATCTACTTGTCCACGCTCAGAGAAATCATTTTGAATATTTCCACTTCCCAACGGAGTAGTTGTCTTAAAATGCCCCCACTGAAAAAGTAATTCAGCAGAGTCGAATCTGTGGCAGGACGTGCCTGCACAGTGAGTTTTTAGAACTTAATGACAAATGGGGTGGGGAAAAAAAGGAGATAGTGTTAAGTGACTATTCCAAACCTAGAGTGCATGAAAACTCACTCAGTGAATGCACCCTGGCTAAGAAGCCCCACTCTTCTTCCCTTCTCCCTGAGGTTCCCAACCACAGTTCGTTTATCACCGCACCCCGGCAGCAGGGCCTTCCTGTTCACTCTTCACTCTCAGGCTACATCAGGTATTGGGCTGTACCTCTCCTGCCCGTGTCCTCCCCGCTCCTCCGGTGGGGTCTGCAGTGGAGGAGCACTGCTGAAGCACCCAACACTGTCATTTCTTCTGGCAGACAGGGGACCGATTGTTAAGACCACCTGCAGCTGCTCCTTCTTCCAGATTCTAAGACACTCCTGCCAGTGGGTTTTCGAGAAGTGGTGATCAAGGGCACCAAATCACTCCTTTCCTCCCTCTGTCTCTCCGGGTGTCCTCCCATTATCTTCTAACCTTGGGTAAACGTGCTGAAAAAAGACCTGAAGCTCTAAGGAGGCAGTCTAAGGCAGATCTCCACCCCACCACCTCCCATCGAGATTGAAAGGCTGGCCTCAGTCATGCAGAGGCCTCCTGGGCCTCGCTCAGCAGCATCCCAAGCCCTGTGTCTACTCCCCAGTCTGAAAAGCGCACCTCTCCCTCCCTGGCGGGGATTGATGGTGGTTCCTAAACACGAAAGGGAGGACAGTCCTTGGTTAAGCAAGGCCACGTAACGCCTACCCTACCCCAAGCGACAGGGGCTGGACCTGGGGCTCTGAGAGGCCGGGTGACATCCGCGGGGGCGGCCCAGCTCCAACCCCTCCTCTCGCAGCGCGCCTCCTTCGCCCTCCTGCATTCTTCCTGCTTCGATTCCCAAGTCCCCGCCACGCCGAAGGAAGTCCTCGGCTGTCTCCTCCCTAGAGAACGGGCTCACCGGTTCCGGAAGCTTCTCCCAGCTCGCGGGCTGGTGGCCACGTCGGATCACCAGCCCAGGAGATGACGCTCAGACAGCCCTCGGCGGGGGGTGCGCTCGGCCTAGCGCCCCTAAAGTCTCCCAGGAGAGCGAGGGCGCCCCCGCCTCACGCGCGCGCGGGGACCCCCACCACTACCACCTAGCCCCGCGGCCGCCTCCCATCCTCTGCGCCTGGGAAGCCCCCTGATCGCCGCCCCTGACCCTGAGGTTCCAGTCCCCAAAGCTCCCCCATCCCCCCGGGCGACACGAGGAGAACTTGCTGCCCGCTGCCCGGTCACCTTGGCCGTCACCGAGGGGCCTCGCTTGCGGAAGCCCGAGGCTCCCGCGGACGGTACGAGGGCGCTGAGCCCCACGCAAAGCACGAGAGGTAGCAGCGGCCGGAGACCCGGGCCCATGATGAGCGGTGGCGGTGGCGGTGGAGGCAGCGGCTGGGGCGCGACCGCAGACTCCTGGACTGCCGGCGGGACTCCTGGCCCGCTGCGCCTGCGCGCTCCCGGCTCGAGGGGCGGGGGTGATGGAGACGCGGCGATCCGGGCAGGCCCGGAACCTCGGGCGCCTCCTCCCAGGTTCAGCCCAGCGACCCGAGCTAGGGACTCGGAGAGGCGCGCCGCGGAGCGCGGAGCCGAGTCCAACCGCCGCGCGGGTGGAGGGTGCACTGGGCGCGGGCATCCGGAGCAAGCCGGCGCTGCTCGGATGATGCCTGATAGGTCCGGACCCGTGAGTTGAGGGATGCAGACTGGGGCATCGCCGGGAACTTACAGCGTAGACGCGTATTAAACCTGATGGAAAGTCGAGGGCTCTCCGGGCTCCGGGTCATCCTGGCATCTTGCTTGCCGCGACGGGTCCCCCTCTGTGACCGCAGCCGCCGTTGGAGCCGAGCAACCTCTGCCAAGTCTGCCAGGTTCCAATGTTCCATCAGAGGCTTTAGCTAAGTTCTGGACTTCTCTCAGAACTCTTGAGACCCTGGGTGTTTCTACTCGATTACACAGGACGAATGACCTCTAATTGAGATGATTCAAATTGGGGATATACTTTTTACAAACTTAAAAATTATGTTTAGACATTAATGACATGGGGAAATACTCATATTTTTAAATGAAAAACTCATGTTGCAAAATCGGACCTCGATTGTGTAAATGTATAAAGGCATTTTAAAAACGGAAAGAAATGTACCAAAATATTTACAGAAGCTATGGTGATAGGATAATAGGTTTTTGTTTTCTTTGCAATTTTCTGATTTCCCAGATGTTCTACATTGAACATGTAAGTATTTTATAATCAGGAAAACGTTTTAAAACTCAATGCTGTTTGCCTTAGGACTTCAAAGAACTTTTTTAATGTAATACAGCCAAAATTAACTACAAATTAATGATAGTTTTCTCTTGGTTTTCTTAGGGGCTAGTGCCATGACTTTCAAGCCAAGATTTTCCTTGGGTAAGCACATAGGATTCCTATGTGTAACTAAATGTAGGTCTAAAATTACACTGGAACCATTTATTATGTATACAAAGGGTAACCACCACGTTTGAAGGCTGGGCAGAACACTTGTGAGCTATTTTGGTATTTCAGTCCAGTGAAGGGTCTAATGGCTTTCCTCATCACTCTCACCCCCCAATGAAGAAAGAATCTCCCTTTTGTAGCAAGCTAAGGGTATCAGAGGGCTTATGCCTGTACTTATTTCTCCTGATTCAGATCTAGTACAGTGTCAGGTATATAGTGATTTCTCAACAAATATTTATTCAGTGAGTGAATTTTTATATTGGGAAGATTAATACAAATAAAGAGAAGTGAACAAAATGTACATGTACAAATCAACAAATTATCAAAAAGCAAATAAGCTAGAACCCCACATATCTAAAGAAATGAAATATTCACTAGCTCTCTAGAAACTCCTCTTGTGTTCACTTGCAGTTGCTAACACTTTCTTCTCCCTAAATTAACCACTATCCTGACGACTTTCAATAAGGTTTAGTTTTAACTTTGTGTGACTGCAATCTTCCGTGTTCTTTTTGCTGAAATTTATGAAATTCATCCATGATTTTGTGTGTAGCTATTTTGATGCATAGGACAAGCTAGGGGCTGAATTTTTTTCCATACGAATTCCATTGTCTCAGCATAATTTATTGAAAAGTGACTTCTTATTGCTCTGTAATGCTACTTCTGTCATGGAATAAATATCCCTACATATATGGGTCTGGCATGCTCCCGCTTTTGTGTCCCATTGATGTATTTGTCTATCTTCATGCCAGCACTACATTGTCTTAATGAAAATAGTCTTATAATAAGTCTTCATAGTTAGTAGTAGAAGTCGTCTTACTTTGTACAATAGATTTCTGGCTATTCTTGATCCTTTCTGTGTTCATATAAACTTGAAAATCAGCTTGTCAGTTTCCATAAAGTGGGATTTTAATTGGGTTTGCATTGCATGTATACCTCCTTTTGGAGAGACTTGGCATACTTGTAATATTGTGTCTTCCATTCATGAACATGGCATAGTCCTCCATTTATTTCCCTCTTCTTTAATTTCTCTCAATATGATTTCATAGTTGTCTGTCTAAAAACCTTATACATATAATGTTAAGTTGATTTCAAGGTATTTGGTCTTTGTTTTGTTTTTTGCTATTGTAAATTATATCTTTTTAACGTTTATTTACCTGTTTGTTAGTATTGTTAGTATATTGTTAGTATATTGTTAGTATATCATAGTGAAATAAATTGTGTATATTAATCTTGAATAGGCTAGTTTGTTAAATTTATTAATTACAATATTTATCTGTGAATTATTTAGGATTTTCTATATAGACAACTATATTATTCATAAATAATAACAGTTTTATTCCTTCCTTTCTAATCTTTATACCTTTTATTTCTTTTTCTTGCCACCAGGACCTTGAGTACAAAAAGAAGTGACTATAGGATGAGTCATTGTTTGGGGGTTAAATTTTGCCCCCAAATGGGTACATCAAAGTCAGAAACCCCGGTATCTGTGAATGTGACCCTGTTTCCAAATAGGGTTGTTTTTTTTTTTTGGCGGATGTAATCAAGTTGAGATCCTATTGAAGTAGGTTATGTGACTAGTGTGCCTGTAAAAAGAGGAGAGACAAAGAAACCATCCCCCCAGGGGAAACACCATGTGAAGACAGAGAAAGAGATTGGAGTGGTACATCTGAGTCAAGAAATGCCGGGGGTAGCTGGCACCACCGGAAGCTAAGAAGAGGCCAGGAAGGACCCTCCCGTAAGGAGAGCGTGGCCCTCTCAGCACCAAATTGCGGACATCTAGCCTCCAGAACTGTGAGACAATACATTTTTGTTGTTTTAAATGATCCCAGTTTGTGGTACTTTGTTATGGCAAGTCTAGGAAACTAATAATACACTTGTCTGTCCTAATGCCAGAGGAAAAGCTTTCAATATTTTACCATTAAGTCTGATATTTGCTGAATATTCTTTTAACTGAGGATATCCTCTTTCAGCTTAAGAGAATTCCTTTTTAGTTCTGATTCGTTAAGAGGTTTTGTCACGAATTTGATCAACTGAAAGCATGTACTGAAAGCAACCAGAAATAATCACATGATTTTCCCTTACTCTGTTCATGTGAATTGCATTGATTTTCAAATCTTCAGCCATCCTTGCTTTCAGGAGTACACCCAATATGTATTAACCTTTTTTTTATATTGCTGTATATGTATATAAAGCAAATTTAACAAGAAGTGAAAAAAGGCATTTCTCCTGAAATGAAGTTCAGGAAAAAATACCAGTAAATAAATTGATTTGTTTCTTTCCAGTTCAGGCCAAGCAAATCACCAGCTTTCCATTTTTATGTTAATGGATAATTTTGCTATTTTTTGTTCAGAATATTTGCATCTATATTCACAAATCAGACCAGCTTAAAAAAATTTCCTTTTTGGAATTTCCTGTCAGTGTTTTTTTTTTCCTTGGTCAGGATTATTTTAGCACCTTAACATGAATTGGCAAATGGTTAGGGTTTTTCCCTATGCTCGGAAAAGATATGTGAATGATTGCCATTATTTCCGCCTTGATTGTTTCTTTTAAGCCATCTATGCCTAGAGTTTTCTTTATTGTAGTTTTAAATTATAGGTTAATGTTTTTAATGATTGATGACTATTTAAGTTTTATATTCTGTCAATTTTTACATGTATATTTTGAGAAATTTACTTCATTTATATTTTTAAATTTATTTACATAAATTTGTTTAATACATCTTTTTATAATTTTGTAGGTCTGCAGGACTTATAGTAAAGGTTTTTTTCATTCCTGACGTTGACTGTTTTTACGTTTTTTCTTTTCAACAGCTCCATCAAATGAATTTAGGATTATAATATGTTTGATTTTATTTCATTAGTTTATATCTTCATAGAAGATATATCTGCATAGAAGTTAAATAAGCAGGGTGACAATATGCAGCCTTGACGTACTCCTTTTCATATTTGGAACCAGTCTGTTGTTCCATGTCCAGTTCTAACTATTGCTTCCTGACCTGCATATAGGTTTCTCAAGAGGCAGGTCAGGTGGTCTGGTATTCCCATCTCTTTCAGAATTTTCCACAGTTTATTGTGATCCACATAGTCAAATGCTTTGGCATAGTCAGTAAAGCAGAAATAGATGTTTTTCTGGAACTCTTTTGCTTTTTTGATGATCCAGCAGATGTTGGCCATTTGATCTCTGGTTCCTTTGCCTTTTCTAAAACCAGGTTGAACATATAATGGCTTAATAACTCATGTGTTTTTTTTATTGCTGAATAGCTCTCCATTGTATGCTATACTGCTGTTTATCCATTTACCTACTAAAGGACATCTGTTGATTGCTTCCAAGTTATGGAATTATGAAAAAAGACACTTAGCTCTGATACAAGTTTTTATACAGATGTAATTTTTCAATTCCTTTGGATAAATACCTTGTAGAGTGATTGCTGGATCATACGGTAAGAGTATGTTTCATTTTGTAAGAAACTGCCAGTCTTCCATGGTGACTGTACCAGCAGTGAGTGAGAGTTCCTGTTGCTCCACGTCCTTGCCAGCATTTGGTGGTGTCAGTGTTTTCAATTTTAGCTGTTCTAATAGGTGTGTGTGTGTGGCAGGGTTGGCAGGGGAGGGTGGGTGTAGTATTTCAGCTCTTAATGTTGTGTAAGCCAAATTTTTTTTTTTTTCCCTTAAATCCATGAATAACAACATTCCTGAGAAGAAAGAATCCTGAAAACTATGATACAAAGAACTTAGGTTGTGTTTTTTCCCATTTGTTTAAACTAAAAACAAAACCAAGAATAAGTTACCCATTTCTCCCATCCCCAACTCCCACTGCTGGCAATCACCATCTGTTCTCTGTATGAGATAAGTTGTTTTTTTGTTTGTTTGCTTTTGATGTTTTTAAGATTCCACCTATGAGAAATAATGTGATACTTGTCTTTCTCTCTCTGATTTATTTTCCTAAATTCATCAAATTTTTTAGCCTTTCTTCTTTTACATCTATGTGCAATTAAAATGATAAAATTCCCCTTAAGAAGCACAACTTTAGATGCTTTCCACATCTAAAATTTTGATATGTATTATTTTCGTTATCATTCAGTTAAAAATATTTTCAAATTTACACTTTAAAAAACTCGTGTTGCTTGCTGCTGCTAAGTCGCTTCAGTCGTGTCCGACTCTGTGCGACCCCATAGACGGAAGCCCACCAGGCTCCCCCGTCCCTGGGATTCTCCAGGCAAGAATACTGGAGTGGGTTGCCATTTCCTTCTCCAATGCATGAAAGTGAAAAGTGAAAGGGAAGTCGCTCAGTCGTGTTGCTTAGAAGTATAGTTTATTTCCAAAACATAACTCTTTAACAATCCTTTTATTAATAAGTCCTAGCTTAGTTGCATTGTGGTAAGAAAGCATTCTCCTTATTATTTCATTCTTTTAAAACATTTGGAGACTTGGTTAATGACATAAGATCTGGTCAGTTTCAGGGTAAACAGTTTCCTGTGTATTCAGTGTCTTCTGCCCTTGCTGCCCTTCTTGCTGGACTCAATATTCTGTGTGTGTTCATTAGATTGAGCTTGTTAATCCTGCATTTCATATCACTATCATTCTTGACCTTTTATCTGCTTGTTATAAGGGTTATAAGAGTTAATATAGGAGTATGTTAAAATCTCTCATTATCACTATAAATTGTCAATTTCTCCTCATAGATTTGTAAATTTTTCTTTATGTGTTTTAAGGCAACTCTATTATTTATGAGTGAAAAAAAATAAAATATTATTTTTGATAAGTTGATAATTTTTATAATTATGAAGTATCACTCTTTACTTCTGGTAATGCTTTCAGCCTTGAAGTCTGAATTATAACTCACCATCTTTCGTCTACCCAATGCATGGTTTATCTTTTACTATTATTCTACTTTTAATCTATCTGTCCTTATATTTCAATATATCTCTAGTAAATAACATAAATTGTTTCTTTAATAAAGTTTGGTATCTTTATCTTAGGCAGAATATATAGCCTGTTTACATTTAATGTATTTACTTCATGTTTCGATTTAAATATAATGTCTTCATATTTTATTTCTATTGGTACCCTATTTTATGTTTCTCTTTCTTCATTTTCTAGCCCTACTCTGATTTGATGCAACAGATTTTAGTAATCTGAATTCCTCCTATACTAGTCTGATATTTACTCATCCTTTTAATACTCTTTCAGTAGTCTTATTAGAGATTACAGCATGCAATCTTGATTTTTCAAAGCCTAGTGTTACTTGTTAGTTTTATTTTCTTTCTGGATAATATAAAACCTCAGAACACTTAATTCTATTTGCTTTCATGTAATTTTGTGTAGGTGTAGTCATGAATTTTATTTTTATCCCCACAACTCATAATCAGTTCAGCTCAATCGCTCAGGCATGTCCAACTCTTTGTGACCCCATGGGCTGTATCACGCCAGGCTTCCCTGTCCATCACCAACTCCTAGAACTTGCTCAGACTCATGTCCATTGAGTCGGTGATGCCATCCAACCATCTCATCCTCTGTCATTCCCTTCTCCTCCTGCCATCAGTCTTTCCCAGCATCAGGGTCTTTTCCAATGAGTCAGTTCTTCACATCAGGTGGCCAAAGTATTAGAGTTTCACCTTCATGAATACTCAGGACTGATTTCCTTTAGGATGGACTGGTTGGATCTCCTTGCAGTCCAAGGGACTCTCAAGAGTCTTCTCCAATGCTGCACACAGTTCAAAAGCATCGATTCTTGGGCACTCAGCTTTCTTTGTGGTCCAACTCTCACATCCTTATATGACTACTGGAAAAACCATACCTTTGACTATGTGGACCTTTGGCAGCAAAGTAATGTCTCTGCTTTTTAATATGCTTGGTTAATATCTAGGTTGGTCATAGCTTTTCTTCCAAGGACCAAGCGTCTTTTAATTTCATGGGTGCAGTCACCATCTGCAGTGATTTTGGAGTCCCCCCAAAATAAAGTCTCTCACTGTTTCCATTGTTTCCCCATCTGTCTGCCATTAAGTGATGGGGCCAGATGCCATGATCTTCGTTTTTTGAATGTTGAGTTTCAAGTCAGCTTTTTCCACTCTCCTCTTTTACTTTCATCAAGAGGCTTTTCAGTTTCCTCTTTGCTTTCTGCCATAAGGATGGTGTTGTCTGCATATCTGAGATTATTGATATTTCTCCTAGCAATCTTGATTCTAGCTTATGCTTCATCCATCCCAGCATTTTGCATGATGCATATGAGTTAAATAAGCAAGGTGACAATATACAGCCTTGATGTATTCCTTTCCCAATTTGGAACCAGTCTGTTGTTCCATGTCTGAGTCTAACTGTTGCTTCTTGACCTGCATACAGGTTTCTCATACAGGAGGCAGGTAAGGTAGCCTGGTATTCTGATCTCTTTAAGAATTTTCCACAGTGTGTTGTGATCCACACAGTCAAAGGCTTTGGCATAGTCAATAAAGCAGAAGTAGATGTTTTTCTGGAACTCTCTTGCTTTTTCGATGATCCAACAGATGTTGGCAATTTGATCTCTGGTTCATCTGTCTTTTCTAAATCCAGCTTGAACATCTGGAAGTTCTCAGTTCACATACTTTTGAAGCCTTGTTTGGAGAATTTTGAGCATTATTTTGCTAGCATGTGAGATGAGTGCAATTGTGCGGTAGTTTGAACATTCTTTGGTGTTCCCTTTCTTTGGGATTGTAATGAAAACTGACCTTTCCAGTCCTGTGGCCACTGCTGAGTTTTCCAAATTTGCTGGTCGGAACTAAATCAAATCCCTTATGATTATGCAGTGGGAGTGACAAGTAGATTCAAGGGATTAGATCTGATAGAGTGCCTGAAGAACTATGGATGGAGATTCATGACATTGTACAGTGGGCAGTGACCAAGACCATCCCCAAGAAAAAGAAATTCAAAAAGGCAAAATGGTTGTCTGAGGAGGCCTTGCAAATAGCTTAGAAAAAGAGAAGCTAAAGGCAAAGGAGAAAAAGAAAGATATACCCATTTGAATGCAGAGTTCCAAAGAATAGCAAGGAGAGATAAGAAAGTCTTCCTCAGTGACCAATGCAAAGAAATAGAGGAAAACAATAAAATGGGAAAGACCAGAGATCTCATCAAGAAAATTAGAGATACCAAGGGAACTTTTCATGCAAAGATGGGCACAATAAAGGACAGAAATGATATGGACCTAACAGAAGCAGAAGATGCTATTAAGAAAGGGTAGCAAGAATAAACAGAAGAACTATACAAAAAAACATCTTCACGACCCAGATAATCATGATGTAGTGATCATTCACCTAGAGCCAGACATCCTGGAATGCGAAGTCAAGTGGGCCTTAGGAAGCATCACTACGAACAAAGCTAGTGAAGGTGATGGAATTCCATTGAGTTATTTCCAGTCCTACAAGATGATGTTGTTAAAGTGCTGCACTCAGTATGCCAGAAAATTTGGAAAACTCAGTATTGCCTAATAAAATCATATACATTTAGATTTATCCAAATATTTGCATTGTCTTTGCTCTTTATTACTTCCTGTACTTCTAACTTTATACACTGATCATTTTCCTCCTGCCTAAAGAATTCTATTTGGTATTTCCTTAAGTGGTAGTCTGCTGGTAAGAAATTATTTTATTTTTATCTGGAAATGTCATTCCTGAAGGATATTTTTGCCCAGTATAAAATTATTGTCATTCAACAATATGAACATGTCATTTCTTTTGACTTCACATTTCCATTATCTCTATTGAGAAATTTGCTATTATTTCTTTGAAAGCAATATGTCTTTTTAAAATCTAAATGATTTTAATATTTTTCTATATTTTCAAAGCAGTTATATTAGAATTTGCTTAAGTACAGATTTCTTTTTATTTATCCTTCTTGGGATTCATGGACTTCCCTTGTAGCTTAGTCGGTCAAGAATCTGCCTGCGAGGCAGGAGACCCAGGTTCGATTCTGTATTGGGAAGATGCCCTGGCAAAGGAAATGGCAACCCACTCCAGTATTCTTGCCTGGAGAATCCCATCTACAGAGGAGCCGGGCAGACTACAGTCCATGGGTCACAAGAGTCAGACACAACTTAGCGACTAAACCACCACCACCTCGGTGTGTCATAGCTATGCTTCCAAGGAGCAAGTCTTTGGGCTTCCCTGGTACCTCAGCTGGTAAAGAATCCACCCGCAGTGCAAGAGACCTGGGTTCGATCCCTGGGTTGGGAAGATTCCCTGGAAAAGGGAACCACTACCCACTCCAGTATTCTAGCCTGGAGAATTCCACGGACTGTATAGTACATGGGGTCACAAAGAGTCGGACGTGACTGAGTGACTTTCCACTCACTGGGATTCATGGGCTTCCTAATTCTGTGACTTGATGTCTCTTACCAACTTTAGAAAAGTTCAGTCATTCAAAAATCACTTATAAGCTGTGCCACTACCTAAAGCAATTACTTTCATTTCTGTGCATTCCTTCATGGTGTCCTTCACATGTTTCTAAAGCATTTTTGTGATACAATAGTGGTGTAAATTGTATAATTTAAATAACAGATAAAAGGTAAGATTGATGTAAAATGTGTACAGTATATATTGCATCTATGCAAATGTATTGCATATATGAAATGTGAAAAGGATTCGCTAGTGTGTCGGCAGTTATCTTTTGTAGTATCACAATAAACTGGAGGTTTATGTTTATAGCTTGCCACTTTTGTTGCAGTTTTGATTCATCATAAAGAGTGGTGTGTTTCATTTACTAATGATTTATGAGTACCAAGAGTACAGTTTTATCATATTTAGGTTTTTTCCTAGTATGTCATAAGCAAGTGTTACATTTCTGCTGCTTTTAACATAAAAATGGCTCTCCAAGCTACCTCTCAGTGTCATTCAAAACACTTTATTTCTTTGCCATTGTGTTACTTTTTCCCTCATTTATAAATGACACCTTAGTTGAGTCAAATGTTACCTTCCCTCAAACTACAAACAAGCTTTGCTAAATTAAATTCATGTTTAGAAAATAAATGCTGAAGGCTTTCGTTAATTCTTGCATTTGAATGGTGAGTTTTGGCCTGGAAAATTCCTTTCAATTGTTGGCATGAGGGCGAAGTCACCTTAGATCACTAAGAGGTGCTAGGGTCTGGCTAGGACTCAGTATTGGAGGGAGGTCACTGGGACTCTCATTGTTTCAATCTTTAATGTGCATAGCACGTTTTTTCCTGGAGCTAATTATTTACTCAAATGTTCTCCCTTCACGGACCACCCATGCCAAACTTCAGTGACAGTCTTCAAGGAATTAGAAGGTCACCTTGCCTTTCTTCTCACCTTCCCAGAGCTCCTCTGCAGGCCAGAAGAGAAGCGGGAGCATTGACTTCCGTTGACATTTACCCACGCTAGGCACTGGGGTAAAAAAACGAAGATTTGAAGATCCTTGGTTCCTGCCCTCAAGGAGCTTCAGAGGTAGAATGTGTATATGAAATGGGTTTAAACTATATAAAGTGATTTTTCTTTCATGCCAGTCAATGGCTTTGAGAGTATGAGGTGGAGATCAAGCCCATTAAAAATGGCCGTGGAGGGGCAATCTCAGCTTCATTGAGTTCCTACTGTGTGCAAGACCCTGTGAGCAAAGGATTATTAGAAACATATAAAACTGAGGAACTGAAGTTCATCTGAAACTTTAATATGCCTGTTTCTATGAATTTCAAGTGTGAAATTACACAATTATCTAACTTAAAGTCGGTGGCCACAAATGGTTAATTTAGGGAACATAGAACAAACTGTGGAAAATTCTTCAAGAGATGGGAATGCCAGACCACCTTTCCTGCTTCCTGAGAAACCTGTATGCAGGTCAAGAAGTAACAGAACTGGACATGGAACAACAGACTGGTTCCAGATTGGGAAAGGAGTATGTCAAGGCTGTATATTTTCACCCTGCTTATTTAACTTATATGCAGAGTATATCATGAGAAATGCCAGGCTGGATGAAGCACAAGCTGGAATCAAGATTGCAGGGAGAAATGTCAATAAGTTCAGATATGCAGATGACACCATACTTATGGCAGAAAGTGAAGAGGAACTAAAGAGCCTCTTGATGAAAGTGAAACAGGAGAGGGAAAAATCTGGCTTAAAACTCAACTTTCAAAAAATGAAAATCATGACATCCAATCCCATCACTTCATGGCGAATAGATGGGGAAACAATGAAAACAGCAAGAGACTTTATTTTGGGGGGCTCCAAAATCACTGCAGATGGTGACTGTAGCCCCGAAATTAAAAGACGCTTGCTCTGTGGAAGAAAAGCTATGACCAACCAAGACAGCATATTAAAAAGCAGAGACATTACTTTGGCAACAAAGGTCCATCTAGTCAAGGCTGTGGTTTTTCCAGTGGTCATGTATGGATGTGAGAGTTGGGCCATAAGGAAAGCTGAGCACCGAAGAATTGATGCTTTTAAACTGTAGTGTTGGAGAAGACTCTTGAGAATCCCTTGGACAGCAAAGAGATCCAACCAGTCCATCCTAAAGGAAATCAGTCCTGAATATTCATTGAAGGACTGATGCTGAAGCTGAAGGTCCAATACTTTGGCCACCTGATGTGAAGAACTGACTCATTGGAAAAAAACCCTGATGCTGGGAAAGGTTGATGGCAGGAGGAGAAGGGGATGACAGAGGACAAAATAGTTGGCTAGCATCCCCAGCTCAATGGACATGGGTTTGAACAAGCTCCAGGAGATGGTGAAGAACAGGGAAGCCTGGCATACTGCAGTCTGTGGGGTTGCATAGAGTTGGACATGACTGAGCAACTGAACAAGAACCATAAGTTGGGTTTGAGTATGATGATTGGGAAGGGGTGAGAAGTGGAGAGCAAGTGAATATGGTTCTTACATCTTAGAGTGAAAAAGGAGATTGATTAAACACTGATTGTATTCCAGAAATTAGGGGAAATCTATTTACTTGAGAGAACTAAAATTGAATGCTGTGAAACCCTGATGATTCTTGCTGCACGCTGCATTGATCTGAGTGCTGAATGTATCTACCTTGACAGGTTCAGGCAACCTTTCAAAAAAATTCTTTGAAAAAAATCAATTATTTAATTGATCTATATATTTATGTTTGCTCCTATTCACTGTTATTTACTATTCACCTAGGCTGCCAACTTTTAAACAATCTTGGTACAAATGTTTGGTCCTAAACATTAGCAGATAGATGTGTTTTATATAACAGTTATGGAGTCCATTAACATGAAGCACTAAAGCACAAAAAGAAACGAAAGAGATTTATAAGCATGTGAAATGCCCTCACCAGAGACAGTGGAAATAAATCCAAAGTCAGAGGAACATTTATGAAGTTACTGCAAGCAGATTTATCTACTTCAAAACATGTTTTGTGGGACTGAAACATACCTAATCTACTATGCTTAAGTTAAAAGGTAAAATCTACAAATTGACTCTCATTTATTGGTTTGATGGTATCTCCCTATATTTAAGGAAACCTAACTGTTGGAGAAGGCAATGGCACCCCACTCCAGTACTCTTGCTTGGAAAATCCCATGGACGGAGGAGCCTGGTGGGCTGCAGTCCATGGGGTCGCTAAGAGTCGGACACGACTGAGCATCTTCACTTTCACTTTTCACTTTCATGCATTGGAGAAGGAAATGGCAACCCACTCCAGTGTTCTTGCCTGGAGAATCCCAGGGACGGGGGAGTCTGGTGGGCTGCCATCTCTGGGGTCGCACAGAGTCCGACACGACTGAAGTGACTTAGCAACTGTTGCAGAAGAGAGAAATCTCCATTTAAATATTTCTCTGTCATGTGCATTCTTGGTAATAGAAATTGCCCTAATAATTTTTCTTTAAAAATTAGAAATTTGGGAAAGCTTAGATTATTAGTACTTTCACTTTAAAAGACTTCTAGCACTACTGTTTCACAGAAATACCCAATTCTGAGCCCAAGTGCTGGTAACAACAGTAGTCTAGAGGGCAACTTTTTCTTGGCTGCAACTAGAGATATTATTAGCATCTTCAGAAGCAAACATCATCTCCCCCACCAAAAAAAGTTGGCAAAGTAAAGTGGTGGCATTTGTCTCCTCGTTAAAACATCAGATTGACAAAGTCCATGTACTACTCCGTTTCAAAAAGTCCCAGCTCTTTTAAACACTGGCATTCTTATCATTTTGTGCATTCACTGCTGACTGCTGGCTAACGGTGTCTGTGTGGAGTTCTCCTTGAGTATCTTTCCCCATCAACTGATAAGCCAGTCGCTCCTAGGATTTCTGGTCAAGAGCAGTGCTCAAGAAAGAAAGCTGATAGTACATATTTGAAATTGTTGCAGTCCACATTCCTTCTCTTGTTCTGTTTATTTGTTTCTTTCTTTCTATTTGAAGGTAGGTCTAGAGGCTACTTACTGCGCTTTCAGATGGAGATGGCCCGGGCACAGAGTGGCAGTTTAATACACTTTCCTTGGGAAGGAAAGACACCGACCCTGTAAATCTAGCCTGTATTTGCTGTCGTAGGGCTAATCCATGGCCATAAAATTAGAGTCAAATATAAAATAAACGGCAAACCACTGTGTTCACATCAATCTATACAAATAAGCTAATGTATTATTTTAGGAGTGAAAACAATACTCTTAATAGCTCCTTAAATACGTGTTAAAGTTCCAGTACTTGCGAATTTATTTTTACAATAAAAATGTTAGGATTAAGGAAAATAGAAAAAAATGATCAAAGCCCTGTTCTCTCGAAAGACGTACCTTCAGGGCTTTGTTGTTTTTCCTTAGCCTTTTGGTTGTTTTGCTCATCTAACTTTTTGTTTTATTTTTCACTGCATTTGATTAATAGAATATTCTCTGGGATGTCCTTTTAATGTTTAGCCTGCAGTAGGTCTTTGTTGCTGCGTCTGGGCCTTTTCTAGTTGCAGGGTGGGGGTTTCTCATTGCAGTGAATTGACAGGTGGGTTCTTTACCATTGGATCACCAGAGAAGTCCTGAGATGGCTTTTATGACGATGTGTAAGTCATGACTTTAAAGTGGTTTTGGAAGACAGAAGATGCTTTACAGAAATGAAAAAGTGTCAAGTATTCTTTCCTGCCACAACAAAGACATTGTTCAAAAGAAAAGATTTTCAGATCTTGCAACCACTGCAGTCATTTTCTTTATTTTTTTTCTTTTCTTTTTTTAAAATTTATTTTTAATTGGAGGATGATTGCTTTACAATATTGTGTTGATTTCTGCCATACAACAATGTGAATCAGCCAAAAGTATACATAAGTCCCCACCCCCCACCCCATCCCATCCCTCCAGGTGTCGCAGAGCACCAGGTCGAGCTCTCTGTGTCAAACAGCAACCCCACCCCATCTGTTTTACATATGGTGGTGTCCGTATCTCAGTGCCACTCCCTCAATTCATCCCACCCTCTTCTTACCCTTCACAAGTCTGTTCACTATGTCTCTTGTATTCCTGCCCTGCAAATAGGTTCACCAGTACTATTTTTCTAGATTCCATATATGTGCATTAATAACGATATTTGTTTTTCTCTTTCTGACTTACTTCACTCTGTATAGCAGGCTCTAGGTTCATCTACCTCACTAGAACTGACTCAAATTTATTCCTTTTTATGGCTGAGTAATATTGCATTGCATAAATGTACCACTACTTTATCCATTCATCTGTCAATGGACATCTACGTTGCTTCCTGCTTTTGTAAACAGTGCTGCAATGAACACTGAGGTACATGTGTCTTTTTCAGTTATGGTTTTCTCAGGGTATGTGCCCAGGAGTGAGATTGCTGGGTCATATGGTAGTTTTCAATCATTTTTCAAAAGTATAAAGTGAAAATGGAATTTGAAATGGATGTAGAAAGAAGGGAAAAGAATCCCTGGTCCAGGCAGGCCCAGGTGTGGAGAGTCACCCATTTCTTGGGTGAGTCCTCTGAGCCCACCTGTTCTTGGGGTGATACCAGCTTCTTACACACCTGAGTTACTCCTCTGAGGGGCTGCCATCACCAACCAGACCCAGCTTCCATCCAGCACCTCCCAGCCTGACAGAGAGTGGTGATGTCTGGGGAAGGAAAAGAACTCTGCAGTGTCGCCAGCAGCCTGGAGGGGAAAGTCCCCTGCGGCTTCCAGCCGAGGACTTCCCTGCAGGGACAGCCACACTTGGTCTGTTCTCAAGCACAGGCCAGATGAAAGATTTTAAATAGGGCAGGAGGGAGGATTTTTTTAGCTCTTTTCCTACCAAGCAGCCATCATAAACTGATCTCAATGATCTGAAAAGCCCCTGAGATTTACACTGAAGGAAGGAACGTGCCAGAGACACTTGAAAACTATGACGTTTTCAGTAACAGGAGTCAATAGAGTCCTTTACGGCTCAACGTAGGTCCTGGAATTCTAAACTCTTGTGGCTTGGAGGGACTTTCTGAAGGTAATACTTCTGTTATGAGTAGATGACTTTTCAGCTAAAATTCAAAATAATTCAGTTCAGTTCAGTTCAGTTCAGTCACTCAGTCGTGTCTCTTTGCGACCCCATGAATCGCAGCACGCCAGGCCTCCCTGTCTATCACCAACTCCTGGAGTTCACTCAGACTCACGTCCATCGAGTCAGTGATGCCATCCAGCCATCTCATCCTCTGTCGTCCCCTTCTCCTCCTGCCCCCAATCCCTCCCAGCATCAGAGTCTTTTCCAATGAGTCAACTCTTCGCATGAGGTGGCCAAAGTACTGGAGTTTCAGCTTTAGCATCATTCCTTCCAAAGAAATCCCAGGGCTGATCTCCTTCAGAATAGACTGGTTGGATCTCCTTGCAGTCCAAGGGACTCTCAAGAGTCTTCTCCAACACCACAGTTCAAAAGCATCAATTCTTTGGCACTCAGCCTTCTTCACAGTCGAACTCTCACATCCATACATGACCACTGGAAAAACCATAGCCTTGACTAGACGGATCTTTGTTGGCAAAGTAATGTCTCTGCTTTTGAATATGCTATCTAGGTTGGTCATAACTTTCCTTCCAAGGAGTAAGCGTCTTTTAATTTCATGGCTGCAGTCACCATCTGCAGTGATTTTGGAGCCCAAAAAATAAAGTCTGACACTGTTTCCCCATCTATTTCCCATGAAGTGATGGGACACCAGATGCCATGATCTTAATTTTCTGAATGTTGAGCTTTAAGCCAACTTTTTCACTCTCCACTTTCACTTTCATCAAGAGGCTTTTTAGTTCCTCTTCACTTTCTGCCATAAGGGTGGTGTCATCTGCATATCTGAGGCTGTTGATAATTCTCCTGGCAATCTTGATTCCTGTTTGTGCTTCTTCCAGCACAGCGTTTCTCATAATGTACTCTGCATATAAGTTAAATAAGCAGGGTGACGGATTACAGCCTTGACGTACTCCTTTTCCTATTTGGAACCAGTCTGTTGTTCCATGTCCAGTTCTAACTATTGCTTCCTGACCTGCATACAAATTTCTCAAGAGGCAGGTCAGGTGGTCTGGTATTCCCATCTCTTTCAGAATTTTCCACAGTTTATTGTGATCCACACAGTCAAAGGCTTTGCATAGTCAATAAAGCAGAAATAGATGTTTCTCTGGAACTCTCTTGCTTTTTTGATGATCCAGCGGATGTTGGCAATTTGATCTCTGGTTCCTCTGCCTTGTCCAAAACCAGCTTGAACATCTGGAAGTTCACGGTTCACATATTGCTGAAGCCTGGCTTGGAGAATTTTGGGCATTACCTTACTAGCGTGTGAGATGAGTGAAATTGTGTGGTAGTTTGAGTGGTTACTAATTCCATCATAAAGTGGTTACTGAAAATTCTTGCCTTCAGTGACAGTTATAGAAAAATAGTTTTTCAGTTTTTCTGAACTAAAAAAAAAAAAACCAGTGGGAAATTATTAATCACAATGATGATTGGGTTTGCCTTGTTAAGAAGATGAGTACTGAGCTTAGAATTTCTGTGTCATCACTGAATCCTCAATTGTGTCAGTTCTAAATTTATTGATGTGTGATGGATCATTTAATGACAATAAATCCTGTCCCCTGACCCCTCCCCTTCCCCCACTTCCCAAGAGGCACTCTCTTTTTCTGGACTATGTTTTTCTCCAGATGTATGCCCAGGAGTAGGATTGCTGGGCATATGGTAGATCTGTTTTTAGTTTTTTAAGGGACCGCTAGACTGTTCTCCATCAGAGACGGCAATGGCACCCCACTCCAGTACTCTTGCCTAGAAAATCCCATGGACAGAGGAGCCTGGTAGGCTGCAGTCCATGGAGTCGCTAAGAATTGGACACGACTGATCGACTTCACTTTCACCTTTCACTTTCATGCATTGGAGAAGGAAATGGCAACCCACTCCAGTGTTCTTGCCTGGAGAATCCCAGGGACGGGGGAGCCTGGTGGGCTGCCGTCTCTGGGGTCACAAAGAGTCCGACACGACTGAAGCAACTTAGCTGCAGCAGACTGTTCTCCGTAGTGGCTGTACCAGTTTACATTCCCATCAACCTGTAGGAGGGTTCTCTTCTCTCCACTCCCTCTCCAGCATTTATTGTTTGTAGATTTTTTTTTTTTTATGTTAACCATTCTGATCAATAGGAGGTGATATCTCATTGTAATTTTGATTTATATTTCTCTAATAATTAATGATGTTGAACATCTTTTCATGTGCCTCTTGGCCATCTGGTCTTCCTTGGAGCAATGTCTATTTAGGTCTTCTGCTCATTTCTTGGTTGGGTTGTTTGTTTTGATGATATTAAGCCTCATGAGCGGTTTGTAAATTTTTGAAATTAAACCCTTGTTGATCACATCATTTACAAGTATTTTCTCCCAATCTGTGGGTTGCATTTTCATTTGTTTATGCGTGGAGGCACTCTCTTTTTTTAATGTGACTTTGGGGCTCATTTCCTCCTCCTCTCCATTGAATTTGGACTGGCTTTGTCTGACCAACAGAATGTGGTGAAAGTGAGGTGGTTTGCGTTTGTAAGCCTTGGTCTTCATGGTCTTGCAGTGAAGCACCAAGAGAGATGGCTCTCTGTCGGCCTGAGGCAGTGGATCTAACCTACAGGAGACTGTGCAGTTGTATAAAGCATATAGTGTAAGATTATATGATAACCGTGATGCTTCTATAAAGAACCACTCCAGTCAGCTCAAATGGAGCAGAATCGCAACTGCAGCCCTCACCAACTGCCAAACACATGAGGGAGGCTGACTTAGACTGCCCACCAGCCACCCAGCCAGCTGTGCAGGTGAACAAAAAAGCAGACCAGCAGAGAAACTGCCCGAGCAACTTACAAAAGTGTGAGAGATAATAAGTTGTTTTTGGAAGACACTAAGGTTTTGGGGTGATTTTGTCATGTAGTAATAGATAAGTGATACAACTTATCAAACCTTTTCACCTGTAATTGTGATAATAAGAGCTCCTTTGCTTAAGGAATTCCTAGTAATTTACCTGCAATTTTTTTTCTATCGTTCCTCAGGCAGAGCGACAAGCTCCGTGGGTAAGGAAAGCTGTTTACTTTCTTTTTCTTCTTTCTTTATTTTTACTACTTTTAAAATTGAAGTATAGTTAATTGACAGTTTGTTTCAGGTATACAGCAAAGTAATTTAGATATATGTATATATATTCTTTTTCTTTATAGATTCTTTTCCTTTATAGATTATTACAAGATATTGAATATAGTTCTCTCAGGTGACTTAGTAGCCTCCTACCACATGGTTCTTGCCTGGAGAATCCCGTGGATAGAGGACCCTGGTGGGCTACAGTCCATGGGGTTGCTCAGCAGCTTTCACTCACTCACCACAGGGTTGCCTATTCTCATTTCAGTGGCACAATATATAGGACAGCTCTTAAATATAGTCAGTAACCTTTTCTCCTTGTGGCATGAGGAAATGATATCTCCTACCCAAATACCAGAGAGACATTTCAGAGATTATTCTTCGGATCACTCATTTTAAGAATAAAGTAACTTTCACCCTGAGGAAGCTAATGTCAGATCATGAATACATTTTGATTTAAATTGTAAAATGAATCAGAGAGAATTTGTTTCAGTCAGCCAATATATCATTAAAAAAATATTTCCATTCCAAGTGTTACTTTATAAGACAAAGTAAAGCCAATGGGAAGAAAGGAAAGCAAACCAGAGTTACATTATTGCTTCTGATGAGGTAAACCCTGTGCAGAGGAATTATCCAGGAGCAGGTGTTCTCTGATTGACAGGTGGGGGTCGGGTTTTTAAAAGGGAAAAAACCTTATGAGGTGAGGAAGGGTACTGCAGTAAAACATGGTTTGTCTGAAACCCATGCATTTGACCATCAGTGAGGGACGTCTTTCCATCATGCCTGCCATCAGCTGCATCTACCTAAAGGGAGAATACCCAAACTTGGAGAATACCCTAAACCTTTATACTCTTTGTCCATAACAATGCAGTGACTATGCTTTAAAAAATAATCTATGTGACTGAAGATTTTTCATAAACTCTCTCCTCCTCTAGCCAGAATTCTTCTAGCTAATTCTGTGATGCTATTTGCAAATCCCAGTGTCCCAGGTATCTGACACTGACTCTGCAGCAGGTTTCTTTGTGAAACTTAGAGGAGGGAAACCCAAGAGGAAGTGCAGGGTGGTATACATGACAGTTATTTGGCACTTCTCACATTGTAATTCCTGCTTCTTTCATGAACAGGCACTGAAAAAGTCGTCACTTTGAGGGACTACCTTTCAGTCTTCCACACAAGGAGCCATGTATGTTAACTGCATAACTGTAGATTATAGTAGATTTCAGCTATCCTACAGGAATCTATAGGTTAATGTTTATCTGAAGTAATACTTTAGTTGTTTTACATAATATGTAAGGGGACTGATCAGAGTTTGTTTATATCAAACAGTAAAATGTCATAGATTATTTTCAACTTTTATTACTACATATATTGATATCAGGGTTTTTTCTTGGAACTGTCTCTCCCCTTAATTGTTTGGTTGCCATTTTAGGGAGATTTAACCCTGATGCTGGGAGGGATTGGGGGCAGGAGGAGAAGGGGACGACAGAGGATGAGATGGCTGGATGGCATCACCGACTTGATGGACATGAGTTTGAGTGAACTCTGGGAGTTGGTGATGGACAGGGAGGCCTGGCGTGTTGCAATTCATGGGGTCGCAAAGAGTCGGACATGAGTGAGCGACTGAACTGAACTGAATCTAAATTTATCCTTTTTTTCCACCTAGTCATTTCTGTTTTCTCTGTTGGAAGTTGAAACATATAACATCATACACAATAAATTAATTTTTTTCTTTTCTCTCCTCCTTTTCCAAACATTTCTTCCCTTTAAAACTCAGTACCTCTGGTCATTATCTCATGGTTTTATCTGGCATGGCTACTTTAGCTAATTAAAGTGGTTATTTATATAATAAGTATCATAGTTATCTTTACTATGTAACCTTGAATTAAATACTTTACACAGTTTGCACAAATATTTCTACAGAGTAGAAAAGAACACAATAGAGATTCCCAGATGATATAACAGACTGAACACATTTGTCTGATTTTATTCCCTCCTGATAACCTGTGAAAACTACAGTAACATGATTTAAAATAAAAAATAAACTCAGCAGGGCCAGGTACAATAGGAGAGGAGGGCAATAGTTTTGCAAATCAGAAAGCAGATGGACAGAAGGCATCTTTAAAAATGCAGGAAACCAAATTCTAAGCCCGGACTAGAGAAAGCTGGGAACCAACCTGATTTCCTTGCATAGTCGATCCTCAGAAGGCAATGCAGGGGCTTCTGGAAGACGAGGTTTGAAGTGAGGAGCAGGGTGAGGAGGTCTGGTGGGAACTGTTTTGGAGGTGGGTAGATCTCATGCCTTGCTGCCGCTTCATCCTGGGAGCCAGCCCCTTGTCCAGCCCTGCAGAGCATGGGAGGTTTCTTCCCTGCAGAGGGGAAACTGAGGCTGTCTGGTCTAGGGGTGGAAGTGCCAGACAATGCTAAGGGTGGGATTTATTGTTGTTCAGTTGCTCAGTCATGTCTGACTCTTTGAGACCCAGTGGACCACAGCACACCAGGCTTCCCTGTCCTTCATCATCTCTTGGAGCTGATGAGGCTACTGTGTCAAAACAGGGAAATTAAGCATTTGTGCTCTGGATGACGATTCCTTTCAACATTTTTCCCATTTAACTCTCAGTACAAGAAGTCAGCTGTTGACCTTCTAGACAGGAGAGAGAGAGAAAAGTATTCCAGCTGGAAACTGATCAGCCCTAGAGGAAAGACCTGGGGGCTTCCCTTGTAGCTCAGTCAATAAAGAATCTGCCTGCAATGCAGGAGACCTGGGTTCAATTCCTGGGTCAGGAAGATCCCCTGGAGAAGGAAATGGCAACCCACTCCAGTATTCTTGCCTCAAGAATCCCCATGGACAGAGGAGCCTGGCAGGTTAGTCCATGAGATTGCAAGAGTCAGACACAGCTTAGCGACTAAACCACCACCAACAGAGGAAAGACCTAAACCTACTAACATCAAAAGTTCCCCAACAAACAACCTAGCCAGATCATTTTACATTGAAGGGCAGTATGGATAAGCCTAAACCAAACCTTTAAGACTTCCAATCAGCTTTCTGTCTCCTCATATTAAACATAAGTAGACCATCAAGGATTGCCAGATATCTGCAGGATGTTATGAACTTTGAAGATAGAAGCTAAAATGATCCAACAGGTTAAAATGCAGCTTGGGGAAATCAGAAGCAATGCAAAGAAAAGAAAACAATGAACAAAATACTAAAAGATCATTAATATCCTCAGAGAGTTAAAAGAAGACACCACATTTTGAAAACAAATGCTACTAGGCAAAAGCGAACAAATGGAACAAACACTGGAAACCCAAGCGCTTTCAAAGAACAAAGCCCAATTTTTAAGAATTAAAAGCATAATAGCAGAAATGATATTAGTGTTGGAATTAGAAATGTTGGTAAAGTTGAATAAATTTTCTGAAAAATACAGAAAAAAGACAAGAGGAAGGAAGCACCAAAAAATAGTTTCAGAAAATTTTCCTAGAATCGAAGAATGTGAATTTTGACTGAATGGGCCTACTTGATATCCAGCTTCACTGATCACAGTGATCCATATCAAAGGATACCACACTAAAATTTCAAAATAGGAAGATTCTACAAGTTTCAAAAAAGGAAAAACAAGTGCATCCAAGGAATCAGGGATCAGGATTACTCCCAACTTCTCACCTGCATCACCGGAAGCTGAAAGACAGTGGAAGAAGGACTCACAATTCGGCAGCAGAGTTACTTCCAGCCCAGAATGCATTGTCAGCCAAAACATCAACCAGGCATAGAATAAAGACATTTTCAGACCTGAAAGTTCTGAAGAATCTTATCTCCCATGCACTGTTTGTCAGGAAGCTCCTGGAGACCCTGTTTCACCCAAGCAAGGCAGTGAGTGAGCCAAGAAAGAAAGAGGAAGACCTGGTAGACAGTGCTCAGAGCTGGATCATAGGAGCTGGTGACGCGAATCCTCAGGATAGATGGAAACGGGGATATCTGCACACCAGGTGAGGAGGGAGACCCGTCCTGACTGGAGCACTGTGACTCAAGAAGTAGACAGGGTCCCTTGTGCTGCTGTTTTCTCCTCATGAACTTGTTAGAAGCTCCATCCCACCAAGACGAGGGAGTACACCAAGTGAGACCAGGAGACCTGAAATCTAGACTTGGAGACAGGCTAAGGCTGGTCAAGGATGACAGCAAAGGGAGAGCGGAGAGCTCCATGAGGGAGATCTAAAGACAAAACCAAATCTCCAGGTAGATAAATATAGATATAAATCTGTGAGTAAAATGTTTTAAAAGGCTTTTGGGAGATGTCGAAGGAATGAATAAGAAACTAAACAAACCAACTAAGCAAATGAAAAGCAAAGGCAGTTATTAATGTCAGGAAAAAGTAAAGATTATACAACACTGAATATATTTCAACAAAAATTATACTATAATGATACAGGATGGATGGGAGGCTGTGAAGCAGATGGATGGTGGTGAAAACTGAACCCTTAAGAAACATAAAGAAAGTCAGGTGATAATGTCTAAAAACAGGGGAAGCAAAAATAGCATAATTTTATATTTAGTATTTGCTATATAGTATTTAGGAGTGAAGTATCATGATACTTGCAACTTACTTTTTAAGAATTTATCTGAAGTGTATGTATATTGTTTAGTCACTGAGTCGTGTCCAACTCTTTTGCGACCCATGGACTGTACCTCGCCAGGCTCCTCTGTCCATGGGGTTTCCCAGGCAAGAACACTGGATGGGTTGCCGTTTCCTTCTCCAGGGGATCTTCCTGACGCAGGGATCAAACCCGTGTCTCCAGCATTGGCAGGCGGACTGATTACCACAGAGCCACCTGGAAAGCCCAAAGTGTATGTATTTTTATATTACACACACACGCATATATATTTATCTGACATTTCTGATAATAAAAAATTAGGGATAAAAGTCTATGATGTAGAAAATGATGATGTATAAACACGGGAAGCAATAGCTCAGAGTGGAGCTCCCTGAAGATGGAGACTAGGGCTGTGGTGAGGAGTAGGTCAAGGGACTAGTGTTTTTTTATGAGACTTTTTGTGAGACTTTTTTTATGTTACTTCTTGACTCTCTATGCTATGAGCCAGCCTCACTTGGATAAAAGTAACATTTTATTAGAAAGGAAAAAAGGACTCACAGTCCACTTGCTTCTACCCCTGCTAGTTTCGTGATCATGGGTAAGTTCTTATCCATGGAAGACTGCAGGCTTCCAAACTATTATATGAAAAAAGTTCAACTAGACCCTCTGCTTCAAGTCAAAACTGCTGACTCTCTCATCAGACACAAACTTATTTGTTTATTTAAACTTTGTATTTCTTCATTACTTTTAATTTTGTATGTCTAAAGATCTAAAACTTTTTCCAGATTATTCAGATTTCATTGAATAGAAAAGTAATTCTTAATCATGACAAAAAGGATTTAGCTGTTTGTCACCAAAATGCGCACTTAGACTTGAGTTTATCCTCTTCACCGGCAACAAGAAACCTGGTCTTCCGAGATTCCTAGTCTCTGACATGGAAAAAAAATATGGAGCGTGTGGAATAAATATAGCTCAAATGTAGAATCACTTGGGGAATAATTTGGACTTACATAGTTAAACGAAAAATCTCCAAAGTCATATTCGCCAGAATTACATCCAAGAACAACGTTTTATTTAGCAACTAACTGAGATGAATAGCAGCTTCAGTAGCTCTAAGCAAAGGCTCTATTCATCAAATTTAAGGACACAGGCAAAGGAAATTGATTCATTTCTGGACCTGATTGAGTTTCCACAGTTAGATGCATTGGAGGGAGACAGGGTGTGAATGCTTCAATTCTGTGGTTGTTGCCTGCATGTAATCTGGTCTGGAACACCCCACCCTGTGTCCTCAAGTCTAAGCAGGCTCCCCACATGGACAAGGCTCTTATCTCCATGCCACTTGTAGAACAATCAATGCGATCTTTAATAAATACTTGTGATCTTTCACCAGAATTCCAGCTTTCTCTCTGGAGATGCCTGTGTGCCTGAAATAGAAGAAGCATGAAACATTGGAAACCTGGTGGAAGGGAGGGCTCAGCGTGGTGCCCTGTGCTGTCGGTGGTCTATCTACGCCTGTTAAATCAATGGAAAGTCTCATGTTAAATTTGTCACCTTTGACACAGTTCTAAGATTTATTTTCACCTTCTCCCCATCATCCTGAGAGTCTGCTTGGAAGCCAGAAGGCTCTTCTCCTGTGACATGTTATCACTGCCACTTCCATAGTTCTTTCGAGGTGCTTTGAGTCACCCTGGCTCGGTGTCCCAGCTCACATCTGCAGGGTAAGGCCTGTGGAGGCAGGCACCATGCGTTTCCTTCACCCCTCGAGAGGCACGTGGCAGACACTTGGAAATATTTGTTAGAGGAGCAAGCTTGGTTCTGGTTTTCTACTCTCACCACCTGTGACGTTTGTTTGATGTCAGGATGCTAGTTCCTTAGGTAACATGGTAACTTGGGGTTGTAAGTCTTGCCCTTGGAGTCAAAAGACCCTGGGTTTGAGCCTCAGTTTGGCCTATTAACTGTGAAACTTCAGACAATTTATCAAACTCTCTGAACCTCTGTCTTAATCTCTATAAAGGAGGTGATAATAACACCTTCACAAGATTTTAGTGAGAGTTAAATTATATGTATATATGAGTGTGTGTGTATATATACAACTATATATCCACAAACACACACACACACACATATATATATAACCTAGGACCTCATAAGTACACAATAATGTTAAATCTCTTCTGTGCACTGATCACATTACTAATGTGTAGTGTCGAATTCCTTGAAAGTAGTAATAAGGGGCTGCAAATTATTTGTAATAGTTCAAAAAGACTAAGGATTGTTGCATTTACTTATAATGACAATGTTAAGCTTTTTGGGTATCTACTCATTGACTCTGGCTAGTCAGCAATCTTTCTCAGTACATACATGTCTCAGATTAATTAAAATGAGAGAATGAACTATTCCTATATATAACAGTATAAAAACTCAGCATATGGAGTTTATGAGATGTCCTTGGTTACTCACAACTACTGTGGATCCCAGGATATTCAGAAGCATGTGTTTCGGATCTAGCCCTCAACTCAAAAATTTATAATGAGCTTACAGAATTTGGGGGACTGACGTGTTTGTTGCTGGGCACTTCAAGTGTGTTTAGTAATAAAACTAAACCAGTTTCACCATAGTAAGAACACTGCTGACTAGACTGAGCTGTTGTAATTTTTCTTGAAACTCATAGCAACCACATATGTCTAGTTCATGTGACAGGATGTTATTGCAAATTACTAAATAGTGGATAATGTGTAATTTTACCACAGGCTTTTATTACTAGATGGTCAGAATCTAACATTGGCATGAAATGACTATGGCATTCTAAAGCAAAGTAGAGTTATAATGCAAATTGAGAAACCCTATAAACCCTCAGCTCTCTTCTATTTTACCCTTTAAAATGTTTCAAGAAATTATCAGCTAGTATACTTTGGAGAGATAGTGTAGAGATATAAAATCAGAGAAGAGAGACTGTTTACTAACCTCATAAATATGTTATAAAAATCCTAATGATTTCATCAGACTACCCTTGTTTATTACCAAAGTGTTATCTAATTCCTATGGGACTGCTTATAGTATGAGAGAAAGAGAGAGAGAAGAAAGAGACCTTTTGATCTTTGGGTGATATTTCCTAACTCCTTTAGTATGTGGATGATTTTTACGTTATTTTTGTATTGTTACATCAAATTTCCCATTATCCTGCTCTGAACTAGACTGAAGCCAGATTGAAATTTGGGAGAGGATATTTTTTACTAACAGGGCAATTAAACATTAAGCCATTGCAACAGTCTAAGTCCTGTTTATATTTCCTTAAGCTAAAGATGTTTTAACTCCTCTATCCCATATTTTTTAATCATTACTCTGTTGAAAATATTGTGAAAATCTGCTCCACAGAATCCTGATAAACCACAAGTAACGATGTGTCATTTGGGCCTGTTGGGCATTCACACCACTCACATTTCTCACTTGTCCATAAAGAAATTGTGAGATATAATTTATCTTCCTCCCCTTGGATCAATTCTGTGATAAGACTTGATATCCTAAATAAAATTTTAAGACGTTGCCTACTTATTTACATAAGAATTATCTATTTTAATTCTTTTCCTGGAAAATATGAAATACTTAAAATAGAACTTTGTTAGTACATTTACAGTAATTTTGGATCTTATAAAAGTATGAAAGGAAGCTTTCGGTTTTCTTACCAAGTGTATAGTTTAATGACTGTTACCTCAATAACAATCATAACAAGCATTTTTATCCCTGTTACATAATATAAATACGTAATGAACAATATCTCATTTTGTTTCTACAATAACCCTATGAAGTAAGTGATGTAAATATTATCAGCCTTATGTTATAGATAAACAAGGCTCCAAAAACTGAGACTAGAGGGTGTTTGCTCTTGTCCATAGTGAAGTGGCTAACAAGTACTAAAATCACGACTCACTCTCTGGTCCTCTTCCTCCTACTTCTGTATTTCTTTTCCCCTTTTGAAAAAAAGGAGGTGAAATTCACGTAGCATGAAATTAACAATTTTAATGTATATGATTAAGTTACATTTAGTCCATCCACAATACTGTGCAATCATTACCTCTGTCTAGTTTCAAGACATTTTCATCAACCCAAAAGGAACTCTGTACCCATTAAGCTAGCAACCACCAGCCCCTGGAAACCACTAATATGGTTTGTGTCTCTGTGGATTTACCTATACTGGATATTTCATATAAATGAAATCATATAATATGTGACCTTTTGTGTCTGACTTTTTTTACTCAGCATTAATGTTTTTGAGGTTCATCCACATTGTACTTCATATCTTTTTATGTATGCGTAATATTCCACATTTTCCTTGCAATGTAATTTCTTTACTCACTAATGAGTGTTTGACTTGTTCCCACTTTTTGCTTTTTATTAACAGTAGTGCTGAGAACACTCACACATTTGTTCATATAATGCTAATTACTGCTAGTGGATATTGGATTGTTTCCATTTGGGGGCCATAATGAATAATGCTGCTATGAACATTCATGTACAGATTTTTTGTGTGAGCATATGTTTTGAATTCTCTCATGTATATATCTAGGAGTGGAAATGCTGGGTCATGTGATACTTCTGTATTAAACTTTTTAAGGAACTGTCACACTGTATTCCACAGTGGCTGTACCATTTTATATTCCCACCAAAAATGTATGAAGGTTCTAATTTATCCACATCCTCACTGATGCTTTTTAGCTTGTTTTTTTAAAAATTGTAGCCATCCTAGTGAGTGGTATCTCATGGAATCAACAGTTTTTACTTCCATTTTCCTAATAACTAATAATGTTGAGCATTTTTTCACATACTTGTTGGCCCTTTACATATCCTCTTTGCAGGAATTTGTTTGTTGAATTCTTTGCCCATTTTTAAAAAAGTATTTATTTCCTTGGCTGTGCCCAGTCTTAGTTATGGCTCTTGGGATCTTTAGTTGGGGTATGTGAGAACCCTGGTCCCCTGCATTGGAAGCACAGAATCATAGCCACTGGACCACCAGTAAAGTCCCAATTCTTTGGCCATTTTTAATTTGAGCTGCTTCTGTACTTAATAAGTTACGCTCTTCCCCCTAATATTCCACTCATGCTCCTTTGGAAAATTTACCTTCCTGATCCCTTAGTGTGTCATTATATACAGAAAATACAGTTACAGATTCTTGAGATATTTTCATGTGTGTGTGTGTATGTGATCAGGGGTCATCCTTATCTAGGAATAGGATACAAAGTTCTCCATAGGTGATGGAATTGATAACCTAACGTGAAGACTGAGCTCATCCATTTGTCAGTTACCATGGTGCTATCCCAGCTTCCCTCGTGGCTCAGACAGTGAAGAATCCACCTGCAGTGTGGGAGACCTGGGTTCGATCCCTGGGTTGGGAAGATCCCTTGGGGGAGGGCATGGCAACCCACTCCAGTATTTTTGCCTAGAGAATCCCATGGACAGAGGAGCCTGGTGGGCTACAGTCCATGGGGTCACAAAGAGTCAGACATGACTAAGCAACTAAGCACAGTGCATGGTGCTGCCCTCAGGCTGGGGTGCCCCTCAGAGAAGGAGCCAGGGTCAATGGCAGATTTGGGAACATGGGCTTCTACTTGGCTTGGACCAGGGAGAAGAGGAGTTGCCTGTTTTGCTGCCTTGTGTCAGGGATAACGTGGAGCCTGCTCTGGAGTGAAAGGTCAGGATGGGGTGGCCATCGGGGTGGGAGTGAAGGGAGAAAACCATACACTTTTTGTGGCTGTAGCGGCCTCTTGGGCCAAGGGCATTTTCATGGTTGGACACTCGCCCAGGGGATTCATAATGTTTATGCTATTTGTATTTTCTGTGACTACTGCCTTTGTGTCTGTCTTGGTACAGGGAGCAGCTCTTTGTAGAAGTGCCACCTGTTCTAGTTGTGCTAAGGGGAACACAAGCAGAGGTTCTATGAAGATTTGGACCAATGTTTTGAAGGACAGGCAGCTCTGAGAGCCAAGTGAGGTGTGGCTGCCATGGAAGAAAGGCTGAGAAGATACCAGTGGGAGGGAGGGGCTTGGGAGCCAGGCTTCCAGCAGGCTTCCTCTGGGGCCTCTCCTTAACACGCCTCAGTGTTTATCCCTCACAAAAGCCTGTGTTCTGCAAATGTGACTGAATAATACTGTGAGATATTAATTTACAGACTTTTCTCATAGTTCCCCCTTTCACCTCCCCCCTTTAAATCAAATGGTTGGCTCTGCTCCATAATCTCAGGAGAAAGAGGTGACTGGCCAAAAAGCAGACTCAGGCCATAAATTACATTCTGTGTGTGTTCTGAAAGCCCAAATAGGGAAGCATAGGAGATTCTGGGTTTGAACACAATGATTGGGTAAAGGGGGCTTTCCTTTTACCTTCAAACTTGAAGAAAGGTCCTCCTGGGTTGGTGTAGGGATGGGGCGGGCTAAGGTGGGTACATGGACATGAACAGAGAGGAGTGTGGGTCCCAGAGCAGAGGGCCCTGAGCCTGCTTTCCAGGGTAGCCTGGGAGGCCCCAGGGAAGGAAAGATCATGTGGGTTGTGCTAGGCTGAATGCGTGCATGTGTGAATGCTCACTCGTGTCTTACTCTCTGTGACCCCATGGAGTGTAGACCGCCAGGCTCCTCTGTCCATGGGATTTCCCAGGCAAAAATACTGAAGTGGGTTGCCATTTCCTCCTGAAGGGGATATTCCCAACTCAGAGATTGAACCCCTGCTTCTGGCATTGGCAGGTGGGTTCTTTACCACTGAGCTGCCTGGGAAGCCCCCACTAGACTGAATCAGATCAGATCAGTCGCTCAGTCGTGTCTGACTCTTTGCGACCCCATGAATCGCAGCACACCAGGCCTCCCTGTCCATCACCAACTCCCGGAGTTCACTCAGACTCACGTCCATCGAGTTGGTGATGCCATCCAGCCATCTCATCCTCTGTCGTCCCCTTCTCCTCCTGCCCCCAATCCCTCCCAGCATCAGAGTCTTTCCCAATGAGTCAACTCTTCGCATGAGGTGGCCAAAGTACTGGAGTTTCAGCTTTAGCATCATTCCTTCCAAAGAAACCCCAGGGCTGATCTCCTTCAGAATGGACTGGTTGGATCTCCTTGCAGTCCAAGGGACTCTCAAGAGTCTTCTCCAACACCACAGTTCAAAAGCATCAATTCTTCAGCGCTCAGCCTTCTTCACAGTCCAACTCTCACATCCATACATGACCACAGGAAAAACCATGGCCTTGACTAGACAAACCTTTGTTGACAAAGTAATGTCTCTGCTTTTGAATATGCTATCTAGGTTGGTCATAATGTCCACCTTCTAATCCCAGAATCTGTGAATGTGTTACTTTACATGGCAAAAAGGGACATTGCAGGTAAGATTCAGTTAAGGATCTTGAGATGGGGAAAAGGAGCCTGGTGCACCCAGGTGTGTGCAATGTGATGACAGGAGCCTTAGGCGAGGGAGGCACGTGAGCGCAATGGGTTGCGAAGATCCTCCAAGCCGGCTTTGAAAATGGAGGTAAAGGCCGCAAGCCGAGGAGTGCCTGAGGCCCCCAGAAGTCGGCAAAAGCAAGAAAACAGACTCTCGCTTGGAGCTTTCAGGAAGAACCAGACCCACGGACACCTTGATTTTGCTCATTTGGCTTCTGACCTCCAGAACTGTAAGGTAATACTTGCCCTTTGTTTTAAGCCACAGAGCGTGTGGCCATTTGTTACAGCAGCCCTTGGGAACTAAGAGTGGGGTGTCTCCTGCAACCCGCATGGGGCGCCGGCTGCATCAGGACGCTGACAGGAGGGCTTAAAGAGCCACATGCAGGGGCAGGGGGAGCCCAGCGGATAGTGTGGGCTGGGAACTGGGGACCTGGTGGGCTCCTAATCCCGTGCCCTGGCATGACAGCACCCCAGGATTTCCTATCACAGTCCTAGGGAAGGCTGGAAGCTCTGTCCAAGTGACATTGAATTTCTGTCACTCAGCCTAAGTGAGCACTTAAAATACAAAGAAAGGAAGTGATTATTCTTGAACACAGAGCTTTGGATCTGACGTTCTTCCTCTCCACATGATGTTTCATTTCAAGTTTAGGGGATGGGCAACCACTGTGCACCACATACTTTGTATATGCATGTTTAGTTCATTTTCACAGCCCAGTGAGGTAAGGACACCTCACCATCAACTTAATTTGTTCCTGAAAATATGACAGAGGGTTTAGGGAATGGGAGAGACTACATTTCATTATTTTAAAATGAGTTCCAGGCTTGTCCAAAAAATACAATCAGTTTGCTCCAAATAGCACTGAGCAATAACTCTACTGTCATTCATTCATTTTTTAAAAAATTATTGAACTATAGTTGATTTACAATGTTTTAGGTGTATAGCAAAGTGATTCAGTTGTACGTATTCAGTTTTCAGATTTTTTTCCATTATAGGTTACTATACAATACTGAATATAGTTCCCTGTGCTATACAGGAGGTCTTTATTGGTTATCTATTTTATATGGAGTAGTGTATATCTGTTAATCCAAAATTCCTAATTTATCCCTCCCCACCTTTCCCCTTTGGTACCCATAAGTTTGTTTTCTGTCTGTGAATCTATTTCTGTTTTGTAAGTAAGTTCATTCCTATCATTTTTTTAGATTCCACGTATAAATGATATCATGTGATGTTTGTCCTTCTCTGACTTGGTATGATAATCTCTAGGTCCAACCATGACCTAGTAATGCTGCAAATGCATTACTTCATTCTTCTTTATGGCTGAGTAATATTCTGTTGTATACATATTGCGCACTTTCTTTGTCCATTTATATATCGACGGTCGTGTCCTGGCTACTGTGAATAGTGAAGCTGTAAACACTGGGCTGCAACAGTCTTTTCGAAGTAGTTTAGTTGACTCTAGTCCCTCAGTCGTGTCTGACTGTTTGTGACCCTATGGATGCAGCATGCCAGGTTTCCCTGTCCATCACCAACTCCTGGAGCTTGCTCAAACTCATGTCCATCTTTTCCACATATATGCCCAGGAGTGGGATGGCAGGATCGTATGGTAACTCTGTTTTTAGTTTTCTAAACAGCCTCTGTAGTGTTCTGCATAGTGGCTGCCCTACTCAACAGTGTGGGAGGGTGCCCTTTTCTCTGCATCCTCTCATTCACTCTTTCAACCGGTGCTTACTGTTTGCATGTAACTGTGATTCTTTTCATGATCCCTGTATTAGTTTTCTCAGGTTACTCTACCAAAGTACCATAACTGGGTAGCTTGAAGTAAAAGAAATTTCTTCTGTCATGGTTCAGTTCTGTTGAGTTCAATAGCTCAGGTGTGTCCAACTCTTTGTGACCCCATGGGCAGCAGCCTTCCAGGCTTCTCTGTCCATCACCAACTCCCAGAACTTGCTCAAACTCATGTGCACTGAGTCAGTGATGCCATCCAACCATCTTATCCTCTGTCACCCTCTTCTCCTCCTGCCTTCAATCTTTCCCAGCGTCAGGGTCTTTTCCAGTGAGTCTATTCTTCCCATCAGGTGGCCAGAGTATTGGAGTTTCAGCTTCAGCATCAGTCCTTCCAGTGAATATTCAGGACTGACTTCCTTGAGGATTCACTGGTTTGATCTCCCTGCAGTCCAAGGGACTCTCAAGAGTCTTCTCCAATACCACAATTCAAAAGCATCAATTCTTCAGCGCTCAGCTTTCTTTATGGTCCAATTCTCACATCCATACATGACTGCTGGAAAAATCATAGCCTTAACTAGATGGACCTTTGTTGGCAAAGTAATGTCTCTGTTTTTTATTATGCTGTCTAGGTTGGTCACAGCTTTTCTTCCAAGGAGCAAGTTGTCTTTTAATTTCATGGCTGCAGTCACCATCTGCAGTGATTTTGGAGCCCCCAAAATTAAAGTCTCTGTTTCCACTGTTTCTCCATCTATTTGCCATGAAGTGATGGGACCAGATGCCATGATCTTAGTTTTTTTAATGTTGAGTTTTAAGCCAATTTTTTCACTCTACTCTTTCACTCATGGTTCAGGGACCAGAAATCTGAAGCCAAAGTGTCAGCAGGGTCATGCTCCCTTCAGAGGCCTTCAGAATCCTTCCTTTTCTCTTCTAGCTCCTGGTGATTCCTGGTGTCTCTTGACTTCTGACAGTGTAGCTCCAATCTCTGCCTCCATCTTCCTGTGGCTGTCTTCCTGTGTGTCATTGTCTCCACACAGCCTGCTTACAGGGACATCGATCATAGGATTTAGGACCTAAACATCTATTTCTGCTTTATTGACTATGCCAAAGCCCAATTTGACTGTGTGGATCACAATAAACTGTGGAAAATTCTTCAAGAGATGGGAATACCAGACCACCTGACCTGCCTCTTGAGAAACCTATATGCAGGTCAGGAAGCAACAGTTAGAACTAGACATGGAACAACAGACTGGTTCCAAATAGGAAAAGGAGTACGTCAAGGCTGTATATTGTCACCCTGCTTATTTAACTTCTATGCAGAGTACATCATGAGAAATGCTGGGCTGGATGAACCACAAGCTGGAATCAAGATTGCCGGGAGAAATATCAACAACCTCAGATATGCAGATGACACCACCCTTATGGCAAAAAGTGAAGAGGAACTAAAAAGCCTCTTGATGAAAGTGAAAGAGGAGAGTGAAAAAGTTGGCTTAAAGCTCAACATTCAGAAAACTAAGATCGTGGCATCTGGTCCTATCACTTCATGGGAAATAGATGGGGAAACAGTGGAAACAGTGTCAGACTTTATTTTGGGGGGCTCCAAAATCACTGCAGATGGTGATTGCAGCCATGAAATTAAAAGACGCTTACTCCTTGGAAGGAAAGTTATGACCAACCTAGATAGCATATTGAAAAGCAGAGACATTACTTTGCCAACAAAGGTCCGTCTAGTCAAGGTTATGGTTTTTCCAGTGGTCATGTATGGATGTGAGAGTTGGACTGTGAAGAAAGCTGAGCACCGAAGAATTGATGCTTTTGAACTGTGGTGTTGGAGAAGACTCTTGAGAGTCCCTTGGACTGCAAGGAGATCCAACCAGTCCATCCTAAAGGAGATCAGTCCTGGGTGTTCATTGGAAGGACTGATACTGAAGCTGAAACTCCAATACTTTGGCCACCTCATGTGAAGAGTTGACTCATTGGAAAAGACTCTGATGCTGGGAGGGATTGGGGCAGGAGGAGAAGGGGACAACAGAGGATGAGATGGCTGGATGGCATCACCAACTCGATGGACATGAGTTTGAGTGAACTCTGGGAGTTGGTGATGGACAGGGAGGCCTGGCGTGCTACGATTCATGAAGTCTCAAAGAGTCAGACATGACTGAGCGACTGAACTGAACTGAACTTATCCAATGTGACCTTATCTTAAATACTTACATATGCAAAGAACTTGTTTACAAATAAGATCACATTGTGAGCTTTCAAGTGGACATGAATTTCAGGAGACACTATTCAACCCATTGCAACCTCCCACCCCCTCCCACACCACCATTGCTTCTATGCTCTTGCCAAGGCATGATCAAGAGTTAATTTTTTTTTTTTTTTACTTTTTCTTAAATGTCATATATTCCTGTTACATCTATCTGTCACTTATATCATTGGCCACCTGCCTTGTACATCACTTCATTTTCTTGACTTGCCTCAGTGCCTCTGAAGGAATCTGCCAGATACCTTTGTACAGCATGCACATCATCACTGGGCTGTGTACATCTTATGAGGAGGTACCCCCTCTTTCGTCTTGGCATTGCATGGATTTTACAGTGTGCTTGGTCAGAAATGGTGCTCATCTGCATGTTTGTTGGAGGAGGGAATGCTGTATGTGAGAGAGAGACAAATTGTATCTCCTCTGCTAATTGGATGTGCTAATCTACTTTAGAAGTTTCACTCTCCTTTCTGGCTGCTGCAAGGACTTACCCATTTGTTCCTTTTATCACCTGGTAGCCTCTGCTGGTACCCCTGCTGATAGGTTAGCCTGATTCATCCCTCCACCTAGTAGCTATTGCTGCTCTGTGGATCCTGTAACAAAGAGCGTGTGAGCTGCTCATTAGTCATAATTGGAACCTTCTAGAGCCCTGGTGCACTTTCAGATGTACAGCACCTCATGAATGTGTAGAGAAGCTGCCTTGACACCCACCAGGTGAGGTTACTGCTCAGATTCTGTGCAGGATCGGCACGGTGCCTTGTAAAATGGCCTGGTTTCTATAGAATGGAAATAGTCTAATGAAGTTCACACCCCGTGAAGAGTACAGATGTGCTCCATGAAAAGAAAGTATGGATAATTTATGAACCAAGTCTAGGACAAATTATGGATCATTAAAACCAGCTTGCCTCAATCTAAGCTTTCAAGACTCACAAGTTGAGAGTAGTGAGTGTTGAACTTTCCAACTAGGCACACTTCAACCATTTCAAATTCTACTCTTTGGGGGGAATTATTCCTAGAAAACTCTCTCCTAACTTACCTTGTCATCTAGAGAAACCCTAATAATTATTCCTCTTTCTTCTATCTCTCCTTTTGCCCACCATTACTTTTGGTTATAAAGGGATATCCTGAATATTACTTTGGATTGGCCACAAAGTTCATTCAGGTTTTTCCATAAAAACCTAAGTGAACTTTTTAGTCAACCCAATATAACACATATTGCATTTCAGTCCAGACAAAGAGATAAAGATAATGTGTTTCAGCCCATAGAAAATCAAATGAGTTATCTAACTTCCTTTCATTTTCCTCATGATAACAAATGGCAACATTGAAGGGGTGGGGATCACTTTTGGTCTTTCATGTCTCATCTCTCCTTGATCCTGTGACTTCATGAGGATTCAAACACCAAATGATGTTGTCTCCTGTCATTGCTACCATTTACCACTCCACCACATTTTGCTGCTGCTGCTAAGTCACATCAGTCATGTCCGACTCTGTGCAACCCCATAGATGGCAGCCCACCAGGCTCCCCCATCCCTGGGATTTTCCAGGCAAGAACACTGGAGTGGGTTGCCATTTCCTTCTCCACCACATTTTACATTATATTATATTGCTAAGCCTAAGCTAATTTCCCCAGCCCTGGCATTCTGTTCCTTCAGAGAAGTGAGAGGAATTCCCTGTGCTTTGTCCTCACTCTTTTCTTTCCTCATTAGACCTCCATCTACCCTGGCCTACCATATTCCCCTGCTACCCCAGTACCATAACATCCAGCTGTGCAGGGTCTCTCTCTTGAGTGTATATATTTGCTCAGCTTTGACTCAGAATTCTATCTGTGAATTTGGCGTGTTTAATAAATGAAACTCTCCCATTGTTCCAGGATCTGATGTAGCTTATATTATTTCCAAAGTATATTTTTCATGTGGAATTCATGAAAGCCATGGAATTCAAAATTCATTTGATTACTCGTTCAGATTATTCGAGGTTTTGCTAAGACTGGCCAAGTTCCTGCTTCTTTCCTCTGTGTTGGTTAGATCACATCATGTTTTATACTAAGATTTCTCTGCACCATTATTACACTCAATGGACTTCATTTAGAATGTCGTGGCATCACTCTGGTGTGAGATATGAGTGCCTTCTGCCAGTCCACAGACGTGTGCTGTCATTACCTATTAAAAAGAAAATGGACCACATATTTCTTGCTGTGCTTATGAGGCCTTAATGGGAATTATTAGACCAGAGGGAAGATTTGTAAGAGATAATGGTAATGTGATCATTTTATCGATCTTTCTATTTGAAGGAAGGAATCTCTTAATTTTACTTGCTCCATTGGAAGAACTGTTGATGAAGGTAAAGTTCATTGTGTCCCGAGGGCTGTGTGAGGGCCACGTGGGGGTCTCAGACAGAGACCCTCTTCTTCAGGAAAGATATAGAAGTATAAATAGGTATGGATGGGGAAATAATTTAGTTAACTTGTGCACGGCATTATAAAAGAGAGTGAGCTCTGTGTACCTAGGGCAAAGACAGCACTCCTGATACAGGGGGCCGAGGTGGATTCAAACTCTCCTGGTCTTCCAGATTCATCTTCTGCCCCTGCCACGGTCTCTGAACACCTGCTGGCTTTGACCCTTCAGGTTTTGTTTCTGACACGCCTCCATGTGGTGGGACCTTGGGGATAATCCATTCATTCACTTGTACATGCATTTATGTGCACCCTTCTTCATTCATTCACTCACTAAAGCATTCACTCATTTGACAGTGACTCAGCAGTATTTGATGAGAGCCTCTGTGTGCCATGTGGCATGGCAGGTACTGAGCACTGTATACAGATAAAGGTTAGTCATAATCCCTGTCCTCCAGAAACTTACTGCTTTCTTTGAGAGAGAAATCTAGCACATATTTTTGAGTTTAGTGCAATATGTTGTAGTTCAGAGTTTCAGCACCAAAAACATGACCTAGAGAGAAGGAGCTAAAGGAGATCAGGGAAGGTAAGTGTGAGCAGTGGGGGCTACCTGGATACAGAAGGACGTGAGCAGGACCCTAAAATAGGGGCCTTTGGCAGGTATGGAATAAAGAAAAGGAAAGTCAAAGCAGAAAATACAGGATAAGCTAAGGCAGAGGGTTATAAATGATAATGGTTTATAGGGGAGAGTGGAGAGACCATTCTGGCGAGAGGAAAAGGGCCATGTGTGGAGTTGTAGGAAGTGAAAGTCAAATTAGATCAGGACCAGACTGATGAAAGAATCTGAAAGAAACAGCACCTTTTGACTTTATTCAGTACAGGTTTGAGAACCACTGGCACTCTTGAATATAAATGTGATACTGTTGCAACAAACTTAAGACAGCTCAGGATTTCACCATTCCCCAATAGTCAGTTGGTGTGTCTGGGAGTGCAGGGTGGAGATGAACCCTGAATAAGATGACCTCTTTGATAGGCCATGGGGGGAGGGGACAGGAAAATGAGCAAAGGGGTCAATGTCCGATTTTCCTAACCATATGTGAAACGCTGAAGAATTTTCTGATATACGTTTACATGGGTAAACGAATCAAACAGGGTTTGCCAATGAGAGAAAGCCTTGTGCGCAGCGGTTCATTTAGAAAGGACTATGTACTGGCTCGGGTGCCTAAACTGTAGGAAGGGCTGAGGATACGGCTCAGGGCACAGACGGATTTCATTTATAACTCTAGTCATTTTACATAAAGTTGAAGGCAGTTATTTTTATTTACTTTTTGATTAACATCCAAATAATTCACATATTTAACCAAGTATATTTCTCTTAAACACTTTGCACCAGTTACATATCCAAATTCCCAGACAATTTTTTCCCACACTTTGAACTTTTTGTTTTGTATTGGGGTGTAGCCAGTTAACAATGTTGTGATAGTTTCAGGTGAGCAGCAAAGAAACTCAGCCATGCATATACGTGTATCCATTCTCCCCCAAACACCCCTCCCATCCAGGCTGGCACACACCATTGCACAGAGTTCCATATGCTCTACAGTAAGTCCTTGTTGGTTATCCATTTTAAATACAGCACTGTGTACACAACCATCCCAAACTCCCTAACTATCCCTTCTCCCCAGCACCCACAAGTTTGTTTTCTAAGTCTGTGAGTCTCTTTCTGTTTTGTAAGTAAGCTCATTTGTATTATTTCTTTTTAGATTCCACATATAAAGGATATCATACAATATTTTTTCCTTCTCTAACTTCCTTCACTCGGTATGACACTCTCTAGGTCCGTCCTTGTTGCTGCAAATGACATTATTTCATTCTTTTAATGGCTGAGTAATGTTTCATTGTATATATATACTACCTTTTCTTTATCCATTCCTTTGTTGATAGACATTTAGGTTGCTTTCACTTCTTGGCTGTTGTAAATAGTGCTGCAATGAACACTGGGGTGCATGTATCCGTTTGGATCATGTTTTTCTCTGGATATATGCCCAGGAGTGAGATTGCAAGGTCATAAGATAGCTCTACCCCATTTGGTAGCTCTATTTTTAGTTTTTTAAGGAACCTCCATACTGTTCTCCATAGTGGTTATACCAATTTACATTCCCACCAACAGTGTAGGAGGGTTCTCTTCTCTCCACACTCTCTCCGGAGGTTATTGTTCTCACAAACAATTTTAAATGAGAAGAACAAACCTACTATATAAAGATATAATGATGCCATAACGAACACTTATATCGCACTTACTATGTGCCAGGCCCTATTGTAAGCTCAGTACAGTACTTACCGCTGGTTTCCCAGGTGGCACACTGGTAAAATATCCGCCTGCCAATACAGGCGACATAGGAAATGTGGGTTCAATCCCTGGGTCAGGAAGATACCCTGGAGTAGGAGATGGCAACGTGCTCCAGTATTCTTGCCTGGAGAATCCCAAGGACAGAGGCAGGCTACAGTCCATGGTATCACAAAGAGTCAGGTACGACTGAGCACACATATTTTATATACATATAATTCATATAGTCCTCAAAACAACTTTATCAGATAAATTTTTATCAACCCACTTTTTGAAATGAAAAATTGAGCCCTTTGGATTTATGCATTTAATAAGTTGTATAGATTAGATTTCAACCTAGTCATCCAGACTCCAGAGTTCATGCTCTTAACCATTATACTTCTACTACCTCTCAATATAAAAACTATTAGAAAGGTATATTCTAAAACTAGCATCATGCTTCAGAGGGAATCACTGTTACTATCATTATTTAATAATATTTTGGTGACACTAAACAATGCAACTACATATGAGAAAGAAATCATAAATATGAAACATTGCGAAGCAGGAGATAAAATAATTATTTGTAGATACTATGATTCTACACCTGGAAAACAATGAGAAAATCAGCAGAAAAACTGCTGCAAATAATAAGGGAATTCAGACCATCAACTTGTTATAAAATGAAATTAGATATTTAGTCACTGTCATATGTAAAAACTATATAGATGGAAGATATAATTGAAGAAAAGCCCCATTTGCAATAGTAAGAAAGCTAAAACTCTTTAAGATAAACCAAACAAAATTTATGCAAGATGCACATAAAGAAAACTTTAAAACACAAAGACACAGGAAAAGACATGAGGAAATAGAAAGGCATGCCATATTCTTGGGTAGGTTGTCTAAATACCATAAAGGTGTTTATTCAGTTATCTTAATTTAAAGATTAAGTTTAACTTAGTAAAATTCCAAAAGCTAATTTTATAGTTCATATAGAAAACATAAAAGCAAATATAAGATTGGCTTAACATCCAAAAAACCAATGTAACACACTGTATCAATAGAAAAAAGGTCAAAATCACATGATCATCTCAGTGGATCTGAAAAAAATCATTCATGGTAAACAAACAAATGAAAAACTCTGAAAGGGGCTTCTCTGGTGATCAGTGGTTAAGAGTCCACCTTGCAATGCAGGGGACACTGGTTTGATCCTTGGTCTGGGAAAACCCCACATGCCACAGAGCAACTAAGCCCATGCACTGCAACAGCTGAGCCCGTGTGCCACGACTGAGCCCATGTGCCACGACTACTAAAGCCTGTGCACCTCGAGCCTGCTCCATAACAAGAGGAGCACTGCAATGAGAAGCTCTCACACCACAACAAAGAGTAGCCCCTGCTCGCTGTAACTAGAAAAAAGCCCACACGTAGCAACAAAGACCCAGCGGCAGCCATAAAAAGTTAAATAAATAAAATTATGTATCTTTAAAAGAGTTTTTAAAAAGCCCTGAAAAACTTGGAAAGGGAAGGAAGTTGATCAAACAGAGGCCATCTATGAAAAATTCCAGCTAACCTAGTGAAAGACTGACTACTTTCCCTCCATGATCAGAAAAAAAGACAAGGATGGTCACTCTCACTCCTCCTATTCAATATTGTCCGGGAGGTTCTAGCCAAGGCAACCAGGCAAGAGAAAGAAAGAAAAGGCATCCAGATAGGAAAGTCAAAAGTAAAACTGTCTCTATTAGCAAATGACATAATCTTGTATAGAAAATCCTAAGGAATCAGAATAACTGTTAGAACTAATAAATTTTTTTAAGCTATTAGAATTAACTAAGTTCAGCAACAAGGTGGCAAGGTACCAGATCAACATAAAAAATCAATTGTATTTCTATACATAGCAATGAATAATGCAAAAGTGTAATTAAGAAAACAATTCCACTTGTAAATGCATTAAAAAGAATAAATACTTAGAAATAAATTTAACAGAAGAAGTGTAAGACTTATAAATGAAAACTATAAGAAATTGTTGAATGAAATTAAAGACAAATAAATGGAAAAAAGATCTCATGTTTCTATATCGGATGACCTAATATTACTAAATTACAGTACTCCCCAAACTGATCTACATATTCAACAATCCCTACCAAAACTTCCCAGGTAGTTCAGATGGTAAAGAATCCGCCTGCAATGCAGGAGACCCTAACTTGATTCCTAGGTCAGGAAGTTCCGCTGGAGAAGGGATAGGCTCCCCACTCCAGTATTCTTGGCCCTCCTTGGTGGCTCAGACAGTTAAGAATTCACCTGCAATGTGGGAGACCTGGGTTTGATCCCCGGGTTGGGAAGATCCCCTGGAGGAGGGCATGGAAACCCATTCCAATGTTCTTGCCTGGAGACTCCCCATGGACAGAGGAGCCTAGCGGGTTACAGTCCATGGGGTTGCAAAGAGTCAGACATGACTGAGTGACTTAAGCACACACACACCAAAACTTCAGGTGGCTTTTTTGCAGGATTTGACAGGCTGATCTTCAAACTCATATGGAAATTCAAGAGGCCCAGAATAGCAAAGAAAAAAAAAAATCTCGAAAAAGAATAGTGAAGTTTGAAGATTCATACTTACTGCAAAACTTAAAACATAGCTGCAATAATTAAGACGCTAGCCTAGATGGTAAAGCGTCTGTGTACAATGTGGGAGACCCAGGTTCGATCCCTGGGTTGGGAAGATCCCCTAGAGAAGGAAATGGCAACCCACTCCAGTATTCATGCCTGGAAAGGTCCATGGACCGAGGAGCCTGGTGGGCTACAGTCCATGGGGTCGCAAAGAGTCGGACATGACTGAGTGACTTCACTCACTTCACTAATACTAGCATAAGGATAGATATATAAATCTGTGGAATAAAATTGAGAGTTCAGAAATAAACATTTATGGTCAGCTGATTGTCCACAAGGATGCCAAGACTGTTCAATAGTGAAAGAATAATCTTGGACATATGGTGCTCAGAAATTGGATTTCTACATGCAAAAGAATGAAGTTGGACCCCTATCTCACATCAAACACAAGATAACTCAAGATAGATCAGAGACTTAAATGTAAGAGTTAACTAGATAACTTAGAAGGAAAAAAAATGAGTAAATCTTTATGACTTTGATCACAAAATGACACTAAAAGCCCAATGACAAAAGAGACAATTGATAAATTGGTCAAAGTTAAAAACTTTTGTGCTTCACACCGATCAGCAGTAGCGCTCTCTTGAGTCCCCCATTCTGCAAACTCGAGCCACCTTGGACTCCCCGGAATCTTGACTCTGTCTCCTCTACTCAGAGGGTCTGCTGGTCTCCCCTGGTTTCTTCCTCCCTGAGCTGTGTCCTGGAAGCTATCTCAAGGCAGTAGGCTGGGAGAGTGAAAGAGCTTGTCTCATTTGTGTTTGACCTCTCAGGATCACTGTCCTTCATGGCCTGATGTTACTGTTTTGGCAATGATTGTCATATATTTTGTTCAGTTTCTCAGTTCTTTTGGACAGGAGGGTAAATGCAGTCCCTGTTTTCCCATCTTGGCTGGAAATTGAAGTTCAATATAATTTTTAGGGAAAAAAATAGAATGTATTCATGATCTCAGGATAGGGAAAGATGTCTTAAGCATTAAACATTGCTCACACAAAATTAACCTTTTATATTTAATATTAAGACCCCATAAAGAGAGTGAATATGTAAGTCACAGAAGGGAGGATGATATCTGTAGTGCATATAATTGACAACTCATAAATAGACTATATGAGAAGAAAAAAATCCCCTGCAGATTAAGATCTAAAAAATATAACTCAAGATAAAGACATGCAAAAGCCATCTGTAGGCACCACACAAAAGAGAAATAGCCAGTGACCACAGTGGCTGTTAATACAGTGATGTTAACTCATTAGAAATCTGGGAAATGCAAATTAATATCAAAATGTCATGGGATTCTCCAGGCAAGAATACTGGAATGGATTGCTGCGTCCTCCTCCAGGGGATCTTCCTGACTCAGGGATCAAACCAGTGTCTCTTATGTCTCCTACATTGGCAGACAGGTTCTGTACCATTAATGCCACCTGGAAAGCCCCCCAAACTGCCACCAGTTGGACAAACATTTTAAAATCTAACAACTCCAAGTGTTAACAAGACGTGGTATACAAAGAACCCCTTTCCATTTCTTGTGGGAATACAAATTAATGTAACTATTTTGGAAAACAGTTTGGTACTTTCTAGTAAAGTTTAAAATATATAAACCCTATGATCCACCAAATTCACCCATGGGTCTACACCATACAGAACCTCACACATACATGTAACAGCATACAGGTCCAAGAATGTTCATAGGGGCATTTTTCATAATAACCAAATAATGAAAACAACAATAAGAGTATATTCTTACAATATGCAGCATTAAAAATGAATGAGCTGTGTCACATAACAATGTGGATAAACTTTACAAATATAATTTTGAGCAAAAAGAGCAAGATTCTAAAGAAAGGAACAGTATGATTCTATTCATCAAGTTCCAAAACATGTGAAATGAAGTATATTATTTAGATATGCACTCTTAGGTAGTAAAACTATAAAGAAAAAAGCTAAGTGTTTCCCTTAAAAAGTAACTCATATCCTCCAATTAAAATAAGTTTAAAAAATAAAGTAACTCATATCAAAGTGAATATTACATGAAATAATACGTGAAAAACAATCCACGATTTGTCACAGTCTGTGCTCAATAAATTTTAGTTGAAAGTATTTATCTTTATCTTGAAACTCCATCCTTTTTCTGGCAACAGAAAAAGGCTGTGAATCTGAGTGTGTTAAGTTAACCAGTTGTGAATCTGGTTGTGAATCTGAGTGTGTTAAGTTAACCAGTTAATTCTGAGTGTCCTAATGATCAAGAAAGTAACCAGCTACTTAGCCTACTTCTTACAGACTTTGAATGGCATATTTTTCTCCTGAGGCATTTCTTTTTGTGTGAAATATATATATTCTCAATCATAGTTATTGACTTCATATCTAGCTTTTTCTTACAGTCATAGACAGAGAATATAAGAGAATAGCTTCAGCCAAAAAAGTAAATGTGCATTTAAGGGTTCAGCCCAAACATCAGCATAATTATCTTGAAAGTGACTGGAATCGAGTTGCAAGAGAAAGGATGAGGTCTGTGGTAAAGATGGCACATTAACTCTTCTGACAACACAGTCTCTATGTGGATAGTGTTGTGATTCATAAACATTTAGAGATAAAAATATAATCAGCCTTGATTTTTAGCAGGGGTTGAATAAGGAAACTAGCAGCATAATTTTGGAACTGCCAACTGTCCTTAGAGCCAAGTGTCTCAACACTGTGAAAGTGGGAAGGCGAACAAGACAAGCAACTGAACAATTAACCGTTTCTGTCTGCATGCTGTGTGTCAATTGCTGAGCCATACATATTAACTGGAGTTACCTCCACGAAACCAAAATGTAGTGGAAATAAATCTTAAACAGTTTTTAAAAGGCATTGTACATAATAAGATAAAACATATAGAGAGCGCTTGTTGCTGCTGCTGCTGCTGCTAAGTCGCTTCAGTCGTGTCCGACTCTGTGCGACCCCATAGACGGCAGCCCACCAGGCTCCCCCGTCCCTGGGATTCTCCAGGCAAGAACACTGGAGTGGGTTGCCATTTCCTTCTCCAATGCATGAATGTGAAAAGCGAAAGTGAAGTCGCTCAGTCGTGTCCCACTCTTCGCGACCCCATGGACTGCAGCCTACCAGGCTCCTCTGTCCATGGGATTTTCTAGGCAAAAGTACTGGAGTGGGGTGCCATTGCCTTTTCCGAGAGAGTGCTTTCTATGCTCTAAATATATTTTTTTTCCAGGACTAACACATTGAATGCTCATAACAACACCAGGGATTTACAGATGAGGTCTATGGGGAGCAGAGAGTAGAGGGGCCTATGCTACCCACTTTCACAAATATGTATCCAGAAATGAGAAGACGGATGGAACCAACAATCAGATCACAAATAAAATAGCATCTACAAAAATGAAATGAAACATTGCTAAATGTGCATGTGTTATCTGAGCCATTTTTACCAAGAAAAAAAAAATCATTTTGAAAATGCTTGCCCTTGTCTTACAAAGCATTTTGGGGGTTAGCCTTGTAAAGCAACCCAGGGAAATCTGTAAGGCATGTGACCAGTAGAGAATCTTGAAGGTGACGGAAGAGTAGTGATGGATGTATGGAAGAAGTTTTCTGGAATGCTTGGCCGCCTCTGCTGGCTCCAAGACAAACATTTATTTTGAGGAAACAAATTGTGAGAAATGCTGCTGTTTGAAGACATTGGCTTATGGAGCACACATTTAACTTTGAAATCTATACTTAAACTATTAGGTTGCTGCCAAATAAAATACTTGTCTACCTAAACATATGTTTCAGTTGAAAATGCTTGTCAGTGTAGACAGACAAGAAGGAAATGCCCAGAACATGGTCAAACTTAGCAATATTTTAAAAAGCCAAATTGTTAGGCACTGAATTCTTAGAATATTAATTTTCCAAACAATGTTTCAGTGTCACTTGTCAATTACTGTGTTATAAAAATGAACTAAGAATGCATAGCCTTTTAAAAAGTTCTATTTAAGAACCCAGCAGTCTTGTCAATGAAAAAAATGATTTTTTTTCCTTTGAGAGTCAAGAATCTTGTCATTTTTCTGTAATTCCTTTTTTTTTTCTTTAAAAGAAGAATTAAACATAGTCTGTCAGAATCCTCAAAAAGCATATCTGCTTGTTCTAAAATATTTTCCTGTATTATTTTTACTTCAGAGGGATCTAGATCACTCTCTCATATATATATATATATATATACACACATATATTTATATATATGATAAATGTATATTATACATTTTTTTGCATAATTCTTTACAGTTTAAAAAGAGCAGTTCAAAACTTTTGGACTCAGTGGGAGAAAGTGAGGGTGAGATGATTTGAGAGAATAGCTTTGAAACATTACCGTATGTAAAACGGATGATCAGTGCAAGGTTGATGGATGCATGGAGCAAGGTACCCAAAGCCAGTGCTCTGGGACAACCCAGAGGGATAGGGTGGGGAGGGAGGTGGAAAGGGGGTTCAGGATGTGGGCGGACACATGTATACCTGTGACTGACTCATGTTGATATATGGCAAAAAAAAAATCACAATATTGTAATTATCCTCCAATTAAATTAATTAATTAAAAAATAAAAAGAGTAGTTCAGAACATCATAGCTTATACCATCCAGAAAATGGCATGTTGAACTTGCCAAATCTTTGTCGAGTGCAGTGTCCTCTGTGCTGATGGCTTCATCTTGGAACCTTCAACTGGTTTTCAATTATCTTAATTGTGAGTTGATTTCAGACTTGAACTTGAGCATATTGGGTCAGGATGCTCTCATAAACACATCTTTCTGACTCTATGGAATATGACTGCAGGGCCCCCCAAGGAGATGGTGTTCTGGGCCTTGGAGAGGAAGCAGTCAGCCAGACAATCGTTATTGTCATGAATGGAGAAAAAGGTCACCAGGGCTCCCAGTTTATTTGTACAGACAGTTCATTTGCTCAGGCGGCTCTCCTGATCTAGGATCCCTTTCCTCAGTTCCTCTTTCCCTGCCTGAATGCAGGGGGAAATTTTATGGCTCATCTCATTTGTGAAACTTTGCTTGATCTTCTCCTCACCTAAAGTGGTGGCTTCCTCTTCTGATCTGTTATGCCACGCACTGGTTCCAGGTCCTAAGAACTAGAGAGGGAAAGCTGAGTTCTTGAAAGATTTCCCCAGTATAAGATTCTTAAAGACACTGGCACTGCAATTTACACTCTTTTGGTTTTCCCCACAGCAACTTCCAGGCTTCTCTGGTAAAGAATCTTCCTGCAATGCAAGAGATGTGCATTGCAATGTTCAATCTCTGGGTCAGGAAGATCCCCTGGAGGAGGGCAGAGCAACCCCCTCCAGTATTCTTGCCCTGGACAGAGGAGCCTGGTGGGCTATACAGTCCATGGGGTCAACAAAAAGTCAGACGCAACTGAAGTGACTTAGCACACATGCACACACAACAACTTCCATAATGTCTTTATTTTAAAGAGAAGTTTTCTGGTTCCAAAAAGGAAGCTGAGAATAGGTTGTTGTTATTATTTTAACTGAGAGGCTCTTACACAGTGAACAGAAACTCACCAAAAATAATGCAATAATAATAAGCCTCCGTGTCATCATCTGACCCACTAACTCAGAGGAGGGCAAGGGTGGGCACTAGTCCACACAGGAGAGGGTAGGCTGAGGGAGCAGACAAGCTTCCAGGGTTCCCATAGACATTCATAAGAGCCTCTGTGGGACTATGCGTCCTGTTTCCTCAGGCTGGCTGGTGGGGCGGAAGGCCTCAGGGCCCCTTCACTTCTGAGGCTACCTGTAGGCCATCCTGGCTCCTAGAGACTGTTGTTGAGCACTCAGGGAATTCACCACGCACTAGGACCCACCAACCCTCAGAATGTGAATCAACCATAGCATATGTTCCTAATTTCAAACAGATGCATGGCAATATGCTTGCCTCATCCTGATTATAATTTAAAGCCTACAGGCTTCAACTGAGGTGACAAACTGGTCACCAAAGGAAGATTGTATTAGAACCAGGTAGCATTTGCTGGAAGAATTTCGTAGGAGATTGTCCTAAACATCCCTACCAATAGTTGCTTGCACACAGTAGGTGCTCATTAGATATTATTTGTAGCTGTTACTTTGTAAGTAGGTAACTTCTATTGGGCTTGTCTCTTCTTAGAGATTCTTTGAAAAATGAAGAATAAAGTATGAGGGGACAAGTGGCTGCAAAGGAGATAATGAAGGGAAAATATGAGTTTCTGAAGGGCCAGTTCCCCTTGTCTAATTTTTACTCTTTTCCTTTACTTACCAAGAATTATTTTTTAAAAAGAGCAGCCGTTTTTCACACATTGGGTATTCATTAAATCTTTATGGGACTAAACTGTGTTTTAAACTGCATGAAGCCTTTGCAAATAATAGCTGATTTCCCTGCAAATGGAAAGGATATATTTAGAGACTTTCCTGGGAGAATGAATCAGCCCCTGGGGATTTGTAATGGACTGTCGAGCCTTCCACCTTGAGGTCAGTAGGTCAAATCCAAATCAGGTCTGGGGTGGCTGACAAGCATTGTTTGAGTGACAGCTGTCGGGTGACCAGGATGAGAAGAGCTGGAGGGTTGGGCTGCATTCAAGTGAAGTGAACAGGTGCTGTCTGTGATCTTGGCAGAGGACGGAGGACGGGAGAGTGGTTGGAAGATAGACTGAGCTCCGTGCCTCAGCCCCAAAGGCCATCTTCGACCTGGCCAAGTGAGGAGCATGCCTTCCCAGGATGGTTGCGACAGGAGGAAAGCCGAGGAGATGACATGTACAAAACTGCCAAGGCCTCAGAAAAACAGAGGCATTCATGCAGCTTTGTGGGAAGAGTTGACTTGTCGGGGCTAAGCTCTAACGCATCTTCTTCTCCTGTATCTTCCTCCTCACACTTCAGCTTTCTGAAGGTAGCTGGCACTGTTTTCTAAAACTGAGTAAGGACAAACAAGTGAAGGTGCAAAGGGATCAATTGGAAGAGGGCAGTGATTCAAGTAAATGGTGTGAGTTTCTCAAATACATTCTTCACCCCACACGCCTTAGATTCATGGCATCCAGGGGGTGGGGGTAGAAAATGGGTAGTGCAGAGGGAGGGCAGAATTGGAGAGTTGCTTACGAAAGAGCTTAGAGTAGACAGCTACATTAGTGCCATCCTCTTTTTTGACCATGGAAGAAACTGCGGCTCAGGGCAGTTTGGAATAGGTCACTGTGTAACGTTTAAGTCACCAGCAGCGAAGGTGACTTCAGCTGATATTAATAGTGAATGGATGTATTTGAAAGGATACTGAGTAGCTCATAGCATCTTGTGGGAACCAGGTGGGAAGAGGTAGGAGCAAGGGGAACCAAGTGTGGCCAGAGGTTGATGAGGCAGGAGCCTTCTCCAATATCTTGGGTGCTCTTTGGGGAAGCCCTTTTCACAGTGTTCACCACTGAGCCACAGGTTACGCCAGGGAATGTCCCCACTCCAGGCACAAAACTGGCATCCTCTTGTTTAACTCTCCACCCATATTTCATCTATGAGAGAAGCCTTCTCTGACCACTAGATTTAACATAGTGACACTCTCCACCTACTGCTCTCATCTTGCCTCTCATCCTTTCTGTCCTGCTCTCCATAACACTTCTTCCCATCTGACAATTACTTATTTATTATTTATTCTGTCTCTACCCCCTACAAAGTCATCTTCATGGGGATCTGGACTTTTTTGGGTTCATCTTGCTTTAAGGCCCCCACAGCCCCTTTCTGAGGAGATAGAATGCCCACCAGAAGCTGCTTGTTCCCTTAGGAGTGGGGAGCCTCCTTGGGACCCCAGGTCTGGGCAAGTTGCAAAGCTCCTCTTTGGGAACGTCATAGGGGTTGGAGGGGGGGTGGGAGGTGGGTAGTCTCCTTTCAGAGGTTCCCCTCTTTTGCCTGCACTCCCAAGTCCTCAGTTAGGTGGCTCCCCCCTTCCGAAAGAATGGAGGGATGGCGTTTTCAGAACGAATGTGAATGAACAGATGTAAAAGTAGGGGAAAGCACTGCTAGAGGCAGAGTCCCTGTGCAGTTTGGATGCCACGTTTTCAGCCAGGTATTTAACAGCAGGGTAGAGGCATCTGTCCACTAATCTGGCTAAATATACAAAGATCCTTCCTGGGTCCAGCCTCCTTTTTCCTTTTTCTCCTCCCCTTTTTTCACCTGCAGTCCCTCCCACCCCCATTCATTTCCCAGGAAAATAAATCTCTGGGAGGAGGCCAGGAGAGTGGATCTCAGAGAACCTTTCTGAATAAATGTCTGTATTAATGAATTATTAACTCAGTCACCCATGACCTTAAACCTGGAAGAGGGAGCATGGAGGGCAGAGAGGAGAGCTGCTGAATTCTTTATTGGAGTCCTGTCAAAGGCAACCGACCATTTGTTCCCCTCCTCCATTAGGAAAAAAAAATTTTTATATAAAAGGCAAACTTTAAAACTGTATGTCAAACGAAATCAGATAGGGAGTCCCCGGGAAAGAATTCTCTTTTTGCTTTTCTGCCCCTTCTTGCCTCTCCCTCTCTGCCCTTTCCCCATCCCCACCCACCAGTTCCCCCTCCAAGCTTAAGGGTCCAATGGCTTCCCAAGGATAATTTTCTGGGGGAAAAAAAATGCTCGAGAAAATGATGAATTTGGGTAGTTAATTTATCGATCCTGGCTCCTCTTCCCACTTGTTTTATTTTAGAGGTCATTAATCAATGAAGAAAAACACCACCGTGTCCCCCGTTTGCATTTAATACACTCACGCTCCTTATTTATTCCTCTGGAACAAATTCCCAGCAAATATTCACCCATCGATTTGGGAGCGATGGATTTTTATAAAGGTTTGATCGCTTCCTAAGTGATCGAAGTGATTTGTTTCATTGGTCTTCTAAATAATGAAGACCAGGGGTGCGGATTTGAGGGGGTGCAGGCCGGTGGGCTCACTTTTTTAAAACTTCCGAGACATGACAGGGTGGTCTGAGACAAAGAAGTCCGCGGAAAACGGCCCGGAGAGCCTGCTGTCCCCGGGTAGCAGCAAGTAGGCAGCGACGGTGCGCCCCGGGGTGGGACTGCGCTGACCCTCTGCCCCAGCTAAGCCCCTGCCGACCTCGCGCAGATCACGGTGGGAGCTAGGGCCCCGCCCCACCTCACGGGCCTGCTGGGGAGGCTCGGATCCCTGCGACCCTTCCCTCGAGAGCTTTTCGTGCGCTCCTGGACTTCCCGACCTTCTGAGCGCCCCCTTTAACGTTAACCCACTCCTTTAGCTAACCCTTGGTTCCCTAAGACCTTTGGGCCCTGGGTCCCTTTGTCTCAAGACGCGAGCACGCTGGGGCCGCTGGGGGTGGAGGGTGGTACTCAAATCTGGCAGGTCAGGAATACCGCAGGGGAGAGGAGAAGGAGAAATGGGCTCCGCTAGTTTCTACTTCTCCCCGTGCCCCCAACCCCCGCGCAGCAAGAGGAGCCAAATCTCCCCCCATGGTGTCCCAGTACACATCTGGCGTCAGTCCTTCCGGACTAGTGTGGTCAGGAAGATGCACTTTGTGTCTCACTGACTGGGGTTTGAATCTGCCTCCATCACTCATTAATGTGACCTCAGGCAATCTACCTTACTAAGCCTCAGTGTCCCCATCTGTAATATGGGGTGAATGATAAAGCTTTCTCCGCGTGGTTGCAGGGCGGACTTGAAGCTTCTTCCCGCGCCTGGCCTGTCGAAAGCTCTCACAGACGGTCAGCTAGTCTTATTAGGAAGGGAACTCTCGGGCTTCCCAGAGTGTGGGCGGCAAGAGGCCTTGGGAGTAGTTGCCAGTAGTTGCCAGTTCCCAAATCCTGAGATTTTGAAGTGTGTTTGGAGGGCAGTTTTAGGAGGAGTTCTTCGAGACGGCTAGTTCTGGGGACCGAGCACTTGTAAAGTAGCGGGTTTGCTCAGAAACAAGGAGGCGGCAGGACCGCTGCTGCAGTGTCCGGGCGCGGAGCCTCGGTGCTGTCTTTGTTCCAGAGAACAGAGGAAAAGAATATGAGAAAGACAGTATGACTCTTCTCCCTTGGCCCAACGGAGGCTGCTCTTCGGCAGTCCGCGGGCAGATGAATTAAAGGGGCCTGGCCCTTCCCCCTCTCCTCCCGATGGAGTCGTTCAAAGTCGGTGGAGACTGAGTGACTCGCCTCGGGGGTCCACAGCACCGTGGGTTTTCCCTAGCGGTGTTTGCCTTAAACTTCGGTACTATCAATCTATTCAGGGATGACTGATGACCTTGTCACAGCGACGCCAGTCAAAATATTTTCGGTCCAACTCCGTACCAACCAGCACCGAGGCATCCTGCGTGAGACCGGACAGAGTCTAAACAGCGCGTTTCCCAGGCTCAGAAGAAATGAGTGGTGGGAAGACAAAAAGAAACAAGCGGAAATCAGGAAAGAATGGCTATTAATTGTTCAGAGTGGCAGGTGCTAAATAAATTGGTTTGTTTTTGCGGGGTGGGGGAGATGAATGTTATTTCTTCTCTGTGAGGTATGGACAGAACTCCGGTGATGGGAAAGCGCCCGAGCCGGTCCGGTGCCCTCTGCCTACCTGACTTCTGTGAATGCCTTATAGAGCTGGGGGTGGCGGGTGTCTAATCCTTGGATGTGAAACCATGCCTGGAAGGGCTGCCACGGTCTGAGGCGCGGGGAGGAGGTAAGATGGGGGTGGGGTTGCGCTCCCACCCCGTACCTCGAACACCAGGTTTTGGGGGGCGAGGGTCCCCTCCGGGGCAACCCCGGGCAGCCAAAGGCAAATAAGCCTCGCCTGTGTCCGGAGCACTTGTACCACCAGACGTAGCTCGGGATACTTGCCTTGCATGCCAAAAGGGAGAAGGAGCCAGCCTCCCAGGAAGAGCACTCGAGAGCGGGTGGGCTGAGGGCTGGGCGCTGTGAGACTCCACTGCAGCCTCCTTTCAGCCCCGCGGCCAGGCCTGAGTCCCGCCAGGACCGGTGCCCTTTAGAGACCCTCTCGGTCTCACGCCTTCCACCTCTCAAAGACAGCCTTCTCGATTGCCGACTGAATTTCATTCCAGCTTGCAACCCACCCCACCCCGGACTCCCCCTTCACGCCCACCTCCACCAAGATTTATGTTAGAGATTGCGTGGCGGGCTAGTCGACTCTGGCACCCAGCAGTACTCCTGAGAAAAACTGAGCCCGGCAAAAGCGCAAACCCACTGCCGGGACTTGGTCCCACTCGCCCGGCCGCGCGCGCTCGCCCGGATGCCGACACCCGAGCGAGTGCCGAGATGCGTTCCGGTTTCCGCGTTTCCACTGGTTCCAGGACCAGGGCAGTGAGCCGGCACCTAGAAAAGATATATCATGGGCAGAAAGAGACAACAGGCGAACCGGAGACGTCACGCCAAAAAAAAAAAAAAAAAGTGGGGGGTGGGAGGGCAGAGGGGGTATTTGTGCGAGAGAGGGGCAAGATCTGTGTGTGGATACACTCGAGTTAGAACTTCCTTCTTCCCTCTCCCCTCCCCTTGGTTCTTCTGGCCTGCCTCCTGCCTCCCCCCACCCCCATCTCTCCTCTCTCTCTTTCTCTCTCTCACACACACATGCACACACACTTGTATTTTGTGCTGTCGTAAAACCCACGTGTCCAGCCGGGAGGCTGCCAGAGCGTGGAGCGGAGGAGCCGGGACGCGGCAGCGGCCAAGAGCCCGCCGCCGCTGCTCGGTCCGGCGCCTTGGACCGCCCCGCACTCCCGCACTCGGAGTAACTGCTCTCACGCCGTCCGCAGGCCTCCACCACATCCCTGGCTTGTGGCCCCGGAGGGTCCCGGGGAGCCGGATCTCTAGCGCTTTGCTCCTGCGCTGCCCAGGGGCATGTAGCGTACCGGGGGCACATACTCTCCTGCACGCTCGCCAAGACAGACACACGCACGCACGCACAAACCCGCCAGGCAGCTCCGAGTTTTCCGGTAAGCGTGGCTCGTCTAGGGCTGAGGGTCTTGGGCCGCGGAAATAGGAGGCTGGAGGTCCCGCGCTGGGGGCGGGGGGCGGTTGTGGGGCGAGACTGTCCCGCCTCCTGGCGCCGGAGGCCAGCGCGGCTCAGGCTCAGGCGCTGCGCCACTCGGGCTCGGGCTCGGGCTCGGGCCGGCTTCGAGCGCCGGCAGAGGGCGGGGGCTGAGTCCTGCCGCGGAATTCCGCGGGGAAGCGCCCTCTCGCCGGGCTTCGACAGCGCAGGGTGGGAGCTGGGCGCCTCGGGCCGGGAGGCAAGGCAGGGTGCACACAGCTACCACCGCGCGACGCCGCGGCTTCAGACTAAACTTTGCGCCCCAACCGAGTTGGGAAGAGGGAGCCGCCAAACTCGGCTGCCGCCGGCGGAGCCAAGGACTCAAACTCTTCGCTCCAGGGTCTTGGCTGAGGTCCTCCCCGCCCCTCTCGCACCAGGCCCTGAGTCCGGCTCACGCGCACCCATCTCTTTGCCCTCTGTCCCCAGCTTGAATCGTTGGACATGCTGAAGCCCGGAGATCCCGGCGGCTCGGCCTTCCTCAAAGTGGACCCAGCTTATCTGCAACACTGGCAGCAACTCTTCCCGCACGGGGGCGGAGGCCCGCTCAAGGGCGGCGGTGCCGCGGGTCCCCTGGGCGCACCACAGCCTCTCCAGCCACCGCCACCACCGGAGCGCGCTGAGCCCCAGCCAGACAGCCTGCGGCCGCGGCCGGCCTCGCTCTCCTCCGCCTCGTCCACTCCGGCTTCCTCCTCCACCTCGGCCTCCTCTGCCTCCTCCTGCGCTGCTGCTGCCGCCGCTGCCGCCGCCGCCGCGCTGGCCGGTCTCTCGGCCCTGCCGGTGGCGCAGCTGCCGGTGTTCGCGCCTCTGGCCACCGTCGCCGCGGAGCCTCTGCCCCCCAAGGACCTGTGCCTCGGCGCCACCTCGGGCCCGGGGCCCTCCAAGTGCGGAGGCAGTGGCGGGGACGGCCGGGGTGTCCCGCGCTTCCGCTGCAGCGCGGAGGAGCTGGACTATTACCTGTACGGCCAGCAGCGCATGGAGATCATCCCGCTCAACCAGCACACCAGCGACCCCAACAACCGTACGTAGCAGCAGCCCGCGCGCTCTCTTTCGGGGAGCTGGTCCGTCGAGCGCGGGCGCCCGTCCAGGAGGCGCATCAGATGAAGGGGACCCCGGGTGGTTGGCTGTCCGGACCGCGGGCCTGCACCTCCCTGACCACTGTGACCAAAGTTTTCTGGATTAGAGAAGGAAGGAGAACGGCTAGAATGGCGGGGTGGCCCCCATGGGTTTCCTCTTCCCCCTACTCTCATTCCCTGCTTCCCAGTCCCGAGTCTTTAAACCCAGGTTTCCCGCGGACCGAGCAGTACAGATCGCCTCCCTGCCGCGGCATATTGCGCCCGGCGCCGGGCGGGTTCTAGCAGCGCGCGATGGGAGTGTCCCGGGACCGGCCTGGTCTGGCCTTCGGAGGGACAAGACAGGAACTCTCAGCGGTTCTAGGGAGCGTGGATTCCAGGGCTGATTTCTCCTCCTCTCTATCTTACCTCTGGGGTTAACTGTGTCAGTTCATTTTCCGACCGTGGGGTTGTCCGGGGGACCAGCCGGGAGCTGCTGGCTGGCCGAACCTCTAGTAGGAGTTTTGGATGGCACTGGATCAGTCTCTCCCTGCAGGCAGGCATTATTCTTAAGTTTACTATTTATTTTAGGAAAGAAAGAAAAGAAAAAGAAATGGCAGTTACTTAGTGAGAAAACATTTCTGATTTCAGGCCAGAGTCGTTTCCTGCGGATCCCGCATTCTCCGTGCACCTTGATCCTGCAAACATTTACAGTCCGTAGCCACGCTTGTGGGCTCACACATTGTTTTTTTTTTTTTTAATGAGGGTAATAGTAATTTAGTATAAGAAGCGTATTCTTCTTGTCCCCATGTAAACGGAAAATGCCTAAATTAGCATCCGTTTTCTTCTAGCGTCCCTTCCTGTATTCACAATTTCAAACCCTTATCACAAGTGTAGTTCCATTTTGAGGCTTTGAAGTAAAACTCTAAATGAGCACCAAAAATGTATTATTTATGTTTTATATCCGATTCTTTTTGGTCATTTCAGAAGTTATGCTATGTTTACACTTTCTGTGTTGGGATAAGTTGCAAATACACTTCCAGAGACCCCCAGGAGAGAACATTAAAGCAGGTTAAGAAAGTGAGGCTGAAAGTAGTTCAGGATTTGAAAGAGCAACACTCAGCTACTTTCTTCATCTCATTCCTTCACCTAGCTTCTCTGTCAGCAAAGTTGCTTACAAATGTGTATGGTCATTCTATTTTGATCATGTCCCTTCTTACAGAATGTATACTAACCTGCAATCTTCTTAATTCGTTGTAAAAACAAAATAACTACAGGTTTTGGTTAGTGAAAGGACTCCCAAATTTATTACTTTGATTTAAAACACTGGGAATGACCCTAGTGATTGAGATGTATTAACCTTTTCATAATAGTTGGAGATAATTGTTTCAATGGAGATAATTATTGTTAATAAGATGAGCAGTTGTATTTACTTTTTTCCTTTCTAGGGTCTGAGGCTAAAGTATTGGGTTTACAATGAGGGTTTCGATTCAAATTTGTTCTGCAGTTAAGGAAATTCTTGTATTTCAGAGTTCCAGAAAATGCTACAAAGCTATGTTGTCTGAATGGACTTAAAAAAAAAAAAAAAAACTTATCGACTACTGAATTCCTTGATGGTGTTGTTTTCAAAGCATTTCTATAAAAAAATATTAAAAGCTAATACTTTAGTAAAAAGGTATTTCTTTCAGTGAAGTATAGTCACTGTGGGCTGAGAGTGCTTCATCAAACTTGCAGACTTTCTTCTGAATTAAGTCAGTGCTGGAAAAGACACCAGCAGTGCACCCCCAAAGCCCTGTCTGTACGCTGAGCTCCCCATAGTGTTTACAATGCAATCTTGAGGTTTAATGCATTCTCATCAGAGAAAAACCTGGACTTATCAGAGAAAGAACTGGGACAGAGTCCTAATTAATAATATGACTGTTAAACCAGTTTATTGTCTCGGTACCATTTTTCCTGGTTGGAGGAAATGAATTGTAATTTATTTAAATTATTCCTATTGTGTTAATATTCTGATATCTCCTTTTGAGTGGACTGGACTGCTCCAGTGGGCAAAGTGCAGAGGCAAAGACAGGAAAGAAAGGAAGTCAGATTCCCCTATTAGAGTTACACTTCATGTTGCTCTCTAATTAAAAGGCAATTGAGAAAGAAAATAGAAAGCTGAGGTGGGTGGCTGTGTCATGCCAGGAGACCAGGTGTGCCATGCTTCCAGGAACTTCTCTGGGCAAGAGTAAGCACTCATTTGAAACCAGGAGATGTGTTTTACAAAGACAAAGTGAGAAGCAATTGAGTTTAATCTAACTAGAGGATCAAAACACATCAGAAATGCATAGAGTGGGAAACTTTTTTTTACTTGGCAGGGGAAGTTGATATATCACTTGAAAGATGGTGAAAAACAGTTTCACCCCATTCCCAGGTTGTATGTGGGTGGGGGTGGGGTGAGAGATGGACAGAAGGGAATCACCTATTAATTTATCATGCACAGATCTTTGTAGTTTTCCTTTTAGTCTATTGCCCTTTCCCTCTAAAAGAATTCTGTGAAGTGACCACTCAGCATTGCGTCGTTTTTATTACTTTGTATGTAAAAGGGTATTGAGTCGTTTTGTCTTTGTTGTTTTTTTTTTTTTACAAGGCAAAGGTGCCTCTAGACTTGTCTTTTCCCATTAGAAGAGTTACTTGCCTGGGATCACCAACGCAGTAACTCCTGCGAATCCATCAGTAGCACTCCTTTCACTTGAAACTGTATTGGCATCTATGAGAACTGCCATAGGGAAGGCATAGTGAAGGGTGTTGCAGCTCTGTTTCACACATAAAAAGACTGAAAAACAGCAGAAACTATACAGCCTAGCCCGGTGAGCTCTTCTAGTATATATCTAACTCTGTGTATGAAGTTATTCTATAATTGAAGTACACTTTCCACTGAACCTCTCAATGCTTAGTTGCCTCTTCTTGCATCTGTTTAAAGTCAGGTGGGACTTGTGTAAGGTAAATGGGAGATGGGGGATCTTCCGTCCTCTTCCTGTATTACTGCCCTCATTCGCTGACAATTTGCTTGACGCCATTGATTCCGTCAGGCTCTGCTGCAGCGGCAGCCTCTTCTTGGATTCTGGGAGCTCAGTGCGTTTGAGACCCTGTCACTTTTCTTGGAAGGTATTGAGCAGCAGCCAAGCGGCGCGCTGAATGCTTGTGTTTGTTCAGAAACGGCTGGCCGAGCCACTTTGCTCTTCATATCTTTTTAATTTTTGATTAAAATCATCCTCCTTTCTACCTGGGAGAGAGGTGGGGGTTAAGCCTGTCCCGGGTCTCTCTGCGGAGAATTGAGTCGGGGCATTCCGCAGCTTCCCCAGCAGGAGGTCTCTCTCTCTTCAGATATTTCGGGTAGCCCTGCTGTGCAAGGAACAGCGCTGGGAACAGCACTGGCTGGAGCACAGGTGTAGGAGTTGGGGCCCCTGTTGAGTTGAGGCTCCCCTGTTGGTAGCGCCATCCTTTCCGAGGGTTTGGGGAGAGATACTGGAGGGAGAAGGAAAGCTGGGGTTTGTTTAGTTGAGAGGTCAGGGCGAAGAGATAAAAGGAGAGTGAGTGTTTTCTGACCTTCCTTAATCTCTTCCCACCCAGTTGGAAAACGCAGGTCCTGTTTGGGAAGCTCCCGAGCCCAGTAACCCAACCAGTGGGATTTTCCTGACACCAAGACACACTCGCTGTGATGGCCTCACTGTCAATGGCCCTCGAGCGACTTAGATTTCAGACCCGGTCCTCGGTGGGAGGGAGGCGGCTCGGCGTCAGTGTGTGGGCTTTTGTGTCGTTCTCTTTTGCTGTCTTTTTGTGTGCAGGCCCAAGCCCCATCCCGGAACACACATGATTTAGCTATTTTACATCATCCGTTATCTAGTGCTCTGAAACTGAGCATAGAGCCATATATTAGATTGAGGTTAGGAGAGGTGGCGACTGTTTATTTAAGGTGATAAAATGGTCCATCAGCAGTAATCTCCATCGATATGTGCCACCAGGAGATGAAGGATGAGGGGACAAGCCACAATTAATTGCCCTATAGTTTTGTAGGAGAGAGTGGAGCCGGCCCAGACCCGCTTCGATCTCCTCTTGCGCCTCCTATTCATCATCTTCGCATTGTATATGGCGGCCTCGCAGGGGCAGGGGCCGGTGAGGTTTATCTCTGCGCAATATTCTCTCGCCCTCACACACTGGCTCTCCCATTTAATTTATTAATACAGTCATCGGGAGACAAAAAAAAAAAAATCACATTTCCTCTTTCTTTCCCTCCCCCTTTTGTCTCTCCCTCTTGGTCCCAGGGCCAAGCCGGCAGCCAGGCCGAGCAGGGGAAGCCTGACGCGGCTGTGATTCGCCGGGAAAGCTTTAAACCCGCCTAGGAAGAGTCCCGCAGAAGGCTCCCCGCGAGCTGGGCCACCCCGCGGAGGCCGAGACCACGCTTGGCGGCTCCCCTCCCTGGCCTGCCTCGCCTCTGGATCCGCTCGCTCCTAGTCCCAGTTCCGGGAAGCCTAGAAGACCCCTTCCCAGGGGAGGAAGGGGGCCGGGCGGGTGGTAGGAGCTCCAGAGTGCGGGTGGTGGCGATCACGTCTGGTCTTGTAAGAAAGCCGTTCGCTGGCAGCCAGGGGGGCGAGGACTTCCACATTCCGGTTAAGTGTTGAGGGGCCCGGCGTCCACCCCGCTCAAGGTCCATCACCATCCCAGCCAGCCGGCGGCTGGGCGCGGAGAGGGCTGAGAGGAGAGTGCGCGCTGGAATCGGGCGTCGAACCCACGTGCGGGAGACTCCCGGCCTCTGCACTCCACCGGCCCCAGGCCCCTGTCGGCTGACCCCCTCGGCGACCCTGAGGGTCCGCGCCACCCCCCGGCCCACTCCTGCCACGAAGCAGGCGGAGCTGCCAGCAGGCGGCACTCCCGGGGCCGCGTCGCCATCGCCGGGCAGGGATCGATGGGCGCCAGCCCCGCGGGGCTGGGCCTCAGGACAGAGGGCGGCGACCTCGGCGGTGGTCGCAGAGAATTTATAGCTCGGCAGTTACCACGGTCCGGGCGGGGAGGCAGGGTTTTCAGCTGCTCCCCGGTTGCCTGTCCCGAGCACGCGTGATGGCAGGAGAAAGCGGCGGGGAGGCTCTGGGGAGCGAAGGCCCAGCGTGGCGGGCGCGTCCCCAGGGGCCCCGCTCCGCCTGCGCCCACACGCGCCTGTCGAAGGGCCCTGGAACGCTGTATATTTCACGTTTCCTAGAATGAGAAATGAGATACCAGAGGACTCTGGCCTCCTTTGCCCCTTTTGCCTTAAAAGAGATCCATTTTCAATTACAGGAGCCCCACGTGCTCTTGTAAAAACATCCAAACAGTACAGAAGGATAAGGAGCGAAGAGTGAAAGTCGGTTCTTCACTCCACTTGGTCTGGCCTTTTGAAGTCAGTGGGTGAACAAGTCTTTAACTTAGTGATACCTCCTCCTCATTCAGAGACCAATAAACAGGAGCTTTAAAAGATCTGTTCAAGATAGAGACCCTGATCTCATATTCCCCAGTGCTATAGTGGCATTTCCAAATATCTTGCTTGGAGAGTATACTATCTCTCACGATCCTAAGAGACAGTAGGAACATTTGTTTGCCTCTTCTTTATGAATACAAGTAGACATATTATGTATTGTTTGGCCTAGAATGCTGTAACATGTATTATATATATATAATACCTATGTATTTTTTATGTGTAGTTTAGGCATCTAGCCCACTTCTCCCTCAAATCTTTTCATGTAGGTGTTGGTGGCTTGCTATCTAGAAGACACTAGAAGGTGTTGCTGGCTTGCTATCTAGAATGTTTGTCCACTTGGGCCACATTTGTCAACCCCAGGTAATCAGTTACTTGTTTTAGCCATTCTTAGGCTCCTTTGGGACTCTTGAGACATAAGTCAGAAGTCACGTATTTTCAGTGACAGAAGCTGTTTGTATTAAGAAACAGTATTGTTAGGATTAACATGTATTTTGACGTAATTGGTCAGCTTTTGGGGTGGAATATTTTGAAATAGCATGAAGTCATTTATAAATGATGATAACTTCTATTGGATGGACTAACGACAGTGGACTGGGATTGCCTATCCTGCAAGTATTCTTCTACATATTGGCAGAGCCTCTGCTTGTCACTCTGCGGAGTGCTACTATTGTTTTAACACTTCACGGAGACAAATGAAAGTTCCTAAGTTGAAGAAGTGCTTTAGAGGACATCTTTGAGAAAGGACTAGACACACTCTATCATGCATAACAAAAAACTGGAATATGCTTGTTGTCTGTGTGGGTGGTGGCTGAAGTTGCCACCTTTGCTCCTTATTTTATTGCTGATGTAGTTGGTATGATGTTACAGGTTGTGGTTATCTTGTAGGTTGACAGAATCTCTGGTATGGACTGTCAGGGAGTGAATACCAAATACTCTTTCTTCTCACACTTTGTTTCATTGAGCCAACTAGAAAGGAAAGGTCTGTTAATCAAATCCCTGGGGTGATTTATTTTTACTTTTACGGGCATATTGCCTTTGCTTATTGTCATTTGTTTTAAGCTATTTTTGCTAAGGTGCTGAAAGGCCATTTCTGAAGTTAGGCACTAAAATTCAAAATTATGGACATTATCATCTTACTTTTCAAATCATCCTAAGTTAAACTCCCCAAACCCCAGAGTGTGGAAAAGGGAGAAATCTGTTTAATTCCATCATGCTACAACAGTTTTGTAGCACCCCCCACCCCCCTGCCGCCAAATAGTGAATTCAGTGAAATATTTCAATTCTATTGACTGAGTTATAAGTTTGAATATAAAATTCTCCTGGCTTTCCTTAATCTTAGATCTCTAGATTTGGAGGCTTTTAGAGTCAGGTGGACCTGCTGGTGAATCTTTATCTGCCCCTTTCTAAGTTTCTGGTCCTTGGTTAAGTTAGATTGCTCATAAAGCCTCACTTGCCTCATCTGCAAAATTGGAATCGTGATATTACAATAATATAGTAGCTGTTTGGTTGAAGATGGGTGCCTGGCACATAGTAGGCAATTGGTAATTGTGAGTTTTTATTGTCTTTCTTTCCATGCCCTCTTCCTCTTAAAGTTTTTGTTTTCACAATCAGGAACTTGAGAAGGTGTGAGAAATGAGTACATTCTGGAGGAGTTGAGAGTACCTCCCTCCATCTAGGCCCCAGGGTCAAAAGCATAGCCTGGCACAGTTTTGATGGTTAGTTTGTGTTGCTGAAAGAGGGGTCCTTTGTGTGACGGCAGTCCAAGGGGCATGGTCACTTCACTACCTGCAGAAAGAGGTTGCTACGTTCCACTTGAGAGGCCTGGGGACACCCTCAAGAAGCTCCAAAGGTCCCCTCATTCTCTGGGCTCTTTGGGGAGAAGTGTAGGAGGAGCCGGCTGAGGGGAGGGCATAGAGGGCTGGAGCCCTTCTTCACTGAGATAGGATGCTCCGGTAGTCAACCTTCAGTTCACTGTGAAGCAATTGAGGAAAACAGGGGCTCACTCACCAAGCTGGGTTGCCATCAGATGTTCCTCGAAGGTTGCTCCATGAGTTACTTGTCACGAGTTCTTTGGGCATTTCCGTTGTTCTAGCATGGATAGAGTACACCCAGGGCCATCCACCAGGACTGGCTGTGATCAAGGCTGGGCACAAGTGTCCAGAGGGTGATCCGTCGCCCAGTGCTGGCGCATCCGCTGGTGCCCAGCTCTTGCCATTTCTGCCAGTCGGGGCTTGCCCTATATCAGGCCCAGTGCCACAGGGCTCTGCTGCTCAGGGGCGCCGCGGCTCCCCAGGGAGGCTGGGCCAGAGAGGCCGGTGTCGTCGGCGGGCGCCGAGACCGCGTCCCAGAGGCAGGTCCGCCGAGCCGGGGCGCAGACACGGCGGCTCCGCCAGGCCCATTAATAACCCGGAGGGCGCTGCGATCCGACAGCATGGTCGCCGCAGGCCTGCTTCCCGCGGCTGCCGGGCCTGTTCCTGCCGGGTTTGAGTCGAGGGATACCGGGCGTTCACGGCCGGCCGCCCCAGAGGGTGTGGTGTGTGTGTGAGGCCGCGGGTGTTGGGGGAGGGGGTTGGGAGAGGGGTGGTCCCCTCATGCGCCGGCTGCTCTGAAAGCTTCACTAAAGCTCTCACTTAGTTTATAACGTAAGAAAAAAAAATCGCATTTAGCCTCGGTATTAACCGTCTGGGAGGGATTTGGGGCCCTCTCCAAGGAAACTTTATCTTCATCATTAAAGACCCATTATTTTGATCATTACATTTGCTGTTTGTTTTTTTCTCGGGGGGGCTTTGGAGAAGAGCTTGCACGCAAGCACAGGGCACCCCAAACCCGCCAGAGCATCCCCCCTTGTCTCCCACCGGCTCCAGCAGAGCCGGGGACACCGCGCCAGGGCGCCCTCTGTGGCTGGGGTGTGGGACTGCGGCTCCACGGGGCCACGGCCGGCTCCGCCCCTCGCATGGACCTTCTCGCGGGAGCAGAGCGTGTATCGAGGACCCGGGGGTGGCGGGTAGGGTCGCCCGCCTGCTCTGGTGATTTTGAAAATCTCTTCGTAAAGAAAGGAAAACCAAACATAGCCAAGATTCCACCAAGGTAGAATCTCTCCGCGATTCCAGATGGGTCGAGAGACACTTTCCTCCTGGTACAATGATAAACACACCTCGAAACACCACGCAGAGCGAGAGTAGGGAAGAGGGTGAGAAGGAGAATAGGGAGGGAAGCGGGGCAGAGGCCGGGAGGAGAAGCCGCCAGCTGTCCCGTCGGTTCCTTGGAGACGACGACGCCATCCGAAGGCTGGAAGACGGCTCCGGAGGCTTGTGGAGGGCGCGCGGGGTCTCGACCCGGTACCAGGCGGGTTTGGGCACGGTGAATTCCAAGGGAGAGCGTCTAGTCCACCTCTGCCCCTGCTCCCAGTGGCCTCGGCGCCCTCGCGGCGTCACCTCCCTCGCAGGTGGCTCACCCGGGCGGGGAGGCTTGTTGTCTCGGGGTTTACCAGGGGTTAACCCTCTCCCTTTCCTCCCCTCCCTCTCGCGTGTCTCCGGCAGGTTGCGACATGTGCGCGGACAACCGCAACGGCGAGTGCCCCATGCACGGGCCGCTGCACTCGCTGCGCCGGCTCGTGGGCACCAGCAGCGCCGCGGCCGCCGCGCCCCCGCCGGAGCTACCCGAGTGGCTGCGGGACCTGCCCAGGGAGGTGTGCCTGTGCACCAGCACCGTGCCCGGCCTGGCCTACGGCATCTGCGCGGCGCAGAGGATCCAGCAGGGCACCTGGATCGGGCCCTTCCAGGGCGTGCTCCTGCCCCCGGAAAAGGTGCAGGCCGGCGCCGTGAGGAACACGCAGCATCTCTGGGAGGTAAGTCTCCTGGCCACCCAGGACCTTGCCACCCGGCAGAATCTAGGCCCATATAGAGCCTCCCTTGTTCCCCAGAGGGCAGTGGAGACACGATTTCTCTGGTCATGCAAATATCTGGTATTTGCAGCTCCTGCAGAGAAAGAGGTGCCCATAGCAGCCCAGCCAGGAAGCAGCCCAGACTTACAGGTTTCTGAAGATGGAATCACCTTAACAAGCTGCCAGTCCAGCTGCGATAGATTTGACCCTTGGTCTCCCTTGATCTTGAGAAAAAGAGAAAACACCTGAGGAAATAACAGAGGAGGTTGGGCATTGGGATGTGAACTAGGCGAATTTTGTGTCCTATTTTTAATCTCTTCCAACACGTTTTTGTGTTTGTCCACTGGGCAAGAAGGAACATAAGCATAAACAGGAAGAAGGAGAGTCAGGCTTATTTTCTCCAATACAGACAATTAGGTAAACACCGAATGTGAGAGACTGTAACACATTCCACAACTTTCAAAGTGCCCAAAGTAAAGCAAGACTATATTGTGAATCAGAAATCACAAATTCTGCTTCTTCTCTGAAAAGGTACAATTGTTCAGATAGAAAATCATACTGTACGAAAACTCTGAAGTGGTTCGGTGTAACGCAATTGATAGAACTTCAACGGTACAGTCTTACCTGATGCTATTACTTAAAAATCAACAATGTATTTGAAAAATATTAACCTGAGATTTGTCTCAGAGCTTCATAGTTGATGACCAAGGTCCATTCTGAAAGAGACACCCCCACCAATTTTGGATATTCCTACCATGGAGAGTTGTTCGTGAAAATAAGGTGCCATAAGTCTTACCCTTAAGCGATATGTAAATCTGACAGAGACCAGGGAATATAATGGAATAGGATTAGCCAGAAAATAAACATTTTTAAATGCCAGGGGCCAAGTTGGCATGGACCTTAGGGCTCCATTAATGGGTCATTTCTGCAACAGCCTGAACCCCACACTTGGCTCAGTATCCTGCAAGATGACTGTTTTCATTGCAAGCTGCCCTTTAGTCACTAAATAAACTCATGGGATTCAACAATCTGCTCAGATTTTTGCTGAGCACCTTCTCTGGCCAGCACAATGACTTGGTCTCCAGAACACTTATATGACTGTTGGCAGTGGGCTACTATGGCTTGTGTCTTCAGAGCCACCTTTGATGGAGGAGGAGCTAAATCGATGAGCTCATAGAGAAACAGCCCAAGATGACTTGATGGTGGCTGTTGGGCTATGTACCATACAGTTTCCACTGGTGCACTGGGCCCAGGCTCCCAGGTTCCAATTCACACCTAAATTGTTATTGGAAAACAGTTACATTTTCAGTCTTTCAGATTAGGATTCTTGAATGAGGGGAACATAGAGACATATTTCTGTTACTAAATAGTGCTTTTAAAAAAACAGTTTTATATAGGGAAATGGGGCAGGAGAAAATGGTTGATACATTGAGGCAAGTTAGACATTAGCATTTTGGGGTAGGAAAAACTGAGAAGTGGGAAATAAAGCATCTGGTTCTGAAATGTTTCCTAGTTGGTTTTTGTTTCTGACTAATTAGTTGTAACCTCCAGTGTGGTTTAAAGTTTGCAAAACAATTCCAGGCACTTTTCATGTTCCAGTGGTGTTATTAGGAACACTGTACCATACAGTTGAAGGTCTGCCAGTACTTTTCTGAGGAAATTGTAAAGCAATTGTTTAGTGTACAGATTTATTCTATCTGAAGTGTTAAAAGTGAGAGCCATTATATTGCCCTCTGATGCCTTGAGTTCAGTGCCTGTCTATTTTTAGAGTGTTGGGGACAAAGCCACAATCATGTAAAAAATCCCATAGTTTATTGTCGTTGTTGGTTTTCATTTTCCTCAAAGGCTTTGAATGATTGAGATGTTGGCAGGAAACCACTCTATAGGTAGAATGTGATGATTTTTATCAATATTGAAAACTATGGAGTCTTTTTTCTGTACCTTTACTTGTACTTGATGAAGTTAAAATTCTGTTGCAGTGGAGGCCAGGGAATTTCATTTGCTGTTGGTGGTGATGCTTGGGTAGATAGAGTGAGTTTTGTCTGTTGCTTGAGGTATGTGAGTTGAGTGTGTTGGGGATTGGTGCATAGACTTGGTTCTGTGTTTAAAAATAATACTTGTTGGGTTTATGCTCGAATGGTCTACTTCTAAAAAGGACATAATCTGTTTATTTTTATCATCTGTAAGAATAGTTATAATGACAGTCCTTTACAGGACTGAAGAAATATTAAAACTGTGACCACATAAAATGTATCAGACTTCTGGGAGATCATATAAAATGTGACTGGCTGAGGTCAGGTAACAGTGCCAATGTCCATTTGTAAGATGAAATACTTCAACAGGTTTCAGATTTTTACTAGTATAATTACTTTTTAAAATATGAAGTATAAGTTTATTTTTAATTTTTAAGCATTATGATTTATTACTTTTATGAAATGTGACTATTTGGATTAAGTTACATTTATAACAAAATTCTAAATGTTGAATTGTTCCTCAGGCTTTAGTCTTTCCTTTCAAATCTAGATTTTATTGTGAAAAAAAAATTTTAATTGCTATATTTTTTATATCAGAAAGAATCAGTAATTGGAATACACTGTAGGTCTATAGAAACTCTTGGCAATAATTGTTTAATGACTCATGTAGTAATTATCCATTTTGAAAACATACTTTTAAAGATATCTTCTAGAATACAGATCGACATAAAGCAGATCTTGAAAAAATTAAAAGAATTGAATCATGACTATTGCATTGTAAATGTTAACTGGAATCGTTTCTCACATTTTTTCGTCCCTTGCTGATGAAGAAATGTCTTTATATTTAGAGTTCAATACTCAGGTCCTGATGGATCTTACTAAGGTTACTTATCTTTATTTCAGTACAATAAATGGACTGCTAATCTTTTCCCATCACTGTTTCCAAGTAGATGATGGATTTTTGTTTCAGTTTACAGTTCGTTGTTTTTAGTGTGGTTGTACTTTATTATACACATGAAGGCTTATTACAGAAACAGATTCACCTTAGTTACTCCTTTTGTTGAATTTTTGAAAGCTCTATTTCTTGTAGAAAAATGACTCTTTTTTAATATTTAAAGTATATCAGCTATGAAGAGCTTGATTGGTTTGTAAGTGTGATGTCATCTTTTAGTTAATATTTTCTTTGGGTATAATACTGGTTCATAAAAATATAATTTTATGAAAATTAAATATCATACCACTACCTTCATTATGTTTTGACTCTTTGGGGTACCATGGGAAATTCTAAGAATTTTTCTTTTTTAGCAATAATCCAAGGTAAAATTTTTTTGTGTGCCTTGAAGAGGTTAACAAGCTAAAAGTCAAATTTATCATTTTGGGGGGCCAATTTCTTTTAGAATCAGAATTTTAATGTATTTTACAAAAATAGTAAATTTAGATATCTTAAAATAGAAATATAACTGGATAGATTAAATAATCACTTGCCTTGCTTGTATACATTTATTCCAGCAAGACTTGGATGCATGATATATTTCTAGCTATTTGGCCATAATGGGAAAAATCTTTCTAAATGTTTTGCAAAGAAAACATAGTCTTTCTCAGCAACTAGGTCTTAGTGATGAGAGTGAGATAATTTTGTCCTAATGTGTTTTCTAATAAAGAAGTGAAAAGGCACATTTAATTCCAACATTTATGAAAACATTATCTCCATTATTAATGTGCCCCTTTTCCCTTGAGATAAATTAATCTAGTCCACACATGGTTTCTCCTTTCTGCTTAACATCAGAATTTAATATGACTGGACCTGAGGAATGTACACAGTGTATACTTTAAATTCTACTGGAAGAAAATACGGAAGTTTAAAATAAAGTTACAGTTTAAGATAGGTTAGAATTACTCAGGCCTTTCAACTCAAAGTCTGATCTGACAAGTTTTAACAACATTGACAAAATAAATTGCACTTATTTTCACCCTAGAAAAGTTACTCTGTTAATTGAAATAATGTAGTAACTTGTTAGGATAACAGTCAAGGTATTAGAAATTACACTAACTTGGAGTACTCTGCAATACTTTGGAGTTAATTTTATAGAATTTCTCTTTGCCTAGGTTAATTTGGGTGTCATTTTCATTTTTACTATGTAGAGACTTTAATTATTTTTCTTCAGAAAATCAAGGGGGATAATATACAGTGGTCCTTTTTGTGGTTTGATTTTGTGCCATAATATTTTAGATTTAATAAGAGGTTTACTTTGAAGCAAATAGTCTATTTTTCATCATTACTATTTAGCTTAGGTCAAAAGACATTAATGAAAACCAATATTAAAAATATATTGCATGCTACTAAATGTTTATATTTCAAAGCCATCACAGGTAATTGGTACTAGAAGGAAATGAATTGATCTCGTATTTTAAATGTATTATGTATGTTTTCATAAGTGACCCAGTTCCATATGTAGTACTGTACACATTTGTATATATTTAGATAGTAAAAAAGTCACTTGAAAAGAATAATTTTAAATTGAATAAAAGTAATTTAAAAATTCAATTAAAATTATTTAAATTTTTTCCAGTGATTGTACTGTAACTGTATATTCCATATTTTGCTCTATAGACATGGGTTCATTTTGGCCTGATTCACCAAAGTACCAGGGGACAGGATTATATAGCTATCACAGCTGTATTGAAGTAAAAGTTATGTTTCTCAGCAATTTATCATTTAATATAGCAGACTGTCATTTCAGTTTTGAACGTATTGACTTCATGAAATCCAAATATTCTCCTTCAAAACAAATCATAGTAATGTTACTATTATGTTTTTAATTATGCAGAGGAACAGCTGGTGTATCTCGTTGACTTTGCCTCATTTGATTTGAAGATGTCTTTTATAGTGGTGCCCATTTGATCGAGTGTGAGCATTTTGTAGTTTTACATAAACTGTAAAACCATCTGCCGCCTCTTGGAATGGTTTCCAGCATTGTGTTAAAAATAAAAACTTAGTACTTAAAGCTGGCTTTGAAAAGGTCATATAAAGTCCCGATACTCTTGGTTTATGTACCAAATGCCACCCTTGGTTTCTAAGTTCAAAAATGACTCTGTTAAAAAAAATTATAACAGCCATTTGGAAATTCTCATGTTAGTGAAGTTTAATCCAAATATACATGTGACTCTACAGTGTTTTACTTTTTTAGTTGCAAATGCTTTATAAAGAATGATGTATTCTATATCTGAAGGACTGCTTTTCTGATCAGTCAATTCAGTTTATCTATTGTTTATAGATTGCTTCTTTTGATAGCATTTTGTCCACATGAAGAAAATAATTCCTAAGTTTTTTGTGGTTCACTGCATATTTTCTTACATTGTATGATTTTTTTTCCCACACTGGGAAAAATAGAGAATGGAGATTAAAATAGAGAATGGAAATTAAAGTCAGAATTGCAGAGGTTACTGGACAGATGAAATCTGCTCTCCCCAGTCACTCTGTGGCAGCAAGTGATTTGATGAAAATGTGATTTAGGTAACACTGCATCAGAGAAACCTGCAGGGGAGCCTTTTAATTTTATGTGTCAATTAAGGCAGTTTTACTTATTCAGGGAAATCTATTGTGTTACCCAGAAACCATTTATAGTTGTTGTATAATGTTGTGAGTTTTAAAAAATTTTGGTTGAATATGAAAGTCTTATATTTTACTCAGCTGAGAGATCGTGTCTACAGTATCAAAATCCTCTTTTCTCAGAGGGTAGATGTGATACTTTGGTGTTTGGCCATTCTAAAAAAAATGCAGTGCATGAAACCACTATGAGACCGCCTTGCTCCCCCTTCTTTCTTTCTTTCTTTTTTAGACTCATATATACTCCCAGATTTCGTGAGTTCAGACATTCCTTGTGTATTTACACAAGAAATACAGACTCTGGTATAACTACTTAGCATAAAAGCCAGAGCAGCCAGAGCAGAATATACTTTTCCTTGTAAGCATTTGCCACCTCACTCAGATAAGTTACAGAATTCCATTATCCAAATTGTTACACATGTGTGACAGAGGTTGACCTTTCGTCATGTCAATCCTTTTTGTGTAGGCCCCAGGCTCCAGCCTAATGGCTCAAACCCTGATTTACTCACTGTAATAAGGGCAGGAGGTCGAGCAATTGTCAGGCTGCCTGTTCGTACTCTTCTTGGAGCCTGGTTGAAGGCTGTTAACACAAAGCTTTTCAAAGTGAATTTACAACCAGCACCACTGACAGAGGCCAATCAGTGCACCATAAATGTCAGGTTAGTGAGATTGAGCAGTAAGTAAAGTACTGACAGCACACTATTGGCTGGAATCAATTGACCAAGGTTTAACTGAGAAGAGCAATCTCCTTGTGGTGCTCTTAGGGAAAGAGCTAAGTGTGCAGCCAGGGTTTCCAGGTAGGATCCGTAGGTTTACCTGTAAGGGTTGGGGTGTCATCCATTTGCCACAGAGCATCCAGCATCCTGGTGTTGATATGCTGCACAATCTGGGAGTTCAGAGTGGTGGAGCCTGCTGACTCTGAGTTGGGTGGTTAAAAAAAAAAGTCCCAGCATTAGAAAGGAGAGAGAGGAAAAAAACATTAAAATATGGGGCTGTCAAAATTGGGAGACACATCCAGTGTGTTACAATTCAGTGAAAGGTAATTTGTTCAAATTGCAAACTGTACCAGGGAATTTCCACCAAGGCACAGACATAAATAAGCCCACTCTTCCTGGGGCTTAGCAGGGTGAGACTTTCATGGAAGTCACTAATGAGTGATTATGGGTTGAGGGTCTGAATATCCATGAGATGTGGTTTCTCTACCAGACGAATGTTTTTATCATTTTGTGTAATGACAGCCTGGACAACAATTCATTGAGCTCAGAAGGCATCAGCATTAAAATGGAGGAATCCATTAAAATGCTGTATGCAAGGATTTATAAATTAGGCAATTTCCTTGATTATTGCAATCATTTACAAAATTGATTGTTCCAGTGTGGTATAGACAGATTTCAGCACTGATCATTGACAACAAGCACATTCTCTGATATCTGTAGCTACTGGTCACTAAACCAGGTCACTATTCCTCACCCCTCTGCTGTTCTTGGTCTCAAGGTCAGGCAGACTGATTTCAAAGAAGCTTATAATTATGAAGTTTTTATTTGTCTTCAGAGGAGACTCACCTAGGCTGTGAGAGTAGGTAGGTCCAGGTTGCTCTAAAGGTTGTTACATTGTTTTTATATTTTAATTCTGAGTTGGGGGGAAGATATGAATAATCGTGATATGCTTCAGATTAGCAGCACAGATTTTGAGATGTTGCCAACTTAAATGAAAATAATTTTTGCAAATTGCAGCTGTAAATATTTGTTTGATTGAAGATCTTAAAGTCAATAATGTGTTTTATGTGTTGGTCCTTAGAGTTCTAATTATCCAATAGATATATTGTAGAGTCACTGGATTTTAGGTCAGTTAATTCTGGAAGGTATAATAAAGACATTGTTACAAGTGCGAAACACTCAAAATGCTGCAGATTTTCCTATATATGAACACACAGAAGTTCACTTGGTGCTTAATCACTAACCACAAACCACAGAGTTGTCTTGATTCCTGAAATATCAGAGATGGGCATGCCAAATGTGTCTGCAGAGCTCTGTCCAATGAAAGCTAGCCGTGCAGTTTATGCTTAGTACAAAATAACTTTAGCCATTTGTTTTCAATCATTTTGTTTTTAATCATAATTTTCCCCTTTTGGAACTCTAACACAAACTGGGGTTTGTAAAAGAATAACACTTTATAAAATTGTTTAACACTGTGGGGAAGGCAAAAAATTGTTCAGTTTGTCCTGATTTGAATATATAATAATTTGATCTCGAGGTAGTTCCTTGTTTTAAAGTGAAGATGTTACGTTGTGGGAAGGCCTGTGGCTTGTGGACACTTTGCACTTACTTAGGTACTGTCACTTAATACTGTAAATAAGAAGTTCATTTTCACTTTTAATTAGTTGTAAAATTCACTGCTTAAAAATTCAGTACAAAAGGCAGTGTTTTCAGTACTGTGTCTTGATATGATCTCTTCATTTTTATTTAAATATTTCTCTACACAGTATTCTGGTTTCTGTTAAGAATTAGAGGCCGTGTCACTAGATCTGTCTTGGGAGATCTTTGAATGAGGCACTCGGTTTTATAGATGTTTTTACTTGTCCCTTTGCACATTCATTTAATAAACCAACACCTCATGCACATGTTTGTCAAATAATGATATGGGATTAAGCCCATTTTATTAAAATGAACAGTATTTTTCCCTCTCTGTGATCATTTTAAATTAAAGCTGCCTCAGATAATGAAGTGTTGTCTATAGAAACATTCAGTGTAATCTAATTCACTAGAAAGTTCTTAAGTGCTTTTTAATTGGAATCAAATTAAATGTAATCAAGTCATGTTTTCGGTATCTTGTAAAGCACTGGGGCCTTAAGTGTTGTTAGCACACTTGGGAATATTAATGTTTAGTGCAAAAGCAGCAGTACTAAATTCTGAGATATGCTTGCAAACTCCAAAATGGTAGATAACCCATAAATAAATTATATGTTAGAGTGTAATGTTTTTAGAACCTGTTGTGTTTGTCCCAGACTAATATTCAAATTCATTTTTGATATGCGAAATGCACAAATAGTTCCTGGGGCAGAGAATCCTGAAAAGTATTGGTCTATTGAGGAAAGCACTTAATTTCAGTTTATTAAGATTAATTGCAATTTAAAATTTGGCCTGGGTAATCTACAAAAAAAAATTAATTATAAAACTTTAGTAGAAATGAGCTTTTCTATTAAAAATAATTCTTATCATAAGAAATTTAAACTGTATAAAAGTATAAACCAAAGGTAGCCATTAATGATGATTTTTATAATAGCCTTTTGAGAGATAATTATATAATGTGATATAATATACATTTGTTTGTGTATGCATTGTATATACATTGAATCACAGTTTGAGTAAAGATACTTGTGTTATTTCCTTGATACCACAAAACACATTTTTAAAGCAGCAAATAATGACACTATTTTCATGGAAGTTCCTGCAGATGTTTAAATTTGGCTCACCCATGAATAGATTTTGTGTCTAGTTCCATCCTCTGATCTCTGTATCTTTCCTGGTGGGAAATTTCAATCTGTAGACCCCACTGATACTGTAGATGCATTTCTACTGGTATATTCATATGTTTGATAGCCCATCTTAATAAGACCAGAGCTTTTCTGGGATCTAAAGGAAGATTTTAATGGTCCTCAGGAAGAAGGAAAAAAATTTATTTCTTTTAATAGATCAAGGTGTTAACGAAAAAGAATCAGATCTCTTTGAAATGCTTTTCTAAGTAATAATACTATATTTATGTAGCTGTATATGAGACTTCAGGGAACATACTTAATTTCTTTGTATCTCTTATTTATCCATATGGAAAAAAGAGCCATATTTGACTACTATGCAAATTAGAGGGGCAATATTTGTGATGTTTGTGTAATAAAAGAGATCTTTCTCTTTTCAGTTAGGGTTTTAACGATACTTTTTAAGACTAGTGGACTCTGCATAGAGTTATAAAGAATTACGTTATTTGTTAAACCAAAAGATTGTACATGGTAGACCATGATACATAGCTTGAATTTAATTACTATAAAATCAGGCTTAAAAAATATTTAAATACAAATTTATTTAGCACTGCTCTCAGGTAACAAAGGATTATGTGTTAAAGGGATACCATACAGTGTGGGGGACTTCCCTGGGGATGCAATGGTAAAGAACCCGCTTGCCAGTGCAGGAGACACAAGAGCCGTGGTTTTGATCCCTGGGTGGGGAAGATCCCCTGGAGAAGGAAGTGGCAACCCACTCCCACTTCTTGCCTGGAGAATTGCATGGACAGAGCCTGGCGGGCCGCAGTCCACGGGGTTGCACGGAGTTGGACGCGACTGAGCGTGTGTGATTCACTTCTCACAACTGAGAATTGACTCCCGATGTGGAAGGGGATGGACTCAGTAAAATCACAAAGGGCCCTAAACCTGAAGGTGTTTTGACTCTGATCAGGAGCAAGTTGTTAGGTAGGTGTGCCCCCACATACTGAATTCTGAATAGAAAAACATCTCCGTGCCCAGCGTATTGTGATTTGTCAATAAATATTAAATAGCAGCAAGTCAACATCATGGCACCTTTGCCACTGTCCATTAAAATGTGTGTGTAGCTGCTTGTGTACCAGTGAATACTGACATAATAGTGCATTGTACAACTCCTGAATATGTGTCAGTGTTAACCATAAAATGTATGTAAAGCGAGAATTCCAAGTGACAGAACAAGTTTTAATGAAAAAAGTAAGCATAAATGCTGAAACATGTCCTGGAGAGCAAAAACTAATCGAAATTTGTATTTTTTCTAACATATGTTTACTGAATACTAACCATGTCTTTTATGGTATCTGGAGTTTTTCCTTTGGTAATCCCATGAAGGTGATAGTCAAACTATTTGACAAGCACCAGCTTAGACCTTGGAGAAGGAAATGGCAACGCACTCCACTACTCTTGCCTGGAGAATCCCATGGACAGAGGAGCCTGGTGGGCTACAGTCCATGGGGTCGCAAAGAGTCGGACACAACTGAACGACTTCACTTTGGCACTTTTCACTTAGCTTATACCTTGCCCATAAACCTGAATGCCTGTGATTGTATCTGTGCTCCATGGGCTGATATCAGCTCCAAAGCTAGACTAGCTAGCAGAGCTTTAGCAAAGCCACTAAACAGATAATCCATCATGGGTGTAAAGTTTCAGTTTTGAAAGATGAAAAAGTTCTGGAAATTGATTGTACGACATAGTGGATATTCTTCACTCTACTAAACTATGGTAACTTTTATAACATGTGCATTTTACCATAATAAGAAAGGAAAAATAACTCTATGTCCAGTGATTTTTCTTCTAGCTCACTGATTATTAAACTCTAACATCCATAAGAATCTCCAGGTACAGGGAGCTCAGCAAAGTTCAGTCTGGGAACCTGCTCCCCAAAGATTCTGATTCAGTCCTGCAGAAGGACTTAGGAACCTATTTTCTGAACCAGTGTCTAATGTGGTGCTGGGACTACACTTGAAGAAATGAAATGCCAGGCTCTACCTTTCTCTGCCTTACTCCTTGGTTGTCCACTTCCCTTTCTGCTTCCTTCTTTGTCTTGGCTGCTCTTGAGCAAATCCAGTATCTCTTCAGCTTCCCTTCCATACCTGGTCTCATCTGTTCCTGTGTGAATTCTAGTCTTACCCTTGCTTTCATTTCTGCTACACCTTGGCTAATCTATGGGCATTTCCATTCTTCTCCCTTACCACCCACCCCCAAAATAGATAGATAAGTAGATAGATTTAAAAAAAGATATAAATATTACAGAGCTACTAACAGACAACCCTGGTAGCTCAGCTGGTAAAGAATCTGCCTGCAGTGCAGGAGACCCTGGTTTGATCCCTGGTTTGGGAAAATCCCCTGGAGAAGGGAACGCTACCCACTCCAGTATTCTGGCCTGGAGAATTATGGACTGTATAGTCGATGGGGTCGCAAAGAGTCAGACATGACTGAGCAACTTTCACCTCACTTCAACAGACAGGAAAATGGACTTCCCTGATTTTCATCTTTTCTGTCTTTCTGAAGTCCACCTGACCAGGTATAAGGAAGCAGCCAAAAAGGAGAAGGCTCTCCACAGCATGCCGACTGCAGTGTGTAATTAGCACCTCAGCAATCAGAGTGTGCTTCAGGAGGAGGTGGCCTGCTGAAAGGCGTTCGGTAGGTTCACAGGTCGAGTTCCAGCTCTCACCGGGTCTCAGCTATGTGACTGCAAGCAGATACCTTCCCTCCCTTGGCTCTTACCAGTGCTACATCCGATGGCACTGTCCTTTCTGTTTCTCCTGCCAGCCCCTTCTGTGCATCCAAATCGTAGAGAGAGGCCATATGCTTGCATAATATTTGCAGTTTGCAGCCAACTTTATCTGCAAATGTGCTGGTTGTTTTCGGTCTTCTTCAGGTTTGCATTTCTGCCGGTTGAGGGAACATGCAGCCTGTATTCTGATCAGAGCTTACCTGCTCTTGTTGTTTCAAATGGTGCCACTTCCCACACTCATCTCTCTTGGATTGTCTATCCTCACTTGTCTGTGGGAAGTTTCCATTTAGATATCCAGACATTGTTTCAAAATGAGTTCACTAATCATCCTCACCTCACATCTCCTCAAATAAGTATCTCCTTATGGCACCCCACTCCAGTACTCTTGCCTAGAAAATCCCATGGATGGAGGAGCCTGGTAGGCTGCAGTCCATGGGGTCGCAAAGAGTTGGACACAACTGAGTGACTTCACTTTCACTTTTCACTTTCCTGCATTGGAGAAGGAAATGGCAACCCACTCCAGTGTTCTTGCCTGGAGAATCCCAGGGACGGGGGAGCCTGGTGGGCTGCTCTCTGTGGGGTCGAAGAGAGTTGGACACGACTGAAGTGACTTAGCAGCAGCAGCAGCATTCCTAACTTACAGTGCTCTGGTTGTCCTGTTTGACCTATGAGCCCAACATTTTGGAGTTACTATAATGGCTTTTTTTTTTTAAGATTTTTTTTTTTTTGATGTGGACTATTTTTAAAATCTTTATTGACTTTTTTTTTTACAATATTGCTTCTGTTTTTATGTTTTGGTTTCTTGGCTGTGAGGCATGTGGGATCTCATCTCCCCAACCAGGGATCGAACCTGCACCCCCTGCCTTCGAAGGGAAAGTCTTGACCACTGGACTGCCAGGGAAGTCCCTGTAATAGCTTTTTAAAATATTTTTATTCCTGGCAACTAACAGAGTATCTGGCACATAAAAGGCACTTAATAAGCACTGTTGATCTTTTTCTATTTTTTAGAGTTGGAGTTTTTATATGAACAAACTGGAGGATCACTCAAGTAAAAGTTAATGGTGCATACAAATTATTTTGTAAAAAAAATAATCAGTCTAAATATGAATCCTAAATTGTATCCTAGCTTCTGGCCAGAAATATCCATTACTGAAAGCCAAATATCCTCTGTTGCTAATAACAAATAAAAGAAGATTTCTTTTTATTCTTGAACTTTGTGACTCATTTGACAGTACTAAAATGTCTAAACAAATCTTATCTGTGACACTTTTATAAACAAGGTATTAAAAATTGCAGTGGGACATCTTAGACACAAGCTGCAGTTGGTGCTAAGATCCACTTTTAGAGTCTACTTCTGTAAAAAGTAAGGGGGTAATGATCTGACACGGGAAACACTGTTGATCTGACCACAGTACTAAGAGCTAATACATTTAAGCTGAGACTTTGTGCGAGGCGTTCTGCTAGGAGCTTTATAGGAACGATCTCAATTAGCCCTCAGAATCACCCAATAAGGTAAAGACTATTACAGTATTTTTCAGATGAAGCCACTTTTCAGATGAAGGAGAAGTAACTCGCCCAAGGTTTAGGTAGTCAAGGTAGGGTTTCCAGAGGGTGTGGGGTGCAGAGTTTTTGTGGCACCCCACTCCAGTACTCTTGCCTGGAAAATCTCATGGATGGAGGAGCCTGGTGGGCTGCAGTCCATGGGGTCACTAAGAGTCAGACACAGCTGAGCGACTTCACTTTCATGCATTGGAGAAGGAAATGGCAACCCACTCCAGTGTTCTTGCCTGGAGAATCCCAGGGACAGGGGGAGCCTGGTGGGCTGCTGTCTATGGGGTCACAGAGAGTCGGACACGACTGACTCGACTTAGCAGCAGCAGCAGCAGTCTATAGCTATGAATCCTGCCCCCTCCCACTCTCAGACCTGAGCTCCCATCATATCACACAGGGCTCCAGTCTCTACCCCAGACTTTGCCTCTGGCCCTGGCTGGGAACACTCCCTCCCTGGTGGTCACTGCTTTGGTTTGTCAAATGCAGCCCAGCTATCTTCCCAGAGACCCCATAGCTCAGACCTTTGGCATACTTAGCCCAGGACTAACATACTTAGTCCATGTTCCAGGACCATGGACTTCACATTTATCATCCCCAGAAAATTTAACCTCCCCAGCATTCAGAGAAGTGCATTTATGGAGAAACTGCTGTGCATGGCACAGATATCATGAGTAATTCCAGTTGAGAACAGTGTCCAAAAAGTGCTGTTTGAAAGGAGAAGTTCCTGCTGGGAAGACCAGGGAAAGGAGGAGGAATTTGACCCTGGGACATAAATAGTTAACGCTCAAGAGTTAGAGGTTGGGAGAAAGGATGCTCCAAGGGGAGCGTCAGCCAGCCCCTGACAGTACTTACAAGTCCAGCTCTCCTCCCTCTGTCTGCTGCTGCTTTTTAAGTGGACTGCTTCCTATTCTGTGTCCTTGTGTTGCTAATTTCCACTACTGTGATTTTGCCTAGGCTGTTATTTCACCCAGAAGGCTTTTGCTTCTTATTCTGGTCAAACTGTACCTTTTACTTTTTTCCAGTTGTATCTTCATTGGGTGTGAATCCCACATCTGCACCACCCTTTCCACATTCTTTTTCCTTCAGTCCTCTCCTTGACAGTTAAAGCTTTGCTCTTTGCCTAATATTGCCTGCAGTCTCAGTTTGGTAAGCTCACACTTGGGACATACTTGGACTAAACCATTGCTTGTTGTTCATCTGTGATTCAGCTTTGACTGGGTGTCCTGTATTTTTATTTGTGAAAGTTCAGTTCAGTTGTCACTCAGTCGTGTCTGACTCTTTGCAACCCCATAGACTGCAGCATGCCAGGCTTCCCTGTCTATCACCAACTCCTGGAGCTTACTCAAACTCATGTCCATCGAGTTGGTGATGTCATCCAACCATCTCATCCTCTGTCATCCCCTTCTCCTCCTGTCTTCAATCTTTCCCAGCATCAGGGTCTTTTCCAATGAGTCAGTTCTTCACATCACGTGGCCAAAATATTGGAGTTTCAGCTTTAGCATCAATCCTTCCAATGAATATTCAGGACTGATTTCCTTTAGGATGGACTGGTTGGATCTCCTTGCAGTCCAAGGGATTCTGAAGAGTCTTCTCCAACACCACAGTTCAAAAGCATCAATTCTTTGGCACTCAGCTTTCTTTGGCACCCAACTCTCACATCTATACCAGACTACTGGAAAAACCACAGCTTTGATTAGATGGACCTTGGTTGGCAAAGTAATATTTCTGGTTTTTATTATGCTGTCTAGGTTGGTCACAGCTTTTCTTCCAAGGAGCAAGTGTCTTTTAATTTCATGGCTGCAGTCACCATCTCCAGTGATTTTGGAGCCCAAGAATATAAAGTCTCTCACTGTTTCCATTGTTTCCCCATCTATTTGCCATGAAGTGATGGGACCAGATGCCATCATCTTAGTTTTCTGAATGTTGACTTTTAGGCCAACTTTTTCATTCTCCTCTTTCACTTTCATCAAGAGGCTCTTTAGTTCTTCTTCACTTTCTGCCATAAGGGTGGTGTCATCTGCATATCTGAGGTTATTGATATTTCTCCCGGCAATCTTGATTCCAGTTTGTGCTTCATCCAACCTGGCATTTTGCATTATGTACTCTGCATATAAGTTAAATAAGCAGGGTGACAATATACAGCTTTGATATACTCCTTTCCCGATTTGGAACCAGTATGTTGTTCCATGTCCAGTTCTAACTGTTGCTTCTTGACTTGCATATAGATTTCTCAGGAGGCAGGTCAAGTGGTCTAGTATTCCCATCTCTTTAAGAATTTTCCACAGTTTGTTGTGATCCACATAGTCAAAGGCCTTGGTATAGTCAATAAAGTAGAAGTAGATATTTTTCTGGAACTCTCTTGCTATTTTTAATTTGTGAAATGTAGGATCCTATTAAGATGACAATTGGGGAGACACCTGATGGAGAAAGGAATGAACTGCCAGGGAGGCCGGTATGCCAATAGCATGGTGAGTTCAGAGGAGTGTGATGGGAGAGAAGGTCAGAGGTACCTGGGTTCAGGTAAATGAGACCATGGCAAAGACTTTGCATTTAATCCTGAGTGAGGAGTAGCGCAGGCTTGCTGTGTTTTAAAAGGATCACACTGGGTACCGTGTGGAGAACAGTCTTGTGGGATAAGGGTGTATGCCGGCAGGAGAAACTCAGAGGACAGGATTTGGCTGGAGAAATAAATTAGGAGTTGTGAGCATATGGCTGTTTAAATCTGTAGGGCCACTTGAGTTCAGCTGGGCAGTGTGGGAAGGCAGAGCTTTGCCTAGAGGAGGGCTATGACCTCTCTAGTTCTAGAAACCTCTGTGGATTGGATCTGCAGGTTGGCTGTGGATGAGGAGCCATGAGGTTGGGCACAACTGTGGATGCATCACCTTGTGTTCTTCCTGTGCCATTAATGGGGACTGTCCTTACTTTGCCTCTGTGATTGAGTGGCAGTGAGACAATAATATAGTGACTTAGAGTGATGCTGCTGCTCTTAAATGTGTTGGAGTCTGTGAACCATGAGGCCACTATATAATACGTCCTAAATGCAGTCTCTACCAGGATCCTTCCTCAAGGAGATGCTTAACCTGACTCACCTACACATTCTGTGGAAAATGTCGTGTATGTCCTCTCCTCATTGTGAGGCATCCCCGTTCTCTCTTGTAATTTTAACCACGTGGTTTAGTTGCTAGGTCACGTCCGACTCTTTTGAGACCCCATGGACTGTAGCTCTCCAGGCTCTTCTGTCCATGGGATTTCCCAAGCAAGAATCGTGGAGTGGGTTGCCGTTTCCTTCTCCAAGGGATCTTCCCGACCCAGGGATATAACCTACATCTCCTGCATTGCAGGTGGGTTCTTTACCAACTGAGCCACCAGGGAAGCCCAATTTTAACCATGCTTCTTGTGAAATCTTTATTTTTTTTATGGTTATAAGAGCTAAACATTTATGAAGAGTTATTTGGAAAAATGCAGAAAAATATTTTTAAAAGGAAAGAAAAATGAGCTGAAATTAATTTGGTGTCATTCTTTCTTATTGCAGTTAGTTTTTTCTTTTATTATACAGAAGGAAGCATGCTGTTTGCCTTTTATCATCAAATCAATAATCATTTTCCCCATATTGAAAATTCTTTGAGTATACAGCCAGTAATGTTGATTGGTTATATACTGTTTAATATGGTTGTATACAGTTGTTGAACTTTCCCTTTCTCCTTCTCACTCTCCTTTTCTCCTTCCCTCCCTTCCTTCTACCTTCTCTTTTTACTTTGAAAATATTTCTAATCATTTGATATCCCGAGTGTGTTGAATCATGTTTGCCAAAATACCTGCAGGAAAAACACACACACAGAGAAAAATTCCCTTTGTATACTCACAAAAATAATATTAACAATAGGAAACATTTGTCCTGCACTTTCTAGTTTATACGAGGTTTAGCCACCCCACCGGCTCACTGATTTTGTTGCTGCTGCCTCACGGAGGAGGCAGAGAGCTCTCTGTCCTGCCTGGTGGGAGTGGGGTGGGGAAGCTGGGGCCTGCGGGCTGCCTGCTCTGCTCCTCAGAAGGCCGGGCTGGTGGGGCTGGCTCTTTTGACCCGAATGCTCCAGGGGAGCTTTCCATCTGTCCAAATGTTAGCCTAGAACTAGACGCCTCCACACAGTGATGAAATCCTTAACAAATGTAGTGAGAACACTGAACATAAGGGCTTCATTTTTTTTTTTTTCAAATTGCTTGCATTTACAGTTAATTCAATTTGAATTATAAATCACCTCCACGCGAATGACTCATGCGCTCATAATTATGAGCTTTGTTTTCGAAAATGTACAAAACAGAGAAAAGTTGGTTTGCATGCTCTGCCTTGCCAAGGTAGGATGGAACCAGTTTCCAACTGAGAAAAGGGTTTCGCATCTTTGTACATCTTGTATTCCAGGCCTAGAGTTTTATAGGAAAATAGAAATACCTTTTAAAAACACACTTGGATCACTGTCCACACTGGCTCTTGCAAGGGATCAATATGCAAATCAAACTTAACTGTGTAGCAAAGTGAAAAAAGTTTTTTCTATTTCAGGACATTTCTCTTCAGGCCACTTGAAACCCTTTTTCCAAGTTCTGACCTCTGGGATCCACAGAGGCAAATAGGTTAGGCCTTATAGGTTATGATGAAAGTGAGGAAATGGTTTCAGAAGTGAATCACTTTCATTGTCTTTAAAGGACTGGAGAGAAACAGTAAGGATATATTCAGAAAACAACCATATAAATAGATAATTGCTGAAATATTTGGATAATTTTGAGAATAAATGCAGGCTAACATTTTTGGACAGTTACATCAGCTTTTCATAATAACCCTGTCTCCCGGCCAGTAATTTCCTTGTTCTCCCTAATTTACTTCACTTTTCTGTAGCTGACTAATTCCTCGTTCTGTACCTCAAATAAACCTACTTTCCAGCCACCAAGTTCTGTTTGGAGACTCTTGTATAAGTTACCTCCTGTTTTTATGCACAAGCTGGTTCCCACCCCACTGCCAGGGTGCTCCTGAGCCCTGAACTAGCTTTGGGCTTTCTGATGACTTTCCCCATGGGGCATCGAAGGATGCCTGATATCCCAACAGTTCGCTTAATTTTGGACCCAGGTCCAGAGTAATTCTAGAGTTATGCAACTTTTAAGAGTCTTAAGGTTTCTAATAAGGGGTGTGGGTACTGGGAGAGGGCAGTAAACACACCCAGCAGTCTCTGCTAGGGGGCTGATGGCTAAGTGGTCACAGCCAAGGTTGGACTGCCCTAGAAGGCATGGGTCATTTGAGGTACCGTGGGTTTTTGACTTTTTTTTTTTTCCTGGCCGAGGGAGAGGAACGTCAGTGAATTCTACTTTTGAAAACTGTTTAGTAGCCTGGCATGATGGAACTGTTCACGCTCTTAACTTTGGATCACAGCAAGTTTGTGTCTGGAAAGTGTGAAATGGGTGTTTTACAAATACATTCTAAAGGACTAGATAACCAGCAGGAAACAGGGTGGTTTCATTTTGGTGTCTCATCATCTCTCCTGTTTGGCTAGAGTCACCAATGGATTTTGCTTAGCTTTACCCTGCTGGCATAAGATATCTAATGGTGGAAGTTCTATTTAAATCTTGCCGAAGTTTCCTGAGCAGAGAGCTTCTCTCAAAGCAGCTGAAGAGAGTGTCGTGTAGGAATGAGTGTAAAGTCCAAGCAACATTTGCTTTGCATGCATGATGATTAACCTACTGAGAAGTGGAGTGGGAGTTGTGGAGGTGCAGAAAGTGTTAACAGAGGCAAAGTTGGAAGAGTTCACAGTGTGACAGAGGAGAGCCACTTAGTTAGTCTATATATTTGATAGGCACCTGCCATGTGCCAGGTACTCACTATTCAGGGTTGTTGGAGGGTAGTGTTGTCTTAGAAAGACATAGTCTGTGCCTACAAAGTCATCAAATAACCTAGGAAGATATTTAAATGAAGCAACACACAGTGAGTACAACAGATTGTGAACTGATTGTGAAAATCCAGAGTGCTAACTCAAGAGGGGAATGAAGGGCAGTTGGGGAAGAGAGTCATCTAAAGCCTCTGAAGGTGAAGCTGCTGTCAAGGCTTTCAGGGACAGGTGTAAGTGGAATAGTAACCAAGAGGAGAGGTGGCATTTCAGGTAGGCAGAAAAAGGGGTGCAAAAGGCTTGAGGAGGAATAAACTACTTAAAAAACTTTTTTTCAACTGCAGTATAGTTGATTAACAATGTTGTGTTAATTTTTGTTGTACAGCAAAGTGGTCCAGTTATACATATATATTTCCCATTGTGGTTTATCACAGGGTATTAAATTTAGTTCCCTGTGCTATACAGTAGGGTCTTGCTGTTTATCCATCCTATATATAATTGACTGTGCTAATTCCAAACTCCCAGGATTCCCTCCTCCACCAGTCCCCTGGCAACCAGAAGTCTGTTCTCTGTGAGCCTGTGCAAGTTGCTTTTGTCAGAAAGGATCCCTTGATCTGTTGGTGTCTCTCAGTGGGGTGCTAGTAAGAAACAAAGCTGAACAAAGCTAGTAAGAAACAAAAAGGCATATCAGTGGGATTCTTGAAAACTGGTTGGAGAGTTGAGATTGAGGTGCAAATAGGAAACTCTAGCATTATCTTTAGAAGCTTCACTTGAGGAGGGCCAGTTGCAGATGAAGAGGATATGAGTTGGACTCTGCAGATAGTATTTTGACTTCTATGACTATAGGTGATGGAAGTTTCACCAGCATTTGAGATCTTGCCTTCAGTCAGACTGATAAAGATTTTAACAAAGCTAGGCACATCCCTGAATCCCAGAGAATTTCAAAGACTAAAGCACAGTTCATCATACACATGAGCTGTGGGTCAAGGTGCATAGCTCTCTCAGGGCAGTTGAATGTTGTAGCATCCTAAATTTGGTATTTAACTCCAAGTGAATCCCAGGGACGGGGGAGCCTGGTGGGCTGCCGTCTATGGGGTCGCACAGAGTCGGCCACGACTGAAGCAACTTAGCAGCAGCAGCAGCACCAGCAGCATCGAATTAGATGGACAAAGGAGTAGTTCAGTTCAATCGCTCAGTCGTGTCCGACTCTTTGCAACCCTGTGGACTGTAGCACACCAGGCTTCCCTGTCCATCACCAACTCCCGGAGCTTGCTCAAACTCATGTCCATGGAGTCAGTGATGCCATCCAACCATCGCATCCTCTGTCGTCCCCTTCTCCTCTTCCTCCAAGAGTGAGCAATAAGTAGAAGGATGCTTGGAAGGGGATTAGGAGCTTCTCTAAAACAGCAATTTTCTGTGTAGAACCTTTTTCCCCCCCTTGCTGATAGTGTTCATGGTTGGGCCACACAGCTGGGGTGTGCTCTTCTGTTGAAACAAGGAGGTGTATCTTATGCTTTGTGACAAATGAATGCATCTCATTAGACTCACGATCTAATTATTTCTACCTTTATGAAGTTCTTCAACAGACAGCACTGAGCTGTACAAATAGAAACAACAACAACAACAACTAGAAACCCAGCTGTTTAGGAATACTGGGTTGAAAGAGGGAGGGGCTATTCACATGACACTTGAAAAAAAGAATCTGTGTGATGTATTAAGTGGCTGATGTGTAGCAGGTAGCATTAACTGTTAGTACTTTCTACTTACCAAGAAACAAAAAGGAGAAAGAAACTAACCTAAACCATCCTCCAAACTAGTAAGAGTACTAAGGAATGCAGTTTTTAAAAATTAATTAATTTTAACTGGAGGATAATTAACTTTACAGTGTTGTCATGGTTTTTGCCATACGTCGACATGAATCAGCCACGGGTACACATGTGTCCCCCCATCAAGATTAGGGTAGGGAAAAGCAAGATGATAGATTTTTTAAAAAGAAGGAATGAGAATGAAATGGGTGATAAAGAATGAGGCGAAAAAAGAGGGCCTGGGCAACAAGATGATAGTCTGTGAGAAATAAAGAAGGAATTGAGAGCGGGGGAAAAACGCCCATAAAACCCTAACGTGCACTTTCCAGGCTGGGCCAGGCTTACAGGCTTGTCACCTTCAGGGCCACAGCCAGCAGCTTCTGCTGTAATGGCAAGCCCTGCCCCCTCTTGGAATTAGAGGAATGCATCTGTTTGTGGCTGGAGATTAGAGTTCTGAGTGGGCGACTACCAAAGAAAGCTGTCTTTTTGGGTGGCCTCACAAGACATGCTTCAGACCCCAAACTGATACTTCTAAACTTCCTTCCCTGATGATCTATAATTTTCTGTTTTTAAAACCACATTGTTGGCGATGTCAGGGAGACCCCTCTCAGATGATCCATCCATTTCAGGCTAGCAGTAATATCTCTTATTTGAAAATTAAGCAACAGAAAGGAATTCAAGGGGGCAAGCTAAACGAGACATTTTAAATTAAAATATGTCTCAGCTTCTACAACAAAGTTAAGTCAGGTCTGTTTTATTCCAGAGCTTTAAACAAGGTGGAAAGATTATATTTTAATTCATATGTTAACATTTTTTAATCTGAAAATATTAAGTTAAAAATTATTTTTACAGGTTTTCCCCTCATCATGTCTTCTACAATGCCCGGCACACCTTAGCTATCTTGTGAAGAGTTATTGCTCAGTTTTTCGTTATCTTTCATTTTATTCAAGGCGTTTTTTGTTTGTTCTCAGTTTACCTTGTTCCAAAAAGATCTAAAATGACTCAGAGAGTCTACGTTTAGAGACAAATGTATTAGGGAGATGAAGATGGAAAATAGCAACAAATGTGAGTAATTTAAAAATATTCAAGGTACTCTTTTGGTGCTGGCATGTGTTGTATCCAGATAGTGTTGTTATGACATGATTAGCTGGTTTACCATCCCCGCCTCAGGTGCTCTGTTGTTTACTTGTTTATCGGATGGATATGATGTTACCAGGATGTGATGTTTTACTCCGTCATCTGGAGGCAATGTCCTACCCAGGACAGAGAGACACTTGCAGAGTTGGGCAGCTGGAAGTCTGTCTGTGGGGATCTGTCTGTGGGCTGTAGTTGACTGTACCTGTGCAATACTGTTTTTTTATTAAATTGCTTTTTTTTCTCTTATAGAACAAGTAATTGATGTTAATTATCAAAAAATTTTTAAAAAACAGGAAAAAAATTCACTTCTCATAGCCCATCACCTGATAATGAACTCTGAATTTTATTTTATTTTTTTACAAACTCTAAATTTTAAATGTATTTTAAAGAAAATTATATATATATGTTTGTGTGTTTTATGTAAAAAATGTTTTGCTTAAAATTATTACCTAAACATGTCTGAGTATAATTAATGTTCTTTATCACTTTATTCAATATATTGTCCAGCAAATGGAGTCAGGATTAGTTTAACTGTTTCCTCATTATTAGGCATTTAGCTGTGTTGTTTACAGGTTTTCATTATTTTTGTAAACATATTAATATTTGTTACCATGGTTTGGACTTTGGTGTATTGGGAAATGACTTCTCTCCTACAGGGTTATTGATAATAATGAATAAGGTAATATAGGATAAATAGTAGGTTCTTATTAAATATGGACCACATTTTCTTTACTTTTGACATAAATAGAGCTGTCTTAAGATCTGTGAGTTGATGTTTATAAGCATTAACTTACTGATGTTTTGAAAATGATAATTACAAAAATGTAATTTTCTTAACTTTATGTTCTACAAGAGAGAGAGTTCCGAAAAGTTCTGAAAATTAGGTTCAATTTTGCAGATTTAGTCATTTTTAAATCACTAGGCCAGTGGGTTTCCAACCCACGGGGAAACTTTTACCCTAACTTTTCATAGAAGTTTAAACTCTACCCAAAGGAAGAGAGAACTCGTATAAGTCCTCTTGTACACAGCATCTGTTTTGAATAATTTTTCTTTCCATCCTTTTCCATTTGTTCTATGCCGCTTTTTTTTGGCTTTGTTTTAATTTTGCTTTGTATTTTTTGTTATTGTTCGGCTATTTTAATGCAAATCCCAGACACCATAGCATCTGACCTACAGATATTTTCTCTAAAAGATATAGATTTTAGAAACCCACATAACCATAATACAATCATTACACTCAGCAATATTAACAATAATTTCTTAATATTATTTAATTTCCATTTTCCCTCATTTCTTCCCACTTTTTTTTTTTTTTTTTAACAACTGGTTTGTTTGAGTAACAGTGAAACCAAGATCTTCACATTGCACTTTGTTGAAATTTCTCTTAGGTCTATTTTGATTGTAACTGTTGAATAGTTGTGGGGTTTTGGTTTTGTTTTTTAATGAGAATTCTTGAATCTTCCCCTCTAGAAGACCCTAGAGTCTTCCCCTCCTGAATTGTGATCATCAGGGAGGTGGTTTAATGGTCTGCATTTTGTAGAAGCTCTAGCAGTGGTTCTGATGGAGAAACAACTTTGAGACTCTTGTACAAAAGAGTATCCTTAAGATACTTTTGGAGTTAATTTTTAGTAAAGGAGGAAACGTTTTGAAATATTAAAATAATCACCCCTAATTCTGTGCTTTATTATATAAATGTTAACTCTTTATTTATTGGATTTTCCCCAAATGAAAATTACTTTTTGTATGGATGATGATGATTGGGGTGGTTTATGATTCTTTTCTGGCATCACTGACTCAATGGATGTGAGTCTCAGTGAACTCCGGAAGTTGGTGTTGGACAGGGAGGCCTGGTGTGCTGCGATTCATGGGGTCGCAAAGAGTCGGACACGACTGAGCGACTGATCTGATCTGATCTGATGATTCTTTTCATAATAAATTCTTTTTCTCTTGATTATTCCTCCTGATGGGTGTTTTTACTGTTACCTGTTTAAAAATCAATACTAAAAATTTCTCAGTCTATTTGCATTATATCCTTGGTTATGTATCTTTGTGAAAAGTTTTTAAATGTGGATATATAGGGCAGTAAGAAGAAAATAAAAATTACCTATACTCTATTTAGAGCTAATCAGTGGTAGTAATTTCACTGTATTTCATTCCAGTCTTTTCCTATGGCAGTAGACTTTTTAAAAAGCAAAGTCTTAAGTTCTATTATGAACATTTTGGTAGCTTTCTAACATATGTTGTGATTTTTTTTTCAATATCTAAACATTCTATACTATAAATTTAATGACTGGTATTTAAGCATATGGGTGTGGTCTAATATATTTGTCTTGTTAATTTTTTCACTGGAATAGGTAATATTCTGTTAGAATTGTTATAGTTTTCTTTTAATTATACATGATTGTTTTACTGGTTTAACTTTTTATTCTTCTAAGCTAAAATGTTTTTACCTTTGAAAGGCTTTTAATTTTGCCTAATTTGCCTTCAGGAGGCTTGTGTCAGTTTACATTCTTCTTTGTGAATGAGACAATATTTGTCCCCCTAACCCCTTATCTACATTGTCTTTATAAGACAATGCTGTTTGTCTATTATAAATCAATTATGTGTTCTTCCCTCATTGTATCAGTGGTTTTTAATACAGTACCTCATTTACACTCGGTTATGCTTTCTGAAGCACCTCATACCTAATGATTCAATATTAGGTCCTTTTGACTCTTGGAGTGTTAAGAAAGTATATTTTGGAGGTCAAAGATGCCACCTGTGGTCAGTTCAAAGCCCTCTGCTCTCATTTCAGGAATGAAGGATGATAGAACCATGCAGCTGGCTGTTGAAATTTTTTTTTTTGTCTAGGTTGATCATTTTAAATATTGCATTGTGACAGAGATGATGGAGTACCCTACTTCTAGAGGTGGGCTTCCCTGGTGGCTCTGCAGTAAAGAAAATGTAGGAGACTCAGGTTTGATACCTGGGTCAGGAAGATCCCCTGGAGGAGGGCATGACAGCCCACTCCCATTATTCTTACCTGGGAAATCCCATGAACAGAGGAGCCTGGCAGGCTGCAGTCCATGGGGTCTCAAAGAATCGGATATGATCTAACGACCAAACAACAACAGCTTCTAGAAGTAGCTGTGTTTTGTGGATAAGCAAAATGAATCCAAAATAAATGAACGTTGTCAGATATCTTTAGGATCTTAGAGTCCAAGTTTACAGGAAACAATTTTTACAATTGATAGTATAGTTTTCATTTTTATTGCCTTCATTCTCCTTGCATATTTGTACTGATGATATGATAGACATATGCTCTCTCTCTCCTCCCATGCAAACTCTCATACCACACTGATGTAGTTTGAAATATCAGCCCTGGATGACGTGGACTCTTAATATACCTTATCTAGCTTTTTTGGCTGCCATCAGTGCAATCTCTTGTGTCAGATGGGAGCTCTGTGGGCTATCATTACAGGGTGACTGAAAAAGGAATAACATGGAGAGACTGCTGAGGCTTGGATAGGGAAAGAGAGATCTGGGATCTTTGAATATTTAAAAATACTGGAGAAATCTATGGTTTGGAGTAGATGACAGTCTTTATTATTATTTTTTTTTTTAAATGAAGCTCATCAGAGTGGAAAGAGTCAAGCCAGGGAAGACAGGATCCCCTGCAAATTTCAACTTGGCTCAGGGCAGGCCAGTCTTGGAGACTGACCTGCCAGGCTGGGCTGCTGCTCCTTCTGTGTTGCAGGCGAGTTGGGTTGTGCATCTCTAGTGTGAGGCAATTGTTGTGAGCAATTTTGAACTGTGGTGTTGGAGAAGACTCTTGAGATTCCCTTGGACCGCAAGGAGATCAAACCAGTCAATTCTAAAGCAAATCAACCCTGAATATTCATTGGAAGGACTGATGCTGAAGCTCCAATACTTTGGCCACCTGATGTGAAAAACTTACTCCTTGGAAAAGTCCCTGATGCTGGGAAAGATTGAAGGCAGGAGGAGAAGGAGATGACAGAGGATGAGATGGCTGGATGGCATTACTGACTTAATAGACATGCGTTTGAGCGAGCTCTGGGAGTTGGTGATGGACAGAGAAACCTGATGTGGTGCAGTCCATGGGGTTGCAAAGAGTCGGACACTACTGAGTGACTTAACTGATTCAACTGAATCACACCAGAATACTTTTCATTTGTGACTGTTTATGCAGCACAACAGGAAGAATCAATCTGGTGATTTTCTAAATAATTATTTCCGTCTAGATGGCCAGCAGGATAACTCAGACGCCAATGAAAATGATTTTATCTTAAATTGTCTAGTGTAGCCACTCACATTGGTACAATGAATGTTGCCAAATTTTAGTTTACTTTTGTGCTGTTTAGACACACTTCATATGGTGCTCTGTTTTAAAAGACCTCAAAGTATTTTTATGGAAGTATTTACAGGAAGTTTGGTTTTCAAGGGCTAAGGCAAAAATATTATTACTCCATTGGTAAATACATTTATCCAAATCTGCTTTTTAAGACAATAGCCTAACATAGAGCTGGCATTAAATGAAATGATTCTGGTCTTTCACAGTTACAGTGTCTAATTCAGAAACTTTGCTGTTTTTGGCAGTCACACTGCCTTGATTTAGGTGGGGCAGGGATCAGGGGATAAAATGATTCCACCTAGGAGCAAAGTATACAAATTTGACAGCAGTGAAAACTAAGACATTGCCACATCCAGAACATTTATGGTTAAGACCAGGGAAGTCTGGAAAGTTAGACAACTGTCATTTATTAATTTATTACCTTTGCAGCATACTTTACTTTAGAAGACTGACCTCTGAAGGGCTATATCTTCAAGCTCTGTATTTCTTCTCTTCATCTAAAATACAGATACTTTACTTTGAGTTTTCTAAAAAAGGTAAAATAAAGGGGAAAACCATGCATGCTTTTGCATCCAGATCTGTTGAAAAAACTTTTTCCTCTAGTCACATATGTGTATCCCAAAGATTTGATGCTAGAACCTCATCATTACAAATATTTCCCTGGTGACTTGTGTGGACAACTTATAAAGCTTTTTTTTTTTTGAAACCTTGCATTGCAAGTACTGCCAGTACTCTACTCAGTGTATATAAACACACACACATGCACACACACATATACACATATACCCAGGGACTCTTAGCTGTGGGTGGGTGCCTTTTGTGCTGCTAACCCAGCTAGCTTATAGTACATTTTAAGTCTGATGACTCACAGTCTATTTGTTTTGTTGCCTCATTTAAATTGTGGTATCATAAATCACTCCATTTTTTTTAATCATTTGAGTAGCAAACACCCCAAAGCATTAAAATTAAACAACGTTAATGGGGATTTACTTTGGATGCTATTGTTTTAATATGACAAATGGCCATGCATCAAGCTGCGTAGCACAGTTTATTTATGCAGACATAATTGGGCCTTTGAAATGAAATATACAACGAGCCATTTGCCAAAAATTCAAAGTTGACTTGACATGGTCCCTCCTCCAATCTTACTCCTCCAGTGTGCCTGTTGAGTTTATAGCAAAATGTAAGCCAGATGAATACTCCTGGGTGGGGGACATTATAATTAGGCAAGAAGCTACCTGATACTCAAAATGGAACACTTCCTCCTGCGTTTATTTCTTTGACATATATATATATATAATATATACATACATATATATATATAGTTTTGTGTGTGTGTGTGTGTATGTGACTTCTGGTGGGAGAAACTTGAAAGTCAGAAAATAATGCTTTTGGTTTCAGATGTCTGAAACAGATGCAATTTCCCAGAGTGTTCTCCATTGAAGAGTTCTGTGGTCTGAAGGATACTGGGCAGCCCTAACACACAGACGTTGGAAAAAAACTGTAGAATGACGTTTCTCAGAGATCGTGGGGAACAGGGTACATATGATTGTTTCCAAGTCCTTGTCAAGGACTTCTCTGTGTCCCTCTCTCTGTATGTTCATTCTGCTGTGCTTAGCTGTATGTTGGGAGGGGTAGAGATTTAGTCCTTCATTTATGGCTGGACACATGTTACTTTAAGGTCTTAATTACTTATGTTTTAACAGTTAGGAAGTAGGCACTAAGTTGGCACAGGAGACGAATTCTGGGAATGAGGAAAGTGAAAGTGAAAGTTGCTCAGTCATGTCCGACTCTTTGTGACCCCATGGACTATACAGTCCATGGAATTCTCCAGGCCAGAATACTGGAGTGTGTGGCCTTTCCCTTCTCCAGGAGATCTTCCCAACCCAGGGATTGAACCCAGGTCTACTGCATTGCAGGTGGATTCTTTACCAGCTGAGCCACCAGGGAAGCCCAAGAATACTGGAGTGGGTAGCCTATCCCTTCCTGTAGCCTATCAGGAAGACCTCCAGCAGATCTTCCTGACCCAGAAGTCCAACCAGGGTCTCCAGTGTCACAGGCAGATTCTTTACCAGCTGAGCTACCAGGAAAGCCCCGAAATGAGGAACCAGCCTGCAAAGAATTCTCCCTAATTTGTTTCAGCTTCTCACTCTTGTTCATGTGTAACTAGGCCCAGTCTTCCTCATTAATCTGAGAGGGATAGGGTCATATCAATAAAGGCAAAGAGAAGGAAAGGATTCTATGAGTTATGCCATGTTTGTGACAATCTGTCTCTTGCTGGGAATGAAATGTCAAAGGACACCTCCTTTGTTCTTAGGTGACTGCTTAGAAGTCTGAAAGGAAGGGTTGTTGGCTATAATTGATGGTGATTTTCCTAGTGAAGATTCAAATATAGCATTTCTGTAGTAACAGAGATCTGAGACCTTTGGCAGTGAGCAGGGGGTTCTGTTTGGGAAGAGCATTTTCTCTGGGCTTAGCTAATTAGTTGCGGAAATGGTCTCATGCCAGCCAACACTGTACCTGGGTTCTGGCACATTCTCAGAACTGGTCCAGTTCTTTTTAAGATATTACCAGTTTCTTGGATTCTGTTTTAACCAAGTTTTGTTTAGTTAAGCAAGATAAATTTCCTAGACAACAGGTGATATATATTCCTACATTTTCTTAGAATGTAGAGAATGAGATTAATTTTAAGGAGAATATTCCTAGCCAATGACAGGAATATCCAAGTATTACAGCAAAGAAACATTGCAGATATCCAGCTGAGAAAGATTTTTAAAATTATACTCATAGTTATTAATAAGATTTTTGTGTTTAATATTGTAATACAAAGTGCTTTCTTCTGTTGGTGTAAGGAAAGTTACATGTTAAATGTTTGTTGTTTTGTACAGATGACTTAGCAGTAAATTTAACTGAAAAGCCAGGCTCCTCAAACATAGACAAAGACCCCACCTGACTCCCAACACTTACGTTCCTGTTCATCAGAAGCACTGGGAAAATCTGACAGTTGAAGTGGAAAGAAAAAATAAAATCAAGAGGTTGGGAGAAAGTTCTCATTTCTAATCCTTGGAACTATATGTTTGAGGGCAAACAATCTGGTCTCTTTATGTAGCACCATTCAAAGAAGTAACTGGAGAAGTGACTGTACATTTGGGGTTGAAAGAATGAAAACATTGCTGGTAATGAGACTTAACCCTTTTCAAGGTTTGTTAACTTTTAAATCCATGCCAGAAAAGATCTATGGATGAAAATAAAGTGAAGAATTTTGATCCTAAAACAGAACTTTTAAAGAACTGATAGACTAAAGTATTTACCAAATAATATGTTAGTATTATGAAGCCTTTTAGGATCATATCAACTCTAGGATAGGGCTTCCCTGGTGGCTCAGATGGTAAAGAATCTGCCTGCAGTACAGGAGACCTGGGTTTAATCCCTGCGATGGGGAGAAGGAAATGGCAACTCACTCCAGTATTCTTGCCTGGAGAATTCCTTGGACAGAGGAGCTTGGTGGGCTACAGTCCATGGGGTCCTGAAGAGTTGGACATGAATGAGGGACTTTCACTTGGTATGTAAATAATCATTAAAAAAAAACAAAGTCCTCAAATTCTAGGCACAGTAAAAATATCTTAGGTTTTCATGAAGTTTTACTGCTGCTGCTAAGGTGCTTCAGTTGTGTCCAACTCTGTGCGACCCCATAGACAGCAGCCCACTAGGCTCCTCTGTCCCTGGCATTCTCTAGGCAAGAATACTTGAGTGGATTGCCGTTTCCCCTAAATCTACTGAAATGTCTGGAAAAGACCTTGCATTGTAAACAAGCGCAACAACATTTGAGAATATTAAATAAAGGTTGTTGTGTGATCTGCCTAGGCATTTTTCTTCCAGTGCTGTATGAAGAGTGAGCCTTTATGTGAAAGGAGCTACGTGGGGTGGTGGACATAATGAATAAGGCCTTGGTAATTATGCAGGTTGTTCAAATCCTGACTCCACTTCGTGTGATTTTGGGCAAGTCATTTTTAATTTTTCTTAGCCTCAGGTTTCTCATTTGTCAAATGCGGAATACCAGTCTTATCTAACTTTGGTAAGAATTAAATATAACTAATTTATATAAATGAAGCATGTTGCTTGTCACATAATAGGTTCTCAGTAAATGTTTCCTTCCCTTTATTGCACTTTCAAAAAAAAATTTATGAAGTTCTGCTTCACTTTACATTTAAGCCGGAGAGAATCAGCAAATCTAGTATTTCAGACCTAAGCAATTCCTCTTCTTTCCTTCCTTCCTTCCTTGCTTCTTCCCTCCCTCCTTCTTTCCCTCCTCCTTTCCTCCATCCCTCCCTCCCTGCTTCCTTTCTTCCCTTCCCTTCTCCCCTCTGTCTTTCTCTCAATGGCCGTTAGCCTTGAAACACATCTTAAAGAATCAGGAAATCTTCAAGCATGGCAAATAACTCATTTCTTAATACATGCAGCAATGGACGTACGTTTTTGGATCAGACTCAGACACAGAGGGTCTTTTCTGTAATGAGTTTATTTAAATACTCTCTATTTATTTAGAGATTTTTCTTTAAAATGATTAAGTCCATGTGTTCCAGTATTAAGAGTAAAAATTGCATTTGAATCAAATGATAGTCAATAAGCAGTTACAAGGAGAAGGTGATGGCACCCCACTCCAGTGCTCTTGCCTGGAAAATCCCATGGACGGAGGAGCCTGGTAGACTGCAGTACATGGGGTCGCTGGGAGTCAGACACAACTGAGCGACTTCACTTTCACTTTTCACTTTCATGCATTGGAGAAGGAAATGGCAACACACTCCAGTGTTCTTGCCTGGAGAATCCCAGGGACGGGGGAGCCTGTTGGGCTGCCATCTATGGAGTCGCACAGAGTCGGACACGACTGAAGCGACTTAGCAGCAGCAGCAGCAGCAGCAGTTACAAATTCTCTCAAGAGATGGTCTGAGAAGTTGATACCACTGTAGTTCCACTTGTATTTCCTTGTTCTTGACAGCACGCAGTATTCCAGGCTACTACAGTCTATTCATTACGTTAAAAATTACCGTTATTAGTATTAACAGCATTTACAATATACCAGGCATTATTCTGTACACTTTGCACACATTATGCTTCTTAATCCTTGAATCATCCCTCTGAGGGTGGTTTAATTGTGCCCATTTAAAGATTTTTTATTCATTATATTTTTGACTGTGCTGCATCTTTGTTGCTATGTGGGCTTTTCTTGGTTGTGGCAAGCGAGGGTCAACTCTAATTGCAGTGCATGTGCTTCTCATTGGGATGACTTCTCTTTTTGCAAAGCATGGGCTCTAGAGAAGGTCATGTGGGCTTCAGCAGTTGCAGCACTTGGGATCAGTAGTTGCGGCTCACAGGTTCTGGAGCACAGGCTCAATAGCTGTGGCACATGGACGTAGTTTCTCTGGGCATGTAGGATCTTCCTGGATCAGGGATCCTACCCATGTCTCCTACATTGGCAGGTGAATTCTTAGCACTGAGCTACCAGGGAAGCCCTAAGTATGTCCATTTTATACATCAAAAACAGGTATTAGGAAGCTATATCTATCACAATATGGTGGGGCATTGTAGTCATAAATTTTAATATCTGTATTTCTCAGTAGATTGAATAAAAGCAACTTGAGGTTACAGATCACGTCTGACTCAAATGTCCAGCTGACCCTTGAGCATCATGGGGGTTAGGGATGCTGACTATGCTGATATCTATCCAATTGAAAACCCACATATAACTTATATTCAGCCCTCTGTATCCATGGTTCTTCCCCATCTGTGATTTTGCATAGGGATTTCAACCAACCTTGGATATGTGGTACTGTAGGATTTACTATCACAAAATTCGTGTATAAATGGACCTGCACAATTCAAACTGATGCTGCTCAAGGGTCAAGTGTATAACCTCAATATTTGATAAATATTTGCTGGATGAACAATGGTGGTAAGAGTTATTTATTATTTTGAGTGCTTACTATGTGCCTAGATGTTTTGCATCTAGAATAATCTAGCTTTGCATCTCAGCTTTGTCCTCCACTAGGTAGATTGCTTAGCCTTTCTGTGCCTCATGTGCATCAGAGGCAAACTGGGCATAATAACAGTGTCTTTTCTGTAAGGCAGTTTGAGGATTATATGAGTTAACATATAAAGCTCTTAATGCCTGAAACAGAGCAGGCAGGCTATAAATATTAACTATATCATTATTATTTCCAACCCAGGTGTGTCTCATTCCAAAGTATGCGCTCTTTTCATAAAAGAACCTATATTTCTTTTTATTTTTATTTTTTTTTCCTCTAATTTTATTTTATTTTTAAACTTTACATAATTGTATTAGTTTTGCCAAATATCAAAATGAATCCGCCACAGGTATACATGTGTTCCCCATCCCGAACCCTCCTCCCTCCTCCCTCCCCATACCATCCCTCTGGGCCGTCCCAGTGCACCAGCCCCAAGCATCCAGCATCATGCATCGAACCTGGACTGGCAACTTGTTTCCTACATGATATTTTACATGTTTCATTGCCATTCTCCCAAATCTTCCCACCCTCTCCCTCTGCAACAGAGTCCATAAGACTGTTCTATACCTCAGTGTCTCTTTTGCTGTCTCGTACACCGGGTTATTGTTACCATCTTTCTAAATTCCATATATATGCGTTAGTATACTGTACTTATGTTTTTCCTTCTGGCTTACTTCACTCTGTATAATAGGCTCCAGTTTCATCCACCTCATTAGAACTGATTCAAATGTATTCTTTTTAATGGCTGAGTAATACTCCATTGTGTATATGTACCACAGCTTTCTTATCCATTCATCTGCTGATGGACATCTAGGTTGCTTCCATGTCTTGGCTATTATAAACAGTGCTGCGATGAACATTGGGGTACACGTGTCTTCCTAGAGGAGAACATAGGCAAAACACTCTCCGACATACATCACAGCAGGATCCTCTATGACCCACCTCCCAGAATATTGGAAATAAAAGCAAAAATAAACAAATGGGACCTAATTAACCTTAAAAGCTTCTGCACATCAAAGGAAACTATTAGCAAGGTGAAAAGACAGCCTTCAGAATGGGAGAAAATAATAGCAAATGAAGCAACCGACAAACAACTAATCTATATTTCTTTTTAAAATTATATACATATCTTTAAATAAAAATTGTGTACATTTAAGGTGTACAGCAGAGCTTCCCTTGTGGCTCAGCAGTAAAGAATCCACCTGCCAATGCAGGAGACATGGGTTTGATCCCTGGATGGGGAAGATCCCCTGGAGGAGAGCATGGCAACCCACTCTAGTATTCTTGCCTGGAGAATCCCATGGATAGAGGAGCCTACAGTCCATGGGGTTGCAAAGAGTCAGACACAACTTCGCAACTAAACAACAACAACAAAGGTGTGCGGCATGATTTATATATACATATGAATAATGAAATGATTATACAGTCAAGCTAATTAACATGTCATCTCACATAGTGTTTTTTTGTGTGTATTATGTGCACTTGAAATCTGTATTTTAAGATATTTGTAGTGCTCAGTATGGTATTATTGAGTATAGTTATCATGCCTGTAGATTAACTTTCATGAGGTTATACTTAGAAAGCTTGGGCTGGTGCACTGGGATGACCCAGAGGGATGGCATGGGGAGGGAGGTGGGAGGGGGGTTCAGGATGGGGAACATGTGTACACCCGTGGCGGATGCATGTTGATGTATGGCAAAACCAATACAATATTGTAAAAGTAAAAAAAAAAAAAAAAAGTGTTCATGTAGAGAGACCCAGACTTCCTTTGTCTGAGTAAGGAAGACCCTACTTACTCAAGCCAAATTCCTACCTTGCGGGCTTTTTAGGGCTGAGAAGCCTATTCATTAACACACGGGGTACATAAATGTAGAGAAACACCTCAGGCCTTCCAAAATAAGAATTATTGCTGGCTCAACCTTCACATAGGCTTCCCTGGTAGCTCAGGTGGTAAAGAATCCACCCGCAATGTGAAAGACCTGGGTTCCATCCCTGAGTTGGGAAGATCCCCTGGAGAAGGGAATGGCTTCAGTATTCTGGCCTGGAGAATTCCTCAGACTGTATAGTCCATGAGGTTGCAAAGAGTGAGACATGCCTGAGTGACTTTCACTTCACTTCAATCTTCACATAAGTGGGATAAACAAATTCCTCTTCCAAGTAACAACAAGTTATGTGAGGTTTTTTGTTTGTTTCCTCTTCCTAACTTATCAAAGAGAAGTTTCCAAATCCTGGATGTTCTGTAAGTACTTTCTAATGGGTTTCCTTGTTTAGTTTTTCACAAGAGCAGGTATCTCATTCGCATATCTCCGGTGGAGCACTCTTAAAGTGTGTTGACATTTCAGGAAGCTTTGAATGTTTCTAAATGCATTGGTATTTGGGGTTGAGTGGTTGGCCCAGACCCAGAGAAATGTGCTTGCATAAGATAGTTTCCAAGGATGATTGCTAATATGGTAAAATTGTGGTTGTACACATGTATGTATAGGAAGGTATCTTTTCCAGACCCCTGCCTTTCTCTCAACATCATTATTTTAGAGGTTTTAATTATTTATTAAGCGTTTTCTCTCTCAGACATGTTAGATTTTGCTCATTTTTTTTTTTTTTTAAATTTTGCCAACATGTAGATACTAACACTTTGGGCTTCCCTGCTGGCTTAGATGGTAAACAATCTGCCTGCAGTGCAAGAGACCTGGGTTCAATCCCTGATTAGGAAGATTCCCTGGAGAAGGGAATAGCTACCCACATTACAGAATATCCACAGTATTCTTGCCTGGAAAATCCCGTGGACAGCAGAGCCTGGCGGGCTACGGTTCATGGGGTCGCAAAGAGTCAGACATGACTGAGCAGCTAACGCTTTCACTTTCAGATATTTTATCTTTACAGTTGTTGAGCGTCGATAAACTCTTACGTATTATCTTTGGAAAATATTAGCCTGAAGGCTATTTTCTGACAAATAGGACATACTGTCTATCCAATTCTGTAAGCCCTAGAAATGTACAATATCTCCCTAGTGAAGGGCCTTGTAAGGAGAGAGGACACGTTGATATTGATAACACATTTTCTGTTTTGGAAAGAAGATACAAAGGCAACGACACTAGTATGAGATGGCTATATATATGAAAGTAAAAAGAAAGTAATGACTTGATAGCAGAAATCGTGTTAATTACCTTTGCCATAATCCACTTTTCCATTTAAAAAGAAGTATTTTTATAATCATAGGTTATGCATTTTGCCAAACTAAAGAAAAAGTAGGAATCTCATATACATTCTCCCTGTTCAAACATGTAAGTTTCTCCTATAACTGAGAGAAATAACCACCTCTGATAGTACTGGTAGTTTTCTCCTTTTAAAATAGAATCAGAGTCAGAGCTTCCATCATAGAAAAGGAAAAAAAAAAAAAAAGTTCTGATAGCATATTACACCTTTTAAAGAAAAGGACAAAAGAACAAGACACAACCAAAATATCTTTTTTCATTAAAAGTCATAATTAGCATTGCAAATACAACCCAGAACTTAAGAGCTGTCACATAAGGTGAACCTTTTGATAAATTGGATCTTGATATTTACAAAATCTATTAAAACACAACCAATAATGTGTTTGTTTATATGTTGACAAGATGATATACACCCTGAAGGTCAAGGGTGATGTGAACTGTTATGGTGTTCCTGTCAAAGTGGCTAAGAAAGGGGGGCGATTTAAAGAGTTTTGATGGAATAATGGCTTCACCAGAAGGGTGACAGCACAGGCAAACACCATCTTAAAAAAGTTCAATTGACTTGAAACAAAAATCTGTGATGTTTACCAATCAAAAAAATAAAAGGGAAAGTTTCTCTTCCTTCTGTAGCATGTTAAAAAAAATGGGCGGCTCAAATGGAAAACAAATAGTGAAATTAAACAGAAAAATATTGATTTAACTTCTTGGGTGGTTTATCAAATGCCACAATGAACTTTTCATTCTGTCTTGTCATTTATTAATTACCCTCTTTTAATCAAGCCAGTTAAGGATCACTTTACAAATTTTTGGGTTACTTCTGTATAAATAGTTTCAGCAATTCAAAATCACTTTGTCTTTTCACAAAGATCTTTCTCTCATTGTCAGCCAAGTTGTAGTTGTTATCTTCTTGTAGAAAACTCAGAATGTCTCTAAAAAATAAATGTGAGATTTACATAATGTTTTTCCTAGCGTGATTTTATCACTGCATTTGTTAAAATCTTTTTACTTTTTATTAGTAGTTGTAATGGCCTTAGTTATGGGAAATACTAGCTCTAAAATGTAACACCAAAAAGAATGTGGATGCATTCAAAATCAGTTAAGTTTTTAAAGAGGTCTTTATTTTGATACTTCAAAGTAGCATCTAGAAGAAACTTGGGAAAAAATTATACATGTTAATTTCAAAGTAATATGTTAAACTTACTTTAATGAGGAGGGTTGGTACAGTCTGTTAATAAAATATGAATTTGGTATAAAGAGATAGATGTTTGCTCTCCTCCATCTCTTTAGAAAGGTTTTTAATTTTCATGTATTTTAAATTATAGTAGCATATAAAAAGTAATTTATGGGCATGTTTTAATTTATGTTTTGAAAGGACCTGAACCTGTTTGTGTTTGTCATGAAATGGATTCATTAAATGAAATTAAGCCAGAATAACTGTAAACAGACATAAACATTACTAACCTCACATCTCCACCAATCATTTTCAGTTAGGATTTCTGCAGAACAGTCGTATGGTTTAGCTCCCAAGAATTAATTATCTGAGTACATTTCAATAGGTTGGTTCATCTCCAGTTACTGTTTAGCACGTGGAGATGTACAATAGAACGTTTGAAAAGATGTCAGGGTTTTAAGAAACTGATCACAAGTGCTGGGACATTCAACCTGCAGTGGTTGACACATTCAACCTCTGCAGGATTTGAGGACACCCAGATCATACCAAATAAATGCATGAAAAAAGCCGGAATATTCTTTCAGCAAGGCTCATCAATTCCTGTTCTCCTTAAGTAATTAGAAACTGTGACTGAAAACAAATCTGTATGGTTGTCTTGATTTAAAAGATCATGGGCATCCCAGAGGTAGCAATTATTGAATGGTTTATACAGGCTGGAAACCATAGTGAGGTAAAATGTATGAGAGTTTTTTGAAAACAATAAAGTTCTGCACAAATGCACAGTGATGCTGGATGAACTTGGATGAAACTGTAAGCATTGAAAACATTTACTCATCCTAACAGAAGACGGGATAGAAGTCAGCAGTTTAGATAAAGTGTTCGTAGAACATCTTGAAGGCAGTGTGTGATTGTGAAACTCTCCATGCTGAAAAAGCTAAGGCCATTCGCCCGAACAAAACAAACCAAACCGGAAAGCCATCCCTGGCTCCAAGAGTGAATGCAAGAGTTTCTCCAATGATGTGGCTCCGCTCTGTGTTCATATCTGACAGCTGTATGTCAGCTTTGCATTAAAGACCTGTGGATTTAATAAAACTTTAAGGTGTATCCTTGAATGGTTGCTATAGAAAGGATGTTGGTAATGCAGCATTACCCCAAACCAACCTCATCTCCCTAGCTCAGAGCCCCAGGAACTATACATCTAAGCCACTAAACTATTACTAAAATTGATTAATCACCTCTGACTGCTTTGAAATAAAACAAATGATTTAAGAATTAAAGTTTCTGTATCCTATTATCAAACTCATTAAGTCATCTCAAACTGCTGGGTTTTGGATGAATTTCTAAATTCCTTAGAATCTATTCATGCACCATCACCCCACAACACACACACATACACACACATATTTATCCATGTTACACAAATATTGTAATAACCAGACCAATCCATTTGGGCAACAAAGTTCAACATAATTATTTTTGAGTTTTGTTTTTTTTTTTTTTTTTAACTGTCACATTGCCCTGGGATATTTTTTTTTTCAATTTTTTAAAATTACTTTTTCACTCTCACTAAGTGAAGGAAATTAAAGTATTAAAATTAAATTGCAGATAGTCTAAAATCTTACAATAAAAACGAAACTTCCTTGTTGGGCCAAGTCTCACTGTTCTGCGTACATTCATGGTTTTTAGAGGTCTCTGTGATGTGATAGCAGCCAGGTTTCTTGTGAAAAATTTTGGGGAAGAGTTAAATTATAAGGCTGTGTTTTCAGTCTCTTCATACTCTGAAGTCAGACCTTTATCTCCTTTTGGAAATCATTCCTTTTAAGTTTTAAGGCAGTGATCGTATGACTACAACTCTGAATGTATTCCTTGGCACGTCGCATAGTGTAATGTGAACTAAGCAGGCCTTAAATGAACCACTTCTATTTTATTTCTGCTCTAATTGTTGTAATGTGTTTATAGGGTTCGTGTTGGCCAGGAATGACAGTGAAATATACAACATTGTTCGCCTAATACAGTAGACTGTTTCACGAAGTAGATACCCAAGAGGCCAGTCAAAGTGTTTCCGAAAGTTATTATTTTCTGTTCTTCTGTAGAAAAAATGAACATGTAAAAAGAAAAAAAAAATAACCTAACTGCAAACTATTTTAAATAGCCAGTAAATCAAAGAGGCTGCGCATTTGACTCTACTTTGGAATATTTCAACCACAGTCTTTCTTTTTAATAAGAATCCTTTAGGGGGCAGGGCAGACAGAGATTGGGTATGGATTATTTGGGTTTTTTCTTTTTTTCAATTGATTGTAGTACTATTGAAAGATTTAATATTACTGATGTCATTTAAGCTAAATTTAGTGTAAATAATACATTTTGCAGTGTATTTCTTTTCAGTTTCCTTTTCATTTTCCAACTGTTGTTCGCTTTCCATTCAGTTCAGTTTGGTGGCTCAGTCGTGTTCAACTCTTTGCAGCCCACCAGGCTTTCTTGTCCATCACCTACTCCCTGGTTTGCTCAAACTCATGTCCATCCAGTCAGTGATGCCATCTAACCATCTCTTTCTCTGTCATCCCCTTCTCCTCCTGTCTTCGATCTTTCCTAGCATCAGGGTCTTTTCCAAGGAGTCAGTTCTTCGCATCAGGTGGCCAAAGTATTGGAGTTTCAGCTTCAGCATCAGTTCTTCAATGAATATTCAGGACTGATTTCCTTTAGGATGGACTGGTTGGATCTTGCAGTCCAAGAGACTCTCAAGAGTCTTCTCCAACACCACAGTGCAAAAACATCAATTCTTTGGCACTCAGCTTTCTTTATGTTCCCACTCTCACATCCATACATGACTACTGGAAAAACCATGGCTTTGATTAGATGGACCTTGGTTGGCAAAGTAATGTCTCTGCTTTTTAATATGCTGTCTAGGTTGGTCACAGCTTTTCTTCCAAGCAGCAAGTATCTTAATTTCATGGCTGCAGTCACCATCTGCAGTGATTTTGGAGCCCCTCAAAATAAAGTCTCTCACAGTTTCCATTGTTTCCCCATCTATTTGCCATGAAGTGATGGGACCAGATGCTATGATCTTAGTTTTTTGAATGTTGACTTTTAAGCCAACTTTTTCATTCTCCTCTTTCACTTTCATCAAGAGGCTCTTTAGTTCTTCACTCTCTGTCATAAGAGTGGTGTCATCTGCATGTCTGAGGTTATTGATATTTCTCCCGGCAGTCTTGATTCCAGCTTGTACTTCATCCAGCCTAGCATTTTGCATGATGTACTCTGCATACAGGTTAAATAAGCAGGATTACAATATACAGCCTTGACGTACTCCTTTCGCAATTTGGAACCAGTCTGTTTTTCCATGTCCAGTTCTAACTGTTGCTTCTTGACTTGCATACAGATTTCTCAGGAGGTAGGTAAGGTGGTCTAGTATTCCCATCTCTTCAAGAATTTTCCACAATTTGTTGTGATCCACAGAGTCAAAGGCTTTGGCGTAGTCAATAAAACAGAAGCAGGTGTTTTCCTGAAACTCTCTTGGTTTTTCTATGATTCAATGGATTTTGGCCATTTGATCTCTGGTTAGTCTGCCTTTTCTAAATCCAGCTTGAATATCTGGAAGTTCACAGTTCATGTACTGTTGAAGTCCTGGAGAACTTTGAGTATTACTTTGCTAGCATGTGAGATGAGTGCAATTGTGTGGTAGTTTGAGCATTCTTTGGCATTGTCGTTCTTTGGGATTGGAATGAAAACTGACCTTTTCCAGTTACTTTTTAATTTAATTGCTTTCCATATTACTTTTAAATTCTCTCTCTGCCCCTCCTATCTGCTCTCCTTACATCTTCTGACGTTATCCTCAGCAAAGTGTGCATGGGAACCTAAAAGCCCACACTGCCGCCAGGCTCATGGGCTCCAATTCCCAGCTATCTCACCTCCTTCATCTCTTCATGCCTCAGTTTCCTATCTGTGAAATGGGCTAAAGAATGGCTATGAGGATCAAGTGAGATAATATATGGTGCATCCATGGCACCATCCTTGGCACAAGGTAGGCACTAGGTAGGTGTTTGTTGTCATTTCCCAATACACTCATTTCCAAGCCACTTGCAAATTTGTTTGCAAGGTAGGATGAGGATGAAGGTGCATTCAATTGGGAGTCAAGAAGCCTGAGGTCTGGATTTGGTTCTCCTCTAGCTTTCTTGAGCTCAGTGATGGTGCAAATCATTCCAGGAGTCCTGTGATTATCACCTTTTAGAATTTAGAAGAGCCTTGAGGTTGCCCTAATGTTTTACTTATGACTGAACAAAAGAGGGGATCCGTAGAATTTGCAGTTGCTTGCCCCAAGTCACAAGGGCAGAGCTGACCTTGGAAGCCAATGCTGTGTTCTTATTTCTAAAGTTGATATTTGCCAAAGTGAGCATGTTGTTGTAGATAAAAAGAATTCTAGGCAGTATACAGAAAAATGTTTTCAATACTACCATATTAGTAGTATTAAGATAGTATTACAGTTGTTACAGGATTAGTAGTATTAAAGTAGTAACAGCAGTAATATACAAACAAACCCACAGTTTTATAAATAGTATTGTTTACACTGAGGCTAAATAATATGAATAAATAGAATTAAAGTCATTTTAAAATGGGACATCAGGTAGGTAATGGTATAGATATTGTAAAGATAAAGCAAAAATCATCAACGTGCAAGCTGAGGTCTGGGAAATCCTGCTTTTCCATATCAGTTTCAGACACTGAACTCTGTGACAGCTCACATGGTTTTCTATGATCTAAGATTTTTTTTTTTAATTCATGAGTATATGCCCAAAGAGATTTTTTTTTAGACCTGAGGAGTTTTTCCTGTTCTACTAAGTTAAAAAGTGAATAAATGGATATTGGTTAATCAAATGACATCCTGTTCTAGAATCCTAAGTGCAAAGGGAAGCAGTGGTCATTGGCAGTGGCACTGAGCAGAGCGAAGTGTGAGATGCACTTTAGAGGAAAAAGGCAGATATGAAAACCCAAATGTCAGGAATGGTTCTGATAGAGGGTTATCTTATTACACACAGATGTACATTTACCCACTCATGTTCCACATGATTGTGACGTACCCTTATCATCTCTTCTCTGTGGCTGTGTGGACACACAGGTAAACCCTCTCTCACACAGTAACTGTAGTTTTGCAATGGTATGAGTACTTTGAATTTGTTTCGTTCAGGTTAACCTTTAGGGCTCTGCTGAAGTCGAACATTCTAAGGAAAACTAGTAAAGTTTTTACTAGTCAAACAAAATCACCCGTAACTCTTATAAATTCAGTTATTTATTTATCACATTTTTTAAAACAAAGCAGACAGAAGTAGAATGTTCAGGATTTGGGCATATTAGGCAACAAATGCTTGGTTTCGTTTCAGTTGTTTGTGCTGTTTGTTGATGCTTTTTGAAAGCATGGAGGGAAGCCCTTGGAAATGTCAGTCAAACTCATGGAGAGGAATGACAGGTCCCTTATCCACCCTTGTTTTTCTTTTTTTTTTTTTTTTTACTTTTTATTTTATATTGAAGTATGGTGATTAACAATGTTTTCATAGTTTTGGCTGTACAGCAGAGTGATTCAGTTATACACGTATCTGAGAAGGAAATGGCAACCCACTCCAGTGTTCTTGCCTGGAGAATCCCAGGGACGGAGGAGCTGCCTGGTGGGCTGCCGTCTATGGGGTCGCACAGAGTCCGACACGACTGAAGCGACTTAGCAGCAGCATCCGCATTCTTTTTCAAATTCTTTTCCTGTTTAGATTGTTTCAATAGTGAGCAGAATTCTATGTGCCATATAGTAAGTCCTTGTTGGTTATCTATTTTAAATATAGCAGCGTGTACATACCCATCCCAACACCCTAACCATCCCTCCCCACCAGCCTTTCCTCCTGGTAACCATAAATTTGTTTTCTAAGTCTGTGAATCTGTTTTGTAAATAAGTTGATTTGTGTAATTTTTAAAAAAAGATTTTGTATATAAGTGTAATCATGCAATATTTCTCTTTCTTTGTCTGGCTTCCTCAGTATGACAATCTCTGGGTCCATCCATGATGCTTCACCCACCTTTGTTAAGCACCATCTCTCTCTCTCTCTCTCTCTCTCCATGAAAGTATACTTGGTCATTTGTTAAATGAATGAAATTTTAATATTAAAAAGGCAGTTCTGTGACCAAAAAATGGGGAAGTTTCTTATTATCTTTCCAACTAGGGAGCTAGTCTGGTTTAAATCAGCTTTAAAGCATAACTTGGAATCTTGGTAGATTCTGAAAGCCAATTCTTTTTTAGGTGATCCGTGAGCTAATCTCCTCATACGGATGATTCAGAAACACAGCCAATCATTTAGAGATTATATATAGTGAAAGTCAGGTTTTGCTGCGGTGTTAAAATTAGCATCCATTTTGGAGTAATTTCTTTTGTGCATAGTTTGGGATGGTGATCTTGAGAGAGAGGAGGATACAGGACAGTGTGGGCCATGGGGTCCTTTCCATTCTTGAAAAGGTCTTTGGAGAGTCATTTCCTTACTGGTATATGCTGAGCCCATCCTTGCGGACATAGGCTTCCCTCAGTGTTGACTCTAGTGACTTATTTCTATAAAGTCACTGTGTCTACTGTTTTGATTCCATTGACTGATCCAACCAATGTTTAAAATGTGGAAATTGAGGGACTTTGGGTTTATTCCACGGTCAAAGTTGGATTGAAAGAGTGCAGAGATTCTGAAACCCCTTGCTCAGTGAGTTGAACTAAATTAAGAGAGAGAAGAGCACGAGGACTGGGCTGAGTAATGGGGGAGGATGACCTGGAACGAATGGGGAAGGATGGGTGGCAAAAAAGATGCTTCAGGAATGGCCTCTATTTGATGTACATGTTTTTGTAATTTGTTTGTGAAAAGATGCTGACAGAATTGTACCCTTTATTTCAAACAGCAGTGATCCCTGCATTTGATTTTTTTTTTTAAATAAAAGAGCTGTGTAATTGGTAGTCACAGTTTATATCAAGCTGTTCAAAACATATCCTAAGTACAGTTGTAAGCTCATAGATTTCCTCAGTTCAGTTCAGTTCAGCCGCTCAGTCGTGTCTGACTCTGCGACCCCGTGAATCGCAGCACACCAGGCCTCCCTGTCTATCACCATCTCCCGGAGTTCACTCAAACTTATGTCCATCGAGTCAGTGATGCCATCCAGCTATCTCATCCTCTGTCGTCCCCTTCTCCTCCTGCCCCCAATCCCTCCCAGCATTAGAGTCTTTTCCAATGAGTCAGCTCTTCGCATGAGGTGGCCAAAGTACTGGAGTTTCAGCTTTAGCATCATTCCTTCCAAAGAAATCCCAGGGCTGATCTCCTTCAGAATGGACTGGTTGGATCTCCTTGCAGTCCAAGGGACTCTCAAGAGTCTTCTCCAACACCACAGTTCAAAAGCATCAATTCTTCGGCCCTCGGCTTTCTTCACAGTCCAACTCTCACATCCATACATGACCACTGAAGAAACCATAGCCTTGACTAGACGGACCTTCGTTGGCAATTAAGTGACGTCAAAATTTCAGATCATAATTATAATTTTCATGCTTATGAAAAAAATGGATTAAGTTCTAAGATATAAGAACACCTTACATGTAAAATTATCTCTGCTTGGCCAAATCGGCTTGCCTGTATTTTCTTTCACAAAACATTTGGTCTCAATTGTAGATTTCTTTCTTAAAAAATAGGTCAGAAAAAGTTCAAAATGACATGATGGAATATATATTTGTTTGGAAAAATGATCTGGTTATTGCCATGGCAGCTATATTAAATTTTTAGGGTTATGTGATATAGTTTTTATATTAATACCATCTTTGAAATTTATTGACATGATGTAACAGCTTCAATGGTCACATTACATCCTTGAAAGCAAAAATGTACAGACTAGTCAAGATTTATGCAGTTTCTAAGCAGGACAAAATTATTCAACTTAAAGGAAAAATATACATGTGTTGAATTTTAATTATGCCATTTAGAATACGATGTGTGTTGAATTTATGACAAGAGAAATGTAAAGATGGTTTATAGAAAAGAGTCTTAAATAATGACACATATCTTGGTAAGATTATTTAATTTTGCTTTCTAAGGAAAGCAAAGGTCAGAAGCAGGAGTTATGAATGAGAGAATCTTTGTCTTCAGTCTTCCCTCTGGTGTGTGAAATTGTTATATATATTTACTCTTGCTGGGAGTCTGGTTTATAAATGGTTTACTGATCAATTTGTTAATTATTAAATAAATTATAGTTATAGGTATTATTGTTTCTAATGTTTTTATTGAACAATTATTTCATCAGTTGCATTCCTTCCCCCTTTAAATTGAACCGCAGATTCTAATGTTAAATTTTTTTTCAAATGAAGTCAATTTTTTTTTTTAGGGTTAATATGGTAGTTGTTACAAGGGTAATTATGGAAACTAAATATTTCTATTTAGATAGAGAAAAAAATAAAGTCTGTGACTCTTCTTGTGATTATACTTCCTTGGTTTTATAAGCCAGTTTTGAGTAATTATATCCCAAGCTCAGAATTGTTCTGTAAAATAAATATATCAAATTCTGATTCTTTTGAGGATATAGTAGTAGTAGTATTTTCCCCCTTTAAACTATTATTTTAACATAAAATATAATGTGGTTCAGTAAAATGAGATAAAAATGAAATGATGTGGAAATATATTTTCAAGTTGAAATGTGCCTCAGTTAATATTTTAAACATTGAGTACTTTGGCATTTATGTTTTTGATTAAAAATAGTTATATAGAGGATTTTCAGAATTAGTTCTTCTTTGGTGTTCTTTGTATTTAAGATTACGGGGCCACTGAACTACAGAAAAAGAAAGTTTAATTTTTCTAATAGTTATCTTTTGTAGCTGCATGTCCGACACTATTCTCAGCTCTTGTTTTATGCCTTATTTTTCTCAATCCTAGCACAGGGTGTTATTCTCTTCTTACACATGAAACAATGAACGTGGGAATATTAAGCAGTTTGCTCAGAGGTACCCACAGTTCAGAGTCACACAGCTGAGATTTTATTCCTGCTCTGCCCAATTCCATTGAATACTGAAACACCCTGGAGTTGAAAATTCTTTATCATTTTCTTCTGTAATTAGTTTTTCAGCAATACTAAAGTAGAGGGAAATTTGTTTGGAAAGGAAAACTTAAACCCATCAGTTAAAAAGCAACAATAATGGCGCTATTAACATTTAGGGTTTTCCTAGTGGCGCAGTGGTAAAGAATCCGCCTGCCAATGAAGGAGACACAAAAGAAGCTGGTTCGATCTCTGGGTTGGGAAGATCCTCTCAAGGAGGGCGTGGCAACCCGTCCCAGTATTCTTGCCTGGAACATTCCATGACAGAGGAGCCTGGTGGGCTAATAGTCCATGGGGTTGCAAAGAATCGGACACTACTGAGCAAAGCATAGCAGCAGTGATGCTATTTATTGAGCACTTGCGATGATTCATGCACTTACATGAATCATCTCATTTCATCCTCACAAAACCCTTTTGCAGTTGCATTCACATCTTCCTCATCTTACAAATGAGAGACGTGTTTTGCGTAGGATGATTACACAGCTCCTAATCGCTGAATCCAAGACTCAGACCCAGTCTGTCTGATTATCTTCCATGACTGTGTCTCCTTTTCATTGAAATCTGAATGTAACCATTACATATCTACATAATTGAATTCACTTTCAATTACATGCTGTTTAAAAATATATTAACTGTTGAAGAGTTTATTCTTGACTTAGGTCTGTTCTGCAGCTTGGTAGGTATGAATTTGTACAGATGAATTTGTACAGATTTGTAATTGAATTTGTACAGATCTAATGAAAAAGTATGTGACTTATAGTTGTTATTCTAAGCATGTCCCCCCCACCCTGTAATTGGATATCAGAATATTTTTATAGGTACTCAAAACTGTTGTTATGGCTTTTATCCTTCTAGGTTCCAGCAACCAAGTTTTTATATTTAAAACATGTTTACATAGTCATCAATTCATAGGGTCATAGAAGTTGATCTGGAGGATCCCCAAATTATCTAATTTAACATCCATACTTCACGTTGTAGAACTTATGAAGTCAGGTTAAGTGACTTATCTACATCACAGAGTTAGTACTGGCTAAGCAGAGTTAGAATCCAGGATTCCTATTTTGTAGCTCATGTGCCAATGAGTTAATTAGGAGATACGAAGGCATATGCCTGAAGAAAGTAAATAATGCCTTAATTTATAAAAACGTTACCATTTACAAAGCAAGTGGTTCTACCTGGTGAGTTGATTTAGTGTGACAGTATACTTTCCTTTTAGTAGTAAAAAATGGTGGCATCAGGGTTTGATCAAAGCTGAAAAGAAACACTTTAGAGTATTAATAACCATTGACTCACTAAATCCAGAATGTTTATGTCCACCGAACTGAAACACTCAGCTATCCAATGTAATCTGGCCCACATAATCTCTAAGCTAAAAATATCTGTCTTATGAAATAAACAAACTGAAGGTTTACTATTCCAGTTTACTTTTCTAGTGGTCATGAAAATGTGATCAGAGATATAGGCAAAACCAATACAACAAAACACAGTTGCAATCAAATATAAAATCAAAGTCCCGTAAAGGGGTCACAGGAAACTCAGGGTCCTTGGTTTCAGAGAAGAGGAAATAAGAATGAGATCAGATAATTCAGAGACCCAGAGAAGCCTATCAGTCTTTAAAGAGAACCTCAACAGAAGTATATAAAACACCTCAAGGATTCTAGCTCATCATCCACAGATGGGTCTCATCTTTTCTTCATTCAGTACTCTCCTATCTGAATGTATAGAATTCTGGCAGTAGTTCCGTGTGTGTGTGTGTGTGTGTGTGTGTAAACACACCCCATTTGAGACTCCAGTAAATCTGCAGACTTTCTTCCCAGAAGATTACTCACATGCTCATCCATCATTTTCTTGAGATTCAAGGTGTTTGTAGCCTTGCCTGGAACTTCACTATGCACCCTGGTGTGAAAGATCTCTTTCCGTTCTTTCCTTTCAGCTCACAGATGCTTCCTGTGGAAAGAAAGGAATCCCGAGTCTTGTCTAAAACGAAATGTGCGTGTTCTAACAGTGTGATAATTAGGTGGTTGCTTTGCTTTGGGTGTTGACATATGTCACACCCCCACTAGCCAGAGGATTTGCAAACCTGGGGCCCTAGACGTCCAGGTTTACTCCATCTCTTGGTTGGATTTCCGGGGAGTCCTGCCTTAAGGACTTGACTGCCTTACCAGGAACACAGGACTGTCTCTGGGGGGAAGGCAGCGAACCTCAGTGCCGGCTCCAAGCTTGCCAGTCCTTTGACCCAACTGTGTAAAAGGAGCTTTATTAACAAGCCCTAAAGAAGGCTTCGGAGAAGGCAATGGCACCCCACTCCAGTACTCTTGCCTGGAAAATCCCATGGACAGAGGAGCCTGGTGGGCTGCAGTCCATGGGGTCGCTAGGAGTCGGACACGACTGAGTGGCTTCACTTTCACTTTTCACTTTCATGCAATGGAGAAGGAAATGGCAACCCACTCCAGTGTTCTTGCCTGGAAAATCCCAGGGACGGGGGAGCCTGGTGGGCTGCTGTCTGTGGGGTCGCACAGAGTCGGACACGACTGAAGCGACTTAGCAGCAGCAGCAGCAAAGAAGGCTTAACAGACATGGGCTACTTCCATTTTTCTGAGGTCCTTGATATATGGAAAAATGAAAAAATGCTGAAACAGGGTTACAAAAACAGTGGTATACTTTAAAATGTTTACCTTTAACAACTTAATGCTTTTAATACCAGCAACATATAATTGTGCTATTCATAAGATAATTACAGGATTTATAAAAATGTTAATTTATGACTCACTTCAGGCAGTGTGGTCTGGTCAAAGGACCCAAGATCAGAGAGTGTGAAGGCTGCTTCCTTTTAATCCTGTGGGTCTGTCTCTGTGATTGCATGTGTAACTTCATTTGGAAATGACTTCAGAGGTCTCAATTTGAGGCTCTTTACATAAATGAGGCGGAATGGCCCTGTTGGCACCACCTGGAGGGGATCTGCAGGGAACTCTTCTGCAGGAGTAACTGGGATTGCCCAGAGTCCCTGACCTTCTCCTCCGAGCCCCTACCCTTCACAAGACGCCTGTGCCCTTGACTGGAGCTACAGCAGTACAGTCAGTGGCCTTACCCTGCCTCTCTTCCAAGGATCAAAATGGACTGTCTGTGCCATGCCAGGGTTCCAGGGATGGTCATCTGTTCTCCCCAGGATGATTTCAGCCCTTATTATGGTACTTCAAATTCCTTTTGAGGGCAGACCCCCTTCCAAGCCTCACTTGAAGATGAAGTTCTAGATGCAAATATTCCTTCTAGGAGCAGCACCTTGACCTACATTCACTAGGTATAAATCTCAGCTTCTGGGAGCCTGATGAGGGCAACACTGGGCCCAGGAGAGAGGGCTGGAAGCGTGATGGAAGGTAGAAAAAGTGCCACCTTAAGGAAAGACTCTGGGCTTCCCCAGTGGCTCAGATGGTAAAGGGTCTGCCTGCAATGCAGGAGAACTGTGCTCAATCCCTGGGTCAGAAAGATCTACTGGAGAAGGGAATGGCTATCCACACCAGTATTCTTGCCTAAAAAGCTCCATGGACAGAGGAGCCTGGTGGGCTGCAGTCCATGGGGTTGCAAAGAGTCAAGGGATAGTAACAGTGATCCCCAGCTAGGGGTAGATTTGGGGAGTGGGATGGGAGGAGGGGCCAACAGCAGAAAGTTAGGTATCTGCCAGGTTCTGAGTAACTTCTGGCCTTGCTGTTGACTGAAGTCTATATCCATCTGCTTTTCACTGACCTCAGCTCTGCAGAGACAATTAGGCATTTGTAAAGGAACTTAAATGTTCTTACCAAAAAAAAAAAAGATGAAGTGATGAATGTGTGTTAAGTAACTAGATGGGGAGGAAATCCTTTCACAGTATATATCAAGTTACCACCATGTATACTTTAAGTATCTTACAATTTTATTTATCAGTTATACCTCAGTAAAACTGAAATTTAAAAAAGAAACAAAAGACTATGGGAAAAATAATAAAAGTAGTGTCAGTTTTTTTTAAGGGCTTCCCTGGTGGCTCAGATGGTAAAGAATCTGCCTCCTATATACAGGAGACCTGAGTTTGATCCCTGGGTTGGGAAGATTCTGGAGAAGGAAATGGCAACCCACTCCAGTATTCTTTCCATGGAGAGAGGAGCCTCTCAGGGGGCTACAGTCCATGGGGTCCCAAAGAGTTGGACACAACTGAGCTATGGATCAAATCGTGAAATCGTGAGTGTCCATTTTAACTAGTGAGGAAAAGCATTTCCTTTTTGGAAATGCTGCTTTCCTTAAAATTTTCCAGAATATTCAGCCCTGCCTGAGATGTGTGGACCTGCCCAGAGGGCAGAGTGACATGGTCCAGCCATTAGTGTTTGGGTACCTAGAAGGTATCTGTATCCTTCTAACTGTCCATCTATTCATCCAACCAGCCACGCACTCAACCACCCATCCATCCACCCACCAAACCAACTAACCAACAGACATTGATTGAACTGAGCTCTCTATTAACCACTAGGGAATTAATAGGCAACATGACAGATTTTATCTTTGTCCTCATTGAGGTTATAGCCTAGCAGATTTTAATTAAACATCTGTTTAATGCTGCCTTCACAGTCCACAAGTTGTTTAAACAATTGAGATGACTTAAAGAGCTTTAACTTTAGCTCTTTAAGTCTTCATGTCTTTTTTACGCTGTAAAAAATTGTAATGGATTACTCTTCCTACATTTAGGAACCCCATTCTAGACATCAAATGTGCAAAGACTGGATAGGAAAATCTACAGAGAGTCATGCCAGGATGAACGTCTTCTGATTTGTTTAAGTGTTTATCTCTTCTGCATGCTGTGCTGTGATCAGTCACTCAGTTGTGTCCGACTCTCTGCAATGCTGTGGACCATATCCAGCCAGGCTCCTCTGTCCATGGGGATTCTCCAGGCAAGAATACTGGAGTGGGTTGCCATCTTTCTTCAGGGGACCTTCCCGACCCAAGGATCGAATCTGCATCTCCTGAATTGGCAGATTATTTACCACGGTGCCACCTGTATCTCTCCTGCTACTGCTGCTGCTGCTAAGTCGCTTCAGTTGTGTCCAACTCTGTGCGACCCCATAGACAGCAGCCCACCAGGCTCCCCCATCCCTGGGATTCTCCAGGCAAGAACACTGGAGTGGGTTGCCATTGCCTTCTCCAATGCATGAAAGTGAAAAGTGAAGTTGCTTAGTTGTGTCCGACTCTTTGCGACCCCATGGACTGCAGCCTACCAGGCTCCTCTGTCCATGGGATTTTCCAGGCAAGAGTGTGGTGCCATCGCCTTCTCCGTGTATCTCTCCTATTGAATGGTAAATTGCTTGAAGGTAGGGCCTGGGTCTGCAGTTTTTTTTAAACCTGCACTAAGCACAGTGGCTGGCACATAGTGGATACTTTCTAAATGTTTGTTAAAAGAATGCCGTCTGGGGAGTCAGAAGTCTCATATCGAGGCTCGCCACTGCTGCTATGATATTCTGTTCTTGGCTGCATCATCTCCTGGGTCTTGATGGGGAGGAGCTCTGTGCAAACCAATGTGTTCATTCAGTCCTCTGCACAACTGTGCAAACCTTCCTTCAAGAACGGTTCCAAGAAGCCAAAATTCATCCCTCTACCATGTTTCTTGCTCCAGGACAAACCTGGAATTTCACTCAGGTTTTCCTGCAAGCAGTTACTTGTTCAGTTGCTCAGTCGTGTCTAACTCTTTGTGACCCCATGGACTGCAGCATGCCAGTCTTCCCTGTCCATCACTATCTCCTGGAGTTTTCTCAAACTCATGTCCATTGAGTCAGTAATGCCATTCAGTCATCTCATCCTCTGTTTTCCCCTTCTCCTCCTGCCTTCAGTCTCTCCCAGCATCAGAGTCTTTTCCAATGAGTCAGTTCTTCACATCAAGTGGCCAAAGTTTTGGAGCTTCAGCTTCGGCATCAGCCCTTCCAATGAATATGCAGAGTTGATTTCATTTAGGATTAACTGGTTCGATCTCCTTGCAGTCCAAGGGACTCCCAAGAGTCTTTTCCAACTTGGGAAAACAGCAAACTCCCCTCAGGACCACTTGATCTAGGCCTGTGTTAGCCTCCACACTCTCACTTTCTTGAGCGCCCTGAATCTAGGGTTTATTTTGTTTCCTTGTTTCTCCTGTGATCCAGGCCATGATGGTGTAAATTGGGAATTGAGGGCATGTTTGGTACTGTCCCAACTTGACGTAAGGAATGTCACCTAAATTATTTAAGATCTGAAAATATGTTTTCTACCCTCTACAGATGGTCACTTTCCCCTTAATAAAGCATGTCTGACAGTCACACTTTATTGGTGTGGCTAGGAAGAAAATGTCGTAGACTTGAGAAAACATAATAATTCAGAGAGTGACACATTTCAGAGAAGAAATAAAGCTGTAGGCTACTTTGAAAAGAAAAAAAAAAAAAAAAAAAGAAGTAAAACCATAGGAAACCATGATTTCATTGGAACAAACATTCTGCGTCTTCAGAAAGTTTTTACTTAAAAAAAGAGGGTGACCTCTAGGGCATGGTACATGTGTGTCTATACATTCGTGGAAGTCGCCTCTTTCTGATTTTTTAGGGACCTTCTCTTTGCAAACACTCCCCACTTAGTACCTTGTAAGTTTTTAATACAGTTGCTAACATAGCAGTTTGCACGTAGGCTTTGGTCAGGCTACTTCTTGCAAATCGTAGCTACCATGCTGAAGTATAAAATCACTAACCATTTTCATCAAGGTCTAAAGGTCTGCATAGTATCATACCACGTGGAATTTTTAAACCAGAAATTTCTACCGCAATAAGGGTTAAATAGCACCCCGTGAGATACCATATGGAGAATTCAAGTGCTTGCCACAGTGCAGTCACTTTACTGTGTTTTTTTATAGCTTTCAATCATAGAACTATTTAGTACACTGTCATAGATAATTTGCACATCCCAGAAGTTCACATTGGTAATAATCTAGGATTATTTTAACAAAACAACAGTCCCCTTTCCTGTTTGGTAGATAACTAAGGCTTTGTTTTTCCAAGTATGTTCATTCAAATTTCCCTGTGGTTTTATTTTCCAAAATTGATGCTTTCTCACATGGAATACATTATTGTTTTGTTTTGTTTTGTTTTAATCTACCTCTCATGGATAGAATAAAGGATGGTGAGTGCTGTGCGTGTTCGCTAGTCAGAGTCTGAGATCAGTATCAAGGCAGGATTCTCTGAGGCTCAGTGCTGAGATCTGGTTCCACCGATTCTTTTTCTTCTCAACAAAAGTGAAAGTGAGAAAGGAAAGAAAGGCCAGAATGGGAGGGTGGCTGGAAACTGCGGTGTTTTACTTGTTCATCTCAGTAGATGGAGAAAAACGTGGTAATGCTGAGAGCTGCCCTTTGTTTATAACACACACAATTCATGGCAGCAGTCTTTATAGGCTTCCCTGGTGGCTCAGACGGTAAAGCGTCTGTCTATAATGCAGGAGACCTGAGTTCGATCCCTGGGTCAGGAAGATTCCCTGGAGAAGGAAATGGCAACCCACTCCAGTACTCTTGCCTAGAAAATCCGTTGGATGGAGGAGCTTGGTGCAGGCTACCGTCCATGGGGTTGCAAAGAGTCAGGCACGACTGAGCGACTTCACTTCACTTCACTTCACTTCACTTCAATGGCATTTAGCAAATGTGAGAAGATACAAGCTTTCTTGATTACTTAGATCTAAATGTTTATTCAAGCTTCCCTGAGAGCTTTTCTTCATTTATACAGAGTTCTCTCCACTGGACAAATGTCCATTTTTAAGTGTGGACTCAGTGTATATGAAACAAGTTTTCACAGCATCCAAATTCATTTCATTTGGTCAGGACTTCTTGTTGGTGAATTTAATTAAAACTGGATTTTTAAAAAACTGAGTTGAAGCAATATTTAAATGGATGGCTTATATCAAAAAATTTTATAGTTTATGAAAGACATTAGTGCTGATATAAAAAAAAGAAAAGAAAAGGAATGGAAAACAAATTGCCACTTGAAAATATTTCCAAGACTGTTCTTAGCAGTATAGGATTAGCAGTATTTTCCTTTTCAGTGTCGATGTTGTATGGACACTGGAGACAGTTGTGCACTGTGAATATTACTGCTGCGACGAAGGAGAAGGGAAAAGATATAGGTTTGCAGCCGAGCCTGAGGATGGCACCAAGCCAGTGCCCTGAAAAATGGCAAACATGTCACAGCTAACAGCTGGACGCAAAAATATTTCCCTTTAATTTGGATGGATAAAATTTTTTTCACAGCAGGGCACTCTCAGAAGAGGACAACATCAAAGAGGGCGGGTCTCTTCAGTCAGACATCAGCTGGCTCCAGAATGGAGCAAAATGAATGAACTGTCAGGACTTTTCCAGCATGTAGGCTTCTGCCAAGTGAAAAGTTGAAGGTTCAGTGGCTTGTTCGGATCACAGACAAAGTCCTGATAATGCAAGCCTGATTCCCCAAAGTCTCCCCTCCGATCAGCAGACAGGATGTCTGAAGAAGCTTCTGGGTTGATGGATGGCAGACTTTGTATGGATGACCACTGCTGTCCTCGGAGATAAGGGAGATTCACCAAGTGCTCAGTGGCTCTCGGGAGCTCTCAGTCTCTGTGCTGGAATCCTCAGTCACCCACTCTCCTCTGCCAGCCTGCAGCATAACAGCCACTGCCCCAGAGTGTGACAGAAACACCCATTTCATCTCTGTCCGTGCCCAGCTCTCTGAGGCAGACTTCACAAATACCACCACCGGTGTTTTATGGTTTATTGACACTTTTCAACTGTTTTTCTGATTACCATATTTCAGTCTTGACTTATATGTTAGTATTATCTGCAAACTCAACATAAACCTCTAATGATTTTCTAATATTTCTGGAACTTGATGAATGTGAATTGACAAAGTACAGTATATAGCTTTATATCAGCATTACTGAAAATACGGCAACGGTGTATATAACCATTACTCATTTCTTTTATGGGGCATTTATTACTTGACCTTTGAAACCTCAACTCAAAACCTTAGCATTCCAATGTACTCCAAACCAGAAGGAGAGGGAAGAGTTTTCTTATGAAAAATAGCAATGAAACAACTTAATTCTAATGGAGAGAGAAACTACTGAAATAAAAAAAAGTGTAGTATTACATATTTGAGGAAAAAAAGTGGGAAAACTGAACACAAATAACTCTGGTCACACTAGCCAATATTTGCTTTAAGGAAGAAGCTTTCATTTTAAAATGTGTATCTTCCTCCATAGATTTATACCCTAGCCATTTTTTGATGGTCCTTGTCATAGCACATGGTCAGCAGGAGGAGAGTGGTGTCTTTATCCAGTAGTGCATGCTTGCTTTGTGTAAATTTGACTAATGGGTTAAGTAATTCTCACTAAATTGGTATTTTCTCTGAATGATAGGAGTTTGTTTTATAAATGACGTTGTTAATTATTATGAACATGTTTTATAGCCCTCATTCTTACATATTAAGAGTTTTAGGCAGTTTTAATGAAAGAGTTCTACTAGTTCTCCTTGATAGGACGAGTGGGATGTGATGAAAGCAATAGTCACATGGTGGCCTATGATTCAGGAACATTTCCTCCTTGTCACACAGACCTGCTATGTGACTGTGGGCAACTCATCTCCCCTTTCTCAGCCCAAAGTATCAGATCTGTAAAATGGAATAAATGTTCCAGTCTACCTTCTAGGTCAGTTATAAGGATCACTGAAGGTTGGGAAAGTATTTTATAAATCAAAATACCACCAGATGCATATGACCTGGTCATTAGCTGCTGTTCTTTCTTTGTGTTTAGGTGGTGGCAGATGCTTCACTCCTTTGAGAGTATTGCTTTGTGGTCTCTATTCTCAAGGCTGGATTTAGCTGGAGTTGAGAGTTTACAAGTAAAAAGGTTAGGAGACCACAGTGGTGTGGTCCTTGCTGTCCTCCTCTCTGGATTGGGAAGCAGTACCCAGAAGCCGTGGCTGACAGTGCTCCCTGTTGATCTGATTCCCCAGGCTGCCATCCACAAATGTCCCCTGCCCCTCATCCAGGTACATTTGACTGCACAGAAAGCTCATGTACCTGGACCTTGTTCAAGGTTCATGTGCATATGAGATACTGTGAGTTGGGGCCTCTTCTAGCTAGAAATGTCAGTGTCTTCAGAAGTCAAGCAGTTCTACGTGGTAGGTATTGTTCAGTAAGAGGGCTGAAGCCACAGCAAATTAAAACACTTCCTAGCGGGCGACAGTCCCATGGGTTGCAAAGAGTCAGACATGACTGAGTGACTGAGCATGAACAACCTGTTAGTTACAGAAGCTCCAGGAGTGCTCTTAAAGGTGTGGTAGGTACCTGTGTTTGTGTTAACTTTAGCAAATGGAAAATGTAGGACTGGAAAAATGCTTCCTTACTGTTTTTTCTAGAGAATATTCACATTTATCCAGCATTTTCAGTATTTTATTTTTTGATAGACTCATCAGAGGAACAAAAACATAAATGACTGGCTTATTGCTACACCCCATCTATGTTATTTCCAACTTTTTTTTTTTTCTCTCTCTCTTTGAACAAAAGTTGATTTCCTGATGTGTACAAAGCTTTGTGTAAGATACTGATGGGTAAAAGCTTAAAATATTAAAAATGCATTCCTGCCCTCAGTGAGCTTGCAATCTTCTGGTCTTATAATCTTAGCAATAATGAGTTTCCAAACGCTGCACATATTATCCTGTGGTCACGGTCCATGAGCAGGTTAGTAGATGAAGCCTGGGCTGACGTGTCCCATCTAATGTGATGGCCTCAGAATAAGCTAATGCTTTTTGGACTCTTACTGTGTGCCCAGCACTGATTTAAGTCCTTCACCTACACTAGCTCATTTGATTTTCATATGAGCCCTATGACTGGGACTGTCAGTAGCATCATTTTTTCAAAGAAGGTCTCACCTTCCTGAAGAGTTAAGTAACTGCCCAGAGTCACTTGGCCAGCAGACATGAAGCTGTGATTGTAACTCACACACATTGGAGCTGACACCCACAGGCATGCTCTTAACCTCTGCCCTCCACCCCCTCTCCAGTTCCTATTGACTAGGATGACTTCTATTGCATATTTTCATTAGTAATACTTTAGAAATTCCCCTCTAACAATTATAATATTAAAAGTAAAGTCTTTTATTGAGCAATAAAGGTATTGGGTTTTTTAACTTTTCACAGTTCAGTCAGGAATTATTCTTGTGTAAATAGTTGCAAAACAGATTCTCACCTCTTATCTTCTGATACAAAGAAATCTCACAGTAAAACATTTTTATCTATCTTTGCAAACTATAGTTTTCAATTGAGTTTCTCAAATTACTAATACACTTGATTATTGAAGCCCTCATTTTCTGAATTTAACAGAAAGATGGGGCCATCTAAGGTAGTGTGTGGAGAATAGGTAGAGAAGATCTGAGAAACCATCTTTGTGTCTATTCTTCCCTGGATTCTCCAAGTGCTGTGAGAGGTCTTAAAACAGTGCTGGGTTCTCAGGTCTAAACTGGGAAACTCCCTAAGACCTCTCCTCAACCCTTTTCTGAGGGCTTCCCTGCTGGCTCAGATAGTAAAGAATCTGTCTGCAGTGTGGGAGACCTGGCTTGATCCCTGGCTTGGAAAGAGCCCCTGGAGGAGGGCATGGCTACACACTCCAGTATTCTTGCCTGGAAAATCGCTATGGACAGAAGAGCCTGGTAGGCTACAGTCCATGGAGTTTCAAAGAGTCGGGCATGACTGAACGACTAAGTACAGCACATGGACATAGACACAACTGTTTATTACATTTTAATCATCTTATGAAAACCACCTTTGCATTTCATAGACTTGAAAGAACTTAAGTTCAAAAAGATGTAATATTTTCTTTAAAAAGCCCTGGTGGTTAGCGCTTAGAATGGATTTTTAATCGCATTTAGTGGTGGTTTCTTCTCAAGTTTTGAATAAAATTTGAGATCTTTAAGAAGCTATTTAATTATTGTGAGAATTCAGTTCACTTCAACGTATTTTGAGTTCCTCCAATGTGTTAGGCCTTGTTTTAGATGTTTGGGTATAAAATGTGCACCCTCACCTTAGCTTTTTGGGGGGAAAGCTGAAGGATACCGGTGTTTCAGTATAGGACCAAATGCTGCTGTCTGGGTCCTTGGCATAGGGACCTGGCACGGTGTGGAATCACAGGAGAGGGAGCCTGAGACATCTCCCTGCTAGCTGAAAACTGGCTAAGCCTTTCAAATACAACCTTTGGTCTTTTCTTTTTCCTCTGTTTCATGCCAAGATTCAGAGAACCAGGTTCTGGGAGGAGTGGATTAATGTTTAATGTTATAATTTAAGTTTCTTTTGTTTAAGGTTCTTGGCTCTCTTTATTTGTAGTATTGAATGAGGTGTGAGGAGGCCTCATTGTGCCTCTGACTAGAGTCTGTTTGTTGAAGTCCCTAATTTCTGGGCTTCCCTGGTATCTCAGATGGTAAAGAATCTGCCTGCAATGCAAGAGACCTGGGTTCAGTCCCTGGGTTGGGAAGATCCCCTGGAGAAGGGAATGGCTACTCACATCAGTATTCTTGCTTGGAGAATCCTCATGGACAGACAAGCCTGGCAGGCTATAGTCCATGGGATCACAAAGAATTGGATACGACCGAGCAACTAACACAGCACTATACAACTAACTTTTGGAGACCCCTTTTTCTTATGTATATAATCGCTCCTGGGTTTTCTTGTGGTGTCAGTTCCAGCACCCACCGTGGATACCCTACTCTTCATCATTCAAGATCCCTTATACAAGCTGGACTAGTGCATTTGGCCCTGAGTTGCCCTCCGTGATTGGTTGAATCCAATCCGAGGGTGCAAACTCCCAAGAGAAACTTGCGAGAAACAAAACTCGCAAGAGAAACAAAAGCTGTCTGTAAGCTGATGAGGTTAGAACTGGTGCTCTCTTCCCTATCTCATTTTCCTGACCTCTCAATGTGGCTGTGGTACTCAATGGTCTAACAGAAGAAATGGAAGCTTATCTGGCAGAGGAAGTGCTCTGTCTGGCATTTTTCCAACAAGGTCCCCCCTTCCCTGCCAGCCCTTGGTGATGTCCCAGCGCCTGCATCAGAGAGCAAAGGTGAGGTTTGTTGAGGTGGTGGGGTGCTTCCTGATGAGCTTTCTTTGTATCTGTTTTTAAAGTAGACTCAGGCAACTTTTATCTGATTTTATAGTGTAATTACATTTATGACGTCTTTGAATTAAAATGGACCCCTTGCTTTAAAAGACTATTGAAAGCCCTTCTGGTAAAAATAAATGAACGCTCTGCTCTGCTCTCCCACTCCCTGGAAAACTATAGCACAAAATGCCTGCATCCCAGTCATATGATGGCTTCTGGGCTGTGAAGGAGTGATGGACATTTGCAGTGTTTCCAGGCCATCAGATCAGATGATTTTTCTTGAAAGTGCCCCCAGCTGTAGCAGATTGATTTTCAGGGGTAGAAAAATTCCTTTACAGCAGGGTTTACCAACTTAGGTGCTTCATGAGGCTGAGCAGCTAAGTAAATGAGTGAAGTAAGGAACAGCTAAGAATAGGGGAGGGTAGGGAGGATGGGGAAGGAGAAAAGCCCATGGCTGATCTCAGGGTGCCACTTTGAAGGTGACCTAAGTTTCCGTGGATTAGTCCTAGAGATTGAGGACCCATCTTCTGATTTTTTTCCTCAAGAAAAATTAAAAATTAGATAGAATTTCCAAAATTTTAAAACACTTGTGGAAAAACAAAATTGGTCAAGCATTCAACCCAAGAGTCACCAGTTTGCAGATCTTGTTTTAGAGATACAGATTGCTCAGAGCCACCCATATACGTAAATTTCTATCATTCAGAAGATGTTTTTCTCTGTATTACGTTAAAATGGGCCCAAGTCAGTCACCGCTGCTGCTGCTGCTAAGTCGCTTCAGTCGTGTCCAACTCTGTGCGACCCCATAGATGGCAGCCCATCAGGCTCCCCCGTCCCTGGGATTCTCCAGGCAAGAACGCTGGAGTGGGTTGCCATTTCCTTCTCCAATGCATGAAAGTGAAAAGTGAAAGTGAAGTCGCTCAGTCGTGTCCAACCCTTAGCGACTCCATGGACTTCAGCCCACCAGGCTCCTCCGTCCATGGGATTTTCCAGGCAAGAGTACTGGAGTGGGGTGCCATTGCCTTCTCCTAGCTTACACTATTTCTGTGATGATTATTGTTGTTAATGTAAGTTGGCAGCATTCATAAATGACAAAGCCGTGGATAAACCTCTCATGACCAGCTTATTTAAGACACAACACTGGTGCGGTTTTCACTCATGTTCTCATTTTTTAACGATTTATTTATTCTTGGCTGCACTGGGTCTTTGTTGCTGTGCAGGCTTTTCTCTAATTGTGATGAGCGGGGGCTACTCTCTAGTTGCAGTGTTTGGGTTTCTCGTTGCAGTGGCTTCTCTTGTTATGGAGCACAGGCTCTAGGCTCATGAGCTCAGTAGCTTTAGCTCCCAAGCTCTAGAGCACAGGCTCAAGAATTGTGGCACACAGGCTGGGTTGCTCCTAGGCATGTGGGATCGTCCCTGATCAGGGATCGAATCCATATCTCTCTTGCCTGGAAAATCCCATGGATGAAGGAGCCTGGAAGGCTGCAGTCCATGGGGTCGCTGAGGGTCGGACACAACTGAGCGACTTCACTTTCACTTTTCACTTTCATGCATTGGAGAAGGAAATGGCAACCCACTCCAGTGTTCTTGCCTGGAGAATCCCAGGGACAGGGGAGCCTGGTGGGCTGCCGTCTATGGGGTCGCACAGAGTTGGACACGACTGAAGTGATTTAGCAGCAGCAGCAGCACTGGCAGGCAGCTTCTTTACCACTGGGCCACCAGGGAAGCCCTGCTGTTCTCATTTAAAGTGGTTTAGTGTTCTAGGAAAGTAAGATTGTAGCAAAGAGTGCAGTTCCCTGATCTTCAGGATTGCAATGAAGTCTTTCACATAGTGGTTTTCAGTTAATGGCATGCATGGTTTATAATGAGTGACAGTTTGTGTGATCATTATCTCAACCACATGTGTGGCATTTCAGTAAATATTATTGGTTTGTAAACTATAAAAATATCCTTAAAAAGGTAAGAATGAGCTCTCCCCTTATCTTTCTCGTCCTGTTGATACAGGATAAAAGAAAAAGTACAGACCACAACCAGGGGTTTTAAAATAGCAACAAAGCAATCAGAAAGGCAATCAGTGGGTGCATATTACTGAGAGTTTTCCAGGAGGATAACACAGATAGTTTCTAACTTTGGGTAAGATAATCTGCTCCTCTATTTTAACAACCCATGCCAAAATTGATGTACACAGAAATAGATGACTAGACTTTTCATTTATTGCTTCACTTTGATTTAAAAAACCGGAATAAGTTCAAAGTATAATATATAAATGCCAAAAAAGAGAATGTTAACACTTTGTCATATTTGCTTCAGAAACTTTTTTTTCTTTAAAGAAAAATAAAGCATTTCAGATATATGTGTGTTCCCTTTGTTATCCTTCCATCCCCTTCTTTCCCAAGGCCAGGACTCTGATGAAGTTAATGGTGAATCCTTCCAGCATGTTTATTGTAAACAGATACAGATAGATAGACATATTGCTATCTGTATATTACAATATACACTATATTAAAATATACAATTGCATTATTTTGTATATTTTGAAATGTTAACAAATGATATCATATGCATTAATCTGCAACTGATTTTCTCAATCAACATTATGTTTTTGATGTTTTGATCTATATCAACTAGATCTGAATACAAACAGGTTTTGTTCATTCATTTTAAGTGTTTAGTACTTTTTTGTTGAATACATAAACCACAGTTAGTTTATTCTTCTGATATGGATATTTCTCTTTTTTATACTTATTTGCTATTAAAAGTTGTGTTCCAGTGAACACCCTTGAACTTTTCTCCTTAGGCACAGGTGTCAGAATTATATTGGAGTAGTTTCCTAGAAGTGAACTTGCTGAGTCACAGGAAATATGCATTGTCAAGTTTATTTCAGCATTGCCAAAATGTTCTCCAATATGACTGTGCCATTTTATACTCCCTTTCAGCAATGCTAGGACTAGCTTTGTAAAACAAATATGCTTTCTACAGTTTCGAGGGGTTCGCGTTACAAAATTTAACCCTTTTCCTTCCAGGTGTCCTGTGTGTTTCTTTACGTGTGTTTCCCCTACCTCTAGCTTCCTTAGAAAAAACAGAGCAAGTATAAAACTATGGTGGTTCATATTCATGGAGAATAAAGTGCACAGTTTTCAGCAAAACTATGCTTGACTCAAGGATTCTTTCAAGGAATTTTTTCCTAAATTTGACTCTTACTTGCATTCTTACCATTTGAACGAATTCAATTTCTGACCTCTTTGACATTTTCATTGGTCCTGAGGAGATTATCTAAACACTGTGTAAGATTTTTTATATTTTTCTTCTTATTTTAAATCTTTTGAAAGGTAATGAAAACAAAATAACTCTTGGTCTTGGCATTAATAAATCTCCTCAAATTCCTTAACATTTTTAGACCTGTTAGGTATCTATCTTACAGTTACATTTTAGCGTCACACAAATGTAGATGTTGGTGCAGCCTCCAATAACAGCTTCTCGACCTTGAAATTGTTGCAGCTGCTGTGGACTGAAGTCTGCTGAAGCATTTCCCCACTTGTGGTTGCTTGTCTCCCAGAAGGACAAATGTCAGCCCGTCTGGGCACAGGGACAGTGTCCTTGTATAGTTCAGATGCATGTGGAATTTTATCTCCCTCTTTTTTAAAAAATTCTTTTACTGAACTCTGAAATGAAAACAAAGTTGAGCTAATGATGGAGATTAATAACAACACACAAATTGGGATGCAGAACTTTTTTGAAAAGTTCCTCTTTAGAGCTTACATGTGGATATAGTGGTTTTTCCAATTTTATTCTACTTTTATTAGGAAAATGAACAGAAATAGGCATCACTGACTGCTGGGCCCTTGTTACTTTTTCAAGAAACACAGTTTAAATGTTTAACAACACAGGCTAGAAAGGGCCCCAAGATGGCCTTGAGCCAAATGCAAAGGTTCATGTTTTTGGCCAGCCTCCCTAAATAACTTCGGCTCGAGGTGCTGCCCATATTAGCATGATGGATCCCATTGAGGAAATCTCACATGCTGAGAATGTATGTTGTTATTACTTGACATTTTATGGCATTTATGAAACTCTTATTTTGGCAGGGGGGATAAAAGCAATCATTACATTTGGATTTTGAAAGATCCCTCTGGCTGTACTTGAGAGACTAGGTTGGAAGGGCCTGAAGCAGCAGCAGGGAAATCTGTCAAGGGACTTTTGTAGTCCTTCAGGCGAGAGAGGAAGCTGGTTCAGGTAGGATGGTGATGGTGGAGAGGGAGAGATGGATGCATGTGAAAAAGTTTTAGGAGGTAAATTCAGCTGGATTTGGTGATGGCTGGGCTCTGGGTGCTAAGGGAAAGAACAGTATCAAGCCTGATTGAGTTTCCTCATTTCTGATGGGGTGCACACTTACGGGATCTAACTTGGTAAGTGGGATTTTTGTCAGGTTTCATGTGAAACAGTGTAATACTGGTATCAGACTGGAGCAGGGGAGGCTCAGCTTCACGGTATGTGCTCAGTGTTTGATACTTTGGGGAAGCCTTGCAAATAACCATCTACTTTTCCTCAAAGCAAGTAGCGTTTTCACCAGGCAGGCAAGAATTGTAGGATTCCTGTAATCACAATATACTTAGTTTAAGGAGGTTATTGCTGAAACAGTGTGGGAGAAAACACTTTTTTATACTTATTTTGGAGACTGACTGGCTAATGTCTGGTGTTCAGATGAGCTAACACTCGGCGACACCCGTGATGTGTAAATGTTAGAGAGTTTAACTTGCTGTTGAGGACATTGGCTGGAAGCATGAAGGAGAACTGCACTTCTCCAAGTGCTTCATAAGTATTTTCACCAGCAGCTGTCATGGAAGGTTTGTTCATGGGAGAGGGACAGGGCAGAGGGCTGGGTCCTCAACATTTTGGGCTCCATTATAGATAGATAGGGAGAAGGCAATGGCACCCCACTCCAGTACTCTTGCCTGGAAAATCCCATGGACAGAGGAGCCTGGTGGGCTGAAGTCCATGGGGTCGCTAAGAGTGGGACACGACTGAGCGACTTCACTTTCACTTTTCACTTTCATGCATTGGAGAAGGAAATGACAACCCACTCCAGTGTTCTTGCCTGGAGAATCCCAGGGACGGGGGAGCCTGGTGGGCTGCCGTCTATGGGGTCACACAGAGTCGGACACAACTGAAGTGACTTAGCTTAGCTGCATAGATAGATAGTGGTATTCAAAGAACTGATGGCTTTGTACAGTGTCACATGGGCTGTTGACAGCAGACTCAAGATTGCGACTTTGAGCCTTTGAACCAGTTTCCTAAAACGAAAATAAGAGCAACAAAATAAGTACCGTGTAATAATCTTACCTAAATAGGAAATCTGTCATCAGGTTGCTTACGGAGCAGATGTATCTACCACATGAAATGCTCCCATTTCCTGCTATCATCCCTAAACTAAGATTTTAAAGTCATTATCTTAAATATAATCTAGGACTCTCTTCATTCTTCTCAGGCTACATTGATTATCAACTATAATCATTCTAGCCTGCTACCCAGTCATAGCTTCTCCAACCATTATATTGATTAGGTTGGCTTCATCTCTAGTTTTATTTGTGGGGGTTAGTGGAAAGATTGGGGGTGAAGACGAATGAGTTCAAGAAAGCCAAAAAAAAAAAAAAAAACAAAACAAAACCAAAAAACAAATCAACTGTTTTAAAATGACTGATGATGATAAAAAGAACTGTCATCACTAAGTCTTTTGGCCCCCAGAATAGAAATGCTGAGCTAAATTAATATGAATGACCTTACTAATTTTAGGGCTGAAATGTAACCAGTGAGGCGCTCCAGGAGACTTGTTCTCTGTGTCTGTTTGGAAAAGAAAAGCGGAAAGGCTGATTAGCAAGAATGAGACTTAATTTCTCAGGATGCTCTGCGGAACACAATCTTACTGCTGATTTTTCTTTAAAAGGCCCAGTTTTGCCATGATCCTTCTGAGAACTGTACCCCTTGCTTCCTGGCTGCCCCTAGGACTGAGGATGGCCTTCCAGAATTGCTGCCCATATATAACTCCCCAATCCACCCTTCCAGATACCCCAGCCTCCAAGGTGCCCAGGGCTGGCCTGGTTTCTGGAAGTGGGGGCTGATTGTTTCTGCTGTTAGCCCTGATTCCAACATCCTGGGCTGGCCAGTTGTTTAGCAGAAGGTTTTTGGTCCCATGCTCATTGCCTGGGATTCCATTACCTTGGATGTGATCTTGAAAGAAAATCTGCTTGAGGTGATCTAAGGCAATAATGATTAGACCGACCTCAGTTAAGACATTTTAAATCCATAGGAAACTTTTCTTATTTTTTTCTTTCCCTTTGCGAGGGTCCCTCTTTTTTGATGACTCCTCTCCTAATAGTTTCAGGTCCTGACAGCTGAAGTCCTACATCTTCTGCGAGGTGAGAGTCCATTTTTTTCAATCCAAATCAGAGTCTAATTTTATCAGTCTGAAACAGCTCCATAATGCGCCAACCCCTGCTAGGTGTCACCCGGCTTGTTGAGCCGACAGTCCCTGCCTCCCAGATGCCTTCGACCAGTTACGTGTTTGAGACGAGGGCCTCTCATGTGGATGTTCCAGCCATGTCAGCGTGGCCTCGCCTCTCAGCTTGCTTTGTTTATCCAGCAGTTCATTACTAAAGAGTAGCCTGTCAAAAAGAGGTTAAATATTCTTTGGGAAACATGGTCACTCACATCCTTGAGATGCCACAAATATGTTTAATAAAGGGAAGATTGGCTTGATAAGAAAAACGTGATTGACTTGCATCACCAGAAAATGTTTTTCTCCTGTTATTCTAGTTGAGTTTCCACAAGCATTCCTGAGCACTAGCAAACCTATGGGCAATAAATTGCTGCAGCCAACACATAAAGACACCAAGGGAAGCAGGGGAAATGATTGCTGATGATTCGTTCTAACTACTTGACCTTCTGACCTCTTCTCTAGATATATGACCAAGATGGGACACTACAGCACTTTATTGATGGTGGGGAACCTAGTAAGTCGAGCTGGATGAGGTATATCCGATGTGCAAGGCACTGCGGAGAACAGAATCTAACAGTAGTTCAGTACAGGTAAAGTATACCTTGATTTACCACTTACAAAGCCGAAGCCCTTTGCCTTGCATATATAAATTCAGGCTTGCTGCTAGTTTTGAAAAAATCCTGCAGAGTCCTGAAGTCCTGAAGAACTCTGCAGGGCTGGCAGGAATTTCTTTTTTTTTTTTTTTTCTGCTAGGTTTGTGATATCTCTCTAGTTCTTGTAACAGTCATTTCTTGAGAATTCAGGAATAAGGATGCTAGGAGAAGGCCTTTTTCACTCACTGCACATGAAAAAGTTACTTCCACATCATCACATGAATGTTCACCATGGCCTGAGTGAGCCCAGTGAACTCACTGACTTGCAGTGATTTCCTCCCCAGCAGATGTGTCCACACGCAAACAGGAGGTCACAGATTCAGCCCACGTCACTTGCTTTCAGTCGCCTTCAGTCTGGCTGTCTCTCAGAGGAAACAGTTTGAGTTGCACAAAGGCATGGGAAATCAAGAAGTCTCAACCTTCCCCAGGCTGCTTTCCTGAAACCATTGTGCTCAACAGCCTTGACTGAGTCATAGTAACCTCTCCTGATCCCTTGAAAGGTGCCAAAGCATTTGGCTGTGGTCCTGCGGCCATTCAGAGTATGTTTCAGGGGGATGGGGTGGTTCCAGAGCACAGAGAAGGCACCAGTCCCCTGAGATATTTTGGCAAATCCCAAAGGTGAGTGGAGATGAGGTGAAGCCTCCCCAGTTCCCAGAGTCTCATAGGGAGGCCTAGAGTGGGGGAGGGGCAGAAAAGCCAGTGGGTATCCCAGATCTAAAGCCACACCTGCCTGATGCACCTGTTGGTCAAGCATTTCTATCAAGTACTAAAGGCTAGAGTGGCAACCCAAAGGCAAACACAGATCCCATAGGAAAAAAGCCCTGCCACGAAGCCTTCTTTTCTCAGAATCCCTCGAAAACATGTGCCATGTAAATATATGACCTCAGTTATAAACAGCCACGTTCCCTTTAGAATCAGAAGCAACTGTTTAACTTTATCAGGCACCACAGACACATCAAAGCAGAAGGAGCCTTGCTCGGCAACTTGGAGTCCTGCTGATGACAATTTCTTTTTTTTTTTTATTTTTAAAAATGAAGCCTTAAAAAAAGAAGCAAACTTTATTCCCCTTATAGGTTAAAGGCTGCACAAATCTGGCTTGCTCTCCGAAGGCCTCCAAATTCAAAGGGAACATATTTGGACAGCATGTGACTCACTGCCTTGGTTTCCTAGGCAGTTATCTTTCATTACATAAGGGTTTATATGAACTTGCACACGATGGTATCTGGTTACAGTCTGTATATGGGCTTCACCCACCTTCCCTGCAGCTGCATCTCTGTTGTGAAGTTTTTATAAAACTCGGAGCTAGTAAAGTAGTAAAGATTGTGTTTGTCTACTCGGCAAGAGATAGTTTGGCTGGTTCCGTCATGGGCACCCTGGGAGCTCTTGAGGAGACTTCTGACTTTGGGTAAATAAGAAACCCCTGCAAGAAAGGTGGGCATGAGAAAGTCGTTACCTTTCTGTCAATATTAAGTGGGTTTTATTGCTCCCTTCCTTATGGTGCTTCCACACTGAATTCTCTCTGCCGATCTGTTTTCGATTACCTCAGATCTTTATAAAATGAACTACAAAAACACAATTTAAAAACTGGCATCCATCACCAGTGACCACGTCCAAGAGTAAGAAAATAGAAAAGTTGGACCCTGAAGAGCCAGCCTAATTTTTATTATACATGAATGTCCTCTTCACAAAAAGTCAGCTGGTTTAGATTCATTCTGTTATGATTTGTAATATCTAAATGGAATTTTCTTCAAAGCGCCCTTGATTGATTGACCCTTAGCTGAACGTTTTGTTTTTATTTTGAGGCTGACAATAATGTTTGTTGGCGTGTGTTCCGCTTCAGCTGCGTTGGGACGCCATGAAGCTATCTTTATGAGTCATCCAACCACAATCCTAAATACATGTCAGCAAAGGAAATATTATCTGAAAAGGGAAAAATCCCTTTGATGTGCTTCAACATGCAGAGATTTCTGCGAGTTTTGGAAGCTCTGCCCGCTTGTAAGGAACGGTGTACGCTTACACTTTTCTTTTTCCCCTTTTGGCCTACTCTGCCTCAAAAGACCACCCATCGCTCGAAAACAGTTCTGCTCTTTCAGCGGCAAAGTGTGTCATTTGGTTTTAGCACATTCATTTGCCGGCGCTGTGTTTATATTAAGGGAAGCCAAACCGAGAGATGAAATGTTACAAGGGTGAAGTACAAAGTCGACTCAATTTTTCTCAAGTTAGGAGATGCCAGTGATTTATATCCCAGCTCCAATTTTGATTTTTTTATGTAGCAGTGGAAAGAATTAATAAAATGCACAGCTCTTGGAGATGCGGAGGGAGGAAGGGGAGTGAGGTCTGGACAACTGGCTGGAGTTTTTGTCAGATATTCATAGAATGTTGGGGAAAAACATTCTGCTTAGCTAGCAGTGCCCTCATGAGACAGAATGGCAGCAAGTAAGGAAAATAACAAGATAAATGAAATTTTTGCAGCTGCAAGTAAAATATTGAGAATCTGCACTTTTTTATTGATCTTTATGATCCTATTGCCAAGAGCCACTTTGTGGTGACAAAATATGTTGACAAGTGCATATCTCACCGCCGTGAAAAATGTGGTGAAGGATTCGCCTTATGTCTACAGTGTTGTACAAGGAACAGATTGCCCTGCTATGGCCAGTTCCTTACAGAAAGGCTAAATTTAAGGTTCACCAACCCTGAACCCTTTTATCTTGAACTTGAGGCTAATGTTTGTAGCAATTCTTCACTGAGAAAACCGATCACAGGCTCCTCTTTTTTCTTTTTTTTTTAAATCTGTAGGTTTTTATTCACTGTGCCATGGCTGTTTAGTTCTTGGTACCTTCACTCTGTCATTTCATAGTGTAATCTTTCAGCCAGAGTAAAGTGCCCCTCTTGTATTTATTGAATTTCCATCCACTTCACATAAGAGGGTTATTTTCCTTCTTCTTCTGTATCAAATTTTAGAGGAAAAAAAAGCTATGGGGAAGATTTTTATTTCTCTTAGCCCTTATATCACAAAGCTGCTTAATTTTATTACAAATTTGAGAACTCCCATGCCAAGTTGTAAGAATACACCTAACGCTTTTCCTTCAAATAAGAAATCAATGGTGTTAATTTGTATGTGGGGTCGACGTACCAGAGTCTGCAGTTTACCAAGAAAGAGAATTTTCTCGTTAGTGTGAGATGAAATTTTTTCTTTAAATGAACTCTTCCTTTCTGCTGACTCTCCGGGGCCAAATATCTGTCTCTTTGGCCAGGATGTTCCATGGAAGGACACTGTGGAAATAAACTGTGAGCTATTTATCGTACTGGGTTACAGGCTCTAATTGGTTGCTGGGAACGATAAGGTGGGTGCAGATTTTATTACAAACAGAAATTGTTTAGGTGGGAAACTGGGCAGAACTTTTTTGGGGCAATAACAATGTGGATGGAGCATGTGAGTCCTACCGATTACTAAGCTGGGTTTTCTTTTGTTTTGAATAGGTCGAATATATTCTACCGAGCCTGTATAGATATTCCCAGGGGTACCGAGCTTCTCGTGTGGTACAATGACAGCTATACGTCTTTCTTTGGGATCCCTTTACAATGCATTGCCCAGGATGAAAACTGTAAGAATTTATTTTAGCTCTGAATTCACATTTCCAAATACCTATTTCAAAACTAACTTTTAAAATAAGAGTGTTGTTTGAAACTCCTGAAATGTGGTTCACTCTGCTGTGTAACACAAATGTGCACAAGTCTGTTCCATCATTTTATTTTTCCTTGTATATCCTGTGCTTTTTCCAAGGATGTCTTGACCTATACAGCTCAATGTTTTTTCACCCATTTATGATTTGAAAACCTTTGTCCTAGTTTAAATCATTGCCAGCAGTGGTGTTAAGGCAGCTGGTATCTACTGAGTACCAACTATGTGTCTGGTTCCAAGAGCAGCATAAGTTATAACTTCTGCTCTGAAGGATTGCACAGTCTTGCTGGAGTCACACTGTTTGCAAAAACGAAGTAAGGAGACAACACTTTCTTTAATCAGGAACAACACCCCTCCAGTCAATTGGCTTTTCTTCCTCTTAAGTAGTTGTTGGAATAAGAAATGGTAGTCAAAACCATAGACATATGATTGAGGAATTTGTCTCTAAACATCTTAGTCTAAAATGAACCGTGTAATTTTCTTCTATCTTTATTACTGTTACTATCATTATGTTTGAAAAAATAATTTAATGCAAACCTTTGCAGTAGTTTTCATATAAACTTTATATATTTGTTTTTATCAATTTTGGGGAAAATGTTATAAGGTGATTTCTAGTATTTGGAATAGATTTAGATTTGGGTGATTTTGATGTGCTTCAGTGAGAAACACTGGTTTGAATGATGCAATTTTTTTCTTGTCATCCAACTGACTGATCTGTGAACTGATAAATTTGGATTATGCAGTAGAAAAAGAAGCAGAGAGAACAGATTTATGTAAGAAACTTAATTTTGGGGGAAAAAAAGTGTTATTTTAATTTTTCCTTCTCTACTTACTTTCTCTCACACACATATGAACTGAAAAAAAATATTTATAATATTACTGATCAAAATGCTGATGATCAGATATTTCTTTTCCATGTTATCTTTGTTTTCTTTGTAAAAAAAAAATAGAATCCTCAAAAAGCATATTATGCTCAACTTTCTTTTTCTGTTTTACCCTAACCCCAAGCCAATCTCAAATCAAAAAAATGAATCTTTGGACATATAAGTACATTCCTCTTACTTACCAAGTTTCCATTGGAAAGTTTTTTTTTCTGCAGTAATGCTCCTATTTGAGGGAGTGTCTGTTTTCACAGGGGAAAATCTCCATGTTGGACATGAGTGTGTGGTTGGTGTTAGAAGCAGAAATGGCCATGGCGGCCAGTATGCTCTGTCTTCCCAGGATGGCTCCATGCTCAGCATTCCCAAGACTGGGTGTAGGTACACATGTGGAAAAGCACTGTTATCAGCTCCCCTGGTTAGAACCTCGGTGTAGCTTCACCTTCTAAAAGATGGAATCTGATCCAGAAAGATTCCATAAATCCTATACGGCCTTCTATTTCCTTCTTTAGTACAGCCTGCTACAGACTCTGAAGATATTCTGGTGTGCATGTCAAGGAACGTCTGGAAGTAAACACATCAAAGTGTAGAGTTCTAAAGTACGTAGCACATAGTCCAAAAATTCATTCATTCATTAGATAGTTGTTGAATACGTACTAAGGACCAGTGTCATTGCTGCATACTCTAAGTACAGCAGTGAACAAGACATACAGGAAGTCCTGCCCTCATGGAGCGTATAGTCTAATGGAGGGAGACAGATTATCAACCAATAAATGTAAGTTAGTTTGTCGTGTGATGATAAGTGTCATAGAGATAACAAAGCAGAGAAGGGGCGAGGAGTGCTGGGAATTGGGAGTTGCGGGTTTAGAGATGACCAATGTGGGCCCTACGAGGAAGGTGGCCTTTGGGCAAAGACTTAAGGAAGTGAAAGAACAAGCCACATGTTCTTTGGGAGCAGAGTGTTGCAGGCAGCTGGACTCCAAGCCTAAAGGCTCAAGATGGAGATGCTACTGGCCTGTAGGAAGGGCATCACAATGGTTAGCATAGGTATGTCAGCTGGAGAGAGTGGGTTGGGGGGAGTTAACTTAGATCTGGGGACAAGAATCTTATAAAGTCCAGAAGGTCACTGTCAAGACTCTGGATTTTACTCTGTTTGCATTGGACAAATGCAGTATTGTAGAGTTTCAAGCAGAAGAGTGATATGATCTGACTGAAGTTGTTACAGGTTTACTCTGGCCACTTAGTGGAGATCTGACAGTGAGGGTGAGGATGGAGCAGGATCCGGCTAGAGGCTCTTGCTGGAATCCAGGGAGGAAGGGTGATGGTGGTTTGGACCAGGGTAAAAGTGGTGGAGGTGGTGAGAAGCGCTTGGATTCTGGGTACATTTTGAAGGTAAAGTCAACAGCATTTGCTGACACGTTGGATGCCGAGTAAGAGAAAGGAGTCAAGGATAACTCCAGGGCTTTGGTCTGAAGAGCTGGGTGGATGGAGTGGCCACTTAACTGGATTACGAGTCACTCATGGGAAGCGTGAAGTGACTGCTCAGGGAATGCTCTTCTTCCCTTTGACGTGGATCTCTGGGGTGGAAGTCTCACGTCTGCAACATTGCTTCTACCTTGTGATGCTGTTACAAGGATGAGAGGGATTTAGGGCCTGGGCTGGATGATTTGGGTTTTGTGTGCCATTCACAGCCACCTGACTGTGGTGTCTGGGAGTGTACCAGCTGGTCTCCAGGTTGTATGCTAGTGCCATCCAAAATGTGCTTGGTGGCAACCCCAGGGGCATTGCTTCTCAGACCTTCTTTCTCCCATAGTTCAGCCTTTGTGAAGCATTCTTGAGGTTGCTGATTAGAGTATTGAATAAACTCTACCAGGGCACATGTTATGTATCATTTAGCACCTGAAATCCTTGGAAGGAAATTCGCAAAACTTCAGCACTTTCAAGTATTATGGATTCAGTAGACAAACCATGTAGCTCTTTTGGGTTGAGTTCAGAGCTCTAAGTAAGGGTGGAGGGAAGTTGAAAGAGAATTAAGTCATTGACTAAAATGTTCAACAGTGACAATCCCCCATCCCCCTAAGGGTATTATAGGAATTTTATTTCAGTTCCTGTCTCAAAGTCGTATATCTATCATGGGATTGGCCACCCAAGAAACCAGTAGAAAGCTTGATCAGATGGCGTGGGGGTAGATATACAGCTTTGACTCTAACTGGAAGATGGATTCTCATTCCATATGATTCACAGAGGTACCTAGGGAGGCTTTATAATGAGGGCTCTTTTTTCTGTACCGAGAAAATACTCGGTGTGATTTAAAAGAGCAAATGTGTGAAAGGGCATGGACAGATAATTTAACAGATAGCCTTTCACAGCCCTGAGTAATTTAAATCATCTCACCAGGATTAGCAATTTGAAGACAATTTTTATTCTACCAAGCTAGCCACAAAATAAATTAGGTACCTTATAAAGAAGCTTCTTGAGATCAAAGACTTATTTGACAAAATGCCTCCACAGAGCCTCCTTCTAGTGCTGTGCACACAGTAAACAATACACACTCACTGGATATATATTGAGGATTTTACTGCCATTATTAGAAGCGATGGATACAAAGTTCAGCCAGCTGTTTTTTCTTGGTTAATAAAATTGTTACATGATCCAAGACATTCAAGGAAAATATGATTTTGCTTAGTGAATAATACTTATTAAGCACTTTCATTTATAAAAATACCACTTTCTTCCCATGGTTCTTTCAACGGTGAAAGTACACATTTCCTATTGAGCGTGTGGGGTGGGTTCAGGCTTCAGGCACTGGCCCCTCTGGCAGCGGCCACGAAGCAGTGGGACACGCTCCCTGCCCGGACCAGCCATTGAAAGCCGCCTTGCCTCAAAGAGAGGGCAGCGTTTCACACAGGCATTTGGGCTCTGGAAGCAATTCATATGTTATTTTCTTTAAGAAAGAAAAAAGAAAAAAACCCATAGTTCTAAATGTAATAGAGCTGCAAAGAGAGCACGGCTGCGTCCACTGTGGGCCTTTCAGAAGAGCCTGAAGGAACGCCTGTGTCGACAGATTGTATCCGCAAGGAGGAATGAGGTTCCCCAAAGCTTCCAGTGGGGGATTAGCTCCTGCAGAGTGTAAAGACCATAGTGTATTCATATTCATTTCAGAGGAAATTAAAAAAAAAAACCTGGGAATAAATGTTAAACAAGTCTTCCTGCTGCTTTTTCTGTCTTGGCATATGAAGCTGAGGTGGTGGAATGTGAAACTTGATGGCAACACAGAGGTTGTTACACTGGACTAAACTCTGTCTGAGAGAGGCCTGCCTTTTCGTTTTGATTTTAAAGAGCAGAAAATAAAGACGGGCACCTCTGCATGGTGCCCTGGCCCCACCATCCCACCAACAGTGTGGAACTAGGCCCTGGGTAGAGAAGGCTCCATCAAGCCTTCTGTCTGTGAACATTGAGGAGATGATGGTATAGTTCAGTCCAACAAGAACATCGGTCTGCAAGACCCTATGGGGAGCATCGTGATGGGGAACAAAACCTCAGACCCTGTCCTCGAAGGGCTCAGTGTAGGAGAAGGCACATAAGCAAAAACTACACTGTAGAACCTAATACGGGTGCCTTGTGACATGGCCATAGCAGGGAGCTGGCCTCGGTGGTGTCAGTGATAGTCAGTCAGTTCTGGCTAACTCTTTGCGACCCCATGGACTGTAGCCCGCCAGGCTCCTCTGTCCATGGAATTCTCCCAGGCAAGAATACTGGAGTTGGTAGCCATTCCATTCTCTAGGGGATCTTCCCAACACAGGGATCAAACCTAGGTCTCTTGCGTTGCAGGCAGATTCTCCACTCTCTGAGCCACCAGGCCGGTAGGAACTGGGACAAGTCCAGTTCCAGGCCCTCGTGCACAGTGGGCAGCTGAGATTGGACCCCTCCCATAAATCCGGGAACTAGAAATCACTGTTTGTCCCTGAATGGGGACTAGAAAGTGCTACCCTCAGGCCCGTAGTCCAAGGAGCTCTCCATTTGGGGCCATTGATGAAAGCAGTATGTCGCATTCCAAAACCGGCCCCAGCTATGGGAGGGTATGGAGTTGGGTTTTGCATTACCTGCCAGTTGTGGAAACCTTAAGCCAAGAAGCTGATATAAAACTTGGCCCAGAACTGGAGGGACATGGAGGGTCCTAGAACAAGCAGAGAAGAGTTCCACCCCAGAGGTATCTGCTCAGGACTCCAATAGAAGGCAGTGGCCACTGAAAAACACCTTCATTGAAGGAAGCGGCAAAAGACACAGAGGAGCCCGCTGTCATGAGAGATTTGACCTCTTGGATGCCTCAGTCCTTGGCGCCTTGCGAGCCTTGCTTTAGGATTGAGGCCCGCATCCCTCCGCTTTCTGAGGGTGTAGAGGGCTGAGAGCTGAATTGTCTTCAGCCTACAGAGCCACTTTACCCTTGGTCGTGTTCCCTCCCCGTGTAGCCTGTGTCCAGGGACTGGTCAGTGTGGGTGGGTATTAAGGACTGCTCCCGTTATTCCAAAGCCAGATGACTCGAAAGGTTAATTAAGTGCTTAGTTAAGTGCTTTTAATTGCTCTTGACACCATCCTCTCTCCTCGTTCTGCAGTAAACCTCTTGTACACAAAACGCAGATCTCCATTTCAGACTGTTTCCCAGGGGACCTGAATTCAGACAGGTGCTACCAGATTTATATTGCCAGCTCAGACTTCTCACTGGAGACCCAGGCTCCTGTCAACCTGTTGAATTCCCACCTGCACTTGCCTGTCTCACAGATGTCTCAAACTCAACATAGTGAACTGAAACCATCCTACTCTGTCCCCCAAGCTGTCTCTCTCCCAATTCAGTACCTCACTCCCATTCACTCAGCTGTTCTTTCTAGAAACCTTGACACCTTGTTCTTTCTCAGCCCATCTGTCTAGTCATTCATAAATCCCTGTTGATTATATATTCTTAAATGCTTTTCTTTCCATTTCTGCTGCCACCTCCCGATCAGCCTCACAAACAGCTTTGGCCTGGACCTCTGCATTTTTCGTTTTAGTATCACAGCAGCCAAAGTGAAGTCTCATTGATTTTGTTGTTTCAGTTTAATCACTTATTTGGTTAAAAGTTAGTTTTTAACTAACTTTTGGTTCCGTTGATCAGAATTCAGAAGATAATACGGACATGTAGTTCTTCTTCCAGAGGCAGGGAGTTGACACGTTCTAAGGTGTCCTTCCAGATGTATTTTTTTGCCCATTCTCTCATTTGTGCACATTCTCCCTCTTTTTCTCTGCCTCTCGGTTCCTGGTGGCTCAGATGGTAAAGAATCTGCCTGCAATGCAGGAGACCTGGGTTCAACCCCTGGGTTGGGAAGATCCCCTGGAGAAGGGAATGGCAACCCCCTCCAGTATTCTTGCCTGGAGAATCCCATGGACAGAGGAGCCTGGAGGGCTAGAGGCTATAAGGTCACAAAGAGTCGGACATGACCGAGCAACTAACACTACTACTATTAGATTTTTTGTACTGCAGCTCACTTTTTCATTTAATGATATAGGGTGATGGTGCATTTAAAGTATAAGTGCAATCACCTTACACCCTAGCTTCAACCCCTTTTTTGGATTGCCGTTACTCTTATAATCAATCCCCAGCTCTTTAAAATGATAGCCCATGGACTACATATAGTCTTCAGAAATGTTTTGTATGGCTCACTTAGTGTTTTGTAAAATTCTAATTCAAGCATCATCAGACTGCCCATGCTCTATTTGGTTTGCTACAGATCCCACCGTCCTCTGTTGTACTAACTTACTTCACATTCAAGGTATCTGTCTCAAGGAAACTATCTTTCCTACCCCAAGTTTCCAGCCCTGATAGATGTTTTCCTGACTCCTTTTCTTCTCTGTCACAGCAGTTATACTTGTAGAGACTATATATTGTCAATTCTAAGATTTGCATATTTTTTTGCATTTTAATCTTTCTGAACCTGGTCTTACAATGCACAGTGACTTAAAATTAATGACAGTGACTTAAAATTAATGGTGCAGCTTGCAATTCATGGAACTTTAAATTTGATGAAACCAAGTAAATAATTGTGAAGACGTTTGTATATCTGTCTCTCTCATGAGAGTTTAAATGGTCTGAGAGTCGGGCTATTACTGTCCTGTTCCTCTATATCTGCAGCGCTTGCAGTGTCTGGCTTGTCACCAATGCTCTGTAAGCACTCATGGGCTGAATGAATGACTGAGGGTGTAAAATAGGACTTTGTTATACAGATCCTGTATTGCTCTCTCTCAGAATTTTAATTTCGCAGGATTTGGTGAGTTCACGTTCTTTCTTGAGTATATCCTTTAGAGCTTCCAGAGTTTTCCCTCTCCCCCTCAATCTTTGTCTTATAGACTGAAGACAAAGTCTTCTTTGCTTACCATGTCTTCATGGAGAAACCCCTTTATCCTTTGGAGGAATTTCCTTAGTTGTCTCTGGGCATTTTGCAGTTGTCTGGACTGTCTTGGCTTGGGATAGCATAGTCTTTTCTGATTCATTTCTTGTCCTCTTATAATTCCCTGTTTTTCATTAATACTTTTGTTTATTGGCCCCATCAAAGTGGTATTCAGAAAGAATGATCCTCTGCGTCCTTTAAGTCCTGCTTAAAGTTCTAGACCTTTAAGGGTATCTAGACCTCTAGGGTCTGTGGGCATGTGCAGGCACTCTGCAGAACAACTTTGAGAGCAAATACAGTTCTTTTGTGAAAATTATCCATTCCTAGCTTTACTTTTTTCTCTCTCTAAATTATATGCCCATTTCGTTCAGTAAGATTGAATTTATTCACAAGTACAAGAAAAGGTGATGCCAAAAGCAGAATATAGAGTGTAAGCATTGCTGGTATATCTTGAAAACATGTTTGTTTTGAGGACCCTGTAAGAGAAAATAAGACAGAGAATAAGCATCCCAACTCCTATTACCTCAATGCTCTTATTATCATTAACTTAGATCCCTGTTTATCCCAAATCATCCTAAAAGCTAATATAAACTTTTCTTTGTTACTATTTTGACTTTGGTTATTAAACTTAGAAAAATCTATTGGCCCACACATTCTTTTCTTTAATAGAAAGGTGATGTGACCTTAACAATTTTTGAAAATGAGTTTCTTGAGTTACTTTCCAAGAGCTTAAGTGAGAAGTCAGCCTTTATAATCTATACTCAGAGTATTATTTGTATGATTTCCCCCAGAGACATCATATTCCTCTTTCCAGCAGTGAGCTTCTGGCTGGCTTTCCTGCTCTCTTGCATGTTGATGACATCTTCATTCCACAGTCTCCCCACCCTGCCTTCCTTCCTGCTAGTCTGGCCTTCCCAACCCACCAGAGCTCTGTGTTGCCTGAAGACCTGCGGGTTTCCCTTTGCTTTATCTCTTCCGGATTAGTTATAAATGGGCTAAGTAAGAGGAGTTTTACCTTAATCTCTTGACAGTACTGGTGTTTTGTTTTTTAAGAAAGAGCCAAAACATAAAACATTTCTCTTTATCTTTCAGTATGTAGTTTAGAAGTCACAGCCTCTGTGCAATCAAAGGTTTTTTTGAAAGTCTAAAATGTGTGCACACATTTCATATTGGTGATACACTTTTGCCCCAGAAGTTGAAATTATACACAAATTTTATACATGAAATATAGACATAAATATGTATATGCATGGGTTTATAGGTGCATTTATAACTTTTATGTTTATTTATGGGTTTGTATACACACACAAAAAACCTCTGTACTAGCTGTGAAATGTCCTTTTTATTTTTGCAACACAGCTATTGAGTAGACACAGAATTGGAGTGTGGTCAGGAAAAAAAAAAATCACCCTGGAAATCAGAGAGCTAAAACTTTCAGCTTAGCTGTGTCCTTAACCAAATGTGTGACCATGGGCAGTTATTAGACCGTGAGCAAATTATTAGACCTTCAGCTTTTTTTTTTTTTTCTTTTTTTGGTTATAAGAGAGGGTAGAACTGGATCAGTTGTTCTCATATCTATATATTATAAGTACTTGGGGGGGACTTTAAAAAATGCAGATGCCCAGGCCCTACCAAGAGATTCTGGTATTTTTAAGAAAATCTCCCCTGTGAGTCTATTATGCATTCAGGGTAAAGAACTGCCAACTAGACAAACTCTCCCTTGGTCTGTGAGTCTCTTTTTTAAATTGATAGTTCTCCTTCCTAAGACAGGACGGGCCAGGCCAACTGCATGGGCCAATCCAGAGCCCTGCAAGATAAGCTGTTCCTTTGTTGAATTCACCTTATACATGTGATTATTACAACACTCAGAGGTAAAGCGTCCTTGTTGTTGATGTTCAGTCACTCAGTCATGTCCGACTCTTTGCGACCCATGGACTGCAGCATGCTAGGCTTCTGTGTCCTCCATCTCCTGGAATTTGCTCAGACTTCTGTCCATTGAGTTGATGATGTCATCCAACCATCTCATCCTCTATTGCCCCCTTTTCCTCCTGCCCTCAGTCTTTCTCAGCATCACAGGGTCTTCTCCAGTGAGTCAGCCCTTCACTTCAGGGGCCCACAGTATTGGAGCTGCAGCATCAGCCCAATGAAGAGTTCTTGCACTATCTCATTCAGTCCTTCTGATGACCGTTTTACATTTTACCAAGGACTAAATTGTGGATTTAGATGTCCTATACTTGCCCACAGTCAAAAGTAATACAGTCAGCCCTCTGTATCCGTGGGTTCCATCTGCAGATTCAACCAACCACAGATGAAACATATTGGAAGAAAAATTCTAGAAAGTGCCAAAAAACAAAACTTGAATTTGCTGTATGTTGGCAACTATTTACATAGCACTTAAATGGTATTAAGTGTTATAACTAATCTAGAGATGACTTAAAGTATCCAGCAGGGTGTGAGTAGATTATATGCAAATACTGTGCCATTTTATATAAGGGACTTGTGCATCAACAGATTTGGGGATCTGCAAGGGTTCTGGAACCAAACTCCTCTGGATACCAAGGGACGGGTGTAGATAGTGGAGTTTAAATCTTGGCCATCTGAATCACTAAGCCATGCTGCTATTACTGTGAAGATTACTATTTCCACTGCCCTCATTTTACAGATGAGGAAACAGAGACAGAGAGATTGTGTAACTTGCCTTAGGTGACCATGCTAATAAAAGGCAGAGTTAGGATCTGAACATAGCTCTTTGTGATTCGAAAGCCCAACTTTCAAGCTCCGTGACTGCTACTCTGTTGCCTCCCACTTCACCTTATCCACTGCACCCTGTCTGTGCATTGTGCCTCTCTCGGGCCCTCCCTGAACACTAATTCTTTCTTTTTTCTTGCTGTTCCTATGCTCAAAAACAGTCAGTGTCTGTTTCTTAGGCCCAAGGTCTTTTGTTTATTTATTTATTTGGACGTTAAAGGCCCACTGAGGTCTGCCCCCTGCTGCCCTTTTATTCCCCCAGTGCCGAAAACCCATGCTGTGTTCTGTCGGCCTGATTCCCCGCCATCCCACCAGCGTGCCAGACTTCTGTCTCCAGGCATCTTTCATAGGGTTGCCTTCATCCTTCAGCCAGTTTTCCTTGAAAACCTGTTTTGTGCTGACAGGATTGAGCGGAAGGCCTGAAATCCAGAGGGCCTGAATCTCCCTTCTCTGCTCAAAGCCCCCTTCTCGGGGAGCCCTCCTTCCTCTCCCTGTCCCCTGCTGCACCTCCCATCTCAACGGTCTCCACATCTGGGCTGCAGTGTGGAGCCTCATTATGGAGTCTTTTATCTCAGGTCATAAGTAACTCTGTGAGGGCAAAGACCATCTATGAAAATCTTGAGCAGATAATCATTGCTTAATAAATAGACATTGAATGAGTTCATTTTGGATAATTGTGCTTTCCCCCTCAAATCAAACTGTCTGCTCTTACATTTATTCTGAGACCAGAAAAGCCAATTTTTAAAATACAGACTTACAGGAATTTTTTTAGATGTTGTTTGTTATTATGACTTCTAGGAATTTTTTAGAAGCCTGTGCTTTGCTTATTTGAAGGGCAAATAAAACTGATCTCAAACTTTTGCTGTTCTCCCAGTAAATGTCCCCTCGACAGTCATGGAAGCCATGTGCAGACAGGACGCCCTGCAGCCCTTCAACAAGAGCAGCAAACTCTCCCAGGCTCCCCAGCAGCGCTCTGTTGTCTTCCCCCAGACTCCGTGCGGCAGGAACTTCTCCCTCCTGGATAAGTCAGGGCCCCTGGAATCTGGATTTAATCAAATCAGCGTGAAGAACCAGCGCGTCCTGGCGAGCCCCACCTCCACCAGCCAGCTCCACTCGGAGTTCAGTGACTGGCACCTCTGGAAATGTGGGCAGTGCTTTAAGACTTTTACACAGCGGATCCTGCTACAGATGCACGTGTGCACACAGAACCCTGACAGGTAACCCCACCTCTCGTCGCTCCCAGGGTGTGCGTGCTTGTGAGACTCACTGCTTGCCTTCCTGTCGCCTCTTCCAGCCACACCTGGGGGAAAATCCTGCAATCAGAGGTCTGGAAAGTTGAGAGTCATGTGAGGTGCTTCTTTGGCTTTTATTGTGTAGAAGGGCTGCATGAATGGGGGCTGCAGAAAGGAATCTTCTGTCACTTTCCAAAGAGCTCTGCCTGGGTCTAAAGGGAGGCAAAATAGAAGGTGCAAACTTATGAATATCATAGGTGGAAAAAATGAGGTCAGGATAATTAGAATCCTCTCTGTCTTCCAAAGATAATATAGCTGCCCGCTCCGCTGCTGTCACAGTCGTCTCAGGGTTCACCTCCAGTGTGCCGTGGGTATGAACTTAATTAAGTACTAAGAGGTAATGAATTGGAATTTTTTGCTTAGTACTATTTTTCTTCAGAGCATGCAAACCCATAAATCCTGCAAAGCTGTCAAAAGGAAATACCTACTCTGCTAGTGATGTGGAGGAAAACAGATGCCACTTATTCAATAAACTAATATCCACACAGAAGAAAAATGTTGACTAGATACCTCGGAGTCAAAGTTGGTTTGAAAGTTTGTCAATAAAGAATTTTATGGCCATGAACTGAAGATGAAATTTAGCTGAACAAGTGAATTAAAATTTCAGGTACTTTGATGAGTGGCACAGTAGACATAATGGAACTATTATTTATGAATCAAAACGGGTTTATTCGACAGTCTTGATAGCTGGTAGCGCAAAAGACAAAAATCAAATTAATTCAGTAAGAAAGGACAGTGTTTTATCTCTCCTTCACATCCTATGAAAATTTGATTAAATGCAAACTACCTAAAAAACTTTTTAATATAAAGGCAGAAAGTAAATTTTGGAAGTAGAATAGGAGACTCCAAAGCAGGACTCCTGAATTAATTTTCTTAATTTAGCCACTGATTAACCTTAAGCCACTCAGCACTCCTTGCCCTAAGATATATGCACCCAACTGTCCCCTCCTTAGCTCTGCAGGATACAGCAGTGTGCTGGAACCCAAGCAGGCAGGGAGGATGTTGGAGAGGGGGCAGATCTTTTTTATTTTTTTAATTTATTTTATTTCCATTTAATTTATATTTTTTATCTTTTTATTTCAGATAATGATCCATTTTTAGGGTACACATGCATTTTTATGTGTGTATATGTTTTCTTTTGTGCCATGCTAGACACCACTTGCTTGGCATCAAAGCATTGCTGTAACTGATTGATGTTGAAACATTCATATTAAGGCCATTAAGGCAGCTGTGTCTGTATCATCTTTTACCTTCAATAGGAGAGCCTCCTGGTGAAAATACCAACAGACTTCTGCATATCTTTGTAGTGTTGGCTTTAAGGGAACACAAAAGTTTTGGAAATGTTTTTCTTACTCCAGAAGGATTTTTTTTTTTTTTAATTTGCTTTCCTTGCAAGTATACGGATAGCCTAAAGATATATCTTTTCAAAGTTTGCAAAGCATTTTGGTTGGTTTTTTTTTAATATAAGAAGTGCATTACAATTTGTTATTATAAACTTGCTTTTTAAATTGAGGGACTTTAGGTATGCATGAGTTTAGGTGTATCCTGAGAGATTCATTGTGATCATCACAACTGAATACACAAGGTAAGATGAAATGATAGTTGAAAATTTCTGGATGGAGGAACCGAAAGCTTAGCTTTGAGTATGATGACTTCACACTGAATGTCATATGAAACAATGAAATATATCATGGTAAATAAAAAGATAGCAAAACAGACTGTTTTGTCTGACCTCAGTTTCGCTTCGAAAACCATGTGTGTATTCTGGTTTAAGTTCCTGTGAAGTCTGTTCTGTCAAATAATAGTGTTAGAATTTGTAAAGCATCTATGTAATCTGTCAGACAAGTGCCTGACAAATTAGAAAACTTACAAAGTGTACAAAATACACTTCCACGAGAGACTGTTAGGTTATTGCCAATTCCAAGCTAATCTAGAGCTACTGGCAAAAATCCAGGTGGCTTGAGACTCCTATCCTGTGTGAGACCCCACTGGGCTTGTTTGATGCAGATGTCCAGGCGTGGTTTGGCCAGGCCCTCCCAGATGGGGTGAAGTAATGTACTTGATATGCAGGTAGATCACCTCATCTCCTTCTCCTTTCCCTGTACTTTGTTGGTGAAGACTTGAGAGGGGGTCACCATCATTCATGAATAAGTTAAAAGTAAGAATTATGACTTCAATGAAGGAGTCCTTTTATAGGCAGAGTAATAAAGTACAGTGTTTCTTATTAATAACAGGGAGATGCTTGAATTATTCCATCACATTTGAGTTGGTTAGTGGGGGTAAGGGAAATAGAGATGCTCAGTCTCCTTGACCCACTAGTTTCACTGAGATACATAATGTGCTTTCAGGATATAGGCTTGGAAGAGCTGTATGGCTGGTGTTCCACACTCTCACAAGCTTTCCTGTACCAGCACATTTGGGGGTAGAAGACGTTCTCTCCATAATTCTTAACCACATGAGTGAATTTCTGCAGAGGAGAAATATATAGAACTGAAGTGGAGCATCACTTTGTGCATAGTTGTGAGATTTGGAGTCTTTTATTATCCACGTGGAGACTTTGAACTGCTGAATAGATGTATTTTCTTTAGTGATTGACTCCAAAAATTAACTGACTTTTAGTCCTTGGCAGTTTGTGCCCATTCAGCCCTAAACAGTGAAAAAACTTAGAACCTGCCAGTCAGAAACCATTTCCCTTCTATTTGAAAAACACAAATGCTTTTATTTTGATAGGAAAATCTTGCTACAACTAGAGGCAAGAAAGGGAGACTCAGAAGACAAAGTCAAAAAGTAAACAAGCTAGAGTTTAGTTTCAGATGTGTCCAAGTTTTGAAACAGTCCCCCGAATCTTAGGTCCAAAAGATTTTTCACTCAACAGACTGAATATTTGGCCATGAAACCCAAGACATTTGAACTTTCATCAGAGAGACTGTGTGTGTCTTTATTTGTAAGCTTTTTCATGTGAGGGACCATCAGTAAGTCTATGCCTTGATACAAAGGAAAGAGATCCGAGGATACCCAGGATTGGCAGCCTTACCGATTTTCACTGCCATATTATTTACATTGAACACAAGAGGAAAATTCATTTGACCTGGCAAAGTAGCAGTTAGCATTAAAGATAAAAATATACCCATAATAGGGTCCAGAAGCCACAGGATTGTTATTTCTTAATTTTGTGTTAATGTCACGTCCGACTCTGTGACCCCATGGACTGTAGCCCACCAGGCTCCTCCATCCATGGGATTCTCCAGGCAAGAGTACTGGAGTGGGTTGCCATTTCCTTCTCCAGGGGATCTTCCCAACCCAGGGATCGAACCTGGGTCTCCCACATTGTAGGCAGACACTTTACCATCTGAGCCACCAGGGATGTCCTAATATTAAACATACCTCCCCACCGCTCCAAATTTCTTCTTCCCTTTTCTCAAGCTACTGACTTTTTCTTTCATGAGTAAATTCAAAGGGAGGAAGCTATAGGAATCTAGATCAACCTAGATATTATTTAGGGATTTCAAAAAACATTTATGGTTTAGCATAAGTTTATTCCAGGTGGTGCAGTGGTAAAGAATCTGCCTAACAATGCATGTGATGCAATCCCTGGGTTGGGAATATCTCCTGGAGAAGGGAATAGCAACCCACTCCAGTATTCCTGCTTGGGAAATTCCATGGACAGAGGAACTTGGTGAGCTACAGTCCATGGGGTCGCAAAGAGTCAGACATGACAGAGTGACCAAGTGTACACACAGGCACATAAGCTTATCATCCAGGCCAGGGCAGCTTGACAGACTTGTGCTTGAACCAGGAATTAGAAATCCCTTTCCCTTCTGTTTTTTGCTGCAGAGACTCTCCAAGGTCCCACTGGGGGTAGTGGCAGTGGTCGTGGCGCTCCAGAAAGGAGTAAGCAAAGCCTTCAATCACAGTGGGTTATTTTCTGATGAATATGTTCTATTTTATTCTCTGCGGAATGTCTCTACAGTGCTTATCTTTATTTTGCATCATTTTCCTTTCCTTCTTGATTGTGCCACATGGGGAAAGCTTGCCTTTACACTCGTGGACACACTCACATTTGACATACTCACAAATATCAGCCACTCACATTTGTGTTTTGAGCGTCCTTGTTTATATAATTGTATGTGGAAGTACCAGAGGGGAAGATAACTCTAGAAAGAGCTGTGTGATGGGAGGAACCTGAAGATAATCCATCACCCTAATAGTTGCTTTGGAATGCATTGGTGTTTCTGTTCCATTGTTTCCCCCTCCCCTACGTGTGAAGGTTATCTTCTCCCTAGCTCTCCATGTTCTCCGAGTGTCTTGGCTCTGTACTTCTGCCAGTCTCCTGAAATCTTTTCCTTCTTACATAGAGCTTAGTTCTTTTCTCACTCAATACAGCCTGCAGTGACCTAAACGGCGCCCCGTTTGAAGTCTCTGGGGATGGGCTCTAGGGCTTGACTGACGGGGAGCACGGAGGGAACGTGGGCCCAACTGAACAGCTTTTGTCCTGGAGGCTTTCATGCCATGAAAGAAAAATCAAGGAAGGATTAATAATATTTTAAACCAAACCACACTTAATTTTGTTAAACCTTTCATCCTTTTCCTGTGTGTACACCAAACCAATTACAGACTCAAAGTAAATGAATTGCACATTTTACTCGTCATCTTTGGCAGAGGAGCCACCAGTTGCAGAGAATGCCAGGGGATGCAGAAAACCATCCTGCTGCTTTCTTTCTGCGTAGAAATTTACCGGCATTGATATATGCTAACTAAATCGACCCAGGCTTTGTCTGTTTTTTTAGATATTTCATTGTTGAGGACAGAGCACCTCCTACTTTTTCTTGAAACTTGATATTTCTGTGTTGGAACAAGCCACACAAGGTTATTTAAATTAATCCAAATGAAGTAAAATAATATTTTAGTTTCTTAGTCACCCTAGCCGCGTTTCCAGTGTTCAGTGGCTGTGTGTGTCTCGTGGTTCCCCTACTGAATAGTGTAGATACAGAACATTCCATCAGCACTGCTAGGTATCTCAAGTAGTGTTTAGAAAAAACCAAACAGCCAAAAGCTTTTTCTGGTTACTAGATGTGATTGCTTTGTGAGGAATGCTCATTGCATTTGTTTGGAGAATAATAAAATGATATATGTGTACGATAACTTGGAGAGAATCCAAGTGCTTTAGAAAGGAGAGTCTGTTTAGTTGCCCAGTGACCTGCGATCCTACCAAGAGTGAAGCTGAACACGGCACATGACAATGCCAGTCCTCCTGTGCTGCTCCTGCATCAAAGGGATGCAGACTTTGGGAACTGAAATGGATCGTATCCAAGAGTTTAATAAATTAAGACTTACTTTTTTGTTGTTGATAGTTTCATTTTTTTCACTTAAAAAAATTCTATTTGTAGAACTTCTCAAACCCTACCCTCTATTCTGTGAGTCTTTTTTTAAAATGTACAATTTTTAAAGGTTACTTTCCATTTGTAGTTACAACACAATATTGAATGTATTCCCCTTGTGCAAGACATCCTTAAGCCTGTCTTACACCCAAGAGTTTGCATCTCCCACTCTTCCATCCCTATATTGCCCCTATACAACCAGACCTTGAAAAGTTAATGGGAATGTTAGTCATCAGAATAAAAAGCTGAGAAATGGCAAGTGATTCTGTGCCCTCAAAGCCGTTTGGATGTAAACTGAGAGGTGAGGAGTCAGGGTGTGCTAATAAAAACATACCTACAGAGTCTTAAATCCTGAGGTCAATTGTTTCCAAACAAGTTGTGACATCTGAGATTCTGTAGTAACCATGATGTTTTCTAAGCGCTGCTCTTGGGCATGAAGATTTTATTCTGTCTTAAAGGTATTCCTGTGTGCTTAGGTCAACACTGGGATGCAATCAATGTTAAATTTACTTTTTGATCATTTCCTTTTATTCATTCTTGAGAAATATTGAAAATCCAGAGAAAGAAAGATCTTGTCTATATTTCCTGAGGGCTCACTTTCCATATATTTCTAGGCTGAAAGAGAGGATCTGTTGTTATAATGGCAAATAGAGTACACATTTTGGTACTAAAGTCTACATAATATAAGTATCTGCAAAGGTGAATATGACAATATGGTCTAAAATCTTACTCTTCAGGGTACCAGAATTAAAGGGATATCACTTTGTTTTTTGAGATCAGCTAAAGTTTGTTCCTGTATTTCAGTTCTAGATTTTCTTGTTGCTTGGAAGTCTCAATGATTTACCAAGTTAGTTTAAATAGTCCATATTTTAATTAGCAGGATTAGAGACAAAACTGTGGAAGCCTGGGTACAGGGCACTGGCTGGACGATGGAGGGTGGAGGTCACATGGTTGATGCTGTCTCCCATGAGGCTGCGTCTTGGCCAGATCCTTAGGTGGCACATGTTTGTTGATTATCTAAAAGCAGGAGCAGAACAGGATGGGATGTGAGAGGGCAACTAGTTCAGTCCATCCTGCTTACCAGAGCGATGAGGGACAGGGAAGTTGGGCGACTTGTCAAGTCCCACAGCTGATTAGGTTCAGAGGCTGAAGCAGGACTCATCTCCATTTCCCTCATTTGAGGCCATTCCATTCATTCAGCTGAATTGTGCAGAGTTTTAAAAGCTGTGCCATAGGTCACGGGATACCTAGCAAACCTCTCTCAGGCTAGTACTGGCCAAGGTGATGTTTTAGAATCCAGTTTGCCTTTCATTGTTGTTACCTTGATATAATAATTCAGCATAAACCCCTCTGTGGTCATTTTTTTCTCTTTGGTGTGTAAATCTTTGCCACCTTGATTATTAGTATAAGAAGGCTGGAATGACTTCTGACTACAGGAGATAAATCACTCCAACTTTTGACAGAAGAATTAGAAAAAAAGAAGAAAAGATTAATTGGTTTTATTTAGTGGCTTATTTTTTATTGTGATAGCTATTAAAAATAGATAACCAGAGGCTAATAAATGTTAATGGTCCTTCACTATTAGAAAAATCAATTGTCAGTGGATATAGCATATATTAATACATTATTTTGTTTATGATCTTCAGTAACATTAAAGAAATTCACCCTGAGAGAATGATTTCTGGAGGACCCCTCTAAGGCTAATGGTTACTACAAAGAATAGATTTGGCAAAAGGACATTCTCATCTACATATAATTTTAATGACATCAAAGCTTTATTTTATCATTGTAATAAAATGCATGTGCAATTTGTCAAGTTTGATAAACTCCTTACCAAGGACTCTTATATATTTCTTGGAAACTTGTTTGAAAGCAGATAGATTTCTAAATGTAAGTAATTAAAATTGTATAGTATTGAGTTATTGACCAATCCTGGACTATTAATCAAGCTAAAAAATTCTACAATCAGTGCTCAGTGTGCTGAAGCCTGGTAAAATAATAGTATTTGTGTTCAGTGAGGCAAGTAGCCACAATTAAGCACTTCACTTGACAAATGAGAGGGTACACTTTATTTTGCACTTAATTGAGTTGTTGTACATGCTCGGTCACCGTTGTCTCCTGGCCCTACATTTTGGTTTCCAGTCATTGGAACGTATGCATTTGCTAAAGGGAGAGCAGTTAAGACTGTTTTAGTCACTGGCTTTCTAAACACAGCCAGAAATGTTTGCGCCACAAGCCAGGGCTTCCTGAGCTCTCTTGATATCTCTCATGACAGATTATTAATTTTCTTAACAAAAATTTTGATAAACAAATTAGAGCCCTGTCAAGGAATGATATGAAATAGCCTCAAATAGGGAAAACTCCCCAGGTTTTATATCACTCACCAGATTCTGCTTAAGTAAGCAGAAGAGCTTCTGTAGAGAAGACAGAATTTTAATCTATTTTATGAAAACCAAAAATTGATTTCCTTCTCAGGAGCTGAAAAGAACGTGCTCTGATAATCTTGCTAATTATCAGGTATTTGTCACAACTTCCTTCCATTTGCTTTTGCATCCCAGTCTTCCTCCTGCAAACATAGTGATATCCTGTCATTTCTGGGCTACTATAAATCATCGCTTGCTACCAGATTAAACTGGGGAGCTGAAGTTTCAGAAAAAGACCCAGTGGATAAATATAAGTCAGGGTTGTGGGTGGGGAGAGAGTAAATTGAAATCAGGATGTCTTTTTCAAAGAAGCAAATCTTAGTGCATGACCGTGTTGATCTGTGCGCTACCAGATAGCCACAAGTTGGGGATGTGCTGTAAACAGAGCCCAGGACCACCTAGTATCTTTTAAGACACACATGCAGCTTGCCAACTTGCCTGCCTGTTTGCCTGGGACTTAGAATAAAGTCCAATCACTCTTGAGTGACCTTGGCATCAAGAGCTTATTTCCTTTGAGGACAGTTTATCTTCCATTTTCTGAACTGACAGAGATAATAATAACTGCTTTCCTTGAGGATTATTGTAAAGATTAAACCAGATAATTGATTTTAACGCACTTTGTAAAGTTAAAGTGCCACAGAATTATGAGAGACAATTACATATTTTCTCTTATACCATTCTGCTTCATCAAGTCTGTACTCTCAAAGCTCCCATATTTGCCTGGGGGTGGGGATCAAAGTAGGAAATAGAAGTTGTGGAAATGGTGTGGTTAATATTGGAAAGGAATATTCGTGGGGGTATTGAATGTGTCTCATCAGCTTTGTGAATTTTGTTCCTGTGGCAACAAGTATAGTAATGAGAACCCAGTGGCCCCAGCTCTATGCTTTGTTACAAAAACTGAATGTTACCATAACATTTTGGCCCTAGCCTCGTGATGCTAACTTCTACTGACTAATGTAGAATATAATGACCAGGTAGTGTCTTCATTTGTTGCAGACCTTACCAATGCGGCCACTGCTCCCAGTCCTTTTCCCAGCCTTCAGAACTGAGGAACCACGTGGTCACTCACTCCAGTGACCGGCCTTTCAAATGCGGCTACTGTGGTCGTGCCTTTGCTGGGGCCACCACTCTCAACAACCACATCCGAACCCACACTGGAGAAAAGCCCTTCAAGTAAGTAGTGGCTCGTGCTGCCTCCTTCCTTTCTCCTCGCCTTTCCTGAGAGCCGGCAGACAAGGTGGGCAGCAGTGCCCACCTTAGCCAGCTGCTGGAGAAGGCTGGGTACAAAGTCAGCGTCCAGACTGCAGAATTACCTGCTTGTGTAGTAGCTGATGCTGGGAAAATGAATTCAGAATATTTATATACTGAGCCTGGCTTGAGCTGTGCAGCCTTGAACATGAGACATTCTTTGTGATCTGTTTTCTCATAAGTAAAATAATGAAGTAGGAATGAGTAATTTAGAGATTCTTTCTAGTTTCTCAGGGTCTGTGCCTCTGGAATTTGAACTGGGAGCCTCGCAGAGTGCCATCTGTGGCCATCTGCAAGGTGGCCACAGTTGAGAACAGCTGAATAATTGTCTCTTGGGAAATTTGAACCCTTTAAAATTCTGATGAATGATTTCCTCCTCTTTTATATGTAAGGAGGTTTGAATCTATTACAGCAGCTAACTGGTAGCTTCTCAATGTGCCCCTTTGGATTTCAGACTTACCATGGTAATGAAAGAAAGAAAAACAAAACCAAACACAGGACATGTTTGAGTTCTTGAGGATTCAAGGAATGTGGAAAGAGGTAGACAAGGGCTTTGGCTAAGGCAAGGACACCTGAGCAGGAAATGATGTTTCTAGATACAGCACGGTCATGAAAACAGCGGACGTTTGAATCCTGTAAGATGGCCTTTTCATTCTCTCACCCATTCGTTCATGTATGTGTGTGTTCATTCATGCAGCAAATATTTATTGAGCACCTTCTTTTGTGCTAGGCACACTGCTAGGCATAAGAGATAAAAAGGTGAATGAGACTCAGCCCCCTAATCTTTGACGACCTCATAGTTTTGGGGGAAGCCCAATTAATAAGCAAGTATTACCACATAGGGGAAGGCGCAAAATTGAAAAACAGTAAGGCGTGTGTATACAGCATTTCGGGTAGCACGGAAGTGGAGTAATCAATGCTGTCTGGAGGAGATGAGGTTTAAGGTATGTTTTGAATGCTGAGTAGGAGTTTTCCAGAAATACAAGGAAAGAAGGCTTTCTGGAAGCCCATGTGGGATACGGAAAGGCTTGGGAGTGTGAACCAGCTTGTGTGAACAATTGGTCATCTCAGAACAGGTTTTACTGTCTGTGTGATAGGCTCTTCTTTGTTCAGCCCTCTTATATCTCTCTTTGCTCATTTGCCATGATGACTGTACTTCATTAAGAAGGAGCATGAAAAGGGCATGGATGTACACTCTGTTTACCTTCTGTTCAGTTCAGTTCAGTCACTTAGTTGTGTCTGACTCTTTGTGACCCCATGGACTGCAGAAAGCCAGGCTTCCCTGTCTTTCACTATCTCCCGGAGTTTCCTCAAACTCATGTTCATTGAATCAGTGATGCTATCCAACCATCTCATCCTCTGTCATCCCCTTCTCCTCTTGCCTTCAGTCTTTCCCAGCATCAGGGTCTTTTCCAGTGAGTCAGCTCTTTGCATCAGATGGTGAAAGTATTGGGGCTTCAGCATCAGTGCTTCCAGTGAATATTCAGGGTTGATTTCCTTTAGGATTGACTGGTTTGATCTCCTTGCTTCTATAGGATAAGATCAAGCAAGAAAGGAAATGATTCAGGCAGTAGGAGGCGAATCCCCTTGCTGGTCTCAGCCAAGGAGTCTCCGCAGAGTGTCAGTCCGCATGCTTTTCCCTCCGAACCTGCCGGGTGGAGCATGCGGTTGCCATGGTGCTCAGCCGGAGGCGGGGCTTGGCTCACAGTGGCAGAGTCCTGTTGGTCTGCATCCTGCATGCCTCAGTGTCCGCAGCTGAGGGAAAGGTCATAAACACTCATCTTCACCCACTTCCTCACGAATTAGTAACCTTTATTCATTATTCTTAACTATTTTCCATTGTGGTTTAATTTATGACATTAATTAATAATTGCAAGTTTTCATTTTTGTCTGTGTTTGTGGGTGGAGCTTGTTTATTGCATAAGACATCTGGTGAGGGGACTGGATGAGGTCTAAAAATCCAGCCTGCACCACACCAGGCAGGCGTGTTCTCTGGGGCTGCCATAGCCCTGAGCAGCCCCTTTCCTTCTAGTCCACTGTGAGAACCAAGTGGGTTAGCACAGCCCTGGAGTTCCCTAGGGCAGGTGTCTGTGTCCTGCACAGTGGGCTTTGTCATTGCCCCAGGTCCTCAGGGGGTTCACAATCTCTGGCTTCACCACTGCTCTGGATGTGGGAGATAACAATGGCACACTCCCTGTGCCTGTGAGCAGGAGAGCTCTTCAAAAGCAGAGATGCAAGAGGGCCAACGATCCTCCTGGCCCCTTATAACAGAGAAGGCAGCCAGACAGACACAGTGCCAGGCATCAGATTGATTTTTATCTTGTTGCTGTGTAAATAGATTTTAGTAATTAATTGAAGAGGTTTCAGGGTCAGAATGGGAAATAGATTTCTGTTAATGTTAAGGTGTTACTTAAGTGTAACCTCGTTGACTCCACTCAATTTTTTTCCTCTAACATCCCGTTTTTGTCATGTTTCCAATAAAGGTGCCATTTTAACTTACTTTTAATTCATGAGATTAGTAGTTCCAGGACTTTAGTATTTGTATGTTTTTCCTTTATCAAAGTATTTTTAGGGACCGTAACCTAATTTCATCTGGAAAAACAAAGAAACCCCAGAGTTGGTTGGATCAGATTCTTTGTGCATGGTTTAGTTCCTTCTGCTGCTGCTTGTATTAAGATAGCCACATGCTGCGGGGTTTTTAAAAATTTTTCAAATATATATTGCCAGGGGAGACCTGAGTGAACACTTACTTTTTGAGTGCAAGATATAAACGTCTTCTAGGAAATGGAAAGCTAAATCCTTCAGTGTATACAACCGGATCGTTCAGGATTGAACTATCCCAGGGGAATTTTGGGAATCTTCCAACTATAGCTCATGGATATCCATCCCATGGACATTTGTAAATATTTTGAAGATATCCTTTTACAAGCCTATAAAACAAACATTCAAAAAAAAAGTTTGTTGCAGATTAGTCAATAAAATGGGTTTTGCCACAACAGTTAATTTTACTACTTCAACTAATGGGTATTGACTTAAACAATTTTGCAAAGAAGGAAAAGAATCTTGTAAAGAAGCACAACCCTAAACTATACACCTTGGGCAGCTTCCAAATAGATGCCGCAAAGGATTCAGTCCCCAAACTGTCCCACCCCAGGGCCTGGGAGGCCTTTGCAGGATTCTCGGGGGCCAGGCCCCAGCAGGGGAAAGCCCTTTATAACTTCTAAAATCTTCCGCTGAAAAGTGGTTTTTCAAGGCAAATCAAGATTGGTGCCGTACAAGCAGTCCGGAGGAGATCTGGTATTGAGAAGAGAGTTTCATTCCAGGCTTTGTCTCATGGTGTGATTGGCTGAAATCCCACTGAAAAACTCCCCTCTCCCCCCTCCCCCCATGCTCTAGGTAGACCTTGAGCTTGTCAAGGGCTAACCTGGGCTGTGGACTCCGAATGTGTAAGGTGAAGGAGATCATAGGAAAAGCACATTTCAAAGGATCAGGTACTTTCAGTTTGTACTGTGAGACTGGAAGTTGTGGAGAACAAGGGATGAAGATAAGACTTCATTTCATCTCACAGTAATTGCCAAGCGCTTTATCAAAAAGAGGAGGGAAGGAAGGAAGTTGTCAGTCTCCAACTTACTCTTTACAATAAGATCTCCTTCTCCTTCTCTGTTATTAAACATAAACTCTCAAGATTTCAGGGAGGCTGCTCTGCCTGGCATCCATGTGAGCTGCTCGATGCCTGGCTTCTGGGCCTGGGAAGACCAGGAGTCTCCATAGAGTTTCTTTTCCTCACCGTTAGAAGCAGGGGAAAGGCTCATCACTACGTTTTTGCCTTAAGACAATTTGACTTAGTATAGAAAATAATCAAAGGATATTCCAAAAAGCATCTTATAGTTTAACAAGATCTAGTCAAAATCAAAGCAAATCAAAAAAGCACATCAGTAAATATGCATAATATGCAATGAATGTGCATTGCATCATAAGTATGAAGCAATCTGATTTAATTCAGGAAGTATTTGGTGACAGGCCATCGAGGACCAGAAAGAAAGTTTCCTGCATGTTTTCTGTGTGACAGAACTTGACATCATTTTACACTTCGGTCAGTTTCAGATGACAATTGTTAAGCTCCCTCTGAACCTATAAGCCAGTCAACTATCATGTTAAGTAAAGAACGATCTCAAATCTAAAAGGAACTCAAGTGTAATTATATAAGATGCCCACATTGGTACAAAGCTGGGGACTTGCTCTTTGCTGAAATATTTGGACAACTTTCCCTTCGTTGTTCCTGCGACATTTCCTTCAAGGTTGTGACATCAGCACCGTGAGAAGGACCCTGTGCCCGAGCAGGTCTTTTCCTCCTGGATCATTACCCATGTCTTTCCTTCTTTTTTTTTCTGCTAAGTAGCATGAAATCCAAGCTTGGAGGGTCCCATGCCCAGGCACTTGTCTGGGATTGTAATTCAGGATTAGTTCAATCCCAGTCCAGCTGAAGTCCAGCTCTGACCTGCCAGAGCTGTCAGTCTGTCCTGATGAGTTCTTATTGTCTATGAAAATGATTTGTGAAGAGATTTGTTTCTAAAATTAAAGATGATGAACATAAAACCAAGGCTCTTCCTTTATTAAAAAATGGTTTTCTATCAAGCTTTTTTTACTTCCTTAATTATATAAATGGTATTCTTATAATTACCAACACACATAAGTATTAATTCTGGTAGCCCACTTTTCTCCAGAAGGGGAAATTCCTAGGTAAAGGATCTAAGTTAAGGTAACTGTCTACACATCTGCGTACGTTTTCACTCACACTTGGTGAGCAGATGGCCCTAGAGAAGATTTTTCAGTGATGATCTCAGGAGCCCGATAGATTTAGTAAATCTCCCGACTATGACAACAACAAATGGTTCCATGAGTGTAAATATCTGGGAGGCATTTAGGCAAACACATGAGAAAAGTGTCAACCCAGCTTGTACTGTCTGATGCTTATATATAGACATGCACCCTTGCCATACACGAAGCACTGCACTTCCCACTTCTGAACTGTTTATATTCTGATACACAGGATCACAGGTACAAAAGCACAACCTACGTGACTGGTCATTCCTTACAATTGTTCAAACTCTTCTGCTCTCTTTGAAATTGATTCTAAAGCTTAAAAATTTTTAATTATTTCAAATAATAATTTGAAAGTTTATCAGGCAGTGAAAGGTAGTATATTTTGACACACCAATCCAGTAACTAATCAGTTTTCTAATAAACAATCAGCAGTTCGCTGGCATGTCATCAGCACTTCAGGAGCTCTGGAGAGGGGATAAGCTGCCCATGGACGTTAATGAATACACCAAAAATCATTAACTGATCAATACTTCTGAGTTATTTTCATTGAGCTGATAGGTCTGATACATTAAAGCTGACATTATACATTTGTCAAGATCACAGTGCAGTTTTTAACAGTGGAACAGGCTGCTAAGAATATTCCCTGAAAGACAATCAAAGAAACACAACTTCCTCATCCTGACCATCCAGCTGGCACAGGAGCCCTGAAAAATCCAAGTGTGATGGTCAAGCTCCAGCCTCCCAATGTTAAAAAAAAAATTGGTGGGACTCCCTAATATGGATAGAGGCGCTTTATTTTTATAGGTAATTGTCTTCCTAGCAAAGCACTTTGTGTACTTTACTCAAAAGGAAAATGAGAGACCCTCCGACTGGATAATGGGGCTCACAGCACGTGTGATGCAATGTGGACTTTCTGCTGAGGGCTTTCCCTCAGCCCCACCAGTGACCAGGATGGCCTCATTTAAAAGAAGACACGTGTCTGCAGCTCTCCCCAGTATCTTTTCCTTCAAAAGTCTGAGGAGAGGACATTAGGGGGAGAGCTAAGGTGGCTGCTGTGCCCTAGTGGGTGCTTGCCCAGTGCTCCAGGTAGCCCAGACAAGCAGCCTGAGTGACAGGGAAGCCACTGTCTGCAGAGCTTGCTTCTGCAGTGTGTGTGTGTGCACGCATGTGTATACACACACAATCATCGATAACCAGCCAGGAACCACCACCACCATAGAAAAACCAGAGGACACCGTTGGATGTGTGTGTGTGTGTGTGTGTGTGTGTTTTGAAGATTGTGTAGCCATCAAGCGAGTTGGTATGTGTTGCATGGAAGATGGGTTAGGCCCAAGGTCTCTAGATTAGCTATTTTATTTTTTAAGTTAAGGAGACGAGATACTCTTGAAACGTGATGCCAGTTTTGTTCTTAATGGACACACCGACTCTTAAGTATGGCCCACATGTACATTCTTTCTTCTGTGTCTGGTAGAGAGGTGAACTTGAAACACACAAATATTGATTGAATTTGAGTTTTTCCCTATCCCTCTGCAAACATTTTTTAACCCTAACTTTGGTTGAGGTGCAATACTCTAGCTTTTGCACAAAAGCGGCCACTCATACCCACCTCCCACACTCACCACAGACTAATGCATTGCTTCCTCCAGTTTCCAGATTCAGGGCTGATGGCTCTCTGGCCACTGTGCTGAGGGGAGTAGAATTCCCGATTTCAAATTAGCAGCAGGTGAAATTCTATTTGTCATCCATTTCTCTTTGGGGTTACAGAGCAGAAAACTGCAGACAAGCTGCTGCTTTGATGGCTCACTCCTAAAAATCTCTTTTTGTTCTTTATCTATTTGAACTGACAGTGATCAGAGCTGCAGCAGGACAGGGCCCTCTGGAGAAATCACCTTCCCCCTGCCTATTGACAGATCCCTCTGTTCTGCATCAGCCGGGCTTTGTCCCATCACGGGCGTCCGGGCCTTGGAAGGAGCCACCAATTAAACCTCTTGAGCCGGTAAAATCTGAAGCCACTTTGGAGTGTCTGTTCTGATTAGGCAGGATGAGAGGAAGCCCATCACCCTGCGGGCCCTGCTCCCTGGTCTCAATTTTCTCTCTTGCCTCCTCCAGGTGTGAGAGGTGTGAGAGGAGCTTCACGCAGGCCACCCAGCTGAGCCGACACCAGCGGATGCCCAATGAGTGCAAGCCAATAACCGAGAGCCCAGAATCAATCGAAGTGGATTAACTGATTGACTGCTTGGAATTAAACTGCAAGGAAAGTCATGATTAAATGTCACGGACACTTAAGCAAAACCAAAGATTTCCTCGAAGCAACTTTCAATCAGTCCCAGAAAACCAAAAGCAGTAATAAAATAAGTAAGATGTTAAGAGATATTGATCCTGGCGTGGAAGTCAGACCAGGAGAGAGATTATTTATTTATGACTAGGGATGAGACTCATTTCAGTGGACAACCAACCTGGGATGGCTTACATTTCCAGGCCCACCGTGTATTTGCTTTGTTTCTAAAAAGCTTTTTTTTAAAAAAACTGTTATTTAATACCAAAGGGAGGAATCGGATGGGCTCTTCTGCCCACAGTTGTGACTGAGAATGCACAGGGACTTGTTTCTCATTGCACCTTTTTTAGTAGCATGAATTCAAGGGGACCCGTTGTACAACCCTTCTTCCTGCTGTTGCAGTTTGGCCTGGCCTCTGCCTCGGGCCGCCCAGCGGGGACTACGGATGCAGTTGCTGGAGCCTTTGCTGAGTCTGGGCCATCTTCAGCCCTACAGGCGCTCCATGTCTGTGTTTTCCACGCTTACTTCTCATGCACTTTTCTCATGGCTCCTTCTATCCAGCAGCTGGTCTTGATGCAGAAGAGCCTGAAAGAGGAAGAAGATGGTTTAAAATTTAAAATTCAAGTGGAAAAGAAAAATGGGGACTTAACCGTGTCCTGTCAGGATTTCAGAAACATTTAAAATGTATGGAGCTTCATAATACAGTATATTATTGTTCCAAAGCAGGTAGTTGAGAAAATTTTGTTTTCATGTTTTCAGTAACATTTTAGCGTTAAAAAAAAAAAAACCCACGAAAATAAAGTACTTCAGTGAGAGGCTGAATATAAGATATTAAGCTTCCAGTGATTTTTTTGTTGTGTCTATGAAAGCATTGAATATGTGGCAAAAGTCATGCCAAGCCCCACCGTCAAGACCATTCTAGGCATCTTCATCTTTCTTCCTTGTACCTCCAAGGGGAAGCCTAGGATGCCCTCCTGAGTGTGGGGAAGCGTTTCTGCAAAAATAGGTGAAAATAGCCCAGACAAGGAAACCTTGAGAGGAGGAGCCATGCAGAGGGTTGTGGTTAAAACAGACTGCCCTGGAACAGCTAATTTTATCAAGAAGAGTTACCTTCTCATCCCCTCTGGCCCTTGATAATATTCTTCTTTCAGCATTGATCTACTGAGAGAGGAAGGAGTGTGTGCACAGTTTCACTGACCTTTGATTGAGTGCTAGGAGAGTGAGTGTCACTTCAGCTAGCCTTTCAGCAACGGTGCTCAATAAGATTGGGTCCTATTCCACGCAATGATCCAACATCGGGAAGAACTGACAGCCCTCGCTTATAGGCCTTTAGCTCCCAGCGACATTGGAGAGACTGAGTCTACCTTGATGACCAGTGTAAATCTGAACAGCTTAGAGCACACACCAGCAGCAGTCTTTGTAGGTTTCTTGGTCATGTGATATCAGGACACACCCTTTTAAGGAATTCCTTGTCTTTTTAGCCTTCCCATTGTCTTCCTGTAACAAAAATACAAGACACATAACTGAACTGGTCACCGATAGGCAAGGATATCTGTGGTTTGGTTTAATCTGTTGTCATGTATTTTGTTCTAAGAAATCTTCCTTCCCTCTTCATTTCACTTTCGCCATCCCTTAGCACCCATTCTGCCACATTTAAAATGGAGGAAACAGGGCCTCACTAATTGTGTTTTAACTTATTTATATACGTCTCAAAATAATCTTTCATGGAGTTTTGCTAATTCTGACCTCCATTGTCCAATCTGAAGTCATTCACATTTCCCCCCATTCTTGTTGGCCCCTTGTCATAAAAGTAGTAAGTAATCTGTGCAACTGTGTTGCTGTTTCTGATGGAAAATGCTTTCTCTGGTGGATTGGAATGTGTTGAACTTTTATAGTTTCTTGTCCTAAGTGATGGAGACATTTGACGAAAACATGTGCCATTGGGGAGGGTGGAAAGAATTATGTAGCGGTACTAACTGGAAATCTCCAAGACAGTGACACACTGGCTACACTGATGAGCAGGCTGTTCGATTTACTCAAGTTGAAACATTTGGTTATACTTTTTCAACATGATAAGGAACTCACCTGTTTGTTTCTAATATTGTTTTCCATGAGAAAAACGAGTTCTGCGTTTTGTCTCACTTCCTAAGTTTTTGTCTCACTTCCTAAGTTTTATAGAGTGCACCCCAGCCAGTGCCTGTGAGCTCCCATGCGAGTATGGGAAGCCTTCTCTCTGCCCTGTAGTCATGTAGTCAGAGTTTCTGTGACAGTGACAGGGGTCTCTGCCAGTCTAGTGGCTTTGCCAACTGATCCCAAACTCCCACTTAATATGGTGATAACCTCAATACTGAAAGATTCTTCTAGCTTTCTGCTCATGTAAGCATCTTTTCCTCCTTTATAAGTAAGGGATAATTTTGCCATGTCATTTCCACCAAATTTAGCCTGAAAATATTTGCCACTTAATAAATAGAAATTTATAAGAGACATTCAGAATTTTCACACTGCTGAGCCATTGCTGGCTTCTAGCAGACTGGCCTTGGCCGTCGGTCTACTGGTTAAGACAGGCCTGCACCTGTGGATTGACTTGGAGCCCTGAAGCATATACTAGCATCGTTTGGGTCCTAAATGCTTTTAATCAAAGTATGTATTGGGCAGGAGGGTGGTGGAGGGAGTTTCTCCCTAAAACCTACCAACAATTGCTTTAGCCTTTTCTGTTTAAAATTAACAGATATTCTCTAGGAACACTGCAAATGGGTAGTAGATGCTGCAGTCATCAAGAGTCGCTAGTTTTCCTTATTTTCAACTTCCTAATCATTGTATAATGTAATGTAATGTTAGTCGCTCAGTCATGTCTGACTCTTTGTAACCCCATGGACTGTAGCCTGCCAGGCTCCTCTGTCCATGGAATTCTCCAGGCAGGAATACTGGAGTGGGTGGCCATTTCCTTCTCCAGTAATCCTTGTGTAGAGAGAAGAAAAACTCGGAGTCATTGTGGAGAGGGGAGGATATCTAAGATGAGAAAGGGAGACTCTCTAAACTGAATCTGTGTTTGGCTCTTGAAGCAACCCTTCTTGCCCCTTTCTATCATTGGAGATGGAATTTTTTTTTTCCAGAATAAGACATGCCATCCCAGCATATGCCTGTTTGTGTGGCTAAGAGCCTAAGCTAACAAGTAATCCCAGGTGGGTATGCAGATTCCAGAAAAGTCTCAGTAACTTTAGATAAAGCCAAATACTTTCCCCAGGAAATGTGCATGATTTTTTTTTTTAAGATAAGCTTTGCGTTTTGGTTGTCTTTATCTTTAAAAATGACTTTTTTAAAAGAGGAGATATGCTTTTATAGAGTTCTTAGGATAATTAAGACTATAAAACTAAATCTTGTATAATTTATATAATTTGATTCAATTAGTAAATATTTATTGAATGTCCATTCAAATATAACCTTATAGGGGGGAAACTGTAATAGGGGTTCACATGTGTCCTCACATGGCTTACGAGTTATTGGATTGTACTTTGGGAAAACTTCGTTCTAGTCAAGATAGACAAAGATTTACTAACATTTACCAACTCATCAAATTTTTTTCATCAGTTGGTTCGTTCATTGTTTCATTCATTTATTCGTCAAGTATTTACCGAAGTCTAATTTTGTATAAAGACCCCATTTTAGGTGTTTGCTGTAAGGAGTTTTGTTTGAATGACTATTGATGAGAAAATAGTATCTTCCTCCTAAGTGGCTGGCTAATAGCAATGGATCTTTTATTGCTTTAGACCAGTGTCTCTGAAGTTACAGAGATTGCTACAACTGGGAGAATCAGAGAGATGTAAATTCAGCTGGTGACCAGAAGGTAGCAAGTTTCAAAACAGATTAAGATATACAGCTTGGTTGTCTTTGTCTGATCAGCCCAGCTGTTGTTTCTTAGCAACAATCTCAAGATACCAGGATGAGGGTCTGGCTCTTAGATTTTTATGAGCCTCTTCCAGTGATAAGGCAACAAATGGGGACAGGGCTGGAGCTGCTCAGGACAGGAGCTCTGCAGACCCTGTGTGGGTCTGAGTGGCCTCGTTAGTGTCAAGCCTTGGCAGTGTGGTCCTTGTTCCCGGTGTGTGGCTGTGGTGCTCTCAGAGGTGGGGACTCCTGACTTGCACTCACAGGCTTCAGAGAGCCCTGTCAGGGTGAATATTCACTGCTGGTTAAAGATAGCAGTTGTTTCGATAACTTTATTTTTGAACCTCACTATCCAGCTCTTCTTAAAGCGCTACAACTGGACTATCTTCCTCTGTAGTGACACCACCTCCTAGGCCCCAGGTATCTGGTACCTTATTGCAAAGCCGTTTGCTGATAATTGGATCTGAGTTGTACATGTAAGAAACTAATGTTTCATTGCTTTTTGTAGTAAAAGTACTGTTACTTGTTTTGTGCTGATTCTGAAAATCAAATGTAGTGCCTGTTGAGCTGTTTAAAATGGGAAACGTGGCACATCTCATGAAGCAGGGTATTTCCAGAACAGTATGGGGTCATGGGTCCTCCGAGCAGGCCCAGTGGTAGCCTGTGTTGAAGAGCAGATCAGTCGTTCTCATATTAGGACTACATATGCCTCTAGAAACAAGGCCAAGAACAACAAACTAAATAAACACATTTTTGAAAAAGTGAGTTTCAATTTTCCTTCCTTGATGTGAACTTAATTTTATTTCCCATAGCCTTTGCCGATTCTTGACACCAAATCCTGAAAGATACTGAGAGAGGTGCTTCTTTAAGTGATAACAGTAGGTTCCAGATATGTCACTCATTTATCAAATTCCTTTCAAGATGAAGAGGTTTGGAGACATTGTATGAAGTGGCTAGGTGGATGTTTAGGTCCTTATCCACCCAAGAACTGAGGCTTTCCCTATTGCTAGTGCTTATCTGAACTACCAGAAAATAACAACAAGATCCCAGGAAAAACCACATGTTTCAAGACCTTCTCAAGATTACATTCTGCAAATCCAACAATCAGCTTTCCCAGACAACTGACCAAAGGGAGCCAAGCTGAAAAGGATATCGCTTTATCTGGGGAAGCTGTGCCACAAATGTTTAGCCTGTAATCCATGGTCATGTTTAACATTTAAAATATTTATTTGGTTTGTTCTTTTAAGTAATGGATGTCAGATGTTTCATCAAATCAATATGAAAAATTATTTAGAAAAACAAAAATATGTCAGAAAACAGGAAGCCATTGGATTGTCTGCCCTATGCATTGAGATGCTAATCTGTTGAGTAAATTTTAATGGAAAAATAAAATCTGAGCTGCTTATTCCCTCAAATGTTGATGAGGATAATAATGATAGCAATTTATTTTATGCAATCACTGTTAGGCACCATTCTAACTGCCTAACATGGATGCAATCACTGTTAGGTGCCATTCTAACTGCCTAACATGGATTATCTAATTTAATCCTTGTAACAAAGATAAAATTATTATCCTTTTCTCTTATATTCTTAATCTTATCTTTGCAGGTCTACAATTTTCCCACTCCAAAACCATCTGAGAGTATTTTTTAAAAGGGAAAATATCTTTATTCCAACTCTCTTTAAGCATAAAAGCTTTTTAAACACAAATATAATTTGTCAAATGCGTTTGTGGAAAAAATGCTAAACTGTTCTCAAAATATGTATTATTGCAGTTGCTGATTTTGTCATCTCTCAACCTGTGCCTCTGGACAGCAGAATTTCAAATATCCCACTGCTAGCAGGTATTGTTTTGTTTTTCTAAACTTGCAAGTAAAACTCCACATTAAAAGAAAAAAATCCTCTCAAGCATATGATACACATTAGGACAAATAGCAACAGTCAGGAAGGCAAGTTATGTTGGACACTGGCCAAGAAAAAGTAGGCTTGAATGCTATTGACAAGTGAAAACACATCCTGAATGGGGCTAAGTGAAATCTAGTTTTCTTTCTTTGTTCTGACTGAATGCTAAGTGAGTTACTTTGCAGACATCAATGGAGTAATTATGCAGTTGTGTCCATTAAGAATATGAGCTTCTGTGGCTAGGCTGTTGGTTTAAAGCACTGAGGTAGAGACACTGGACTCATAGGTTTGGTTTGTCAAAGACACAGATAATGTAGTTCTATGCATGAGGTACTCAAGGAACCAGTTCATGTTCTTAGATATAATCTAGATGAGACTATTTATGAGAGGTATTTAAGAAGGAAGTTTATAAAACTTCATGAACTGAATTATAAGCCAGTTCTTTACTGTGGTCCTCAGAGTACAGTCTATGTTGTTTTTCCACAGATTCTAACAGGCACAGTGATTGTCAAAACAGTGAATGTGTTTTCCCCGTCAAACATGGTGGACTCCAGTTGGTGTTTCCTGCCTTACAAAACATCCCTGTTGCTGCTTTTCTCCCCCAAACTTGGCACATCACTCCTGACTGAAAATTATTATCTTGATACAGACCTCAACAACTTGGGTATATTTTTCTACAGCAGAACTTGTTTAGGTTTTTAAGAAGTCCTATCCCACGGCAGGTGATCACCACATTTTGGGGAGAGCTGCCATTTTAGATCAGTTCTCCACCAGCTCATCATCCCTGTTGATCCCCATTCAAGCATCATCTTAACGCTAAAAATCAACCCTGTAGACTCACTTTTTCAAAATAGTTTAGTTCATATACTCAAGCTTCTCCCATCTTGGAGAGAATGAAATAGTGAAAAATAGGCGAGATTTCTCTCCTTGGAAGTTACAGGTACTCTGTGAAAGAGACTTCCTCAGACATGAATGCACATGCCAGGTTGGTGACTCAGATATTGAGGAAAACTTTGGCTCAGATCAGCAAAATTAATTTGGAAACCTGATGTTCCCTTAATTTATTTTGTTATCTCAAGGGAAGGACATCCAGCTTTGTAATATGCTAATAAAAGTGTGGTGTGATCACTCACCTAGAGTCAGACATCCTGGAACGTGAAGTCAGGTGGGCCTTAGGAAGCATCATGATGAATAAAGCTAGTTGAGGTGATGGAATTCCAGTTGAGCAATTTCAGATCCTAAAAGATGATGCTGTTAAAGTGCTGCACTCAATATGCCAACAAATTTGGAAAACTCAGCAGTGACCACAGGACTGGAAAAGGTCAATTTTCATTTCAATCCCAAAGAAAGGCTATGCCAAAGAATGTTCAAACTACCACACAGTTGCACTCATCTCACACGCTAGCAAAGTAATATTCAAAATTCTCCAAGCCAGGCTTCAACAGCACATGAACTGTGAACTTCCTGATGTTCAAGCTGGATTTAGAAAAATCAGAGGAACCAGAGATCAAATTACCAATATCTGTTGGATCATAGAAAAAGCAAGAGAACTCCAGAAAAACATCTACTTCTGGTTTATTGACCATGCCAAAGCCTTTGACTATGTGGATCACAACAAACTGTGGAAAATTCTTAAAGAGATGGGAATACCAGACCACCTGACCTGCCTCCTGAGAAACCTGTATTCAGGTCAAGAAGCAACAGTTAGAACTGGACATGGAACAACAGACTGGTTCCAAATCAGGAAAGAAGTAAATCAAGGCTGTATATTAGTACATCATGAGAAATGCTGGGCTGGATGAAGCACAAGCTGAAATCAAGATTGCCAGGAGAAATATCAATAACCTCAGATATGCAGATGACACCACCCTTATGGCAGAAAGCAAAGAGTTAAAGAGCCTCTTGATGAAAGTGAAAGAGGAGAGTGAGAAAGTTGACTTAAAACTCAACATTCAGAAAACTAAGATCATGGCATCCGGTCCCATCACTTCATGGCAAATAGATGGGGAAACAATGGAAACAGTGAGAGACTTTATTTTAGGGGGCTCCAAAATCACTGCAGATGGTGACTGCAGCCATTAAATTAAGACACTTGCTGCTTGGAAGAAATGCTGTGACCTACCTAGACAGCATATTAAAAAGCAGAGACATTACTTTGCCAACAAAGGTCTGTCGTGTCAAGGCTATGGTTTTTCCAGTAGTCGTATATGGATGTGAGAGTTGGACTATAAAGAAAGCTAAGTGCCAAAGAATTGATGCTTTTGAACTGTGGTGTTGGAGAAGACTCTTGAGAGTCCCTTGGACTGCAAGGAGATCCAACCAGTCCATCCTAAAGGAAATCAGTCCTGAATATTCATTGGAAGGACTGATGCTGAAGCTGAAACTCCAATACTTTGGCCACCTGATGCAAAGAACTGACTCATTTGAAAAGACCCTGATACTGGGAAAGATTGAAGGTGGGAGGAGAAGGGGACAACAGAGGAAGAGATGGTTGGATGGCATCACCAACTCGATGGACTTGAGTTTGAGTAAGCTCTGGGAGTTGGTGATGAACAGGGAAGCCTGGTGTGCTGCAGTCCACAGGGTTGCAAAGAGTCAGACACAACTGAGCAACTGAACTGAACTGAATAAAAGTGTGATATTTAGTTGCTATCAGGGCATTGTGTAGATTTCCCTCATATGCTAATTAAAATTTACTGTAAATGTTCTCGCTGAAATAAACATAAGTCTCTCTTCAGCTTCCCCACAAAGAAAATGCTAGAGTTAGGGCTCTATTTCAGTCTTGATTTTTGAGGTTTGAAAAGTTTTAACAAGTCAGTCAAGAGAATGACGAGAAGCTTACCGTGAATGATGAGAATCCCTTGCTCTAGAAGCCACTGATGTGACAAGAACAATCATCCTGGCATTAGAATGGTAAACAATTTGCTTGTTTTTTTTAAAAAAAAAACAAACTTATTAAACTCACATCTTAAAAAACTACAAAGAACCAATGAACTCATGCATGCAACTGTACTCTTATGATAGAATCTACCAGGATTCAATTGTATTTAAATGAAAAACACATTTGGAGATAATTGGCCAAGAAACATAAATATATTTGATAAATAAAACATTCCTATGATGACTTGATCTGCCCTTGGATTCTTTCTAGTCCCACATTGGTCCTTTTTCCAAGTGCGAATTGTTTAATTCTAGCATGCAGCTTAGGGCCTAGGCAGTCAACAAACTCTCTGGGGGGAAACATGAGCTAGAAAATGGAGTGAGAAAGCTTGTAGAGCTAGCTAGCAGAAAGGTGGCTAAAATTCATGCCTGTGATTTATCTGGTATACTTGAGATTGCTCTCATGCTCATCTGTTAATCCAAGTTGGGTCCCCTCTCAAGGAAACTCATGTACAGAGGTCCAGCCACAATTCTGTGGCTGGATGGATTTTATTTGATGTCTGGCCTCCATAAAACTTCAAGAAGGTTACTTGCTCTGAGAGGAACCTGGATCTGCGACTCTTCTCTATATCCAGGGCCATGGGGCCCTCAATCAGAAACCTCAAGTCAGCTATTTCATTTATCTGTGATTCTGTTAGATAATAAAATTCCACTTGTATCTGAAGAAAAAGAATAAATGAGCTTCAAGGATTAGCAAGTACACTGAGGCTGGAGCGGATGGAAAGAGGCAGAGATTGTAGAAGGTGAGGTTGGAGAGGTAAAGTGAGGTGGACCATTTAGAGCCTGGGAGGCTATTGTGAGAACCTGACTGCTTCCTCTGAGTGAGGTGGGGGAAAAAACTGGCTTTGAGCAGTTTGAAACTGCTCAAAAACTGAAATTGCTCACAAAACTGGCTTGAGCTGACTGAAAGGGATAATTCTGGGTGATTTGTTGTGTATAGACTGTGGGGGAATGTGGGCTGAAGATGGGAGATGATTAGGAGTGTATCTCAGTACAGATGGAGAGGGTGATGGTGTCTTCCACTTGGATGGGAGTGATCAGCATGGCAGGAAGTGGTTAACTTCTGGTTGTAATTTGAAGATTGTCAGGCTTTGCTGATGGGTTGGATGTGAGATGTTACATAAAGAGAGGAGTCAAGAATGACTACAAGGTGTTTTGGTCTAAGCAACTGAAAGATGCGCTGTTTCTGTTTGGGAGTTTATTGTTGTTTTGTCGCCAAGTCATATCCAACTTACTACTGAGCCACCAGGGAAGCTCATTTGGGAGCTTACTCTCCATTTTTTGGTTGCTTTTTTTTTTCATAAGTGGGCTTCCCATGTGGCTTAGTGGTAAAAATAAAATAAAATAAAATCTGCCTGCTAATGCAAGAGATGCAGTTTCAATCCTTGGGTTGTGAAAATCCCCTGGAGAAGGAAACAGCAACCCACTCTAGTATTCTTGTCTGGGAGGAGCCTAGTGGGCTAAAGTCCATGGGGTCACTGAGTCAGACACCACTTAGCAACTAAACAACAACAGCTATTTTTTCATAAGCACCAGCATGATTCCAGTATAATAAATGTGGAAACAATCCTGCCAACATGCTGCTGTCTGACAGGGTTGCTGGCTCTTCTGAGTGGCCAAGCTCAGCAGTGAGCCCCATCTGGGAAACAAGGAATTTCCAGGTTGCTTCTTCTGTTGCACCAAATGGAGATGCCATTGTCCAGGAACAACTTGCAAACATTTCTTGAGTAAAAGATTACAGCAGAAGTGAGGATCTACTTTCAAAGTAATAGTACTCAGCAGCCATGGGGCACCAGCGTCTCATTCTGGAGATCCTTTAAGGAAGGGTGCTCTGGAAATACACATGAGACTGTTTTCCTGTGGTGTTTGTTTCTCTGGCAATGCTGTCAGCTCTGTGCTTGGTGGCGGGAGGGCAGGGCAGGGCAGCCAGAGAGTCAGTTGTGGTTTTCAGCCTCCGGTTGGGACAGTTCTAAGCAGGTGTAGTGAAACTCATGCCCTTAGACAATTCGTGTTTGTCATTCATTCATCCATTCATTCATGTATCCACTTAAAAAGTATTTTTAAAAATCTATATGCTAAGATTCCATTTTGCTTAGTACAAATATCAGTAGGACATGGTGGGTAATAAAATTTGGAAGAGAGAGAAAAACACATAACTGAGTAAAATATACAGGTTGTTAGGAGGCTGTATAAGCAACTGGGGACAGATTTGAGAGAATAGTTTTCCCTTCAGGAGGAGTTCAGGCAAGTCCACAAAGTTGCTTTCTGAGATGGGAGTCAAAAGAAACAGAGACAAGTGTTTGTATTCCCTATTCAACAATTACCACCAAGAGCTGCCCGTCTGAGCTCTTTTGGAAAATTTGCCACCTATGTTGAAGGCAACCCAATGTGTGCTACCCTAGGACATTTATGCCATTTGAATCAAAGGGTTTTTGTTTTGTTTTCTTTTGTTTCATTGAAATTTTATCATTTCTGTCATCCCCTATGTTGATATGTTTGTACATGGAAATTAAAGAATTTGCCAAAGGTCAGCAATGAACTAATGCTTCATAGCATTGAGCCAATCTATGGATATTTTTTTTCTTTTATTGGCATGTTGCCTTTAGTTAATTAATTTTAAAACAAAGATGAATATTTTTAATGATAAACGGTACAATTCACAAAGAAGACAGACATTATAAATCATTAGACACCTAACAACAAAGAAACAAAGATACATAAAGCAAAAACCAGAAGAAATATAAAGGAAAAGAAAAAGTGTATAATCATAGTGAGACATATTAACATTTCTCTGAGAATATTTTATCAAGTGCAGGAAAAATAAGAATAGGAGCATCTTGAAGGATATTCTTACATTTTGGGGGTGATGGACTTCTTTGAGAATGTGACTGCTCCACAGAAAGCTTCACAAATACACTGAACTTTACGTTGAACTTCAGGGAAGGGTCCTGGATCTCAGCTTAAGACCCTGACTCTTAAGATCTTGCATTTTGAATGGTGCCCTTCAGTTGTTAGAGCTTCAAAAGTTTGAGTGGAAATGAAAATAATAGTAGATAGAGCAGTTAATCAAGAGATGTGTATTTCTTCATGCTCTCCGTGAAGTTTCTAAGTAATGTGGAAGAGCAAGCAGAGCGGATTGACTCCCTCTTCTAGCAAGGCCGATAAGAGGCCTGGATACCTGCTTCTGAGACCAAGAGCACCTCTCCCTGTTTATGTTGCAGCATGAGGACCACAGAGACCCGGAAAGCCAGGCCAAATCAACAGATTGGTCATTTTCTTATCCATTAAAAGGGGAACTCACAGCCAGGCAGAGATTTTCCCCACCAGTTATCCCAGATTATTCCTCTTTCCCATCCCCTTAAGCTGAAAGAAAATGTGAGTGTACAGAAATTATGCACGACATGCCTACAACTGTGAGAGAATACTAATTAGTTGGAATACTAGGGACAACCACAATCAGTTCTTTAGTACCTGTCAGAGTAGGTAAAATTGAACCTTTAGTCCCAAACTCACCATATGATAAAACAGAGCAAGTTCACAGAGCCTTTCTGTCAGTTTTTCCTGCTTTCAGGTGACTACCCCACACAAGCATGCACACACACATTTTATAAGAGATTACAATCCATTTTATCTTTAGCATCCTTAACAAGACGTTCACATTTCCATTTGTATTGAATTTTGCCATCCCCTTTTCCTCTTTGCAGCAAGCTGAATGGTACCCACTCCCACCCAAACCCACAAAAAAGATATGTCTTCCCAGAACCTGTGAATGTGACGTTATTTTGTGAAAGGGTTATTGCATGTATAATTAAGGATCTTGAGATGATCCTGCATTATCCAGGTGGGTCCTAAAGCCAGTGCTGTGTCTTTATAAGAGACAGAAGAAGAGAAGACCCACAGAGGAGAAGGCTGTATGAAGACTGATTCAGACATTGGAGTGCTGCGGCCACAAGCCAAGGAAACCTGGAGCCACCAGAAACTAAAAGAGGCAGGGAAAGATTTTCCCCTAGAGCCATTGGAGGGATCATGGGCCTGCTGACACTTTGATTTCAGACCCCTAGAGCCTCCAGATCTGTGACAGAATACATTTCTGTAATTTTAAGCCTCTAGGTGTGTAGTAATTTGTTATAGCAGCTGTAGGAAACTAATACACCATTGTGGTTCATAACCCAACATCTGGCAGATCAGATCAGATCAGTCGCTCAGTCGTGTCCGACTCTTTGCGACCCCATGAATCGCAGCACACCAGGCCTCCCTGTCCATCTGGCAATCAAATTCACTTTTGGGAAATTCTCTCCATCAAGGTAATTTCATTTGCTCTTCTACCCATTGATCCATAAGACTTACCATGTCTCTTTTACAATGCAGAATGACAACCTCCTCTAATGATAAGTGTTCTTGACTCTAACTCCAAGTGTCTGGATAGATACAGAATCCATTCTGCTGATTTTCAGGGTTGGCAGGATCTTTTTCATGCACTTGCTGACCATTTTTTCTTTCAAACTTTTATCATCTGCAGAACATGTCATGGCAAAGAGCCTGTATGTAGTTGACCAATTTTAGGTATATTTAAAGCACTGATGGGGAAATAGTGGAAACAGTGTCAGACTTTATATTTTTGGGCTCCAAAATCACTGCAGATGGTGACTGCAGCCATGAAATTAAAAGACACTTACTCCTTGGAAGGAAAGTTATGACCAACCTAGATAGCATATTCAAAAGCAGAGACATTACTTTGCCAACAAAGGTCTGTCTAGTCAAGGCTATGGTTTTTCCTGTGGTCATGTATGGATGTGAGAGTTGGACTGTGAAGAAGGCTGAGCGCTGAAGAATTGATGCTTTTGAACTGTGGTGTTGGAGAAGACTCTTGAGAGTCCCTTGGACTGCAGGGAGATCCAACCAGTCCATTCTGAAGGAGATCAGCCCTGGGATTTCTTTGGAAGGAATGATGCTAAAGCTGAAACTCCAGTACTTTGGCCACCTCATGCGAAGAGTTGACTCATTGGAAAAGACTCTGATGCTGGGAGGGATTGGGGGCAGGAGGAGAAGGGGACGACAGAGGATGAGATGGCTGGATGGCATCACTGACTCGATGGACATGAGTCTGAGTGCACTCCGGGAACTGGTGATGGACAGGGAGGCCTGGCGTGCTGTGATTCATGGGGTCGCAAAGAGTCGGACACGACTGAGCGACTGAACTGAACTGAAAGTACTGTTACAAGTTTTTAAATAATAAAGCACTTAAAAATATATCATTTTTTTTTTTTCATGTGAACAGTAGGAATGATAGCATCTGTAGCCTTTCCCCAAGTTATCTTCCTGAAAGGCAGTCTGGTCATCTAGTTCCATGAGAGGTAGCTTGAGCCATATGTCTGTCTCTGCAGCTTGGCAGTTTCTTTTCTTTCTCTTTGTTTCTTTTAATTTAGAAACACTTAATTCCCAATTATGTTATTGGCAATAGCAGCAGATATTTGCTGGTTCATTCAGAGTCGTCGACATTCAGGTTAGCCACAAGCCCAGGAATTAAGGAGAATTGTATCACTGAAAATTGCTTTCAGATGTGTGTCAGAGACTACCCTGAAGAATGTATACTTTAAAAGCTGGAAATTTGGAATTTTGACCTGAGAGTTGAAGGCAAATGATTTCCTAATCCACTCTGGTTGCTTATGGCTGTGGAAAGTATTTCTTCCAGTTCTGTAGTATTTGTTTATGGTTTTAAAAAGTCTCCAGAATCACTGATTTTTTTTCCCTAGCAAATAATAAAAATAATGAAGTATCAGAAAGCCCTTAGCAGTTAGACATTTGCATTCCAGTTTGGTCTTATAAGAAAATATAGTTTTAACTTAAAATCATGATATCTTAGGCCTGATTGTAGAATTGGTATGTTCTCAAACTGTAGAGTACATCATAAGCAGTTTAGAGATATAAAGCTCCCTGATTTTAGGTAAAATTTAAAAATACATCTGTTGGAAAATAAATTTTGAGAGGAGAACTTTTAGAATGTATTTATTTTTAATTGAAGGATAATTGCTTTTCAATAGTGTGTTGGTTTCTGCCATACATCAACGTAAATCAGCCATAGGTATACATACGTGCCCGCCCTCTGGAACCTCCCTTCCACCTGCCACCCCATCCCACCCCTCTAGGTTGTCACAGAGCTCCCTGGGCCATGCAGCAAATTCCCACTGGTGTTGTTTTACATGTGGTAGTGTATATGTTTCCATGCTACTCTCTCCGTTCATCCCTTTCTCCCCTTCCCCACCACCGCCTCCTCAGGTCCATAAGTCTGTTCTTTATGTCTGTGTCTCCATTGCTGACCTGCGAATAGGAAAGAAGAACGTATTGAATCATTGAAATGGTCTTTCCATTTGCTTCTGTGGATTCGTTCCCTTTGCCAAGTCGAGCTTGTAGTTTTGGTCACTAAAACTATACTTTTCCCCACACCTCAGATGGGGGTGGCTTTCAGCTTGTTGGTCTGTAGCGGGTGTAGAAGTGACTGTGGCCAGCTCTGAGCATGGCCCTTGAGAGGTTTTGTGTGTTTCTGCTCATGCTTTTATATTTCTTTGTTACCATGAGAACATGCCTGGGGTCATCTGCTGGAAGATGCCAGGCTCTAGGAATGGAGCCTCATTGACCCTGCTGATGGCCAGCAAACCCTTAGATTTGTGTGATCCCCACCAAATTCAACAGCACTGCCAAGAGAGTTCCCCAATGATTCTGACTTCATGAGCAATACATATATCAGTGCATGCCACAAAGAACTGGTGAGTCTCAGTTACACGGGAAAACTGTAGCAATAGATAATCAATACAATAACCATCACAGCTCAGTGTAAAGAATCCAAGTGCCTGTGTTCCCCATTGCTTTTTCATACAGTACATCAAAGAGACTTTAAGTTGCTGTGAGTCAATTATATTTACAATTTTCATTATGTTCGCCAACATTTAATTAAGATTTGGAGGCAGACTTCTGGCCACCCGCTATTCTTTGTGAATAAAACTGGCTGTGAATTGGCACTTACTTAATAATTGACAATTATTTTACTCTTTAATTCTTAGTACACACATACTAAGTGCCCTGTCAATACTCACATTTTCCATTTATATCATAGCTCACAAAATTATTCTCAAGCTAACCCCCAAAGTCTCTTTTTCTGTAGTATTAGCTTTCAGTGTTGATTAGAAGAAAAGTCATCACACGTTCTCCCTTGTATACACACATGCTGAATGTGTACGCTGAACATCAGCGGTCTTGTCTGACTGCAGGGTGGGGTATCTGTGAGCACATGTTTTATTTACTTCTTTGACAAACATTTATATAGCAGGTACTCTGTGCCAGGCACTGTCCCAAGTGCTTTACGTTGTTGATTTACTTCATCCTCTTAGCAGCTCTGAGGCTATTACTGACCCTATTTTATACAGCAGGTCACTCAGGCTCGGGGAGGGTAAGGAACTTGTCCAAGGTCACAGGCAGGAAGTGGCAGAGTGGGGATGTGGACTGAAACAGTCTGAGTCTGGGTTTTTAATCACTACACATGATGGAAATTGCTCCTCTTTATTTCACTGTTCGGAGAAGGCAATGGCACCCCACTCCAGTACTCTTGCCTGGAAAATCCCATGGATGGAGGAGCCTGGTGGCCTGCAGTCCATGGGGGCGCTAGGAGTCGGACACGACTGAGCGACTTCACTTTCACTTTTCACTTTCATGCATTGGAGAAGGAAATGGCAACCCACTCCAGTGTTCTTGCCTGGAGAATCCCAGAGATGGGGGAGCCTGGTGGGCTGCCGTTTATGGGGTCGAACAGAGTCGGACACAACTGAAGTGACTTAGCAGCAGCAGCAGCAGCAGCATTTCACTGTTATAACGTGGCGCCCACAGTGCCATCTGAAAAGGAAACTTCTCCAATGGCTTATTCTGCTTTCTTGCCAAACATGATATCAATCAGTAAGTATTGAGCCGGCTTTTGAAGCTTATGGGCAATAGTATGGCTTATGTTTCTATAGAGAATGGACCTCTGTACTTTTGGTCTCTCAAATGCCTTAGCAGCGTCATTTGTAAATTTCTTGCTGAAAAGTATTATTTTGAGCTTGTTCTAGAAAAACTGTTGGTTTATCAGGAAGGTTGTTGTATTTAAAAACAAGGGGAAGGCTCAAGTTGTTTTGTGACCCTAGAGGACAAAGTTTTTTAACAGACAGCATATTAGAGACCAGGGGTAAATGGAGAAAGAATCTTATAAATCTGTTTTTCAGATATCAAATACTAGGATTTACTCATTCCAATCTATGAGTTTGCATATACTCGCTTACATTCATGACATTATCCTGAGATGTATAGTTTTAGTGCTATTTTTATTACTTCTTTTGCATTTCAGTGTGTCACTTTGGAATTCGTGTGTGTGTGTGTGTGTGAGAGTGGGGAATAAAATGATGTCTAAATGAGAGGCAGCAAAGGGTCAAAGTTTAAGAACTCAAGCTAGATTTCCTGGGGTCATGTTTCAGATCAAACAGTTAAAAAGTATGTGACCATGAGTTGGATAGATAATGTCTCTGTAACTCGGTTCTCTCCTCCATAGAATGGGGATAGTAATAAGAATACTGACCATGTGGGATCAATCTGAAGATTGAATGTGTTCACTTGAAACAGTATCTGGTATATAATAAGTGGTTTGTAAACATCTAGCAAATAAAAATGAATGGATAACAAGACTGAAAACTATAAATTTAACTATTATGAATAATAGCATGCAAATATAATGAAGAACTGTTGCCTGTTAATTGAAAGTTAGGTATGACAAACTGACTCCATGTAATCTTAATAGTGCATGCATAACTTTTAAGCATATAATGGTTACTGAGGACAGAATGGGATTTTTGTAAAAACCCTACTCAGCCATATATTGCAAATTTGTGACACGTGTATAAACAAATTTGCCTCCTCGCCATTCCCACCGAAACCGCTGAAACCACCAAGGGACACATTCAGGCCACTATTGCTACATAACTTGTTACCCCAAAATTTAGCGACTTAAAACAACCTTTTTATTTTGCTCACAATTTTGTGGTTAAGGAGTTCAGAAAGGGCTCAGCTGGGCAATTCTTCTTTGGACTCTCTCAAGCAGTTTCAACCAGCAGTTGAATGGGGCTGGATCATCTGAAAAGCTCTACTGGGTTGCAATCCAAGATGGCTCTCTGGTGTGGCTGTCAGATGGGAGCTCAGCTGGGGCGGTCGACAAGAACACCTGGACAGGGCCTCCCTAGCATGGCAGTCTTAGGGGAGTTTGACGTGTTACATGGTGGCTGGCTTCCCCCAGAGTGGCATCCCAAGAGGACTAGCCGGGGAAGTCACAGAACATCACTTTTGTCATGTTTAATTGGGTGAAGCTGTTAACAAACCTGCCCAGATTCAAGGGAGGAAACATTGACCCCAAACTTCTCTACACAAGGAATCTTGAAACCACTGCAGACCACTGAACAGAATTCCAGTAGCTGTTGAAGACCTTTAGAACCATTCATCTGCAATGCACATAGCTAGATTATTCAATACCAGTTTACTTTTTTCTTAAAGCTCTAACGTGTAAATCTTTGAGCCGTTTGCAGAGATTTGTTCTGGGACTTTCATAACAGTAACAGCCCAAGGACAGGACAAAGAAAACTTGGAAATCAGCTAAAACTATGAAAGAGTGAGGAGAATCCCATGAAATTCCTTGAAAGTCATTCATAGGAATGCTCTTCTCTCTCAGAGCTTGGAGATCTCACTATTCTGCAACCAAGGGGCTTTTAAATAGCTCTCTTTATGGGCCAAGTCACATTGACTCAGCAGTGTCTAAGAGTCACTTTTCTTAAGGCTTGGGAAGTAAATCACTATTCCCTGGCCTTGCTGCTTCTCCAAGCAAATTTTGTACATGACTCTGGAAAAAAATCCCTTCTTCACACTCCACTCCATTTGTTCCCATTCACACATTGTCCAACCCTCCATGGGGGCATTTCCCAGGTGAAGAGATCCCCTGGCTCTGAGTCTTAAAGCACCCCTTGACCAGGCCATCCTCTTTAGGAGCAGGAAGGGACCTGATTCCCTGAGTCCCAGACATGAGGACCACGTAAAACAGACTTGAAAGTAACTGCTCTACGAGAAATTACTCTTAGATGAATCCAAATGGAAATAGGCCAAATCCACAGCTGGATGAATTCTGTTTTCAGGTTTAGAAATAGTTTGCTTTCTAAAAGTTGATATTGTCTGTGGGACAAATATATTTAGTATCTCCCATTGCTACTCACTGGGGGCAACCTTGATAACATTTACTTTAGGCCAAATAACAAAAGGCCACTAGTCCTCAGATGAGGCAAATATACTGCATTCACTGTGGAGGTTCCTTAAGTCTCACAAAGTGAGGTTTGAGGAATCACTAATAAGTTTGGCTCATTTTTTTTTTTTTTTTAAAGACCGTTTCCCACAGTTAAGAGCTTTCTGCTAGCACCCTGGTCTTCCTGCCCTTTTCTAGCTCATTTTCCATTCAAGTTGTAGTTCCTGGACTGAGTTATTTTCACATGCTCCCTGAGCCCTAGCCTGATGGGTTACTCTTCTGTGAAAGTGAAAGTTGCTCAGTCATGTCTAACTCTGCGACCCCATACAGTCCATGGAATTCTCCAGGCCAGCATACTGGAGTGGGTATCCTTTCCATTCTCCAGGGGATCTTCCCAAACCATGTCTCCCACATTGCAGGTGGATTCTTTACCAACTGAGCCACCAGGGAAGCCCAAGAATACTGGAGTGGGTAGCCTATCACTTCTCCAGTTGATCTTCCCAACCCAGGAATCAAACCGGGGTCTCCTGCATTACAGGCAGATTCTTTACCAGCTGAGCTACCAAGGCTGTGCCTATGTGAGCCAGGCAACTAAGAGGCAAGACCTGGGTCCTGGCCTCCTGCCATCCCCCTGCTTAAGGAGTTTGGGTCCACCCCAGCTCATTTTTCAGGTACCCAGCCTTCTACAGCTTTCCTCACAGCATGTCCTTCCAGCCCTTTTCTTTGGGTCAAGTTTTGAAAGTGCCCAAACTCCACAGGCCACAGCTTTGGATATGAATTTTGAGTCTTACTGGTTTTATGACCTTCTGGCCAATCACAGAGCCTCTTTCATTAAAAACAAAGGAGATAAGAAGAGGCTAAGGCTTTCTTGCACATCAGCAAGCTCTTCAAAGCAACATTTCAAGAAGTGCTAATGACTCAGACCAGATGGAGTCCATTTCCCTGAAAAAGACAAGAATGTCTAAAGAAGCAGGAAATGAAGAATGGGAAGATTGGTGTTTTTAGATTTTTCTAAATTCCACCCTCTTTTCAGATACCATCGGGTTTCATCCTGCCTTCTCTCCTCACCTGTTTGCTCAAATTGACACCACCCTTCATCCTTTCAAAGAAAACTTGAGCCATATGGAAAACACTCTCAGACTTCAAACCTGGGATGGGATGCTCAGACTCCTTTTATTACCAAACTGCTTTTAGTTCAAAGTAAATCTTTTATTTTATTTTTAAATTGTAAAAAATACATAACATAGTATTTACCATTTTAACCATTTTTACATGTCCAGTTCAGAGACATTAAGTACATTTACATTGTTATACATCCATCGTTACCATCCATCTCCAGAACTTTTTCCATCTTCCCAAACTGACACCCTGTACCCATTGAACCTCCCCAAATTCCTCCTGTGGGACTCTGGAGAAGATTGTTCTTTCTATCTCTATGAATTTGACTACTCTAGGTATGAATGGGATCGTACAGTATTTGTCATTTTGTGACTGGCTTGTTTCACTTGGTTTAGAGTCAAGTTTCATTCATGTTGTATTGCGACAGAATTTCCTTCCTTTTTAAGACTAATAATGTTCATTGTATGTACATACTATATTTTCTGTATACAGTCCTTCATCAAGGGACATTTTGGTTGCTTCCACCTTTTGGCTATTGTGGATAATGCTGATATGAACACGTGTGTATAAATATATCTTCAAGATTATGTTTTTTATTCTTTTGGGTATATCCCTGGAGTTGAAATTGCTGAATCATATGACAGTTCTCGTTTTAAGGTTTTGAGAAACTGTCATCCTGTTTTCCATAGTGGCTGTACTATTTTCCACTCCTACCAACAATGCACAAGCATCCCAATTTTCCACATCCTCATCAGCAGTTGTTGTCTTCTGTTTTTTGTTTGTTTGTTCATTTAACAGTAGTTATCTTAGTGGTATGAAGGAGTACCTCATGGTTCTTATTTGCACTTATTTCCCTAATGATTAGTGATGCTGAGTATCTTTTCATGTGCTTCTTGGCCATTTGTTGTGTCTTCTCTGAAGAAATGTCTATTCAAGTCCTTTGCTCATTTTATCTTGTTAACTATTTGGCTGCAATGGATCTTAACTGAGGCGTGAGGGCTCTTTGTTGTGGTGTGGGCGTCTCTCTAGTTGTGGTATATGGGATCCTAGTTCCACAACCAGGGATCAAACCCACGTCCCCTGCACTGGAAGGCAGATTCTTAATCCCCGGACCACCAGAAGTCCCCCTTTGCCCATTTTAAAGTCAGGTTAGTTTTTTGTTGTGTTACTAGGTTGTAGGGGTTTAATATATTGTGGATATAAACCCCTTATCCAGGGGTTATATGATTTACAGATATTTTTTTCCATTCCTTGAGTCACTTTTCACTCTGTTGATTGTGTCCTTTGATGTACAAAGTGTTTAAATTTTCATGAAGTCCAATTTATCTATTTTTTCCTTGTTGGCTGTGACTTTGGTGTCATAACCAAGAAATCATTGTTAAATCTAACGTCCTAAAGCTTTTCCCTATATTTTTTCCTAAAAGTTTTAAGGTTTTCGTTCTTGCCTTTTGGTCTTTGATCCATTTTAAGTAAATTTTGATATAGGCTATATGGTGAGGGTCCAGTTTTACTCTTTCACACGTGGCTATTCAGTTTTCTCAATACGATCTGTTGAAAGACTGTCCTTTCCCCACGAATGGTCTTGGCACCCTTGCTAAAAGACCATCTATAAGAGGATTTATTTCTGAATTCTCAAAGTAATTCTTGACTCATTGGATTGTGTTCATGAGCACAGCATTGCCTCCAGGCCCTTCAGAACAGAATCTAGGCCCCCAGGATATCCTAGAAAGTTAATTCACCTGATAATTAGTTCTTTCATTCATGAGCCATTTTGGGCAGGGGGGAGGAAGAAGATTTATATTTTATATTTTATAAAATTTAAGATTTATATTTTATATTTATATTTTATGTGTGTAAAAGATTTATACTGCATTTTCCAAGTGAGTGAGTTTAACACAGGCCCTGAAAATGCTAGTAGACTGTGGTCATAGGGAGTGTAATGAACAAGCCATTGTGTGATGAGTGTTAGGAAATGGGAAACATAGACTGCCTTCATACTGTGTAGCAACTTGGAGTTCAGGAAAGCTTCTTTGACCAAGTGAAGTTTCAGTCTTAAAAATGAAGGACAATAGGAGTTACTTTGATGAAGCATTGGAAAAACATGTTTTAGGTAAGGGAACAGTATGTTATTGAGTGTCTTCTGATCTTCTGAATACGCTTTGAGAAAACCAAGAACCACAGAGAATTAAAATGATGTTTCCTTACATGTCTCCTTCCCTAGACTTGACGTTCTTTGAGGCAGGACTGTGTAATGTTCACTGCTGTGTCTTTAAAATCTAGTGTTGAAGCAGCTGCCCAGAGTGGGAGTTCAGTACATGCTTATTTTATCAGAGCAGTGAATGCTGAGCATGGATCTATGACTTCTGACAGTTTCTAAGCCAGACATCACCATCAAATGAAACATTTTCCTGTGTGGAGCCTCTGATTTTGTCCTTATAGCTACCTTGTGACATAAGCATTGTTATCCAGTTTAGAGAAGAAAACCGAGGCTCATATAAAGCAGTTTGTCCAAGATCACATAGCTAGTGAGTAGAGGAGTCAAGATTTGAATCCAGGTCTGACTGGTAATTACTTTGTGCTGCTTTATTTTGTATGTGCCCAGGTAATTCAGAATTTATAGGGAAACCAGCTTCCTTTGAGGGTCCAGAAACTGTATGAGGAACTTGACATGTGTTCTGATAATAGCTAACTTTTATTGAGCACTTACTACATATCGGGCTCTTCTGAACACTTTGTCTGACTTTTCTGATTGAGTTCTCACAACAGCCCTATAAGGTAGAGACTAAAATTATCGCCATTTTACAGATGAGAAAGATTGAGGCACAAGGAGCCAGAATCAGACCTGAGCAGACTGACTGGTCAATTGAGCATCACCTCTGATGTCTCAGTGTTACTGGGGAGCAGTTCCTATTTTCTTTATTATCAAGAGGAAGAAACTCAGAGGGGTTGATACTTACTATCTTTGCTCTTGGTTTTAAATCGTTTGTATTATTTAGATTAATTTCTTCTTTCTCCCTTGTCAGCCCCTCTTCTGCCTCCAGATAATCAGAAAACCCACTTATGAGGGGGTTGAATCGCTAAGAAATTCTTTCTCTCGGGGAAAGGCTGAGTCATTTAAACCACCAATCCTTCTCCAAGGTCTTAGTTGTTTGATGTTCTTTCTGCCTTTGGAGGGTTGATTAAGAGCCTAGCAAAAAGAGAAGCTTCAGAGCGTCTAAGTTCTGAAAGGGTCCCGTGACCCCGGGCACCCCAGCGGCTGGGTCAGACTTGGTGACCATGATTTATAGACCAATAAACAAAGCCTTTCCAAACCACGCGTTTCGCCTCCTTTAAGGGAGCAAGCAGTGAACGCTTTGAGTATAAAGCCTACTTTTCGTAAAATATTTTTGTTTGTTATTGAGGAAAGCCTTAGTATTGAGCGGGTGGGGGGCAGATTAGTGAGAGTGAGGGATAACGTGAAGAAATTAGACAAAAAGACTGAAAATCCTCTCAGGCACAAACATTGTACATCCTGACTTAGGTGGTTGAAACCCAAATGCTTTTCATGTTCATTTTGTACCCCTACAAACCACATTTGCAGACAGTGACTGCTGGCTCGTGTGTTCCCCAAAGGAGAAAATTACACATGTGGGAAACGAGTTTCTCCGGCCCTTTGCTTTCCTCCCTGCTCCGCCACACCCCCCAACCCCCGACCCCCGCCACAATTCAATGCTATCTCCACCCTCCCCTCCCCTTGCAAAAAAAAAAAAAAAAAAAAAAAACCCACCAAACTTTTTGAGCTACATGATGCAATGTTTTTTTTTTTTCTGGACAGTGAAGCAGCGGTTGTTTCTCTCTCAACTAATTTTTGTTCCAAGACCTCACAAGGCGTGAGGAGAATAACTTCCTGAGTAAAGAAAGCATTGAGTGCCTGAATCTAAAGATACACAAATCCAAGAACTTAATGGGAGGAGGGAGGAGACTAGAGGGAATGAAAACAGAAGTAAGTCATTGCTGCTGCAGAGAAATTAGAAACCAAGACCTTTGTTTTGTTTTCTTTCTTCCTTTCTTTCTCTTTCTTTCTTTCACTGTCCCCTCTGTCTATAAATAACCATATGGACTTAAGTTCAGCTTTCTCCAGCTGGAAAAAAAAAATCTAAAACATGCTTTCCTTTTCTTTTAAAGATCTAGGTCACTGATTGTGGAAGTTGGGATATGGAAGATTCTTAGGAAATGTTGCTCCAATAAATTCTAGTCTAACTTATTGGGTTGTTAAATTATAAATTCTATTAAGGCATATTTTCCTCTGCTTTTCAACTTCAGCAAGTTTTCCCAGTGTACAATGCTCAGATTACACACTAGTGAGCACTAAAGTGGAGACAGCGGGAGGAGGGTAGATAAGAGTTAGGAGTCACATCCAGAAAATTCCTAGAGTCATGAACCTTAGGGGCGCACAATTAGCAGGCTTCCCGGGAAGGTTATACATCATGTCCAGGACTTTACATTAAAATGACTTTTTACTTGAGTCATTTGTTAGTCCATTACCAGTTCTCATATCAGATTGCATTTCATCTTGTATTAAATCAAGGTAATCTGGCATGTAAAAATAGTCTCCTTCATTTCACTTTCAGCTCTGGGCAAGACTGGAGATCCACAGCATTTTGCCTCACTCTCCTCCATGAGGCATGCAGAAGCACAGCATTTTGCCGAAAAGTACTCATTGTTGATTGAATCGCAGATTCTCCCACGAGACACGCAATGCTCAAATGAAGGCCGAACTGTGTGTACTAAAATGCTGCTTTTTCTCTTCAGGGTTCCTCTCGTTCTCCTTCTGCTACAGTCCTAAAAGGACCTGAAATTGAGTGACTCCTATTGCCAATCCTGCGATCATTACTGACCTCCCGAAACAGAGGAGAGATCCAGAACTAATTACAAAGGAGCAGAGGCAACCTACATAAGAAAGCCCGGTCCTTTCACTTGAGGCCAACTAGATCTTCCTTATACGATGACTAGCTCCATTTCCAAGCAGCCTGTCCTTTTATGGGGACGCAGGGGAGGGCTGGTTAATTACCAAGACTTCACTGGTAGGAAAACTGAGCCTCCGCATAATTCCCTCTATTTACTGCACGACGGTACTGTTAGGTTTTGTGCCACCCGGGACAGGAACGGCTCCAGTGTTGGAGTGAAATCCTGCCCTTCACAGGCCAGGACCACATCAATTACGTTCTAACGCGCTTCCCCGGTACCCCTGTGTTTCCAAACGCTTAATGCACCTATGAGTAAATGATTTCTTTCCACTACTTCTTAAAGTGCCAGAAGGCAAGAGAAATTTAAACAGACCTAAGATCAACACTGTGAGTTTACTTGGCTTCCCCATCTAGCAACACTGCCATAAATTTCTTCAGCTTCTTAGTTGGGAATTTAAAGGGCCTATAGTCTTGGCAAAGTTTATATAACAATGTTTCTTCTATATGGATTATAAACTTGCAAAATCCCAAGCAGTGGTGGGGTATCATATTTGGTCAGTGGGTCAACCTGAGAAGTCAACAGAAAAACTCAATACCATGTCCAGTCAAACCCTCTTTTCTGGGTTTGGCCTGGTGAGTGGAAACAGCTTGGTTGGCTCCCTCTCTGACAGGGTCAGGAGCTGGGTCTTGTGGGCTTTTTTTTTTTTTTTTTTTTCATTTGAGGCTTTACTATTCTAAAGGTCTGTCTTCTGGGGCCCTTGCAAAGCCAGGGTCCCTAAGCAACACTCTAGCTGGCAGAGCCCTCGAAGAATGTTCCAGAGGGACATTATAAACTCCAGCTTGGTGAAGTTCTCTTAGACAGCCACTCCTTAGAGTGCAGAAATGCACAGAGAGCAGGAATCAGTGCTGGTTTGTGCTGAGGGTGGCCCTGGGAGGCCTGGGGTTCATCAACCAGTCAAGTGTGCTTGATTCTATCAAAGGAGGCTTTGTGATAAGGAGACGCCCCTCCTGCTCTGCCCGACTATGTTTTCCCTCTTCAGAATGACCTGCTGTGGAGTTATATGTGCCTCTTTTCCCAGGTACATGGTGGTTGGCAAGGAACATTCTCCCACAGGGCTATGGGGGGATCTCATGAGCAACTTGGCTCCAAGGGGACTGCCAGCGTCCCTCACTAAAACCAAAGAGTTTCCTTGATGAGAATTGGTCTCCTCCAAATGAAACTCTTCCCTCAAAACAAGTATCAAGTTTTTTTGCCTCTTCTGGGGTCACTCAGTAGAACCAGAAATCTCAACATTGAACATGACTCCTCATATGCAAAAAGCAGTGTGTTCGGAGCTGAAGACCAAATGTGGTGTAAAAACTGGCCAGCAATTGATTAACTCCAGTAAGCACGTGTCAGAGAGATGTATGCATGCATAGGAAACCTTTATCTTTCCCTGCTGCCCGGGAAAGTGCAAAACTGTGGGACTTTCCTCCGACTTTGGAAGGACATTTGGGTTTCACTCTTAGTTAGAAAGACTGTGAAGATTGTTCTTGTATCTCTAATTCACCATCCAAAGTGAGCTGAAAAAGAAGTTTGCAACCTGCAAGATTTGACCAGAAAGAAGAGGAGGGAAGGCTAAGAAATTCTTGGGTTGGAGGGCAGAACGAGGCTAACTTTATATTTTACCAAGACTTATTAGAAGGAAACTAAATATAAAGATATGGAAATGATGCTGAAAACCATTTGGAAGTCACTGATGTACAGTATTTAGCCAGAATGAGGCATATCAGGGGAGAAATGGCAGACATCGAGATAATGCCTGGTCACACAAGTGTTTCTGGTTTGTTCTCTCGTAATTCAAGGCCCAGGCAGTATTCTATTAAACAAAGGCTTCTATTGAAAATTGATTCAAGGATATATTCTTTATGTCTATGCACCATCAACCTACAAAACTCATCACCCGGAGGTATCCATTTGGTCCAAGTGGAGTAGAAAAACTTACTAGTTGGTAGTGCAGTTTAGATCAGTAATTTTTAAACTTTCTTTTTAAAACAATGGACTTAAAAAATGAAACCTTAAAATCCCAATATGTAGAACAGATAAAAGTGAAAATGTTTTATTTGGAGGAGGACCCACCAGTCTTCTTTTTGTCCCTTGAAACACCTGTGGCTTTCCTAGAAGAGTGTGAAAATGTGCATTTTAGGTAACTGTTTTGAAAACATAATCAGTAGGTAAACACTGAACCTTAACAAACGTATTCCCCAGGGGCCATGGCTGGTGAAGCTTATAGCCCCAGCATTTCTGAATATGAAGTTTCTCAGCTTAGTTTTGCCATGAATGATGAGTGTAGGGGATCAAATTAATGCTGCTTGCTGGCATCATTTTCCACTTGCCTCCTCTGAGTATGAAAACCACAGTGTATCCATCCTCTTGAGTCTCTGCTGAGCTGAGAATACTTGTTACAGTCACTCTCTAATTCCAGAATTTGCTGGTATTTAGAAGTAACCAGTCTGAAAGGCATCAGAAAAACAGATTTCATCACAATTTTGCCTATTGAAAAGGGCAATAGTAATTTTCTATCATTGCACTTGCAGAAATATTCTCACCAAAAATTCGTGTAGCTCTCCAGAGACTGTTAGCAAAAGAGGACATTGAAGATTATTTTCTGATTTCCTGCCTGCACTACCCCTTCCCAAGGATTGCATGTCTGTCTTCCTAATTTGGAATGTGATTAAAATGGATTGATTTTCAAATCGGATACCTCTGCCCTATGTCAAGCCTTGGTTGTGTGTGTGATGCCTTACTCACCCTACCTTCTGTTCCACTTGTGAAGCCAGTACTCCTGTAAGCCAAGTTCCTGAGGATTTTGAAAATACAGTGTTAGCCCTGGAATTGGGTTAACTGGGAGTGAAATAAACCGATTAGCAGAGGAGGTACAAATCTTATCTAAAGGTCTGTAAGTTTAGCATGGATATTCACTTCCAAATAAATTTGGAATTAATTTTACTTCTCTAAAAGTAGGTAAATATGGTTGACTCTGCCTTAGAGAGTTGCACAATGCTTTCATGTTTAAAGTTTCGTCAATTGAGCGAGAATTGACTATTAAGCTATGAATGAAGTTCCATTTTATATGGAAATCATAATCAGTATTATTTAAGGCAAGAAATGTGTATAGTCCAGTTATCCTTGAAAACTCCTTAAAATGCATGTAAAGTACAGTAATATGTATGTATAAAAGTTTCATTGTATAGTAAAGCAATATATAATAAATATTCCATGTGCAAGAAATAATTTTATAATATTTTGAATTGCACAGAAAGACAGGTCCGCCTGAATATGTGTGGCCACGCTGTAGTAAGTTAACTGAGTGTGTGTATGGCCTCTTGCAGGCATCCGTGTGTGTGGGCCACACAGGCATTGGGGCACACGCTGAATAATTCCTCTGTATTCACCGACCACCACTCCCAGACTTTGTTTATCCATCACCCGGTTCTGTTTTTTATGGTCCCATTTCTTTTCAGTATCTCATAGCTTCTTGGCATCTGATTTACTTTCTTTGAGATGAAGCATGAGAGGATTGACATTTCTTATTTAGATTAGTTGTTAACTTTATAATACAGTCTTCTGATATGAAGAACTAGTGTGATACAGAGTCAGAAATCTGCCTTATAAAAAAAGAGGAACACATGTTTGGACCAAATCAATTTCCAGGGCTTTCTCTGTGGTGTGTTGGGTGTTGGTCAGGAAGGGAGATGTCATGCTTTCCACACTTACTGGATTTAGATGTCATGAAAATCGTAGTGTTGAAAAATAGTCAGACTACCAACCATTCTCCTAATATGCCAGTTAAGAATTATTTAAAATCTCAAGTGAGCTTTTGCCTCTTGGATCCTCAGGGCAGACCATCTGAATGACCTACATATACACTGCCTCTTGGAGCTAATCTCCCCATGTTTCTGTTGCTTGGAAAGAAATAGTTGAAATATCTTTCATTTAAATTATTTTGTACCCTAAGAGGTACATTCACCCACTTTCTTATTTGACCTTCACCTTGACTCTGTGCAATTCGTCATGAGATAGAGCAGTGTCATTCATCCCCATTTTACAGATGAGAAAACAGAATCTGGGAAAGATGACTCACCCGATGCTAGTGAGGGCAGGGCTGAGACTGGAACCCCAGCCTTAGGGTGACTTTCCACTCACCAGGGAAACCTTATACATATGATTTTACTAAGGCAAAGTTTACTTGGCCTATCTTCCCTTCGGTATGTTGTTGCTGTTTATGTGGGCAATAGGGAGAATATTTGTTTCACACTACACTTGGCTCCATTCCTTACACTTAATTTCTGTCTTCATCTGACAGCCAAAATGCAGTCTAGTCAATTCTAATGTTTGATCCGTGATTTTAAGGGCAGATTCAGTCACTTAAAGGTTTCCTTTTTCTTTCCTTCTCCTGCGCGGGATTAGGGATTCAGAAGGCCTTACTCTCAACACATGATCTCAGTTGACTTGAGAGAGTCTTCCTTGGCAGTAGGGTGTCTGGGGTGAGTTTAGGGGGGTGCATAAGATTGTGGAGGTGAAAGGTGCTTGGGCCTCTCCGTGTCTATACCTTCTGGCTTCTGCTAAGAGGGGCTGTGTATTTTGATTCTTAGCTGGTCTTTTTAGTTGGCATCTGCTACCTTGAATGATGCCTCATTAGAGCCCTGGCTGGGAGCCCCAGGGGGCATCTCCTTTTACAGTGGCTGCTTGCTGGCCTCAGGACCTCCTGAGCACGGCCTCTCTCTTCCCTCTCTTCCCACTGCTGTACACCGTTAGCTTGCTTTCCAGATGCATGGTGACAAAGGAATTCTAAGGGGCTTGGCCACCTGTCAGTTTCCGTGGAAAATAGGCCCATTTCACTATCCGTCATTACCCACCCCCAACCTGGGCCAAGTATCCACCCCCATCTTATGGCCACTCAGAAATCTCAGCTCTGTTTTGCTCACCAGTCCTCAGGATCACTATTTTGGGTTAGGATGAGGAGTAGAACCCCAGAGAAATGAGGTAGGTCTGATTCTCATCACTTCCTCTGTCAGACTCAAGGATAAGCAGCTTTGGAATTTAAAAACTCATGATCTGCCCCCTTGTTCACCCATTCCCTCTGAAATTGCCCTCCAGTGGAGACCGTATGGCTAATAGCCCTAATGGGAGACACTCACAGGGTCACAGGGCTAAAATAAATGCAAAGGAAAAAACCTCGCATAGTTAATATATCAAGTTATTACCCCACTGCACTAAAAATATGTAGGGATTTGATACATAGCTATTAAATAGAAAACATATATGATCACATAACTTTAGTTCTCTTCTCCAAAGGCAAAGACAAATGGTCCATCAGAAGGTCTATAAAGTTAGAGCTGAAACAGTCTTGCAAATCATATGTGCCCAAGGAACCATTAAAATGTGCATCATTTTAAAAAGCAATGTAAAAGTGGAACTCTCAGAAGTGAATTTCGCATTTGGTGAAACATCAGTGTTATAAGTTGTAAAGTGGACAATTGCAATATTTAAGCTTCCTGGTAATCATTTTTGTAATAGCAGTGTCTAACAATTGTTAGGAGCTCATCAACCATTACAGTGGGTTTTTAAAGTTCTCTTTCTCCACACTTAGAGGTAAAAATTTATAATTTATGTATCACTAAAAAAATGCAGAATGGCATCTTTGAGGCATGATGATTGATGCAAAATTGAATCAAATAAATGTAGTTTATGGCTATCTTCCAGCAAGTGCTTTCCATGCTAAAGAGTTCCATACAATAGATTTCCATTTTAAAAATCACATCAATTTTTACTTAGAGCATTTCTGAAAACAGGTACAGCCACTTCCAATCAGCTGCCAGGTGATAATTTAAGATTCTCTTTCCATTAAGTTGTAAAAGTTCAACCAGTGCGTAGCAGAGCCTCACTGCATTGGTGTCTTAATCTGGAAATCACTGTTTCCAGGACTGCCAAGGATTGTGCCATCAGTTGCTGTGGGATGGAAAAAAAAAAAAAAAAAAACACCCAGAACTTTTCCTGGAGTTGGGAGCCACATCATTTGGAGAAGATCGGTAGGTCTTGGGCCAAGCTCCCTTCCATGACCGCATGTTTGGAACAAGAAGCTTCCCTGTGCTGGAGAATTGATTGATTGCTTGATATTTATTGAAGACCCGTGGTGGGTTCAGTTCTCAGCATATATGAACACGTCCATAGTTTTCTTTCTCGACCAGAAACATGATGCCTCGAGACACTGTGTTAACGACTTCCCAGCCCAGAACAACACTACCTGGAGTCATTTCTATGTCCTTTCAGGATGGGTATAAACAAAATTAAGTAAACCTAGTTTTAGCAGGAGTTACTTGCCCTTCCTCTGCTGACCCCCAGTATTTCCCAGTACTGAGTCTAAACTCTGACTGGATTTATCATGGCCTTCCAGCTTCAGTAAAGTCTGTGGGGAGCCAGTCCCTCTTGATCCTCTTTGGTAACCAGTGGTATATCTCAGAGCAAAGGTCACCTGGAATTGGGACGATTCTTACCATTTCTATCACAGGCAGGGATAAAAGCCCCAGCCTTGGCAAACTGAGTACATGGTCTGTGCTTCCAAAAGGACTGCCCAGGAGGATTGCTCTCCTCTGGGCTAGATGATTTCATTAATTGGTGTCTAACTCATAAGTCTGAGTTATTTATTGTAAAACCAAATAGGGACCATATGACTTTGAAGATCTGATCAGACCCAGGCTGTGTGGGCCAGACACTGAGCAGATCAAGCCGCCCAGCATTAATCTGTCACAGTCCATTTTTCACTTGCTAAATCAGCTTTATGCAAATATTCCCCTAGCAGAGCTCACCTCTTCAGAAACTCCTCTTCCTCATCTCTGACATCTGTGGATGCTTTAGGGATACGGGCAAATGAAATTAAGTCTTTAGACATACACGAAGCTAAGAGTGGAAAGAGATATTACCCAGCATCTTGCTTAAGCCCCAACTTAACATATGGTGAAGTTGAGGTGAAATGACTTGTCCAAGATCACAGGGCCAAAATGACACCAAAAGGAGAAAATTGTTATTACATAGATTCTGCCTCAGCAGTGCTAGAAAGAACCCAATGTCTTATCTAGCCTTTGAAAGACATCCTTCTGTTCCCAGAAGCTTGCCACATCCCTTCCCCTAAACCCACATTATTTAATAGGTTATTAAAGCAAAATGGGCTTCCATAGTGGCTCAGATGGTAAAGAGTCTGCCTGCAATGCAAGAGATTTGTGTTCGATTCCTGGGTCAAGAAGATCCTCTTGGAGAGGGAAATGGCAACCCACTCCAGTATTCATGCCTGGAGAATTCCATGGACAGAGGAATCTGGGAGATACAGTTCATGGGGTTGCAAAATATAATGTAAACAAATGAACTAGCAAACAAAAAGTAATATATATTTTAGAAAATTCCATCTCTTCTGCTCAGAAATAACTGTCGTTAATTTTTTTTGACAGTTGAATTTTATTATTTTTTCATGTACATTTGTTTGTTTGTTTTGGCCGCACTGGGTCTTTGTTGTGGAGTGGGGTCTTCGTCAGCGCTGTGCACGGTCCTGTTTTAGTTGTGGCATGCGGGAGCTTCTCCAGTTGAAGAGCAGGCGGTCTAGAGTGTGCGGGCTCAGTAGTTGTGGCATGCAGGCTTAGATGCTCTGCAGCCTGTGGGATCTTAGTTCCCCAACTAGGGATCGAACCTGTGTCCTCTGCATTGGAAGGTGGGTTCTTTACCACCGGACTACCAGGAAAGTCCCAACTATTAACATTTATATGGATGCATATATTTCCACTCTCTTTTTAACCTGGGCATACAAGGCATATGACTTTTTATAAAATTTTAATCTTGTTAAAATTGGTGAAAGTAATAGAATTAGTCTTAAGACATCTTGTCTTCATCCAACAAGCAGATAAGACTTTGCTGGGATGACTCGCAGAACCGAGAAAAGTGCTTTACTCATGATTACAGTTTCATATAGTGAACGGATACAAACCAGAATCAGAAAGAAAAGTCACGCAGGATGAGATCTGGGAGGTTCCCAAACACAAAGCTTCTGTACTCTCAGTGAGCATCACCCTCCTGGCTCATTGATTTAGGACAACCAGGGACACTCACTCAGCTTCAGTGTCCAGAGTTTTTATTGGGATTCTGTTATGCAGGTATGAATGAGTGAATCATTGTCCACACAGGCCAGTTTCCAGTCCCCATCCTCATAGATGGTGCTGACATCACATGGCTCAAAGTCCCAACCCTTGAATCCCATGGTTGGTCTCTCTGGCATCACCAGCCCCATCCTGAGGGACCCCACTGGCATAAATGGGGATGTGATGGGGGAGGGGAGTACTTCTCTCCCCCACCTAAATCATTCACTTTTCTAAATTGGTCACTTGGAAGCCCTCACATTGAACATGTGGTAGGGAGAAAACTTTCCGTAGTTTCACTCCTGAGATGCTGCTGTTTTTGTTTTCTTCCTAGTTTTGGCGATTGGCTCTCTTACCTTCCAAATTACTAACGAGGAAAAAATATGTATGTTTTACAAAAGGGTGGTACAGGGTAGTTGCTGGAGTGGAGTGGGATGTTGGGAGCACCAAGAAACACAAACTCCTATCTCTAGAATCAGACGCACTGGCAGGTCCTGGAGTTTTCCATTCTTTTTGTCTAGCACTCCCTCTAGTGACACCGAAATTCTCTAAGGTTACAATTGGACACAGTAGAAAATGCCAAGCATCTTTAAAGAGTCTTAAGGTGCTACACTTAATGGCAAATAGGAGGGGAAACAATGGAAACAGTGACAGACTTCATTTTGGGGGCTCCAAAATCACTGCAGATGGTGACTGCAGCCATGAAATTAAAAGATGCTTGCTCCTTGGAAGAAAAGCTATCACCAGCCTAGACAGCATATTAAAAGGCAGAGACATTACTTTGCAAACAAAGGTCCGTCTAGTCAAAGCTATGGTTTTACCAGTAGTCATGTGTGGATGTGAGAGTTGGACTATAAAGAAAGCTGAGTGCCGAAGAATTGATACTTTTGAACTGTCGTGTTGGAAAAGACTCATGAGAGTCCCTTGGACAGCAAGAAGATCCAACCAGTCCATCCTAAAGGAAATCAGTCCTGAATATTCATTGGAAGGACTGATGTTGAAGCTGAAACTCCAATACTTTGGCCACCTGATGTGAAGAACTGACTCATTTGAAAAGACCCTGATGCTGGGAATGATTGAAGGCAGGAGGAGAAGGGGACGACAGAGGATGAGATGGTTGGATGGCATCACCAACTCAATAGACATGAGTTTGAGTAAGCCCCCAGAGTTGGTGATGGACAGGGAAGCCTGGTGTGCTGCAGTCTGTGGGGTCGCAAAGAGTCGGACCTGACTGAGTGACTGAACTGAGCTGAACTGAAGCTGCTACATGGTTAGAGAGAGGAGTGATTGCTTCCATTTGGAACTAACATTTGACCTGGGACTTGAGGATGATTACAGTTGGGAAATGTTGAAAGTAGAAAGAGAAAGGATCACATTAGTTAAGACCTAGACGGAAAGAAAATTAGGCCAACAAAGAGTTAATCGATGTGACTAAAATTTTTGAGTTCCTAGAGAGTTCCTTCCCTGGTGACTCAGATGGTAAAGAATCTGCCTACAATTCAGGAGACCTGGGTTCTATCCCAGGGTTAGGAAGATCCCCTGGAGAAGGGAATGGCAGCCCACTCCAGTATTCTTATCTGGAGAATTCCATGGACAGAGGAGCCTATTGGGCTACAGTCCATGGGGTCATAAACAGTCGGACACGACTGAGCGACTAACAGATACAGGGAAGAATCGTGAAGGATAAGTCCAAAGTTTTTCCAGATTGCAAGGCCCGTGGAAGGCTAGGCCAGGGACAACGGGGAGTCAATAATCTGTGTTCTATTCTGAGATTTAGTGCTTTGTCTTTTCACTTCTGAGAATCACAGGCTAGACTGTTTATCCCCCTATCCTCTGAGCAGGAACATATGTAACTGTCCTGGGCACGTGGATGTTTATCTAGTGATCCCAGAACGCGTTAGGAAAGAAAGTATGATTTGATCATGGACTGCCTTTGGATCTACGCTTTGGGTCTGCCTCTAGGCCTCCTTCACTTGTGTATGGGAAAAAGTTAAATAAAAAAAGGGCACTGATAACATTTGGCCATGCCCAAAGGCTGACTTGAACATGAAAAACAAGGTTTCACAGACTTAACTCAAAATACCTCTCATGTCTGTGCAAAGAAAAAGTGGCCAACTTAATTCTGTTTTGATTTTCCCTGATGTGTGACTTGATCTGTGGGCTGGATTTCCAGAGCTCTGGTTGTGCCAAACTCGATTTGTGTTTAAGGCATACTCATGACCAAATATGGATCGCTCATGTTTTGTGTGGACCATGTGTCTGGGTCCAGCTATCCAATCCAGGACAGAGCTCTGGCCAGGGCTCGAACAGACACAACATAGACCAGCATTATGTGATGCATAAACAATTTTGCCTGAAATGACAGCATGTGAATAGCTCAGCTGGTAGATTTGTGAGCAGGAAGTATGATGTAGCCTGTGAATGGCTGCTGCTAAAAATCGCATTCTGAGTTTTCCCTGCCAGCTTTAATCTCAGACTCCAAGGCAAGGACAAGGAGGTATTTAACTTCTCTTTGGAGCTTCTAAATTCCAGTGTCTTCTAGAGAGAGACTGATAAAGAACAGTGTGATAGAAAAGATATTTAAAAATGTAGATATAGAAGAGAAATAAGGAAGGAGGGAGGGAAAACAGGGAGGGAGAGAAGGAGGAAAGAAGAGAAGAGAAAAAGAGACTCAGAAGGGAGGAAGTAGAATGGTGGGGGTCAGTGGGGAGGAGGAGACTAGAGCAGAACAAGAAAGGACACAGGTAGGAGCAGGATGGAGGAAAATCCCGACAGACAGGAGTTGCCCTTTCGTGGAGTCAGACAAGGCTCCCCACCTGGTGTATGTGGAATCCATCCCCTAGTGTCTGTTTCAGGGGAACTTTGGAGAACTCGCACATTCCATGGCATTGAGAGAGGCTGGCGGGCTGGATTGTCTTCCTACCCACTCCCTAGTATGGTTATGCTTAAGTTGTTCCAGTCCAGTGGGATATCTGCCAGTGTTGATTTAAGGGGATCAACACCCGACACCATGTTAAGTCTGGGTGTTTGCATTGGGTTTACACGCAGGGCTTCTTGAACAAGAATCTGCACATCTACTTCGAGATGCTGCTGGCCTGGGTATAGCTCAACTCCACAACTCCCAGGGAAATTAGTCAGGGAGAGTCAATATCTGTTTATTGACAGGATGAGAGAGAGAAAGAGAGAGGGAAGGGGAGAGAGAGTGACTATGTGTGTGTTATTTGGAGTATTTCTTATTTCCCTAAGCCATGCCTCCCCTATCAAAAGTGTATCGTATGTAGTAGCTGCCTGATAAATACTTGTGTGAGTGAAACTTTGGTTTCAGGAAGAGCTTAGTGTGCCCACTAAGGTTCACACTGATGTATGCATTTTAGCAAACAGTACTGGGCTCTTTGTGCCAGGCAGTGCTCAGGAGAAAAAGATCTCTGCTTTCATAGAATCACACTCTAGCTAGCTTGGACTCAGGGTATCTACTTGGTGACTTTTTTCTGCCCCCATTATTTATTTATATAGACTCTTTTAGTACATTGAGAGTCTCCCCAAATAATTCTATTTAATGTTTAAAATTTCTTTAAATTATTCCAAATTTCACTATGCCATGGATCATTGTAAGGATTAAGGGCGATGGAGTGAGTAAAGCAGCTTACACAAAGTTTGTGCTTAGTACATATTAGCTCTCTTTCATTTTCAGAGGAAAAAGTCGAGTATCAACTCAGATCACTCAGTGATAAAGGCTGATGATGGGCTGCACTTACTGTGCACTGTTAACCTCTCTAAAACTTACTTTTCTCATCTCTAAAGGAAAAGATTGAAGGAAGGCAACCCAGAAAGTCCTTTGCACAATGACTGCATCCTAAGATACTGCTCCTCCCACAGGACTGATCCATCCCAGTGTGGGCTAGTCCCAGATGGGCTAGTCATCTGGATGAGAAATATGTGGACAGGCTAGAACACTGGGCTGAGCTTATCAAGAAGAAATTGAACAGAATGGATTCTAAAATCTGCCCTTAGATTAAAAGTAATTATTTAAGTTCCAGCTGGGGCTGAGGCTTGGCAGTGGTGAGAAGGTCTAGGAGTGTTGGTTGATTAAAGTCAGTGGTCCTAGGATGAGGCTCGGCCACTAACATAATTAGAGGGATCCTAGGCTTCATTTACGGATAATGATTCCAGAAGAGAGAAATAGTTTAAGTTGTATCCCCCTAAATTATTATGTAAATTATTGTGCTCAGTTCTGAAAAAATATGAACAACCCAGGGATTGTGAGCCAGGGGGTACAGGATCTAGAACCCCACTCTCCTGGAAAAACAGTGAAGCATATTGATTAAAAGCATGGGCTTTGAGACCAGATAAACTTACATCCTAGTATGGGATGTCCCTCTTACTAAACGAGTCATCCTGAACACGTTACTTGTCTAGTTTCTTCTTCTATAAAATGGATATTAAGTGAGATAATGCATTGTATTTATTAAGGTAAGACCTACTGCTGGAACAGAAAAAAAACTTCTTGACTTCTCAGTGACCCAGTCAGAATTGGAATTTATTTCTTGCCCTATCACAATCCAATGTGTATGCTCCTCAGATGGCCTTCCATGACATCATTCGGGGACTCAAGATCCTTCTGTCTTATGGCTGTACCTGCAAATGAGGTAAGAGACTACTTTCTCTTAACCTCATCAGCAGGGAAGTGACACAAATCATTTCCACTTGTCAAGAATTCAATCCTGTGGCCATACCTAAAAGAAGGGATTCTGGGAAGTGTACAAAATGCAAGTGCCTGGGAAGAAAAGAAATGGGTTTTGGTGATCACATAGCAGTCTCTGTTACAGTCCAACATTCTGGTTGCCAGTTACACACTTCTTTCTTCCTCCACACCATCTCTTTCCCAAAGGAGAGAACTCCAAATCCCATCCAGTTATAGCCTCTAGCTTAGAATCTAAGAGCTCTGAAATACATAACCCTTTCTTCCATATCTAGAAGAGGCTCCTCATAGTCCTGTTTGATATGGGAAACCCTCTGTCCATTGTCTTCCACCTGAACGTCTGGCTCCACCCTCTGAACATTCCCCCATAATCTTGCATAAGGACATGTAAGCTGTATATTGAGGAGCATCCCTTTCAGTCTGTTCAGCTTTCTGATGGTGTAAGTTCAGGAGCCTGAAGGACACTTATCATTTAAACAATCAAAAGAGATTTTGTGTTTTGGTTTAGGCTCAGGGTTTCTTTGGCAATAGAATATTCTCAGGAACTTAGGAGGCTTCTGATCTATTTGCTTCTGTTAATTCCTTGTGCTAGAAACTGTACACGAAGTTCCTTCTTAGATATTATTCTCCAACATTCGTATTTCTTTGCTTTCTTGTCTCTGTGCCTCTCTGTTAGTTAAATGGCAGCTTCTCTGAGGTCAGTGTATATAGGGTGCTCGTGATCAGTCATGTCTGACTCTTTGCAGTTCCATGGACTGTAGCCCACCAGGCTCCTCTGTCCCTATGTAGGGTAATATACCTTTAATCTGATTTTTGCTCCAGGACTGAGTCACTTTGTTCAACTGAGAAGTCTTATCCCCAAATCATTCTTCCAATTTCATCTCTTAACCTTTGGGATCCAGAAGTAATTGAACTTTCCAACTTTGTAAGATCCTTGATCTTTGGACTTTCTCTGGTCATTTCAATCTTTCTTGGAAATTGGCCAATTCTTTCCTGAGCTTATCTCTTTCTTATAATACCTTACTAAATCCAGTTAGTAGCCAACATGTACCATCACTCTGACCCTTTCTACAATTTCTAGAACTTGTAGAATTAGCCACTAAGCCATTGCTACATACATCTGACTTCTACTATAATTCTCTGTATTACTTAAGGTTACACTGGCTGCTGTTAACAGAGAACCTTCACATTCTCAATGGCTTAATACAGGAAAATTTATTTCTTAATCACATCATGGTCTAATGCAAGTGTCACAGTGCAGTGGCCATCCATGAACAGGCACCCAGGCTCCCACAATCTTCTTTGTCTCCAGCCACCTCTTGGTCTCCAGAATCCTCTCCATTCAGGAGGCAGAGGGCAAAGACATCCTACTACAGCAGAGAAGACATTCCTACCCCTTCCCACAATCTCAACACACAATAAATATCATTGCTCTTTCTGTTACTAAACGTCCGTTGAAAATAACAAATGAAGGAAATGATATATAGTTTTAGCCTGGAGTAAAGAAGACTTAGAGAAAACACGATAAGAGCTTTCAAATGTCATGTGGGAGAGGCGTTGGATTATTCTGTGTAGCTCCAGAGGGCAAAACTGGGAGCAGTGGGTAAATGAGGCAGTTTTCCATGTAAAGTAAGGAGAAGTTTCTTATAATTAAAGATGACTCCCAAATGCAGTCTTGCTTGAAAGTTACAAGTGCTGGGGCACTGGGAGTGCAGAAACAGAGGCTTCTGTCAAAATCCTCCAAGAGAAGATTCGTGCTTTAGGGAACACATCCAACCAGAGGACTCCTGGGTCCTCTTTCAACACTTGCATCTCATTTTCTGTATTTGAGACGGTGGACAGAAAGGGTTTTGATGACTGATGTCTCCAGCAATGTGTGGATCTCTGCGATGATCTCTTCTTAGTTGATAACTACGTTTTCTGCCTTTGGGGGCATTTACTGCTTCTTTGTTCCTACACTGTTGGTAAAATCTTACATCCTCCATATCTGACCACTGCACATCATCCCAGTAAAATCTCCAAGTGACCTTCTTCAGCCCCACTGCAGTCAGTCACTGAAGGAAATAAATTCATATATTATTCCACCACCCACCTAATTTGGGGGGCCTGCAACATGGGAGTTATCCTTGAATCCTCCATCTCACTCACTGCTACATCTGACACGTCACCAAGTACTTGCTGCTCTAGTTCCTAAATATTTTGCAAATCCATCCACTTCTTTTCATTTTCACTCTTATCTCTCCAATATGGACACTGTTATCTTTCACCTGCCTCATTTGGATCCATTTTTTCACACGAAGCCTTTCAATATGCATAAATGGTATGAATCATGGTCCATAACATCAGCTGTATAAGATATATCACAGGACTTTATTTTTCATGGATCACCCTTCTCTCAATTTCAAAGGTCAATCCTTCCAGGCTGATAGAAATGTTATCCCCAGCTACTGAGATTTCCCTGTCATTGTTGTTCAGTCGTTAACTTGTGTCTGACTCTTTGCAACCCATGGCCTGCCGCATGCCAGGCTTCCCTGTCCTTCACTGTCTCCCGAAGTTTGCTCAGATTCATGTCCATTGAGTTGGTGATGCTATCCAACCATCTCATCCTCTGCTGCCCTCTTCTCCTTTTGCCTTCAATCTTTCCCATCATTAGGGTCTTTTCTAGGGTTTCCTTGGCTCCCTGGAATTGTGTCAGGCTTCCAGGCTCTTGTATGATCAAGGTTGAGGGACATCCAACAAGTGTCCCTTAGGGATGACCAACATCCACATTCCTGTTTTTTGAAAGTTCCCTGGGGTCTCACTACTGACAGGTTGTTACCATACACCTGCCATTCCAGAACCTACTGGAAGAAGATCACTCTCTTCTTCCCCAACTCCCAAGGAATCTGTTCTTCTAGCCTGCAAGGAAGCCCTACCTCCATCCTCCTTCTCCCTAGACCTCTTCCTACGTCCTCTGCAGATCTCCAAGTTCCCAAAGTGCTTAGACTTTAAAACTGAAAGCAGAAATTCTTGCATGGTGTATCTTCTTACAACCTTACAAGTAATGCACCCCTCCAAATATGGAAAGCACAGCTAGATATTTGTTTAAAAAGGAAAATATAAAGAAGAAAATGCTGGACAGAAAAAAAAGCCTAACCTACTCTTTCTAAATACTCTCAGGCCCGCTGTGCAAATCTGCTTAGGTTGCATCACCACTTAGTTTCTTCCTATTGCCCTTGGGATCAAGTTCAAATGTCTCTCACAATCTTGGGGCCTTTTGCATGATATCATCCCTGCCCTTCTCTGCAACTTCTCTAATCCCCCTCTTCCTTTTTCTCACACACCCTGGGCAGTCTCCTCTCTGCCTGCAGTAAACCAGGTCTGGAGTCTCCAAATACATGGGTGCTGGACATGGAATGTTCTTCCCTGCCTCTCTTTCCACCTGGCTCGCTGCATAGCAAGCTCCAGGTCTGGGCCCTTCCCCGAAAAGGTGTGATCCATTGTTCTGGGATCTCACCACAGCACCTGTAAGCTCCTCCCCAGCCTGGGTTATGTGCCTCTTCAATGTCTGGAATGTCCACAAGGTGCTGATGGTGTCTGCCCTATCGGTTACTCTATTCCCAGTGCTTAGCAGGGGCCTGGCTACTTGAGTGGTTAAGAACCCACCTGCCAGGGCAGGAGACGTTAGGGATGTGGGTTTGATCTCTGGGTCAGGAAGACCCCCTGGAGGAGGAAATAGCAACCCACTCCAGTATTCTTACCTGGAGAACCCCATGGACAGAGGAGCCTGGTGAACTACAGTCCATAGTGTCGCAAAGAGTCAGACATGACTGAAGTGACTTGATTCGCATATACAGCTACTTGAGAAGCACTTTCTCAGTGCCTCAGAGAAGGCCCTACAATGCCATCTTGCTACTGGATAACTTGGCACACTGCAGAACTGGAGTGAGCATGTGTGATTCTCTATTCTGGCTTATTTGTACCCTCCTTTATCCCCTGCGGAGCTATGAATAAGGATTTGTATTTAAACCAAGCTCATCTGTGAAACATTTTATAGACACTTATATTTATCTTTACTGGAGATTAGCTTTTCATTCAGAATATTCTCATGCTTATTCTTGGACTTCTTCCTACAAATATCTGTACAACCCACTTTCTATGGGAGCAAAGGAGGGAAGTGGAAGGGGAGGGCAACTGCATTTTTGTTCACAGAAGTAGTAGACCCTATATTCTAAGAGTATGGCTCTGGGAGTGAAGATATTGAAGCTCAACTATTTTTAGGGAATGTGTGTTTGTTTTTAACACATTGGGAGTTTGTTTCAGAGATCTCCACTCTATGCAAAAAAAAAAAAAAAAAAAAGAAACAGGAAATGAAAAAGTCAGCAGAAAGAAGGTCAGACAAAGTTCCAAAGGCCTCCAACATCAATATTTTTTTTTAGGGGGGAAAAAAAGCCAACTTTTTTTTTTTTAATGAAAAGAAAACCCTATTTTATTAACTGATGATAGCTTTATGACAGTTGTGTGATCTGGTCTATAATTTCTAAGTCATTCTTGAACTTGGCCCTCTGGAATCTCTCTTCCAGTTGCTCAGGAACTAAATCTCGACAGCATGATTTCTGTGCTGCAAACTGACATCCTGGGCTCCTGGCACAGTGATATTCACATGGCCAAGCAGATGTGAATTGTGCACAGGGGGATGTTCCCATAGCCTGGGTCACACCCTTCCAGGGACTGTATGACATAATGGTGCAAAAACAAAATAAAATTAGTCTGGTCCTGCCACATAAATAATACTTTAATAGTGCCAAAAGAAGTTGTCTCTGTCGCTCTTTTTTCCTTCCGGTCTTTAATGAGTTCCCTTCTCTACACTAAGCATTGAATCAAGACCTAGATATTTCCAAAACTCTGAAATCCTGACTTTGAAAAAGAACAGTGTGATCATATCAAGATGTGATTTTCCTAAAAATGGGGACATTTTAATAAGGGAATCTTCTGAAATTATGAAGTTATTTATTGCAAACTCAAGATCATTTTTTCTCTTATGGCAGACAAGTGAGTGCTCCCTAGGGCAGGGACAAAACTTCTACTCAAATGAAATAATTATAGACTTCTATCAGTCTTATGAGTAAAGAGAAAAACATACCAGTATTGTACTTTTACTTCTGAAAATTCATCCAGCGAAAATTAATCCTAACAAGGGAAAAAACGTCATGCCAAAAATGTCCAATGCAATTTTATTTAAAAGAGGAAAACAATTGAATACTTTTAAATAAATTATTTGCTTAATGCAATATTATACAACCATTTAAATTAAGATATTCAAAGAAGAAATGCTAGAGAATTTGTCAGGTTATCCTGTTAATTTACAATGTAAAATTCTAAATGCAGTGTGACCACCAACATTCAACCCAATAGCCATGAACAGAGAAAAGAGTGGGCACAATTTACCAACATTTGTGATTTGTTGCCCTTTGGGTGTTTGTATTATGGGTGGTTTTTCCTTTCACTTTCCAATAGAAGTATGTAAAGTATGTAATGTTTATGATGAAGAAAAAAAAACTTTAGTTTCCCAACAAAGAATCATCTTAGCCTAAGCTTTTCTTCCACTCAAGCCATGTAGGTACCCAACTCTTAAAGCGAATTAGATGAATGGGTTTGACTATTTGCATGTCTTATATTGTCATTTAGTTATAGTTAAAAAGCACCACATTAATAATATAAAAATGATGAAAGACCTTCTTCTTTGCCTGTTGTGCTGGATGAAAAAGTACATACCCATTTCTTTTTCAGAAGAAGAAAAATCTTGGTAGTTTAAATCTTGGATAATGGATATGAATTACACACTCATTGGTGGAGAACTTCTTGTCTGTTACTTTATCTAGTTGTCTAATTTATAAATTAAAGAAACAAATTCTATCAAACTAGTTATAATAAAATCATAACAATAAAAGCAACAGAACCCCAAATGCTAGTTGCTATTAATCAGATGATCCCCAAGCAATTTCTGTACAACTCCTGACTTAATGTCACACAGTCTTTAAAACTGGTCATATTTGTAGACAAAAAGATGAAATCACAGTGTATAAGTTCTCAGCTTCCAGAGGAATTTCATTTATAATGATGCTATTCGATTTTTTGTAAATAACATGCATGAATATAGTCCAAATATGCAGTTACTACATGATAGAAGCAGAACATATTTGCTTTTAATAAGTGACCACATTAAAAAGAATTGTGAGTCAGATTGATGAGGTTTAGGAGTACGTGGGAAAACTACAAGTTTCCAGCAAAATCAGGGAGAATCTTGAGTAACTCATCCATGTGAACGATGAATCCTTTCTCACATGTTAGGCGTCTCCATTCGTGTAGCTGAAATGTTTTGTTTCAAACTTGGCTGGTTTTGTATATGAAGTTGTGAAATGACTAAGGCATCATTTTCCTTTTTCTTTTGGAAAAAAGTAAAGAGGTAATAATAGCTTACTTGTGTTATCTATGATTGTATGTTTTCATTTGAGATCACCAAGGACAGAGGAAATTGTAGGATATAACTAAGCAGGAATTTGATGCAAAGCAGATACCTCCTTTCCTGAGACGATGCGCCTTGGTTAAAGACCTTTCCCCTGATCACTCCGGCAGTGTGGAGTGGAAGAACAGACAGGTACTTCTTGAATGTGTGATCCCAAATCAATTAGAAGAATGTCGGGGGGTATGTTGGGTAAGAGGTGGCTCAAGAGAGAGAAGCATCCAGTGTCAGGTTGGACGCATCTATTTCTAAATGTTTCTCTGAGTTAGAAACAGACATTTCATTTTCAACTCGGTCTTATGACTTGTGTGCTCCCTCGACTCAAGGCAGGGGGCTGGGCTGTGTCAGCGTGGAGCTCCATTTGCCCTCTGAGGCTATAAGACTGGCACTGGTTTCTCTCCCTGCAGAGCTACTGCCAGGCACCTGGCAGACAAAGTGCCTTGGTTGACACCCAGGACGGGATATGATGATGATCACGTGTTCAACAGTGTGTGAGAGTGCCTTGTCTTTGGTCCTCTGACTGTGACCTAGAGGGGCGGGATGGCTGGATAAGTTTGTATTTCTGGAAGATCCCCAGAGTCTTCTTCCTTCATCTGGCATTGCTGCAGTTTGAGTTGTGACAGTTCCTCTACTTGTCATTCTTGTGCTCCTGGAGTGGAGCATCCCCAGCTGAACTAGAGGGAGGGATGGTAGTAGTAGGAAGAGGTGGGGCCCGAGGTGACTCCTAGCCCCATACACCCCAATATTGCTTCCATCCTATAGACCCAAGGATTTTTTAAAATATTTGTTTATTTTGGCCATTTTGAGTCTTAGTCGCAGCCCACAGGTCTTCATTGCAGTGTGCAGACTCCTAGTTGTGGCATGCTGGATCGAGTTCGCTAACCAGGATTGAACCCAGGGCCCCTGCATTAGGAGAGCAGAGTCTTACCCACTGGACCACCAGGGAAGTCCCCAAGGATTTTATTTTTAAGTAAACGAAATATGCCTTATGTGGGAAAGAATTATTTGATAGCCTAATGCCAAATCCATCATTTCCCCCAGCTCTTCCAGGACCATCCAAAGTTTACAATGCTTGCCCCCTGGTCTTTGCCCATCAAGATCTCACCTGACCTCAAGACCTAATTCAGATGCCCTCTTCTCCAGACTCCTTCTCTGATGCCCATGAGTCAGATCAGTTTTGTCTTCGTGTGATCATTTGCATGTTCTGCACTGCATATTAAGACATGTGTAGTGGGAGCTGCATCATACCTGCTGGCCTCTGCCATCGTCCAGGGTCTCTGGAGTGCCTCAGCCTCCTGGGTCAGCAGCAGGCTGGAGAGAGGAGATGGGGTGGCATTCACCTTGTACCCCTGTGGCGCTCAGTGGGTCTTGAGGAAGGGAAGTGACAGGGCTTACGGAGGTTCTGGTACAAAGGCTGATTTAGCACAGGGATTTGCAGTGACTTCTTCTAATAATGGACCTTTTAAGTGAGCTGATGCTTAGCTGCCTCTAAATGATAGCCTAGAGCCTGGGGAGCCAGATGGAGTGAACCGCTGGCTGAGAGAAAACCTGGGCCCTGTGATGTGAATGAATGCTTTAGTGCCACACCTCACCAGCACGCCTCCAGTCTCTGAAAAATTTCCTGTTTGATACTGTAAGCTCCCAAAGGGTGTGGACTGCAATGGCTCTACTTACTGGAGTATAGCCTGTTGCCCCATGCATAGGGCTATTTAATAAATACTGTTTAATGCTGGTCGCTCTCATAGCACAAGGTGGGACAGGGGGGTGAGGTAGGGGGGGCGGCTGCCCCAGTGTCCCCAGGGAGCAGCACACAGACTGCTTAGCTAATGATATTTGCTAAATTGTGGGGGAGCAGTGTGACCCTGCCCACCTTTTGTGGGAAGTAACAGGAAAATAGAACCTGTGATTCTCTCCCTCGAACCTGCTCATGGTCTAATCTAAAACTTAGTCCCAGAATTTGCATAAAATAAGGTAAGAACTGAAGAATTATGTCAAGGCAGAAAGGACTTCACTAAAAATTGCAAAAATCCACCTGATTATTCACTGAGTCTTCAAGACTTCTATGATGGCTGCTTCATTATAAAGTAGAAAAAGTGGCTTTTTTAAAAATTGAATTCTTTCATACGGAAAAAAAGCAATTACAGGCGTTTTATGTTTTTGCTTAAAACATAAAAATCTTGTTAGTTATGCTGTAAAAATGAAATTCTCTGGAATAAGGAGAATGTTTGCTGCTTGTGTTCACAAAGGTCATAGCATCGAATCTACCTGGAAACGGAGGAAATAGGATTTCTGTCTGCTGGCTCATTGTAGAGGAGTCCCCCATCAAAGGAAGCCAGACACGGGATTTTCTGTCTTTTTCCCCAACCTTCCATTGGTTTGTTGTTGTTCAAGATCTTCTTTCATATTTTACGTGTGAATTTAGAATTCAGAATCTCTGGAAACATTTGTTAACTTGGCCGATAGGAACATAAGAATTTCTAACACATCTACCCTATTTCCTGGGCAGAATATGCTCTGTTTTTCTTCCACAGATGCTCTTGTGACCTTTATTTTCTGCCATTAAACCTCCCCGCTGAGCTCTGAAATTCTGTTGCTCACTAGGCTGAGTGTTTCATATTCATGAGTTCATTTTATCTTCACAGTAATCTTTCAAACAGGTATAGTACACATTCTTTGTGGCCAACCAGCCTCTGAAGGCAATGGCACCCCACTCCAGTACTCTTGCCTGGAAAATCCCATGGACAGAGGAGCCTGGTAGGCTGCAGTCCATGGGGTTGCTAAGAGTCGGACACGACTGAGTGACTTAACTTTCACTTTTCACTTCATGCATTGGAGAAGGAAATGGCCACCCACTCCAGTGTTCTTGCCTGGAGAATGGCGGAGCCTGGTGGGCCGTCTATGGGGTCACACAGAGTCGGACATGACTGAAGTGACTTAGCAGCAGCAGTAGCAGCAGCATCTGAACTCCCTTTCTCTTGGAGGGTTTCCCAGCCTAAGGTCTGGGAGGAGTCAGAGATTCCATTCCTCCCTTTACGGAAGCTAAAATGTACTTTCTTAGCCTCCCATACAGCTAGGATGGGGACAGATGGCTTAGGCTCCATCAGCTGGCTGGACATGTTCTGGACTTGGACCAGAGAGTGAATGACATGAAGGAGCATATCCTGGTCAGGAGCACCCCAGCTCCGACAGCATCAACAGCCTCAGCATTGGTGTCACAGTGGCATCTCCACGGGACCAGTTTGAGGCATGACTTTGAACATGGCTCCTGTCTTTGCAGTCTGAGAAGTCTCCAACTCCTCAGTAGCTTTAACACAATCCCTTTCTGCTTGCATTGGCCAGAGTGGCGTCTGTTGCTGAATCTAAGACTCTTAACTGATTCATGGCTACTATAATTAACCCCGTTTACGGATACTAATACTGAGGCTAGAGATGTTGAGTCACCTGCCTGAGGTCTACCAGTTAATAAGAGGTAGACCTGGGACTCAAACACAAGTGTGCTTAACTTCACAGCCTGTGCCCTCCACTTCCACATCAGGGTACCCCAGGTGCTACTTTGCACCACAGCATTCCTTACTCCTCACAGAGCTGCAGGAGAGTGCAGGGCACTAGGCAGGCACCCTCAACACAATCTAGGCCTTACCCTTTATAGTACATGAATTATCATTTCCTAGGCTCTTAGTATCAGAGAAGGCGATGGCACCCCACTCCAGTACTCTTGCCTGGAAAATCCCATGGATGGAGGAGCCTGGTAGGCTGTGGTCCATGGGGTCGCGAAGAGTCGGGCACGACTGAGCGACTTCACTTTCACTTTTCACTTTCATGCACTGGAGAAGGAAATGGCAACCCACTCCAATGTTCTTGCCTGGAGAATCCCAGGGACGGGGGAGCCTGGGAGGCTGCCATCTATGGGTTCACACAGAGTCGGACATGACTGAAGCAACTTAGCAGTAGCAGCAGTAGCAGGCTCTTAGTATACTTGGTCTCTTTAAATTTCTGTTAGTATGATTGCTATTTTGCAGCTGAGGAAACCAGAACTTAGTAACTGAGGTTGTTTCTTACCCAAGACCATACACTCAATTCCAGGGGATTCTAAGACTGAAGACTTCGTTGTCTGTTTACAGATCCTACATAGGTACTCACCTACAAATTATGGCCCTTTTATCTGTCTGCTGAATCTCATGTCATCATGTGGGAAATAAAGATGTGATGACTGAAGGGTTTTGGCTAGAGATAGTTTCTTCTATCCTGAGGAATATTCCTGACTGATAATTTAAACCATTTGGTAAGATTGTCCTATTTTCCAAGTGGAAATATTTTCTACTAACAAAAATTCATTTTCTGTGTATGGTGTGAGACAAGATTCCAATCATATGTGTTTTCTCGATGTGAAAAGTCAATTGTCCAGCACCATTGAATGACCTGCCTATTTATTTACCCTTTAACTTGAAATACCATATACCAGGTTTCCATATAAGCTACACCCCTGTCTATGGATAGTTTTGTCCCCAAACTCTGGTGTCTACATTTGCATTTTAGTTCAGTTCTAAATATTTCATATTTTCCATTTCATTTTGCTCGTGGATTATTTAGAAGTACATTTAAATTTTTTCCCAATGTCTAGATTTTAATTTGTTCAGATTTGTTATTAAAATTGCCAAACCTCAGGATTTATTATTATGTATACTATCTTTGATTTTGATTTCTAAGTGTATTACACTGAGCTATTAGAATGTGGTCTATATGACAAGGTACTGCTCTATTACTATAGTTATTGATGACATGTGGCTGAGTCATAGCATAAATGGGGCTAGTCCACATTGATATGGATAAGCGACTTAGCAGCAGCAGCATATTTCTAGGATTTAGTATGAGAAAGAAATAATATTTGGTTATGTTGGATAAAATAAAATATACTGTTAAAATTAATTTCACTTATTTCTTTTTCACATTTTTTAATGTGGCTACTTTGTATTTTTACTTTTAAAACATTACTTTGCTGACAAAGATCCATCTAGTCAAAGCTATGGTTTTTCCAGTAGTCATGTATGGGTGTGAGTAGGACTGTAAAGAAAGCTGAGTGCCGAAGAATTGATGCTTTTGAACTGTGGTGTTGGAGAAGACTCTTGAGAGTCCCTTGGACTTCAAGGAGATCTAACCAGTCCATCCTAAAGGAAATCAGTCCCGAATATTCATTGGAAGGACTGATGCTGAACCTGAAGCTCCAATACTTTGGCCACCTGATGCAAAGAACTGACTCATTGGCAAAGCCCCTGATGCTGGGAAAGATTGAAGACAGGAGGAAAAGGGGACGACAGAGATGAGATGGTTGGATAGCATCACCGACTCGATGGACATGAGTTTGAGCAAGCTCCAGGAGTTATTGATGGACAAGGAAACCTGGCGTGATACAGTCCATGGGGTCGCAAAGAGTCAGACATGACTGAGCAACTGAACTGAACTGAACTGAACTAGAAACTCTATTGGGAAGAGCCCAGGGAAGAGAGCATGGCAACCCACTCTAGTATTCTTGCCTGAAAAATCCCATGGACAGAGGAGCATGGCAGGCTACAGTTCATAAGGTGGTGAAGAGTCAAAACGACTGAAACAACAGCACACAAGCATGCAGAAACTCTATTTTTACCTATATGACTCACTTTCTATTTCTATTTGGCAGCACTGGTATAGATTATTTGGTTTTTAAAAATATTTATTTATTTGGCTGTGTTGAGTCTTAGTTGTGGCATGCAGTATCTTTGGTTGCAGCCAACAGACTCTAGTTGTGACACCCAAGCTTAGTTGCTCTGCAGCATATGGTATCTTAGTTTCCCAACCAGGGCAAGGCAGATTCTTAACTACTGGGAAGTCGTGATTATTTGGTATTCTTGATAATAGCTTTGTGGCTTAGTATTTGGTCAATTTTTGTAAATACTCAGATGAAATTGAAGGGAATGCAGACTCTATTGGTTGGTACAGAGCTCTCTACATGCTAATTAGATCAAACCTATTAATTGAATTGTTCATCTATTCTACATCCTTACTAATTTTTTGCCTATCAGATTCTAGAAGTATATTAAAACCTTCCTTTCAGATATTTTGAGGCTGTGTTGTTAGGTGCATATTATTTTTTTTTTTTTTTAGTCTGAGGGTTGTTGTATATTTTGGGTGACTTTTGCCCTCTCTTTCCATATGTTTGTGTTCTTTAGAGGGTATTCAGAATGGTAACATGTGACTTCTGAAGTTAATCAACATTTCTCCTTTCCATAGTTCATGAGAACCTGGGTTGCTGTAACTCATATCATTACCAGGACCTCACTTTCCTCCATACTATTTGTATGCCACCTCATTTTTCAGACTTTTAGAATTAGATTTTGCCATTGTTTTTAATATATGTTAATTCATATGTATGCATTCTTAAAACTTTTGCATCTTGCTTCTCAATTATTACTTCTGTATTCAGTTTTATTCTTACAGAGGCAAAGCCCTTAGAGGTTCTCTCAACAAGTGTCTATGACTGTTAAACCCTTGATTCTTGTCTGAAATATCATTATTTTACCTTTACTCTTTGAATGGTTTATTTAACTAGATACAGAGTTTTAGGATAACTGTTTTTCAAAAGTGAAGGTGAAATGGTGACTCTGGTAGACAGAATATTGCCCCCTTCCCAAAGATGTCCGAATCCACATCCTTATCCCTGGAACCTGTGACTGTTACCTTCTAGGATCCAAGGGACTTTTATACATGTGATTAAGATATTGAGAGGAGGAGAGTCTGCTAGGTATCCCAGTGTAATCACAAGGGCGCTTACAAGAGGAATGTAGGTCAGTCAAGGTCAAAGACAGGGAAGGAGACATGATGACAGACGCAGAGATATGTGTATGTGAGAGAATCCAGTGATCCAAGGCATGCATGCTCTTTTGTCTCCGACTCTTTGGGACCCCATGGACTGTAACCCACCAGGCTCCTCTGTCCATTTCCAAGGCAAGAATACTGGAGTGGGTTGCCATTTCCTTCTCCAAGGGATCTTCCTGACTCAGGAAGTGAACCTGTGTCTCTTGCATCTCCTGTGTCTCCTGCATTGGCAGGCAGATTCTTCACAGGTGCCACCTGGGGAATCTATGTGAATGAATACAAGGGAAGAAATAAAGAGAAAGGTTTAAAACCCTCCACTGCTGGCTTTGAATATGGAGGAGGGGCCAAGAGCCAAGGAATGCTGGCAGCCTGTAGAAACTGAAAAAGGCCAGAAAATATGTTCATCCCTGGAGCCTGCAGCAGGAACCAGCCTGCCAACACCTTGACTTTAGCCCAGTGAAACCTCCATAACTGTTAGATAGTAAATTTACGTTATTTTAAGACACTTAGTTTATGGTAATTTGTTATAGCTGCAACAGGAAACTAATATAATTACTACAGACTGTATAATAGTAAAAACAAAAATAGGCAGATTGAATACAATATAATGAAATCACAGAGGCTATAATTAGTGAGTTAATTATTACGAGGTTATTTTAATTTAAAGATATTATTCCATCACCTTTTTCTATGCCTACTCCCTCCCTTTACTTGTACCTGCTCCACTAATGTCTGAGTCTAACTAAAATACTTGTAGCAAATTGGGGAAAAAGAAATCGTTGGGAACTCTTCTCCATAACCATTCAGCACACCTAATTTATGTAGATTTAGTGTTGTACGGTGAAATATTTTTCACTGAATGTTATTTTACTATGTATTTCAACATTATCTGTCCTCAGAAAATGAAAGAAAAAAACGATTACTCAATTCAGCAGTGTCACTGTGATTCCTGCTTTTCATTTCAAAGGAGCAACAGTTTAATAACATAATAATACCAGAAAGTAAGTCCATTCGTTTTCACTTTTCCTAGCTGCATGTAAGTACCCTTACTCTAATTATAACAGAGAGGTCATTCCTAAGGAATTACTAACCTTCAAATAATATGAGATAATTATTCCCAAGAGAATCAGACAAATTTGTAAGACAAATACAGTTGAAATTTCAGGCATCAATCTCTTTTTAACCATAGCCTGGGAACAAGGGAACTATGAAATATAATTTTACCCCAAGGTCCAACAAATGGCTGCAAGAAAATGATTTCTCTCCTGCCAAAAAAAAAAAAAGAGGAAAAAAAAGGAAAAGAAAAAAACCCCTTTATTTTGGTACATAGTCTAATACTTGTACAGAGTGTTATTTTGTTTAAACAATAAAAAAAATCCCTTAAGGAAAAAAATCATTTTCTTCCAAATAGAGAGTTTTAGAAATAAATTTAGTATGTATTTTAGGAACTGTTTGCTCTGTGTTAGTCATCTTAGCATTGAGTCCCTTTGGCATGTAACCAATAGAACACTGGACCAGGCTTCTCATTTAGAATAGCATTTGGCTTGCTGAATGTCTCTCAACTTTTCACTAAAATACACATGAAGACATTGGAAGAGGTGAAATGTACATCACTGGCAATAGCTGGAACTCACAGTCAACCCAGAGGTCAAATTGGAGACGGATTTCCTTTAGATTCAACACCAATTATCCTAGGTTTAAAAATGAATAGTCTACCTTCCTGAACAATGTTTGTGGAAAGAGAAAAAATTTCTCCCTTGGTATCAACCCCCTATATCTTGGAGGCAACCCATTAACAGCAGAGTTTCCCAAACTGTTGCGTCTAGGAGCTTGATTCCTAAGGGTTTTTCCTCTTGGACAAGGGCCTATGGTCAAAAGTTTGGGCCCTTCTGCAAAATATATCTCTTGAGAAATTCAAAAAGTACATCAGCTATAGTAAAGTTTGTGAGAGTTCCTGCAGAATAAAAACTTTAAAAATATTGTTTAACTTCAAATTTCTGAAGTGCATTTAACCACCTAGGCTATTGTTATCTCCTGTGTAATAAAATCTGATAACACCCTATAGCATCTGTATTTCAAGAAGCATGCTTTGGAAATGCTACCTAAGTGCATAGCTATATAGATTTGGCTTTTATTTTATTTTATTTTTTAACTTTACAATATTGTACTGGTTTTGCCATATATCAACATGAATCCGCCACAGGTATACACGTGTTCCCCATCCTGAACCCTCCTCCCTCCTCCCTTCCCATACCATCCCTCTGGGTCGTCCCAGTGCACCAGCCCCAAGTGTCCAGTATCGTGCGTCGAACCTGGACTTGCGACTCATTTCCTATACAATATTATACATGTTTCAATGCCATTCTCCCAAATTATCCCACCCTCTCCCTCTCCCACAGAGTCCAAAAGACTGTTCTATACATCAGTGTCTCTTTTGCTGTTTCGTATACAGGGTTATTGTTACCATCTTTCTAAATTCCATATATATGCATTAGCATACTGTATTGGTGTTTTTCTTTCTGGCTTACTTCACTCTGTATAATAGGCTCCAGTTTCATCCACCTCATTAGAACTGATTCAAATGTATTCTTTTTAATGGCTGAGTAATACTCCATTGTGTATATATACCACAGCTTTCTTATCCATTCATCTGCTGATGGACATCTAGGTTGCTTCCATGTCCTGGCTATTATAAACAGTGCTGCAATGAACATTGGGGTACACGTGTCTCTTTCCCTTCTGGTTTCCTCGGTGTGTATGCCCAGCAGTGAGATTGCTGGGTCATAAGGCAGTTCTGTTTCCAGTTTTTTAAGGAATCTCCACACTGTTCTCCATAGTGGCTGTACTAGTTTGCATTCCCACCAACAGTTTAAGAGGGTTACCTTTTCTCCACACCCTCTCCAGCATTTATTGCTTGTAGACTTTTGGATCGCAGCCATTCTGACTGGCATGAAATGGTACCTCATAGGGGTTTTGAATTGCATTTCTCTGATAATGAGTGATGTTGAGCATCTTTTCATGTGTTTGTTAGCCGTCTATATGTCTTCTTTGGAGAAATGTCTATTTAGTTCTTTGGCCCATTTTTTGATTGGGTCATTTATTTTTCTGGAGTTGAGCTGTAGGAGTTGCTTGTATATTTTTGAGATTAGTTGTTTGTCAGTTGCTTCATTTGCTATTATTTTCTCCCATTCTGAAGGCTGTCTTTTTTCACCTTGCTTATAGTTTCCTTTGTTGTGCAGAAGCTTTTAAGTTTAATTAGGTCCCATTTGTTTATTTTTGCTTTTATTTCCAATATTCTGGGAGGTGGGTCATGGAGGATCCTGCTGTGGTGTATGTCGGAGAGTGTTTTGCCTATGTTCTCCTCTAGGAGTTTTATAGTTTTTGGTCTTATGTTTAGATCTTTAATCCATTTTGAGTTTATTTTTGTGTATGGTGTTAGAAAGTGTTCTAGTTTCATTCTTTTACAAGTGGTTGACCAGTTTTCCCAGCACCACTTGTTAAAGAGATTGTCTTTAATCCATTGTATATTCTTGCCTCCTTTGTCAAAGATAAGGTGTCCATATGTACGTGGATTTATCTCTGGGCTTTCTATTTTGTTCCATTGATCTATATTTCTGTCTTTGTGCCAGTACCATACTTTCTTGATGACTGTGGCTTTGTAGTAGAGCCTGAAGTCAGGCAGGTTGATTCCTCCAGTTCCATTCTTTCTCAAGATTGCTTTGGCTATTCGAGGTTTTTTGCATTTCCATACAAATTGTGAAATTATTTGTTCTAGCTCTGTGAAGAATACTGTTGGTAGCTTGATAGGGATTGCATTGAATCTATAAATTGCTTTGGGTAGTATACTCATTTTCACTATATTGATTCTTCCAATCCATGAACATGGTATATTTCTCCATCTATTAGTGTCCTCTTTGATTTCTTTCCCCAGTGTTTTATAGTTTTCTATATATAGGTCTTTAGTTTCTTTAAGTAGATATATTCCTAAGTATTTTATTCTTTTCGTTGCAATGGTGAATGGAATTGTTTCCTTAATTTCTCTTTCTATTTTCTCATTATTAGTGTATAGGAATGCAAGGGATTTCTGTGTGTTGATTTTATATCCTGCAACTTTACTATATTCATTGATTAGTTCTAGTAATTTTCTGGTGGAGTCTTTAGGGTTTTCAATGTAGAGGATCATGTCATCTGCAAATAGTGAGAGTTTTACTTCTTCTTTTCCAATTTGGATTCCTTTTATTTCTTTTTCTGCTCTGATTGCTGTGGCCAAAACTTCCAAACTATGTTGAATAGTAATGGTGAAAGTGGGCACCCTTGTCTTGTTCCTGACTTTAGAGGAAATGCTTTCAATTTTTCACCATTGAGGATAATGTTTGATGTGGGTTTGTCATATATAGCTTTTATTATGTTGAGGTATGTTCCTTCTATTCCTGCTTTCTGGGGAGTTGTTTTTTTTATCATAAATGGATGTTGAATGTTGTCAAAGGCTTTCTCTGCATCTATTGAGATAATCATATGGTTTTTATTTTTCAATTTGTTAATGTGGTGTATTACATTGATTGATTTGCAGATATTGAAGAATCCTTGCATCCCTGGGATAAAGCCCACTTGGTCATGGTGTATGATCTTTTTAATGTGTTGTTGGATTCTGGTTGCTAGAATTTTGTTAAGGTTTTTTGCATCTGTGTTCATCAGTGATATTGGCCTGTAGTTTTCTTTTTTTGTGGCATCTTTGTCAGGTTTTGGTATTAGGGTGATGGTGGCCTCATAGAATGAGTTTGGAAGTTTACCTTCCTCTGCAATTTTCTGGAAGAGTTTGAGTAGGATAGGTGTTAGCTATTCTTTGAATTTTTGGTATAAGAACCAGAATATTAGTTCTCTTTCCTCTCCTCTCTTTTTATATTGAGATCAAATTCTTCAAAAATAACTGAGTAAGCATCAGGCATGAGGGAGCTCATAGTAGAAAAAAAGGCTTAATAGAATAAAATAAGATAAAAATAAAGCCACATGTAATGAAAATGAAGAGCAGTAAATTATACAAGCATTGTAAATGGTCATGTATTCAGTAACTATAATTAAAATGAAAGTAATAAGAAAGTAGTTATATTTAAGCAAATTTTTCTGTGTTCATACAGAAAAAGGACAAGAAAGTGTAACTAGAAAAATTCTGAAAAAGAATTATATTGAGAGGCATTGGCTTAACTTGTTTGGCCTCTTTGAATAAAGACAACTTGTAAAACAAACGTAGCTTTGACAGAAAAATAGACAAACTGCCCCCAGTGGAAGAAAATAGAAGATCCACAACTTCCCAGAAAGAAATACACAAGAGCGTTCAGCATATGACAATGGTAACCTCTCAAGTTCATAGGAAGAAATCACACTAATTCTTTATACAGTGTTCTCTATGTGTCAGAGACTGTCTAATTATTTTATGTGTACAAATTATTTCATCCTTACAACCACTTTCCAAAGTAATATTATTTACCTCAATTTATAGATGAAGACTTTGAGGCTAGTGTGTTAGCAGAGTTTGAATTGAACCCCAGGCTACAGATACTGTACTTTTAACTTTTCTACTCATTAAACTATTAGATCATCAAATAATTACTGTCAAGCGAAACCAGGAGGACATAGCTTTATAGATACTTTATATGTGGGTATACATCCATGCATATAAATGATTACCTCAAATCACAGGTGTGTATTTATGTAATAGTTTATCTATTGTGTATATATATGAAAATAACTAGTAGGGAAAGCATCAGCTGGTTAGTAGTTTGAGGATTATAAATGAGCCTAATTTTTAAAATTTATAATTTGATATAGTTTCCTAGTATCCTATAATAACATTGCTTTTATGATTGGAAAAAATAGAAATATTAAGAAATGAAACAAGATAAACAATAATCTGATATTAAAATAAAGAATCTACCTGTGGTACGGAAGGCCCAGGTTCAATCCCTGGGTAGAGAAGATCCTCTGGAGAAGGAAATGGCAACCCATTCCTTGCCCAGTGAATCCCATGGACAGAGGATCCCAGTAGGTTATAGTCCATGGGGTCACAAAGAGTCGGACATGACTGAGCAACTAACACTTTGACTTTTGATACTTAGTTTATGGCTTCAACTGCAAAAATGATATTAGTTTTTAGGAAACTGTGAGGCTTCAAAACAATGTATTTGTTGGGGATCCCCAGCCCTTGGTTCCTCTTGGTGGCCATTAGTGGAACCTTAGACAAAGAGTTTGAGAAGCACTGGGGTTAGACTGGAAGTAGTGCATTTAGATATGTAGGGTGGTTAAAAACTCAAAAAACTGTGGAAAATTCTGAAAGAGATGGGAATACCAAACCATATGACCTGCCTTTTGAGAAATCTATATGCACGTCAAGAAGCAACAGTTAGCATTGGACATGGAACAACAGACTGGTTCCAAACAGGGAAAAGAATACATCAAACCTATATATTGTCACCCTGCATATTTAACTTATAGAGTACATCCTGCGAAATGCCAGGATGGATGAAGCACAAACTGGAATCAAGGTTGCCAGGAGAAATATCAATAACCTCAAATATGCAGATGACACCATCCTTATGGCAGAAAGTAAAGAACTAAAGAGGCTCTTGGTGAAAGTGAAAGAGGAGAGTGAAAAAGTTGGCTTAAAACTCAACATTCAGAAAACTAAGATCATGGCATCTGGTCCCATCACTTTGTGGCAAATAGATGGGGAAACAATGGAAACAGTGAGAGACTTTCTTTTTGGGGGCTTCAAAATCACTGCAAATGGTGACTGCAGCCATGAAATTAAAAGACACTTGCTCCTTGGAAGAAAAGTTACGACCAACCTAGAGAGCATATTAAAAAGCAGAGACATTACTTTGCCAACAAAGGTCTGTCTAGTCAAAGCTATGGTTTTTCCCGTAGTCACATATGGATGTGAGAGTTGGACTATAAAGAAAGCTGAGCACCGAAGAATTGATGCTTTTGAACTGTGGTGTTGGAGAAGACTCTTGAGAGTCCCTTGGACTGCAAGGAGATCCAACCAGTCCATTCTGAAGGAGATCAGCCCTGGGTGTTCATTGGAAGGACTAATGTTGAAGCTGAAACTCCAATACATTGACCACCTGATGCAAAGGGTCATTTGAAAAGACCCTGCTGCTGGGAAAGATTGAAGGTGGGAGGAGAAGGGGACAACAGAGGATGAGATGGTTGGATGGCATCACCAACTCAATGGACCTGAGTTTGAGTAAACTCCAGGAGTTAAGGATGGACAGGGAGGCCTAGCATGCTGCAGTCTATGGGGTTACAAAGAGTCAGACACGACTGAGCAACTGAACTGAACTGAAAAATTATTATGATGATCCCATCACTCTTTCTGGCTAGTGAAATCTGATTCTTAAGATTTCCAATGAAAGAATGATCTTAGACACCATTTTCAGAATCCTGTTTCAGAAAACCCAGGTTTTATGCTGCCAAGCAAATTGTACCTGAAGGTTTCTGGTGAGTTCTGTAATTCCTGGTATCATTCAGGTCCAACCCCAATAAAGCTAAAACATAAAGAAATGGTTTGACAAACCCTGATCAATGACCTTACCATAGAGCAGACCATCGTAAGACACCTGAGTTGGATAAACAGTCATCTCTTTTTAAAAGATACAGAGGGAGAGATTGAAGGTATCGACCATGATTTAAGACTTGATGATGTTAAAATATTACCTCCCACAGAAGCCTTCCATGGCCCCTCTGTCTGTTGAAAGCCCATCAATGGCCCTTACTCTGCCTCCTTTAGCCCATCAGCCATAGCACTTAGAATGCTGTGTGGTTAACACTGGTTTTCTTGTCTGTTCCAACTCTCGGCTTGCAGACTTGAAGCACTCACTTGAAGTCTCCATATCCCATCTCTCAGCACAGAGGAAGTATGCTTAGTAGTATGTACTTAGAGATTGAGTTGAGGAATTAATGTCTTTTAATTCCACATTAAAATGGACAGTAGGAAGTTCAGGAGTGGATTTCAGGGGATTGGCCAGGGCTGGAGATAAACTCAGATAAACTCAGAAGTCATAAAAGTGATACCACATTTTTCTACAAGCTTATAATGCAAAAACTTAATTTTCATACATATTATCTCTACTGAATCCATGAGGTAGATAAATATCATCACAGGCGTTTTCCTAGGTGAGAACCCGACTTGTTCAATGACGTTCAGCTGAGAGGTTAAAAAAAAAAAAATGTGAAGAACTGACAGTTATGGAGTACTTTGTGTATGTTAGACACTACTCTTGGCAGGTTATTTATATCAACTCCTTTAATCCACTCAGAACTCAACAAGATTTTATCCCCATTTTAAATGCAGAGGAAAGGGAGGGGAAGAATGATTAAGTAACTTGCCCATGGCCAGAAAACTGGTAGGTAGAAATGGGTTTTAAGGGCCAGCAGGCTGCTCAAGGCATCCTCTAGTTTATATTGAAGCTGAACTACCTATGGAGCTGGGATCTCAATCAGACTGTAAGTCCAATGCTGTTTCCACCAAAGCACATGATTTTTCTCATTTATCACTTTGGTGCCATCATGTGCAGATCTCATAGTTTAGGATAAGGAAATTAGATGAATGCTAATAAGTGTGAAAATACGTAATGCAGCCTATGCATAACTCATAGATTTGGATAAGCAAATTAGATTAATACATTAAAAAACACTAAAAAGAATACATTTTTCACACAGTGAACACTGAAAAATATTGGCTTTTGTTTCTGGAGTGTTAGACTAGGAACAGATGAACTCTTCAGGAACTTTGTCAATTTGAGGGGAAAGTTAAAAATCTCTTTGGGGCCCTGGTTTTTAAATTAGTAGTAATAGTAAGCCCTTCTTCCCTTGATGGGTTGCTGGATGGATAAAACAAGATAATAATTTGGAAACAATTTGAAAAGTGGAATCTTGTACACAAAAATACTAATTGGTTACCTCTTATATGCAATCAAAATATTCATGTTGTGACTTCAACCCAATTCCTCTTGCTCACTGTTGGGGACACCAGTACACTTAGTTTATGGCTTCAACTGCAAAAAATGGTATCAGTTTTTGGGAAACTGGGAGACTTTACAACAATGTATTTGTTGGGGTTCCCCAGCCCTTGGTTCCTCTTGGCTGCCATTAGTGAGTGGTACTTTGGAGAAAGTTTGAGAAGCACTGGGTTTAGACTGGAAATAGTGTTATAAGATATGTGGGGAAAAAGTGAAAGTGTTAGTCACTCAGTTGTGTCCAACTCTTTGCCACTGCATGGGTTATACCTTGCCAGGCTCCTCTCTCTATTCTTACCTGGTCACTGGTGGGCAGAAAGGAATGTACAAGCTGGGTCTTTCCTTTAGGACTTGCCCAATCAATCAGGATTGATTCTTCTCTCTAGCTTTTCTATGCTTTGACTATTTTTGCATTAGAAAGAAATTTCAGGAGATCAAGATACAGACGGACCAAAGGGTGTCTACTGCTTTATTCCCTATCTAATGCAATATCCCCTGGATAGTTATCACCCTCATTGCTTTTGGTCTTCGGGCAGAAAATGGTACATTTCCCCAGGGCCTGATTCTACATTTGAGTGGAATGCAGATGAATGATGCCTGTACGGAAATCTGTGCTACAGATTCTCAGCAACTGATGGAGAAGAGAACACCTTGACTACTTTTTATAACCATTCTGGGGTCTTAGAGAACTGAAATTGAGGCCTTAGGATGAAATCAATTTAATACCTCCTAGGACTCAATCCCACTAGACCTTTGGGCAAGTCCTCCCTTAAGCGGTATTATTAGACCTTAAAGTACAACATCTCTCTCGGGCAAGCCAGTGAGCATTCTCAAAACTGTTTGCACTTTTATGCTGTTAGTTGTCCGTCAGTATAAACCTGCAGATTACACCGGTGGAGAGGTGCTGTGTTCCTGCGGTAGCTCACTCAGGAACAATTGTTGCAACATAATATCTTCTGTTTCAATAAGGAATGTTGCATTGCCTGTCTGACACCAGGGGAACTTCAGGTCCCCTGGGAGAACTTTCCCGAAAATCCCCTATATCAACCTTCCTTTCTGAATAACACTTCTCTGTGGGAATTGTAGGTTCAGTCCCATGTCAGTAAATGGTCCCCTAATAGCCCTCCATGGCAAAGTTATGACTTATCCCCAAAGAAAAAATGCTGCCTGTGAGCATGTTTTATTGAGGCTAAGAGTCAAGTCATAAAACATCAGCCTTCGCATCTGAGTGCCTGTTCACTAAAACACTATTTATTTGTACATAAATATTTGTCTTTTCTTTGTAGGGTGTATTTGCTTGCGTATTCAAGTAAACCATATGAGTAAATTTAAAATGTCTAAAGTGTTATAATGGGAATGTAGATTAAGAGCTGATTATTTTGGCTGCTAGTTTTTCAAACATGTGAAACAGCTCCTGGCTTTATCTAAAGAATACACACAGATACAGTTCTCATATTGAAGTTCTCATAGTGAAAAGCCATGTAATGCTATAAGTATTAAAATAAATTAAAAGTTGACAGACCACACAGTTCTTCACTGTAAAATTAATTTTTATGTGTATGTGTTGGTTTTGTTCCTTATGAAGGAAGACTATTTCTGTTCATTTGATATCATAGAAACATTATGGCAAGTTAAAACTAGCATGTAAATATAAACATTAAGCACTTGGAAATAATGCATGATAAAATGATGTAAGGTCTGTAAGAAGTCCTGTATGTCTGTCTGAATATCTATCTGTTATCTCATATGGTCTCTGAATCTCTAGGGTTTTTTCCTAATGTGTGTTATAAAATTGTCTTCTCTTTAAATTACTCATGCTTGCTTCCTGACTTCCATTAATAGAGCATATGTGTTTCCCAAGTAGAAATATATCTTCTAATTGCTTTCAGTGAAAATTTGAAGTTACTTCTCAAAGAGAGCACCAAGGCAGAATGGGGTTTTCACTGGTTTCGTTTTTTCTCCAAAGTGTCTGTAGAGTGAAGCTCTTTTTCTCAGAAACTCCTAGTTTTGCTGAGACACCAAGGTAGATTATTAAAATGATATGCATAAGAAGCAGACGGAAATAATCTATACTGTGCTTTCATAAGGAAGGATATAAGCGGTCTTGGCAAGAGGGTGTTTGAAAATACGTATTCATTCATTATGCTCTTTTCTGTCAGGTGTTGATAACAGACTCATTACCCTTAAGTTTGAGCTTAAACTTGGAATGTAGTATTTGAAAAGAAGGTGCTGAAAGCAATTTTAAGACTTCTTTATATATATGCTAAAACTAATTAAATGGAACAGAAGAAGAAAAGAAATGCTGTCGCCTTCGTGCCAAATCAGCTTACTGTGGGTTCTGACACAGACGGGAAACCGGAAAGGAAGTCCAGTTTGGCCCTTAAGAGTGAAATAAGTTTGGTGTTGGTTTATTCTGCACCCTCAGCAAGGATGCTGACAAGAATTGCATGTGAGATTCTAATGACTCAATGTGAGCTGCAATTTGCTGTCTACAGGAAAGCCATGGGAAATCCACTTTACACAAAAAGATCAGTAAATTAAATTTCAGAAGATTTGGATTTGATATTTGCACATGAATAATGAAGTGAGAATGCTCTGTTAAGAAACTGTGTTACTGGTACTATTTATTTCCAACTGCCCTTAGAAACTAAACAATAATTTGCTGATTGAACAATAAGAACCTCTCACAATTAGAACCTAGGAAATAAAAGTCATCTGAAAAAAAGAAATGGGAAACGCAAAACTCTAGGGGCTGACACAGATGGGTGCTTACCAGGAGTTGAGGTGGGGGAAGGGGTCACCTATAAAAGGTGTGTGTGTGTGTGAATGTTAGTCACTCAGTCATGTCTGACTGACTGTGACCACATGGACGGTAGCCTGCCAGGCTCCTCTGTCCATGGGATTCTCCAGGCAAGAATACTGGAGTGGGTTGCCATGCCCTCCTCCAGGGCATCTTCCCAATCCAGGGATCAACGGGGGTCTCCCACATTACAGGCAGATTCTTTAGCATCTGAGCCACCAGGGAAGCCTATAAGAGGTGATGGAACCATTTTTGTGTCTTGGACAGCACACCCAGTGGTGGTGTTGGTTGCAGAGTCTGCATTTGTCGAAATTCATTGACTTGTACATTGAAAAGAGTGAGTTTCAGTGTATGTAAATTAGCTAGCAATTTAGTATTAAAAAATCACCATAACCAAAATAGCTTTAAATTAATTTTAAGTTGTAAAATTTCATCACCACTTCTCTTTAAATCTTTTGACAGGGTTTCTTCTGGTTCAAGGCAAGTGGAGGCAAGAAAGACAAGTCAGAGGGAAATTACTTTGTGCCTTGAGAGTTGTTTACCCTGAGTTCTTAGCTGAGCTTTTTAACAATTATTTTGGAAAAAGTTAAAATACTATTTAAATAATAGGGAAAACAAACAACAAATACCAGAATGGTCGCCACCCAAAATGAACAGATGTTAACATTTTATTGTTTCTGCATCAGATTTTTATGTGTAGATAGACTAGAACTTCAGGCTTCCCAGCTGGCACTAGGGGTAAAGAACCTGCCTGCTAATGCAGGAGACATAAGAGACATGGGTTCCATCCCTGGGTCGGGAAGATCCGCTGGAGGAGAGCATAGCAACACACTCCAGTATTCCTGCCTGGAGAATCCCAGGGATAAAGGAGCCTGAAGGGCTCCAGTCCATAGGGGTGCAAAGAGTCGGACACAAGTGAAGCGACTTAGCATGCACAGACTAGAACTTCAGAGGTCAAGGTGAAGTCTGCCTTTTTCTCCTCTCCTGGCATGCTCTACAACCTCCAAACATTATGCTGAGAAAGAATACGGCAAAAATTGTGGGGAAAATGATGAACGCTGTCTTCAGTAAATGGAATGAGTTAGTCACATTCACCACATAACCACCGGGTATGTACCTCACAGTCAGTGCCCTTGGGAAGGCAGGATGAATACACACATGTTAACATATAAAAGACACATTAGATGCATGGCAACCATAGCTGACTACGCAGAGCTAAATGCAATCCTGCGAAAGAGCATATTTAGTTTAATAACCAGGGTGGACAGGATTAGTGAACCTGCATGCCTATTACAATATCCAGTTTTTCCAACTTTTTCATCCACTTCCCCCAAGAACTCCTGGGATAAAGTCAGTCCAGATTACAGGGAAGGAACAAGACACGACAGATCTGCACTTAACAGGATTAATAAAGTTTTTAACTTTAAATAGTATCAAACCAAAGAGACCACAAGAGAAAACAAATTTGGGACTAATGCTGAATCTGCCATCTTCATTTAAACAAAATAACTGTAGATGGCTTTTCAAGTTGCAAAAACTGGCTGAACTGTCCAAATGTCCCCCCTCCCTCCTTTCTACTGCATGCCTGTCTCTGACAAGAAAATTGCTAGTCTTAATCTGAAATAAAGCAATTACCGAATAGAGATGTGTCATATTTATAGTCTGCCTTCGGTGACAGGAATAACTTGCTTGCAACATTGAGAAAGTCACCCAAAATTGCTTTCTTAAACGTTTCGTGGAATTACCAGAGCTGCAGAGTAGAATATTAGCCTAACTTGTTTAATATGACTTATTTATATAAGCACTGGGTGATGTGACTCCATAAGGCTGATGTCATCTTGCCATCAGCTTCACGAACTGCTACATTCCCCCAGGACCATCAAGAACAAGAATTGCTTCTTCAAGACCAAATTCTTTTAAGTGGCATTTGAGACACTACAACTAGATTCCAACTTGGAGCTCCTAACTAGTTTTCACCACCCTGAAAAGAATTTTTTTATCCCAGTCACCTTTGTGTGCATGAAATCCATTATCAGTATTAGTGGTATGGTTTTTCCACTCCACACTCCTGTTCTGGGTGGCTTCAGCCAGCCTCGTGGCTTTCAAAGCCATCCATGTGTCTATAACTATGGGCTTCCCAGGTGGCTCAGTGGTAAAGAATCTGCAATGCAGTAGACACAGAAGGGACAGGTCCGATCCCTGGGTCAGGAAGATCCCCTGGAGTAGGAAATGGCAACCCAGTTCTGTGTTCTTGCCTGGAAAATTCCATGGTCAGAGGAGCCTAGTGAGCTACAGTCCATGGGGTCGCAAAGAGTTGGACACGACCAAGTATACATGCACACGTCTATACCTGACCAAATTATATCTATACCTTTCTCCTGACCTCCAAGGTATATATCCACTTGACATCTGTGCTCTGAGGCCTGATGCCTCATCACTCAGTGTGTGATTCTCAGATCAGCACCATGGCATTACCTGGGAGCTTGTTAGCATTGTGGGACTCAGGGTACCATCTTAGGTTGACCAAATCAGAATCTGCATTATAACAAGGTCCCCAGTTTCCCATGCACATTAAAGTTTGAGAAGCACTGGTCTGTATCACGATGGAGGATTTTGCACATTTTACCCTGATGATGTTATTTATTTGGCACAACTATGCTATTAGATTATAAACTCTGCATGGCATGAGACCGAGATTCATTTTGCTTTATACTTCTACCTCCTAGCAGAGGAGAATCTAACAGTAGATACGCAATTTGTTCCATTACTAAAATGCAAATGGATACATTGGCATGGGAGCCTGTTGCATTTGACTGTGGGATGGAAGAAAGTTGACTGACTCATGGTACCCGCCGTTCACTGGCAGAGGCATCGTTGCTCATCACTGTGGATTCATAAGTTTGCATGTAGTACTTCATGACCAGTTCTAGGAGGGGCTGTATTAGGCTTTAGGATGTCAATTAAGTAATGCTTTTGCAGGAAGTTATCACCAAATAATGCTACAACAACCTCGCCCTTTCTCTGGCTTATTCAAAATTTGAATTTGTCCAAGGAGCCAATTAGAGTCGCTAGCCCATTTGTCCTGTTCTAACCTGGACATCTGTACAGTAATTGGGGCATGACTGAGGCTTTTCCTTAAAATATGTGTTTACGAGCGTTGGCCTGGGCTTATGCAGGATCACACTGGGCCTGTGTTTTTCAGCAGAGCAGATGAGCATCCGCATTTCACCCTGAGCTAGTGTTTCCTATTCAATTTCCCAGCTTTGTTCCTGTATCTGATACTCATTTAAGAGGACTTCACGGGACCCGTAGGATTCGTGAAAATCAATGGGCAGTAAATTTAGCTCTCGGACACCCTCAGAATGGCCCTCATTTACATCAAGAATTGAAACTGGGCGATGGAAGTAGTAACAGAGGGACGACTAAGGTCCTGCAACCTCGGGAGGTGGGGCTGTCAGCCTGGTGTCCGGGGGGCAGAGCCACAGCTCACTCACTGTGGAGAGGAAGGCTGGCTTTGAAACACAACTTCTATGTAGATGAATACTAGCAGTAACATGTTTTTCAAGGGTGTTTTAGGTGTCAGTGCTTATTGTCTATACAAATAAGGTGTCTAGCTGAAGCATTATTCCCTGTTTTTCAACTGCTTTTATATCTGTATTGCTGTGTTTTACTTTGGAGCAGACTTTCCCAAATGTGTCTGATCCTGAGAACCACCTGGGGAGTTTGTTGAATACTTGCTTTCCTGAGACCCACCCCAGACCTAATTAAGGTTTCCCCTGACAACTAATGGGGAATGAGCATTTCATATCAACTCTTCCGTTGATTCTTAATTGAATTACCTTCTCTTAAGTGTTCATCTATATTTTTTCTGAGGCAGAGTAGCAAAGCTCCTCTGATTCTGTTCATTCATCTCTTGAAGAATTTTTTTGAGCAGTTTTGGAGCCTGGACCCTCTGCTAAGCCCTAGGGAGACAAAGATGATTAAGACTCAACCTCTGCCATCAAGGAGATCAGATTGCAGGGAGACGAGACACATAATAAGATGCACTGAACATAATGTCCTGGGGACCATGTAAGAACTAGACACAAATCAAGCCCTACAGTTTTATGTCTTTGAGAGAAATGATAATCCTACACATTTTAAAATAGAGCCAAAACAAAATTTTCAGGAAATTAGTGTGTCTCCCACGCCACATTAAAATGAGATTCTTTACTTTTTTAAGACCGCCAGAAACAGCTTGTAGCTTGCCCAGAACTTGGCACAAAGCTGGCACAGAACAGTTATTGATGAAACAAATTAATGAAAAGAAAGGTCCGCAAAATTAAGTACTAAAAGCAAAACAAGGGGATTCTTCCAACGAACCATAAGTGAAGAAGACTGGCAGGGCCTCAGAACGCTTGTTCCAGGAGTTCACACAGGGGTTTCGGACTCCTCGCTCACTCTATGTTCCATTGCTGGCTGGCTGATACACTGGTTGCTATGGAATAAAATATTTTGTCCTTCCCATGAGCCACTTTGCTCAGTCATCATGAGCATGGCAAAGAAAAGTTACCCTCATCGGGACTTCTGCTTTTTTTGTTGTTGTTTCTTGCTATCCCTTTTTTCTTCCAAATGCAGACTATTTAATATGAATGTTATTTTTTCCAAACAGGGCATAATGTCTAATGTTGGGCTTTCTACCAGGGGAATATCTTACTAAATAGAGCTTAGTGCCATATATTTCTTAGGCCATAGATTTCATTTTCCTGGAAGGAGTTTCTCATCCACTCTGGAGGGACTTCAGGTTGAAAGCCTTCAGGACAAAAATAAATACATAAATAATAAAATAAATCTAACACTAGTCTCTCCATCTACATTTCCATATAAAGAACCCCAACTGAACCAGAAGTGAACACAAGAATACTTGTGCCCTATCTTATTCTTCCTAATTTTCTAAATAACTGTATTCTAAGTATCATAGCTGGAGAACAATTAAGGAGAATGCATGTAACTCCATGCCAGCTTTCTAGAAGTTGAGATGTAGGTAGTGTGTGCGTGCAAAGTCGCATCAGTCATGTCCGACTCTGTGCGACCTTGTGGACGATAGCCTGCCAGCCTCCTCTGTTCATGGGATTCTCCAGGCAAGAATACTACTGAGGGAATCTGGCCCTGTTACTTGTGAGCTTTGTGAATTCATATGTTTTAAGCAGAAATGTTCATTTAACAGTTGTGCCCCGACTTTCTCGGAAATCATATATAGTTGCTGTGGTCAGAGTCACAGAGCTCCAGTGATTGGTGTCCATGTGGCAGCAAACTCAGGTGAAGCAGTCATCTCATGTCTTATGTCTCAGTGTTTCTCTGATATAGCTGAGAATACCTGGACCTTCCAACAGGAGGACTGTCATCCTGCCAAAAAAAAGAGTATTATTCCCAGGCTGTGTGGTCACCACGTTTATTTTCATTACTTTCAAATAGTAAAGAAGACAAAAATAATAATTTAAAAAATCTTCAGAGGATAAAATGATATTGATGACAATGATGATACTGATGACAATGGTCGTTGGCATTGGCTAAATGTGACCCAGAAATGAGCTAACATTCATTATATCACAAAATCTCATAAATGGGATATTGTGCAAAAGAAGCAAGACACCAAAGACTGCTTCCATCCTTTATTCAGAGCTCTAGAACAGGCAAAACTGACCTACAGTGGTTAAAATTAGTTCAGTGATTACTTGAAGCAACTGAGGCAAGACTACAGTAGGGCTGAGAGATCCTTTCTAGGCGGGAGGTAAATGTTCGGTGTCTTGGTTGGAATGGGTTGTTACGTGGTTGTGTTCACTGGAAGACCTAAGTACCCAGGGCTTTCTGGTGAACTTTGGAGGTCAGGCTTGTGGATCACACCTCTTATAAGAGTGGTTTCTCAGCCTTTATTTTTACATATGACCCATCTGCAATGCTTACTTAAAATGCAGATTTCTGGCCTCTTCTCAGCATAATTACACAGAACTCTCTGGGAATGATAACTTCAAATCTGGACTTCAAACCATCACCCCGCCTGCTACTAATGCAGAAAACCAAGGCCTGCACCACACTGGTAGGTCAAATAGGCTTCCTCCCTGTGACTCGATGTGTTGAGGACCAGGTATATTTATCAGTGTCTCTGCAACAGTCCATCCCTGCTCAAAGAAAATTTGTTTAGAGCACACAAGAATGGTAAGTGGCTGCAGTTTTGTGTTTGAAGGAAATACTCGAAGGAAACAGTTTTTATCAAAAACAAGACAAAAAGAAACACTACCATTTATGGAAGTGACTGGTCATCTCTAGGCATTTTCCTGAGCAGTGCCGCCTGCCACTTCATTTCAGTATTTGTCCTCTTTTCATGCCCTGATGATTTTTTGTTTACCTGGGGCAACTGGTTTTTAATTGATTTTTTAATAAAGGTATTTCTTGCTCTCTTTCACTCTGATTAAGAACCATAGCATGATCTCATCAGGCTGGACAAGTATTGATGGGCTGGGGGTATCAGGGGGCTAATAAAGAGTGTTATCCAGTATTTTTCAGTGACACATAAAAACTCCCTCATGAAAGATACTGGAGGCTGAGCATCATATAAATGTCACGCTAGAAACAGTGGTATTAGGGTGTATATGGCCAGACATTAGTGATTTCATTAATGCACTGAGACAGGTCTCTCCCAGGGATAAGTGGTGGTGAGTGGGCAGTGGAGGGTCAGTGGGAAAGCAAAGGAAAAGCCAGTACTAAACAAAGAGTGAGTGAGCCCTGTAGGTCTCTAGTTGTTCTAGATAAGCTGCAGCAATTTAATAAAAATGCTTCAGATGAATAGGAAAAGAAGAACTTAATTCAACTCTTCGTTTTTCTATCTTCACCTTCTCTTTTCCCCCAAAATATCGTTTACCATATTTCAAAAGAAACAAAGTATTGAAAGCCAGAAGTGCTTTCAGATTTATCTTTTTTCTTTTACTCATTAAATCTTTAAATTCAACCTGATCCACTCTACTTCTTAGATTACTGAGGGGAAGAAGGATGGAGGCTCTGTGAGTGGAATTATTCGGGGGTATCCTCAGCTACTGCCTGGCTTCCATTTCAGTTAGCCAGTATTAGCACAGAGAGCCCCAGCCTTGCCATAAAATGACAGTCTGGCTTTGAAGAGTCCAGAAAACACCATTAGGCCAAAGGGCAGGAGAGATTTTGAAGCTTTTTTCCAGACTGAAAATGTGGTTTTCCTGTGATATGTGCCCAGTGCTGACCTAGGGCCATGGAATATAGAAAACATTTAAGGCCATCCATCCCCTTCAAGGAGAGACTGGCTGAAGAACACACACCATGCAGGAGACACACACACACACACAGGCGCGTATGCCTATACTTTCACACACCTTTAGATTTCACAGAAGCAGAGAAATGTAACAGCCTTTCCAAAGAGTACATTTTGAAAGTTAAGGATGACAGTCTGATATGTTAAAAACGAACTGAGAAAAACCACTTTAATGACCACAAAAGATAATTTTCTTTTTACCTTTGTCTCTATTTTCTCATTATCCACTGAATTCATTATTTTCAGGGGATTCTCTGCTAAGCAGGTAGGGACACGTGCTGGTGCCATCTGAATTATTACCATTAATGTCACTCCAATTGTGCCCATAGGCTGTTAGGGCCTGGAGACATTCACGGGGTCGGGGGCGGGGGGACGGTGTTCCTTGTGTTCCTGCAAAATTGGAATCATGCTGTGAGTCACATTGTCAGTCTCTGTGTATTGTCAGTTGCCTTGTCATGAACATCTGTTTACAGTATCATTTCATTCATTCATTCACTTAACAAATAATTATCATGTGTACCCTTTCCATGCTTCAATTCCCCTCTGACACTTCACTTGTTCAGTCTTGGTTTTGCTTTGTTCTATGATTAGAAGCCCAGGAACAGTTGTATGGATAACTTCCAAATGGAAAGGTATTAATACAAAGTGAGAGTGGCTCAGGGTCCCAGATGATGAGTGATCTATAAATATAATAAAGCCATTGACAAAAATTTGGTTTATGTTCATCCTGTACTCTGACCTGAATATCAAAGAGTTAGTTTTCACAGAATGATACATGTTTGCTGAACACATTTAGAAAATACAAATAGGCAAATAAGAAATAAAATAGAAAATAGAAACCATATACATATTTCCATCATTTCCCCTCAGAGACAAAGTGCTGCGAACATTCTTTTGTGTACCTCCTTCCTATCCTTTGTCTATATCCTTACAATGGGTTTTGTATGGGATTTTGCAAAAATGAGATCAAGGCATATGAATAGTTTGGGAACCTGCTTAGTTATCTGTGTCCTGAGCATTATTTTCTTTGACATCATTTGGGTAGAGACAACAGGTGAGGAATTATCTTCCATCCTGTGTAAGTGATCATGAGCCTTTGGTTGGCTATCTGTGGTTTATGTCTTTTCTGGGCATGCTTTCCCTGTGTCAGAAGACAGTGATAGTAATAGCTCACATTGATTGAGCATTTATTATGATGGCCACTTTAATAGAGCATCCCTTGTCATCTTCCAAACAACTGTCTGAGGCATAGTTTACAGATGAGGAAACTGAGACACAGGTTTAGAGCAGACAGCAAATACAGGATAGAGCCAAGACTGGGATTTAGGCAGTCTGACACGGTGATCATAAGCTCTGCCCACACTGACAAATGTGTTCAGATCTGCTAGATTTGAATGGGATTCAGAATCCTCAAACCCAACCATAAAGCTGGTAGACAGCTTTGCCATCACCTGGTACAACCCTCCTGATTCCAACTGAGGGACTTCAGGTGGCCAGACTCTCAAGTCACCTTCTGTTGGTCTTTCTACCCTGCCCTGCTGCCTCCCAGCCATCCCACTTTATTTTTCCTTTTCAAAACTCTGTGATTTGAGTGTTTGGGGACATGAAAGATTAATAACCTCAGTCTGGACCGGGCTGACTGTGGGCAGGCCTTGCGAGAGCTTTTCCCACACTTTGGTGCCAACAGGTCTCGGGCCTGGACTGTACACCGCTGTTATTCTTTCTAGCTCTGGGCCTCTCTGGAGCCAATCAGACCCACCATGACAAACCGAACCAAGGTTTTGAGAGAGAGAGAGAGAGACCCAGGGGACCCTGCTACCCAACTCGTCATGGAGCCAGCTCTGGATGTCTTTACCTTCATTCTAAAACTAGTGTCAGACCAGACATGCTGGAACCTTACCAAGCTGACACTTTAATCTATGTAACTAAATCCATCAGTGAAATACTAATGCTGTCTACATTATTTTTCCTTTCCTAGTCAGTTATTCGCAGCCAGAAAAAGTTTGTCTTGAGGAATTCACTTCCCCCAGGACTTTTTTCTAGTGCCACAGAGTTCAGTGAGAAATATCCCCGGGTCCAGAAGTGTTTCCTGCGTGAGCTTTGTGACTGTGGGCCTGGGGCTTCTTGTCTTAGGACCCATCCTTTGTCAGTAAACCAACTGACTTGGCTTAAGTGGATTCTGAATCTCTTCCAACTTTAAAGTATCTATAGTCATTGCTAGCCTCCATCAAACAAACTGTAAGCCTGCCACAATATTCATGAATTTGTATATGTATTCATTTGTATATTTATTCAAGAGTATTTTAAAAGTACCTGGCCCGTGCCCAGTCCTTGGGGTTGATGAACAGACATGTAATCAATTCATTTCTGTTGTAATAAGTGCCACCAGTGAAAAATACAAGGAGATATAAATATGTGGTGGGGCCTGACCTCAGTTGGGAGGCTAGGCATGGCCAGTGGGTTAGCGTCAACCAGATGACAAAAGAAGAAATGAGCTTTGCAGACAGGAGAACATCAGGTTTGGATGATCCTAGCCCGGGCTGATGTAAAACCATTCAAAGATATGAAAGAGCCCCAGTGGGACTGGAGTTTCATCAATAAAAGGAGTGTGGTTTCTCACTGATCTTAGACTAACATGCCAACACCTTCCTTGATCATGGCACTGAGGCCCTGCCTAAATCCCCAGCCCTACCTCATGCCATCTTGTGACTCACTCTTTTTAGCCACACTGCCTTTCTTTTTCTCTCCCATATCACTTATTTTAGCCTAAAGACTTTGCAGGTGCTAATCTACTCTTCCTTCTCATCCCACAATGCTCTGGAATCAACTTTACTATTTCTTACCAGAGACCTTTCCTGATCACCCCATCTCAGGGAGGTCAGCTGCTTCCTGTTCTTAGAATCTGTTCATTACTATCCTAGTGCTTGTCATGGCCATGCTTCCTTGTTACTTATCTATTCACCTAGGGCAGGTGAATGTCTGGTTGGGTCTCCTCATTTAATATTTGGAGTGTGAAGGAGGCTAACGTGTAGATAGATTATAAGCCCTTAAAGGACTGACCAAGGCACTTGGGCTTCATCCTGTGAATAAAGGCTTCCATACGAAGCATCTCACAGAGAATGTGGCCATCTCACAAAGCACGTGTAGGAGGGTTTTGTGGAGACTAGCTGGGAAAGAGGCATGAGAATATGTGGAGAGGCCAGACAGAGGTGATGGCAATAGTCTGTGTCAGAGATGAGAGTGGTTTAGATGGGAATGAGGGAATCAACCATGCTGGCTGTACTCAAGGGGTATTTAAGAGACGAGTCCATAAAACTTAGCGGTTCTCTGGATCTTCGGTAGAGACCTCAGTAAGGCTGGGTAGCCAAGGAACAAGCCTCTGAGAACCTTTTTCTCATGACTTCAGATTTCTGGATTAACTACCAGCTTCTCATCCTGGTCTGTTCGTTGCTGACCCACTGCTGGGGCATATATGAATTTTTGGTTTTTAGTTGAAGTCAACTAAATTTGTATGCTTGTTTTATTGTGTTTTTAATCATTTTAAAATGGGAAAAACCATGCAAGCAGATGGCAGAGAATTTATGTAGAAGAGAAAAAAAATTCCCCTATGATGCCATCACCAAATCACAAACTCTTATCATCTGAGAGCATTCTGTTCCTTTTGTCATATAAATTTGTACTATTTTGCACATTCAGGTTTCTCTCCTGTTTATCATTCAGTACTCTGAATATTTCCCATGATCATCTAATACCTTTATAACTATCACTTTGAATTTTTGTGTTATAAGAATAAATTATATAAAATTTCTATATAAAATTATAGAAAACCAGAGGTGACTCCCAGCTGACTCTTCCCCCAAACCACATCTCATTCCCCAGGGAACCAAAGGCTGGGGGCCAGCGTGCCTCTTTCCACACACTTTGTGACCATTGGGATATACCAATGCACAGATATACATATATACTCTTTTATTTCACAAAAGAAAGTTTTCTGAATATTATCTCATGCTAGCAAACACAGCTATCTCATTTTCATCTATAGCTGCATAGTATTCCACTATATAGACATGCCATAATTTTATCCAGCTATTACCATCGTCATAGTTATTCACATAAGAATTTGGTAGCAGTCATTCAGGCCTACATGCCTTATATACCCAGGTAGGTGTCTCCTTGGAGTAACTAGCAGTGGAACCCTGAGTGAGGGAATGTGGATTGTAAAATTTGAATGATATTGTCAAATTGTGCTCTATAGGGATTCTACAGTCTACACATTAATCAACAGTTCCTCTTTCTTCAAACCGTCTCCTCAGTCTTGAATACTTGGCCACCAGATAAGACCCAGAATCTCACTGTAATTGTGATAGGCATTTCTCAACTTTGAGAGCACTTGACGCTGCTTCATGTAGTCAGTCATTAATGTTTTCTGTAAATTGTTTTTGTAAATTGTTTGCCCTCCTCACTCCTTGTTTCATTGAAATATTGGGTTGTGTTTTTTTTGCTGTTCTTGTTGATTTGTGAGTTTGCTGTATACTAATAAAATTGGCTCTTTGTGTATATATCACAAGAAATTTGTCCAGATTTGTCTGAATTCTGATTTTGTGTTTTTTCCCCCTGTACCAGGAAGTAAAGAAATAGTTCAAGGTTTTTGTTTATGGTGTTCTCACTTAATGATTGTACAATTTTCTAGCAATTAAATGCATTACAATTTAACTATTTTACCATTAAGTGTGCATCTGTTGCTTACAGTTTTTAGGTAATATAAATACTACTGTGATGAACCATTTTGTACGTGTAATTTTTTATTATTTTAGGCAAGAATATATATCTTAAGTGAGAGTACTAGATCGTGGCTCTTGATAATACACTGTCAAGATAATTTTCCAAAAAGAAAACCCACAAGCAGTTTATTAGAGTACCAAGAAACCTGTCTGTGTCTGGATGCCTGCTGTTCATTTGTAATATAAAGCTTATCCAAATGGCCATTGGGTTTACTTTTTAAGAAGGAGAGGGGTAAAGAGTGCAGGAGGGGAAAAAAAAAGTGGAGGGTAAGGCCAAAGAAGTCTCTTAAGGTTTTTTTTAAAAAAACAATTGGGAGCTACACACATACAATCCACCCCTTCCCATACATCAGTGGCCTAGTACCCCAGGTTTTGAGGTAACAGCTTGGCTCCTCTCAGAGTGCAGATACTTTCCAACCTTGGAGTGATCTTTGCAACTCATAAAACAGAATCCTCCAAACCTGGGTTCCTAGAGTTTGAGGTCTGTTGTGTTTATCAAGTAACTGAAACATCTCAGCTGATTTAAGTTGTGGTCAGTGGCCACTTGATTCTATTTGAGCTAATCTGGCTCACCTGACATTACTTGTGGATTAGCCAGAAAGCTACCCATGGTAAACTGCCTCTTATACAAGCTAACATTTTTTTACTTATAAAGCCTTTTCTTGTAGAAATGTCCACAGACATCTTCATGAACTGAATAACCTCCAGATTCATGTGCTGAAGTCCTGACTTTCAGTGCCTCAGAGTGTGGCTGTATTTGGAGAGTGTATTTGGAGGTGACTAAGGTCGCTGGGAGTGGGCTCTAATTCGATCATGATTGGTGTGCTTATAAGAAAGGAGGGGATAGTCCCAGAAGAGAGACCAGGTGAAGAGAGAGAGCGGTCACCTACAAGCCAAGGAGGGAGACCTCAGAAGGAAACCAACCCTGTAGACATCTTCATCTTGGACTTCCATCTCCAAAACCGTAAGAAAATTTCTGGCGTTTAAGCCAACCATGGTATTTTGTTATGGTAGCCCTAATGAACTAATGCAGTACCCCAAAATTCAAAGGATAATATAGTGAATTTGAGGTACCCACATCCCACTTCAACAACTAACAATAATTTCTCTTAATCATGTTTCATTTATCTCCTTGAATGATTTTTCCTGGGCTCTTCTAAAACAATTCCCAGACATATCCTTCCACTGATAAATATTTTAGTATGCATCACTGTTTGAGGGCTTTTTCTTTTTTTTTTTTAAAGCATATATCACCAGGCCATTATTTCTCCTAATTAAACTAGCAATAATTTATTATTATTTATTACCCAGTTCATAGTCAAATTCTCTCAATTGCTTCAAAGAAGGAATTGGTTTGTTTACAGACAGTTTGAATCAAATTTGAAATTCAGTTCATGTATGTGGTTGTTATTTCTCCTAAGTCTCTCTTATTCTAGAATATACTTGGGTCTCCACCCTTTTCTGTGATATAAATTTATGGAAAAAGCTGCAATACTTGCCTTACAGACCACCTCGTGTTCTGATTTGGCTGCATATTTCTTCAGGGTATGAACTCAATCCTTTCTCCCAGTTTCTTCTATAATTTGTTAATTAGAGACTTGATTAGATTCAGGTTCTATCAATATATTAGAGGCAAGATTATTTCGGTGGTGGTATGATTTTGCATTTTAAAAAGTAGAAGCAATTTATTTTCTATTTGAAATACTCTGAACAGCATGTAAAATTGGCTTGGGTAGCTGTGAAGATGGTGATTTTTGCATATTAAGCACCATGCAAGGACAGGAAAATGAGAGAAATAAATGAAAAATATGCGAACATCATCATTTTCACTAGAAATCTGCACTGGGATGAAACCTTCCTGGCTTTAGGAGCAAATTACTATATGTTTTGGAGGTCACAAAGAGTGAAATTATTTTATTTGAAAACTGTGTTGGTGTGGCAGCTGCATAGCTGAAAATATGAAGCATCCAAGCAAGTGTGCCGTGTCTTCACTTTCCAGGGCTTCCTCTCCCCTTGGAAGCAGGACAGCTTCTCTATGGTATTCGTGCCTTTTCCCCATGCTTCCAGAGGTCTGTCCCGCCCTAGGAACTGGGTTTCACCAAAGCATGGATTACAAGAGCAGAAGACTAGAAATGACCTCCATGTCCATCAAAAGGGGACCTGTTGATTACGTAAGGAACACTAAGCAGCCTTTAAAAAGACTTCCGTAGAGTTATAGGTGCTAAGAAGATACGTCCTCCAAAATATACCGTGCGGTGAGGAAAGCAGATTTAAAACTGCAGAGAAAGTAGGTCACCAATGTTTATTTATATGCGTGGAATATTATTATAAGAACACATAAGAAACTAGGAAATTGGAGGACTAAGGCACTAGTGTAAAAGATTTGCTTTTTATCGTGGGCTCTTTATGCCTTTTGAATGTGGAGCTATGTGTAGAGATTTTTCAAAAAATTAATGAATTGCTTGGAAACCGGGATGGACTGAGAGGTTGTCAGTGACGCTGCAGAGCTGAGCTAGAAGTTTTCAGTTCTCATCTGTGTTTATCAAGCCCAGGAGATGACAGACAGCAGTGGGGTTTTCATACAAAACACTTTCAGCTTGCATTTGCCCACTTTGAAGAGGGAAACCAAACAGACTTTTGGAACAGTTTTCAAGTATCAAACGTGTTCTGTGTTTCAAGGGGTTTTAACTCACAAATAGTCCTTTCTCTGCACTGACATTCCCCACTCTGAGAAACTAAAACAAGTAGCTAGTATCCAAAAAAAAGTATAAATTATGATTACTTCTGATCAAACATGTAATGTCAAGTCTGCAAGAAAGAAAAAGAAACTTCCAAAACAGTGTTAGTGTTTCCAAAAAACATGCCATGTACTTATACATTGCAGGGCACCAGCTAAGGAAATCTATTAATAGAACCAAGAAAACAATAATAGGGGGCCCCCAGGCCTGGGTCATTTTTAAAGATATGAGAATGAGCTCTTGGCTTTATAATTTTAGAGCTGTTAAAGCACCTGCCAGTGGGAATTCTTGGAGAAGGCAATGGCACCCCACTCCAGTGTTCTTGCCTGGAGAATCCCAGGGATGCGGGAGACTGGTGGGCTACCGTCTATGGGGTCACACAGAGTTGGACACGACTGAAGTGACTTAGCAGCAGCAGCAGCGGGAATTCTTATTTGTGGGGATTTTTTTTCCCATTACACTGTGTGTGGAAAGACATTTTCAAAGTATAAAAACCATTCAAAAAAAAAAAAAAATCCCGAGTCCCAGCTATGAAGCTTAATAAAATGGTCCAGAAAAACTTTACAAATCTGAAAATAGTTGAAAATAGTCACTGTGTGCTTTTATTAACCCTCAAGCACCCATGCTGTGGGGAAGCTGACTGTAAAAGTAATCATCATAAAAAGCATTGTCAATAAGCACAAGTCATGTAAAGCAGAAAAAAACAACTGCTATTGTAAAATAGCACAGATTTAACTTACCAGGGCCTGGAACTCGTCTATCACAGTGATGAGGGTGTGTTGCCACTAGAGGGGATGCTTTCTGCTCCAGGCTTCTGGAATCTCTGACTTTTGGTACCATGCCCAAGGTACCACTAGCTTGCAATGTGTAAGTACTTATTTATGATGTTGCATTAGGTTGCTGCATTTGAGGAACTTGGGCGGCTCCAGAGGATCACAGTTTATGGGATGTTTCTTTTCCCCAGGTGCCCATCCCCCACCCCCTGCCACCACCCCTGCAGTGATAACAGGGCAGCATTCTCAGCCCTCTTCTGCTCTTCGGAATACTTTATGATCTTGTCTTCTCTGCCTATCTCCTGCTTCATCACTTATTAAGAGGAGGGACTCTTAATCTGGACAAATTGCAGGGTATTGATTAGGCCATAGATACTAGTGGGCAGGACCCTTGTGTAAACACAATTATGGCCTCTGTCCTGATTCTCAGGGATCTCTGTCCCCACCCTGGTCCCAGATGTTCCAAAGCATTGAATGCTTTCCACTGACCATGCTGTGTGATTGCAAAGTTCCTCCTCTTGAAGACCCCTGTGAGGCCCGGGGTTCTATTCCAGGAGTGGCATTATGTAGAGAAACTCAGTAAATGATGGCTAGATTGAATAATGTTCTACATAAGAGAGGCTCCATCCTCTTGCTTGAATATGCTTGGCATAATACTAGAAGCTGATGCTGGTTTTGACATATTTATGATTTAGACAGATAATGAGTTTTCTTGGAAGGCATTACTGACATCTAGTGTGGATTGTAGATAAATTAGATGTTACAGTTTTGACCTTTGTGGAATGACTTGACATGATTGACCTGTGTAAGTCAGCCAGTGCTCTCCAGCAATACTCTGCCCAGGTTTGAAAACCACATCCTAGTCTGTTCTGAGGCACCAGGAAAACTCATAACACCTGCTTTTATACAAGCCAACGGGGATTTTAAATGATCCGGACATTTCCAGATTCAGGATCTGGAGAAGATAACCCTCATCAGAGGAGGGTCCCAACATTAGCAGGGCACCTGAAGCAGAATCATCCTTTTACTGGTGCAGATTTCTACAGGTGTGGGGTGGAATTGGGGGGCAGCCTGACTGCTCCCCCAGCAGCATCTTCCTCCAAGCATGGCTACAGCTCTGTGGAGTGACTTTGGGGCTCATTCCTGCAGGCTCATCCCAGGTTTTGTCTCTTCAGTCCTCCCAAAAACTTCAAGGAAACATGTAGTGAAGTCTGCATTTTATAACTGAGGAAATTAAACAGCATTTAAAAAAAAAATGTTGCACCAAATGACACAGAATCACTCAAAAGTGGTCTTGGCAAAGAGAAAGCAAATCTTGGGGCTCCTAGACTCAAATCTTGTGATCCTGACCTCAAACTCTCTTTTATGTGCTTTTGTTTTCTTTTCCCTGACTTTGCCCAGGGCTCACTACCTTCACCCAGGCAGGACTCTGCTTAAATATCAGAAAGACCTGCCCTGACCTTGTTGCAAGAAATCCTCTCTTCCCAACCAGCCTTCTCTTTCCTTCCCTGGCTCCAGTTTTCCTTATAGCACTTACTACCTGACATGTTACCTATTTATGTGTTGATTGTATGGGAACTCCAACTAGAACACAATCTTTGAGACAGGAACTTTTTTCACTTCGGTATCCCAGTTCTGAAACAAAGTTCAGCACTTAGTCAGAAATAAACACTTGTTACATAAAAGAATGACTACTCAGTAATGATTAATTAGTAAGGACTTCATCAGTGCTATGCATTCATTGATCAAATTCTTATACCAATCTAATAAGACAGGCTATAATTATCCACATATGGCAAATAAGAAAGCTGCCACTGAGAAAGGTAAAGAAACTATCCAAAGCCATAGTTTATTAAGTGGTAAAATTTAGATATAATCAAGGTCAATTTAACCACAGGCCCTAATTCTTTACCACACACTACTTCCTGCACATTGAAACTTAACCTTCCAAACCCTCCTCCTCAGAATCTCTACCAAAGATAACTTTACTAAAGACCCTTACTTTTGGAAAATACTGAAAATAATCTCTTACGGATACTTTAATTTGAAAGTTGTTCCCAAATTAAAGGATAATAAAATGCTCAAAGAAGCAAAGAGTGAGAAGAAATCAGTGACTAGATCTACAAGGTGTATGAACAGAAGAAAGCTGCTCAAAGATTTCACTCTTATTTTTGTTTTCATTTAAATGACTTCAGAGAAATAGTTTGAATTAGTTGACAAATTGACTCATTGTAAAAGCTTCAGCAATTTTAAAGTAATATCAGAGCTTTGATAAATCAGTACTTGTAGGTATATTTGCCTGGGGATGTGGTTGCAGGGTTGAGGGGAGAGGAAGACTTTCTGTACCCACGTCCCCCATCACCTCCTCACACCAAGATTGCCTTCTGGGAGATCTTGCTGGTACCTGGATTTACATCATTAGCTGCGACTCAGTCTTCTGTTAAAATACATCTCCCAAAGGAGACCTTTGGTCTTCTCAATCTTTCATATGAATGTATCCAGTTGTTCATAAAAACAATTCTCTAATAGGGAGAAAGGGAGAGACCTCATGAAGACTTACATTCCTGAGTGAGGACAGGGATCAGAAAGAGAGGAGGGGAGAGAAAATGGATTAACAGTTGTCTCCCTACTTGGGACAATCTAAAGTAGGCATTTAAATGAGTCTGGTAATGCAAATATTTCTAAAAATGAAAGTTTTTCTTTGTAAACTCTGCTAAAAAGGAAACTGAGGCATGTTTAAAAAATGTATTTGAGCAAACATCAGCTTGAATCAGGCAGAATTCAGTATAAACAGACAAAAAGGAGCTCCAGGGAGCTGTACAAAATGAAAGACTTTTATAGTCAGAATGGAATAGGAACAAGGAAGCTAACCAGGCAAAAGATCAAGTCAGTTATTGCAAAGTTCCTTTCCTTTCCGTGGGGCGGTGACCCAGGTTCCATTTCTGGGAGAGCTGGAATGGTACCTCTCAGTTTGGTGTCCTGAGGCTTAGTGAAAGCAGCTCCATTTGGGGCCTGTGGTCTTGGTTGCAACAGCTCTGAGATCAGGGCCTGGACCTGTTCGTTCAGCCTGTGTCCTCCGTCCCTCACGAATGAGCACAGTACATGGCATCTAGTAGAAGCTCAATTAACATTTGTTGAGTCGATGAATGTACAGCTCTTGAAGCATGCGCCTGGCCCTTACTTCCTCTCCTCCCGCCTTCCCATTCTTCAGGCAAAGTTCTGCTTCTCTCTCCCACTGACTTTCTCCCGAGGAGGAGAGTTTCTCCTCTGAATTTCTCCAGCAAATATTTCTATATATTTTATGAAGAATTTGTCATATAAAGACAGTGAAATCTCTCTTCAAAAATTTAAAGAGTTTATCTTTTCTTGTAAAATATCCCATGTTATCTCTCTCTATCTCTGCCTCTGGATTATAAGCCTCAGAAAGGTAGTGACTTGACAATTTAGCTTTCTCAAAGCTTGTAACACAAATAAAAATACTGATTGGGTTTTTATAAGAAAACCTCACCTTTTCAAATTCAAGAAAACTAAAGGAAAATGGAAAAACCAAGACACCAGTCATGTTATCTTACTGCTTCGGTGTCTCAAAAACAGGGTTGGAATATCCTGGATTAAGTGGGAATATTTATCATTAATGACACATTGCTCTTAACTGAATAACAGTTGACTTTTTTAATGAGTCCTTATTTATCTAGACAAGAACTGTACCATGATACACACACATACTATTACTTTATCTGAAAAAAATGAGAAAAAGGCCATTACCTGCAAATGCCATATCATAGCATTGTAATAGCTTCACCTTTCTGATTTAGAAGAACTGGATTTGATGGACTTGAGACTGATGAAACATCACTTTCCCTTGGAATTTTTATTAATAGTCTAACAAAGTACAAAATTGATGTTTTTTGAGGTTGCATTGTACATTCAGATCAATTTCCTTTCCAAGAATGAGTTCTCATAATTAGTGATCAATGATGTCCTCAGAATTTCTCTGTATTTCTTTGAAATGTGTGAGCACAGAAAACATTACTATATATCAACATCTATGTAATAAAACAAACTCCCTACCATCTACCACCTTCTCTGATTGGTTATTCTAGGGTAGAAAGTTTGGCAGGGTTTCCCACCACCACTCTTCAAATAAATCCATGAGGAAAAAAAGAAAATTCGCCACATCAACTGTCAAGGATATATTGTGAGCAGCCGAATCCAGCTTCTAAGATACAACTGTAGTCAGACTGAAGAGTTCATCCATACAATGAGTGTTCTGAACCTTACAGAAACCAGGCTTTATAAGTGATTGTGTATGTGCCACCATTATGACAACCCACAGCATATTAAAGCTCACAATGGCCAAGCTTGCTTGCTTGCTAAGTCACTTCAGTCGTGTCCAACTCTGTGCGACCCCACAGACGGCAGCCCACCAGGCTCCCCTGTCCCTGGGATTCTCCAGGCAAGAACACTGGAGTGGGTTGCCATTTCCTTCTCCAATGCATGAAAGTGAAAAGTGAAAGTGAAGTCGCTCAGTCGTGTCTGACCCTCAGCGACCCCATGGACTGCAGCCTACCAGGCTCCCCTGTCCCTGGGATTCTCCAGGCAAGAACACTGGAGTGGGTTGCCATTTCCTTCTCCAATGCATGAAAGTGAAAAGTGAAAGTGAAGTCGCTCAGTCGTGTCCGACCCTCAGCGACCCCATGGACTGCAGCCTACCAGGCTCCTCCGTCCATGGGATTTTCCAGGCAAGAGTACTGGAGGGGGGTGAATGGCCAAACTGGTCCCATGGTATTCTAAACAAGAAAAGAATGCACACCTTAAAAGACAATGCAGGGCTCCCCTGGTGGCTCAGTGTTAAAAGAATCCGCCTGTGAAAGCACAAGACGTGGGCCCAATACCTGATCCGGAAAGATCCAACTTGCCTGGGAGCAACTAAGCCTGTGCACCACAAGTACTGAGCCTGTGCTCTAGAGCCTGGGAGCTGCAACGGTGGAGCCCACGTGCCACAACTACTGAAGGCCTGAGTCCTAGAGTCCATGTTTCTGCAACGAGAAGCCACTGCAATGAGAACCGCGTGCCCCACAAGTAGAGAGTGGTCCCCACTCACTGCAATTAGGGAAAGCCCACACGCGGCAATGAAGACCCAGCACAGACAAAAGCAAATAAAATTATTGTTTTTTTAAAAGACAATGTAGACTTAGGAAATAAGATTTACTCTCATATGTGGTGGTTTTGAGGTAACGTGGAAATAGAATTGTATTTACACTTTACATTAGAAACATTTTTGAGGATAATTTTGCTCCCTCTCTCCAGGAAACATGGTCTTTGGGGGTACAGAGCCAAGTAACTAACTTTCTTTTCTTCAACCCCTACCCGTCGTCACCTTCTACTGAAACCACAGGTTTTTTAATGCTGTGTCCAGAGACATGTGGAGGGTCTCTCCTTTGAAAGGCAACTGTTCTTCATTAGTAGTCAGACACTGTTTAAGCAAGCTCCACGTGTGTTTAATCTTTGCAATAATTTTCTGAGGTCGGTGCCTTTATCATTATCCCATTTTACAGACTAGGAGACTGAGGGATAAAGAAGTCTTACCCAAGTTACTCAGCTGACAAATGGCCAAGTCAGAATTCACACCCAGGCAGCCTGAAGGCAGAGCCTGCCCCAGCTCTAAATCCCTGAACACATCCTCTTCATAAACAGCTAACACAGGGGGAAGCTGCTCCTAGACAACTAGATCCTCCCCCAGCCCCAGCCCACTCATGTGGTTAGTCTTATTTCCTTTCACTGAAAGTAAACTTAAGGATGATATCAACTTGGATTAAAAGTCACATCCTTTTACTCTTATTTCAGCTTGTTGTGTAACCCAATACCTTAACAAAAAACTGCTAAAAAGGCAAAACGAAACCAAAAATATCAAAGTATGTGTCACTGTTGCATTATTCTCTTAGAAGCTTTGGTTCTGCTTAAGAGCTTATCATTTTTCCCATAAGCCCATTTGGGAAGGAGGCAATATGTCTTTTGGCTCTTGAATGCTACTCGCCTCCGAACCTCATTATGGCAAGTCATTTTCTGAAGCTGGGCTGCAGCTCTAGACAAATGATCGTATGAAGTTTTAAATAAACATACAACATTTACATTATGCTGTTTCTTGAAATGATTTATTGTCATTTTCTTCTTTTAGTCCTGCTCTCTGGACATAAAAGACATGAGCTTTTGTTGTTTATACAAACCAAATCCTCTGTTTGCTCTGATTAAGCATTCTATGGGTCTTTAATACAGCACAGGCTTTAGATTTGGGATTATTCCCCATGGGAGTGGTGGAATTAAATACATTTAGCTAGCAGAGATAAGAGAGGGCACCAGAGTTTAATTGCCATTAAAATAGATAGGGTAGGTCACAAAAATAGAAGGCAGGAAAACAGTCTGTGTTCTCCTTTTCTGCTGTCGTGGATGAAGTTCTATGATTGTGTGAATTGTAGCCTTGCAAAGTCTCAAAGTTAATGGCCTGGAAGATACAGGAGAAAGGTGAAAATTGTCCTGGCGGGACAAGTGAGGCCCTGAGTTCCTAAAAAGCCTTGTGCTTAAGAAGATATTGTTGTTTAGAGAGGGAACTTTAACACTGCCCACTGTCAGAAGGATTCTATTTTTTCTGAACTGGATGTAGTTGGCGATTAATAGAAACAATTATATTATCCCAAATTTCCCTGCCTCTCAGAAATCATCTTAGAAATGTCAAGAGAGAAACCACCTTCTTCTGTGGTCCCCGACAGTGACAGAACAGAGAGGAGATTTTCATCAATGATTATAATTGTCAGGTTTTTATGTTTCACGTTTTCAGAATTGGCTGATCTACCAGCATTTTTTTTGTTGTTGTTCTACCCATGGGTATTGTAAATGACTGTAAATTGTCACACTCCCCCAGAAGCAACACTTGTTGTCGGCCACAGTTATGGGGTTGGGCAACCTGTCCAGTTACCTCATCTGGAACAGCTAGGATGGAAGTGGTTTTTGTTTTTGTTTTTTTTTAATATAATTGTGTGGGTCATACATATTTACACTTCAGTTTAGAAATCTTCAACTTTTCTGGTTTATAAGTTTAAAATCAGGCCCCAAACACTCCCTTTAGCAGTGCATGTACTAAAATTTGAAAAACCAGCTGGGAGAGCAAAAGCAAAAAGTGCCATTTTGAAAAGTAAGAATCAAGAGAAGCACCTCAGAAAACAGTTTATCAGAGAGGGGGAACGCGAATTAAAAATATATTGGCTGATGGCACTGATTTGGAATTCTAGAAATGGCAAAATTCATCTATAGTGACAGAAAGCAGATCAGCAATTGCCTGAGGCCAGGGCAGCGAAGACAGGCCATGGTGGCAGAGGGGCAGGGCAGCTTTGAAGGGTGCTGGATATGTTCTACATCTTCATCATGGTTAGCTGCACAGTTTAAACTCCTAAAACCATACACCAAATGAGTGCAGTGTGTTGTATGTAAATTATACCTCGATAAAGTTGATTTAAGAACTATAAACTGGCCTAAGTTACTGAGAAGCCATGGGAAACCTTCCTAAATCATCTTTTATTTTAATATAAAAGAAAACACTTGAGCTAATACTCCAGGAGTCATTAACGGCAGACTTACCCACCCCAACACCCCCACCCCGCCGCCCCCCATCCCCAACAAGAATCGTGTATATCCATCAGCTTTAAGAGCTGCGGCTGACAGCCTGGGCTGTTACTGCCAGCTGCTATCTGAGAAGTTTGGGGCTGGCTCTGCCCGTAGAGGGCAAGCAGGCTGCTCTCCCCCAAGCGGCTGAGCTTTCCTTGCCGCGCACACATCGTGTGTTTCCTTCTTGGGAAGGAATCGCAAGACACCCACTTGAATTATAAGCTGTGCTTTCATCTGCCACGTGAAGGTGGAAAGAAGTATCTATCAACTTCGTGCCAGCGCGTCTTCCTTTTTCATTCCCCAAGTGGCACTTCGGGAATATTATCTATGTTTTCGTTCATCTAGGCCAGTTAGATGCGGGAGGAGGAAGGTGCTGAGCTATTCTGCGAGGTGGAGGCGAGGCCCTTGGGGAGGAGGAGGGAGGGGGACGGGCCTGTGGCTGCGCCCTGCTGGGCGTCCCGGGACCCTGCCGGCCTGGCCCGGCCCCCCTCCCCCAGCGCCAGATACCTTGCCCGCCCCAGAGACGCACTCTATCCCTTGATAGATGCGGAGAGTTTGGGTTTTGTGATTCAACAGTTGATAGTGAGCACTCCCCCCAGAGGAGAAGCCGTCAGAGCCTGGCTGTTTCTCTCTCTCTGTGGTCCCTCAGGGTCTTGGAGTGTTTACACTGAACTCCAGGCCAGCAAAGAGAATTTACAGCCTTATCATGGAATTAAAGGCGCTGTTGGCCTGGAGGGGGAGGGGCAAGGGGGTATGGGGGCGGGATCTGTATCTCTCTTGCTCCTTTTTCAGGGGAGACTTTTGGCTTCCTGTGGAGGCTGATTATTTTATCCTCTTTCTCCTCCTCTGCCTGCTGTTTCTCTTTGAAGATTTTCTGTCATGTTTATTGGGATAATGAGGGTTTATTTTTTACTTCTATTCCAATATTAATGTTAGGAAACGATTTCTGTAGGAAAATATCTTAAAAACCACAAGCTAGGTTTAATCGGTGTAAAGATCGCTACAGCTAATATCTCTTTTTAAAAACTTTGACTATCAAGCTGATAAGAATATTTAAAATACAGGTAAAGTATGAAGAATAATGATACAATGAATATGTAGTATAAGGACATAAGCGTTGCCTTTCAAGATCTTTGAACTCCACTCTAATCCAGTGTCCCCTTCTCCTCCCATCTGAATTTTTTTTCAATTAGCAGCCCCTTATGATTTTAATAGGAACACTCCAGTATTCTTGCCTAGAGAATCCCATGGACAGAGGAGCCTGGCTGGCTGCAGTCCATGGGGTGGCAAAGAGTCTGACACGACTGAGTGACTAACACTTTCACTACAATTTTAATATGTAATTTTACTATGTGTGTCCTTCTGTAAAAAAACAATAATAATTTTTTAAGGATTTCTGCATGTTTTGGACTTTATATCAGTCAGTTCAGTCGCTCAGTCGTGTCTGACTCTTTGCCACCCCATGAATCGCAGCACGCCAGGCCTCCCTGTCCATCACCAACTCCCGGAGTTCACTCAGACTCACGTCCATTGAGTCAGTGATGCCATCCAGCCATCTCATCCTCTGTCGTCCCCTTCTCCTCCTGCCCCCAATCCCTCCCAGAGTTTCCCAATGAGTCAACTCTTCGCATGAGGTGGCCAAAGTACTGGAGTTTCAGCTTTGGCATCATTCCTTCCAAAGAAATCCCAGGGCTGATCTCCTTCAGAATGGACTGGTTGGATCTCCTTGCAGTCCAAGGGACTCTCAACACCACAAGATCTTCTCCAACACCACAGTTCAAAAGCATCAATTCTTCGGTGCTCAGCCTTCTTCACAGTCCAACTCTCACATCCATACATGACCACAGGAAAAACCATAGCCTTGACTAGACAGACCTTTGTTGGTAAAGGAACTTTATATACATAGAATCATATTATACATATTCTTTCTGGCTTGCTTTCATATGACACTGTGTTCCTAAGAGTTAGCCATTTTGCTGCATGGAGCATGGTATATGATTCACTTATATTCACTGCTGTTTTCATCATTCCGTTGTTAGTGGAAATCTGGATTATATCCAGTTTCTGCTGCTATAAAGATTTTATACATTTTTCCTGGTCATCACTGTAGAATTTCTCTTGGGAGTGGAATTACTGGGTTTGTACATCTTTATTTACTGATGAGGCCAAATTATTCTCTGCACTGAATGTATGGATTTACTCTCCCACTAACATACAGTATGCTGCTGCTAAGTCGTTTCAGTCATGTCTGACTCTGTGAGACCCCATAGACAGCAGCCCAGCAGGCTCCCCCGTCCCTGGGATTCTCCAGGCAAGAACATTGGAGTGGGTTGCCATTTCCTTCTCCAATGCATGAAAATGAAAAGTGAAAGAGAAGTCACTCAGTTGTGTCTGACTCTTAGCAACCCCATGGACTACAGCCCACCAGGCCCTCCATGGGATTTGCCAGGCAAGAGTACTGGAGTGGGGTGCCATTGCCTTCTCCGAACATACAGTATATATAGATATATATATATATATAAATTGTGCATCCCTTCACCAATACTTGATTGTATCTGATTATTATTATTTTTTGCCCATTTAGTGGTAACAAATGGATAGTTACTGTGATTTGCTCTTGAGTTACTCAGTAGTGAGGTATTTTTATGAAGGCCATGTTCTCATTGGCCATCTGGATTTCTTCTTCTGTGAGGAGCCTGTTTTCTTTTCCATTGCCCATTTCTCTTGTTATGTATTTTACAAATATCTTCTCTTGATTCGTGGCATGTCCTTTCACTATCTTAATGGTAAACGTTGAACTGAGGTTGTTAGTTTTAATGAAGTTTAATTTATCACTTTGTCTGTATAGTTCTTGGGGTTTTTGAGTCTTATTTAAGAAAACCAAACCTAATCCTGGCTTATAAAGATAGTCTCTTATATTGTCTTCTAAGAGTTTTATGATTTTACCCTGTACGTTTAAGTCTTTAATTCACCTGGAATTGATTTTCATATGTGGCATAAGGTATAGACACAATTTCATTTTTTACCATACGGATAGTCCCAGCATCATTTATTGAAAAGTTCCTGAAATGCAATGACTACTGTTATAAACTAAGTATGTATGTACTTTTTTTTCTGTTCTTTTGCTCAATTTGTCCCTAAATTGATACCATACTGAATCAATTATTGTTTCATTGTAAATGGTGCTATCTATAAAGTTAAATTTCCCCTTGACTCCTTGATTTTCCATATAAAAATTAGAGTCAGCTTCTCAATTTCATAGGAAAATAAACTTTAGGGAATTTTATTGCAATCAAGTTGAATTTAAGGAACACTGACAATTATGTGATGTTGAACTTTTCAATCCATGAATATAAGATTTAATTTCTCATATTTTCAAAAAGCTTTATAATTTTATTCACAGGAGTTTTATACATCATTTAAATTCACTCTTATAATCTCTATGCTTCTGAAGATGTATTAATGGCATCTCTCAAAAATTATATTTAACTATTAATATTTAATGCTAGAGTATAGAAATGTGATTGGATTTTGTATATTGGTTTTGTATTAGGCATTTTTTAATTCTGTATAGATTATTTTCTTCTACACAATGGTTTTATAAATGGAATATAGTTTTGTTACTTTCCAGTGTTTATACTTTTTATTTTTCTTGCCTAAATTTCTCTGTAGTAAGGCTGAATTTTTAATAGCAGGCAGCGTTGTCTGTTTCTGACTTAAAAGAAAATGCTGTGAACTTTTCACCATTAAATGTGATGTTTACTATAGATACCCTTTATCAGTATATAGTAAGTATAGTTCTTTCCTTCTTTAAGAGGTTTTTATTATGAATGTGTATTCCATTTTGTCAAATACTTTTGAATTATTGAGATAAGCACATGATTTTTCTCTGTTACTGTAATGAATGTCTGTAGTTGATTTTCTAATGTTAAATTAACCTTGCAGTCTTAGAAAAAGTTTCATCTGCTAATATTTTTCTTAGGATTTTTTCATCTAATGTTTAAGTTTTATTTCTTAAAATAATTTCACTGATTCTTATCCAGTCTTAATGATATTTGAACTTTAGAAGAATTACTAAAACTATATTCTATTTTGGGACCCTGAAACAGATGCATACAAATAAAAATCTTTTATGAGCATTCTGGAAACATCCTGTAAGGTTATTATTTCACTCTCCAAGCATATTCTGTGTCTTTTGCCTTTCAAACCTTGAACACATTTGAGCAACTTTTGAAGCAGCATGAGAAAAAAATTAAATTTCTTAGACTACAGTAAGGTGATATATGTAGATACAGTATTTTCTCAAGTGTCTAAGCACTTTTAGTCATAAAGAAGCTTCCAGATTTTGTGTTCAGATGTATAGTATTTATTTTATTTCTATACTTCTAAGTAACTGTTCTTATTAGATTGCCATGTTTGCCTGACTTTTCCTCACAATTGAGCTACAAAGGTTTTTTGTTTTTAGTCTTTTAAAAATAATTTTTTGTATTGAAGTATAGTTGATTTGCAATGTTATGTGAGTTTCAGGTGTGCAGCAAAGTAATCCAGCTATATGTATAATCTTTTCTGTTATAGGTTATTACAAGATATTAAATATAGTTCCCTTAAATATTTGAGTGCTACACAATAGGTCCTTGTTGTTTATCTACTTTATATATAGTAGTTTGTATCTGTTAATCCCAAACTCTTAATTTGTCCATCCCTGCCCTTTCTCTTTGACAGCCGTAAGTTTATTTTCTATGTCTGTGAGTCTGTTTCTGTTTTCTAAAGTTCATTTGTATCATTTTTTAACTTCCACATATAAATGATAACATATATTTACCTTTCTCTATCTGGCTGACTTCACTTAGTATGGTAATCTCTCTCTAGGTCCAGCCATGCCGCTGCAAATGCCCTTATTTCATTCTTTTTATGGCTGAGTAACATTCCACTGTATATGTGAACCACATCTTCTGGATCATTTGTCTGTCAATGAACATTTAGTTTGCTTCCAGGTCATGGCTATTATAAATAGTGCTGCTTTGAATGTTGTTGAGTTCAGTTGCTCAGTCATGTCCGACTCTTTGCGACCCCAAGGACTGCAGCACGCCAGGCCTCCCTGTCCATCAGCAACTCCAAGAACTTGCTCACACTCATGTCCATTGAGTCGGTGATGCCATCCAACCATCTCATTCTCTCACATCCCCTTCTCCTCCTGCCTTCAGTCCTTCCCAGCATCAGGGTCTTTTCCAAAGAGTCAGCTGTTTGCATCAGGTGGCCAAACTACTGGAGTTTCAGCTTTAGCATCAGTCCTTCCAGTGAACACCCAGGACTGATCTCCTTTAGGATGGACTGGTTGGATCTCCTTGCAGTCCAAGGGACTCTCAAGAGTCTTCTCCAACACCACAGTTCGAAAGCATCAATTCTTCGGTGCTCAGCTTTCTTCACAGTCCAACTCTCACATCCATACATGACTACAGGAAAAACCATAACTTTGACTAGACGGACCTTTGTTGGCAAAGTAATATCTCTGCTTTTTAATAAGCTGTCTAGGTTGGTCATAGCTTTTCTTTCAAGGAGCAAATGTTTTTTAATTTCATGGCTGCAGTCACCAAATGCAGTGATATTGAAGCCCAAAAAGGGAAGTCTCTCACTGTTTCCATTGTTTCCCCATCTATTTGCCATGCAGTGATGGGACCTGATGCCATGATCTTAGTTTTCTGAATGTTGAGTTTTAAGCCAACTGTTTTACTTTCCTCTTTCACTTTCATCAAGAGGCTTTTTAATTCTTCTTTGCTTTCTGCCATAATTTGAATATTATAGAGCATGTTATCTTTTTGAACTATGGTTTTCTCCAAATATATGCCCAGGGAGGGGATTGCTGGATCATATGGTAACACTATTTTTAGTTTTTTAAGGAAACTCCATACTGTTCTCCATAGTGGTTCTAGCAATTGACATTCCCACCAGCAGTGTAGGAGGGTTCTTTTTTCTCCACACCCTCTCAAGCATTTATTGTTTATAGATTTTTTGATGATGGCCATTCTGACTGGTTTGAGGTAACTCCTGATTATAGTTTTGATTTGCATTTATCTTACATTTAGCAATGTTGAGCATCTGTTCATGTGCTTTTTGGCCATCTATATGTCTTCTTTGGTTAAATGTCTATTTATATATTCTGCCCAGTTTCTGATTGGGTGGTTTTTTTGATACTGAGATGTGTGAGCTGTTTTTAAATTTTAGAAATTAATCTATTGTCAGTCATATGCAAATATTTTGTCATTCTGTAGGTTGCCTTTTCATTTTGTTAATGGCTTTCTATGCTGTGCAAAAACTTTAATTACGTACCACTTATTTTTATTTTTCTTATTCTGAGAGGTGGATCAAAATATCAAAGAGTATTCTGTGTTTTCCTCTGTTTTATATGTTTATAGGTTACATTTAGGTCTTTAAGCCATTTTTAGTTTATTTTTATATATGGTACTAGAGAACATTTTAATTTTATTCTTTTACATGTAGCAATCCAGTTTTCCTGGCACCACTTTTTGAAGAGACTGTTTTTTTCCTATTGTATATTATTGCCTCTTTTGTCAAAGATTAATTGATTATAGGTATGTGGGTTTATTTCTGGGCTTTCAGTCCAGTTCCATTGTGTGAGTACCATAATGTTTTGATGACTGTAGCTTAGCCTGAAATCAAGGCACCTGATTCCTCCAGCTCTATTTTTCTTACTCAAGATTGCTTTAGCTATTCAGGATCTTCCATGTTTCCCTACAAATTTTAAGATTTTTTTTTTGTTCTAAATCTGGAAAAAAAAAGTCACTGGTAAATTGATAGGGATTACATTGGATTTATAGATTGCTTTGGGCAGTATATTGATTTTTCTACTACAAGAATATGGCATATATGGCATATCTTTCCATCTGTGTCATGTTCAGTTTCTATCATCAGCTTCTTATAGTTTTCAGAGTACAAGTCTTTTGCCTCCTTACATAGATTTATTAGTAGGTATTTTATTCTTTTTGATGTGATGGTAAGTGTGATTGTTTCCTTAATTTCTCTTTCCAATCTCTCGTTGTTGGTATATAGAAATGCAAGAGATTTCTGTGTATTAATTTTGTACTCTGCAACATTACCAAGTTCATTGCTGAGCTCTAGTGGTTTTCTGGTAGCATGTTTAGGATTTTCTATGTATAGTACCATGTCATCTGCAGACAGTGACAGTTTCACTTCTTTTCCACTTTGGATTCCTTTTTATTTCTTTTTCTTCTCTGGATGCCATGGCTAGAGCTTGTTTGTCTGATTGATTTCATTTAGTATGTTAATCTCTAGATCTATCCATGTTGCTACAAATGGCATTATTTCATTCTTCTTTATTCTGATTAACATTTATGTACCACATCTTCTTTATCCATTTGTCTGTTGATGGACATTTAGGTTGCGTCCATGTCTCGGCTATTGTAAACAGTGCTGCAGTGAACGCTGGAGTGCACGTATCTTTTTGAGTTAGAGTTTTCTCCGGCTCTGCAGTCTCTAGTCCTCATCTGTCTTGCTCTGGTAGTTGTGCTGTGTGTTCTGCCCACGGAGCAGGGTGCAGTCCATAAATAGGAACTAGTGCTGTGCTCCTGGATAAAGATGCAGCGTGGAGCAGTGGCTGAAGCCATTCTGTCAGGCCTTCAGGCTTCTTGACAATCACTTAAGCATTCGAAAACATTTGTCTAGCTTTGCAGTCGGGCTTCCGTTAAGGAGGAAAACGGCACGGAGTTAAAGATGCACTTTCCAGAAAGCAAAGGAGCAGATCCCTCGTATGAATTCCTGAGATAACATATACATCAAGACATGGTTCAGTCTGGACTTTTCCCCTATGCCTACCAATTGACTTTTTAACATTTTTGGCTGCATCTGCTCTTGGGTGCAGCGGACGGAGTCTTTGTCATGGCCTGCAGGCCTCTCAAGTTCCAGAGCATGCTGGCTCAGTAGTCTTGGCCTGAGGGCCTAGTTGCCCATATATGGGACCTTAGTTCCCTGACCAGGGATTAAACCCACACCCCCGCATTACAAGGCAGATTCTTAACCACTGGATCACCAGCAAAGTCCCCAGTTGGCTTTTAGGAGGAATCAAACCTTTGGTTTTGTTTGTCACCCCTTTAGGTCTGACACCCCTTTTACAGGGGCAGGCCTGAGACCCTCCATTTTATTCGAGAGTCACTGGACATGGTTGTTTGGAAATGAGACAGCTCGAACATGGCCATTATGTGAAAAAGTTTTGGAAAAGTGCGAGCATAGATAAAACAAACACCATTTTGAAACCTGAATCTATTGACACTGGAAACCACAAAGTTATCATTTAGCAAGTAATGCTTCATAGCTGGCCATTGTTCATCTGAACAGTGGTGGCAGAGCACACGACTCACTTGCAGCCCCTAATCAGCGTGGCTGGTGAGGGGACCCGCTGCCCCCTGTCTACAGCCCAGTTGCACACTGCTAAGTTTACTACTACAGGGGGAAAAAAGGGGTAGGGGAAATCTCCTGGGTCCGAAGGTATGATTTCCGAGCTCCATGAGAAGCCCTTGACATGAACTCGTAGAGTCAGGCTGTATGTTATTGATATTGTTAATTTAAAATAATAATCTAGTCAATGAAAACCTCTAAGATTAGAGACACATATGGACACCCTGTATTATGTTGAGTTTAATCAACCGTAAGTGACTAGTATAATATTTTGAATTTGCTTTAACATACTCCAGCAAAGGGAGTAAAAGGTAGAAGTGAAGATGATATGGAACAAGAGTGGCAGAATGTGGACCATTATTGAGGCTGAGGGAAGGAATAGATTCATTCTACAGTTCTCTCAACTGTTATGAAGGTTTAAAAGTTTTCCATACTGATTGTTCTTATTCAAATGGAAAGATCATAATGTCAACCTTATGTTGATAACACAAATCAGCTTTGGTTCCTATCCATGGCAGATGGCTTATGGCACTGCTTAGATCCCCTTCAGAAGTGAAAGCCTATTCTCCCCCTGCTGAGAGTACTCCCCACATAAGGCCCTCTGCCCCCAGTCCTTTACATGGGTTCCATTTGCTGAAGAGAAAGACCTTCATCCAAGGTTGCACACTTCCTGGGACAGCCTCCTCCACTGACTCACTGATGTGGGATAATAAGACCTGGCCTTCTCACTCCAACATCCCAGCTTCAGCTTCCATTAAGATTGCATTGTGGCTCTTTTGCTCCCTCTGGCCAATCCCCAGCTCCTCCCCAGGTGGTGATCCTAAGAGCACTTCCTAATAAACCTCCTCAATGCTCATCTCTGATTCAGTCTGCTTCCTGGGGGAACCCAGCCCTGCATACTACTATAAACACAAAGTCAGAGAATGTTAGTGATGAAAAGGACTTAGGTGCTTTCTTTCTTAGTGTAAACCCCGTACTTCACAGGTAAGGAAATTGCACACAAAAGAAAATACATGACTTGATCACTACCATTCACTTAACTGGTTGGTGCCGGCATTAAAATGGCAGAACCCACAATTCCTTAACTCCCACGAGCCAGTCCACTGCCGTGTTCCAGACATTTCTCTGATTCACGTGGACCGTTTCAAAAATAACCAAGTTTTGATATTTTTGATACTGTGTGGTCTTGCAGTGTGGTGGCCAAGGGACACTAATACGTCACATAATTCTGTCTGCTTGTAACAGAATAGTCAATGAAGGGTTGTCAGTAACAAGCATATTTAGTTTTTCATGTACCTGGAAGTGGAGAAGGCAATGGCACCCCATTCCAGTACTCTTGCCTGGAGAATCCCGTGGATTTGAACAGTGGTGGCAGAGCACACGACTCACTTGCAGCCCCTAATCAGCGTGGCTGTAAGGGGACCCGCTGCCCCCTGTCTACAGCTCAGTTGCACGCTGCTAAGTTTACTACTACAGGGGGAAAAAAGGGGTAGGGGAAATCTCCTGGGTCTGAAGGTATGATTTCCAAGCTTCATGAGAAGCCCTGTGGGCTGCAGTCCATGGGGTCGCTAAGAGTCAGACACGACTGAGTGGCTTCACTTTCACTTTTCACTTTCATGCATTGGAGAAGGAAATGGCAACCCACTCCAGTGTTCTTGCCTGGAGAATCCCAGGGACGGGGACGCCTGGTGCGCTGATGTCTATGGGGTCGCACAGAGTCGAAGTGACTTAGCAGTACCTGGAAGGTGAGCACAGTAGTTAGAGATGTCATCCGAAGCCCAGATTCTTTCCTTTCTGTCTTTCTGCTATAATATGCTCAATATATGCACCCTCTATATGTATAAGGACGGGAAGACTTTCCATACACCCTTTCCCCCATATGTGCATTGCTTCCCCCATTATCAACATCTCTCACCACAAAGCTACATTTTTTAAAAATCAGAGATGAAACTATATTAACATACAGCAATCACCCAAAGTCCATAGTTTATCTTAGGGTTCTTTCTTGGTGTGGCTGAATAACATGTGTCCATCATTGTAAAATCGTGCCAGTATTTCATGCCTTGAGAAGCCTCTGCGTTCTGCCTATTCATCTCTTCTCATTCCACCCTGGCAACCATTGATTGTCTTATTTTCTCCATGTGTATTTCTTTTGCTCCTTCACTGAAACAGAGACCCCATTACATGAAATTTTTAAAAAGATGTATTTTATATGAAATAATTACTTTTTATTATATACTTTTATTGTACTTACAATCATTAGGATATTTTAGATTTTTAAGACCAAGAAAGTTAATACAGTGGAAATGTTTGAGTTAAACTGTCTACATCTATAAAACTTTAAAACAAACCATTAGAAGAGAACATAGCAGATACAGACCACAATAGGGTAGGAAAAGTAACTCAGAGTCATTTTACATGTTAATAAAATGATGGACTTGGTAGATGCGGGGAGAGCCAAACATAAGTAATTTTGGATTTTTCCATTTTCCTTGATCTACGACTAAAAGTCCTTTACTATCTGTCACCACCAACAGAACTTGTCTATTCCTCTTTTGGTACTTAGCATGAGGGCCTTTGTTTGATATTATGCTCTAACCTTCATGTTGTAACTTCCCAACCAGCATCTCCAATAGAGCTACTCATTCATTATTATCCAAAAATGTCTGGCAGAATTCTTTATACTCTGGTAAATGTTTATTGTTTATTATTTTAGACATGAGAAATAAATAGCTAGGTAGCACCCAATGGAATGAAAGTTCATGGTGTATACAAAGAGTTATCAGTGATTTAACTATAATTTAGGGGACTATTTTTTTTTAAAGATTTGGTCTTAAGCCCTATACTTTTTAACATTTGCATGATTGATGTAACATGGATAATGGAACGGAATTCATGATCCCAGCATTTCTTAAGATAAAGACAGGTTTAGAACTGAATCCATTAATTTAAGTATCCATTATTATATTCAACAAATCTTTCAAAGCACTTAGTCTAAGCCAAATCCTATGTTTGTACTTGAAAGACAAAGCATAATCTTTATGGAGCTTCCATGATCGTGGTGGCCACACTTCACAATGGTAGGTGACATTCATTGGGCACTGGTCTGTGCCTGGCACCATTTGAAGTGGTTTAGTATACTGACTCATTTAGTTCTCACCACAGCTCAATGTGGTAGGCATTGCAAGTATCTTTTATAGATTCAGTATCTCAGGCAAAGCAGGGTTCATTACATTGCCCAACATGACACAGCTAGGGAGTGTTAGCCAGGATCAGAATCCAGTAGTCTGCCTCCTGAGATACACTGACTTTCAGTAGTCAAGTAATCTTGTAAATCAAGTGATAACTTGTGGAAAATTATAATTGTTCCAATAGCTGAGGAGGAAAGATTCATGGTATCATTAAGCCTACTTTAAGAGGAAATTACCCAGGTAAGAAATCAGGGGAGGCGATGTAGAGACAGGATGGCACCTGAAGGCAGAATGGGCATTAACCAGGTAAGGAGGGGCTAGTGAAGTATTATATACAAAGGAAATGCCTTTGGATGGTAAGGAGCAGGGGAAGAGTCAAGAAATTTGTTACCAAAAAATAAACAAAAGTAGAACAGAAGGCGGGTCTTGATGATTTTGATTCTATTTTACAAAGGATTTAGCTCTTGCTTTGTGTTCAGTGCTCACAGCCACCTTGGATAGATTACAGACTTAGTTTAACCAAAGTCACAGACCAGAAGTAGTAAGTCTGGGACCTGAGCCCAGGTCTCCTAATTTCAGTTCCCACAGCTGTTCCACCAGAGTGGCTCAACAGTGCAAAGGAAGACCAACACTTGCCACTGTGAGTATGGCAGAAAGGTCAGGGTCCACCTGACTCAAGGGTGCGGATGAATCAGCAGTCATACTGATAACACTGGTGCCTAAGGAAAGACATTTATCTGGATGTAAGAATGGAAGTATAATTCAATTTCTAGCTAAGAAACAATTACTTTCAGATCTGAAAGAATTTAAACATTGCCTGTAACACTGATGTTTGGGAAAGGGTCCCTAGCTTCAGGAGGGCGTGAAGAACTATTTTTAAAGAGTCAGGAGGGAAAGTCAAAGAAATTGGGTTCTTCAGAGAAAACTTACAAAGACTGCTTATCAAAAATATCCTGTGTCAGACAGTGACCATCTTTTTTGTCATCTCCCAAGAGGTAGAAAACAGGAAGGATTGATAGGAGCCCTGAAAACTCTTTTCCATTTTCTGGCAAGAAAAAGAGACACCCCAGATCAATACCTCAAACAACAAATCTGTGAATCATTTGTGCTTGGCTCTGGAATTCCAGTGTGACTCTCTCTCCTGTTCTAGGTTTACCCATTTCTTTCAGCCTATTCTTAAGGTTCGGAGAAGGCAATGGCACCCCACTCCAGTACTCCTGCCTGGCAAATCCCATGGACGGAGGAGCCTGGTAGGCTGCAGTCCATGGGGTCGCTAAGACTTCAGACACAACTGAGCAACTTCACTTTCACTTTTCACTTTCATGTGTTGGAGAAGGAAATGGCAACCCACTCCATTGTTCTTGCCTGGAGAATCCCAGGGACAGGGGAGCCTGGTGAGATGCCGTCTATGGGGTCGCACAGAGTCGGACACGACTGAAGCGACTTAGCAGCAGCAGCAGCAGCATTCTTAAGGTTATTTTGAAATCTTCCAAAGCACATGTCATAACTGTGCTAAGGAAAACTAATCAAGGATTAAAATGAAACAAAAAGATACCGCCCAATAAAATAAAGCATATAACGCATATGGGAGTAATCCACAGGACAATTGAAAATAGTCAAATACTTGTTTCAATAGCTGTTTAATCCATTCCCAGCAGCTGCCCACTTAATGCAGTTACTAATAAGCAGAATGCCTTTAGACGCAAAGGCCTGCTGGGGATATGGGAAGAGACAAGGCATAAACATTAATTTTGAGTCCCCCTGCTATATTATAAACTCCTTGAGGGCAGGCACTCTGTGACAATCACTTTTATACAAACCTTAGCACCCACTTATAGGGAGCTAGTGCGTAAAAGAGGATCAGTAAATGTTTGCAACTTATAATTGTTATATCCTTCCTGCTCATCTTTCTCTTACCTTGATTTTATTGTCATTATTCAATCACTGTAAAAAAAAAAAAGCTCTTTCTTCCTTTTTTCTTGTCTTCAGTACCCCTTAATGCCTGACAGTAGACCCAGAGACACTATTTAATCTTGCCAAGTGGCAAGCAGAACTAAGTTAGATAAAAATATTTTGTGACTCTCCAGGTCTCCAGGATGGCAAAGGTTGATGACAAAGACTGTTAAATTCATTTCTCCAGGAAATCTTTGGAAATATAACATATCTAGTGTAATTCAGGGGTTAAGATCTACTTAGAGATGTAAGTTAACATTCTGTAAACATATACATGCATATATACACTACTTTTCCTTTTAAAAGTTATCCATGTTCATTGCAGAAAATTTGTACAACCTAGTAAGTATAAAGAAGAAAATAATAATCATACCATCTAAAAAGAGAACTACGGTTAGCATTTTGCAATATTTCTATTTTTTTTTTTTTTAATGTATGTTAGTTGCACAGTTGTGTCTGACTCTTTGCAACCCATGGGCTGTAGCCCAGCAGCCTCCTCTGTCATGGAATTCTCCAGGCAAGAATAACTGGAGTGGGTAGCCATTCCCTTCTCCAGGGGATCTTCCCAACCCAGGCATCGAACCTAGGTCTCCTGCATTGCAGGCAGATTCTTTACCATCTGAGCCACCAGGGAAGCCCCTTTTAATGTATGTATCCACATAAAGTCATTCATTCATTTATTCAATGGACTCTCATTAGGACTCTACCAATATTCTATGTAGAAAAAGACAAATAATAATCATAATGAAAGAAAAATTATGTGTATGGTAGAAGATATTAAGTGTTTGGGAAAGTAAAAGCACAGATTGAATAATGTAGTCAGAGATGCTGGGACAGAGTGTGTAATTTTTTTTTAAATAGGGTAGACAAATAGTTTATTTTTGTCAATGGAATCCTTATTTATTTAGGTATAAAGGACAAATAACATTGTATTAGTTTGTTTGAAGTATACTATGTAATGATTCTATATTTCTGTGTTACAAAATAACCTCCACTGTAAGTTAATATCTGTCATCATACATAATTACCATTTTTTTTCTTGTGATGAGAACTGTTAAGATTTACTTTCCTAGCAACTTTCAGATATGCAATCAGTATTGTTAACTATAGTCACCATGCTGTACATTATTTTCCTGTGACTTATTTTATAACTGTAAATTTGTTCCTTATGATCACCAATTTCAACCACTTGTTACCTGCCCCCCTTACCCCCACCCCACCTTCTGGCATCCGCCAATCTGTTCTCTGTAGCTGTGGGTTCATGGTTTTGTTTTGCTTTTTTAGAGCCCATATATGATTATATGATATTTGTCTTTCTCTAACTTTTTCTGCTTAACATAGAAAAACCTATGTTTTCTTCTACACGTTTTATGGTTCAGGTCTCTTTCATTCAGGTCTCTAATTTTGAGTTAACTTTTGTGTGTGGTGTAAGAATGTGTTCCATACCCTCTAGTCTGTCTGTGTAGTCCCAAATAGCAAGATTTCATTCCTTTTTATGGCTGAAGAGTATTCATATATATATGAGTATATATACATACGCTGTGCTGTGTGCTGTGCTTGGTCTCTCAGTTGGGTCCGACTCTTTGCGACCCCATGGATTGCAGCCTGCTAGGCTCCTCTGTCCATGAGCATTCCCTACGCAAGAATACTGGAGTGGGTTCACAATTTGTTTATCTGGTCATCTGTCAGTGGACATTTAGCTTGTTTCCATATCTTGCCTATTGTAAATAATGCTGCACTGAACGTGAGAGTACATATATCTTTTCAAGTGACTGTTGTTGTTTTCTTCAGATAAATACTTAGAATTACTGGATCATATGATAGTTCTATTTTTAAATTTTCTGAGGAAGCTCTATACTTTTTTTCCCACAGTTATTGCACCAATTTACCTTGTGCACAAGGGTTCCATTTTTTTCCATCCTTGCCAACACTTGTTATTTTTTGTCTTTTTGATAATAACTATTCTAATGGTGTGAGAGATATAAAGTGATACCTCATTGTGGTTTGATTTGCATTTCTCTGATTAGCAGTGCTGAGCATCTTTTCATGTACCTTTTGGCCCTCTCTGTCTTCTTTGGGGGAAAAAAAAAAGTCTGTTAGGATCCATTGTCCATTTTTCAGTTGGATTGTTTGATAGTTTTTGTTTTTGATTTTGAGTTGTATGAGTTCCTTATATGTGTTAGATATTAGCCCCTTATCAGATATATGATTTGCAATTTTCTTATCCCATTCTCTAGGTTATATTTACATGTTGTTGATGGTTTCCTTCTCCATGCAGAAGCAGAAACAAACCAACCCCTACTTGTGTGTTTTTACTTTGCTTGCCTTTGTTTTCGGTGTCAAATCCAAAAGATAATTGCCAGGATCAATGATAGGAGGTTACCACCTATGTTTTCTTCTGCAAGTTTTATGGTTTCAGGTCTCTCTTGTTCAGATCTCTAATTAGTTTTGAGTTAACTTTTGTGTATGGTATAAGAATGTGTTCCAGTTCTTTTTTTTTTTTTTTGGCATGTGGCTGTCCAGTTTTCCCAACATACTTTATTGAAGAAATTATCTTTTCCCCATTGTATATTCTTAAACCTTTGTCATATATTCATGAATTTATTTATGGGTTTTTCTATTCTGTTCCATTGACCTGTGTGTTTTATTAGGCCAATGCCATAACTATTTTGACTATCAGAGCTTTGTAATATAGTTTGAAATCAGAGAGCATAATGCCTCCAAGTTTGTTCTTTTTCAAAATTGCTTCAGCTATTTGAAGTCTTTTGTGGTTGCACACAAACTTTAAAAACATTTCTATTCCTGTGAAAAATGCCAGGGGTATTTTGATAAGGATTGCATTGAATCTGTAGATAACTTTGGATATTTTTACAATATTGATTCTTTCAATACATGAGCATGGAATATCTTTCCATTTATTTGTGTCTTCTTGGGTTCTTTTCATCACTGTCATATAGTTTTCAGTGTAAAAATATTTCACTTCTTTGGTTAAATTTATAGGTATAATTTATTTGTAATGTATTATAAATGGAATTGTTTTCTTAATTTCTCCTTCTGATGGTTCATTAATTATGAAATAATAGAAATACCACATATTTCTATATATTGATTTGTTTTCTGCAACTTTGCTGAGTTTGTTGATCAGTCCTAACAGTTTTTTGGTGTGATCTTTTATGATTTTTCTATCATGTCATCTGCAAAGAGTGGTAGTTTTATTTTTCCTTACTGATTTAGATGTCTTTTATTTCTTTTTATTCATTAATTGCTCTGACTCAGACTGCCAATACTGTGTTGAATGAAAGTGGTGAAGTGTGGATATCCTTGTCTCGTTTCTGATCTTAGAGAAAAAGGTACCAGCTTTCATCATTACATATGATGTTAGCTGTGGGCTTGTCATAGATGGCCTTTATTAGAGGGGTAATTTCCCTCTCTACCCACTTTGTTGAGAGTTTTTAATCATAAATAGCTATTGAATTTTGTCAAATGTTTTTTCTGCATCTATTAAAAAGTTCATATAATTTTCACCCTTTATTTTGTTAATGTGTATCACACTGATTTGTAGCTGTTGAACGTCCTTGCACCACTGGAACAAATCCCACTTGACAATACTATATGATCCTTTTAGTGTTTTATTGAATTCAGTTTGCTAATGTTTTGTTGAGGATTTTTGCATCTATTTCACCAGGGATATTGACCTATATATAGCTAAGTCCCCTACATTTGAACTCTCAAGTTTCAAACTTTCAAAAATGTGAATGTGCATCTGGTTCCAGCAAGGAACTAGAACCTGTGCCATCAACATCAGGCATGAGAGAAATTGCAGCTTGCCCTGCATCTCCTACTGCTGACGATCCTTCACTTCTACCATCTCCTACCTCCTCACCCTAATAACTATTCTTGCGGTTCACTTAATGCCAGCCCCTGTATGCCAGCTGTGGTACTGTTCTACTGTACTTCTCAAGGTACTTCACTGTAAGATTAAAAATGTTTTTTGTTTGTTTTTTATGTATTACTTGTGTGAAAAGAATTATAAATCTATTACAGTACAGTAACATAGAGCCAATTATGTTAGTTGGGTACAAAGGCTAACTTTTTTGGATGGACAAACAAATTGGACTTACAAATGCACTCTCAGAACAGAACTTGTTTGTATATAGGAGACATACTGTAGTTTTCTTTTACTGTGGCATCCTTGTTTGGTTTTGGTATCAGGATAATGCTGGCCCCATAAAAGGAGTTTGATAGTGCTCTCTCTCTAGAGTTTGAGGGTTGATATGAATTATTTTTTGAATGTTTGGTAGCATTCACCAGTCAAGCCATCTGGTCCTGGATTTTTGTTTATTCGGAATTTTTGATTATTGTTTCAACCTCTGTACTAATTCAGATTTTCTTTTTCTTCGTGATTCACTCTTGGTAGGTTGTATGTTTCCAGAAATTTATCCATTTCTCCTAGAGTGTCAAATATGTTGCTGTATAATTGCTCTTAGTAGCCTCTTATGATCGTTTGCATTTCTGTGGTGTCTGTTGTAAAGTCCCCTCTTTAATTTCTTGTTTCGTGTCCTCTCTTTTTTTCTTGGCAAGTCTAGCTAAGGTTTGTCAATTTTGTTTATCTTTCCAAAGAACCAGTTCTTGGTTTCATTTATATTTTCTAATGTCTTTTTTTCAGTTATTTCCACTTTGATCTTTATTTCCTTCATTCTACTAGCTTTGGGCTTTGTTCTTCTTTTATAGTACTTGAGGTGTAAAGTAGGTTGTTTAATTGGGACTTTTCCTGTTTCTTGATATAGTCATTTATTGCTTTGACATTCTCTTTTAGAACTACTTTTGCTGTATTGCATAAATTTTAGTATGTTGCATTTTCATTTTCATTGTCTCAAGGTGTTTTCTTGTTTCTCTTGATTTTTTCCTTTGACGCATTTGTTCAATAGAATATGGTTTAATATCCACATATTTATTAATGTATTAAAGTCCTTGCTATTATTGTAATGCTGTCTGTGTCTTCCTTTAGGTCTCTTAATATTTGCTTTATATATTTAGGTGCTCCTATGTTGGGTACACAGATTGTACAAATATTATATCCTATTGTTGAATTGACTGCTTAATCATTATGTACTGACTTTTTTTGTCTTTTATTACCGTCTTTGTTTTAAAGTCAGTTTTGTCTGACATAAGTTGCTACTCCAGCTTCTTTTTTTTGGTTTCCATTTACATGGAATTTCTTTTTCCAGCCCTTCACTTTCAAGCTGTATGTGTCCTTACATCTGAAGTGTACATCAACAGCACATAGATGGGTTGGAATTTTGGTTTTAAATGGAATGGTTAGAGAAGGCCTTATTGAAAAGGTGATATTTGAACAAAGATGTTAACTGGGGTCATTTCGAACAGGCTACTATGCAATGTGCTTTAGTCATAACATTATTCTTTAAAACATGCTTATTTAATGGATGTACATCATTTTATCTTATAAATTTTATAAATAATTTTTAAGCCCATGGTTGGACATTTATATCAAGTCCACATATTTTTTCTGTGGTTCAGTTCAGTTCGTTTCAGTTGCTCAGTCGTATCCGACTCTTAGCGACACCATGAACCTCTGCACGCCAGGCCTCCCTGTCCATTAACAACTCCCGGAGTTTACTCAAACTCATGTCCATGGAGTCGATGATGCCATCCAACCAACTCATCCTCCGTTGTCCCCTTCTCCTGCCCTCAGTCTTTCCCAGGGTCTTTTCAAATGAGTCAGCTCTTCGCATCAGGTGGCCAAAGTATTGGAGTTTCAGCTTCAACATCAGTCCTTCCAATAAATATTCAGGACTGATTTCCTTTAGGATGGACTGGTTGGATCTCCTTGCAGTCCAAGGGACTCTCAAAAGTCTTCTCCAACACCACAGTTCAAAAGCATCAATTCTTCAGTGCTCAGCTTTCTTTATATTCCAACTCTCACATCTATACATGACCACTGGAAAAACCATAGCCTTGACTAGATGGACCTTTGTTGGCAAAGTAATGTCCCTGCTTTTAAATATGCTGTCTAGGTTGGTCATAACTTTCCTTCCAAGGACTAAGCGTCTTTTAATTTCATGGCTGCAGTCACCATCTGCAGTGATTTTGGAACCCAGAAAAATAAAGTCTGACACTGTTTCCCCATCTATCTGCCATGAAGTAATGGGACCAGATGCCATGATCTTAGTTTTCCGAATGTTGAGCTTTAAGCCAACATTTTCATTCTCCTTTTTCACTTTCATCAAGAGGCTCTTTAGTTCTTCTTCACTTTCTGCCATAAGGGTGGTGTCATCTGCATATCTGAGGTTATTGAGATTTCTCCTGGCAATCTTGATTCCAGCTTGTGATTCTTCCAGCCCAGCGTTTCTCATGATGTACTCTGCATAGAAGTTAAATAAGCAGGGTGACAATATACAGCCTTAACATACTCCTTTTCCTATTTGGAACCAGTCTGTTGTTCCATGTCCAGTTCTAACTGTTGCTTCCTGACCTGCATACAGGTTTCTCAAGAGGTAGGTCAGGTGGTCTGGTATGCCCATCTCTTTCAAAATTTTCCACAGTTTGTTGTGATCCACACAGTCAAAGGCTTTGGCATAGTCAATAAAGCAGAATTTTCTGTGGTATACATTCTTAAATGAATTTGTGAATTCCCTGTTCAGTCTTTGCAATTAACAGGATAAAAGTAAGACTTAGCTTAGAAAAGAGGAGAGCATCAAGGTAAGAATGTTTAACATTTTGCTAGATATGTTACAATAGTTTTCTCAGTTATTTACTTCAGGTGTGGTTAGGATGTGTTTTTAAAATACCATTTGTTGTGATTTCAGTTAAAAGGTACATACTGTTTAAATTTTGTGAAATATAGAAAAGCAAAGGAAAACTCAAAATACTCATAATCACATCTTCCAGAGTTAAAGTCATATTTGCTAAAAAAAATACACTACTTACAGTTTGTATTATATTAAACATACTGTGTTATAAATGTCATTTCATTAAATGTGAACATTGTCTTAAGTATTTATAAATATGTTTTAAGTATACTACTTTAAATTGTTTTTATAATCTAAATATTAATAAATGTATACTATTCATTTTGGGGGGCTTCCCTGATAGCTCAGTTGGTAAAGAATCCACTTGCAATGCAGGGGATTCAGTTCTGTTCCTGGGTCGGGAAGATCCACTGGAGAAAGCATAGGCTACATACTCCAGTATTCTTGGGCTTCCCTGGTGGCTCAGCTCATAAAGAATCTGCCTGCAATGCAGGAGACCTGGTTTCAATCCCTGGGTTGGAAAGATCCCTTGGAGAAGGGAAAAGCTACTGACTCCAGTATTCTGGCCTGGAGAATTCCGTGGACTGTATAGACCATGGGGTCGCAAAGAGTCAGACACGACTGAGCCACTTTCACTTTCATGCATTTTTTAGCCATTCCATAAACTATCCCCATTTTATAAACTGAATTATCTAATTTATCACTGTTATAAAATATTTTCACATATATCCTTGCCCACAACTCTGATTATTTCCTTCTGTAATTAAAAGCATAAATCTGTCATTTATATTACACATATTTTTCTTAGTTTGTTGCTTTACTTTTAGTTTTATTTATATTTTTTGACTAAAAGAAATTAAATCTACCAATCCTTTCCTTAAGGGATTCTTCCTTTGCCTTTAGGTTTTAAAAATCCTTTAGCACCCTGAGTTTTTTTGTTTAAAAAAAAAAAATTCTTTTCCCTGGTGGGATTTATTTTGGCCCATAGTATGACATTTAGTGAACCAACTATATTTCTTTTGGAATAGTTATGGCTTGGTTAAACTTCAGTAGGCCTCTCTCTTCTTTATTTTGATAGTCTGTCACTCAGGAGTATTATCTAAATACTTCTTCAAACCATATGTAAGAGCAAAGGTGGTGCTCCTGATGTTCTGAGTGTTCACATACTTGGGCACAGTATATTGATGGATGGAAAAGGGCAAGAATTGTTTCAAGGAGAACAAATAAGTTCATAGGCTTTTTAAATTTTAATAAGACATTTTAGAAAATAATGCACAATTCCAGAAAAGTCTTTAATAATTATAACCTCAAATCTCAAACCACATTTCTATAGATCCTCAGGAGTAGACTCACAAATTGAAACATTGGTGTTCCCATCAAGACTTACATAATGTATTAGTGAGTACTCTCTTCATTGCTCTGAGAATATGAGGAATATAATAGTAACAGGAGCAATCATAGGGAACTCACTACATGCAAGGCATTGTGTCAAGAACTTCATATGTGGTATTTATTTAATCCTCAAAAGACTTCAGAATGAAGGTACTATCCTGATCCTTCCTTTACAGCTGAGGAAACAAAAGCTAAGAGGGATAGAAGGAAACTTCCATGGTCATGCAGCTAGTAGACGGTGTAAGGAGGAGGACTCGACTGTTTCTCAGAAAAATTGAGTCAATGCAATAGTAAAAATAAGATTGAGGGAAAGTCCTTATTAAATGCATCATATGGTATGTTCAGCTTCCCTTCTCCAGAACATGCTTGGAAAGCTTGAACAAGTTCAAGTCATACCTAACTAGTAACAACTACATTTGATAAGTTTATTTTATAAACCACATTCACCCAAGAGAGCCGATGCTTACAGCACATGGCGGATCATTATTGTTTGGACAGCTTAGAGAGCAAAGTTGCTAAGAGTTTACGTGGTAGAGCTGGGATTTATAACCATGACTCCTGTCTCTGCTATCAGCACTTCCCCCTGACCTCCACACAGCAAGTCTGGGAGGTTTCTCTTGGGGAATCTCTTTTCATTTAAGTCTCAAACTATTGTGACTTATTGTTGTTGCTGTGTTCTTTTATCTAGTCCATCCTTTAGTGAATTATTGATATAGTTTGCATTCTCTGTTGAATGTCTCTTGTGAACACAAAATAAAATTACTTTGTTGTTGTTGTTCAATCACTAAGTCGTGTCCTACTCTTTGTGACCCCACAGAGTGCAGCACGCCTAGTATCTCTGTCCTTCACTATCTCCCGGACTTTGCTCAAACTCATGTCCATGGAGTTGAGATGTCATCCAACCATCTCAGTGCTGCCCCCTTCTCCTCCAGACCTCAATCTTTCCCTCAGCATCAGGGTCTTTTCCAGTGAGTTGGCTCTTTGCATCAGGTGGCCAAAATATTGTAGCTTCAGCTTTAGCATCAATGCTTCCAATGAATATTCAGGGTTGATTTCCTTTAGGATTGACTGGTGAGATCTCCTTGCTGTATAAGTGAATCTGTGCTGTTAATATAGCATTACAGATATGATGCTTTAACACTTCATTTTTTATTATATTTATATATAATATTTTATTATATATTTATATATAATATTTTATAATGTATTATATTAATATATAATAAAATTAATATATATTAAATATACATTATATAATATTTTATTATATATTATATATAATATTTATTATATTTATATATATTTTATTATATATATATTATTATAATAACTAACTTCATTTTTTTGTTAATCTATACTGTTAATATAGCATTACAGATATGCTTTAACACTTCATTTTTTTATTATATTTATATATAATATTATATATTATTATATAATAAAAAATTAATATATTAAATATATATAATATATTTATATATAATATTTTATTACATATATTTTATTATATTATTAGAACTAACTTAATTTTTTTTTGTAGTACACACATTTACACAAAAATCATTTTTATTTATGTAGAAAAGAAAATTTTCAATAACTACATTAAAAGCAATGACTTCTGAAAATTTCCCAGAAAAAGAATAATGATTTTGAGAGAAATAATATAATGACATTATTAAGTTCTATATCTTTCATGGTCTGTTCAAATGCTACCTCTCTTAACTTTTCTACTCTGAAGTATTTCTATTTGGGGGGCAGCATTATAGTATTTTTAAAATTCCATTATAGTCCTAATCTCAAAGTACACCTTGTGCAGGTAAATTTGTATGCAGGACTATTTAGATTAAAACCCTCATGTCTTAGTCTTCTCTCTCTCCTTCCATATCTAGCCCTTTGCCTGGTGTGTGTATTTGTGTATGCTGCTGCTGCTGCTAAGTCGCTTCAGTCGTGTCCGACTCTGTAGTCGGCAGCCCACCAGGCTACCCCGTCCCTGGGATTCTCCAGGCAAGAACACTGGAGTGGGTTGCCATTTCCTTCTCCAATGCATGAAAGTGAAAAAATAAAGTGAAGTCACTCAGTTGTGTCCGACTCCTAGCGATCCCATGGACGGCAGCCTACCAGGCTCCTCCATCCATGGGATTTTCCAGGCAAGAGTACTGGAGTGGGGTGCCATTGCTTGCTCAAATGTGTCTGACTCTTTGTGACCCAATGGACTGTAGCTTGCCAGGCTCCTCTGTCCATGGAATTCTCCAGGCAAGAATACTGGAGTGGGTTGCCATTTTCTACTTTAGGGGATTTTCCCAGCCCAAGATTGAACCCACATCTCCTACATTGGCAGGCAGATTCTTTACCACTGTGCCACCTGGGAAGCCCCAACCCATTTCCTAGTACAAAATGTTAAGTTAAATAAGAGGTAATCAAAAGTTTAATAGTGAAAAAATACATAAGCCTTACTTTAAGATTTTTTTGTTGTATATATAATTAATAAATGGTGTATGCCAAACCATAATGCAAGTCTGGCTTAAGATTGATTTTAAAGTAGAAAGGAACATCAGTTCAGTTCAGTTCAGTCACTCAGTCGTGTCCGACTCTTTGCGACCCCACGAATTGCAGCACACCAGGCCTCCCTGTCCATCACCAACTCCTGGAGTTCACTCAGACTCACGTCCTTTGAGTCAGTGATGCCATCCAGCCATCTCATCCTCTGTCGTCCCCTTCTCCTCCTGCCCTCAATCCCTCCCAGCATCAGAGTCTTTTCCAATGAGTCAACTCTTTGCATGAGGTGGTCAAAGTACTGGAGTTTCAGCTTTGGCATCATTCCTTCCCAAGAAATCCCAGGGCTGATCTCCTTCAGAATGGACTGGTTGGATCTCCTTGCAGTCCAAGGGACTCTCAAGAGTCTTCTCCAACACCACAGTTCAAAAGCATCAATTCTTCGGCGCTCAGCCTCCTTCACAGTCCAACTCTCACATCCATACATGACCACAGGAAAAACCATAGCCTTGACTAGACGGATCTTTGTTGGCAAAGTAATGTCTCTGCTTTTCAATATGCTATCTAGGTTGGTCATAACTTTTCTTCCAAGGAGTAAGCATCTTTTTTTAAAATATAACTATGTTACGGTAGAAGCAAAATGTGAGTTATAAGTTATGATTATCTGAAATTTATGTAAATGAATTAATACATATTCTCCAGTAATACTTTAAGATTTTAAAATCTTGATACCATGATAAGTAACTTTATTCACAAAAATTCATTGCACAGAGAAGTAAAAGTGTAAAGTTTAAGAATTCTGTTGAAGTGGTTATAAATTACCACCTTAAAAAAATAGGATGTTGTTATTTTAAGATAGGAGTTCCCTTGTGGCTCAGCTGGTAAAGAATCCACCTGCAATATGGGAGACCTGTGTTCGATTCCTAGGTTGGGAAGACCCCTGAAGAAGGGAAAAGCTACCCACTCAAATAGAGCATTCCTTGGACTGTATAGTCCATGGGGTCGCAAAGAGTCGGACACCACTGAGGCTTCAAAAGTATGTGAACCATGAACTTCCAGATGTTCAAGCTGGATTTAGAAAAGGCAGAGGAACCAGTGATCAAATTGCCAACACCCGCTGGATCATTAAAAAGCAAGAGAGTTCTAGAAAAACATCTACTTGACTACACCAAAGCCTTTGACTGTGTGGATCACAATAAACTGTGGAAAATTCTTCAAAAGATAGGAATGTCAGACCACCTGACCTGCCTCCTGATTTCTCAGGAAGCATCAGTTAGAACTGGACATGGAACGACAGACTGGTTCCAAATTGGGAAAGGAGTACATCAAGGCTGTATATTGTCACCCTGCTTATTTAACTTACATGCAGAGTACATCATGAGAAACGCTGGGCTGGATGAAGCACAAACTGGAATCAAGATTGCCAGGATAAATATCAATAACCTCAGATATGCAGATGACACCACCTTTATGGCAGAAAGTGAAGAACTAAAGAGCCTCTTAATGAAGGTGAAAGAGGAAAGTGAAATAGTTGGCTTAAAAGTCAACATTCAGAAAATGAAGATCATGGCATCAGATCCCATCACTGCATAGCAAATAGATGGGGAAACAATGGAAATAGTGAGAGAGTATTTTTTTGTGCTACAAAATCACCACAGATGGTGACTGCAGCCATGAAATTAAAAGACACTTGCTCCTTGAAAGAAAAGCTCTGACCAACCTAGACAGCATATTGAAAAACAGAGACATTATTTTACCAACAAAGATCCATCTAATTGAAGCTATGGTTTTTCCAGTAGTCATGTGTGGATGTGAGAGTTGGACTATAAAGAAAGCTAAGCACCGAAGAATTGATGCTTTTGAACTGTGGTGTTGGAGAAGACTCTTGAGAGTCCTTTGGACTGCAAGGAGATCCAACCAGTCCAACCTAAAGGAAATCAATCCTGAATATTTATCGGAGGGACTGATGTTGAAGCTGAAACTCCAATACTCTGGTCACCTGATGCGAAGAACTGACTCATTTGAAAATAACCCTCATGCTGGGAAAGATTGAAGACAGGATGAGAAGGGGATGACAGAGGATGAGATGGTTGGATGGCATCACCAATGCGATGGACATGAGTTTGAGTAAACTGCGGGAGTTGGTGATGGACAGGGAAGCCTAGCGTGCTGCAGTCCATGGGGTCACTAAGAGTCGGACACGACTGAACGACTGAACTGAACTGATTTTAAGATATTTTATGTAAGCCTTATGATAACCACAAGGAAAAATATGTAGCAATTATGCAGAAGAAGTCAAAACATACTGATATCAAAACACAATTAAAGACAACTGGGTAAGAAACAAGGAACAATGGGTCTACAAAACAACCAGAAAACAAAGTGGCAATAGTAAGTCCACACCTGTTCATAATTGCTTTAAACATAAATCCTCTTATCAGAGGACTTAGGATGACTGAAAGGATAAAAACAAAATCCATGTGCTGCCTACAAGAGACCCACTGAAGCCTTAAAGAAGACACATAGACTGAAAGGATGGAAAGTCATTTCAAGCCAATGGTAACTAAAAACAAGAGAACAAACTAGGATTGCTATACTTAAATCAGACAAAGTAGACTTTTTAAATGGTATACACACCCACAATTGAATATTATGCATCTATAAAAATGAGAAAGTGCTACCGTTTATAACAACATGGTTAGACCTTGAAGACATTATGCTAGATGAAATAAATCAGATAGAGAAAAACAAATAGTATATGATCTCACATGTGGAATCTTAACAACAAAGCAAACTCATGGAAAAAGAGATTAGACTGCTTATGGTTACCAGAGGTTGAGGACAAAGGAGGCAGAATTGAATGAAGGTGGTTAAAAGGTACAAATTTCCAGTTATAGGAGAAATAAGTACTAGGGATTTAAGGTACAACTTGATGGCTATAGTTAACACTAGGCCTCTCCGGTGGCTTAGATGGTAAAGAATCTGCCTGCAGTGTAGGAGACCCGGGTTCTATTTCTGGGTTGGGAAGATCTGCTGTAGAAGGGAATGGCAATCCACTCCAGTATTCTTGCCTGGAGAATTCCATGGACAGAGGAGACTGGTAGGCTACAGTCCATAGGCTTGCAACGAGTCAGACCTGACTGAGCAACCAACACTAAAAGTTAATGCTGCTGTATGATAGGAAAAATTTTGAGAGTAAATTCTAATTTCTTTTTTCATTTTATCTATATGAAATGATAGATGTTTGCTGAACCTATTGTGATTGTATTTCACAATATATTTAAATCACACCATGATATTGTACTGGAAAAGGTCAGTTTTCATTCCAATCCCAAAGAAAGGCAATGCCAAAGAATGCTCAAACTACCGCACAATTGCACTCATCTCCCACGCTAGTAAAGTAATGCTCAAAATTCTCCAAGCCAGGCTTCAGCAATATGTGAACGGTGAACTTCCAGATGTTTAAGCTAGTTTTAGAAAAGGCAGAGGAACTAGAGACCAAATTGCCAACATCCACTGGATCATGGAAAAAGCAAGAGAGTTCCAGAAAAACATCTATTTCTGCTTTATTGACTATGCCAAAGCCTTTGACTGTGTGCATCACAATAAACTGTGGAAAATTCTGAAAGAGATGGGAATCCCAGACCACCTGACCTGCCTCTTGAGAAATTTGTATGCTGGTCAGGAAGCAACAGTTAGAACTGGACATGGAACAACAGACTGGTTCCAAATAGGAAAAGGAGTACGTCAAGGCTGTATATTGTCACCCTGATTATTTGACTTATATGCAGAGTACATCATGAGAAATGCTGGGCTGGCAGAAGCACAAGCTGGAATCAAGATTGCCAGGAGAAATCTCAATAACCTCAGATATGCAGATGACACCACCCTTATGGCAGAAAGTGAAGAGGAACTAAAAGGCCTCTTGATGAAGGTGAAAGAGGAGAGTGAAAAAGTTGACTTAAAGCTCAACATTCAGAAAACGAAGATCATGGCATCTGGTCCCATCACTTCATGGGAAATAGATGGGGAAGCAAGTAGAAACAGTGTCAGACTTTATATTTTTGGGCTCCAAAATCACTGCAGATGGTGACTGCAACCATGAAATTAAAAGACACTTGCTCCTTGGAAGAAAAGTCATGACCAACCTAGATAGCATATTCAAAAGCAGAGACATTACTTTGCCAACAAAGATCCATCTAGTCAAGGCTATGGTTTTTCCAGTGGTCATGTATGGATATGAGAGTTGGACTGTGAAGAAGGCTGAGTGCCAAAGAATTGACGCTTTTGAACTGTGGTGTTGGAGAAGACTCTTGAGAGTCCCTTGGACTGCAAGGAGATCCAACCAGTCCATTCTGAAGGAGATCAGCCCTGGGATTTCTTGGGAAGGAATGATGCCAAAGCTGAAACTCCAGTACTTTGGCCACCTCATGCAAAGAATTGACTCATTGGAAAAGACTCTGATGCTGGGAGGGATTGGGGGCAGGAGGAGAAGGGGACGACGGAGGATGAGATGGCTGGATGGCATCACTGACTCGATGGACGTGAGTCTGAGTGAACTCCGGGAGTTGGTGATGGACAGGGAGGCCTGGCGTGCTGTGATTCATGGGGTCGCAAAGAGTCGGACACGACTGAGCAACTGAACTGAACTCCTTAAATTTATACAGTGATGATATCAATTATCTATCAGTAAAATTGGGAAAACCCAGTGCAATGGTGACACGATGCATACATGTTAGTACATATTCAGTAACTTTAGAATGGACTGTTGTACAGACATAATGCCAATTAAAGAATAAAGAAAATATTTATGCTTTCCCATCTCATTATTTTAATAGAATGTTTCAACTCGAAATATGTATGCTCTCAAAATTACATTTTCAGTTTTCAGAATAAAGTCCTTTCTGGAAAATTATGTGGTTAAATATATAAAATACAGCATTTTAGAACCTGTAAACACCTTAAAGATCATATAATCTAAACCACTCAATTATTAATATACTGAAAAGAAATATTATTATTAAACATATAGTGAAATCAAGGTTCTTTCGTATCCCAGGAACAATGACTAGTAACATTTTCCTGGGTCAGTCTTCTTGAATTCTTGTTCACAAGCATGCGTTTATTTAACAGCACCAATGCAAGCTGGCTATAAAACTTGGATCAGTTCAGTTAGTCACTCAGTCACGTCAACTCTTTGTGATTCCATGGACTGCAGCATGCCAGGCTTTCCTGTCCATCACCAATTCCCGGAGCTGGCTCAAACTCTTGTCCATTGAGTCGGTGATACCATCCAACCATCTTATCCTCTGTCATCCCCTTCTCCTCCTGCCTTCAGTCTTTCCCAGCATCAGGGTCTTTTCCAATGAGTCAGTTCTTTGCATCAGGTGGCCAAAGTATTGGAGCTTAAGCATCAATCCTTCCAATGAATATTCAGGGTTGATTTATTTTAGGATTGACTGGTTGGATCTCCTTGCAGTCCAAGGGACTCTGAATAGAGTCTTCTCCAACACCACAGTTCAAAAGCATTAATTCTTTAGCATTCAGCTTTGCTTGCAGTAAATCTTGGAGATAATTTTCTGTTACTATATAAAGATCCATCTCATTTTGTTTTTTAATATGAAGTATTTAGACAATGGTTACAAATATCTTAAAAACATTCACCAGCTAAATTTAACAAATATTAATATTTTATTGCTTTTTAATCTTTGCCTTTTTTAAAACTCATTTTTGGTTGCACTGGGCCCTTTTTGCTCCGTACAGGCTTCCTCTAGTTGGGATAAGCAGGGGCAACTCTTCCTTCCCGTGTGAGGGCTTCTCATTGCAGTGGCTTCTCTTCTACTGAGCAAGGGCTCAGTAGCTGTGGTACATAGGCTTAGTTGCCCCATGGCATGTGGGATCTTCCCAGACCAGGGATTGAACCTGCATCCCCTGCACTGGCAAGCAGATTCTTAATAAGAAGGCCGGATCTTTGCCTTCAAAAAAAAAAAGGAAGATCATTTAGTATTTCTCTTCATCTCTTTTACTCCCTGCCCCCCACTTCCTTCTGCTTTTGATGATTCTCCTAAATGTTTACATTGTTTCACATTCCTGCCCTGTTCTTATTGTTTTTCAACTTCTATTACCTATGCGAGTTCCATAAGCAACTTACAGCCTCATTTTATATATAACTGAATGTTCCATAATGGAACTGTAACTGGTTTATTGAGTAGTCTCTAATCAATAAGATGTAAGAATAAAGCCATGTTATGTTTCTTCGTTCCTTTTACTCTGTTAAATCTCTCCTATGCCTAACTATATCCTGGACAGATGTCAGAATGTTCCAGGTATTTTTGGTTATTAAAATTCTATTTAAAATTCTAATTTCATTTTTTTTTTCCTAACTTAAAAATTTTTTTCATTTTATTTAATTTAAATCTTAACTATTTTATGACACCTTATTAAGACATAATTATATACACTAAGTTTTCAAAATATTAATGATTACATCAAGAAAACTGAGAATTTCACTGTACAGTGCATTGCACAATACTGTGTGTAAATTGTATAAATACATCTCTACACTTGGGTCCGCCTATGTGACCACCACTCAGATCAAGAAATAGAACATTCCTCACTCCCAGGAGTGAGACAGTATCCCTTGCTGCCCTCATCCTGAACAAAATGGAACACTACTCTGACTTCTAACAACATTGATTTGTTTTGCCTATTCTTATCTTTCATATAAATGGAATCATACCATGTAATGTCTGGCTTCTTTCACTTGCATAATGTTTTTGAAATGTGTCCATGTTGTTACATATATCAGTAGTTCATTCTTTTTCTTTTGGGTATTTTTGAGTGATATTCTGTTATATGAATATTCATAATTTGTCCACTCTCCTGTTAATGGGTTTGTGTTATTTCTGATTTTGAGCTATTATGAGTAAAACTGCCATGAACAACTTGTAAAAGTCTTTTGGACATCTGCATTCAATTTTCTTGAGTAGATGCCTATAAGTGAAACTGCTGAGTCATAAGATTATATATGTTTAACTTTGTTAAAAACTGCCAAACACTTTGAAAGTAGTTGTCACATTTTATACTCTCCACCAGTGATATATGAGGACTCTAGTTACCACATTTATTTCAACACTTCATGAAGTCAATCTTTTTTATTTTATCCTTTCTGGTAGGTGGGTAAAAGTATCTTACTGCAGTCGTTTTTCTATATTTTTTAATGGGAAAAAAAAAAAAAAAAACGTGGTTAACAGTTACTATTGCTTGTACCTGCACAGAATCTCTAGAAGGATGTAAAAGAATCTGAACATGCTGGTTTTCTTTTGGTGAGGATTGGTCAGGAAGATCCCCTGGAGAAGGAAATGGCAACCCATTCCAGTATTCTTGCCTGGGAAATCCCATGGACAGAGGGGCCTGGTGGGCTACAGTCCATGGTGTCGCAAAGAGTCAGACACGATTGAACGACTGAGCACTCACTCACGAGCATGGGGGGCCCCTATTTTGCTGGGACACTGGTAAGGGAAGTAGATGTCTCCCCCTGTAACTTTTAGTTACTTTTGAATATTGAACCATGTACATGTTTTACGTATTGAAAAAATGAAATTATTTTGAAAAATTAGTTATGGATAATGAAGCTGTGTGATGCTCCAACCCAGACCAGGCTTGTGAGTTGGGGGCTTCTGAGTGGGGAGAAGGCGCTGCCTGCCCTTTCACTCCAGTTCTTAGTCACCCAGTAACACTTTAGAGTGTAGATTCGTTTCTGGGAACCTCCCCCTCCTTTCTCTCCCCCTGCCTCTAGCTCTTCTCATTGTCTGAATGAGGTGAGAGGGAGAGAGAAGGAAAGGGTCAGATTTACCTTGCTGTCTTTCTGTGTCCTCTTTCGGAGTTGTTGTAGTTTCGATAATACAGGCTTGGTTGCCTGCTCTATGGCAGGCCCAAAGACACCTCCCTCCTGAGTCACATATGAAGTTTTAGAGGGATAAAGGGTGATGAACTTGAGGAACCTCCCCCTTGTACCATTCTTTGATACAGAACATCCAGTTCCAGCTTGACTTCTTTCTACCCTCCTCAACTCTAATCCCTGGGGTGGGGATTGGGGGACCAACCTGTAGCCTCTCATTCATGGGCCTCTCTGTGGGTTTCAGCAAGATTAGCTCAGGCCCATCTCCCTCTCATAGCACCCCCTGACCCAAAGGATCTGATGTCGGTAGGTGAGAGGACCTTGGTCCTTACCTTTTTTGGAGAAAGAATTCCACAAAAAGACACTATAAAGCAGGCACAGAGTTTACTGGAAGCACAGTGCATGCAAAGAGAACAGCAAAGCAGTTTATTTAGAGCAGAAGCAAAGCAGAAACACGCACCCAGAGAAGAATGTAGGCATCTCCCTAATGAGCACATCAGAGAGGTCATTAAAATCATGTATATGGAGCAGTTCTTCTGGGTCCTTGTTCTCCTCTGGTCAGTTATCTCTGCTCTTTTCCAATATCCAACCTATCTTAGGGCCCTTCCTGATATGTATGCACATTTTTTGCAAGATGGTTTCCAGTGTGGGGCCAATGAGAGATCGACAGCACCTATTATGGGGTGGTGCCTCTCTTTTTGACCCCCAAGGAGCTTTCCTGTGCATGTGCTGTTGGAGTGGTCTCCTTGATCTCAGGAGTGACAGATGTGGTCATCTTATCTTTTTACTTTGGCACAGCTCAGCTCCTGCCATTAACTTTGTCCTTGAAGTGTCAGGGGGAAAAACTAGGCTCCAATTTACTCAGCTTGACAAACTCCAGCTGCTCAGGCCAGCGGCCCATCTACCTCTCCCCTCAGATCCTCATACATGTGGTGGAGATACAAGCTTTTCCTCTTTGTTCTCATCCTACTTTCTCTCATCAGTTCTCTCTTCTTACTTAGGAAGTTGCATTCATTAAATCTAAATGTGACTTAGCAGATAGTCAGTAGAGGAATGAGATGACAGTCTCTCCTCTTGCAAGCACTATTAAACTTGATGAACCCTCCACACAAGAACACTAGTTGGAGAAAGGGATGTGAGAGAAGAAAGGGAGGGAGAAGAAGGGGAGAGAAAAGCCCCAGTGCCCTCCTCTAGGTTAATGGCCCAGAGATCCAATAATTTCTTCCTCCTCATTTCCCCAATCTTCTTACATATAATGCCTGAGTTATGTCTTCTGTAGGTCCATTTCTGCTAATTCTTACTAATGCCTGTATGTATGTAACCACATATGGACTGTTCCTGAATGTGTGTTCTAGTCTAAGTCCTGTGATCTTGTTAACATGCAAAAACAGAATTGGGAAATCCACATGGGGTCTGAAATTCTCTATTAAAAACTTTTTGTTGTGGTAAAATACCCATAATGTAAAATTGCCATCTTAACCATTTTTTAGGGTATGATCAAATGTCATGAAATACATTGATATTTTTGAGTAACCATCATCACATCCATCTCTAGAACTCTTTTTCACCTTACAAAACTGAAACTTCATACTCTTTAAACAGTAACTACCTGTTCGCATTCCCCGTGGGCCCTAGAAACTAGTGATCTACTTTCTTTCTCTATGAATTTGACTACTCTAGCTGTCCCATATGATTATATAGTATTTGTCCTTTTGTGACTGGCTTGTTTAACTTAGCATCATGTACTCAAGCTTCATCCACATTGTGGCATATGTCAGGATTTCTTTTTCCAGCTGAAATTAGTATTTGAATTGGTAGACTCAGTAAAGTAGACTATCTTCTCTAAAAGGGTGAGCATTATCCAATCCATTGAGGATCTGAATACAACAAAAGGCAGAGGGCGGAGGCTTCTGTTCCTTTTTTCCTGTCTCATTGTTTGAGTTGTGACCGTTCATGTCTTCTTTTCCTGCCCTTGAACTGGTAATTTACATCATTGGCTCCTATGGTTCTCCCGTCCTTGGATTTACTGAATTATACCACAAGCTTTTATATGTCTCTGGCTTGCAGACAGTAGATCTTGGGACCTCATAACTTCCATAACTACTTGAGCCAGTTCCTCATAATAAATCTCCAGTTGTTGTGTCTCTCTGAAGAACCCTATTAGTTCTTTATTTCTGAAGAACCATAATGCAATATGATTGTTCCTTTTTTCATTTTTTTGAGGAAATGAGATACTGTTTTCCATAGTGGCTGTAACATTTTACATTCCTTCAACAGAACAAGTTTCCTGATTTCTTTAGATCTCTCTCAAGACCTGTTATTTTCCTGGATTGTGTGTTTGCAATGGTCATTCTAGTGAGTGTGAGGTGATATTTCACTGTGGCTTTGATGTGAATGTTTAGTGATGGTGACCATCTTTTCATGTGCATGGCCATTCATATATCTTCTTTGGAGAAATGTCTATTCAAGTTCTTAGCCATTTTTTAATTGGGTTATTTGATTTTTATCATTGTTGATGAGTTTTTGTAGTATTTTATATATCTGGATACTAACCCTTATCAGGTATATACATTGGAAATATTTGCTCCCATTCTATAGGTCGCCTTTTCACTCTGTTGATTGTGGGTTTTACACAAAAGTTTTTAGTTTTGATATATTCTGATGTATCTTTTTTTTTTTCTTCTGTTGCCTTTGCTTTTGGTGTCATACCCCAAATATCATTGCCAGATCCAATGTTATAAAGATTTTCTCTTTCTGAAAATCCACCGAATTTTACAGTGGATTTTTCTATTTCTTAAAAAAATGTCACTGGGATTTTGATAGGAACTGTATTATAGAATGCTTTTAGCTTTTAAAAAAATTTTTTAAATTTATTCTTAATTGGAGGATAATTGCTTTACAATATTATATTTGTTTCTGCCATATATCAACATGAATAAGCCAAAGAGTGCTTTTAGCTTAGTAATAAGTGTCTTGTAATCAATGAATGAACACAAGATGTCCTTCCAATTATTAGTGTCATCTTTAATTCCTTTCAGCAACATTTTATAGTTTCCAGTATATAAGTCTTTTTATTCCTTCATTAAGTTTATTCCTAAGTATTCTTTTTAAAGTTGCTGTAAATGAAATTGTTTACTTAATTTCCTTTTTATTTGTTGATGTATAGAAATGCAATTGACTTTGCCCACATATTTTGTATCCTACAACTTTGTTGAATTCATTTATTAATTCTAAAAGCATTTTTTTGTAGAATCTTTATGATCATGTTGTCTGCAAACAGAGATAATTTTACTTCTTCTTTCCCAATTTGGATGCCTTTTATTTATTTTTCTTGACTCATTACTCTGGCCAGGCCTTCAGTACTATGTTGAATAGAAGTGATAAAAATAGGTATCATTGTCTTGTTCCTGACCTTACAGAAGAAGCTTTCATTCTTTCATCATTGAGTATGAGGTTAACTCTGGGTTTTTAATATATAGGCTACCTTATATGAGGTATTTTTCTTCTGTTTATAGTTTGTTGAGTGTTTTTATCATGAAAGGATGTTGAATTTTATTAAATACTTTTTTGCATCAATTGAGATGATTGTGTGATTTTTTTCTCTTCATTTTTTAAAGTGGTAGATTGTGTTGATTTTTTTTTTTTTGGTATGCTAAATGATCGTTGCATTTAAGGATAAATCTCATTTGGTCACAGTTTATAATCCTTTTAATGTGCTGTTGAATTCTGTTCACTAATACTTTATTGAGGATTTTGCATCATTGTTGATCAAGGATATTGATTTATAGTTTTCTTCTTGCAGTGTCTTTGTCTGGTTTTGTTATATGGTTAATGCTGCCTCACAGAATGTATTTAGAAGTTTTCTATCCACTTCAGTTTATTGGAAGGGTTTGTAGATTACTGGTTGTAATTCTTTAAATATTTGGAAGCCATCTGATCCTCCTGGGCTTTTCTTTATTGTGATACTTTTCATTACTGACTCAATCTCTTCACAGTTATATGTCTATTCATATATCTTTTGTTCAGGATGTAGTCTTGGTTCTAGAAATTTGCCTATTCACCTAGGTTATCCAATTTTATTTGCATATAGTTGCTCTCTTATAGTTCTTTTTATTTATGTAAAACAAGTAGTAATACCCTCTTTCATTTCTGATTTTAGTTATTTGAGTCTTCTCTTTTTTTCTTAGTCATTCTAGCTAAAGGTTTGCCAATATTATTGATCTTTTTAAAGAATCAACTCTTAATGTCTTGATTTTTTTCTATTTTTTTTCTCTTTATGTGCTCTAACCTTTGTTTCCTTTTTGTTTTTTCTGTTAGCTTTGGATCTTGTTTATTTATATGCTTAATTACTTAAGGTATGAAGTTATGTTGTTGATTTGAAATCTTTCTTTATTTAAAATGTATTTACAACTATGAATTTTATTCTTAGCACTGCTTCCACAAGGTTTGTATGCTGTGTTTCAATTTTCATTTTTCTTACGATATTTTCTAATTTCCTTTGTATTTCTTTTTGACCTACTGGTTGTTTATCAGCGTGTTATTTAATTTCCACATATATGAGTTTTCCGGTTTCCCTTCTGCTCTTGATTTCTTTTTCATTATATTAATCATTGAAAAGATACTTTGAATAATCTCAATTTTTTAAAAATTTGATTTCTGATCCATCATGTGATCTGTCCTGAAAGAATGCTTCATACATATTTGAGAAGAATATATGTTCTGTTTTGCTTGGATGAACCCATAACAGTATGAAAAGGCAAAAAGACAGGACACTGAAAGATGAACTCCACAGTTGGGTAGGTATCCAATATGCTACTGGAGATCAGTGGAGAAATAACTCCAGAAAGAATGAAGAGACAGAACCAAAACAAAAACAATACCCAGTTGTGGATGTGACTGGTGATAGAAGCAAGGTCCGATGCTGTAAAGAGCAGTATTGCATAGGAACCTGGAATGTCAGGTCCATGAATCAAGGCAAATTGGAAGTGGTCAAACAGGAGATGGTAAGAGTGAACATCAGTATTTTAGGAATCAGCGAACTAAAATGGACTGGAATAGATGAATTTAACTCAGATGATCATTATATCTACTCCTGTGGGCAAAAATCCCTTAGAAGAAATGGAGTAGCCATCATAGTCAACAAAAGAGTCTGAAATGCAGTACTTGGATACAATTGCAAGAACAACAGAATGATCTCTGTTCATTTCCAAGGCAAATCATTCACTATCACAGTAATCCAAGTCTATCCGCCAACCAGTAATGCTGAAGAAGCTGAAGTTGAACAGTTCTATGAAGACCTACAAGACCTTTTAGAACTAACACCCAAAAAAGATGTCCTTTTCATTATAGGGGACTGGAATGCAAAAGCAGAAAGTCAAGAAACACCTGGAGTAACAGGCAAATTTGGCCTTGGAGTACAGAATGAAGCAGGGCAAAGGCTAATAGAGTTCTGCCAAGAGAACGCACTGGTCATAGCAAACACCCTCTTCCAACAACACAAGAGAAGAATCTACACATGGACATCACCAGATGGCCACCACTGAAATCAGATTGATTATATTCTTTGCAGCCAAAGACAGAGAAGCTCTATACAGTCAGCAAAAATAAGACTGGGAGCTGACTGTGCCTCAGATCATGAACTCCTAATTGCCAAATTTGGACTTAAATTGAAGAAAGTAGGGGAAACCACTAGACCATTCAGGTATGACCTAAATCAAATCCCTTACGATTATACAGTGGAAGTAAAAAATAGATTCAAGGGATTAGATCTGATAGAGTGCCTCAAGAACTATGAATGGAGGTTTGTGACATTGTACAGGGGACAGGGATCAAGACCATCCCCGTGGAAAAGAAATGCAAAAAAGCAAAGTGGCTATCTGAGAAGGCCTTCCAAATAGCTGTGAAAGAAGAGAAGTGAAAAGCAAAGGAGAAAAGGAAAGATATAAGCATCTGAATGCAGAGTTCCAAAGAATAGCAAGGAGAGATAAGAAAGCTTCCTCAGTGATCAGTGCAAAGAAATAGAGGAAAACAATAGAATGGGAAAGACTAGAGATCTCTTCAAGAAAATTAGAGCTACCAAGGGTGGCTCAGATGGTAAAAGTGTCTGCTTGCAATGCAGGAGACCCGGGTGTGATCCCTGGGTCAGGAAAATCCCCTGGAGAAGGAAATGGCAACCCACTCCAGTACTCTTATCTGGAAAATTCCATGGATGGTGGTACCTCGTAGACTCCATGGGGTCTCAAAGAGTCAGACATGATTGAGCGACTTCACTTTAGCGGGAATATTTCATGCAAAGATGGGCACAATAAAGGACAGAAATGGTATGGACCTAACAGAAGCAGAGGATATTAAAAAGAGGTGGCAAGAATACACAGAAAAACTATACAAAAAAGATTGTCATGACCCAGATAATCACAATGGTATGATCCCTCACTTAGAGCCAGACATCCTGGAATGCAAAGTCAAGCGGGCCTTAGGAAGCATCACTATGAACAAAGCTAGTGGAAGTAATGGAATTCCAGTTGAGCTATTTCAAATCCTTAAAAGATGAAGTTGTGAAAGTGCTGCACTTAATATGCCAGAAAATTTGAAAAACTCAGCAGTGGCCGCAGGACTGGAAAAGGTCAGTTTTCATTCCAATCCCAAAGAAAGGCAATGCCAAAGAAAGCTCTAACTACCACACAGTTGCACTAGTCTCACAGGCTAGTAAAGTCATGCTCAAATTCTCCATGCCAGGTTTCAACAGGACGTGAACCATGAAATTCCAGATGTTCAAGCTGGATTTCAAAAAGGCAGAGGAACCAGAGATGAAATTGCCAATGTTTGTTGGATCATCGAAAAAGCAAGAGAGTTCCAGAAAAACGTGTATTTCTGCTTTATCGATTATGCCAAAGCCTTTGACTGTGGATCACGACAAACTGTGGAAAATTCTGAAAGAGATGGAAATACCAGACCACCTGACCTGCCTCCTGAGAAATCTGTATGCAGGTCAAGAAGCAACAGTTAGAACTGGACATAGAACAACAGACTGGTTCCAAATAGGAAAAGGAATACGTCAAGGCTGTATATTGTCAGCCTGCTTATTTAACTTACATGCAGAGTACATCATGAGAAACGCTGGGATGGATGAAGCACAAGCTGGAATCAAGATTGCCAGGAGAAATATCAATAATCTCAGATATGCAGATGATACCACCCTTATGGCAGAAAGTGAAGAACTAAAGAGCCTCTTGATGAAAGTGAAAGAGGAGAGTGAAAAAGTTGACTTAAAACTCAACATTCAGAACACTAAGATAATGGCATCTGGTCCCATCACTTTGTGACAAATAGATGGGGAAACAGTGACAGACTTTCTTTTTTGGGGGCTCCAAAATCACTGCAGATGGTGACTGCAGCCATGAAATTAAGTCGCTTGCTCCTTGGAAGAAAAGCTATGACTGACCTAGATAGCATATTAAAAAGCAGAGACATTACTTTGCCAACAAAGGTCCATCTAGTCAAAGCTATGGTTTTGCCAGTAGTCATGTATGGATGTGAGAGTTGGACTATAAAGAAAGCTGAGCGCCAAAGAATTGGTGCTTTTGAACTGTGGTGTTGGAGAAGACTCTTGAGTATCCCTTGGACTGCAAGGAGATCCAACCAGTCCATCCTAAAGGAAATCAGTCCTGAATATTCATTGGAAGGACTGATGTTGAAGGTGAAACTCCAATACTTTGGCCACCTGATGGGAAGAACTGACTCATTGGAAAAGCCCCTGATGCTGGGAAAGATTGAAGGTGGGAGGAGAAGGGGATGACAGAGGATGAGATGATTGGATGCCATCACTGACTCAATGGACATGAGTTTGAGTAAACTCTGGGAGTTGGTGATGGACAGGGAAGCCTGGCATGCTGTAGCCATCATGGGGTGGCAAAGAGTCGGACACGATTGGGTGACTGAACTATCTTGGTGAATTAAGTATTCAGTATTATGTCTCTTAAGCCAAATTGGCCTGCAGTGTTGTTCGGGTCATCTATTTACCTATTGATCTTTTGTTCCAGTGTTCTATTATTAAGGTGGTGTATTGAAGTCTCCTACTATTATTGTATTACTGTTATTGTGTTAACATTTTCCCCTTTGATTCTGTCAGTTTGCTTTGTGTTTTTAGGAGCTCTAGAGTTCCATGTATAAATATTTCTAATTGTTATATCTTCTTGAATTGATCTTTTTGTGATTCTATAAATCTTTGTCTCTCATAACAGTTTTTGACAAACTATCTTGTCTGATATTATTATAAGCATTCTTACTCTATTTTGATTACTGTTTGCATGGAATATCTTTTTCTGTTATTTCATTTTCAATCTGCATGTCCTTAGATCTAAATCGCATGTCCTGTAGACAACCCATAGTTGTTCCTTTTAATTTAATTCATTTTGCTAATCTACAGTGGCTCAATGGTAAAGAATCTGCCTGCAATGCAGGAGATGCAGGTTTGATTCTTGGGTCAGGAAGATTCCCAGAGGAGGAATAGCATCCCACTCCAGTATTCTTGCCTGGGAATCCCATGGGCAGAGGAGTCTAGCGGGCCACAGTCCTAAGGGTCACAAAGAGCTGGACATGACTGAGCAACTGAGCATGCACACATGTACTGCTTACATTTAAAATAATTACTGAATTATTTGAAAGGCTTACTATTACCATTTCTTTGTTTTGTGTTTGTCCTATAGGTTTTTTGTTCCTATTTCCTTCTATACTCTCATGTGTTTTGAGAGTATAAATTTTTATACTCAGTTTATATTACATTATATTACACTACTAAATTTTTATCACAGTATAGTTCACTTACAGTGCTGTGTTAGTTTCAGATGTACAGAAAAGTGAATCAGTTACACATATATCAAGCTAAGTGAAGCAAATCAGACAAAGTGTTTTGTTGATTTTTGTAGTGATGGATCTTGATACACTTCTCATTTCCTTTCTGTATACATACTATAGTTTTTTTGTGTGTGATTATAATAAGGATGACATATAACATCGTAAAGTGATAATAATATATTTTAATCTGATAACAGCTTACGTTCAGTTGCTTACAAAAACTTTCTTCCTTTGTTGGTCAATTATATATCAATAAAGCTGGAGGGGAAAAACCTACTGTTCTACAGCTACCCTCACCCGTGATGCTGTTGATCACGAATTACACTTTTACATGTTATTACCCAATATAGACATAAAATTTTTATTTTTTATCTTTTAAATTCTGTTTTAAACTATTGGTTTTATCTTGTTCATATAGTAACCTTTACTGGAGAACTTTATATTTTCATTATGTCTTCAAGGTATTGTCTAGTATCCTTTCATTTCAAGGTGAAAAACTCCCTTTAGTATTTCCTGTAGTACAGGCCTAGTGATAATGAATCCCTAGCTTTGGTTTATTTCAGAATGTCATAATTTCTCCTGGACTTTTGGAGGATATTTTTACTGTGTATAAGAGTCTAAGTAGACTGTTTTCTGTCTTTTTTTGCACTTTAAATTTATCATCCTAATGCCTTCTAGCCTGCAAGGTTTCTGTCAAGTAATCTGCTCAGGCTCTTACAGACCTCTTATATGTGATGAGTCACTTCTCTCTTGTTGTATCTTGTTCAAGATATTTTTCTTTATTGTTGATTTTCAACATATTGTAATAGGGTGTTGTTGTTTTTTTTTCCTACTTAGAGGTCTTTTATCTTCTTTTATTTGTATCTCTATGTATTTCCTCAAGTTTGAAGGTTATCAGGTATTACTTTTCAAATTAAATCTTTGTCCCATTCTTTCTTTTATTCTACTAGACTCCTATAGTGTGCATATTGATCTGTTTGATTGTATCCCATAAGCTCCTTAGGCTCTGTTTATTTTCCTAACTTTTTTTTCCTCCTCAGAATTGATCATTTCAAATGATGTGTCTTAAAACTTGATGATTCTTTCTTTTGCATGTTTGGGTAAATAGTTATACCTTTCTGGTATATTTTTCAATTCACTTATTATATTTTTCTGGCTGGAGTTGTTTTGTTTCTCTTTAATTATTTTTTTATCTTTGTTAATATTCTTATTTTATTATCATTTTCTGATTTCATCTAGTCCCTGGTTCATGTTCTTCTTTAGCTTTTTAAGCATATTTAATATAATTAAAGGGTTTTGCAGTTATTCAATGTTTTCTCCTTTTCCTCCGTTTTATAGATATGAAATTGACATAAAGTGCTGTTTAATGTATACAGCATACATAATGGTTTGACTTACATATATTACATAGGTTTAGTTATTAACCATCCTCTCACAGATACAAAAAGAAAATAAGAAAAAAGTGGTTTTTTGCTTGTAATCAGAACCCTTAGAATAGACTCTCTTAATGAATTTCATATATACTATACAGTGTTAGCAATGATAGTAAATTATGTCCCTGGAACTGATTTATCTTATAACTGGATGTTTGTACCTTTTGACTACCTTCCTCCAATTTCTTCTCCCCCAGTACTCTGCCTCTGGTAACCGTAAACCTGATCTCTTTTCTGTGATTTTGGTGGGGTTTTCATTTGTCTTTTAAATGCTTCATAAAGTAAGATATACAATATTTGTTTTCCTTTTCTGACTAATTACACTAAGCACCATGCCTTCAAGGTACATTCATGTTGCCAGAAAGACAGTAATTTCTTCTTTTTATTGCTGAATAATATCCAGTGTGAATATATAGCCTAATTTCTTTATGCATTCACCTATCAATTGACACTTAGACTGTTTCTGTGTCTTGGCTATTGTAAATGATGCTGCTATGAAAATGGAGTGCAGATATCTCTTTACTATAGTATTTTTATTTTCTTTACATATATTCCCAGAGTTGAAATTGCCGAATCACGTGGTAATTTAAAAAATTTTTTTGAGGAACCCCCATTCTGTTTCCCATGGTGGCTGCACCATTCCACCAACAGTACATGGGGCTCCCTTGTCTTCACATCTTGACAGCATTTGTTATCTTTTGTCTTGCTGGTGATGGTCAGTCTAACAGGCATGAGGTGATTTTGTGGTTTTGATGGGCATTTTTCTTCTTTTGTACCTGTTGGCCTTTCATTTATTTTCTTTGGGAAAGTGTCTATTTAGGTCTTTTTCCCATTTTTAAATTGAATCATTTGTGAAGTGATTGTTTTGGGAGGGGGATATTTGTTTGTTTGCTGTTGAGTTGTATAAGTTCATTCTATAATTCAGATATTATTTAAGGGCTTCCCTGATAGCTCAGTTGGTAAAGAATCTGCTTGCCATGCAGGAGACCCCAGTTTGATTCCTGGGTCAGGAAGATCCACTGGAAAAAGGATAGGCTACCCACTCCAGTATTCTTGGGCTTCCCTTGTGGCTCAGCTGATAAAGAATCTGCCTGCAATGTGGGAGACCTGGGTTTGATCCCTGGGTTGAGAAGTTCTCCTGGAGAAGGGAAAGGCTACCCACTCCAGTATTCTGGCCTGGAGAATTCCGTGGACCGTATGCGGTCGCAAAGAGTCGGAAATGACTGAACAGCTTTCACTTCACATCTTGTATTTAAGTCTTTAATCCATTTCAAGTTATTAATAATTTGGTAAAGCAGGTTCATCCTTTTAAGTGTGAATATCCTAATTTCCCCAGCACCATTTACTGAAGAGATTGTCTTTTCTCCATAGAGTACTCTTGTTGTCAAACCTTATTTGACTGTATATGCGTGGGTTTAGTTCTGGACACTTGATTCTATTCCATTGGTCTGTGTATCCTTTTTTTTTTTTTTTGTCCATACCATATTGTTTGGTTAATAAAGCATTATAATATAGCTTGAAATCAGGACATAAGATGCCTACCACATTTTTCTTTTTAAGGCTTGCTTTGGCTATTTGGGGGTCTTTTGTGATTCCATGGAGAGTACATCATGAGAAATGCTGGGCTGGGGGAAGCACAAGCTGGAATCAAGATTGCCAGGAGAAATATCAATAACCTCAGACATGCAGATGACACCACCCTTATGGCAGAAAGTGAAGAGGAACTAAAGAGCCTCTTGATGAAAGTGAAAGTGGAGAGTGAAAAAGTTGGCTTTCAGCTCAACATTCAGAAAACGAAGATCATGGCATCTGGTCCCATCACTTCATGGCAAATAGATGGGGAAACAGTGGAAACAGTGTCAGACTTTATTTTTCTGGGCTCCAAAATCACTGCAGATGGTGACTGCAGCCATGAAATTAAAATACGCTTACTCCTTGGAAGGAAAGTTATGACCAACCTAGATAGCATACTCAAAAGCAGAGACATTACTTTGTCAACAAAGGTCTGTCTAGTCAAGGCTATGGTTTTTCCAGTAGTCATGTATGGATGTGAGAGTTGGACTATAAAGAAAGCTGAGTGCCAAAGAACTGATGCTTTTGAACTGTGGTGTTGGAGAAGACTCTTGAGAGTCCCTTGGACTGCAAGGAGATCCAACCAGTCCATTCTGAAGAAGATCAGCCCTAGGATTTCTTTGGAAGGAATGATGCTAAAGCTGAAACTCCAGTACTTTGGCCACCTCATGCGAAGAGTTGGCTCATTTGAAAAGATCCTGATTCTGGGAAAGATTGAGGGCAGGAAGAGAAGGGGATGACAGAGGATGAGATGGTTGGATGGCATCACCGACTCAATGGACATAGGTTTGGGTAGACTCTGGGAGTTGGTGATGGACAGGGAGGCCTGGCGTGCTGCAGTTCATGGGGTTGCAAAGAGTTGGACATGACTGAGCGACTGAATTGACTGACTGACTGTGATTCCATATAAATTTTAGGAGTGTTTTTTCTACTTCCGTAAAAATTGCCATGGGATCTTGATAGAGATTGCATTGGCTTTTGGTAATACTGACATTTTAACAATATTGATTCTTCCAATCTACGAGTGTGGAATAACTTTCCATTTATTTGTGTCTTCTTCAATTTTTTCATCAATATCTTATAGTTTTCCACATAGATATCTTCGTCCTCCTTGGTTAAATTTATTCCTAAGTATATTATTGTCTTTGATGCAATTGTAAATGGGATCAACTTCCTTTGTAAAAATTTATTTTACTGAAGTGTAGTTGATTTACAATGCTAATTTCTGATGTACAGCAAAATGATCTAGTTATACATAAAATAGTTTGCATCTTCTATTTCCAAATTCCCAGTCTATCCCTCCCCGTCCACCTCCTGCTTGGCAACCACAAGTCTGTTCTCTATGCCTGTGAATCTGTTTCTGTTTCATTAATGGGATCAATTTCTTTATTTCTACTCAGATAATTAGTTTCTAGTGTATAGAAACACTACTGATTTTTTATGTTAATATTGTGTCCTGAAACTTTACAGAATTTTTTGGTTAGCTCTTACAGTTTTTGATCAAAGCTTGAGGATTTTGTGTGTAAAATGACTTCATCTGGAAATAGAGCAAGATTTAATTCCTGCATTCTAATTCTGATACCTTTTGTGTTTTTTTCATTGCCTAATTCCTCAGGCTAGAACTTTCATACTGTGTTAAATAGGAGTGGTGAGAGTTGAGCCTTTGTCTTATCTTGATCTTAGAGGAAAAGCTTTCAACCTTTCATCACTGAATATGATACTAGCTGTAAACTTGTCATACATGGCCTTTATTATGTTGAGATACATTCCTTCTATACCTAATTTGTTTTTTTTTTTTGTCAGGAATGGGTATTGGGTTTTTCAAATGCTTTTTCTGTGTCTATAGATATGATTGTATGATTTTTTTTCCTATTTATGTGATACATCACATTTATTAATTTGCATATATTTAACCATCCTATGTCCTGGGAAAAAATCCCACTTGATCATAATGAATAATCCTTTCAATGTGCAGCTGAATTCAGTTTACTAGTATTATATTGAGAATTTTTGGATCTATATTTATCAGAAATTTTGGCCTGTAGTTTTCCTTTCTTGTAATGTCCTTTTCTGGTTTTGTTATTAGGGTAATGCTGTTATTTATGAGGGTTCCTCTTCAATTTTTTGGAAGATTTTTGAAGGATTGGCAGTCTTCTCTAAATATTTGGTGAAATTCACCAGTAAAGCCACTAGTCCTGGGTATTACTTTGTTGGGAGATTTTTGATTACAGATTCCGTTTCCTTCTAGTAATTAGTCTGTTCTATCAGTCTTGGTAGTTTGTATGTTTCTAAGGGGTTTTCCCTTTCTTTTCAGTTGCCCAGTTTGTTGGCATGTATTTATTCATAATAACCTCTTAGGATACTTTGTATTTCTGTTATGTCAGCCGGTAAACTCTTTTTCATTTGTAATTTTGTTGATTTGAGTTCTTTCTTTTCCCCATTGGTTCTAGCTAATGTAATGGTGGGTTAGTCACTAAGTCATGTCCAATTTTGCTTATATTTTCAGAAAACCAGTTCTTAATTTGGTTATTAATCTTTTGTATTGTTTTCTAATTTATTCTGCTCTAATCTTTATTATTTCCTTCAACTAATTTTGATCTCGGTTTGTTCTTCTTATTCTCATTCCTTGAAGTGTAAAGTTGTAGGAATTTTTTCCCCTTTTTTAAAATTATAGTTGATTTACATTGCTGTGTTCATTTTTGGTGTACAGCAAAGTGATTTTATATACATATATATATATATACACACATATATATAACAGAGTAACTTGTATATAATCTGAAAGAATATATATATAATTAATGTGAATTAATATTTTATATATTTTATAGCCTATTGTATATATTCACTTTCAGATTCTTTCCCATTAAAAGTTATTACAGAATGCTGAATATAGTTTCCTGTACTATACAGTAGGTTCTTGTTCATCTATTTTATATATAGTGATATGCATATGTTAATCTCAAATTCCTAATTTATCCCTTCCCTCCTTTCCTCTTTGGTAACCATAGTTTTTCCTATGTCTGTGAGTCTGTTTCTTTTTAGTAAGTAAGTTCATTTGTATCCTTTTTTTACATTCTGCATATAATTGATATCATATATTTGCCCTGCATTTTTAAAAATAGTGCTGTAGTTAATTTACAATGCCATGTTAGTTTGGAGTGTACAGCAAAAGGGTTCAGTTATGCACACACACAAATATATATTTATTCAGATTCCTCTCCATTATAGGTTATTATAAGATTTTGAGTGTAGTTGCATGTGCCATACAGTAGGTCCTTGTTTCGTATATAATAGTGTGTATATGTTGCTCTCAAACTCCTAATTTATCCACCCCCGCCCCACCCCGCCTCTCCCCTTTGGTATTTGGTAGCTATAAGTTTCTTTTCTATGTCTGTAAGTATTTCTATTTTGTAAATAAGTTCGTGTGTACCATTTCTTAAGATTACACAGATAAGTAATATCATGATATTTCTGTTTCTTAATGTACACTTGTGTTATTATGAACTTTCCTCTTAGAACTGCTTTTGCTGTATCCCATAAGTCTGCTGTACTTCCATTTTGGTTTGTCTCAAGAAACTTCAGTTTCTTTAACATCTTCTTTGATCATTTTTGGTTGTTCTCAGTTTTTTTCATGTTACTGATTTCTAGTTTCATATCATTATGGTCAAAGAAGACGCATGTTTGCTATCCTCTTGAGTTTTCTAAGATTTGTGTTGTGGTCCAACATTTCATCAGTCCTAGAGAGTGTTCTGTTGTGCTTAAGAATGTGTATTTTGCTGGTTGTCAGATCCAGTGGTCTATATATATTAGGTTCATTTGGTCTACTATGGTTGCTTAGTCGCTAAGTCGTGTCTGATTCTTTTGCAACCACATGGACTGTCAGGAACCCTGCCAGCCTCCTCTGTCCATGAGATTTCCAGGCAAGAATGCTGGAATGGGCTGCCACTTCCTTCTCCGGGGGATCTTCCCAACCCAGGGATCAAACTCATGTCTCCTGCATTGGCAGGTGGATTCTTTACTACTGAGCTCACCAGGGAAGCTTATTTGGTCTTGAGTGTTGTTCAAATCCCCTATGTCTTCATTGATTCTATCTGGATGATATATCCATTGTTGAGAATGGGGTATTGAAGTTTCCAGATACTGTATTGCTGTTTATTTTTCCTTTTAGCTCTGTTAGTTTTTGCTTTATATATTTAGATGCTCAATACAGTTGATCACCTAAATATAATTGTTTTGAAATTTTTGTCTGGCAAATCTGAAACCTATGTTTTTGTAAGGATGGCTACTGGATATTTGTTTTGTTATTTTGAATGGACTATGTTTCCTTCCTTCCTTTGTGTGACTTGAGATCTTTTGTTGAATATTGAACACAGAAAGAATGAGGAACCTCTCCAAGTCTTTGCAGACTGGCTCTGAGTGGAGAAAGAATTTCACCAATTCACCCAGCCTGAAGGTTTAATTCTTTTTCGACCTTTTCTGGACTTATGTCTTCCCTGAGCCTGTGCACGTGCTGTCCCATAACTCCCCAGGATGCAGACTTGTTTTTAAATCTGTTAATTTCCCTGAGTGTTACCCGTGCTTTTTCTCAGGTCTTAGAGGCTTTGTTGTATCTTACCCATAGGTCTGCAGACCCTTGCGGTTTTTAATGTGTCATTTTGCCTGCCGTTGCTTTCAGTGGCCTCCAACCTGATAACCAAATATGCCACTATTCCTGTCTGAGATTCAAGAGAAACAGACACTGGTCCCTCAGGGGTTTTCAGACGAGTCAAAATGTTGCAGGCAACTTCCACTCTTTTCCTTCTGTCCTGAGCGAAGACCCAGGGATTTGGCTGCTTTCTCCTGACTGCCTTACTCTGCACTACTCCACATGAGGGATGGGGGTGGGGGGTACAAGTGAGCAATTTGTACCCACATTTGTACCAACGATTTCCCATCATTCTGCGGGTGACTTTTTAAAACTTCATTTTTGTTTAGCTGCTGCATAACTTTGGTTTCCAGAGCTCCCCAAAAGGTATTCCTGTCAGTCTGTTGGTGACTTGATGTTCCATGGAGGAATGAGGGCCTGGAGCTTCCTGGGCCACCATCTTGCTTGTGTCACTATAACAAAATGAATATAGGTACTGTTATTTTCTAGAGATCTTATAATTTGTATTGATTTTGATTTTTCTCTTTGATGCAAATGTTAAGAGAGTGCTTAAGTAATTTTTATAAGCTAGTTTTCTTACTAATTTTTAGTTTTAGCAAGACAGTGCTTTCTGCATTTTTAGGATGTAAAATATTCTATGGCCTAATATACACTCAGTTGTTTTGGCTTATTTACTGTTTGCTGGGTATAAAATGCATACATAAAATTATATCTACCTTATTAATAATGTTTAGGTTTTCTACATCCTTATTTTTTTCACCCCTTAATGTAGTAAAGGAAGGAAGCTTCAAGCACAGAGAAGCAAAGTTAACAACACAGAGAGAATCCTAATGATATTAATCTCAAGGCTGTTCCCATTTCACTACTATCACATTGTTTTGGTGATTATATCCTCTTTAGTGTCCAGGTAATTTCAAGGTGGATTTTTCTGTCACTTACAGAAATAGAATTATGACAGCATCCTTTGTCACTAATATTTTCTCTGGCATTAGTAGTTGTCGATCTGTGTTTTTCTTTCATATCAGTTCCTTCAACTGTTTGTTATTTCCTTTTGAATTATATTTAATTTTGAAAACCATCTGAAATTCCTTGTTAAGGGCAGCAAATGTAAACCTATACATAATGTCAAATAAATTTAAATAGAGTACTTTTTCCACCCTGCAGCTCTCATGGTGTTGTTCTGTGGCCTAGAGATTACTTGGTTACTGTATTTTGTTTCAAAAAGTAAGGATGACTCTGATACATTAAATAAAGGTTTACCTTTAAAATGGTTAAAATAAGCACTTTTCAAAGAGGTGAATGCTAGGCTTCAATTATCTGGAAAATCCACTTACACAAAAAAGTGCAGTTGATTCTTGAACATTACAGGAATTAGAGGCACGGCCATCCTCACAATGGAACTTCACAGTCAACACTCTGTATACAGTATTCTGTATCTATGGAATCAGCCAGCTGATGACTGTGAGGTACTATAGTACGTATTTATTGAAAAAAATCCAAATATAAGTGGATCCATATAGTTTAAATCCATGTTATTAAAAGTCAGCTGTCTATGCCCTAATATGGAAAACAGATGCATTATCACTATCAGTTCAGTTCAGTTCAGTCACTCAGTCATGTCCGACTCTTTGTGACCCCATGAATCACAGCACACCAGGCCTCCCTGTGTATCACCAACTCCCGGAGTTCACTCAGACTCATGTCCATCGAGTCAGTGATGCCATCCAGCCATCTCATCCTCTGTCGTCCGCTTCTCCTCTTGCCCCCAATGCCTCCCAGTATCAGAGTCTTTTCCAATGAGTCAACTCTTCGCATGAGGTGGCCAAAGTCCTGGAGTTTCAGCTTTAGCATCATTCCTTCCAAAGAAATCCCAGGGCTGATCTCCTTCAGAATGGACTGGTTGGATCTCCTTGCAGTCCAAGGGATTCTCAAGAGTCTTCTCCAACACCACAGTTCAAAAGCATCAATTCTAGAGCGCTCAGCCTTCTTCACAGTCCAACTCTCACATCCATATATGACCACAGGAAAAACTATGGCCTTGACTAGATGAACCTTTGTTGCAAAGTAATGTCTCTGCTTTTGAATATGCTATCTAGGTTGGTCATAACGTTCCTTCCAAGGAGTAAGTGTCTTTGAATTTCATGGCTGCAGTCACCATCTGCAATGATTTTGGAGCCCATAAAAATAAAGTCTGATACTGTTTCCACTGTTTCCCCATCTATTTCCCATGAAGTGATGGGACCAGATGCCATGATCTTCATTTTCTGAATGTTGAGCTTTAAGCCAACTTTTTCACTCTCCACTTTCACTTTCATCAAGAGGCTTTTGAGTTCCTCTTCACTTTCTGCCAGAAGGGTGGTGTCATCTGCATATCTGAGGTTATTGATATTTCTCCCGGCAATCTTGATTCCAGCTTGTGCTTCTTCCAGCCCAGCATTTCTCATGATGTACTCTGCATATAAGTTAAATAAGGGGGGTGACAATATACAGCCTTGACATACTCCTTTTCCTATTTGGAACCAGTCTGTTGTTCCATGTCCAGTTCTAACTGTTGCTTCCTGACCTGCATATAGATTTCTCAAGAGGCAGATCAGGTGGTCTGGTATTCCATCTCTTTCAGAATTTTCCACAGTTTATTGTGATCCACACAGTCAAAGGCTTTGGCATAGTCAATAAAGCAGAAATAGATGTTTTTCTGGAACTCTCTTGCTTTTTCCATGATCCAGCGGATGTTGGCAATTTGATCTCTGGTTCCTCTGCCTTTTCTAAAACCAGCTTGAACATCAGGAAGTTCACGGTTCACATGTTGCTGAAGCCTGGGTGGAGAATTTTCAGCATTACTTTACTAGCGTGTGAGATGAGTGCAATTGTGCGGTAGTTTGAGCATTCTCTGGCATTGCCTTTCTTTGGGATTGGAATGAAAACTGACCTTTTCCAGTCCTGTGGCCACTGCTGAGTTTTCCAAATTTGCTGGCATATTGAGTGCAGCACTTTCACTGCATCATCCTTCAGAATTTGAAAGAGCTCAACTGGAATTCCAATGCCTCCACTAGCTTTGTTCGAGGTGATGCTTCCTAAGGCCCACTTGACTTCACATTCCAGGATGTCTGGCTCTAGGTCAGTGATCACACCATTATGATTATCTGGGTCGTGAAGATCTTTTTTGTACAGTTCTTCTGTGTATTCTTGGCACCTCTTCTTAATATCTTCTGCTTCTGTTAGGTCCATACTATTTCTGTCCTTTATCGAGCCCATCTTTGCATGAAATGTTCCCTTGGTATCTCTAATTTTCTTGAAGAGATCTCTAGTCTTTCCCATTCTGTTGTTTTCCTCTATTTCTTTGCATTGATCGCTGAAGAAGGCTTTCTTATCTCTTCTTGCTATTCTTTGGAACTCTGCATTCAGATGCTTGTATCTTTCCTTTTCTCCTTTGCTTTTCACTTCTCTTCTTTTCACAGCTATTTGTAAGGCCTCCCCAGACAGCCATTTTCCTTTTTTGCATTTCTTTTCCACGGGGATGGTCTTGATCCCTGTCTCCTGTACAATGTCACGAACCTCATTCCATAGTTTATCAGGCACTCTATCAGATCTAGGCCCTTAAATCTATTTCTCACTTCCACTGAATAATCATAAGGGATTTGATTTAGGTCATACCTGAATGGTCTAGTGGTTTTCCCTACTTTCTTCAATTTAAGTCTGAATTTGGCAATAAGGAGTTCATGGTCTAAGCCACAGTCAGCTTCTGGTCTTGTTTTTGCTGACTGTATAGAGCTTGTCCATCTTTGGCTGCAAAGAATATCATCAATCTGATTTCGGTGTTGACCATCTCGTGATGCCCATGTGTAGAGTCTTCTCTTGTGTTGTTGGAAGAGGGTGTTTGTTATGACCAGTACACTTTCTTGGCAAAATTCTATTAGTCTTTGCCCTGCTTCATTCCGTATTCCAAGGCCAAATTTGCCTGTTACTCCAGGTGTTTCTTGACTTTCTACTTTTGCAATCCAGTCCCCTATAATGAAAAGGACATCTTTTTTGGGTATTAGTTCCAAAAGGTCTTGTAGGTCTTCATAGAACCATTCAACTTCAGCTTCTTCAGCGTTACTGGTTGGGGCATAGACTTGGATTACTGTGATATTGAATAGTTTGCCTTGGAAATGAACAGAGATCATTCTGTCGTTTTGAGATTGCATCCAAGTACTGCATTTCGGACTCTTTTTGTTGACCATGATGGCTACTCCATTTCTTCTGAGGGATTCCTGCCCGCAGTAGTAGATATAATGGTCATCTGAGTTAAACTCACCCATTCCAGTCCATTTTAGTTCGCTGATTCCTAGAATGTCGACATTCACTCTTACCGTCTCTTGTTTGACCACTACCAGTTTGCCTTGATTCATGGACCTGACATTCCAGGTTCCTATGCAATATTGCTCTTTACAGCATCGGACCTTGCTTCTATCACCAGTCACATCCACAGCTGGGTATTCTTTTTGCTTTGGCTCCATCCCTTCATTCTTTCTGGAGTTATTTCTCCACTGATCTCCAGTAGCATACTGGGCACCTGTTGGCCTGGGAGTTCCTCTTTCAGTATCCTATCATTTTGCCTTTTCATACTGTTCATGGGGTTCTCAAGGCAAGAATACTGAAGTGGTTTGCCATTCCCTTCTCCAGTGGACCACATTCTGTCAGATCTCTCCACCATGACCTGCCCATCTTGGGTTGCCCCACACGGGCATGGGTTAGTTTCATTGAGTTAGACAAGGCTGTGGTCCTAGTGTGATTAGATTGACTAGTTTTCTGTGAGTATGGTTTCAGTGTGTCTGCCCTCTGATGCCCTCTTGCAACACCTACCATCTTACTTGGTTTTTTTCTTACCTTGGGCGTGGGGTATCTCTCTTCACGGCTACTCCAGCAAAGCACAGCTGCTGCTCCTTACCTTGGATGAGGGGTACCTCCTCACCACCTCCCTTCCTGACCTTCAACGTGGGATAGCTCCTCTAGGCCCTCCTGTGTCCGCACAGGCACGGCTCCTTGGACTTGGGGTTGCTCCTCCTGGCTGCTGCCCCTGGCCTCGGGCGTGGGGGCATGGGGTAGCTCCTCCCAGCCACCGTTCCTGGCCTGGGGTGGGGTTGCTCCTCCCTGCCACCGCCCCTGATCTCGGACGCAGGGTAGCTCCTCTTGTCGCCACCCCTGACCTCGGACGCGGGGTAGCTCCTCTCGTCCGTTCCTGCACTGTCGCAGCCTGACACTCTCGGCCGCTGCCCCTGACCTCGGACGCGGGGTAACTCCTCTCGTCACCACCCCTGACCTCGGACGTGGGGTAGCTCCTCTCGTCCATTCCTGCACTGTCGCAGCCTGGCGCTCTCGGCTGCTGCCCCTGACCTCAGACGTGGGGTAACTCCTCTTGGCCGCCGCCTTCGGGCATGGGGTCCTCCCAGCTTCTGCCCCTGACCTCAGACATGGGTTAGCTCCTCTCGGCCGCACTTAGTGCATCGGTCATTGCAGCATTATCACTATAGTAATTAGTATATTAAAACTGAGTACAATTGAAAAAATAATGCCTTGGCAGCTATTTTAACATTGCTGTTTTAAAGAATTACCAACTTTATTAAGGCAGAATTGACAAATAGTAAATGTTGAAAGTATACAATTTTAAGTGTTTTTACATATATATAAACTTGTGAAATCATCACCTTCATCAAAACAATATATCCATCAATCATAGAAGTTTCTTTGTATCACTTTATAATTCCTACACACTGTTCCTTTCCTTACTGCTGCTGCTAAAGTCGCTCAGTCGTGTCCGACTCTCTGCAACCCCATAGACGGAGCCCACCAGGCTCCCCGTCCCTGGGATTCTCCAGGCAAGAACACTGGAGTGGGTTGCCATTTCCTTCTCCAATGCATGAAAGTGAAAAGTGAAAGTGAAGTTGCTCAGTCGTGTCCGACTCTTCAGAACCCCATGGACTGCAGCCTACCAGGCTCCTCCGTCCATGGGATTTTCTAAACAAAAGTACTGGAGTAGGGTGCCATTGCCTTCTCCGTTCCTTTCTTACCCACACCTAATACAAATCAACTGTTAATTTTGGTTCAGTTCAGTTCAGTCACTCAGTTGTGTCTGACTCTTTGTGACCCCTGGCGTGAATTGCAACACGCCAGGCCTCCTGTCCATCACCAACTCCCAGAGTTGACCCAAACCCATGTCCATCGAGTCGGTGATGCCATCCAGCCATCTCATCCTCTGTCGTCCCCTTCTCCTCCTGCCCCCAATCCCTCCCAGCATCAGAGTCCTTTCCAGTGAGTCAACTCTTCGCATGAGGTGGCCAAAGTATTGGAGTATCAGCTTTAGCATCAGTCCTTCCAATGAACACCCAGGACTGATCTTTAGAATGGACTGGTTGGATCTCTTTGCAGTCCAAGGGACTCTCAAGAGTCTTCTCCAACACCACAGTTCAAAAGCATCAATTCTTCAGTGCTCAGCTTTCTTCACAGTCCAACTCTCACATCCATACATGACCACAGGAAAAACCATGGCCTTGACTAGATGAATCTTTGTTGGCAAAGTAATGTCTCTGCTTTTGAATATGCTATCTAGGTTGGTCATAACTTTCCTTCCAAGGAGTAAGCATCTTTTAATTTCATGGCTGCAGTCACCATCTGCAGTGATTTTGGAGCCCAGAAAAATAAAGTCTGACACTGTTTCCACTGTTTCCCCATCTATTTCCCATGAAGTGATGGGACCAGATGCCATGATCGTCGTTTTCTGAATGTTGAGCTTTAAGCCAACTTTTTCAGTCTCTTCTTTCACTTTCATCAAGTTTTTAGTTCCTCTTCATTTTCTGCAAGAAGGGTGGTGTCATCTGCATATCTGAGGTTATTGAGATTTCTCCCAGCAATCTTGATTCCAGCTTGTGCTTCTTCCAGCCCAGCATTTCTCATGATGTACTCTGCATATAAGTTAAATAAGCAGGGTGACAATATACAGCCTTGACGTACTCCTTTTCCTATTTGGAACCAGTCTGTTGTTCCATGTCCAGTTCTAACTGTTGCTTCCTGACCTGTATATACATTTCTCAAGAGGCATACAGGTGGTCTGGTATTTCCATCTCTTTCAGAATTTTCCACAGTTTATTGTGATCCACACAGTCAGAGGCTTTAGCATAGTCAATAAAGCAGAAATAGATGTTTTCCCAGAATTCTTTTGCTTTTTCCATGATCCAGCGGATGTTGGCAATTTGATCTCTGGTTCCTCTGCCTTTTCTAAAACCAGCCTGAACATCTGGAAGTTCACAGTTCACGTATTGCTGAAGCCTGGCTTGGAGAGTCTTGAGCATTACTTTACTAGCGTGTGAGATGAGTGCAATTGTGCAGTAGTTGGAGCATTCTCTGGCATTGCCTTTCTTTGGGATTGGAATGAAAACTGACCTTTTCCAGTCCTGTGGCCACTGCTGAGTTTTCCAAATTTGCTGGCATATTGAGTGCAGCACTTTCACTGCATCATCCTTCAGAATTTGAAAGAGCTCAACTGGAATTCCAATGCCTCCACTAGCTTTGTTCGAGGTGATGCTTCCTAAGGCCCACTTGACTTCACATTCCAGGATGTCTGGCTCTAGGTCAGTGATCACACCATTATGATTATCTGGGTCGTGAAGATCTTTTTTTTACAGTTCTTCTGTGTATTCTTGTCACCTCTTCTTAATATCTTCTGCTTCTGTTAGGTCCATACCATTTCTGTCCTTTATCGAGCCCATCTTTGCATGAAATGTTCCTTGGTATCTCTAATTTTCTTGAAGAGATCTCTAGTCTTTCCCATTCTGTTGTTTTCCTCTATTTCTTTGCACTGATCGCTGAAGAAGGCTTTCTTATCTCTTCTTGCTATTCTTTGGAACTCTGCATTCAGATGCTTGTATCTTTCCTTTTCTCCTTTGCTTTTCACTTCTCTTCTTTTCACAGCTATTTGTAAGGCCTCCCAGACAGCCATTTTCCTTTTTGCATTTCTTTTTCCACGGGATGGTCTTGATCCCTGTCTCCTGTACAATGTCACGAACCTCATTCCATAGTTTATCAGGCACTCTATCAGATCTAGGCCCTTAAATCTATTTCTCACTTCCACTGAATAATCATAAGGGATTTGATTTAGGTCATACCTGAATGGTCTAGTGGTTTTCCCTACTTTCTTCAATTTAAGTCTGAATTTGGCAATAAGGAGTTCATGGTCTAAGCCACAGTCAGCTTCTGGTCTTGTTTTTGCTGACTGTATAGAGCTTCTCCATCTTTGGCTGCAAAGAATATCATCAATCTGATTTCGGTGTTGACCATCTCGTGATGTCCATGTGTAGAGTCTTCTCTTGTGTTGTTGGAAGAGGGTGTTTGTTATGACCAGTACACTTTCTTGGCAAAAATTCTATTAGTCTTTGCCCTGCTTCATTCCGTATTCAAGGCCAAATTTGCCTGTTACTCCAGGTGTTTCTTGACTTTCTACTTTTGGAATCCAGTCCCCTATAATGAAAAGGACATCTTTTTTGGGTATTAGTTCCAAAAGGTCTTGTAGGTCTTCATAGAACCATTCAACTTCAGCTTCTTCAGCGTTACTGGTTGGGGCATAGACTTGGATTACTGTGATATTGAATAGTTTGCCTTGGAAATGAACAGAGATCATTCTGTCGTTTTTGAGATTGCATCCAAGTACTGCATTTTGGACTCTTTTGTTGACCATGATGGCTACTCCATTTCTTCTGAGGGATTCCTGCCCGCAGTAGTAGATATAATGGTCATCTGAGTTAAACTCACCCATTCCAGTCCATTTTAGTTCACTGATTCCTAGAATGTCGACATTCACTCTTACCATCTCTTGTTTGACCACTACCAGTTTGCCTTGATTCATGGACCTGACATTCCAGGTTCCTATGCAATATTGCTCTTTACAGCATCGGACCTTGCTTCTATCACCAGTCACATCCACAGCTGGGTATTCTTTTTGCTTTGGCTCCATCCCTTCATTCTTTCTGGAGTTATTTCTCCACTGATCTCCAGTAGCATACTGGGCACCTGTTGGCCTGGGGAGTTCCTCTTTCAGTATCCTATCATTTTGCCTTTTCATACTGTTCATGGGGTTCTCAAGGCAAGAATACTGAAGTGGTTTGCCATTCCCTTCTCCAGTGGACCACATTCTGTCAGATCTCTCCACCATGACCTGCCCATCTTGGGTTGCCCCACGGGCATGGGTTAGTTTCATTGAGTTAGACAAGGCTGTGGTCCTAGTGTGATTAGATTGACTAGTTTTCTGTGAGTATGGTTTCAGTGTGTCTGCCCTCTGATGCCCTCTTGCAACACCTACCATCTTACTTGGGTTTTTCTTACCTTGGGCGTGGGGTATCTCTCTTCACGGCTACTCCAGCAAAGCACAGCTGCTGCTCCTTACCTTGGATGAGGGGTACCTCCTCACCACCTCCCTTCCTGACCTTCAACGTGGGATAGCTCCTCTAGGCCCTCCTGTGTCCGCACAGGCACGGCTCCTTGGACTTGGGGTTGCTCCTCCCGGCCACTGCCCCTGGCCTCGGGCATGGGGGCATGGGGTAGCTCCTCCCAGCCGCCGTTCCTGGCCTGGGGTGGGGTTGCTCCTCCCTGCCACCGCCCCTGATCTTGGACGCAGGGTAGCTCCTCTTGTCGCCACCCCTGACCTCGGACGCGGGGTAGCTCCTCTCGTCCGTTCCTGCACTGTCGCAGCCTGACACTCTCGGCCGCTGCCCCTGACCTCGGACGTGGGGTAACTCCTCTCGTCACCACCCCTGACCTCGGACGCGGGGTAGCTCCTCTCGTCCATTCCTGCACTGTCGCAGCCTGGCGCTCTCGGCTGCTGCCCCTGACCTCGGACGTGGGGTAACTCCTCTTGGCCACCGCCCTTCAGGCATGGGGTCCTCCCAGCTTCTGCCCCTGACCTCAGACGTGGGTTAGCTCCTCTTGGCCGCACTTAGTGCGCCGGTCATTGCAGCATTATCACTATAGTAATTAGTATATTAAAAACTGAGTACAATTGAAAAAATAATGCCTTGGCAGCTATTTTAACATTGCTGTTTTAAAGAATTACCAACTTTATTAAGGCAGAATTGACAAATAGTAAATGTTGAAAGTATACAATTTTAAGTGTTTTTACATATATATAAACTTGTGAAATCATCACCTTCATCAAAACAATATATCCATCAATCATAGAAGTTTCTTTGTATCACTTTATAATTCCTACACACTGTTCCTTTCCTTACTGCTGCTGCTAAGTCGCTTCAGTCGTGTCCGACTCTCTGCAACCCCATAGACGGAGCCCACCAGGCTCCCCCGTCCCTGGGATTCTCCAGGCAAGAACACTGGAGTGGGTTGCCATTTCCTTCTCCAATGCATGAAAGTGAAAAGTGAAAGTGAAGTTGCTCAGTCGTGTCCGACTCTTCGCAACCCCATGGACTGCAGCCTACCAGGCTCCTCCGTCCATGGGATTTTCTAGGCAAAAGTACTGGAGTAGGGTGCCATTGCCTTCTCCGTTCCTTTCCTTACCCACACCCTAATACAAATCAACTGTTAATTTTGGTTCAGTTCAGTTCAGTCACTCAGTTGTGTCTGACTCTTTGTGACCCCTGGCGTGAATTGCAACACGCCAGGCCTCCCTGTCCATCACCAACTCCCGGAGTTGACCCAAACCCATGTCCATAGAGTCGGTGATGCCATCCAACCATCTCATCCTCTGTCGTTCCCTTCTCCTCCTGCCCCCAATCCCTCCCAGCATCAGAGTCCTTTCCAGTGAGTCAACTCTTCGCATGAGGTGGCCAAAGTATTGGAGTATTCCGCTTTAGCATCAGTCCTTCCAATGAACACCCAGGACTGATCTTTAGAATGGACTGGTTGGATCTCTTTGCAGTCCAAGGGACTCTCAAGAGTCTTCTCCAACACCACAGTTCAAAAGCATCAATTCTTCAGTGCTCAGCTTTCTTCACAGTCCAACTCTCACATCCATACATGACCACAGGAAAAACCATGGCCTTGACTAGATGAATCTTTGTTGGCAAAGTAATGTCTCTGCTTTTGAATATGCTATCTAGGTTGGTCATAACTTTCCTTCCAAGGAGTAAGCATCTTTTAATTTCATGGCTGCAGTCACCATCTGCAGTGATTTTGAGCCCAGAAAAATAAAGTCTGACACTGTTTCCACTGTTTCCCATCTATTTCCCATGAAGTGATGGGACCAGATGCCATGATCGTCGTTTTCTGAATGTTGAGCTTTAAGCCAACTTTTTCAGTCTCTTCTTTCACTTTCATCAAGTTTTTAGTTCCTCTTCATTTTCTGCAAGAAGGGTGGTGTCATCTGCATATCTGAGGTTATTGAGATTTCTCCCAGCAATCTTGATTCCAGCTTGTGCTTCTTCCAGCCCAGCATTTCTCATGATGTACTCTGCATATAAGTTAAATAAGCAGGGTGACAATATACAGCCTTGACGTACTCCTTTTCCTATTTGGAACCAGTCTGTTGTTCCATGTCCAGTTCTAACTGTTGCTTCCTGACCTGCATATACGTTTCTCAAGAGGCATACAGGTGGTCTGGTATTTCCATCTCTTTCAGAATTTTCCACAGTTTATTGTGATCCACACAGTCAGAGGCTTTAGCATAGTCAATAAAGCAGAAATAGATGTTTTCCCAGAATTCTTTTGCTTTTTCCATGATCCAGCGGATGTTGGCAATTTGATCTCTGGTTCCTCTGCCTTTTCTAAAACCAGCCTGAACATCTGAAGTTCACAGTTCACGTATTGCTGAAGCCTGGCTTGAGAGTCTTGAGCATTACTTTACTAGCGTGTGAGATGAGTGCAATTGTGTGGTAGTTTGAGCATTCTCTGGCATTGCCTTTCTTTGGGATTGGAATGAAAACTGACCTTTTCCAGTCCTGTGGCCACTGCTGAGTTTTCCAAATTTGCTGGCATATTGAGTGCAGCACTTTCACTGCATCATCCTTCAGAATTTGAAAGAGCTCAACTGGAATTCCAATGCCTCCACTAGCTTTGTTCGAGGTGATGCTTCCTAAGGCCCACTTGACTTCACATTCCAGGATGTCTGGCTCTAGGTCAGTGATCACACCATTATGATTATCTGGGTCGTGAAGATCTTTTTTGTACGGTTCTTCTGTGTATTCTTGGCACCTCTTCTAAATATCTTCTGCTTCTGTTAGGTCCATACCATTTCTGTCCTTTATCGAGCCCATCTTTGCATGAAATGTTCCCTTGGTATCTCTAATTTTCTTGAAGAGATCTCTAGTCTTTCCCATTCTGTTGTTTTCCTCTATTTCTTTGCACTGATCGCTGAAGAAGGCTTTCTTATCTCTTCTTGCTATTCTTTGGAACTCTGCATTCAGATGCTTGTATCTTTCCTTTTCTCCTTTGCTTTTCACTTCTCTTCTTTTCACAGCTATTTGTAAGGCCTCCCCAGACAGCCATTTTCCTTTTTTGCATTTCTTTTCCACGGGGATGGTCTTGATCCCTGTCTCCTGTACAATGTCACGAACCTCATTCCATAGTTTATCAGGCACTCTATCAGATCTAGGCCCTTAAATCTATTTCTCACTTCCACTGAATAATCATAAGGGATTTGATTTAGGTCATACCTGAATGGTCTAGTGGTTTTCCCTACTTTCTTCAATTTAAGTCTGAATTTGGCAATAAGGAGTTCATGGTCTAAGCCACAGTCAGCTTCTGGTCTTGTTTTTGCTGACTGTATAGAGCTTGTCCATCTTTGGCTGCAAAGAATATCATCAATCTGATTTCGGTGTTGACCATCTCGTGATGCCCATGTGTAGAGTCTTCTCTTGTGTTGTTGGAAGAGGGTGTTTGTTATGACCAGTACACTTTCTTGGCAAAATTCTATTAGTCTTTGCCCTGCTTCATTCCGTATTCCAAGGCCAAATTTGCCTGTTTCTCCAGGTGTTTCTTGACTTTCTACTTTTGCAATCCAGTCCCCTATAATGAAAAGGACATCTTTTTGGGTATTGGTTCTAAAAGGTCTTGTAGGTCTTCATAGAACCATTCAACTTCAGCTTCTTCAGCGTTACTGGTTGGGGCATAGACTTGGATTACTGTGATATTGAATAGTTTGCCTTGGAAATGAACAGAGATCATTCTGTCGTTTTTGAGATTGCATCCAAGTACTGCATTTTGGACTCTTTTGTTGACCATGATGGCTACTCCATTTCTTCTGAGGGATTCCTGCCCGCAGTAGTAGATATAATGGTCATCTGAGTTAAACTCACCCATTCCAGTCCATTTTAGTTCACTGATTCCTAGAATGTCGACATTCACTCTTACCATCTCTTGTTTGACCACTACCAGTTTGCCTTGATTCATGGACCTGACATTCCAGGTTCCTATGCAATATTGCTCTTTACAGCATCGGACCTTGCTTCTATCACCAGTCACATCCACAGCTGGGTATTCTTTTGCTTTGGCTCCATCCCTTCATTCTTTCTGGAGTTATTTCTCCACTGATCTCCAGTAGCATACTGGGCACCTGTTGGCCTGGGGAGTTCTCTTCAGTATCCTATCATTTTGCCTTTTCATACTGTTCATGGGGTTCTCAAGGCAAGAATACTGAAGTGGTTTGCCATTCCCTTCTCCAGTGGACCACATTCTGTCAGATCTCTCCACCATGACCTGCCCATCTTGGGTTGCCCCACGGGCATGGGTTAGTTTCATTGAGTTAGACAAGGCTGTGGTCCTAGTGTGATTAGATTGACTAGTTTTCTGTGAGTATGGTTTCAGTGTGTCTGCCCTCTGATGCCCTCTTGCAACACCTACCATCTTACTTGGGTTTTTTCTTACCTTGGGCGTGGGGTATCTCTCTTCACGGCTACTCCAGCAAAGCACAGCTGCTGCTCCTTACCTTGGATGAGGGGTACCTCCTCACCACCTCCCTTCCTGACCTTCAACGGGATAGCTCCTCTAGGCCCTCCTGTGTCCGCACAGGCACGGCTCCCTGACTTGGGGTTGCTCCTCCCGCCACTGCCCCTGGCCTCAGGCATGGGGGTATGGGGTAGCTCCTCCCAGCCGCTGTTCCTGGCCTGGGGTGGGTTGCTCCTCCCTGCCACCGCCCCTGATCTTGGACGCAGGGTAGCTCCTCTTGTCGCCACCCCTGACCTCGGACGCCGGGTAGCTCCTCTCGTCCGTTCCTGCACTGTCGCAGCCTGACACTCTCGGCCGCTGCCCCTGACCTCGGACGGGGGTAACTCCTCTCGTCACCACCCCTGACCTCGGACGCTGGGTAGCTCCTCTCGCCCATTCCTGCACTGTCGCAGCCTGGCGCCTCGGCTGCTGCCCCTGACCTCGGACGGGGGTAACTCCTCTGGCCACCGCCTTCAGGCATGGGGTCCTCCCAGCTTCTGCCCCTGACCTCAGACGGGTTAGCTCTCTTGGCCGCACTTAGTGCGCCGGTCATTGCAGCATTATCACTATAGTAATTAGTATATTAAAACTGAGTACAATTGAAAAAATAATGCCTTGGCAGCTATTTTAACATTGCTGTTTTAAAGAATTACCAACTTTATTAAGGCAGAATTGACAAATAGTAAATGTTGAAAGTATACAATTTTAAGTGTTTTTACATATATATAAACTTGTGAAATCATCACCTTCATCAAAACAATATATCCATCAATCATAGAAGTTTCTTTTGTATCACTTTATAATTCCTACACACTGTTCCTTTCCTTACTGCTGCTGCTAAGTCGCTCAGTCGTGTCCGACTCTCTGCAACCCCATAGACGGAGCCCACCAGGCTCCCCCCTGTCCCTGGGATTCTCCAGGCAAGAACACTGGAGTGGGCTGCCATTTCCTTCCAATGCATGAAAGTGAAAAGTGAAAGTGAAGTTGCTCAGTCGTGTCCGACTCTTTCGCAACCCCATGGACTGCAGCCTACCAGGCTCCTCCGTCCATGGGATTTTCTAGGCAAAAGTACTGGAGTAGGGTGCCATTGCCTTCTCCGTTCCTTTCCTTACCCACACCCTAATACAAATCAACTGTTAATTTTGGTTCAGTTCAGTTCAGTCACTCAGTTGTGTCTGACTCTTTGTGACCCCTGGCGTGAATTGCAACACGCCAGGCCTCCCTGTCCATCACCAACTCCCGGAGTTGACCCAAACCCATGTCCATAGAGTCGGTGATGCCATCCAACCATCTCATCCTCTGTCGTTCCCTTCTCCTCCTGCCCCAATCCCTCCCAGCATCAGAGTCCTTTCCAGTGAGTCAACTCTTCGCATGAGGTGGCCAAAGTATTGGAGTATTCCGCTTTAGCATCAGTCCTTCCAATGAACACCCAGGACTGATCTTTAGAATGGACTGGTTGGATCTCTTTGCAGTCCAAGGGACTCTCAAGAGTCTTCTCCAACACCACAGTTCAAAAGCATCAATTCTTCAGTGCTCAGCTTTCTTCACAGTCCAACTCTCACATCCATACATGACCACAGGAAAACCATGGCCTTGACTAGATGAATCTTTGTTGGCAAAGTAATGTCTCTGCTTTTGAATATGCTATCTAGGTTGGTCATAACTTTCCTTCCAAGGAGTAAGCATCTTTTAATTTCATGGCTGCAGTCACCATCTGCAGTGATTTTGGAGCCCAGAAAAATAAAGTCTGACACTGTTTCCACTGTTTCCCCATCTATTTCCCATGAAGTGATGGGACCAGATGCCATGATCGCTGCTTTCTGAATGTTGAGCTTTAAGCCAACTTTTTCAGTCTCTTCTTTCACTTTCATCAAGTTTTTAGTTCCTCTTCATTTTCTGCAAGAAGGGTGGTGTCATCTGCATATCTGAGGTTATTGAGATTTCTCCCAGCAATCTTGATTCCAGCTTGTGCTTCTTCCAGCCCAGCATTTCTCATGATGTACTCTGCATATAAGTTAAATAAGCAGGGTGACAATATACAGCCTTGACGTACTCCTTTTCCTATTTGGAACCAGTCTGTTGTTCCATGTCCAGTTCTAACTGTTGCTTCCTGACCTGCATATACATTTCTCAAGAGGCATACAGGTGGTCTGGTATTTCCATCTCTTTCAGAATTTTCCACAGTTTATTGTGATCCACACAGTCAGAGGCTTTAGCATAGTCAATAAAGCAGAAATAGATGTTTTCCCAGAATTCTTTTGCTTTTTCCATGATCCAGCGGATGTTGGCAATTTGATCTCTGGTTCCTCTGCCTTTTCTAAAACCAGCCTGAACATCTGGAAGTTCACAGTTCATGTATTGCTGAAGCCTGGCTTGGAGAGTCTTGAGCATTACTTTACTAGCGTGTGAGATGAGTGCAATTGTGTGGTAGTTTGAGCATTCTCTGGCATTGCCTTTCTTTGGGATTGGAATGAAAACTGACCTTTTCCAGTCCTGTGGCCACTGCTGAGTTTTCCAAATTTGCTGGCATATTGAGTGCAGCACTTTCACAGCATCATCTTTCAGGATTTGCAATAGCTCAACTGGAATTCTATCACCTCCACTAGCTTTGTTCATAGTGACGCTTTCTAAGGCCCACTTAACTTCACATTCCAGGATGTCTGGTTCTAGGTCAGTGATCACACCATCGTGATTATCTGGGTCGTGAAGATCTTTTTTGTACAGTTCTTCTGTGTATTCTTGCCATCTCTTCTTAATATCTTCTGCTTCTGTTAGGTCCATACTATTTCTGTCCTTTTTTGAGCCCATCTTTGCATGAAATGTTCCTTTGGTATCTCTGATTTTCTTGAGGAGATCTCTAGTCTTTCCCATTCTGTTGTTCTCCTCTATTTCTTTGCATTGATCGCTGAAGAAGGCTTTCTTCTTCTTGCTATTCTTTGGAACTCTGCATTCAGATGTTTATATCTTTCCTTTTCTCCTTTGCTTTAACAGAAGTTTATGTCTAAGTTTGTGAGTTTGTTTTTGTTTGCTAAATAGGTTCATTTGTATAATTTTTTAGAAACTTCTTATAAGTGATATAATATGTTTGTCGTTCTCTGAATTACTTCGCTTAGTTTGAGAATCTCTAGGTTCGTTGCTGCAAATGGCATTATTTTGTTCTTTTTTATGGCTGAGTGGTGTTCCATTGTATGTATATACCACATCTTTATTCATTCTTGTGTTGATGGACTTTAGGTTGCTTTAGTGTCATTGCTATTGTAAATCGTGCTGCAGTGAACATTGGGGTGCATGTATCTTTTTGAAGTACATTTTTTTCTGGATATATGGCCAAGACTGGGATTGCTATAGCTCTATTTTTAGTTTTTAAAGAAATCTCCATACTGTTCTCCATAGTGGCTGCACCAATTTACATTCCCATCAACACTGTAGGTGGGTTCCCTTTTCTCCATACCATCTCCATAATTTATTGTTTGTAGATGTTGGCTGTACTGACTGGTGTGAGGTGATACCTCACTGTAGTTCTGGTTTGCATTTCTCTAATAATTAGCAATATTGAGCTAATTATTATGTGCTTTTTGGCTATCTGTGTGTTTTCTTTGGAGAAGTACCCATATAGATTTTCTGACCCCCTTTTTTTATTTTTTTTTTGTTGTTGTTCTTTTATATAGAACTGCATGAACTATTTGTATATTTTAAACATTAATCCGTTTTAGGTCACATAATTTGCCAATATTTTTTCTCATTCTGTAAATTGTCTCTTTGTTTATAGTTTTGTTTGCTGTGCAAAAGCTTTAAAGTTTTGTTAAGTCTCATTTGTTTGCTTTTATTTTCATTTCTCTAGGAGGTAGATCCAAAAAGATACTGCTGAGATGTAATTTTTTTTTACTTTTTAAAAATTAAATTTATTTATTTTAATTGGAAGTTAATTACTTTACAATATTGTATTGGTTTTGCCATAAATCAACATGAATCTGCCACGGGTATACACATGCTTCCCATCCTGAACCCCCCCTCCCACGTCCCTCCCCGTACCATCCCTCTGGGTCATCCCAGTGCACCAGCCCAAGCATCCCATATCCTTCATCGAACCTGGCTGGCGATTCATTTCTTATATGATATTATACATGTTTCAATGCCATTCTCCCAAATCATCCCACCCTCTCCCTGTCCCACAGAGTCCAAAAGACTGTTCTATACATCTGTGTCTCTTTTGCTGTCTCGCATACAGGGTTATTGTTACCATCTTTCTAAATTCCATATATATGTGTTAGTGTACTGTATTGGTTCCAAATAAGAAAAGGAGTACGTCAAGTCTGTATATTGTCACCCTGCTTAATTAACTTCTATGCAGAGTACATCATGAGAAACACTGGGCTGGAAGAAGTACAAGCTGGAATCAAGATTGCTTGGAGAAATATCAGTAACCTCAGATATGCAGATGATACCACACTTATGGCAGAAAGTGAAGAGGAACTAAAAAGCCTCTTGATGAAAGTGAAAGTGGAGAGTGAAAAAGTTGGCTTAAAGCTCAAAATTCAGAAAATGAAGATCATGGCATCTGGTCCCATCACTTCATGGGAAATGGATGGGGAAACAGTGGAAACAGTGTCAGACTTTATTTTTGGGGGCTCCAAAATCACTGCAGATGGTGACTGCAGCCATGAAATTAAAAGACGCTTACTCCTTGGAAGAAAAGTTATGACCAACCTAGATAGCATACTCAAAAGCAGAGACATTACTTTGCCAACAAAGGTCTGTCTAGTCAAGGCTATGGTTTTTCCTGTGGTCATATATGGATGTGAGAGTTGGACTGTGAAGAAAGCTGAGCACCGAAGAATTGATGCTTTTGAACTGTGGTGTTGGAGAAGACTCCTGAGAGTCCCTTGGACTGCAAGGAGATCCAACCAGTCCATTCTGAAGGAGATCAGCCCTGGGATTTCTTTGGAAGGAATGATGCTAAAGCTGAAACTCCAGTACTTTGGCCACCTCACGTGAAGAGTTGACTCTTTGGAAAAGACTCTGATGCTGGGAGGGATTTGGGGCAGGAGGAGAAGGGGACAACAGAGGATGAGATGGCTGGATGGCATCACCGACTCGATGGACGTGAGTCTGAGTGAACTCCAGGAGTTGGTGATGGACGGGGAGGCCTGGAGTGCTGCGATTCATGGGGTGGCAAAGAGTTGGACACGACTGAGCATCTGAACTGATACTGTATTGGTGTTTTTCTTTCTGGCTTACTTCACTTTGTATAATAGGCTCCAGTTTCATACACCTCATTAGAACTGATTCAAATGTATTCTTTTTAATGGCTGAGTAATACTCCATTGTGTATATGTACCACAGCTTTCTTATCCATTCATCTGCTGATGGACATCTAGGTTGCTTCCATGTCCTGGCTATTATAAACAGTGCTGCGATGAACATTGGGGTACACGTATCTCTTTCAGTTCTGGTTTCCTCAGTGTGTATGCCCAGCAGTGGGATTGCTGGGTCATAAGGCAGTTCTATTTCCAGTTTTTTAAGGAATCTCTACACTGTTCTCCATAGTGGCTGTACTGGTTTGCATTCCCACCAACAGTGTAAGAGGGTTCCCTTTTCTCCACACCCTCTCCAGCATTTATTGCTTGTAGACATTTGGATCACAGCCATTCTGACTGGTGTGAAATGGTACCTTATTGTGGTTTTGATTTGCGTTTCTCTGATAATGAGTGATGTTGAGCATCTTTTCATGTGTTTGTTAGCCATCTGTATGTCTTCTCTGGAGAAATATCTATTTAGTTCTTTGGCCCATTTTTTGATTGGGTCGTTAATTTTTCTGTAATTCAGCTGCAGGAGTTGCTTGTATGTTTTTGAGATTAGTTGTTTGTCAGTTGCTTCATTTGCTATTATTTTCTCCCATTCTGAAGGCTGTCTTTTCACCTTGCTTATAGTTTCCTTTGTTGTGCAGAAGCTTTTAAGTTTAATTAGGTCCCATTTGTTAACTTTTGCTTTTATTTCCAATATTCTGGGAGGTGGGTCATAGAGGATCCTGCTGTGATGTATGTCAGAGAGTGTTTTGCCTATGTTCTCCTCTAGCAGTTTTATAGTTTCTGGTCTTACGTTTAGATCTTTAATCCATTTTGAGTTTATTTTTGTGTATGGTGTTAGAAAGTGTTCTAGTTTCATTCTTTTGCAAGTGGTTGACCAGTTTTCCCAGCACCACTTGTTAAAGAGATTGTCTTTAATCCATAGTATATTCTTGCCTCCTTTGTCAAAGATAAGGTGTCCATAGGTGCGTAGATTTATCTCTGGGCTTTCTATTTTGTTCCACTGATCTATATTTCTGTCTTTGTGCCAGTACCATACTGTCTTGATGACTGTGGCTTTGTAGTAGAGCTTGAAGTCAGGCAGGTTGATTCTTCCAGTTCCATTCTTTTTTCTCAAGGTTGCTTTGGCTATTTGAGGTTTTTTGTATTTCCATACAAATTGTGAAATTATTTGTTCTAGCTCTGTGAAAAATACCATTGGTAGCTTGATAGGGATTGCATTGAATCTAGATTGCTTTGTGTAGTATACTCATTTTCACTATATTGATTCTTCCAATCCATGAACATGGTATATTTCTCCATCTATTAGTGTCCTCTTTGATTTCTTTCACCAGTGCTTTATAGTTTTCTATATATAGGTCTTTAGTTTCTTTAGGTAGACATATTCCTAAGTATTTTATTCTTTTCATTGCAATGGTGAATGGAATTGTTTCCTTTCTAAAGGAAACAAAGGAATTAATTTCTCTTTCTATTTTCTCATTACTAGTGTATAGGAATGCAAGGGACTTCTGTGTGTTGATTTTATATCCTGCAACTTTACTATATTCATTTGTTGGCTCTAGTACTTTTCTGGTGGAGTCTTTAGGGTTTTCTATGTAGAGGATCATGTCATCTGCAAACAGTGAGAGTTTTACTTCTTCTTTTCCAATTTGGATTCCTTTTATTTCTTTTTCTGCTCTGATTGCTGTGGCCAAAACTTCCAAAACTATGTTGAATAGTAGTGGTGAAAGTGGGCACCCTTGTCTTGTTCCTGACTTTAGGGGAAACGCTTTCAATTTTTCACCATTGAGGATAATGTTTGCTGTGGGTTTGTCATATATAGTTTTTATTATGTTGAGGTATGTTCCTTCTATTCCTGCTTTCTGGAGAGTTTTTATCATAAATGGGTGTTGAATGTTGTCAAAGGCTTTCTCTGCATCTATTAAGATAATCATATGGCTTTTATTTTTCAATTTGTTAATGTGGTGTATTACATTGATTTGCGGATATTGAAGAATCCTTGCATCCCTGGGATAAAGCCCACTTGGTCATGGTGTATGATCTTTTTAATGTGTTGTTGGATTCTGTTTGCTAGAATTTTGTTAAGGATTTTTGCATCTATGTTCATCAGTGATATTGGCCTGTAGTTTTCTTTTTTTGTGGCATCTTTGTCAGGTTTTGGTATTAGGGTGATGGTGGCCTCATAGAATGAGTTTGGAAGTTTACCCTCCTCTGCAATTTTCTGGAAGAGTTTGAGTAGGATAGGTGTTAGCGCTTCTCTAAATTCTTGGTAGAATTCAGCTGTGAAGCCATCTGGACCTGGGCTTTTGTTTGCTGGAAGTTTTCTGATTACAGTTTCAATTTCCGTGCTTGTGATGGGTCTGTTAAGATTTTCTATTTCTTCCTGGTCCAGTTTTGGAAAGTTGTACTTTTCTAAGAATTTGTCCATTTCTTCCACCTTGTCCATTTTATTGGCATATAATTGCTGATAGTAGTCTCTTATGATCCTTTGTATTTCTGTGTTGTCTGTTGTGATCTCTCCATTTTCATTTCTAATTTTATTGATTTGATTTTTCTCCGTTTGTTTCTTGATGAGTCTGGCTACTGGTTTGTCAATTTTATTTGTCCTTTCAAAGAGCCAGCTTTTGGCTTGGTTGATTTTTGCTATGGTCTCTTTTGTTTCTTTTGCATTTATTTCTGCCCTAATTTTTAAGATTTCTTTCCTTCTGCTAACACTGGGGTTCTTCATTTCTTCCTTTTCTAGTTGCTTTAGGTGTAGAGTTAGGTTATTTATTTGACTTTTTTCTTGTTTCTCGAGGTATGCCTGTATTGCTATGAACTTTCCCCTAGCACTGCTTTTACAGTATTCCACAGGTTTGGGGTTGTTATGTTTTCATTTTCATTCATTTCTATGCATATTTTGATTTCTCTTTTGATTTCTTGGTTATTCAGCTGCGTGTTGTTCAGCCTCCATATGTTGGAATTTTTAATAGTTTTTATCCTGTAATTGAGATCTAATCTTACTGCATTGTGGTCAGAAAAGATGCTTGGAATGATTTCAATTTTTTGAATTTACCAAGGCTAGATTTATGGCCCAGGATGTGATCTATCCTGGAGAAGATTCCGTGTGCACTTGAGAAAAAAGGTGAAATTCATTGTTTTAGGGTGAGATGTCCTATAGATATCATTTAGGTCTAACTGGTTTATTGTATCATTTAAAGTTTGTGTTTCCTTGTTAATTTTCTGTTTAGTTGATCTATCCATAGGTGTGAGTGGGGTATTAAAGTCTCCCACTATTATTGTGTTGTTGTTAATTTCCCTTCATACTTGTTAGCATTTGTCTTACATATTGTGGTGCTCCTATGTTAGGTGCATATATATTTATAATTGTTATCTCTTCTTCTTGGATTGATCCTTTGATCATTATGTAGTGTCCTTCTTTGTCTCTTTTCACAGCCTTTGTTTTAAGGTCTATTTTATCTGATATGAGTATTGCTACCCCTGCTTTCTTTTGGTCTCTATTTGCGTAGAATATCTTTTTCCAGCCCTTCACTTTCAGTCTGTATGTGTCCCCTGTTTTGGGGTGGGGCTCTTGTAGACAACATATATAGGGGTCTTGTTTTTGTATCCATTCAGCCAATCTTTGTCTTTTAGTTGGGGCATTCAACCCATTTACATTTAAGGTAATTATTGATAAGTATGATCCCATTGCCATTTACTTTATTGTTTTGGGTTCGAGTTTATACACGTTTTTGTGTTTCCTGTCTAGAGAAGATCATTTAGCATTTGTTGGAGAGCTGGTTTGGTGGCACTGAATTCTCTGAGCTTTTGCTTGTCTGTAAAGCTTTTGATTTCTCCTTCACATTTGAAGGAGATCTTTGCTGGGTACAGGAATCTGGGCTGTAGGTTATTTTCTTTCATCACTTTAAGTATGTCTTGCCATTCCCTCCTGGCCTGAAGAGTTTCTATTGAAAGATCAGCTGTTATCCTTATGGGAATACCTTTGTGTGTTATTTGTTGTTTTCCCCTTGCTGCTTCTAATATTTGTTCTTTGTGTTTGATCTTTGTTAATTTGATTAATATGTGTCTTGGGGTGTTTCACCTTGGGTTTATCCTGTTTGGGACTCTCTGGGTTTCTTGGACTTGGGTGATTATTTCCTTCCCCATTTTAGGGACGTTTTCAACTATTACCTCCTCAAGTATTTTCTCATGGTCTTTCTTTTTGTCTTCTTTTTCTGGGACTCCTATGATTCGAATGTTATGGCATTTAATATTGTCCTGGAGGTCTCTGAGATTATCCTCATTTCTCCTAATTCGTTTTTCTTTTTTCCTCTCTGATTCATTAATTTCTACCATTCTATCTTCTACTTCACTAATCCTATCTTCTGCCTCCATTATTCTACTATTTGTTGCCTCCAGAGTGTTTTTTATCTCATTTATTGCATTATTCATTATATATTGACTCTTTTCTATTTCTTCTAGGTCCTTGTTAAACCTTTCTTGCATCTTCTCAATCCTTGTCTCTGGGCCGTTTATCTGTGATTCCATTTTGATTTCAAGGTTTTGGATCATTTTCACTATCATTATTCGGAATTCTTTATCAGGTAGATTCCCTATCTCTCCCTCTTTTGTTTGGTTTGGTGGACATTTATCCTGTTCCTTTACCTGATGGGCATTCCTCTGTCTCTTCATCTTGTTTATATTGCTGAGTTTGGGGTGGCCTTTCTGTATTCTGGCAGTTTGTGGAGTTTTCTTTATTGTGGAGTTTCCTTACTGTGGGTGAGGTTGTATGGGAGGCTTGTCAAGGTTTCTTGGTTAGGGTAGCTTGTGTCTGTGTTCTGGTGGGTGGAGCTGGATTTCTTCTCTCTGGAATGCAATGAAGTGTCCAGTAATGAATTATGAGATGTCAGTGGGTTTGGAGTAACTTTGGGTAGCCTGTATATTGAAGCTCAGGGCTGTGTTCCTGTGTTGCTGGAGACTTTGCGTGGTATGTCTTGCTCTGGAACTTGTTGGTCCTTGGTTGGTGCTTGGTTTCAGTGTAGGTATAGAGGCGTTTGATGTGCTCCTGTCGATTAATATTCCCTGGAGTCAGGAGTTCTCTGGTGTTCTCAGGATTTGGATTTAAGCCTCCTGCTTTTGGTTTTCAGTCTTATTTTTACAGTAGTCTCAAGACTACTCCTTCTATACAGCACCATTGATAAAACATCTAGGTTAAAGATGAAAAGTTTCTCCACAGTGAGGGACACCCAGAGAGGTTCACAGAGTTATGTGGAGAAGAGAAGAGGGAGGAGGGAGTTAGAGGTGACCCGAAGGAGATGAGGTGGAATCAAAAGAGGAGAGAGCAAGCTAGCCAGTTATCACTTCGTTATGTGCGCTCCACAGTCTGGACCACTCAGAGATGTTCAAGGAGTTATACAGAGAAGAGAAGAGGGAGGAAGGAGACAGAGGTGGCCAGGAGGATAAAAGGGGGGAATCAAAAGAAGAGAGACAGATCCAGCCAGTAATCAGTTCCCTAAGTGTTCTCCACCGTCTGGAACACACAGAGATTCACAGAGTTGGGTAGAGAAGAGAAGGGGGAGGGAGGAGACAGAGGTGACCTGGTGTAGAAAAAAGAGAGCCCAAAGGGGGAAATAGTAGTCAAGCCAGTAATCTCACTTCCAAGTACAAATGGGTACTGAAGATTGGGTTCTTAAAGGTACAAAACTGATAACAAATACCAAAAAGCGAAGATAAAAAATCTAGAGTAGAGGTTGGATTTTCAAAATACAATATTGAAGAAGAAGAAAAAAAGTCACAAAAATTATTTTAAAAATATGTATATGAAATTTGCTTTAAAAAATAGGATCTTTTTTTTTTTGCAAAGTAATAGTAGTTTATAAAAATGAAAAAGGAGTAATAGAGGACTTAAAATTAAAAAAAAAAAAAAAGAATGATTGTAAAAATATTAAGACTATATCTAGGTCTTTCTCTGGTGTTATTGTGGGCAGTGTGGGGTCAGTTCATGTTCGGATAGTTCCTTGTTCCGATTTATATTTCTCAAGATCTATAGGCCCTTCCTATGTAGTCGATACTAACTACAGGGTTTTAACCTATTGCATCTGTCACTTCCAAGGCGGTTCCCTCTGTTTTAGCTTCTTCTGTTTGCTGGTCTCTTCAGTTTGATTTCCACCCTGACACAAGGGGGCAGTGGTGAACACTTTTTTTAGGTTCACTTGTTCAGTCGCACCGTGGGGAGGGAGGGACTCTGCAAACAAATAGTACTGGCGTGTGCTCGCAGTGTCTCAGCCACACTGGGCCTGCCCGCACTCACTGAGCTTGTGCCCTCCCTGCCCACACTGCTCAGGCTCTAGGTTGCTCTGCCAGGAACCGTCAGAGGCCTGCCCTGAGCTGCATGCACCTCCCAGGTCTAAGCCGCTCAGGTTCAGGCACTCGGGTAGTCCTCAGAGGCACAGACTCGGTTGGGCCTGCATTTTGTGCCCTTCCCAGGTCCGAGCAGCTCAGGTGATGAGGTGTTTGGCGAGTGCAGTCACTGTGACTTATCGTCTCCCCTGTCCCTGCCACTCAGTTTTCTGGGTGTACAACTGGCACACCTTCTCAGGCAGATGTTGACTGTCCAGAACCCCAAGAAGTCTTAGTTAGCAAAGAAGGCTGCTTACAGTTTGGTAGATAATGTCTCTCTGGGGCTGTGATTGCCCCCTTCCAGCTCTGGCTGCGTGTCACAGGAGGGGGATGGTCTGCATCCGTCTAGTTCTGTTCAGTCCTTTGTTCTGTGTGCAGGCCTGGCAGTGTCTTAGGTTAGGGCTGGCTTTGCACATGGAAGCTATCCTGCAGTCTGGTTTGCTAGCCCAAGTTAGTTCCCTCAGATTGCCCTCGGGGCATTCAGGCCCAATTCTTACTCTAAGCAATGCAGCCTGGGCCTTCCTGCCCAGCCCCCGCTTGCTAGTGGCGGGTGGCAGGCGTCTGTGCTGCTTCTCCGCTGGGGGAGTTACCATTGGGCTCCTAATCTGTGGGTTTTGATTATTTATTTATTTTTCCTCCCTGTTATGTTGCCCTCTGTGCTTGCAAGGCTTGCCACAGACTCGGCAGTGAGAGTGTTTCCTAGTGTTTGGAAACCTCTCTTTTTAAGACTCCCTTCCCGGGACGGAGCTCTGTCCCTACCTCTTTTGTCTCTTTTTTTGTCTTTTATATTTTTTCCTACCTCCTTTCGAAGACAATGGGCTGCTTTTCTGGGTGCCTGATGTCCTCTGCCAGCATTCAGAAGTTGTTTTGTAGAATTTACTCAGTGTTTAAATGTTCTTTTGATGAATTTGTGGGGGAGAAAGTGGTTTCCCCGTCCTATTCCTCTGCCATCTTAGGACTGCCCCCCCACCGCCCGTTTTTTAAAAATAAGTGTTTTTCCTGTGATTTCCTCTGACAGTTTTATAGTATCTGGCCTTATATTTATGTCTTTAATACATTTTGAGTTTATTTTTGTGTATCATATTAGAGACTGTTCTAATTTCTTTTTTTTACATGTAGTTCTCCAGTTTGCCCAGCACCACTTATTCAAGAGACTATCTCTTCTCCATTGTATATTCTTGCTTCTTTTGTCATAGATTAGTTGACCTTAGGTGCATAGCTTTATTTCTGGACTTTCTGTCCTGTTTCATTGGTCTGTAAGTCTGTCATTGTGCCAATATCATACTGTTTTGATTACTGAAGCTTTTTAATATAGTCTGAGATCAGGGAGTCTGATTCCTTCAGTTCCATTTTTCTTACAAAAGAGTACTTTGACTATTCAGGTCTTTTGTGTTTCCATACAAATTTTAAGTTTTTTAATTCTAGATCTGCAAAAAAATTAAAAAGGCATTGGTAATTTGATAGGGATTGAACTGAATCTATAGATTGCCTTGGGTAATATGGTCATTTTGACAATATTGGTTTTTCCGTTCCAAGAACATTTTACATCTTTCCATCTGTGTAATCTCCAGTTTCTTTCATCAGCATCTTACAGTTTTTGAAATTCAAGTTTTTTGCCTTCCTAGGTAGGTTTATTTCTAGGTGTTTTATTCTTTTTGATGTGATTCTAAATGAGATTGTGTCTTTAATTTCTCCTTCTGATTTTTTGTTATTAATGTATAGAAATGAAACAGATTTCTGTATTAATTTTGTGTCCTGCAAGTTTACCAAACTCATTAATGAGTTCTAATAGTTTTCTGGTAGAATCTTTAAGATTTTCTATGTATAGGATCATTTCATCTGCAAACGGTGACAGTTTTACTTCTTCCTTTTGAATTTGGATTCCTTTTATTTCCTTTTCTTCTCTGATTGCCATGGCTAGGACTTCCAGAACTATGTTGAATAAAAGGAGTGAGAATGGACATACCTGTCTTGTTCCAGATCTTAGAGGAAATACTTTCAGCTTTTCACATTGAGTGTGATGTTAGCAGTGGGTATATGGCCTTTATACCATATATGGCCTTTATTGTACTGAGACATGTTCCTTCTATGCCCACTTTCTGGAGAGCTTTTATCATAAACAAGTGTTAAATTTCCTTTTTCTGCATCTATTGACATGATCATATAGGTATTTTATTTAAAAAAAATTAAAGTGTAGTTGATTTACATTGGTGCATTAGTTTCTGCTCTACAGCAAAGTGACTCAGTTATACAAATAAGCACATTCTTTTTCATATTCTTTTCCATTATGGTTTATCACAGGGGATTAGATATCATTATGCTAGACAGGAGAACCTTGTAATCCCAAAGTCCCGGTGCATCCAGTCTATTCTCTATATCCTGTTTCTGTTTGATAGGTTCATTGTCATATTTTAGACTCCACATATAAGTGATATCTCATAGTGTTTGCCTTTCCTTTCTGACTTACTTCAGTTAGTATGATAATCTCTAGTTGCATCCATGTTGCTGCAAATGGCATTATTTCATTCTTATTTATGGCAAAGTAGTATTCCATTGTATATATGTACCACATCTACTTTATCCATTCAGCTGTTGATGAACATTTAGATTGCATCCATGTCTTGACTACTGTAAACAGTGCTTCTATGAATGTTGATATGCATATATTTTCAAAGTGTGGGTTTCTTCAGATATATGCCCAGGAGTGGGATTACTGGATCATTTGGTAGCTCTCTTTTTACTTTTCTGAAGAACATCTATACTCCTTTGTATGGTGGCTGTACCAATTTATTGTAACAACAGTGTAGAAGAGTTCTCTTTTTTTTCATACCCTCTCCAGCATTTGTTGTTTATAACGATGGCCATTCTGACTGTTGTGAGATGGTAACTCATTGTAGTTTTGGTTTGCATTTCTCTAATAATGAGTGATGTTGAGCATCTTTTCATGTGCCTGTTGGCCATCTGCATGTCTTCTTTGGAGAAATGTCTATTTGGTCTTCTATCCATTTTTCGATTTGGTTGTTTGCTTCTTGGTTTTTGAGTTATATGAGGTGTTTGTAAATTTTGGAAATTAAGCACTTGTTTGTCACATCTTCTGCAAATACTTTCTCCCATTTTATAGGCTGTCTTTTCTTTTTGTTTATTGTTTCCTTTGCTATGCAAAAGCCTTTAAGTTTGATTAGCTCCCCCACCCCCTTTTTTTAAATTTCTATTGCCTTGTGAGACTGACCTAAGAAATAAATTGGCATAAATTGGCACAATTTATATCAGAGAATGTTTGCCTGTGTTCTTTTCTAGGAATTATATGGTCTCATCTCTTGCATTTAAATCTTCAAGCATTTTGAGTTTATTTCTGTGTATGGTGAGAGGATTTAACTTCATTGATTTACGTGTGGCTTTTCAACTTTCCCAACACTACTTGCTGAAGGGACTGTCTTTTTTCCCTTGTATATTCTTGCCTTCTTTGTCAAAGATTAATGGATCATAGATGTGTTTATTTCTGAGCTCTCTATTCTGTTCCCTTGATCCACATATCTGTGTACCAATATCTTGCTGTTTTGTATTTACAGATTTTTAGTATTGTCTGAAGTCTAGAAGGGTTTTACCTCCAGCTTTGTTCTTTTTCTTCAGGATTTCTTTGGCAATTCTGGGTCTTTTATGGTTCTATATGAATTTTAGGATAGTTTGTTTTAGTTCCATGAAAAATATCATGGGTAATTTGATAGGGATCATGTTAAATCTGTAAATTGCTTTGGGTGACATGGTCATTTTAATAGTATTAATTCTTCCAATCCAAAAGCAAGGGATATCTTTCCTTTTTTTTGAATTGTCTTCATTTTCCTTTATTAATGTTTTATAGTTCTCAGTGGATAAGTCTTTCACCTCCTTGGTGAGGTTCATTCCTAACTATTTTATTTTGGGGGCTGTGATTTTAAAAGTGATATTTTCACATTCCATTTCTGATATTTCTTTGTTGATGTAAAGAAATGTAACTGATTTCTGTATGTTAATCTTGTATCCTGCTACCTTGCTGAGTTGATCAGTTATAGTAGTTTTTGTGTGGAATATTTAGAGTTTCCTATATACAGTATCATCTCGTCTGCTTATGACAATTTTACCTCTTTCCTTCCAATTTGGATACATTTTATTTCCTTTTCTCATGTGATTGCTGTGGCTAGGACTTCCAATACTATGTTGAATAGAAGTGGTAAGAGTGGGCATTCTTTTCCTGTTCTGAATTTCTTGGGAAAGCTTTCAATTTTAACCATTGAGTATTATATTGACTGTGTATTTGTCGTAAATAGCTTTTACTATTTTGTGATATGTTCTTTCAGTACCCACTTTGGTAAGAGTTTTTATCATAAATGGATTTTGAATTTTGTCAAATGCTTTTGTGTATCTATTGAGATGATTATGTGTTTTTTGTCTTTTCTTTTTTAGATGTGGTGATCCACATTGGTTTACATATGTTGAACCATCCTTTTGAACTAGGATGAATCTCACTTGGTTGTGGTATATGATCTTTTTGTGTTGTTGGATTGGTTTGGTGATATTTTGTTGAGAATTTTTGCACCTATATTCAAATATATTGGCCTGTAATTTTCTATTTTTGGTGGTGTCTTTGTCTGGTTTTAGTATCAGAGTGAGGGTGGCTTCATAGAATGTCTTTGGGAGTGCTCCCTCCTCTTCAGTTTTTTGAACGAGTATGAGAAGAGTTAGTATAAATTCTTTGCAAGTTTGGTAGAATTCACCTATGAAGCCATCTGATCCTGTACTTTTGTATGTAGGGAGTTCTTAAATTACAGATTCTATATCACTTCTAGTGATTAGTCATTTCAAATTATCTAATTTCTTCTTGATTCAGTTTTGGTGGGCTGTCTATTTCTAGAATATTGTCCATTTCTTCTCAGTAGTCAAATTTGGGGGTATAAAATTGCTTATAGTATTCCCTTATGGTTTTTTTGTTTTTCTGTAGTACCAATTGTTATGTTTCCCTTTTCATTTCTTATTTTTGTTTATTAGGATTCTCTCTCTTTTCTTCTCTGGGAGCTTGGCCAGAGGCTTGTCAATCTTGCTTATACTTTGAAAGAGCCAGCTCTTGGTTTTATTGATTTTTTTCTATTTTTTAAATCTCTATTTCCTGTCTGATCTTTATTATTTCCTTTTTCCTTCTGACTTCTTTGAGATTTTTCTTGTTTTTTGAGGAATACCTGAATTGCTATGAATTTTCTCTAAGAATTGCTTTTGCTGTATCCCATAGATTTTGTACAGGTATATTTTCATTGTCATCTATATTTTGCTTTCCTGTTTGATTTTATCATAGACCCATTGATTTCTTTGTAGCATGTTTTTTAGTCTGCATGTAATTATTTTTCCTCATTTCTTTTTCTGTGGTTAATTTCTAGTTTCATGTCACTGTGGTCAGAAAAAATGCTTGAGGTGATTTCTATGTTTTAAATTTGTTTACATTGTATTGTGCCCTCTTATGTTGTTGGGAGCCTAGAGACCAAGGTGAATATGTATTCTGGGTTGTTTTGGGTTTTTTTTTTTTTGGATATAATATCTTGAAAATCTCAATTAAATCTAACTGTTCTATTGTATCATTCAGTGTCTCTGTTGGCTTATTGATTTCTCTGTCTGGAAGATCTGTCCATTGATGTGAATGGGATGTTAAAGTCTTCTATTACTGTATTGCTATCAATTTCCCCCTTTATATCTGTTTTAAAAAAATGTGAAACACCTGATGAATTTGCATGTCATCCTTGTGCTACCAAAGTGATCATATGGTTTTTACTCAATTTGTTCAATTTGTTAGTTTTTTTTTTTTTTTTTTTTAATATTTATTTATTTGACTGTGTTGGGTCTTCATTGTGGCACATGGGCTTAGCTGCCCCACAACATGTGAGATCCCAGTTTTCTGATCAGGGATTGAACCTATGTCCCCTGCATTGCAAGGAGGATTCTTAATTACTGATGACCAGGGAAGTCCTGATTTGCTAGTATTTTGTTGAGGATTTTTGCATCTATGTTTATCAGTGATGTTGGACTGTAAGTCTTTTTTTTTTTTTTTTTTTGGTATTTTTGTCTCGTTTTTGGTATCAGGGTTATAGTGGCCATGAAGAATGAGTTAAAGAGTATTCCTTCTTCAGCAATTTTTAAAAATAATTTCAGAAGGATGTTTTAACACCTCACTAAATATTTCATAGAATTCACCTTGAAGCCTTCTGGTCCTGGATTCTTGTCTGCAAGAAGTGTTTTAATCAGTTTTAATATCAGAGCTTGTGATTGGTCTATTCATACTTTCTACTTTGTCCTGATTCAGATTTGGGAGATTGTACTTTTCAAAGAATTTGTTTCTTCTGGGTTTTTTATTGGCATATAGTTGCTTGTAGTAGTCTCTTATGATTCTCTGTGTTTCTGTGGTGTCTATTATAACTTCTCCCTTTTCATTTCTAATTGTGTTGATTTGAACCCTCTCCCTTTGTTTTTTATTGATGAGTTTATCTAAAAGTCTAACAATTTTGTTTATCTTTTCAAACAACCAGCCTTTAGTTTCATTGATCTTTTCTATTGTTTTCTTAATTTCTATTTCATTTATTGCTGCTCTGAATCTTATGATTTTTTTTTCTTCTACTAATTTTGGGTTTTGTTTGCTTTCTTTCTCTAGTTGCTTTAGGTATAAGGTTAGGTTGTTTATTTGGTATTTTTCTTGTTTCTTGAGGTAAGATTGTATTGCCATAAACTTCCCTCTTAGAACTGCTTTTGATGCATCTCATAGTTTTTGGATCATTGTGTTTTCATTTTTCTCTAAGTATTTTTTTTTTATCTCCTGTTTGATTTATTCTGTGAGTCTTTGGTTGTTTAGTAACATATTGTTTAGCCTCCAGTGTTTGTGGTTTTTATAGTTGTTGTTGTTGTTTTTTTCCTTGTAGTTAATCTTTTAGTTACAGCTGATTTCTAATCTCATAGCATTGTGGTCAGAAAAGATGTTTGATATGATTTCAGTTTTTTCAATGTACTGAGATTTGCCTTATGGCACAGCATGTGTTCTGCCCTGGAGAACTTAATAATGTGTATTCTGCTGCTTTTGAATATAATGCTCTATAAAGACCAATTAAGCTTGTCTTGTCCAATGTGTCATTTAAGGCTTGTGTTTCCTTATTGATTTTCTGCCTGGATAATCTTGTTGGCATAAATGGGGTATTAAAATCCCCCAGTTTCATTGTGTTACTATCAGTTTCCCCTTTTATGGCTAATAACATTTGCCTTGCATGTTGAGGTACTTCTGTGCTGGGTGCGTATATATTTATAATTGTCCTTCTTTGTCTTTTGCAGCAGTCTATGTTCAAGTCTATTTTGTCTAATATGAGTATTGCTACTCCAGTTGTCTTTTAATTTCCATTTGTGTGGAATACTTTTTCCATCCCCTCACTTTCAGACTGTATGTCCCTAGCTCTAAATGGGTCTCATTTTGACAGCATATACATGGATACTGTTTTTGTATCCATTAAGTCAGTTTGTGTTTTTGGTTGGAGCATTTAATCTGTTTATGTTTAAGGAAATTTCTCTTACCGCCATTTTATTAATTGTTTTGGATTTGTTTTGTAGATTTTTTCTTCTTTTTCTCTTGTGCTCTAATATTTTTGATGACTATTTTTAGTGTTGTGTTGGGTTGCTTTTTCTTTTTTGTGTGTATATCTCTTATGGATTTGTGGATTTATATCTATTGGTTTGTGGTTATCATGAGGTAAATTTTGATATAGTAGTCTGTATATGTACAAGATCGTCTTAAGTTGCTGGTCTTCATTTCCAATATCTTGCATATGTACTCTTGCTTGTTTTGATATTATATTTATGTTTGTTGTTACCGGTGAGCTTTCCCATTCAGAATTTTCTTGTTTCTAGTTGTGGCCTTTTCTTTTCTGTCTAGAGAAGTTCCTTTAGGATTTCTTACAAAACTGGTTTGGTAGTGCTGAATTCTCTTAGCTTTTTCTTGTCTGTAAAGCCTTTGATTTCTCTGTCAAATCTGTATGAGAGCCTTGCTGACTAGAAAATTCTTGTTTGTAGGTTTTTCCCTTTCATCACTTTAAATATATCATGCCACTTTTGGCCTGAAGGGTTTCTGATGAAAAATCTGCTGATAACCTTATGGGAATTCCTTTGTATACTGTTTGTTGCTTTAATCTTGTTGCTTATAATATTTTCTCTTTGTCTTTAATTTTTGTCACTTTAATTACTGTGTGTCTTGGTGCATTTCTCCCTGGATTTATCCTGCCTGGGATTCACTGCATGTCCTGGACTTGGGTGACTATTTCCTTTCCCATATTAGGGAAGTTTTCAGCTATTATCTCTTCAAATATTTTCTCATGTCCTTTCTCTGTCTCTCTGCTCCTCTGGGAACCCTATAATACAAATGTTGATGTGTTTGTATTGTCCCAGAGGTCTCTGAGACTCCTCATTTCTTTTCATTCTTTTTTCTTTGTTTTGTGGCAGTGATTTCCACCATTCTTTTTTCCCACTCATCTATTCTACTGCTTCATTTATTCTCCTATTCCTTCGGGTGCATTTTTCATTTTCATTATTCCATTGTTCAACTGATTGTTTTTTATATCATCTAGCTCTTTGTTAAGAATTTCTTGTATCTTCTCAGTCTGTGCCTCCATTCTTTTTCAGAGATCTTGGATCATCTTCACTATCATTTTATGAATACCTAAAAAGGTCTCTGAATTCCTTTTTAGATAGATTGCCTGTCTCCATTTCACTTGTTATTCTGATGTTTTATCTCATTCCTTCATCTGGAACATCTTCCTCTGCTGTCTCATTTTGTGTAAAATGCTGTGTTTGTGGTCCCACAGGCTGCAGGATTTTAGTTCCTCCTGTTTTGGGTGTCTGCCCCCAGCTTGTTGTGGCTTCTTCTTTGTCTTTGGAAGTAGAATATCTCTTTTTGTAGGTTCCAGTCTTTTTTTTTTTTTTTGATGGTTGTGAAGCAAGTAGTTGTGATTTTGATGTTTCCTTGAGAGGAGGTAAACTCAGGTCCTTCTACTCTGCCTTATTGTCCTCGGACCTTATAAAGCTCTTGTTTTTCTTTGCTCTGTCTAGTTTTACTTGTTCCCAGGGTTCTTGGACAGAGTTGAGAGGCCTCTTACCTGCTGATTCAAGCACAATTCCTGGTGAGAAACAGATGTGTCACCTCGTGATGTATGCAGAGGCTTTCCCCTTGTTCTTGCATTCAAACAAACTCCTTTGTCTTCTCATTTTCCATAAGTTTCTCTGTCTCCCTGAAGTTGGGTAAAGCAGTTACCCATCCTGGTCTTGAAGGGTGTCTTTGTGTGGCTGTGTCCACCCACAGTCTCTGTGTGTATCTAGTGGCTTTTGGTGGAGAACATGAGTCATGTCTCCTCCCAGGGTATGCTGGCAGCTGTCACTGAAGTGGGGAGCAGGGATGGCAGAGCTGGAGCCAGAGCCACATGTGAGCTTATGTTCACATGTTCAGCCATATGTTCAGTGCTTGACACCACCCCATTGGGGGTGGGTTCAGTTCCCAAGGTGCTAGAGGAGATGGCTTGAGGCTCAGATCCAAGCTGGTTCTGTTCTAAGTGTGTGCTCTGTATTGTCCCCAGCATTGAAAGCTTCACTCTAGATGGAAGCAGAGTTGGAGCAGGAGAGGCCAGATCAGGCACCGAGTGCAGGCCAGGACATGTACTGTGGTGGTCCCATATACCCAGTCAGAGTTTTGGACCACTCTGATCTGCTGCCTCTAAGAGTGCCAGCAAGGGCTGCCCTTGCCCCATTCAGATGTAGTACCAAGTATAAGCCAGCTCTATCCCCCATAACAGCACATTCCCGCTGGCAGCAGCAGCCTTCATCCTAGAGGGGTGCTCCCCTACAGAGCAAGAGGGGCCAAAGTGGGCCCTCATTATGGGCCAAGGTACATGGTTGGGTGGTCATGGAAAACTGGCCAGAGTCCTGGGAAGTCTCAATCTGCTTACTCAGCCTTGATTGGGGAACAAGGGAACATGTATATGAACTTCACAAGTGGAGTTCAAGTTTCTCATAGTGCCCCCCAGCCCCACCCAGTCCTATTGGTCTTCAAGCCAATAACGACTTCAAGCCTACAACAGGACTCATCCTCCTGGTATGGGATGCAAAGTCTGGTATATCCAATATGTGCTTTGAACCACTTGCTCCCTAGGAAATACCTCCAGGTGTAATATCCCCCTTCTGTGTCCCCTCCCAGGGGTGCAGGTCCTGACATGATCACTTCTCTTTTATTCCTACCTGACACTCTTTGTGGATCTTTATTTATAGCCTTTATAATTTTTCTGCCAGTCTCCAGTTTGTTTTTGGTGAGAATTGCTCCACATGTAGATGTATTTTTGATGTGTTCACTGAGGGAGACAAGCTTAGCATCTTCCTACTCCATCATCTCTATCTCTCCAGTCATTATTTCTTTAAGCTTTCTGCCCCTTTCTCTCTTTGCTTTTGGTCCTCTCATAGTACAAATATTATTTTGCATAATGCGATCCCATAATTCACGTGGGCTTTCTTTGCTTTTCATTCTTTCTTCTCCTCTGACTGGATAATATCAAATGACCTGTTCTCAAGTTCACAAATTCTTTCTTCTGCATGATTAAGTCTGTAGATGTACTTGCATTTTTTAAATTCCATTTATTATAATCTTTAGCTCCAGAATGTTTGGTTCTATTTTACGATTTCTCTCTCTGTTGATCTTCTTGCTTAGCTTATGTATTTTCATAGTTTTATTGTCTATATGTAGTCTCTTATAGCTCATTGGTCTTGCTTAAGCCAAATATTTTGAATTTTCCGTCAACTCATAGTTTTTATTTCTTTGGAGTTGATTACTGGAAAATTATTGTTTCTTTGGCCATGTCATTTTACCTTGATTTTTCACCTTTTCTTGTAGTGTTTTGTTGATGTCTCTGCATTTGATGGATCAGTCACCTCTTTCAGACTTTATGGACAGATTTTAGTGGGAGAAGATTATCAGCAGGTGGTCTAAGGGCAGTGGCTGAGTGGGATGTGGTAGTCCTTGGTTCCAGTTAGGTCCTCATAGTGCTGCTCCATGGAGGTCCACCAGCTGAGGTCACTGTTCCCAAAGATTGCTGGGCCATCTTCATTGGCCCAGGATTGTGGCTATCTGAAGCAGTGGTGGGGTCTGATGGGGTCTTTGGTGGTAAAGGCATCTGGGGAACTCTGATCTTTTCTCTTCTGCTCTGGGTATATCATGGGAGATATGGATCCATGTCCAGTTCATGAGTGCCCTCGTGTTTAAGTTGACACTGGTGTCTCATATATAGGTACCATGGAACAGCAGTGAAATTGGGCTCTGGAGTGTGAATGATCACAGAGCAACAGTGGCTCCAGGGTTTGGGGCACTGGCTTCCACAGTGGTGGTTGCTCTGCTGTCTGAGATGTGCATACAAGTCCAGCAACCATGGTAGCTGGGATCTGGAAAGTAGGTGCATCTGTTGAGACAGGAACTATGCTAATCTCACAAGGAGTCATTTTTGTTCTTATTCTCCAGTTTGGTTGCACTGTCTTGCTATAGGCTTTTATTGGACTCTTGAATCCTATAGGGCTGTTCTCGTTCACGAATAGCTGCATACTTGTTATATGTTCTTGAGGCTGTTTATCTGCAACTCTATTATCTTGTTCTTTTTTGCCTTACTTCAATGGGTATACCATATAGGGGTATTTGAACCTACCATACAGTATTGAACAGAGATAGTGAGAGGAGATGCTTTTTTAGTTCTTGATCTTTTTGGAAAGTACTCACTCTTTTATCATTTAAGTATGTTAGCCCTGGGCTTCCCAGGTGGCTTAGCAGTAAAGAATCCACCTGCAATGCAGGAGCCACAGTAGACGCAGGTTCAACCCCTGGGTCAGGAAGATCCCCTGGAGGAGGGCGCGGTAACCCACTCCAGTATTCTTGCTTTGAGAATCCTATGGACAGAGGACCTTGGCAGGCTACAGTCCATAGGATCCAAAGAGTTGGACATGACTGAAGCAACTTAGCATGCATGCATGCATGTTAGCTCTAAGGCTTTGTAGATGCCCTTTATCAGGTTGAAGAAGTTCCCTTATATTCTTGGTTTTCTAGTAGTGTTAATTAGGAATGGACGCTGGATTTTGACAAATGCTTTTTCTCACTTGACCACTACTATCACCTGTACCCCAAAATGTCTATTGCCACATTTTATGGAAATACTTTGAACCCTAAGGATTTGTTCTTTGGAAGTAATAATGCTAAAGCTGAAACTCCAGTACTTTGGCCACCTCATGCGAAGAGTTGACTCATTAGAAAAGACTCTGATGCTGGGAGGGATTGGAGGCAGGAGGAGAAGGGGACGACAGAGGATGAGATGGCTGGATGGCATCACCAACTCTATGGACATGAGTTTGAGTAAACTCCGGAAGTTGGAGTTTGGACAGGGAGGCCTGGTGTGCTGCGATTCATGGGGTCGCAAAGATTCAGACACGACTGAGCGACTGAACTGAAGGATTTTAAGGCCACCTTAGATTCCAGCTGTGGTTGCCTACATATTCACCCCCTTTGCAAGCTAATTTTTGGGAGCACGGGCTTCTAAACATATTGTTTTAATTTTTTCATTCTCCCCCTATACCTACCTCTGAAATTTTAGTGTGACTAGTTGCTACTTTGATGTAAATTGTTCCTCTGGTTCAAACAAATTTGATGCTCCTTTAGTATCAAATTTAATATCCAAATACTCATGTGAACTTTGAGGAAAAGTCTTGTGAGATAAAATAATTAACATGCTTGAGGAGAGCTTTTTTTAAATAAAGCTGAGCTTGGAAACTTTTGTTCACTCTACTTTATAGTAACAGCTTCTGTCATAGAAATTATAGAACAATGAGTATGGATAAAGGATGTTGTTGTTTAGTAGCTAAGTTGTGTCTGCTCCTTGGGACCACATGGACTATAGCCCACCAGGCTCCTTTGTCCCTCGGATTTCCCAGGGAAGAATACTGGAGTGGGTTGCCATTTCCTTCACCAGAGATCTTCCCAACCCAGGGATTGACTTGCGTCTTCTGCATTGGCAGGCAGATTCTTTACTGCTGAGCCACCAGAGAAGTGCAGATAAATGATGAGGAGAAGGAAAATGCAGAAATGCTATTTTGGTCATTCTTTGCTGGTGATCCCATCAGGGGATTAGAGGTCCACTGTCACCGATAGTTTCTACTGATCACCATGAACAGTATAGTATATGTATTATAACACAATAGGAAGAACAGTGTTGTTGTTAAGTCATGTCCATTGAATCAGTGATGCTATCTAGCCATCTCATCTTTTGCCACCCCCTTCTCCTTTGCCTTCAGTCTTTCCCAGCATCAGGATTTTTTCCAATGAGTTGGCTCTTCACATTAGGTGGCCAAAGTATTGGAGCTTCAGCATCGGTCTTTCCAATGAATATTCGGGGTTGATCTCCTTGCTGTCCAAGAGACTCTCAGGAGTCTTCTCTAGCACCACAATTCAAAAGCATCAGTTCTTCAGAGCACAGTCGTTTTTATGGTCCAACTCTGTCATCTAACTTCCCTGGTGGCTCAGACGGTAAAGAGTCTGCCCGCGATGCAGGAGACCCGGGTTCGATCCCTGGGTTGGGAAGATCGCTGGAGAAGGAAATGGCAACCCACTCCAGTATCCTTGCCTGGAGAATCCCATGGACGGAGGAACCTGGTAGGCTACAGTCTACAGGGGTCGCAAAGAGTCAGACACGACTGAGCTACTTCCCTTTCACTTTCTCTCATCTGTACATGACTATTGGAAAAACCAGCTTTGACTATGCAGACCTTTGTCGGCAAAGTAATGTCTCTGCTTTTTAACACGCTGTCTAGTTTCGTCATAGCTTTCCTTCCAAGGAGCAGGTGTCTTTTAATTTCAGGGCTGCAGTCACCATCTGCAGTGATTTTGGAGCCCAAGAAAATGTGTCACTGCTTCCACTTTTTCCCCATCTATTTGCTATGAGGTGATGGGACCAGATGCCATGGTCTTTGTTTTTTAAATGTTGAGTTTTAAGCCAGTTTTTTCACTCCCCTCTTTCACCCTCATCAAGAGGCTCTCTAGTTCCTCTTCACTTTCTGCCATTAGAATGGTATCGTCTGCATATCTGAGGATGTTGATATTTCTTCTGGCAATCTTGATTCCAGCTTGTGATTCATCCAGCCTGGCATTTCACATGATGTACTCTGCATACAAGTTAAATAAGCAGAGGGTAATATACAGCCTTGTCATACTCCTTTCCCAATTTTAAGCCAGTCAGTTGTTCCATGTAAGGTTAAACTATTGCTTCTTGACCTGCATACAGGTTTCTCAGGAGACAGGTAATGTGGACTGGTACTCCCATCTCTTTAAGAGTTTTCCACAGTTTGTTGTGCTCCACACAAAGGCTTTATCATAGTCAATGAAGCAGAAGTAGATGTTGGTCTGGAACTCCCTTGCTTCTTCCATGATCGAAAGAATGTTGGCAATTTGATCTTGGGTTCCTCTGACTTTTCTAAACCCAGCATGTACATCTTGAAGTTCTTGGTTCGCATACTGCTGGAGCCTAGCTTGAAGGATTTTGAGCATAACCTTACTACATGTAAAATGAACATAATTGTATGGTAGTTTGCACATTCTTTGGCATTGCCTTTCTTTGGAATTGGAATGAAAACTGATCTTTTCTAAAGTCCCATGACCACTGCTGAGTTTTCCAAATTTGCTGACATTTTGAGTGCAGTACTTTACAAAAAAATTTTTAATACTTATTTTTAATTGATTGATTTACAATATTGGTTTGATTTCTGTCATACATCAATTGAAATAACCGTGGGTATACATGTGCACCTTCCCTCTTGAAACTCCCTCCCACCACCTGCCCATTCCCAATCCTCCGTTGTTACAGAGCCCCAGTTTGAGTTCCCTGAGTCATACAGCAAATTCCCATAGGCTATCTATTGACATATGTTGGTGTATATGCATCCATGCTACTCTCTCCATTCATCTCACCCTCTCCCTCTTCTCCCCGACCCTTGTCCATAGGTCTGTTCTCTATGTCTGCATCTCTACTGCTGCTCTGCAAACAGGTTCATCGGTACCATCCTTCTAGATTCCATATATATGTGTTAATATACAATATTTGTTTTTCTCTTTCTGACTTACTTCACTCTGTATAATAGGCTCTAGGTTTATCCACCTCATTAAAACGGACTCAGTGTTCCTTTTTATGGCTGAATAGTTTCCACTGTATATATACCACAGCTTCTTTATCCATTCATCTGTTGTTGGACCTCTAGGTTCCTTCCATGTCCTAGCTGTTGTAAATAGTGCTGCACTGAACATTGGGGTACATGTGTCTTTTTCAATTTTGGTTTCCTCAGGGTATACGCCTAGAAGTGGTATTGCTGGGTCATCAACCTAGACAGCATATTAAAAAGCAGAGACATTACTTTGCCAACAAAGGTCTGTCTAGTCAAGGCTATGGTTTTTCCAGTGGTCATGTATGGATGTGAGAGTTGGACTGTGAAGAAACCTGAGCACCAAAGAATTGATGCTTTTGAACTGTGGTGTTGGAGAAGACTCTTGAGAGTCCCTTGGACTGCAAGGAGATCCAACCAGTCCATCCTAAAGGAGATCAGTCCTGAATCTTCATTGGAAGGACTGATGCTGAAGCTGAAACTCCAATACTTTGGCCACCTGATGTGAAGAACTGACTCATTTGAAAATACCCTGATGCTGGGAAAGATTGAAGGTGAGAGGAGAAGGGGAAGACAGAGGATGAGATGGTTGAATGGCATCACTGACTCAATGGACATGAGTTTGAGTAAACTCCAGGAGTAGGTGATGGACCGGGAAGCCTGGTGTGCTACAGTTCATGGGGTCGCAAAGAGTTGGACATGACTGAGCAACTGAACTGAACAGAACTGATGGTGGTTTTATTCGTAGTTTTTTAAAGTATCTCCATACTGTCTTCCATAGTGGCTGCATCAATTTACATTCCCACCAGCAGTGTAGGAGGGTTCCCCTTTCTGCACACCCTCTCCAGCATTTGTTGTTTGTGGATATTTTGATTATGACCATTCTGTCTGGTGTGAGGTGATATCTCACTGTAGTTCTGATTTGCAGTTCTCTAATAATCAATGATGTTGAGTATCTCTTCATGTGTTTGTTAGCCATCTACATGTCGTCTTTGGAGAGATGTCTGTTTAGGTTTTTGCCCACTTTTTGACTGGGTTGTTTTTCTGGTATTGAGTTGTGTGAGCATTGAATGCAGCATTTTAACAGCATCATCTTTTAGGATTTTAAATAGCTCAGCTGGAATTCAATCACCTCCACTAGCTTTATTTACAGAAATGCTTTCTAAGGCCCACTTGACCTCACACTCCAGGATGTCTTGCCTATCCTTGCAGGAAATGTTCCCTTTCCCCCAATTTTCTTAAAGAGATCTCTAGTCTTACTCATTCTATTGTCCTGTTTCTTAGCACTGCTCATTTAAGAAGGCCTTCTTATCACGCCTTACTATTCTCTGGAACTCTGCATTCACTTTCGCTTTCTCTGTTGCCTTTTGCTTCTTTCCTCAGCTATTTGTAAGGCCTCCTCAGACAACCAATTTGCCTTCTTGCATTTCTTTCTCTTGGAGATGGTTTTGGTCACTATTTCCTGTACAATGTTATGAATCACTGTCCATAGTTCTTCAGGTACTCTGTCTACCAGATTTAATCTCTTGAATTTATTTGTCACTTCCACTAAATAATTGTAAGGGATTTGATTTAGGTCATACCTGAATGGCCTAGTGGTTTTCCCTACTTTATTTAAGCCTAAATTTTGCAATAAGGAGCTCAGAATCTGAGCCACAGTCAGTTCCAGGTATTGTTTTCACTGACTGTATAGAGCTTCTCCATCTTTGACTACAAAGAACATAATCTGATTTTGGTATTGACCACGTGGTGATGTCCATCCAACATCTCTTGCATTGGATATGGCGTTTGCTATGACCAGTGTGTTCTCTTGATAAAGCTCTGTTAGCCTTCACCCTGCTTCATTTTGTACTCCAAGGCCAAACTTGCCTATTACTCCAAGTATCTCTTGACTTCCTACTTTTGCATTCTAGTCCCCTGTGATAAAAAGGACATTTCATTGTTGTTAGTTCTAGGAAGCCTTGTAGTTCTTCACAGAACTGGTCAACTCCAGCTTCTTTGGCGTCAGTGGTTGGCATACACTTGGATTGCTGTGATGCTGAATGGCTCATGTTTCAGATTGTGCCCAGGTTCTGCACTTCAGACTCTGTTGACTATGATGGCTACTCCATTTCTTCTAAGGGATTCTTGCCCATAGTAGTAGATATAATGGTCATCTGAGTTAAATTCACCAATTTCCATCCATTTTAGTTCACTGATTCCTAAAATGTCGGTTCACTCTTGCCATCTCCTGCTTGATCATGTCTAATTTACCTTGATTCATGGACCTGACATTCCAGATTCCTATGCAATATTGTTCTTTATAGCATCAGACTTTACTTTTAGCACCAGACAGATTCACAGCTAAGTGTTGTCCCTGCTTTGGCCCAGCCACTTCATTCTTACTGGAGATGTTAATAATTGCCCTCCGTTCTTCCCCAGTAGCATCTTGCACACTTTCTGATCTGGGGACACTTATCTTCTGGTGTCATGTCACATCTTTTTGCATTTTCATTACTGTCCATGGGGTTCTTTAGGCAAGAATACTGGAGTGGGTTGCCATTTTCTGTCCCCAGTGGACCATGTTTTGTCAGACCTCTTCACTATGACCCATTCATCTTGGGTGGCCTGCATGGCACGGCTCATAGCTTCATTGAGCTATGAATAGGTATACTTCATATGAATAGGTATACTTCATATATAACCATAGGTTGACCATTGAACAACACGGACTTGAACTATATGCTGCTACTGCTGCTGCTGCTAAGTCACTTCAGTCGTGTCCAACTCTGTGTGACCCCATAGATGGCAGCCCACCAGGCTCCCCCGTTCCTGGGATTCTCCAGGCAAGAACACTGGAGTGGGTTGCCATATCCTTCTCCAATGCGTGAAAGTGAAAAGTGAAAGTGAAGTGGCTCAGCCGTGTCCGACTCTTAGCGACCCCATGGACCAGGCTCCTCCATCCATGGGATTTTCCAGGCAAGAGTACTGGAGTGGGAACTATATGGGTCTACGTATATAAATATGTACTGTAGAGCTATGTGATCTGTGGTTAAATCTGCACATGTAGAACCACAGATAGGAGAGACAACTGTAAAGTTACAGGTGGAATTTTCACTGCCAGTGTTGGCACTCTTAACACATGCATTGTTCAAGGGTCATCTGTAGAATTGTATACTACATAAAGCACTTGTATATATTAAATTATATAATTATATATATAATCATATCAAATTTTATATAAAATTATATAATCTTATATATAAGTATATATTAAATTGTGTAATTTTTTTTTTTTTCAGTGGGACGGGCAGATTATTCTCTCCTTTGGTAGACTGGCATGCCACTGGCAATTGCCAAATAAGTACACACGTGGAAGGGAGCATTAAAGACTATCTCATATATGTTCCAAATTTTAAGTTTGGATTCATGCCAGAATATACTAGGTTGACAGTTGTTTCTCAAACATATGTATACTGCTGGATTCAGATCTGGAAGTAACACTGAGGTTCAAGTGAAAAGGAGTAAAGAATAATCGAACCCCTGAAACCACCTATATTATAGACCTTGGCTAGAAAAAGAAAAGGTAGACCAAAGGAAAATTGAGGTGTGAGCTCTTCTATTCACTCTTTCCTTTTTTCCTTTCTTCCTTTTCTTTTCTGAGGAGTTTATAAGGAATATTTTAGAGGCAAATTTTGGGTGTCATTTGCTCCTGATAAACACACATTTATAGGGAGATAAGAAATAAGTGTGGACTGATAACAGGGAAAGAAGTGATCAAATATGGGCTGGCTATTTCACCTTTTATTGGTGAAAAAAATCTGTTGGCCTAAATCACTTCTGAAGACTATAAAACTTCCCTATTTGGTACCTTTGTTTCTTTTGTGCAAATTTTATAAATTTTGGTTGGTTACCTAAATAAACTTCTGCCAGAAACCAAGAAAAGACCATTACTCTCATCTGCCAACAATGAAGCTAAGTCAGAAATTCAAAGTTCTTTCCTTGAGGCAACAACCAGGCCACTAAACCAGTCTGCTTTCCTGCGTAGTTCAGTTGGTAAAGCATCTGCTTGCAATGCGGGAGACCTGGGTTTAATTCCTGGGTCAGGAAGTTCCCCTGGAGAAGGAAATGGCAACCCACTCCAGTATTCTTGCCTGGAGAATCCCATGGACAGAGGAGCCTGGCAGGCTACAGTTCATGGGATCGCAAGAGTTGGACACGACTTAGCGCTATCTTTTTCTTTTTTCCTATCTCATCCAATCTAAATAGAATGACTCAATATACATGCTGAATATTAATGCCTCGAGTTCCTGATCTGACATCCCATCTTCAGGGCATCTTTGCACACAATCTGAACTGAACTCAAGTAACTCAATAATAGCCTTGCTTGAAATTCAGTATTTCTCTCCAGAATACAGATGGAAATTTTAGTGACCAAATCTCAGTTTTTCAGACTACAGAAAGAAGTCATAGACATGAAGCCAGTTCTTTAAGGCTTTTAGTCTTGCTCCATCTATTCATTAATATGAGAATCTGCTAAAAAACTGGGCAAACCTACTAGGCACAGACCCTCTCACTATCGGGCTGGCATTCACAAAAATTTACAATAATGTCAAAATAGGATTCTTGTGGTAATATTTTATTTGTTCTGGCCAAGTTTTAATCTGCAATATTGAGGAAAATTCAGCACTCATCCAATGTGTCTGCAGGCTTTTGACTAGTTAACATGTTAATCGAGAAAAGGGTTATGCTGTCCAAGTATTAGATAAGCTATTTGGAAAAGAAAAAATATTTGTCTATGAATTTGTGGATGAAATGTTTCCAAGAAGAAATTATAAATGGGCCCTATTTTAGTTCTCTCCTATTATGAATGACAGGTTTAACATTCCTAGAAACCCTAAGAATATAATGACTACATCTTTAAAAGCCTCTCGGGATTATTGTACATTAACGTATCAGAGTCAGTAAATTATTTATCTATAAATTAATCTTTCTAAACAGATTTCCACCCCCCTTCAATTTGAAAGCTAAACTTCTGAGTCTCTATTTCAGCAACTTTATATCTGAAGAGCCTACATCTGTAAAAACATTCCTAATGAAAACATGAAGACAACCCCCAGAGAAGCAAATAAAATGAGATTTAAGTATATAGCAGCCTTTCTACAGTTACATTCCTAACAATAGTGGATTCTAATTTGATGCCAAATAGAGGTTATATAACAAAATCAGTGACCACTCTAATTCTTTTGGTTTCAGTGAAAAATGTAGGTGCTTAAACAATTCTGTCGGTATTTCCACATTTACACCAGAATGGAGGAGTTGCATCCTTGTCTGCCAAGTCCCAGAAGCAGAGAGCCCAGTGGATAGGAAGAAGCAGAATGACGATGCTCTAGGGCAGGGGACAAAAGCACTGCAGGCTGAAAAGCCTGGGTTCCCAGGCCTCTGTCCCAGTTGCCAAAACCCAAATATCAAAGATGGATTTTCATTTTCAAGTTTCAATTTCAAATTGAATTAACATTTCAATTTATGTTAAAAATTATCCACCCAGACTTTATTCGGCACTTACTCCCATGCAAACCATTTTGTCAGTTAATAAGACAACCAACCAACAATCAGACTACCTCAAACAAAAAGATATTAAGCCCAATTTAAGAAACTAGTAATTCATTGTGAAAAATTACCAAATTTATGTCCATGGTCTGGACTATCTGCTAAATTACATAACCAGTATTGTTTTGATTTTGTCATTTTTCTTTCTTAAAAGGATAAAACTTTAATTTTATAATACGTGAAGGCATTATAATTCCAAGTTTCAAGGATGCTCCAATTTTACTTTTAGAAGTTGGGATGAAAAAGTAGCCATTAATTTTCACAAATTTCAGATTTTGCTAACAGAGGTACTATAAATATATAATGAAGTATCTGATGCATTCCTAGGAATGAGAAGATAAGTGTCTTTAACAATGGCTTGTGGGAGACTCTTGTGCAAAAACCTTTTAGCATTTAAACACTGGGTAGGCAGATTTGGGGGAGAAGGCAATGGCACTCCACTCCAGTAGTCTTGCCTGGAAAATCCCATGGATGGAGGAGCCTGGTAGGCTGCAGTCCATGGGGTCGCTAAGAGTTGGACACGACTGAGCGACTTCACTTTCACTTTTCACTTTCATGCATTGGAGGAGGAAATGGCAACCCACTCCAGTGTTCTTGCCTAGAGAATCCCAGGGACGGTGGGGCCTGGTGGGCTGCTGTCTATGGGGTCGCACAGAGTTGGACACGACTGAAGCAACTTAGCAGCAGCAGCAGCAGGCAGATTTGGAAGCAAACATTTTTCAATTGTAAATATATTAATACATGAAACAAAAATTTAACAGTTTTAAGTGTGTAATTCACTGGTATTACATAGCAATATGTTTACAATGCCATGCAGTGATTTCTACAGTCATTATCCTAAGCAGAAACTCTGTACCTACTCAACATATAGCTCCCCCATCCCTGCACCCCAGCCCTCAGGTAACCTCTGTTCTACATTTTGTCTGTGTGGTTGAAGCATCCTTTTCAAAAGCCCAACAATCCAACAAACAAACCCCTCAGTTTCAGCAGGGGCTGGGCAATGAGGCCAGGAAAGCCTATTCTCCGTGTGCCTCAGTCATCGTTCATTTTTATGTCTATTTTGACTGGCAGACCATAAACAATTTGTTTCTTCATGTATTTATTCATGAATGCAGCAACTCCTGAGTGCCTGCATGGGGCAGGCAAATGGCAGACAGACCTAACCTCTGTCTTCATGGACCCTGTATTCTAGTTATGCATACTTCTCCTTATTCACACTCTAGAAATCATGTAGGAAAGTGTGCAATTTTTCTTTTGAATTTTTTTTATTTTTTATTGGGATATACCCAATTAACAATATTGTGATAGTTTCAGATGAACAGCAAAGGGACTCAGCCATACATACTCATGTATCCATTCTCCCCCAAACACCCCTCCCATCCAGGCTGACACGTAACACCGAGCAGAGTTCCATGTACTATACAGGAGGTCCATTTTAAATACAGCAGTGTACACATGACCATCCCAAACTCCCTAACTACCCCTTTCCCCCAGCAACCGTAAGTTCACTTTCTGAGTTTCTGTTTTGTCTTCATTTGTGTCATTTCTTTTTAGATTCCATGTATGTGGGGTGTCATATGGTATTTCTCCTTCTCTGTCTGACTGACTTCACTCAATAGATACTTTCTAGGTCCATCCATGTTTCTCCAAATGGCATTTCATTCTTTTTAATGGCGGAGAAATACTCTATTATATATGTATACCCGTGTACTACATCTTCTTCATCCATCCACTGTCGATGGCCCTAACGTTGCTTCCATGTCTTGGCTATTGTAAACAGTGCTGCAATGAACATATGGGTGCATGTATCCTTTTGGATCATGTTTTTTTCTGGATATATGCCCAGGAGTGGGATTGAAGGGTCATATGGTAGCTCTACCTTCAGTTTTTAAGGAATCTCCATGCTGCTCTCCATAGCGGCTGTGCTAATTTGGAAAGTGTGCAATTTGGATAGGATATCAGTGGCATCTCACATGCCTTGTATCATAATGCATTTCCAGCACCACGGAACTGCTCAGAGGTGTCACAGCAGAACATTATCTCCCTTTCACTATTTCTGGTGACTGCTTTACTAAGGAATGGATAACAGCACAGCTCAGCTATATTAACTGATTGATAAATGTTATACCCTTATTTGGGCCTTCTGCATCTCTATTAAACATATACACACACACACACACATATATATATAAAATACATTGAGCAGAGCAACTTTATATATACACAGAGTCCCTTCAAGCTGCTATATATATATATATATAGCATTTTATCAGATCTTAAATGATAAGGAGATGCAGAAGGCCCAAATAACGTTATTATATATATATATGTATGTATGTATATATAACATCACTGACTCAATGGATATGAGTTTGAGCAAACTCTGGGAGATAGTAAAGGACAGGGAAGCCTGGCATGCTGTAATTCATGGGGTCGCAAAGAGTTGGACATGCCTTAGTAACTGAACAACAACAAAAATGATATACCATAGAAACTGGGCACACGAAAAATATTTCAGGCTTCCAATTTTAGTATCAAATTTAGAATTTCATTTAAATGAAATATCCAGAATAGGCAAATCCGGAGAGACAGAAGTAGATTGGTGGCTGCCAAGCGCTGGGGGGAGATGTAAAGGGGTGATGATTACTAATGCGTATGCTGCTGCTTTGGGGGAAGATGTTAGCTAGTAGTGATGACTGTGCGACCAGGTGAATGTACTAAAAACCACTGATGTGCATCAAAATTGTGAATCCTATGGTATGTGAATTCTATCAATAAAAACGTCAGGTTAGCTGTTCAGTCAAGCCAGACACAAGGGTAGTGAGAGGCCAAATTTTAAAAGTCTATACATAGCTACCAGAGGAGAGGACTCTCTTTTATAGGCTGTAAGAACCAGGTCAGGAGGTCCATTCTGAGGTGGCTGAGGACAAGCAGTATGTACTGAGGTGATCTGAGGATTTAGGCTGGGAAGTAACTGGACAGGTATGTGGATGAGGAAGTCATCTGGTCAGACTCACTTGCTGTACTCTTAAGCTGTTCATGCAGTGCCTTTATACATCCTTAAGTCCCGCCCAAACTCCCACCACTGCTGAAAGCAACAGGATCCCAGGTCTATCTAGAAACCACTGGGTTGGTTATACCTGTAAAGGAACTCTTCCAACTTACACAGACATGGCACCACCACACGTACCCGGAAGATGCGATTCACCTCCCCTGCAGTATGTGCTGGCCTTAGGCACGGAAACTAGGCTTTCTTCATGAAAAGGAATCACAAACATTTTAAAGGTAAATTTTGTTTCATATGAAAGTATCTGATGAAAGGTCTGCTATTACGTATAGTACTGAGGAAACTTCTTATTCACTCACCTACTCCTTTTCTCATTCATTTATCTGTCTACTGTGGTCATACTCAAATCCCAGGCACTGATGACAATCTAGCAGAGCAATCAGTATAAACACATTAAATGTCACCGACAAATGAAATGTCTGTTGCTGAAGGACCACAAAAAGGTGTTAAAATTTCACTCTCCCAATCAATTTTAGAACATATAAAGGTATCTGCAATGTAAACATTTAAAAACCAAAAATACAAAGTTAGTTACTTGACACAGGAAGTAGACAAGCACTAGCCCAATGTATTTAACAAAAAAGTAACAGACTGCTCGGAAACTCAAAGATGTATACAATTATGATTTTTATTTGATAAAATACATAGCCAAAAGATTAGAGAAGGCAAACCACACACCCATTTAGAACTGTCCCTTTTGTTTCTTTAAATCTAAGGCCCCCTCTAGTGTTTGAAAACATCACATGCAGCACACAGGCAGCTGAAGGCACAGTCGCAATGTTTTACCCGAGACCTTCCCAAACAAAAAGAATACTTCTTTTCATGTGGCACAAAAATCAATGAGAGAAAATGTTTAGCCATAATTAATATTTCACGTTCTTTCTATAATTCTCATATTCATTATTCTCTCATTCAGTAATTTCTGTATTTACTGTTGGGTTGTTTCTGGATTAACACTTGGTAATAAGGGAAAAAAAGAAAATATAAAGCATGGAGGGACTTTAATTTCCCAAACAAGAAATACACCTCCTTGAAAACAACAGAAAATAGCCTATTCTGCTTTTGTGGACGTTATCAGTAAATAGTATATACTTCCTAAAGTATATACTTAAATTTATATTTGGGAATAAGAAATTTTAAACTACATCTATTGTAAAGCTGACCTAATCTGTGAATTTGCTAATTAAACCTTTTCAGTACCTGGTAAAAGGAAGTGGAAAGTGTTGCTCTGAACAATTTTACATAAAGGAGTCCTTAAAAATTTATATTGACATGGCACTACATCGATACAATGACTTAGTCTCATGTACTTTTGTAAAAGATTGATTAAAACTAGGGAAAATCAAAAATAGGTTTCCACTCTACTTTCTTAGCTGAAGCGTTTGTGTGTCTGCTTTCTTGTTTTATTACAGAGGGTTTATGTTAACTAGTATTACTATTACTGGACAATGAAATCTCTTTTCAACAAAAGAAAACAATGCAATCTTGAGCAGGAGACTGACAGAGAAGACTTATTAAGCTATTACTTCATATTCTTAACAGTTTGAAACTTTAATAGCTGTTGAAACAAGTTTAATCTGTACTAACTTTATTTTAAATAAATGACTAATTTGTCACTCAAGAGATGACATATGACTTCTCTGCAAATGTTTCAAGTTAAAAAAAAGGTAATCTAAAATGAATTAAATAAAACTAGTTGGATTTTAAGTGGTATCAACTTTTAAGATATCTCTTCAAATGAACAGCATTTTTAAAGTGCAACATACACTCTTTTGGCTCAACATAAAAAATTATGTAACTGGAAATTAGTATAGTCATTTCTCTGAGAACAAATTTAGAGAAAACCTGTTTTGAAAGTTAGCCATGAAATGATAAACACTGACGTCTTTTAAAAAATGAGTATATAAAATACAATTACACATAAACCAGGGTGGGAGAGGTAGCACACAGCAAATAAAACCAAATAAATACTATACAATAACGTACAAAATTCTGCTTATAAAAAATTGAAAATTGCATTTTAAAACAGCCATTTCCCTTCTTTTGAGGGCTTTACAATTAAAATTTAGACCCGGCGTCTCAGGCAAAGTTTTTCAAACTGTTACTAGTTACTGGCATTGTTTTTTGCCAAAACCTCTCTGATCTGTCGGTCGAGTTCACTTATTATTCGGTCCTCGTGATTATACACACCCGTCCTCATCAAAGTATCCCTTTCTTCTATTAGGCGAGTCAAATAATCATCCAAACCTTCTTCCAATGCACTGCCATGGGGCCCATCCATTTTTCCACTCGCAATCTCTCTGGAATCTGGGTACTGTTTTTGTTCTTGTTGCCTTAACCTGAGAAGTCAAGAACACAGGCCACTCGAGCAGGCAACACACGCTGTTCTGGTTTTCAGTTAATACCGCCACTTAACAACAGCGTGACTCAATGGTAAATACATTTTCAGTAATATTTTCAGGAAGCAAACAAAAACCTACTTGGCTAGCCAGAGTTAGCACACTTATAAAAGACAGTTTAAAAAACCAATACTTGCATAAAAGACATGAAAATTGTAGAAATTTTGGGAATATGCAGGAAAAAAATCATCTTAATCAGAGATAAGCAATCTAAGTCATTTTCTATATCTCTTCTCAATTAAAAAATGCATGCATTTTAAACAGTTTTCTAAAAAGCAATTGAATATATGTAATTCTGTACAATTATCAATATATTTTCACTATTATTAATATAAAGAATATTTTCCTATATTATTGATATTTAGGTTGTTATTAAGCCCTTGTTATTGTTTCTTGAACATAATTTTCTTCTAACTTTATCCCACAAGCATTTACTCATACCAAAAGGTGCTAGGTTTGGGGGATACTGTGTCAAATCAAGAAGCAAAGTTTCTGTTATTATGGAGCTTATATGAATATTATTTGTAGAAAGTGATATTCTATAGATGTGAATGCTTGAATCTAGGGTGTGCACCTTTTAAGAGTTTGTATGGATAGCTTCAAGTTATGTTTATGATGATCTTATCTAAAAGATGAAGAAAGGGGAGCAGGTGCCAGCCTGGGACCTGGGTATTTCCAATGGAATATTATCAATCACATTACCTTGAAAATGGGGAGTATACCTGGCATTACTTAGTATGCTAAGTTAGTTTGGATATGGAGTAGGTTTTAATTTGATTTGGAATCTACAACTAAGATACAACTTTATACTTCTCTAAGTAACTAGCTACAAAGATATTTTTAATTTGCAACTACTCCTGACTTTTGTCTTTATAAAAAAGATAAAAAACAGTTGGATCTAAGTCCCTGCTTCTAGATAGCCTTCACAGTAAGCAAGCCAGTGAGAACCAGCTCTGAAATTACGATGGTGTGGGGGAGAGGGAGAGCCAGGGAGTGCTGCGGACCCCAGAAAGGGTGCAGGGTCAGGGGCAGCGCAGTTTTGTTTGTTCATATGACTCTGAAACCTGAACTGACTCCTAAGATCCCTCACAAAAGAATGAGAAACTGAGGTGTACAGTCCAAACAGGACACCACATACCTCCATCTGTTCTAAGAAAGAAAATAAAAAATAGGGCCCTGTGCTTTGGGACTCAGGAGGAAATCAAGTGATTAATGGGACACTGGTAAAATGGAGCAATACATGGGGATGATTAATAATAAGACTTAATTTCGTATGACCTACACATATGACAGGCACATGGCTATCTTCATCTGAACCACCAAAACAGTGCTGGGCAAAGAGTAGCGGCTTAATATGCATTTGGTAAACTACTATATACAATAGCAAAACTTTGGAAGCAAGCGGCATTTTAAAATTAATTCGTAACATCTTCCAGATCTGTGACACAGTTGACACCAAGTAAGTATTTGCTGAATTAAGAGACTAACAGAGTGAACTGAGCCCTGTAGCATGTACTAAAGACCTTGACCTTTTTCTGACTGATATTTATACATTAATATTCTAAATGCATTTGTGTAATTCAGCTCCAAATCCACCGGATACAGTGACTGAGTTTCCCCAGTTTGTGTAGGGATATATCACGGGGTAGTCTGTCAAATGCATGTCCTATATCCTGAACTGTGTCTTCCCCACATTCACATGTTGAATGAATATGATGCAACCCCCAGTGCGATGGTGTCTGGTGATGGAGCCTTTGAAAGAGAATTAGGCTTAGATGAGCGCGTGAGCCAGGGGCTGTCATGATGCAATTTGTGCACTTCCTACAGGAGACATGGGAGAGCTTGTGAGGACAAGTGGTCAGGCAGCTGTCTAAAAGCCAGGAAGAGAGTCCTCACCAGAAACTGTGTTGGTGCTTTAATCTGGAATTTTTAGCCTCCTAAATTTCTGTTGTTTAAGCCAACCTATGAAATTTTGTTATGCCAGCCAAGCTAAGACAGTATGCTTCGCTGCAACAAATTACCAGTCTCCTGATAAACATTAAAAGTCTTCCCCTACATTCTCCTCCAAAAAGACACTAGTTTGTTTTAATATTGCTTCCTAACGATTACTTCTCTAACACGAAATACTTAAAATAGTAACTAAGAGCACCATGACACTACAGAGAAGCCCAGTGTTGCAGAGCAGTTACAAACACAACCTGCGGCATCAGATCTAAACTCCAGCCCCCTGACCTACTAGCTGTGTGACCTTGGAAGGGGTACTTAAACCTCTTTAAAACTCAGTTTCCTCATCTCCAAATGGGATTAATTATTTTCCTCAAAAAGTTGCTTTGCAGAGTTAAAAAAAAAAAAAAACAAACAGTGGAGACAGGCATATGAGATATTTAAAATAGCTGCTGATACACAGTAAGGGCAATAATTAAGAGCTAATCTATTATTTATATAAATAATATAACAATGTTTGAAATTTGTTATACTTTATATAATTAAATTCATCATCATTAATTATCTTGAAATAGTTGCAATAAATCTGAAATAGTCACACAGGAATAAAATTTAAAGTACTAATGCTATGGAAACAAAAAAGCTAAACAGAGCTACATTCGTGGCCAAAAAAAATGTGCGAGTAATGGTCTTTGGCAAAGACTTTCTATTATATAACTTAGCTACATTTTAGAAATGATGTCCCTTATTAGACGTGATGTTGTACTCTCCCTGGACCAATGAATAAATAAAAAGTTGTACTATTTGAACTTGAGTTTTTGTATGGAAAAGAAAGTAATTTTTTAGTCATTATACCTGTTCAGTTCATTTCTTATATCCAACAATTCTTGTCTCTCGGTTTTTACTGTATCTTTTTCCTCAGCGGCCAGGTAACGTAGTCTCATCTGTTCCAATTCTTCCTGCTGTTTTTTAAGACGAGCCATTTGACTTTCTTGCTCTCGCTTGAAAGAAACAAGCCAGATCTCTCATGTTAGGAATACATATACTTTTATGACTTTGATTTGTGATTATAACCCTCCTTGACTGTACTCATGATATAGCCATACACTGCAGATTCTGCAGACACATTATCTAGAAATGTCCATGTTCTCTTTACAAACTTTTCCATGACAAACCCTTCCTGTTATAAGCCATAACCACTCATGTTCCAATCAGTGATTGAGGTTAGCTAAATATAAGATAACAGAAGTTAAGGGCAAGAGAGAGTCTGCTATCAATACAGTAAGTTGCCACAAGAGCAATGGTAAGAGTGGCATCTAAGAAATGGTTAATTATCAAAATTATATAAGAAATTACAATTATAAAGGAATGATAAAGTATACAAATTATATAAAATACAAATTATACAGAGTTACCAAGAAAAATTCAATAACTGCCCCTGAACTAGTAATTAATTCCACTTCTATCTCAAGAAATAATGCCTTTCCACTCTTCAGACTCACAAAAAATCTATGCACATAAAATTTCTTTTATATAAATGTGTAACATTCCACAGAATGGATATTCCATGATTTAGTAACAGACATTTTGGAATGCTACAGTAAGACATCCTGCCGTCTAACACAGTGATCTCATGAACCTTTCTAGACTGTTACTATGAACGGGTACTGCCTTTCTGCATTTTTGAAAAGAACATTTGATTTCTTCATTTTTTAAGGTGACAGTCAACGTCCCCTTTGTTTAATAAATTTAGTTGTGCTACTTACAAGCTTTATGTGTATGTTCACGAGATTGACTGACCAATTAATATTATTATAACATCCTTGTCAGATTTTAGAATGAAGATAATGGTGGTCTCATTGTTTTTAAGTGAGAATTATTCTCTCTTCCTAGTTTCTGAAACAGTTTGTGCAATGTAATAGGAACAGCACTGAATCTGTAGCTTGCTTTGGGTAGTATAGTCATTTTCACAGTATGTTTCTTCCAATCCAAGAACATGGTACATCTTTCCATCTGTTTGTGTCATCTTTGATTTCTTTCATTCTTTTACACTGATGAAAAGTACTCATAATTTTCAGAGTATAGGTCTTTTGCCTCCTTGCTGCTGCTGCTGCTGAGTCACTTCAGTCGTGTCCGACTCTGTGCGACCCCAGAGACGACAGCCCACCAGGCTCCCCCCGTCCCTGGGATTCTCCAGGCAAGAACACTGGAGTGGGTTGCCATTTCCTTCTCCAATGCGTGAAAGTGAAGTCACTCAGAAGTAGGGTTATTTCTAGGCATTTTATTCTTTCTAATGCAGTGCTACACGGGACTGTTTCCTTGATTTCTTTTTCTTATCTTTCATTGTTAGTGTATAGGAATGCAACAGATTTATGTGTATTAATTTTGTAGCCTGCAACTTTACCAAATTCACTGATGAGTTCTAGTTGTTTGACTTTGACTATTTTAATTTAAAAAAGAACCTCAGTGGAAAGATGGCTATTTATAAACGAGGAAGTGGATCCTTTCCAGACAGAGAAACCGACTGTGTGTACACTTTGATCTCAGACTTCAGCCTCCAGAAATGTGAGAAACAAACTTCTGTCGTTTATAAGCCATCCAGTCTGTGCTGTTTTGTTACAGCAGCCCACACAGACTAGCGGTTACACAAAAGGTAACCAGTTCCATATACCGATCCTGTGTGTCACATGTTCTATGCTGCATTTTCTATCCTTTTTTCTCTTCCAGTTTGGATATTTTTATTGGTTTATCTTCAGCTCACATATCCTTGGTTCTGCTATTAATTCATCTACTGAACTTACAATTCCGTTGTAAAACTTTTCAGTTCCAGGATGTCTACATGATTGAAAAGGTTCCACTTCTCTAATACATTTCTCTATCATATCGCTTATTTTCTAGTAGTTATTTCTAACTTTCTGTCTGGTGATTCCAAAATCTGTAGATTTCTTCTGAGCAAAAAACAAAAGACATTCTACATGCAAGTGGAGTAAACAAAAGATGCTCAAAGTCAATAATCAGGGAAATAAATAAGTAAACCACAGAGTGAGACCACTTCACGCCCACCAAACTGGAAAAAATGTATACATCTGATAACAGCCAAGTGTTCGACATGGTGTGAAGAATAACAATTACACACCCCTCTTGGGAACTGCAGGTTTGCACAACCTCTTCAGAAAGTAATTTGGCAACATTTAGTGAAGCAGAAATGAGCAAACTCTACTACCCAGAAGTTCTACTTTTAGACAGAAACAGAAATGCTCACATGTAAAAAATTTTTCAGTGTTGTCTTACTATATGTTTAAGTTGTGTGAACCATAAAAATAAAATTAGGCTACCACATCAAAAGAGTTAAATCGCAAAAACGATTTTGAATCACGCTAGGCAGTCACAGAATGATTCAGAGTATTTCCATGTATATAAAGTTTAAAGACATGCAAAAGTAAATAGTATTATTTACCAATATTTTAGTGTCTTTATAATCTTATTAAAAAAAAATAGCAAAGGAATAATAAATACCAAAGTCAGCAAAGCAGTTACCTGTGAAGGGGATGCAGGTGAGAAAAGGCACACAGCACTGATAATGCTGCTGCTTAAACTAGAAGGTGGGGGTTGAGGAGCATAAGAATCTTCTTTGATTCCCTTTGTGGAACATATAACATGTTTCATTTCAAAAGTAATTATTAAGAAAATAAAGGAAAAGAAATCCAGACAAAAAACACACTGGATTGTTGTATCTGGCTGAAGAAGTGATAAGGTTACTAGTGACTTTCATCTTGTATGTTATGCTGCAAAAAATTTGGACTTTTTTTCTTTTACAGTGAGCAGATATAATTGCAAACAGTGGGGGAAAGGTCAATGATTTAATTTTAGGTTACTTTGTAAAACTGTAACATTATGAAGCTTGACACACTTTAATTCTAAACCATAAGGAAAGCCTTTACAGGCCCTGAATTTTTAATCCAGTGTGCAGCATCAGCAATAACCCCACATGCACAAAAGCTAGGGGTCCGAGGACAGCTCCTCTGCCGCCAGGTGCTCTGGGTTAAAGGCTCCTCAATCAAGTGAGTATAAGCTTTATTTTGCCTTGGCTGCCTATAAATCCAGAGAGGAGATGTAAACACACATACACTAGACTAAACAGCGGCTAAAACGCGGCCACTACTTACTCTCCCACTCACACATACCATGTAAGTCTGTGGGAAAAAACTTACAACTAAACTAAGGAACTCAAGTCAAGTTTTCTGAAAATAACCCAGAGCTGACAAGTCAGTAGGAGGGCCTGGATGGTTTCAAGACACAGTTTTTAACCAAGACTTGGACCTCCAACTGTTTTCTTAAACAAAGATTTACATCCCATCCTTGGCTAAATTACTTATAAATTAATCAAATTAATTACTCTGAGTGGATAAGCAGGAGGCTGGACAAGATAGTGCTGATGTCAGCCAATGAAGTCTGTGTTGTTTTAACTAAATATATCAGCTCAGTTTTAAACAGATCTACTGTGCACAAATATGGTAAGGGGCCCACGTCCTACCCAAATCTTAGTTCTGTTTCCTGTCCTGCGAACAAACATACCTAGTTTAAATGTATCAGACATGATGAAAATGTTAAATTGCCCAGAACAACAAATTCATATCTCTTAACGATGATTCATTTCTTTTTAAAAAGTAGTGGCTATTATTCTTCCTCCATAACTATTCTAATGTGTCAAGAAATGTTTTTAAGTAAATATGGTACTTAGGACACAGTAAAGTAATAATCTTAACTTAGAATTGGGGGAAAAAAAAAAACCTAAATTACCCCTTAAGTGTCTGACAACTAGAACTCTTCAAAATCAGTGTTATACATCATACCACAGATAGCAAATCCAGAATGTGCGGGTATCATTTCCTTGTCTTCTAAGTTAGGACCCATTTCATGTTACACTTATTTATATTTTACAGCTGTTGCCTACCCAGTTACCCAAGAACAAAAAAGTTTACAACATGAAAAAACACAGGCTTTTATACTTATGAATCAGAAGAAAAGATTTTTTTCCTAAATAACTGGAAGATTATGATTTTTTAAATTCACCAATTGACTATACGAGGTCACCTTTGAGTAATGGAAATCTCTGTTTAAACATTCTTTTGGCAATAGGCACTGAGCATTAGGTCTTATTTCCAAGCTTTACCAGCTGGGTTTTGTCATTAACATTTATTAACAATCTAAGATACAGCTTTCGCCGTCTAATCCGCACTACACAAATGTTTTGTACTGCCCTCCAGAGGATTTTGCTGTGACAAATTACTGGCAGAGATTATAGCCCCGTGGCTATTCACCAGAGGCAATGTAAAATTAACATGGTACTAATCCAATTTAAACAAGAAGTTGCACAAACAATCCTCTGAACAAAAGCAGATAGAGGATTCCAATTTTATATTCAAACACAATGTGTTTTTAATAAAAAGTTTTAGGAAAAAAACTAAAGTAATTTTCACACATATAAATTGTGCCTATTTGATGAAGTAATCAATTTTAATCTTCCAAAAATGGTTAGTGGCAGAGCACAATTCACTATGGCAATCCCGAGGTCTATTACATTTGTAAAGTGCTGCATCTCTACAATGTGGCCTGTAGAACATCAGCAGTTCCCAGTGACCCTGAAATTAGTTTACAGTGTTGTTTCTAAAGCACAAAGTCTGTGGGATAAGGAATAGAAGTGGTCTGCAATGAAGCTTCATGAAGCAGACGTCTGGAGTTGAATCAGTAATTTAACACAGTTTTCTCCTTAATTCACTTATAGAAACTTAAAAAACGCATCTGAACTTTTGTGATGTCTTCTGTTATGAGGTACAAATAGCTAAAACTACGATGCTAAGGGTTTTTAAGCAAGAGGGTAGAAAAAGCATAGGAAAAAAGGGTAAACAGAAAACAAGAAATTAAAGGACAAACCCAGAAGATAGCAAAAGTATATGAGAATGTATATGTTAGAAGAAGGGGGTGCTTGGGTGGGAGCATTCTTAATTGAACCTTTTTTTAAGAGTCAGTTTCAGTTCATGTTTATATTCAAAACATTATTTTTTACATTTAAAAAACTACCTCAAACAATGTGAAAACAATATCATCCATCAATATACACATATGAATATAACTTAAAAATCAATTTACTTATTCTTGCACGGGTATTTCTTAGTAAGAAACGTGACAATTATAATTATGCTCTGATAATTAATTCCTAATTTCTCCAGAAGAAACAGCCTAATCAACAGCTAACAGGTTTCCGTCTCTTCATTACTGATTTTGGTAATGCCTTGTAAGTATTTACCACTGCATTAGTCTCTTATCCTTCATAGTTGCATAAACTTCAGGGGTAGGCATTGTCTTCCACTTCTTTCCTACCTGCTCTTTATCTGCTATTTTTTATTCTTACCAATTTCTAACTATTTTTAAAATGATGAGCTCTAGTAGTTTTCTGGTAGCACCCTTAGGATTTTCTGTGTGTCATATCATGTCAACTGCACAGTGACAGTCTCACTTCTTTTCCAATTTGGATTTCTTTTTCTAATACTGATATTAGAAACATTGGTATTGAACCATTTCTCCTTTAGCTTTGAATGACAAAATGAGAACCCCACGGTCCTCTTGTCTAATACTTATTTTCTGTTAGTTTCGCTAACTTCATTTGCATTTCTTACAACCCTGCCATATTCTTGTTAAGTACCAGCCCTCCCAGCTGAACTTTCCTGTGGAAGAGAACTGCTATCCCTTCCAGAACTGAGCATCCTCCACTGTTCAAGGCACACAGTAGGCTCCTGATAAGTACGTGCTCATGAAAGAATGAACACATAAAGCAACTCTAGATGTTTCTCCAGACTTCACGCACTCTCACCTCTTTGCACCTGCTGCCTGACACTACTGCATATCTGCACAGTTAGCCCTTATGTAGGTTTTTCTCCCTTCTGTCAGTTTCTACAGAATATCTACCTTACAACTACCATCCAAAGTACTAGTCTTACTCAAACTATATCGAACCCCACTTCCCTACAGCTATTATATATAGCAACATCTTATTTTCTAGACTTAAAAATTTTCAAATTTTTGTTGCTGCCATTATCTTTCAGCTAGTCAGTCACAAATCTTTCTAATCTTTGAATATTTGTTCTGTTCATCAATATACGAAGCTACCATCTCACTAGGTCCCCACCCACTGAAACCAAGAACACTACATTACTGTGTAGTGACACAGCAGCATTATGGCTCATGTTCTTTTAACAAGTTACAATTTATTGAGCATATACAAAGTATCAAACGCTAATAATGCTTTACAGACCACTCAGTAATTCTCAGACAACCCTGAGGAAAGATTTTTCGGTGTACAAATGAGGAGACTAATCAGAGAAATCAAATTCCCCAATTTGCAGAGTTATTAACAGCCAAGATTCAATTTGGCTCTCTTGACACCAAGGCCATGTTCTAAACTACTATGTACGCTGCCTCTGATAGAAGTTGTGTTCTGTTATTTTTAATAGCCTCTCTCATCACATTATTTCCTTACTCCCAGTTCCATGGGGATTCTTCCCTGTGGAACTAAAGGGAACTTCAATGTCTTGGCACCATGCCTTTATATTAGCTTCTTCTCTTTCAAAGTCACTTTAATTTCTCATTTCCAGAGCTGGTCTATCTAACAGTCAACGATGGCATTTTCCTTGCTTATCATAGGCCAAATCATTACTTCTTCTGCTTCAGTACTCAGGCAGAGATCCCTAATGTCTTCCACAGCTCACTCTGAAATACTTTCATTATGTGGATTCTATGGAATTAAGCCATAACACTCACTGGAAAGGGGAAAGAGCGTGAGTGTATGCTCAGTTATATGATTCTACCCTCACTCTTACCACTTAGTATCCGTGTGATCACTTAACTTCTCAGATGCAACTTACCTTCTCTTTCTTTCATCTATAAAATGGAAATAGTACCTGCTATACAGGGGAGGTCTTCTTGTTTAGTCACTAAGTTGTGTCGGACTCTTGTGCCCCCGTGGACTGCAGACTGCAGACTGCCAGGCTCCTCTTATTCGAGGGATTTCCCACCGGAGTGGGTTGCCATTTCCTTCTCCCGGTGATCTTCCTGACCCAGGGACTGAACCCACATCTCCTGCATTGGCAGGCAGGATTCTTTACCACTGAGCCACTAAGGAAGGCCATACAGGATCTTGTTTCGGATGAAATGAAAAGATATGAAGGGCTTAGCACAGTACCTGAGACTTACCAGCTTTCCTTCCTCCTCCTTAAACATAAGCATTCTAAGTTCTATCTACCACATCTTCAGTTATCATCTCGGCAAAGGATTCCTTCATCTGTCCTTAATCTCAAACATCCTCCAGGTATCAGTCCATATTTCTGATTACTGAATTTCTTTCCGTAAAAATTAAAATGTTCAAATTTGCATGTCCTATCTTCTTCCCATGCCTCAATCAGCTTCTTGTCTTAATAACCATAATTCCACTATTGAAAAACTTTCTGGACACTAAGGCTTGAACACCTGACATCATCTTTGACTTTCCACTCTGCATCCGATTAGGTATAGTGTCCTGTACAGAATCTACCAAAATCACATCTTTTAAAATAACCTCTTTGTCACGTTCTCACTGCTACCACTTAAGTTCTAGTCCTTATTTCCTGAAATGACCTTTAAAATGGGACCTCCTCTGTTCTCCATGAAGTCTATGCTTTCTGACTTTTTGCCTCTTTACTATAATCATTCTATTCATTGTATTTACAACACTTCTCCCCCCGCCCAACAACTTCTCTAAACCACAAGCAATTCTCCAGAGGTCTATCTCAAACACCTTATCTTCTATGACGCCTTTTCTAAGTTCTATTAAATAAACGCACTTCCCCTCTTGAGCACTCTGTGCGGTTCTTTCCAGAGCTCTTACTATTAGGCAGTAAATGTCATGCTTTTCTTCCCTATTACTAAATGGCAAGCTCCCTGAGAGACAAAGACCTATGTTTAACTTGTATCTATAAATCTAGGGCAGTGCCTTGAACACAGGAGGCCCTGATACTATATATGATTATCCTTAGTCTTGTGAGCATTTATAAAACATATTCACTGTGTGTAATATTATTTTATGCTTACAATCTCAATTCATCTACAAGCTATGTTAAGGCAAACTGTGCTGTTCTCAGGCAGTCTAGTAAATACTCTTCTATGACACTGGTATGCATTTAGAACAATACCATAAAGATCTTTAATAACATTTGATGGTTTGAGAGACACGTTAAAGAAAACAAAAAAACAAATCTAAGAGACCCTATGTACCAAATTTCATTCAGAATTTAAATGGACACATTTAACAGAAGCAAAGCTTAGAATAAACTAACTACTAATATAAAAATGAAAATCTTGTTCATATTTTATTTGATCTTAATAATTTGAAGAAATTAAACCCAAAGTTAAAATTAATTTTTCATAAAGCTAACAGCATTTGTCACCCAGTACCAGGAAGGGGAAAAAAAGTAACAAAGAATTCAGGAAAGTACTATCACTTTTAAATTCTTACAAAATTAGGCAGAACTACCCTGTGATTCCTTTTCTTGATGAAGAAATTACTATGTCTTCCTAGGAGGTAACATTTAAAAATATGTTCTTAAAGTTCTCCCTCCAAAAGGCACTCCCAGTAGAAAGAAATTACTAGGGAAAAAAGGATGGTAGTTTCATAAGTAGAAGAAATTATTCCCAGTTTTCTGTGGGCTAGAGGATAGTTGCAATTAAGGAGAAAAAAAAAAAAAGACCTAGAAGTTTCAGTTTTTAATTAAGGAAAGGAAGATCTTATATATAATACATTAAAAAAAAAAAAGGCCCTAATCTCAAATATAGAACTGGAGACTCAAATATGAACCTAACAGATATTGCCACATATGCAAACTTGTAAAGAATCAAGGGAAAGTGACATAAAAAGAATAATTCATCATCAGCTATAAACTACATACCTGTTTAAGTCTGGCAAGTTCTTTCAAAGCTCGTCCCCACTGCTGCTTGTAATGCAGTTTAGACTTGGTTGCAGATTCCAACTTTCTTTCAAGTTCAACCTAACAGTGATTAAAATCATATCAAGTGAAACACTATACCACTGTGTACAATCACTGAAAGATAATATATACAAGAAGTCTGGCCTAAGAAAAGAGTTTATATAGCGTAACATACGACATCATCTAAAACTGTTATATAATTTACTATAAATATTATGGCACGTGAACATTTTCTTGTTTAAAATATAGTCGTATTTTTACTGCCTAACAGCCTATACTAAAAGGAACCGAATCAGTCTTAACCTCCAGACAGTTACTATAAATGTATTTAAAACATATAACAAAGATCATAGAGTAAAAAAACACTTTTTTTTTTTTTTGGTTGTTTTTTACAAAAAGCAGTTGTTAGCATTCCAATTTAGCTGACACTCTCGACCTTGAAACCAGATTACTCCTTTTGGAGACCTATCATTATGTGGAATTTTGTCTTACAGTGAAGAGAGCTTGTAGAGATACTTTTATAACTCATTTTGGCAAAAATCACAGAATTCTGAGAACAGTGAACTGTTTTATCAGAAAGCAGTTTAGTAAGAGTACAAAGTCAAAAATATTTTAAGAATGTTAAACCCAAGTAAGAAAAACAATGCTCCTAAAAACACTCATCTAACTTTTATTTTCTATTTTTCCTCAAACACATGAAGAGAAACACGAAAGAGATTCAATTTTTAAAATACAGTTATTTATACTTGCAGCAGGCAATCTGTTGTGCATGAACTGAAGCCAACTTGGCTAGGTCTTGGAATGTACTCTCTCAAAGTTTCAAACCAAGTACCAAACAAATTCATGCAGCCAACAGACAGTTTTACTATTGAAGTGATAAGGTGATAATATGGCTGAATTACAGTAACATACTGTTCATCTAAACTGGTGCAGTTTTTGAATATCAATTCTAGTGTTTCCCATACACACAACTCCTAATGTTTTGCAGAAAAATAAAATCGAAGACACTATCCAAATATTCAAACTTCAGAAAACTCAGGGGGAAATAAAATGAAAGGAAAAGTAGATTGCCAAAACCCCTTCACAAAACACCAGAACGTTCTCTGCAGTAATATATAACTACACGGAGTCAAGGTTTTTGCTGCTTTACAAATCCCTAGAGCTTGGATTTAAATGTGTTGACATTTCACAACTAGACTCATATGTCTTAAGCTGAATAATATTCTGAGATTATCAAATATGATCTCTTCCACTTATGCCCCAAAGATTTATTCCTATTACTTAACTGGACATAAAACAACTGTCCAGTATAATTATGTAACAATTGGTAATTTAACAACTGGACATATGTTAGAGGAAAAGCAAAAATCTGTTTATAACTGTGAGATACAAGAATAGTATTCAATTATAAAAGTGATCATGTCCCTAGGTCTTGGAGAAGGTATAGTGTCCTGGACAAGCCCCAGGATGAGGGTTAGGACAACTACAAAGATCGTTTGTACCCACTAAACTGACTCTATCAGAAAAAGCTGGGTAGGTTACATCCGTTTTGCCATGATTATCAAAATAATTCACATTTGCATTGTTATTCACACTAACTTAAAACACATAATCAAAACATATAGCTAACACTTAGACGTAAACATCATTTTCCTAATTCATCCCAAACTATCTAATCAGTGATTTCTAACTTTTTTAAATGATACAAATGCCTCTGTGATTCTAATGTAATACACACACCCAATTCCCAGAAAAATGTACACAACCAAAGTTTTGACACAATTTCAGGACATTCAAAGACCTTGAGCCCTTTTTGTGGGTAAACGAAGATCATGGCATCCGGTCCCACCACTTCATGGGAAATAGATGGGGAAACAGTGGAAACAGTGTCAGACTTTATTTTTCTGGGCTCCAAAATCACTACAGATGGTGACTGCAGCCATGAAATTAAAAGACGCTTACTCCTTGGAAGGAAAGTTATGACCAACCTAGATAGCATATTCAAAAGCAGAGACATTACTTTGCCAACAAAGGTTCGTCTAGTCAAGGCTATGGTTTTTCCTGTGGTCATGTATGGATGTGAGAGTTGGACTGTGAAGAAGGCTGAGTGCCGAAGAATTGATGCTTTTGAACTGTGGTGTTGGAGAAGACTCTTGAGAGTCCCTTGGACTGCAAGGAGATCCAACCAGTCCATTCTGAAGGAGATCAGCCCTGGGATTTCTTTGGAAGGAATGATGCTAAAGCTGAAACTCCAGTAGTTTGGCCACCTCATGCGAAGAGTTGACTCATTGGAAAAGACTCTGATGCTGGGAGGGATTGGGGGCAGGAGGAGAAGGGGACGATAGAGGATGAGATGGCTGGATGGCATCACTGACTTGATGGACGTGAGTCTCAGTGAACTCCGGGAGTTGGTGATGGACAGGGAGGCCTGGTGTGCTGCGATTCATGAGGTCGCAGAGTCGGACACGACTGAGCGACTGATCTGATCTGAAGAGACCTGACGTCATCTTCCTGCGCTGCGTGGACACCTGCCGGTGGAGGAAGGAACGGCTCTGCCGCCCTTCGCTTCTTTTGTTGGGCTGCTCTTTCGGAGTAATGGCGCCGTCGCTATGGAAGGGGTTGGTGGGCATCGGCCTCTTTGCCCTAACCCACGCAGCCTTTTCGCTGCGCAGCATCGTTCTTATATGCGATTAACAGAAAAGGAAGATGAATCACTGCCAATAGATACAGTTCTTCAGACACTTCTGGCCTTTGCAGTTACCTGTTATGGTATAGTTCATATTGCAGGGGAGTTTAAAGACATGGATGCCACTTCAGAACTAAAAAATAAGACATTTGACACACTAAGGAATCACCCATCATTTTATGTATTTAATCATCGTGGTCGAGTACTGTTCCGGCCTTCGGATACAACAAATTCTTCAAACCAAGATGTATTGTCCTCTAACACATCACTGAAGTTACGAAAACTTGAATCACTGCGTCGTTAAGATTTTTACAAATTATAACAACAGGACAGGACACAAAGCTGGAATATTGGAGTCTGGGATACAAAACACTCCCCCATCAGTATTTATATTGATCGCTCAGACCTAAATAAAAAAGGGCCTATGACCCTTATTTGTACACTGTTAATCAAGTCATTAATGCAATATAAGTTATCTGTGAAATGAGTCTTTGATCTTTCATAGAATTCTTTTTTCATTTAAAACAAATTCACAATTTTGTAAAAGTCACTGTTTTGAGCACACTTTGAAAAATGTTGATGGTTTTGTAATTATTTTCTTAGATTTCTTTTGCACTACAGTTTTTAGGATCCTTTTGGAAATAGTGTGACTAATGCATTTTGCAGCATGAATGGTACCAAATGGTCTTAAGTTCTTAACAACAAATGGATTTCTCTAAAGAGACCAGAATGGTGACTTATCAGTTTTTCTTATGCCCCCTAAAAAGTGGCTCTGCTTCAGCAGATACTTGCCAGTTTTTAATTTATCCACGACTTCTCACCCTACCCCACTCCCATATACCTCCTAACATCAGCTGTCTTGTTTCATCAGTTCTCTGGGGTTCAGTGTGCAGTGAGCAATTTTTGTGTCAGAAATCCCCTGTCATAACAAATAGATTTAACAAACTCAAAACTTATATAAAGCTACCTGTGTTCTCTTCATATATCTGTAAAAAGATGTCCCTAATTGACTATATAGTGTAAGAATAGTTGAAGATAGACCAGAAAGACCATCCGTGAATTAATTATCCTGCCTATGTAGAAGAACAGCAATCACTGAAGAAAACTGATTAGTTGTTACTAGCCAGTTTAACTTATTCAAAGCCTCTGTTATTTTATTGCATACTAAACTAGTGAATTAGTTGGAGAAGGCAATAGCACCCCATTCCAGTACTCTTGCCTGGAAAATCCCATGGACGGAGGAGCCTAGTAGGCTGTAGTCCATGGGGTTGCTAAGAGTCAGACATGACTGAGCGACTTCACTCACTTTTCACTATGAGACTTGAGGAAACCTTTTTTGCACTTAAATTATAAGCCAAGTTACAGACTGAAAATAAAATTCGGCTCGGCACCTAGCATCAATTCAGGGCCTAGTGAAGACCAAGCAGACTTTCACTGATTTTAATGTCCCTATTTCTATCCTTGATATATCCCCAACTCCTAATTCTCTATTGTTGGCATGGCATTGTCTTTGGCTCCAATCTTCTATTCTCCAGTTCCCATCTGTCATAAGAAACTACAGATTTCTCCCTTGAAATATTTTCCAGTTTTATTCTTTTGTATTCTTACTACCATTTCCTAAGTTCAGGCTCATCTCATCTTGTCTCCTCAGCCTTTAATGTATTCTATCTACAAATCCTGCAAGCCACTATTACATCAATTTACTCTCTACTAAAGAATCTACAATAGCTACTAAATACTTGCCTACTGGCAAGTATTGAACCTAAACTCCTCTGCCTAGGTGTTAAACAGCAAAACACAATTTCCATCCTACTTGTTCAACATTCTTGGTGTTCAATATGAAATACCAACCACCAGTTTTGTCCCCCTCCATCTCCTAGTCCAAGTTACTTCCTGAACCTATCATTTTTTTTGCTTCATTGCTTACTTAAAACTTAAGGTTCAGCTCAAATTCTACCTCTACATGGAGATGCCTTAAAACTACTATATTCTGAACATCAAATGATTTCTTTTTTCTGAGTTGCAAAGAGTTTCTATCACATTCCCTGGTATTTAATTATATACAATCATTTAAGCCTCTCTGGGTTATCTCCCCAGTTAGGTTACAAACTCTTTAAAAGTGAGGTCCCTTTCAAAAGGATAACATACTTTTCCTCTTTTCTTTTCTCTCATTTTTCCCTCTGTCTTAAGTCAGGGGTGGGCACACAATAAGAACTCACCAAATGTTCTTAAATACACCAATTTTAGTTTCTGTAGAACTTCTGTCTTCTTTGTGCCCTACTAAATTATAATGCTTTCCCTATCGTATTTTTTAAAAGTCCAATTTTTAAGCCATATAAAATCATTTCCTAGCTTAAAGCAAATCAAACTATTTGTGACCTCTTATAAAGGGAATCAAGAAGTGAATTTAGTAAAACTGTTAATGTTAACTTTAAATCTTAATGTTAACTTATTTGTAGACCATTTCAGTGAAAAATGGGAATATTTGTGTTACACTGAAGACATGAGTAAACAGAAAAGAAAAAGCTCTCAATCAGACATAACTAGAAGTTGCAGACTAAATCAGGGACTTCTTCACTTAAGTCTTCCTTTTTTGTGCTTTTATGTCTTTACTACTTAAGAAATAAGATTCTGCCCTCTTCTGGCTCCAAAAACACTTACAAAGAATTTTCAAAAGAGCTGAGAAGTCTTATTTACTAGGTATTTAAAAACAGTGGATGAACTCATTAGGTCTGATATAAAGGCACTTCAATTATACTTTTTTTTTCCCTCAACAAGTTCATGGTACTATTTATACTTGTAATATGTTTGGTGATTTTTATTCTATTGGTAGAAATGCAGTTGGAAGAAGGAATTTTAAAAATCACTTTTTACCATTTATTTCTGTGGTGGATATTATCTAATTTATATTCAGAAAAGATGAATAAGATAATATTTCTGTTCCAATTTTGAGATATTTGGTCCTGAATTTCCCCAAGGTAAAAATGGAAATACTTTTGACACCTACTTAATAGAGCTTGGGAAAATTTATGAGATATTGTCTGAATGCTTCAAAGAACTCTGTTAGGCCACAGAATTCATAATACAAAAACAGAAGTACTTTAAATACTTGGATTAATCAAAAAGGGTGGGAAATGTCCAGCTTGATTCAAATTCAAGGTCACTGGTAAAGAAATGAGGAGAAGGCTGAGAGTGAGGAGATTATCTAGATACGTAAGAAGCAGAACTTTGCAATTAAATACATATGAGGTAAGAAGAGGAACCAAAAATAGCATGGCATTTGACAAGCTCCAGAAACATTTAGTGAATTCAGAAATGCTAGAAGAAATCAGTTAAGACCCTTTTTCAACTCAGTTTTTTAAACCACATTCTTATTCTTCTCTTCAAATTTTCTATATACACCCTTTTTGCCTCTTGAATAGTTCTATCAAGGACTAAATTTTATTTCTATGGTCCAACCATCCTCTCCTTTTTTAAAGCTTCAGTTTCTCCTTGCTGTTATAGCTTTCCTGACAGGTTTGTGAATTCTTTTAGTCCAAGAGTTACTCAGTTCTGCTGTTTTCAACCAATGACTCCAGTATAGGCTATAACTGAAAAAAAAGCGATGAAATTCAAGTGACAGTGTCATGTGCATCAAATTCTTTGATGTGATATATTATTTGATATCAGAATACTACAGTTAAATGTTATTATACTGAATATGCAAATATCATTTACTGATCTTATAATTATTTATAATGATCATTAGGGTTAGTTAAGATTCCATAAACGAACACAGGTACCTTTTCCAAAGTGAGAAGATTTATTTCAGACTGTAGTCGAATTTCTGGTTTGCTGCTTTGCTGATCTTTGAACTGATGGAACTCTTTTTCTAAAGTCTTATACTTATTTTCAGCATCATTGAGCTGTATTTAAAAAAAGATTATAGCTGTTTTAAAACAGAGGTATGCAAAGTATAGTATTACAGAATTCGACAGTGTCATTTTTTCTTTAAGGCATGTTCATATTTAGAAAATTTAGAAAATACATAAAGAGGAAAATTAATTGCTCTAGTAATCTTAATTCAGTAAGTCAACTGATTAACAATATACAAAAACTTTTTAGGAGTATGAAATTTCTTATAAAACCAGTATCTTGAGAACATTGTTGTTAAATTTTAGGTGACAAATAGAAAAGTAATATTATAAAAATACTAGAAATAATTTTTTAAAATGTGTCATGAATGATTGAACATTATAGGTATACCTGATTATTGATGAAACTAAGTTTAATTTTAATGCAGTGTTTATTGTTCTTATAATTTGATATCTATGAATTTCATAATTCCAATATGATTACAACTTAAAGACTTGGCTCAGTCCCTTCATATTTATAGGTAACAAAACTGAGGGTCAGAGAACTGGATTACTGAGGCAGTGCCATAGATCTAGTAAGTGGCAGACATACAAACAGAACTCAGATATTTTCATCTCCTAGAATGATCCTCTAATGAAAGCAGGCAATAATTCCTTAAAAAAAAAAAAAAAAGACTGTCTTGACTAAATACTGTAATTTCCCTTAAAACAGTTTCAAAACTATCAAGAAAAAAAGATAAAAGTGTTCTTTCAAAATCTGGGATTTTTTTTTTTTTTTAATCAAATGGAAGCAAGCACAGGGATTCCCTGGTGGCTCAGATGGTACAGAATCCATCTGCAATGCAGGAGACCCGGGTTTGATCTCTGGGTCAGGAAGATCCCCTGGAGAAGGAAATGGCAACCCACTCCAATACTCTTGTCTGGGAAATCCGACGGACAGAGGAACCTGGCGGGCTACAGTCGCTGGGGTCACAGAGAGTCGGACACGACTGAGTGACTAAACACTTTCCCTTCACTTTCAAGTACTATAAAGCTTTCCAAAAACATACCAATATGACTAGTCATCATTAGATAAACCAATTATTTATTTCTCTAAAACTAAGACTTAACTAAATGTGAAATACTGAGAAAATTGGTAGCAAAAATGGGACTTAAATTACCAATAATAAATTCTTATTTTATGCAAGTAATTATCAATAATTCTAATCAGGATTTATCTAGCATCTTAAGGTAATAAGTATTCCATACGTGGAAGTTTTCCATATAACTGAAGTTACCTCTTTGAACATGCAAACTTTTAAATTTGAACAGAAACTTCTCTAAAGAATCTGTCACATTTTTGTTTAAAACAAAAGCTAATAAACTTAGTGTTTGGCATTTTTTGACAGGCACATTATCAATCTACTATGAGGCATACAGGGGTCTTTTTCCTTTGCTAAGTGGATCATAATTTACATTGGCTTTTTTCAGTTCTAATAAATGCTTTTACATATTTGAATGTATATACTTCATCACTGTGCACTGATAGTGTATCTGTCCCTTCTACCTGTCTTGTTAGAACTGTGTGTACAGCACATGTAACCTGGTTCAGAGTAAGAGCCTACAAGTTTTCTAATATATAAGAGGGGAAATGTTTACAGTCATGGACTTAGTATTTGGGCATCCCCAAAACTTCTGCTTTCTACCACAGTTCTTCCCGCAGGTTTTAGCTTATGTTTTAGGAGTGCTCTGGAGAATTTTTCGAAAATACTAATTCTTCCCACAAAGATGTAAGCTAATTATACCTCAGGTAGGGTAGGGACAGGGTAGCAATGCCCATGTTTTGTTTTGGTTTTTTTCAAGAGCTCCCCTAGGGATTCTAACACATCTTAGAAGCATTTTTTTTTTCTAGATGGCTCAATCTTCCTGATAAATCGTAAGCAATCCTGGAGAATCCCATCACAATTGCCCACTTTTACAACTTTATCTTTCATAAATGTACATGAGACTGCCATAATAACAATCGAATTTATCTTTATAACCACCTAAATAATATGGTCTTACTTGACCCTGAACTGCTATGGAAACTATTCTTCATGCCAGAATTTACTAAAGACTTCAGAGGCATTCATCATACATATCTAATCTACACTGAAATTTTTCAAGATAGATAAGCTTCATTTTTAACAGCTTGAGCCTTTTTTTTTCCCCCCAGCAAATATTTTTTAAGCCCATATTATGTGCTGAAGACTGGCCGTGCTCCAGGCATACAGATAGAAACCAAAATAGTTTTATTGAACTAACAATCTGACACTGATCAAATTATCACGCTAATGAAAATAAAAACAAACTGTTATAACATATCATAAAGAAACTAAGTAAGAGAAGAATACACCAGGAAAACATATAACAAAAACTTGACCTAGACTTGGACAGCAGGGGTCAGGGAAGATTTCTCTGGGAAAGTGATGCCTCAGCTGGAAACAGAGATTAGTATAGTTCACTGGGCCAAGAAAAGGCAGCATACACAAGATTCTAAAGGGTGAAGCATGCGTGGTGTGCCTGAGGACCTGAAGAGGACCGTACAGCAAAAGCAAGAGATGAGGTGAGACAGGGAGGCTGGGTGCAAACTATGCAAAGGTTGGTAGGGCAAGGTAGTAATTCTGATCTTTATTCTATGAGCATTAAGACAACCTCAAATGGTTTTAGAAGAAAGTGTCATGATTCCCAAACTTCAAAAACATCACTTAGGCTGCAACAGAAGAACAGGTTACAGGGGTCGCTCACTGAAGTAAAGAACACTTACAGCAAGGTCAAGTATGGATAGGAGGCCCGTGTTGAGTTTTAAATGCCTAAAACACCCAAGTAGAGCTGTCTAAAAGGCGATGAGATAAGTGGGTCCAGGGTGCAAAGGAAAGGTCTGGGATACAAATGTGCAAGTCCCAGAGATATAGACTGTCTCAAACTACAGGCATGAATAAGGTTGCTTAGCACCATATAAGTCTCGAGCTGGGAGGTAGTCCAACATTTAATGGCTAGATGAAGGAAAATAAGCCTGCAGAGAGCCTGAGGCATGGCCAGAAAGTAGAGAAAAACAAGGAGAGTGGTGCTCAGAGAAGAGAATATACAAAAACAAGGACAACAGTGTTGATGCTGGTGATAAGTGTGATTTAGATGAGAAATGAAAAACGCCCAGGGAACTTAACTGCTGAGCCACTGGTGGTTTCTGACAACTGCCTGGGGCAATGGGGATGGAAAGCTGAGGAGAAGTGGTGAGAGGTGAAAAATGGGAAGGAGCACAGACAATTCTCTCATGAAATTTGGTTCAGTCATATATGAAGAGGATGTTTGCTAAGAGATTTATCTGAAAAAAATTCTAATTTGAGATTTAACTTAAATATAACACAGACTCATGCAAATAATTAAAAGAGATTATTCCAATATAGTCCTTAGCTTTGACTCAGGAAAAGAAGATTCAATTTACATTTGAATCTCAGTGCAATAAGTACGATTAATAGTCCAAATTACTGAGAATTTTTATAACTCTTTAGTGAACCATTTCTATTATTTCTAGAATGCAAATAAATTCTCAGTTTAAAGAGGTAACACATATTTTAACCCTACTTGCTGCTGAAGTCGGTGTTTATCCTCTTCTAGTTGCTTCATCTTCAACCTTTCCAGTTCTACTTGGTGCACACAATCTTCCTTGGCCCTCCGGATAGAATCCTGGAGTTCTTGCAGGTTCCGTTCACGCTCTGATTTCAGTTCTCTTCTTTCTCGTTGAAGCTTAAAAAGGTACATCTTTTAGAGAGTGATTCACTACTAGTTGCATTATATTGCTCAATATTATCCTTATATATACGGTCAAGTGTTCAGAATACTTTACAAACTGATTTTCATATTTTCAGGTATTAGAGAGTTGATGTTTAGGTATATTAAAATTAAAATTTTCAATCATTTACTACTAAAATACAAGGTATATCCCCAAATCCATATATGATGCATAAATTCAACTGAAAAGGGCTTTTTAAGATCCTGATCTAAATAACCTATTTTATTATACAAGCAAATATGCCCAAGTTTCTTTTCTTCTTTAGAAACTTATTTTTTTACCTAATCATATAGAAGATAATAGAGCCTTAGTATTAGAAACAAATACATATTATATTATATTTAGGTTTAACTATGTAAATCAATTTAGAAATCCCAGAAAATGTGTAAAGATAAGTTTAGAGTGATATACTGAGAAAATTTTAAGAAATATTTGGGTAAGGAATGGGCATATAAATTTCACATGGAAGAAATTCTAATAATTTGAAGTGACCTTTATAGTAATGCAAAAAAGTATATCAGGTAAAATTCAATAAAACCTAACAAAAATACTAACGGCACAGTATTGGGTTGGTTAAAAAGTTCATTCAAATTTTTTACAAGACATTACAGGAAAACCCAAACAAGCTTTTTGGCCAATCAATACTAACATGTTTATCCTTTCTTGGGATATAATCTTTAATGGGCAAGAAAAAGGGATATTCCCTTCTTACTGAAATCAAAAGTATAATTCTAGGCCCCTGATGCTTTTCTGTAGGTAGTGCAACTATCCATTCCTGCCACATCATTGCAAAGATAACCAAAAGTCTCTACTATTGCAGAAGTCAGCCAAAGCTGACTGAATAATAATTAACCATTTTAAACAATAGTTTTCTACCTATTCCTCACCTTCTAATATATAAAAATATGCTTTACCCAGTTGAATAGCAGTTTCCCCCATAATGCCTAAAAGATAATGTCCATGAAATATATTTTATACAAAGGAAAAACAAACGAATAGTATGAATTCATGAATATCTATTTAATAAATGGATTCTGTGAAATAAAGACTCATGATAGATGAATACAGTACCTCCGATTCTGCAATGGCAAGCTGCTGCTCTCGCTTCTCCAAGTCAATTAGGGTTTTTTGAAGTTTTCCTTCAAGAATAGTATATTCAGCCACCTAAAATATAATAAAAATTACTTTTATCTTTTCCCCAAATTCAAAACACAAATTCAAAAGTGTACACATTTTTGTGTGTACTGAACACAAAGGATCTGAGAATAGGAAAATCATGAATTATATGCACCAATTCAAAGCAGAAATTCATTCTACTATGCTTTAAGGAAAGAAGCTGACCTAGCTTCTGCTTGGGTATCTGCAGTAATTTTCAGTCTCCGGAGGAAGCCCTTCGCCCATGGGGTGCTAAGGTAGACTGCCAGTAAAATCTTGTGTTTAGTTAAAAAAAAAAAAAAAAAAAAACTAGCCCCTTAAAAATCTACATTGTTCAACAGTCCAATTTTCTTTTGAAGCCTTCTTATTCATTTATTTATATAGCTCTCTCCCTGGAACTAATATTGTTGATAGACCAACTAATCAGTTTCAAGTCAGTCCTCCTATTGTTCAGACCTGGTCTTTTATTACAGTTCAAATAACTGAGTTCTTAGTTGTTTCTAAAGTTAGAGTTGCTGCATGGGCCCGTACTTAGTATGCCAAATTCTACCCCAATGCCTAAAGTCCTGCTCCGCTCTGTCTTTAAAGATGTGAGTCCATGATGGGTGCTTGGTCTCCACAGGATCCTCTCTCATGGTTCAGTTCAGACTGATCATGTTTACTAGGACTTTCTGAACTAAATTTTCTGTCCTCCTTACCAGGTCCCAGGCTCCAACCTGGTTTTCTCTTTACTACTGCCAATAAAGCTCTGGTCTGATGCTCCTTAGAAGCCCACCCTTTAATCATGTTTCTCTCCCTTGGGAAGAAGAAAAAAAGCACCTTCACATATTTGACTCTAGCGATAGCCATCATATATCCTCCTAGTCTTTTTTTCTTCTCCAAGATAAACACAAGTTTCAACTATTATCCACATATTATTATTTCCACATCCTCTAGTATGTTGGACTTAATCTGGAGTCTATATTCTAAACTAAGTCCTTTCACAAATATGGCACCCACATGTGATCTCACTCTTTCAGAAACTAAAGAATGTGCACTCAGAGACCAGGTCAACACATGTCTATGAATTTCATCTAAAACTGCACTTGCTATCTGAGGATCCTAATCACACCATTTGTTATGTCAAAGAAAATCCCCAGGGTTTTTATTTATAAACCTGGAATAACTATATCCACTGTCCAAGTTAATGTTTTACTCTGATGACAGAATTTGACATCTGTCCTTGTTAAACTGTATTTTATTTAGCCCAACATACTCATCAACCAAGATCATTTATTTATTAATTCTGTTAACTCTACCACGGACTTTTGGTTTAGCTTTAAATCTTAGGCAAATCACTAACATAAATGTGTCAAATTCTGTGTGCCACTTTGCAAAAGCAAAAATAGAGACACAGACCTAGAGAACAAATATATGGATACCAAGGGGGAAGGGGGTTAGGAGGAGGTGGGAGATTGGGATTGACACATATATACTATTGATAGTATATATAAAACAGATAACTAATGAGAACATACTGTAGAGCACAGAGAACTCTATAATGCACTGTGGTGATCGGAATGGGAAAGAAGTCCAAAAGGGAGGCAATATATGTAAAGTATGGCTGATTCATTGTGCTGTATAGTAGAAACTAACAATATTGTAAAGCAACGGTACTCCAATAAAAACTAATTTAAAACTATATAAAAAAATTCTGAGTGCCACATGTAAAAATGCCTTATAGGAAGACAGGTAAGAGTGTTCAAACCACGTGTATTTCCTCTGACAACCCAAATATCTGTGTTCCCAGAATTCTGCCTCAGGCTGTCTTCTCCTCTCAAACTATGTGACTTCCTGGGGTGACCTTATCTACATACCATCACATATACAAACAAATCCTAAGTTTGTATCGCAAAGTCAAACCTCGCTCCACAGATATAGACCTGTAAACCCAAATACCTGCTGAACATGCCAACATTCCCCATAAATCTCAAACGCAAAACTATGCAAAACCCGAAATCATTATCCTTTTAATTTAAACAAATGTTCATTGTACACCTCACAGACAACAGGCAAAACAAAGTCATGTGGAACCTATACTATGAGGGAAAACAAACTATAATCAAAGAAGTGAAATCTTTAATGTAATAGTAGGGAAATGCTATGAAGGAAACAAACCAGAATGAGGGGATGGCTAGTGCCTGGTGGCAGGTGAAGAGGACACTATTTTGGATATAGTGATCAGATTACTCTGAGCAGAAACCAGAAAGTATCTCTAAAGAAAAGCAGCCTGTAGATCCTGAGGCGAGAGGTGGCTCAGCATGTCTGACGAAATACAAGGAGGTCAACATGGTTAGAACAGACTCTGTGAACTGAAGGCTGGCAGAAGATGAGGTCACAGAGGAAGCGAGGGGATGGGTCACATAAGGCCTTGTAGGTCTGGTAAGAACTCCTGAGTTTTATTCTAAATGTGATGAATTGGATGGATTTTAAGCAGAGGAGTACATAATCTGACTTCCTCTACTCTTGGCTGATATGAGTATTAAAAAACTACAGGGGCCAGGAAAAGAGGACAAGGTACCAAGTTAAGAAGTAAACGCAGTAATCTGGAAAAGAGATGATGGTTGCTTAAACTCACAAAGTAGAATGAGAACTTTACAACAGTGTATGTCCATATCCGCACTTCCACACTTTGTGTTAGCATCAACTATTTTGCTTCTACATACATTACAAACATCAACAATGAAAAACTCATCAATCACATTAGAAAAATGGCTCAAAGATTAAATTGTGTTTAAAACTAAATGTGCTATATCATCTGAAGATAAACTATGATAAATAAAAATGTATTGGCTTTCCTGGTGGCTCAAAGAATACACCTGCCAAGACAGGACACATGGGTTCGATCCCTGGGCTGGGAACATCTCCTGGAGAAGGAAATGGCAACCCCCTCCAGCATTCTTGCCTGGGTAATCCCATGGACAGAGGAGCCTGGCAGGCTACAGCCCATGGGGTAGCAAAAGCATCGGACATGACGGAGCAACTAAACAACAAGGATACGTACTATAAGCTCTAGAGCAATCACTAAAAAAATACAACAAAAGAGATGTTACTAATAAAGCAACTGTAAAAATGGAATCATTAAAAAAAAAATCCAACGAATTGCAAAAGAAAACAGGAGAAGAGCAAAAAAGGAACAAGAAATGTGTGCAACAAATTGAAAACTGAGAGCAAGATAGTAGAATTAAACCCAAGCATATCAATAACTAAATTAAATGTAAATGGCTGAAAGTCAGAGAAGAGACCTGAAACAACTTTAAAGAATTTTCTAATCCACATACTGGGCAGTGTCTTGGTCCTAGTGTAGCAAACTCCCCTGCCACAGTTTGTCTTCTCCCGTTTATAGACATTCACAAACCACTAATATAAGAGTATTTTTAGAGACTTAAATTTGGCATATCTGAGACAGGCCTAATTTTCAAGGTTGTTTTACTCAGTAACTTGAGTATGAATAGATAAATATTAAATTTTGGCTTTCTGGAATAAGATCAGATGGTCTTATGTTATCATTTTTAAAGATGTGGTTTATTTCATGATTCAGTCTTTTAAAACAGCTTAAAAGTTTGGCATACTTTTCATTAACTAATAGATTATAATGTAATATTTATATACACTTAAATGTTTCATTTTCTTTTTAAATACAGAGATAGGCTCTTTCTCTAGAGTGTTCACTTTTTTTGGTTTTGAATATATTAGCTTTATTTTATTAATTTTTATTGATATATAGTTGCTTCACAATGTCTGTGCTGTAGAGCAAAGTGAATCAGCTATACATACACATATATACCCTCTTCTTTGGATTTCCTTCCCATTTAGGTCACCACAGAGCACTGTATAGAGTTCTCTGTACAGTAGGTTTTTTATATTTATTCACTTTTTGAACAGGCAACATATTTACAAGGTTCAAAATCTAAGAAGTACAAAACACTTTATAGTGAAAACTCTTCTTTCTACCCCTGACCCATTCATTCACTTTATCCAGGCCAATATATAACCACTATACTTCGTTATTCATTCCAGAGATTTGTATGTCTATGAAACATACTATCATTAATACTCTTTCTTTCCTCCTCCAGTTTTTATACAGTCATTACCTTTTTCTTTACTAGTGACTCTCTCTCTCGGTCCCTTTTCTTCCATTCCTCAGCAAGAGCTTGCATATGAGCCAGTTCTTTCTGCTTTAGCTGCCAAAGGAAGAAAAAAGAAAGAAAAAGAAAGTTAAGAAAAACATTTCAAATAAATAAATATTTCAAATAACAGTTGTTCTCAGTTAAATAATACTGACCACTGATATTTCTTTCAGACATTCTGTTCTATTTAAAACACAACAGAGGATGCCTGATGTGAGTTATACCCATCTGAGGGTAATTCAGGACAGTATCAAGCTAACAGGAAGTTGTTTTGTACCTCTCTTATTTAACAACAGATGAGTCCAGCTTCCAGGAGGGTATGCTAAATCAGATCCTGCAATTACAGGAAACCTTCAAGTCCTTAAATTCTGACTTGGAGAAAGTTTAGAAGACTCCTTCTGAATGGCTTTTGCAAAGTGGTCACATTTTGAGTATTTTTTGATAGTTCATCTTTTAAAATATTTATACTTACTTATTTGGCTCTGCCAGGTCTTAGTTGCAGCACGTGGGATCTTTTTAGTTGAGGCATGTGAACTCTTAAAATGTGACATGTGGTAATCTAGCTCCCTGACCAGGGATTGAACCTGGGCCCTCTGCATTGGGAGCGGGAAGTCTTAGCCATCTGACCAACAAGGAAGTCCCTTGAATATTTTTTAATTGTTAGGTTTTTTTTTTTTTTTTAAAGAGTAAGGCAATTCTTGAATTCAAAGGGACTAAATAAGGTACCCATGGAGAAGAGAGAAAAGCCTACCTTGCAGAAGGAAAGATACACTAAACTGGACAAAAATACTCTTAAAATAACATTTAAAAGGTAACCTGATTTTCAAAAATGTCTTCTTGCATCTCTTTCCACATTTCTAGCTCAAGAGCTGCTTTGTATTCTAAGGTTTCACGAGGCTCTGTCTGGATTTCTGAAGGACAGGGTGCTGGAGGAACAGAAGATGGCTTTTGTTGTACAGCAGATAAACCCTACGATATGAATTTTAAAAAACAGCATATTGAAACAAACACACATACATACACACATTAGGTCCATTTTAAAGAATAATTTCATAACATTCAATGACACATACCTGAGATGAATCAGAGACAAAAATCTCACGCATTTTCACTAGTCCGTAATCCTCTAAAGTCACTGTGTAAGAAAGATCTACTATCCTGTTATTTGACCTACAAATGAAATCAGAAATATTTAAAACCTCATGGAAACACTTTTATGTTTCCTTTTACTTCCCCAACACTAGAGCACTGAGTGGGCAACATGCCTTGCTCCTGACACTTGTTGCTCAAAGTGCAGCAGCTTCTATAGACTTCAAGACCTTCTATATATGTCATTTTATTTGGTCACAAACACAGTATTAAGTACATACCTATGTTCACTACAAAATTACCTATAACAGTAGTAGGTTATTTGAAAAACTTCAAAAGTATAAAAGAGAAATTTAAAATCTCACTCCCCACAAACAGTGCTAAAATTTCATTTTCTTGTCTCTTTTTTAGATTATGTAGATATGCAAGTACTCATGCATATTAAAATTCATACAGTTTTGTCCATTTTTCCATTTATACAGGAATATTTTCTCCAGTGTAATGACAAACACTAATTCAAAAATGTAACTTTTAAAGCCTGTAAAACATACTAATGAATTTATGTAGTAAAATTTTAAACACATAACAATTCCCCTCCTCAGTTATATACAGATTATTCTGAACTCTTTTTTCTGCTTTTCTTAGACTGTACATACTCGTTCATAAATCTTTTGCTGGATATGAGCACTGCTTCAGGATTAAATCCTGGAAGTAGGATAATAATATGTTTATCATAATGAATACCTCTCTGTATCACAGAACTGCATGGGGCATTAAATAAAAGACAAAATGTTAAAGGAAAATAAAATTTTGGCAACAAAAATATGTGGCTTTGTTTAAATCAAAACTTTAAGGATTAGATTCACACAATTAGAACTCTTAATTAATCAACTTTTACATTTCTTTCTTCTCATCTCAGATTTTAGAAGAAATGAGTAAAGTAAAATGAAGCAGTATCATCTCTGAAGTTTTCACTTAAGTAAACCTCTTGAAACTTGTCTACACAGCAGGTCAATAAATATTCAAAGCAATCATCATTAAAATAACTTCCAACAAGTAATGATTGTTTTCATTATATTCTACTTGACCTAACAGAAAAGAATGCTAAGTTTTAAAAGAATTTTCAATTAACCAGAACAACTGATTTTCTAAAAAAAAATTGTTCCAGATCTCCAAGTAAATAAGAAACTTTACTAAACCCTTCAGTCTCTGGAAGTGGCATGGAGAAGGAAGAGTGAGGGAAGAAATTCCAATAATACTTAAGACATCTCAGCTTTTCACCGGGCCTGCTTTTCTTCCACATTCTTACTGCACTTTAAAAATAAAGGCAGGTGATATATAAAGAGATAACTGTTGAATGATTTCATTTAAAATATATGAACTCCAGTTTTTCACTGTGGTAGTGAATTTCAGAGCAAAAAAACAAAAATCAGTTTTTTAAGACAAACATCTGTAAAATTCGCCAACTATATTTAAGGCAAAAGTTTACATATTTTTCAAGTAGAAAAATTCAAAATAATGTAAAAATACATTATAAATTTGACTTGAATTACTAAATTTAAAAAAAAGCCTGATCCTGAACTTAAAATTATGAGTCTAAAGAGAGGGGAGAGAAATACACACTCAACACTCTTAGGTATTATGGTACCAGATTCACTCTGTGAGGGTATACTAGGTATCAGAAAGCTAACGAGCAAACTAGGATATAGCCCCCATGGGTCAAAGAAAAAAGATATGAAAAAATGACATTAAAGAATAAGATTATAACTAGCTAAAGAGAATAAAAAGCAAAGACTAAATACAGGAAGTGCATTACCCTTGTGTTGCAACAATAGGCACACTTTCACTGAAAGTTTGTCGCCAACACTGTTCACCATTAGAACCTAAAAAGCGAGTTTTTTCTGAAGACAAGATGTTAGAAAGCTGGATTCTGGCGATTCCCAGAAGTAAATCTTTACTCATTTTATCCTTGTGCCATAATTCAACCAGCAATGGAATCCTAAGGAAAAGAGAAACGTGTTCATACTTATCAACTGTGAACTAAGGCTTTTCTGGACTAAAACTTTTGAAGTCCTTTAATGTAGTCAAGCATGTTTTTGTTACCTGGAATGTAAAGGCTCGATTCCACAACTAAATAGAAAATATTATTACATTTTTGTTTTTTTACACCTCTTGCTATGCAATAAAGAAAACCCTTCAAACACTATTCCCGCAAATGGTCACATAATGTTTATTTTTTCTCTTTTAAAATTCTTTTTGAATTGTGATACTCTGAGAAAGTAAAAAAATATTTCAAAGATTTCATTTTTCTTCACAAATCCATTTCAGATAGCTGGATCAACATCTCTATTTTATACAGATGAAAAAAAAAACAGAAAAATAATGCATTACAGTCATTAAATGAATCAATAAGAATTAAACAGTCTGTATTTATCTTCACATTGTATTAGGAAAAAGCAAGATTACTTTTCAAAGAGCCTTCATTATTGTTTTAATAAAGTTCTAATATCCCAACTCAGGCAAACAAGATATGAAAATCTGAAAAGAGCCTTCATAAACACATACTGATAAAACCTTACAGTGGAAGCACAAGTGTCACAGCTGTTAAGTTTGTTTCTAGATTCTCAAATGCATAAGCTGCTGTGGATTTAGCTATGTAAAGGAATTCCTCTTGTCAATAAGATACAAATTTTCGAGAGCTGATTTGAAAAAATACTATCATACATACCACGTACACATTACCTTAGGAAGGTATCCTGGAGCTGATGAGGCAAAGTTGCAAAATCGAATGCACAGTAAGACTGGGGAAGAAAAACCTCCATGTTTTTCCGAACTTCTACAGGAGGATTAGTCATAATAGGAGCTGCACTTCCAAAGAAAGGATATGAGTACCTAGAATTTAAGAAAAACAAAAATCCTAAAGCAGTGTACAGATGAGACTTATAACCTATGAAAAAGAGAGTATAATATGAATATTACGAGCATATAAATTTTAATAGATAAATGATACAAATACATTACGGTTTTACTATCACCAACTTTAAAATTATATAAATATTTTCAGTATTAACATAAAAAAAATCACAGAAATTACAGGGAAAAAATGCATTATTTGTCCAGCACTGGCTTCCAAAGGTGCTTTACAAGTCATCTTCAAATGATGCTCTGGGAAGAAGAAGAATACTGTAATTTGAAGGCAATACACTGAGTAAGGAAGAAAGAGTCACTTTGATAAATTCCCAATAAGACAAAGATTTAGAAGTGAAAATGACTCCCTTAAACAAAAACAGTGCTGGTACCTTTGAGGTGTATAAATGTAGCAAATTAGCCTGCTGTACACATTACAGACAGAGGATGAGATGGCTGGATGGCATCACTGACTCGATGGACGTGAGTCTGAGTGAACTGCGGGAGTTGGTGAAGGACAGGGAGGCCTGGCGTGCTGTGATTCATGGGTCGCAAAGAGTCGGACACGACTGAACTGAACTGAACTGACCACATTAAATTCACACAATGTTATATGTCAAAAATATTCTTATGAAGAAATAATAAAACTAAAATGTGGGGAAAAAAATTCCGCACTGTTTTTATCATTTTCATCTTTGCACTCCAAGGAACAGCTTTTATGACATAGTATACTATCAAGAAACACTTGCTAAGTTTAATTTCTAAACTTATTTTCCTTTATATAATAATGTCCTGATTTTTTTATGAGCTAAAAAAACCCTTGCTATGCTATGCTAAGTCACTTCAGTCGTGTCTGACTCTGTGCGACCCCATGGATGGCAGCCCACCAGGCTCCCCCGAAAAAAACCCTTAGTCAACTCCTAAAGGATGCATTCATAGTATTTTGTCTCTGAACTGAGAATATACTACAAAAGAATCAAAGAGTGGCATAACATTATTTCTTTCAACATAAGTCACACCAGATTAAACAGAAGAATGACCGGCCTACTGCTGCTGAATGCCCGGCCTATACAACTTATTTTGTATTTAAAGTCAAATATAAAGATTTTGTAATGCTCACTTAAATTTCATCTTATAATTTGTTGTTTATTGACAAAACTAGGATTTAAACTCTACTAGTGAAAACTACTTTTTCTATTAATACAAGAAGAATCCTGTGCATACATTCAACTCCTAAACAATTACATAAACTGAATTTCGGGTCATCTCACAGAGTTCATCCTCTAGAAATTTAACCCCCTACTACAGATGTAGTGATTAAAAAAAAAAAGGGAAACACATTAAACTTTTTTCTAATATAACTGTTATCTCACAAATTCCATTAGGTAATTGGACACAACAATTTCATATCAATGCAGAGCATGATAACATAAAATCTATCAAATGTAAAATGCCCAACATTTTTTTTTAAAGCCTTAAAATGAATCAAAGAGAAGTAGTAGTCCTTATGATCAAGTACTTTCTACAGAGTATTAAGTGGATTCTAACTATGTCCTTGGGGCAGAATACTCTTTCTACTTTTCTTTGTCAAGTGTCTGGCCGCCCTCATATATTAACATATCTCTGAATCTGTCTTCTTCACTAGGCTGAGCTCTTTGTCTGTATGCCCCCTGCCCTAATACTGGGCAAACTGCTGGCTTACTGTAGTCACTTAATGATTAAACAAATGGCCCTGTGGCAATCAGGAAACACAAAAACTAATATGTGCTTTCTAAGTGAGCTTGTTCAAGACTTTCCCTCAAAACATCTGTTCATTTTATTTTCTGGCTGTACCACAAGCATGTGGGATCTTAGCACCCTGACCAGGGACTGAACCCATGCCCCTGCAGTGGAAGTGCACAGTCTTAACCACTGCATCACCAGGGAAATCCTTCATCCAATTTTAGATCATCCCTGTACTTCTGGCCAACATCAGCTCTAAGACCAGTTTCTCCAGTAGCAGCAAAAGAGAAAAAGGAACAGTTTTATATTATATAAACCCTGTTAGAAAAGCTATGTCTATAAGAGAAAACTCTTTCTGGGCTTTCAATTTTTAAATAAAAACAGTCTTTCAGCCATGATTCTCAGACTTTAACATGAAGTAAAAGGCAGAGCTTAAGCTGTGAGTCTAGACTTCCATTCTACGACTTCACTGTCACATTCAGTGCTGGGTCCCTTTGATTCTGTCCTTTATTCACACCAAAGCTCAGAGGACTTTGGAAACAATTTGATAAACAATCAAAAGAACTGTAAAATTAGATACAATAGGAGTGGACTTAAGGCTTCCTGGGTGACTCAGTAGTAAAGAATCCACCTGCCAATGATGGAGACCAGGGTTTGATCCCTGGATAGAAAGATCTGAAGAAGGAAATGGCAACCCACTCGAGTATTCTTGCCTGGAGAAGTCCATGGACAGAGTAGCCTGGAGGGCTACAGTCCACAGGATCACAAAGAGTTGGACACAACTGAGCATACACACACCCACGGAGTTGACTTAGGCATCTGAAAGGCAGATGTGCCTCAAACAACAGCAGGAAGCAACAAAAAGCTGATGAAGTTCTTGGGAATGGTAATCCAAGACAACAGAAAAATTTTCTAATTTTTTGCATGTTAGTCACATAAAGACCAAAAATTTTATTATAAATCCTAATGCTTGCTCCAAAGTAATTTATAAGAACCTAAAGATTCCAAACTAAAACACACAATATTACATTTAATATATTTATCAGCTGAAAAGTCTATGAAAATGTAATATTAAAAATAAGCCACTACATAAAGCCATTTAACAGACTGAATTTCAATTCTCTAAACAGTGTGGACACATTCCACTTCCAGTTCATTAGATATGGTTTTTAGATTCATACGCATAAAAGGTAGATATCAGTAATATAACCTTCCATTATAATGCAATTTTATAGAAAAATCAGATACTATACATCCAAGTATTTTGAACTGTGGCAACTTTTCCAGAAATAAGACATTTTAAGTTCAAGAGTCAATATATTCTGAAACAGAGCATTAACAAATACTGTAAAATGCCTATAATTACTATATCAGAATAGGCAAGATTACTACCCTTCATACCATCAATGCCACCCTCCATTATCTTCAAAGTCATTAGGATACAACAGGTTTAATCCTTCTAGTCCACTGATTTAACAAATGTTATAATTTCTTTGGTGACATTGTCTGCAACACCCCAAATACAGAAAAGGCATTTCTTCTCAGAAAACAACACTCTGAAACCAAATCATACCTTAGTATACAGTTGATTGGAAAGCCAACCTCCAAATCATGGATACTCCTCAAGTCTATTGAAAAGCAAAAATGATGTGATGTTGCAGGAACAGCAATCTTCTGTCCTGAGGCTGTTTCTGAAGCAATAGATGTTGTCACTGGCTTGGCCAGTAATGCAGGTACAGAAGAACTGATAGCTAAGGTGAACGTAAAAATTAAAAAAAAAAAATCCATTTGTAAACAATTTCTCTTAAGTTACTCAGATAACTTAAAGATATAATCTCAAAGACTCAACTATTTGATTAAATAAACATATGAACTGAAGCATAAACTTCCAAGTGATTTGTCCAAAATTATGTAGGCTTTAATTCCCATCATAGAACTGTGGGGGGGGGGAACCTTACTCTCATTCTCAAGATGTAGTACAAAACTTAAAAAGCATATAGTACTGATGCAGCAGTGTCTGACAGTAGCCTGGTGCTAACTTATTTTTAAGAAGCAGATGCATATAACTTAGTATTGCAAAGATTGTATTTGAGACTTACTGCACGTATACATCAGTATTTTACAGTAATTATGTAAATAATTACATCTGGTTTTTTTAAAAAGTAGCTTGGTTATCTTAGACACATATGACATAGTCTAACAAAATAAAACTTGACAAAGGCAAGTATCAATGATAACACTTGTATGTGGAATCCACAGAGAGTGGTACAAATGGTCTTATCTAACAGAAAATACAGTCACGGACGTAAAAAACAAACTTACGGTCACCAGGGGTTAAAGCAGGGGGAGGGATAAATTGGGATACGGGGCTGACATACACACACTACTCTACACAAAACAGGTGACTAATAAGGACCTACTGTATAGCACAGGGAACTCAATACTCTGTAATGGCCTTGGGAAAAGAATCTCAGAAAGAGCAGATATATGTATAGTTGATTCACTGTGCTGTACACCTGACACTAAAACAACATTGTAAATCAACTATACTCTAATAAAAATATTTTTAATTGAAAAGACAGAGCTATCTATTCCAATCCTATTATATATCACAGGTGTTTAGTGAATGGCTCAAGTCCTATAGCTACTTATGGAAACACCTATACCTTGCACCCAAACTTCTAATTCCTAATCCACCACTGCTCTTACAATTTATACTACTAAATTTAACTACAGATTCTTATGTAACAGATAAAAAAAATTGTGTAAGACAGATAAATATGTATTCTCAAACTGTCTCAACTTTAGGATCAAAAATGATTAAGTTTACTGTAAGAGGCAGTTAGTATCTCTTTTCTCTAAAATTCTAATGAATTTGAGACAATGAATTTGAGATTGCTAAAAATCTACTTCAAAGAACTATATTCTTTAATTTCCTTTGAATAAGATACTATTTCTAGTATGAAAGTCAATGAAAAATTCTCTGTTAACAAATTCTATTATGAAGTTAAGTAAGTTGCAATTACTTCAAACTGATTTTTTATTTAAACATCACCACACATTACCGGCTCTTTAAAAAAACTTACAGTTTTTAGCACCCATGAAAACTCTCACAGTCATGTATCAGACCAGAAAATCTATACCTAAAAGATCTGTGAAAAGAACATCTTACCCTTTGGATTGAGTTTTGTGTCCTTATCATACAGTAAGCTTTCCACTTCACTTTCTGTGGCATCGTCTTTTGTTGGAGGTGACTGGTTGTGGGGTGGAACAGGGGACTCGCTTGGTGACTGTGGCCCAGTATGTGTGTTCTCCTTTATGGGGGTTAAAACTCTCTTCTTTGAATGATGTGGCTCATGTTCATTCTGGGTCTTTAATTCAATTAAAGACTAAAAACAATTTTTAAATAAAGTATAATTTGCAAAGAACTTTCCTTCATAATTAAGCAAAAAATGTGATGTTGTTTTTAAAAAAAAAAAATAGCTTCCTTTCCCAGTTTGGATATTCCTAGTCTATTTTTCTTCATAATTTGCATATTTTCTTATAGCATCTAGGACCAGAAAAAGGGAGATGAACAGGAAGGAAATATGATATCCAGAGCTCAGTATCAAAATGCATCCTAATGCCTAAGAAGGGATATTCAATAAAAGAAGTCAGGCATAGGTGTCCCCGAGAATGGTTATTCCTACCAAAGCAATGCAAAGGAGGGCCACATTACTAGAAAACAAAAACGAAAACCCAGAAGTCTAGTATGATTTTCTTTCTTTGCTCCACTATCCTCCAAAAATACATGCATATGTGTCCTTTTTTTTTTTCCCCATATGTGTCTTTTTAAACTCTTACTTTAGTTCACAGTCTGCATAAAAATCAGTTCTTTAAAAGAACAGGACACTAAAGTTGACCCAAGGGCTATATGTAATCAAAAAACATCTACATTCAAATAAATGTTTCTATTGCCTGGAAACAGCATGAGGACTGTGAAGCACTAATGAACCGAGAACCTTAGCTAAGGTTGAGTCAACTAAAAAAGATTTATTAATGCAGATCCCCAAAAACCAGGTCTACAAACAGTCTCTTGTACCAGAGTCCCATAGTCATTGACTGTGAGTTGGGGTGTGGGAAATGGTTTCCACTATGTGAGAAAACTGGACTGAAAGACTCTGGGCAGAGTCACTTATGAACCATGGCAGAAGCCACAGCACTTTTCAGAAGGGTCTTTTTAAAGAAGGGGTTATCATATAATGAAGACCACTAATTAAGAGCGATAAATACTCTCTTATGTGAGATAATGCACCTGAAATTAGACTTTTGTAACTAATCATGACTGACATATCAGAGAAGCTGGAGGAGGGGAAGGCGCGTTGCTACTTGCCTGGGCGTCCATGCCTTCTCTCTGCAGAGCCACAGACACTCCCACAGTGGGGGCCAGCTCCACAGGAATAGGTGCAAGCTTTTGTTTGGCTCGGTTTGGAGGGTCAAGGGTAAAAGCACCCTCAACTGTGACTGGGCGATGGTTGATTTCTGTACTACCCTTTTTCAGTAGTCCTGTTAAGGGTATTTCTGTACTTCCAAGTGACTGATCTCCACAGCAGAGATGGATCTAATATGAAAGGGAAAGTCAAAACCAGGATTTACACTTTCTCCTTTATCCTAAACACACAAACTTAACAACAAAGTTATAAAATGATCCAGAGAAGGAAAACAGAATGCAGGTTATCTTACTGACTGCCAGTGACTAAGATTCTCACACCTGATTGCTAAAACTGTTGATAAAGCACAGTTACCCAGAACTCAATAATAGTTATTAATTCTTTTCACTTTTCCTTTCAGTATTGTACACTCTATGTGTTACTTTTTAAAAAATTTATTTTTTAATTGAAGGATAATTGCTTTACAGAATTTTGTTGTTTTCAGTCAAACTTCAACATGAATCATCCATAGGCATTATGTGTTACTTCTTGTTCTCTTTTCTGTCTCTTTGGTGAGCTATGGTTACTTCAGTATTTTACTATACTATCTTATTGTACTATGCAAATTGTATAATGAGTACACGAATTTAAACAGAAAAATACATCCACTATTCTTTTCTCTTTTCATTATAACATTAATTTAAGCACAGTTCTTAAAAAATAAGTGAGTGGATCCAGCCCTGTTTGAACTAAAGAACTTCAAATAATTGTTTTATTTGAAAACAATATCATAAAACACTATGAATCTTTCTTTTTTCTTGCTTTTCAAACTCTATATATAAAACAGTGCTTAACAGTAAAAGATAAAAGAGAATACCACTGAGATGGAATGTACTGTGAATCACTGCTAGCTAATAAAAAAAAACTTGGACATTACCACCTTTGGAAACTACCAAAAAAAACAAAAAAAAACAGCTGATCCAGGTATGTGTTACATAACTATTTTTTCCCCTTACAACATTGAAGCCTCAGCAAACCTACTATTCACATGAACAATATGCAATCATTACATAAAAATATTTTTAATTCTCGTGTCAATAATGACCAATAACATTCTTAATGTTATTAAGTGTGATATTTTTAATGGGCTGGAAAGAAAGGATTTCTATGACTTAGAAGTCCATAAGAATCAAACTGATATGTAAGTCAATAGTTTGGTGAGGAATAAATAATATGTTAGATATAAGATCAAACTACTTTTGTCCTTCATTTCATCATTTTATATAATCTTCAACATTCTAAATACCTTGGATTTAGCAACCACCTCTAAAATTTAGTTCCACTAAAATTTCTTTATGCTTTTTGTACTATCCACCCAAAGTACAAGCAAAGTCTACTGAAACACTTTAGCATATAAAAAGGACTACTCCACCCTACTTCACCACCCATTTCAGTCTAATTAAAGTTAATCATAATGAACAGAGAAGTAATTTCAGATTAGACAAACTTTTCTAAGAAATAAAGTCCTATTTAAAATTGGTTTACAAAATTACTTAATTCAAGGGCAGGTTTAAAAAGTTGTTTTATTATCTCTCTGCTTTAATAGCAAAAAGGTTTATAAATTCTGAACTCTAGAGTGTGATCTGTATGGTAACAGCTAATCTCCAGTAACAATAATGAAACGTGTCTGATGTTCACAGGTCTGAGTTCCAGGTACAATTTGTTATTGAATATGATAAATGATTGATAACTGACCTACCTCTTTTCAAAATAACTAAAGTGTTACATCTCCTAACATTCTGAAATAACTGTCATCTTATGACTTACAAGTCAGGATAATTCCTAAAAAAATAAGAGATATGGTAGAAAGATGGCATGTACTTCAGCAACAAGAGAGTTTAGGCACCTCTTTAATGCTTAAAAAAAAAGACTTTAATTGGAAACAATTTTCTGCTATACTTACCTGTAGTTTAGAATGAAGAGTCAGGTAAACACGAAGAATTTCTATACTGCTCCGTATACGAACAGATGCTCTCTCTGGCTCAAAGTTTGGGTTGATCAAATCACTGAAAGGTTCATTTGTAACATCATTTCCCAGTAAAGAATAATAAAAGAAAAACTCAGGCTGTCTTTCTGGAAGTTTCATGGTACATGGAATTAACTAAACAGTTAAGGGGGAAAAAAAAGATTATTACTTTATAAACCACTAACCATGCTTATAAATGTCTGATGAACTCCAAAAACATTTGCTAAAATGATTTTTATTTCAGGCCTTAAATTAGTAACTCAAAATTTCTAAATCTCTGCCAAACTGCTACTAAGTTACTAGTTTTAATTTTTAAAGGTTTACTTAGACAAGCAAAATGAAACTAAAATATTTTTATACATTTATATTGTATAACATAACACTTATGTTGTTTTAGAGTTCACATTTAATTAGTCCATGAAAAGTCCATAAATATTATTTTAGAAGAAAGTAGTAAAATATTTGACACTGAACTTTTCCTTATGAATTCTCAGTCCAGGGCTTTTGATGAAAGAAAAAAAAATGGTTTTTTAGTTATTCCTACAAAACTTGGAAACTTATAGTAAATTAATAGCTACAAAAGGCTATCTTCCACCCATTATAAAGAGCTACTGCAGGGGGAAAATGGAGCCCTTCACCAATGAAATGTTTACTGAGGGTGGAACGAGATGGTGGAGTAGAAGGATGTGAGCTCACCGCTTCTCAAAAAATAACCACCAAAATCACAACTGCTAAACAACCACTGGGGGGAAAGAAAGGAAGAAAAACCACTAGAGCATACCAAAAAAAGATATCCTACATCCAAAGACAAAGAAGCCACGACACGGGGGTAGGACAGGGACAATCACGATAAAATCAAAGTCCATACCCCTGGGTGGGCAACCCACAAACCACAAAACAATTATATCACAAAAGTTCTCCCACAGGAGTGAAAGTTCTGAGCCCCACATCAGGCTCTGCAGTGTGGAGGGCTGGTCTTGCGAGAAGCCCCCAGAGCATCTGGCTTTGAAGGCCAGCAAAGTCTGCTCACAGGAAATCCACAGACGAGGGAAAACAGGAACTCCCCTCTTGGAGGATGCACACCAGGAACACAGGAAAAAGCAGGGACCTCACAAGATCCGGGGCCAGACCTAGCTGCTGATGTTGCAGTGCCCTGTGAAGGTGTGACAGGTGGGGAGGATGTGGCTCACTGCAGGGACAGACACTCGTGGTGGTGTTTCTGGGGAGTACCCACTGGCGTGAGCCCTCCTGGTGACCACATTTTTTAACTAAGACCTGGCCCCACCCAACAGCCTGTAGGCTCTAGTGCTGGGACGCAACAAGTCAAGCAATGAACAGGGCAAGACACAGCCCCACCAATTAGCAGATAGGCTGCATAAAGGCTTTCTGAGCCCACAGCTGCCCACTAAACACAGCCTTTAATATGGCCCTGCCCACCAAAAGATGACTCCCAGGCCCACCAGCCAATAGGCAGGGACCAGTCCTTCCTACCAGGAGGCCTGCACAAGCCCCTTGGGCTGGCTTCATCCACCACAGGCAGAAAGCAGAAGCAAAAAAGAACTACAATCCTACAGCCTGTGGAAGAGAAACTGAAATCACAGAAAGAAAAAATGATATACCAGAAGAACTTGTCCCAGATAAAGGAACAAGAGAAGACCCCAGAACAGTAACTAAGTGAAGTGAAGATGGCCAATCTATGTGAAAAAGAATTTAGAGTAATGATACTAAAGATGATCCAAGATCTTAGAAAAAGAATGGAGGTATAGATTGAAAATCTGGAAGATAACTAAGGGGACATTTCATTCAAAGATGGGCACAATAAAGGACAGAAACAGCAAGGACCTAACAGAAGTAAAAGAGATTAAGAAGCGGTGGCAAGAATTAACAGAAGATAAAAATGGTCCTAATGGCCCATATAACCATGATGGTGTGCTCACTCACCTAGAGCCAGACATCCTGGGGTGTGAAGTCAAGTAGACCTTAGGAAGCATTACTACAAACCAAGCAAGTGGAGGTGATTGAAATCCAGTTGAGCTATTTCAAATCCTAAAAGATAATACTGTGAAAGTACTGCACTCTACATGCCAACCAATTTGGAAAACTCAGCAGTGGCCACAGGACTGGAAAAGGTCAGTTTTCATTCCAATCCCAAAGAAGAGCAATGCCAAGGAATGTTCAAACTACCGTACAACTGCATTCATTTCACATGAAGCAAGGTAGTACTCAAAATTCTTCAAGCTAGGCTTCAACAGTACATGACCCAAGAACTACCAGATGTACAAGCTGGACTTAGAAAAGGTAAAGGAACCAGAGATCAAATTGCCCAGTATCTGTTGGATCATAGAGAAAGCAAGGGAATTCCAGAAGAACATCTACTTCTGCTACTTCTGGGTCGTGAAGATCTTTTTTGTATAGTTCTGTGTATTCTTGCCACCTCTTAATATCTTCTGCTTCTGTTAGGCCCATACCATTTCTGTCCTTTTTTGTGCCCATCTTTGCACAAAAAGTTCCCTTGGTATCTCTAATTTTCTTGACGAGATCTCTAACCTTTCCCATTCTACTGTTTTCCTGTATTTCTTTGCACTGCGATCACTGAGGAAGGCTTTCTTAGCTCTCCTTGCAATTCTTTGGAACTCTGCATTTAAATGGGGGTATCTTTCCTTTTCTTCTTTGCCTTTCGCTTCTCTTCTTTTCATAGCTATTTGTAAGTCCTCCTCAGACAACCATTTTGCCTTTTTCCATTTCTTTTTCTTGGGGATGGTTTTGATCACTGCCTCTTGTACAATGTCACAAACCTTTGTATTATTATATATGTTATTACTTTAATCCCTTACTTTTAAATGTATTTGTTTAATTGATTAGATTTTAATCATTAATCAAATCTAAAATCATAATCAAAAACTACTAATCTTGTAGTTATAAAGAACAAATTCTGGAGTTCTCTCCTCAACCTTGGTTCCACCAATGGCTTGCCTTGAGACTAGACAAGTACTTAATCACTCTGCAGCTCCACTTCTCTTATGGTTATTTGAAGGATTAAAAGAAATAATACATGTTCATTTCTACAATTCTACCTAGCACACAGTCAACTGTTACATGAATGGGAAAATACCTGAGGAAAAAATATTCTGCCCTTATGGGTGATTATTTCTGAGTTTACTTAAAAGAAACTTTCATTTTCTTTTACTTTCTTCTGTAATCAGGAAGCAACAAAAATTTTTAAGAAATAAAGAGAGCCCCTTTATATTTCATAGTACACTTACTTCTAAGTAATTCCCATTAAGGGAAGAGATGCTTTTAAAAATCCTTTATCACCCTTGGATTTACAAACAGTTTTGTTTTGTTTTTTTTCACCCTTAATTTTACTATTTAAAAAGGAGGTAAGATTATTATCATCCAGTATTCTTACTCTAATCTCACTCCTCCATTCTACTACTTTACAGTACCAGTATTCTAAGTCCCTTATCTGCATCTGAAAAATGTTTCTTTCTTTATTGCTAGATGTTTTATCACATGGCCTTTGACTAGCTTGAGAAGAAAAAAGCTAAAATGCTATTTTTAAAAATCCTTGGGCTAGTCCAAAAAAAAAAAGCAAACAAGTAATACTAAGCAATATCAGGGTATGAATAAATTACTGTACTTAATTTTTTGTGTGTTTTAAAAAATTATTGTAAAATACATGTAACAGAAAATTTAACATTTTAACCATTAAATACTGTGCCTTTCAGTAACATTAGGTACATTCACAATATTGTGCAACCACCACCACTACCTTGTTCCAGAACTTTTCCATCACCCCAAACAGAAACACCAGAACCATTAAGCGGCCACTCCCATTCCACGCCCTGGAAATCACAAATCTGCTTTTTGTCTCCATGAGTTTGCCTATTCTGGACACTTTTTTATAAATGGAATCATACAGTATGTGGCCTTTTATATGTGGCTTATGTTGCTCAGCATGCCTCCAACATTCACCCTTGTTTTAGCATGTATCAGTACCTCATTTGCTTTACAGTTAAATAATATTCCATTAATATTCCATTGTGTATGTGTGCGTATAATTAATCCATTCATCCATGATGGACACTGTGTTATTTCTGTGATATTCTGGGATTGTGAATAATGCTGCTATGAATATTCAAATATTTTTTATTTGAATACCTTGTTTTCAATTCTTTTGGTATATACCCAGTAGTGCAATTGTAGAGTTCTATGGTAATTTTCTGTTTAATCTTTGGAGGTACATATTTGGCTTAATTTTTATCAGAGATATCAAATAGCTTGCCAGACAAGGTTGTTTTATATTTTTAACTAAGCTGAGTGATTTGTCCTAATCAGTTCCTTTGTATTACCAAGAACTGAATTAGTTTTAGTGGTAGATTCAAATAGGTCGATTAGCTCTCACCATATGGCACATGTATGTATGTATAGCTTCACACATACAAACTACATGTTAAGCATATTAGTTTTATTTCACTCCTCACATACACCCACAAAGCTGGTAGTATCAATACCATACAACCAAGAAAATTCAAGCCTGAGAAAGGTTAAGTAAGTTCCCTAAATTAAAGAAGCTAGTAAGTATGAAAATGAGACTCCAGCTCAAATTGATCTTACTCCAAAACTCCTTCAGAGGGAGAAAATATGGCAACAATAGAATGTGGAAAAGTGACCCTATGGCTGGAAATTCCTAAGTATATTTACTAGTTATAGAACTTTCTCAAGAGTTAGTTTCCTTATCTCAAAAGTAAAACTAATAACCTCCTAAAGTTGTGGTATGATTAAACCCAACATTAGCAAAGTATTTCACAAAACATAACAAAAGTAAGTGAATGATAAATATTAACAATTATGCCTTCCCAGGGAAGTTGAAAAAATATTTTTAAAAACAAAGTAGCAATTTTAAATACTTTGCAAGTGTTTAATAACATAATAAAAATACAGTAGGCTCATTATCTAATGTGTGTTCTGATGTGATTAAAGAACAGACAATAGGTAGCTAGCTTTCTCCTCAACCAGTGAGGTATATTAAACAGGGCAATCAACAAGCAGAGTTTTATGAAGAGAAGAAAAAAAATAAGGAAATTGATGGAGAAAGACAAAAGCACATACAAAGTATTAATGAGAAAATGACAGGACCAAATTGGGAGAGAAAGAGTAATGCTCAAAGAATATGCATATATAAAAGTACTTTGTGCAGTGGGCATGCATTCAGTGTGACAAAGCTAAATATTATTTCCTAAGAAAAATCTTTACCTGATAAACCTTACAAAGATTTAGTGTGGTCACTAACTCATATTTCACTTATGAATGTGGATTATCTGGAAAATGTATACCTCTAAGAAAATGAATAGTATGATAAAAATGTAAAGTCATAAGTTATAGTCTCTATTTTTTTAAATATTAATTTATTTCACACACTATAGATCAACATAATGTCAAAAAAACTGCACTTGATCCTGAAAAGGGCAGGAAATAACAGCTACTGTTGGGCTGAGCCATTGATGGGAAGAGATAATCAGCCATGGGCCTTAAGCATCCCCACATATCTGGGATTAGATATTACTTTGTTTACAAACTAACAAATTAGCCTGAACGCTGCCAGAATTCATCCTGGTTGGTACATTCTTACTGTGTACCAAGACTCTGAGGCCCTGACTACTGTGCAACTCATAACCTTGTAACATATCTTCCCAGACAAAGACCAGGACTGCTTATGCTAAAAGTGGTACATTCCCTAAACTCTGTTCCTAAACTGTGACATACCCAATGAGTGTGAAGAAACCACCACTTGGGGTAGAAGAAACTGTAAAGAAATACACTGATAGTCATATTTGCTGGGCTGAGAGTAATACACTCCTTTATCTCTGATCTAAGAATCTACTATCTTCTGGCAGCATTTGGAATAATTTCTTAGTCTGTAAATTGGGTAAAATCTAATCCCAGACCTGATAGCTATTAAGGTATGATTGAGACAATATTCCCAACATTATACATTTCTCCAAAAAGTAAATAATTTAATTTTTGGTGGTGAGGGAGGGTGGGGGTGAGGGAGGGGAATCATTTCATACCAGTCACACAATACAATGTAAAACAATGTTTACTCATGGTCTTTCTTCTAAATTCTAAGAGATTTAATTTATTCTCTTACTACCAAGATCATCCCTTGATAATCCCAAGATCATCATTCTTTTCCTGAAACAAAAATGTTTTCTGACGTGAAAGAAAACATTATTCTAAATTATTTTTTAAGTCTACTTACAAGTCTTTTCAATACCTAAAAAACAGATTTTAAAAATAAAATGTTTTCAGATTCTTCGTGAATCACTAATCTCACCTGCTCCAACTGGGTGGCGAATGCTATGGTCACTGACATGATGAAGAAGTCAGTACAGTACCCTGCTGGTCCGATCTGATGGTAGCCTCCCTCCTCATTCAGCACTGCCACGATGTCCTTTGGGTCAAGTCCAGACAGGCTGGCAGGTACTTTATGGAAAAAAAACACAATTAACTACATTGTAGTTTGCCATAAACTAGTATAAGATTTTGTAAGCTGGTTATACTTTTTCATTTACTTGGCCATTTTCACAGACACAGTTAATATCTCAGTAAGGTTTCCTTTGACTTCAGTTTAATAAACCTCATAAGAAAGGCATCACAGGTTGCCTGAAGGAAATGAATCTAAACTGTGAACTGAAAAATAAGCAAAACCTGGCTGAAAAGAGCAAAGTGACTACATAGAGGAAAAGGTATTCTAGGGAGAAGGAACAATATATACAAAAACTCAAGAGGCAAGAGAAAGGATGTGGTTAGAGAACTGAAACAGGTGTGGCATGCTGGACCATAATACAAGGACTTAGGTACAGAAAGAGGAGAGAGGCCACATCATAAAGAGTCTTCTTGAAGACCATGCTGAAACATTTGGACAGTGTTCTAAGAATAACAGAAAACAGTAAACAATTTTGAGAAGAACAGATATAAGCAAACAGGCTTCGCTATGAAGAGATGGCAGAGGGATAGGGGTTTTTGCAACTGATTAAGTTGAAAAATGAAACTACATAAAACTAAAGTAACAGACAATATTCAGTGTTAGGGAGACTGCCAGCAAGTCAGCACTCTCCATGTTGGTAGGCACAGACCAGTTCAACCTTTTAAAGGGTAACACGTCAGAGCTTACCAAAACTTTATACATGCATACCCTATTTACCAGCAAACCCTGACACCTTCAGGAATTAATCCTGAAGAAATATGCTTATGACAGCACTGGCTAAAAGTAGCTGAATGGTTAAGAGCACAACCACCACAGTCACACAGACCAAAGTTCCAACCCAAGTTCTGCTATTCAGTGGGTTGTATGGGGAAATTATACCAGTCCTTTAGTCTCCAGCTTTTCTTCTGAAAATCTTTTACACTGCTGTTGAGAAGATCACATTAGATAAAATACAGCACTTAGCATAGTACCTGACAAGTACTTTAATAAAGTACTTAAAGTCAAAATACTAACTATGATGGGTCTCATTATCAGAAATGGAAAACACTAGGATAAATCTTGTGAAGGAGTAAAAAGACTGAACACGTCAATGTGAGTATATGTTGTTAGATATATATATGGACAAATAAATATACAGAAGTATATATGTATATGTACATGTGTTTGAGTACATATATCCACGTGTATACATACATGGGAACGGCAACAGCCCAACAGCAACTAGCACACCTAGCAGCCGAATCCAGACTTCTAAACATCATTCTTTTCTAAAAAAAAAAGCAGAGCTCCTTATAGAAATAGCTGAATCCAGGACTGAGATAGGGAAAGTATAGGATGAACTTAGACTATCTTCTTACAGTAAAAAAAAAAAAAAAAAAAAGCTCAAAGAATTACTGATGTACTAAAAAACAGATGATTAAAAGAGTTCTTAATGCTCAAATCTCTGACAAATAATGATGGTTAAAGATTATAACCCACTAAACTAAGAGAAAACTATAAGTCCATATTTAGATAATATAAATAAGTGAATAAATTGAAGGTATCAGGAAGAATAAATATTTTTCTAAATTTCTAACTCTTCCGCACAAAATGTTTATTAATTACAAAGGAAAACACAGACACACACCACCTTAATCAAATAATCAAGTGAACATCATCAGTAATGAGACTAAATCAAATAGTGCACCAACCAATAAGATGCAATGAGAAGAGAGCATCTTGATACTCCTGCCAAAGATGCCTAACCAAAATCCAGTGTCAGACAAGCCCAAAATGTACAGGGGACACATCTTCACCAAAAGACTGAAACTGATCTTCTGAATAGAATGCTCTCCTCCCCCTTACCACTCACTGCATTAGAAGTATATCAGGTCCATCTTTCAATAAAAAATTATAAGGCATACTAAAAGACCCAAAAAAAAAAAATCCATAACCTAAGCTTTCATCTTAAGAAAATAGGAGCAAATAAAATTAAAAGTGAGCAGAAGAGAAATAAAAACTAGAACCAAAATCAATGAAATTGAAACCAAGGAATCAATGGGGAAAAAATTAACAAAATCAAAAGCAAGCTGGCTCTTTGAAAAAGATCAGTAAGAATGTAGCCAGCCTGGGGGTGGGGGGGTGGGGGTGGGGGACACAATTTAATATCATCAAAAATGAAAGAGGGGATATCACTATAGATTTCATGTACATTAGCAGTTTAATGAAAGAATACTATAAACAACTCTATGTCCACAAATTTGATAACCTAGATGAAACAGAAAATTCTTTTTAAAAACAATCTGCCAAAACACACATAGGAAGAAACAACCTGAATAGGCCTATATAATGAAACTGAATCAATAACTTCAGAAAACAGAAAGTACTAGATCCAGATGGGTTCACTAGTGAATTCTACCTAACATTCACCATAATTTCTGGAAGAAATTATACCAATCCTCTACAATTTTTTTTCACAAGTCAGAAGCAGAGAGAATACTTTCTAACTCATTATATGGGGCTAGCATTGTCCTAATATGAAATCTAGGCAAAGACATTACAAGAAAACAACAGACCTACATCTTTCATGATCAAAGATGTAAAAATTATCAACCAAGTATTAGACAATCAAACTGAACACATAAAAAGAACTACATACCACAACGAAATGAGATTTATTCAAGGTAAACAAAGCTGGTTCAACATTCAAAAAGCCATGAATATAACCCACTATGTCAACAGACTAAAGATGAAAACTCACGTGATCTTATCAATACATGCAGAAAAACCATCTGACAAAATCCAACACTTACTCATGATAAAACACTATCTGTAAGCTAGAAATAGGGAGTAACCTCCTTACCTTGATAAAGAGCATCTATAAAAATCTACAGCTAACATCATACTTATTGGTGAGAGGCTTTCCCACTAAAATCAAGAGCAAGGCAAGGATGTCCCCTTTCACTCTGCTTTTCAATAGTACTCTGGAAATCCTAGCTGTTGCTGTAAAACAAGAAAAGGAAACAAAGTCATGCAGGTTGGGAAGAAAGACACTAAACTGCCTTTGTTTGCAGGTAAGTGTAGAATGTCCATCTATGGAAAACCAAAACTGGAACCAAAAAACCCTAATCTTGGAACTAATAATAAATAACTATAGTGCAGGAGACAAGGTAAACATGCAAAAGCCAATTGCTTTCCTACAGATCAAGAATAAACAAGTCGAATTTTAAATTTAAAACACCATTTACAGAGAATTAACCATCATGGAGACAAGATGGTAGAGTAATATTGTACATAAGCTCACTTCTCAAAAAAAATCAAAATTGCAACTAAATGATGAACAATCATTAACCAAAAAACAAGCAAAACAAACAAACAAAAAACAACAACACTGGAACCTACAAAAAAGATATCCTACATCCAAAGACAAAGAAGCCACAAGAGGGTAGGAGAGGCACAAATGCAATAAAATCAAAATGCCAGTCCCACTAGATGGGCAACTCACAAACTGGAAAATAATTATATTGCTGAGGTAGTTCTGAGCCCCACGTCAGGCTTCCCAGCCTGAAGGTCCGGTATCAGGAAGAGCCCTCAGAGCAAACTGACTTTGAACTCAGCAAGCAGGGTTTGATTACAGGAAATTCACAGTACTGAAGGGAACAAAACTCCACTCTCGGAGAATGCACACAGAGTCTCCTGTATACCACAACCAGGGTAAAAAGCAAACAAACAGTGATCTAATAAAAGCCTGGGCCAGACCTACCTGCTGGAATCAGAGTGTCTCTGGCAGAAGCAGGGCTTGGGTATGGCTCACTGCAGGGACAAAAACACTGGTGGCAGTAATTCTGGGGAATACTCATTGGTGTGAGCTCTTTTGGAGGGTGCTATTTTCTCCCCAAGATCTGGTCCCAACCAATAGCCTGTAGACTCCAGTGCTGGGATACCTGAAGTCAAACCAATAGCAGGAACACAGCCCCACCAATCAGCAAATAGGCTGCCTAAAGTCTTTCTGAGCCCACAGCTGCCCACTAAACACACCCCTTGACACGGCTCTGCCCACCAGATGGTCAAGAACCAGGTCCACCCATAAGCGAGCAGGAACCCACCCATAAGTGAGCAGGAACCAGTCTCTCTCACAAGGAAGCCTGTACAAGCCTCTTAGGCCTCATCCACCAGGGGTCAGAAAGCAGAAGCAAGAAGACTATTCGATGATGACTAATTCACTTTCACAACCCTGAAGTCTGTGGAACAAAAACCACAATCACAGAAAGACAAAATGAGACATCAGAGGAGTAACTCCCAGATCAAGTAAAAATATAAAACCCCAGAAGAAGAACAACAAAGTGGAGATACACAATCTACACAAAAAAGAATTTAGAGTAATGACAGTAAAGATGATCCAAGACCTCAAAAACAGAATGAAGGCAGAGAATGAGAAGATACAAGAAATGTCTAATAAAGAGCTAGAAGACCTAAAGAACAAACAGAGATCAACATTACAAGAACTGAAAAGAAAAATATACTACAGGAATCAATGGCAAGTTAAATGAGGCAGAACAGATAACCGAGCTGGAAGACATCTGGTGGATATACTGCTGCAGAGCAGAATAAAGGGAAAAAAAGGAAAACGAACAAGGACAGTCAAAGAGACTCATGGTACATTAAAAGCAATGTTCACATTTTTTTCCCTGGTAGCTCAGTTGGTAAAGAATCTGCCTGCAATGAAGGAGACTCCAGTTCAATTCCTGGGTTGGGAAGATCCCCTGGAGAACGGAAAGGCTACCCACAGCAGTATTCTGGCCTGGAGAATCCCATAGACTGTAGAGTCCATGGGGTCGCAAAGAGATGGACATGACTGAGCAACTTTCATTCACATTATAGGGTCTCAGAGGAGAAGAGAGAGAAAGGGCCCAAGAAAATATCTGAAGAGATTATACCTGAAAACTTCCCTAACATGAGAAAGAAAACACTCACTCAAGACCAGGAAGCTCAGAGAGTCCCAGGCAGGATAAACCCAAGGAGAAATACAGGCAAATATCACTGATGAACACAGATACAAATAACAAAATACTAGCGAACTGAATCCAACAATATATTAAAAGGATCACACAGCTTGATCAAGTGGAGTTTATTGCAGAGATGCAAGGATTCTTCAGTACTGCTCACCACAACTAGAGAAAGCTCATGAAGCAATGAAGACACCGCACAGCCCAAAATAAGAATAAATAACTATTATAAAATCATATGCTATTAGGGGATACAAAAAACCCTTTTCACAAAATTCCATACCCATTAATGATTGAAAACTCTGGAAAGTGGGCAAAGAGGGAACTTACCTCAACATAATAAAGGCTATATATGACAAACCCACAGCTAACATCATTCATAAAAGTGAAAAGCTGAAAGCATTCCCTCTAAGATCAGGAACAAGATAAGAACATCCACTATCACCACTTTTATTCAACATAGTTTTAGAAGTCCTAGCCATGGCAGTCAGAGAAGATAAAGGAACAAAAGGAATCCAGATAGGAAAAGAAGTAAAACTATCACTGTTAGAAGACGACATGACACTATATATAGAAAATCCTAAAGATGCAACCAGAAAACTATGACAATGGATTCAGTAAAGTTGCAAGATACAAAATTAATGCACAGGAACCTCTTGCATTTCAATATATTAACAATGAAAGATCAGAGAGAAATTAATGAAATAACTCCACTTATCATGACATCAAAAGTAATAAAATACCTAGAATAAATCCACCTAAGGAGGCAGAAGACTTGTACTCAGAAAAGCATAAAATACTTATGAAAGAAATTAAGGATAACATGAAACAGATATCAAATTCTTGGACTGGAAGAATCAACATTCTCAAAATGACTATACCACTCAAGGCAATCTACAGATTCAATGCAATCCCCATCAAATTACCAAAGGCATTTATTGCAGATGTAGAACAAAAATTTTTTTAATTTGTATGGAGACACAAAAGACCCCAAAGAGCCAAAACAATTGTGAGAAATAAAAACGGAGCTGTAGGAATCAAGCGCTCCAACTTCAGACCATACTACAAAGCTATAGCAATCAAAACAGTATGGCACTGGCACAGAAACAGAAATACTGATCAATGGAACAGGAGAGAACACCCAGAAATAAACCCACACACCTAAAGTCAATTAATCTATAACAAAAGAGACAAGAATATACAATGGAGAGAAGTCTCTTCAGTAAGTGGTGTTGGGAAAACTGGACAGCTACCTGTAAGAGAATGAAATAAGAACATTCTCTAACATTGACACAAAAATAAACTCAAAATGGGTTAAGGACCTAAATATAAGACCAGATACTATAAAACCGTTCAGAGGAAATCATAGGAAAAACACTCTTTAACAGAAATTTCAGAAACATCTTTTTCAATCTGTCTCTTAGAGCAACGGAAATAAAAACACAAATAAACCAATGGACTAAAAAGAGCTACCATATGATCCGGCTATCCTATTCCTGGCCAAATGTCCAGAGAAAACCATAATTTGAAAAGACACATGCATCCCAATGTTCACTGCAGCACTATTTACAATAGCCAGCACATGGAAGCAACCTAAATGTCCACTGACAGAGGAATGGTTTTAAAAAAAATGTGGTGCATATATACAATGGAATATTGCTCAGTCATAAAAAGATCAAAATAATGCCATTTATGACAACACGGATGGACCCAAAGATTGTAACACTAAGTGAAGTAAGTCAGAGAAAGACAAATATGATATTGCTTATATGTGGAATTTTAAAACAAGGTACAATCGTATCCATTCACAGAACAAAAATGGTGTCACAGATGTAGAAAACAAATTTATAGTTACCGAGGGGGAAGCGGGGAAGGATAAATTAGGAGATTGTGATTGATATATACACACTACTATATATAACATAGATAACTAATAAGGTCCTACTACATAGCACTGAGCACTCTACTCAATATTGTGTAATGACCTATATGGGAACAGCACCTTAAAAAAAGAGGATCTACATATGTCTATAACTGATTCATTTTGCCATACAGCAGAAATTAACACATTATATCTACCGTACTCCAATAAAAAGTAACTTAAAAAAATAAAAAAGGGACCTAATTCAACACAGAAGCTTTTACACAGCAGAAGAAACCATGAACAAAACATAAAGACAACCCACAAAATGACAGAAAATATTTGCAAATGATGTGATCAAAAAGGGATTAGTCTCCAAAATTTACAAACAGCTTATGCAGCTCAATATCAAGAAAATGAACAACCCCATAAAAAAATGGTCAGCAGGGGCTTTCCTGGTGGTCTAGTGGTTAAGAATCCACCTGCTGACACAGGGGACACAGGTTCGATCCCTCGTCTAGGAAGATCCCACATGCCATGGAACAAATAAGCTCATGTAACACAACTTCTGAGTCCACACACCACAAATACTGAAGTCCACAAGTCTAGAGCCTGTGCTCCTAACAAGAGAAGCAATTGCAATGAGAAGCTCATGCACTGCAACGAAGAGTAGTCCCTGCTTGCCACAACTAGAGAAAGCACACACACAGCAAAGAAGACCAGTGTAGCCAAAACTAAATGAATAAATGAATTTTTTTAAAAAATGGGCCTACATAGGCATTATATAGAGGACCTATATAGACATTTCTCCAAAGAAGACATACAGATGGCCAAGAGGCACATGAAAAGATGCTCAGCATCGTGAATTGTTAAAGAAATTCAAATCAAAACTACAATGCAGCATCACCTCACAGCAGTCAGAATGGCCATCATCAAAAACTCTATAAAGGAAAGAACAAGATGGTGAAGGAGTAGGTGGACATGGAATCCATCTCTCTCCACAGATACATCAGGAATACACCTTCAGACACAGACGTGCACGCAGAACACCAGCTGAGAGTGGACAGGAGTACCTGACCCGTGGAAAAGAATATACAGAACCATGCAAAACTCAGGAGGAGGAAGGAACTAGGGGGAAAACAGGAGTATCAGTAGGACTGGACCTGGCATCAGCAGGTGGGGGAACTGAAGCAGGAGTCCAATCCCCACACTGGGGCAACTGTCTGAGTCAGAGGAGGAACATTTAAGGCTGACTGAAACAGCTGATTGTGGCAGGCTAAATGGAATGAGAATCAGACAGTCCTCGCTGCAGCAATACATACCCTGGACAGGGACACAAGTCCCCTGGAAAGTGCAGCAGCTGGGAGGTGGAGTTTAGGGATTGTGGAGCAATCCCAGGGCGAGGATTGCTGTTGACTGCAGAGAGACAGATCAAGGGGATATGAGGGAGGAGACTGTGGTGGGAAATGCCTGTAGAGGAAAGCTGCCATAAAAGCATAAAAGCCACAGAAGCAAGGCGATACTGCTGAGTCGAGTAAGGGGTGGACCATCACCATAGCCTCTCTTTCCCCACACACCAGCATTGGCAGCTGAACAAGAGAAAGGCTGGCCCATCAAATGCCTGATGCACTGAACTACAGAGTAGGACCCCACCCAGGGTGCCCCTTTAAGTGCCTGATGCGCCAATCTACAGAGTATGACCCCATCCAGGGGGGCCCCTTCTAAGTGCCTGTGGTGCTGAACAACAGAGAAGGATCCCAGGCAAGGGAGCCCTCTAACTGCCTGAATGGGCAGAGCTACGGAGAAAAACAGGTCAAAGAGGCCTTCTGATCGCCAGCTACAAAAGGCTGGAATAAAAGACTCTGGTAGGGCCATAACTCCTAAGGCAGAGGCAGTCCCTGTCCCTGCACACTTGGTGCTGCCAGGATCCCCATAAGCCAAGCAGCTGCACCACCTTCACACTCAACTCTAACTGGGGCAGAGCTGCCACAGGCAAAAAAATGTCTTGCATCTATGTGCGCAGGGTCACTTTGGTAGTGTCTGACTCTTTGAGACCTTGTAGACCGTGGCCTGCCAGGTTTCTCTGTCAGGGAGGCGGGTTCTCCAGGCAAGAATACTAGAGCATATGGGCCAATACTGGTTGCCATACCCTTCTAGAGCACTATATTTCCTGCTGCCCTAGCCGCAAACTCCCCTGAGTACCTGGTGCTGCCAGAACCCCTGCGACCCAAGCAGCTGCACCACCTCTACACCTGGCCCTCACAGGAGCAAACCCAAGTCCTCCAGGGCAGCCTCAGGAGCAACACCGGACAACAGCCCCAGTGGACAACCCACATGCAGAGCTGGAAATAAAATCACAATTGAAACCCAGGGGCAGTGAGGCTAAAGAAGAAGACCCAAAACCTTCCCACCAGCTATACAAGCTGCAAATTAAATCCACACGATCAACTAGGAAGACTCTGTGTCTATGGAATATATAAAAGGTCATTGAGAGTTCCCGCAAAAGAAAACACACTAGTTCTGATAGCTGGGGACATTGGAGGCAAGAACACACAGGAGTAGGACCAGATTACAATCTGAGTTGTCCCCACAGCAGGTTCAGAGACCAGTCAGCAGTGTTGGAGGGCATCCTAGGGAGGTGAGGTAGACTGTGACTCCCAGCAAGAGAAAAGACTCCGACAGCAGTGACTTAAGAAAAACATTAATTATTCTTATGTTTTGACTTGTTCTGTAGATACTTTTGGATTTTTTTTCCCCCTCTTCTGTTGTAGTTGTCAATTTTATTGACACTATGAAATCTAATTAAGCTTTTGAGCTTTTTGTTTTTTCCCTCTCAGTCACATTTTTTATGGTTGTTATAACCTCTGCCTCTACACTGGGCTTGTGCAATTCTGTGGAGTTTTCCTTTTATTTTTCTTTTTAATTTTAATTTCTAATTTTTAAACCTATTATTATTTTTTTCTACATTTATTCCTTTGTTTGCTTTTCCTACTGTTCTTTTCCCCTTGTAGTTAATCTTTAATGTATATAAATCTTATCTATCTCTATTTAACTTCGTGTATCTATTTTTTTCTTTTCTTTCATCTTAAAATATTGGTTAGTTTTATTTTCATTGCTTTATTCCCCAATTGGCACCTTGCTTTAGTTTTGATTTCCAGTTTGTGCTTTAGTTAGTTTTGCCCTGGTAGATATAATTTTTGGTTTCCTTTGTTTGCTGGGTCAATCTATTGTACTTTATTTTTGTTGGACTGTTTTGATTTTGCTATTGAGTGAATATGTATATGTGTATATTCAGTCACACTTTTTATTGCTGATATAAACCTCTGCCTCTACATTGGGCTTTTGCAGTTCTATGGAGTTTTCCTTTTTTTTTTTTTCCTTTTCCTTTCTGCTTCCGTTTCTTTTTCTCCTTCTATTCTTTTTTATAATTTTAGTTTTTAATTTTTTTAAACCTATATTTTTTTCTACATTTATTCCTTTGTTTGCCTTCCCTACTGCTCTTTTCCCCTTGCAGTTAAACTTTAATGTATATAAATCTTCTTCATCTACCTCTATTTAACTTTGCATATCTATTCTTTCTTTCTTTTCTTTCTTTCCCTTCCTCTCAACATATTTGTTAGTTTTATTTTCATTGCTTTATTACCCACTTGGCACCTAGCTTTAGTTTTGTTTTCCAGTTTGTGCTTTAGTTAGTTTTGTTCTTAACTGGTAAATATAGTTTCTGATTTCCTTTGTTCATCTGGTCAATCTACTATACTTTATTTTTGTTGGACTGTTTTGACTTTTCTCATGGGTGTATATGTATATGTGTATATTCAAATATTTTAATTATTATTTGCCTGATTTTGTCACTGTCATTTGTCTGGGGTTTATCTTTGGTTTCTCATTTTTGGATATGTGTTTTAATCTCACTTAATGCCATAACAAAAAACTTGTGGAATCTTCATTCCTGACCAGAGATCAAGCCCTGAGCCTTTGAAGTGGGAGCACTGACTCCAAGATCCTAGACTACCAGATAACTAACCTTAGAGAGGACCAAACAGTGAGAACAAACACAAAGGAAATCACTAGAATACAAGACCCAACCCAGCATCACCCAACTCCCAGTAGCATCCTGTGCAGGACGCCTCATCTAAACAACAAACAAAAAAATAAACCCAATCATCAGCAGACAGGATTACCACCTCACTCAGCCTTCCCCAGCAGAGGAAAAACAAACAAAAATCATACCCTACCCAAAGCTTACAAAAACCACTGGACCAACCTAAAGAGGGTAGAAACCAAAAGGAAGAAAGAATTCAACCTTGAAGCCTGGGAAAAGGAGACCTCAAACACTATAAGTTAAAAAAAAAAAAAAAAAAAAGAAAAGAAAAGGCAGAGAAATACTACACAAATAAAGGAACACACTAGAAACACAGAAATCCAAATAAATGAAGAGGAAACAGGCAAACTACCTGAAAAAGAACTCAGAATAATGATATAAGTATGATCAAAAATCTTGAAAACAATATGGAGAAAATGTAAGAATGAATTAACCAAGACCTAGAAGAATTAAAGAATAAACATACAGAGACAACACAATTACTGAAATTAAAAATACTCTAGACGGAATCAATAGCAGAATATCTGAAGCAGAAGAATGAATCAGTGAGCTGGAAGAAAAATGGTGGAAATAACTTTTGAAGAGCAGAATAAAGTAAAAAGAATGAAAAGAGCTGAGGACAGTCTCAGAGACCTCTGGGACAATATCAAATGCACCAATATTCGAATTATAGGGGTGCCAGAAGAAGAAGAGCAAAAGAAAGGGTATGAGAAAATTTTTGAAAAGATTTTAGTTGAAAATTTCCCAAACATGGAAAAAGAAATAGTCAATCAAGTCCAAGAGGCACAAAGACTCCTATAAAGGATAAACCCAAGGAGAAACACATCAAGACACATATTAATCAAACTAACAAAGACTAAACACAAAGAAAGAATATTAAAAGCAGCAAGGGAGAAGCAACAAGTAACATACAAGGGAAACCCCTTACGTTTAACAGCTGATCTTTCAACAGAAACTCTGCAGGCCAGAAGGGAATGGTAGGATATATTTAAAGTACTGAAAGGGAAAAATCCACAACCAAGATTACTGTACCCATCAAGAATCTCATTCAAAATTGATGGAAAAATAAAAAGCTTTTCAGATAAGCAAAAGTTAAAGACAATTCAGTACCACCAAATCAGCTGTACCACAAATGTTAAAGGGACTTATACAGTCAAGAAATACAAGAAAAGAAAAAAGATCTACAAAGTCAACCCCAAATCATTATGAAAATGCCAATAGGAACACATATATCAATAATTACTTTAAATGTAAACGGATTAAATGATCCAACCAAAAGACACAGACTGGCTGAATAGATACAAAAACAAGATACATATATATACTGTCTACCAGAAACCCACTTCAGACATAAAGACACGTATAGACTGAAAGTGAGAGGATGGAAAAATATATTCCACGCAAATGGGAAGCAAAAGAAAGCTGGCGTAGCAATCCTCATATCAGACAAAATAGATCTTAAAGAATATTACAAGAGATAAGGAAGGACACTACATAATAATCGAGGGATCAATCCAATAAGACTTAACAACCATAAATACATATGCACCCAGCACAGGAGCACCTCAATACATAAGACAAACACTAACAGACATAAAAGGAGAAACTGACAGTAACACCATAATACTAGGAGACTTTAACACCCCACTCACACCAATGGACACATCATCAAAACAGAAAATTAATAAGGAAGCACAAGTCTTAAATGATACATTAGATGAAATGGATCTCATTGATTGTATCTTCAGGACATTGCAACAAAATGCAGAAGAATACACCTTCTTCTCAAGTGCACATGGAACATTCTCCGGGAAAGACCATATCTTGGGTCACAAATCAAACCTCAGTAAATTTAAGAAAACTCAAATCGTATCAAGCATCTTCCAACTACGATGCTATGAGACTGGATATCAATTACAGGAAAAAAACTGTAAGAAACGCAAACACATGGGGATTAAACAACACGTTTCTAAATAAGCCACAGGTTACTGAAGAAATCAAAAAGGAAATAAAACAATTTCTAGAAACAAATGACAATGAAAACATGACAACTCAAAACCTATGGGATGCAGCAAAAGCAGTTCTAAGAGGGAAGTTTATAGCAATACAATCCTACCTCAAGAAACAAGAATAACATCAAATAGACAACCTAACTTTACACCTAAAACAACTGGAAAAAGAAGAACAAAAAAACCCCAAATTAGTAGAAGGAAAGAAATCATAAAGATCTGAGCAGAAATAAATGAAAAAGAAATAAAAGAAACAATAGTAAAGATTAATAAAACTAAAAGCTGGTTGTTTGAGAAGATAAACAAAATTGAGACATCTTTAACCAGACTCATCAAGAGCAAGAGAGAAGAATCAAATCAACACAATTAGAAATGAAAAAGGACAGGTTACAACAGACAATGAAGAAATACAAAGGACTTTAAGAGAGTATTATGAACAACTATATGACAATAAAATGGATAACCTGGAAGAAATGGACAGATTCTTAGAAAAGATCAATCTTCCAACACTGAACAAACAAGAAATAGAAATTATGAGCAACTCAATTACAAGCACTGAAACTGAAGCTGTGATCAAAAACTCCCCCAAAACAAAAGCCCAGGACCAGATATTTTCACAAGAGAATTCTATCATTTAGAGAAGAGCTAATGCCTATCCTTCTAAAACTCTTTCAAAACATTGCAGAGGAAGGAACACCTCCACACTCATTCTACGAGGCCACCATCACCCTGATACCAAAACCAGGCAAAGACAACACAACAAAAGAAAACTGCAGGCCAGTATCACTGATGAACATAGATGTAAAAATCCTCAGGAAAATTTTAGCAAACAGAATTCAGCAACACATCAAAATGCTCATACACCATGATCAAGCTGGGTTTATTCCAGGCATGCAAGGATTCTTCAATATACACAAATCAATCCATGCAATACACCATATTAACAAATTGAAAGATAAAAACCATATGATCATCTCAATAGATGCAGAAAAAGCCTTTGACAAAATTCAGCACCCATTTATGATGAAAACTTTTCAAAAAATGGGCACAGAAGGAACCTACCTCAACATAGTAAAGGGAAAATATATGATAAGCCTACAGCAAACATTATTCTCAATGGTGAAAAACTGAAAGCATTCGCCCTAACATCAGGAACAAGACAAGAGTGTCCACTTTCACCACTATTATTCAACATGGTTCTGGATGTCCTAGCTACAGCAATCAGAGAAGAAAAAGAAATAAAAGGAATCCAGATCAGAAAAGAAGTAAAGCTCTCACTGTTTGCACATGACATGATATTATACATAGAAAACCCTAAAGATAGTAACAGAAAATTACTAGAGCTAATCAGTGAATTTACCAAAGTTGCAGGATACAAAATCAATACACAGAATTCACTTGCATTTCTATATACTAACAATAAAAAATCAGAAAGGAATTAAGGAATCAATCCTATTCACCACTGCAACAAAAAGAGTTAAATATCTAGGAATAAACTTACCTAGGGAGACAAAAAAACTGTACACAGAAAATTATAAGACATTAATAAAAGAAATCAAAGACAACATAAACAAATTCCATATTCCTGGGTAGGAAGAATCAATATTGTGGAAATGACTATACTACCAAATGCAATCTACAGATTCAATGCGTTCCCAACAAATTACCAATGGCATTTTTCACAGAAGTAGAACAAAAAATTTCACAATTCATATGGAAACACAAAGACTCCAAATGGCCAAAGCAGTCTTGAGAAGGAAGAATGGAGCTGAAGGAATCAACCTTCCTGACTTCAAAGCTACAGTATTATACTTCAAAGCTACAGTCATCAAGACTGTATGGTACTGGCACAAAAACAGAAATATAGACCAATGAAACAAGATAGAAAGCCAAGAAATAAACCCATGCACCTATGGGGACCTTATTTTTGACAAACAAGATATACAATGGGGCAAAGATAGCCTCTTCAATAAATGGTGCTGGGAAAACTGGATAGCTACATGTAAAAGAATGAAATTAGAACACTTCCTAACACCACACAAAGATAAACTCAAAATGTATTAAAGACCTAAATATAAGACCAGAAACTATAAAACTCTTAGAGGAAAACATAGGCAGATCACTCGAGGACATAAAGCAAGATCCTCTGTGATCCACCTCCTAGAGTAACAGAAATAAAAACAAAAGTAAACAAGTGGGACCTGATTAAACTTAAAAGCTTTTGCACAGCAAAGGAAACTATAAGCAAAACGAAAAGACAACCCTCAGAATGGGAGATAAAAATAGCAAATGAAACAACTGAAAAAATTAATTTCCAAAATATACAAGCAGCTCACACAACTCAAAGCCAGGAAAACAACCCACCCAATCAAAAAGTGGGGAAAAGACCTAAACAGACATTTCTCCAAAGAAGACATACAGATGGCTAAAAAACACATGAAAAGATGCTCAACATCGCTCATTATTAGAGAAAAGCAAATCAAAACCACAATGAGATATCACCTCACACTGGTCAGAATGGCCATCATCAACAAGTCTACAAACAATAAATGCTGGAGAGGGTGTGGAGAAAAGGGAACACTCTTGCACTGTTGGTGGGTACGTAAATTGATACAGCCACTATGGAAGACGGTATGGCAATTCCTTAAAACACTAGGAATAAAACCACCATATGACCTACCAATTCCACTCCTAGGCATATACCCTGAGGAGACCAAAACTGAAAAAACACATGTATCCCATTGTTCCATTGCAGCACTATTTACAATAGCTAGAACACTGAAGCAATGTAGATGTCCATCAACAGATGGATGGATAAAGAAGTTGTGGTACATATACACAATGGAATATTATGCAGCCATAAAAAGGAATGCATTTGAGTCAGTTCTGATGAGGTGGATGATCCTAGAATCTATTATACAGAGTGAAATGAGTCAAAAACAGAAAGATAAATATCATATTCTAGTGCATATATAACAGTTAGAACTGGACATGGAACAACAGACTAGTTCCAAATAGGAAAAGGAGTACCTCAAGGCTGTATACAGAGAAGGCAATGGCACCCCACTCCAGTACTCTTGCCTGGAAAATCCCATGGATGGAGGAGCCTGGTAGGCTGTAGTCCATGGGGTCGCTATAAGTCAGACACGACTGAGTGACTTCACTTTCACTTTTCACTTTCATGCATTGGAGAAGGAAATGGCAACCCACTCCAGTGTTCTTGCCTGGAGAATCCCAGGAATGGGGGAGCCTGGTGGGCTGCCGTCTATGGGGTCACACGGAGTCGGACACGACTGAAGTGACTTAGCAGCAAGGCTGTATATTGTCACCCTGCTTATTTAACTTCTATGCAGAGTACATCAAGAGAAACGCTGGGCTGGATGAAGCACAAGCTGGAATCAAGATTGCCAGGAGAAATATCAATAACCTCAGATGTGCAGATGACACCACCCTTAAGGCAGAAAATGAAGAACTAAAGAGCCTCTTTTAAAAAGTTGGCTTAAAACTCAACATTCAGAAAACTAAGATCACAGCATCTGATCCCATCACTTCATGGCAAATAGATGGGGAAACAGTGAGAGACTTTATTTTTGGGAGCTAAAATGACCACATATGGTGACTGCAGCCATGAAATTAAAAGACACTCCTTGGAAGGAAAGTTATAACCAACCTAGACGGCATATTAAAAAGCAGAGACATTACTTTGCCACAAAGGTCCATCTAGTCACAGCTATGGTTTTTCCAATAGTCATGTATGGATGTGAGAGTTGGACTATAAACAAAGCTGTGTGCTGAAGAACTGAAGCTTTTAAACTGTAGTGCTGCAGAAGACTCTTGAGAGTCCCTTGGACTGCAAGGAGATCCAACCAGTCAATCCTAAAGGAAATCAGCCCTGAATATTCATTGGAAGGACTGACGCTGAAGCTGAAACTCCAATATTTTTGCCACCTGATGCGAAGAATTGACTCATTTGAAAAGACCTTGATGCTGGGAAAGACTGAAGGCAGGAGGAGAAGGGGATGACAAAGGATGAGATGGTTGGATGGCATCACCAACTCGACTGACATGAGTTTGAGTAAGCTCTGGGAATTGGTGATAGACAGGGAAGCCTGGCGTGCTGCAGTCCACGGGGTCACAAAGAGTCAGAAACGACTGAGTGAGTGAAGTGAACTGAACACATATACAGAATCTAGAAGAATGATACTGAAGGACTTATTTTCAGGGCAGCAATGGAGAAGCAGACATAGAGAATAGATTTATGGACATGGGGAGAGGGAAGGAGAGGGTGAGATGTATGGAAAGAGTAACAGGGAAACTTACATTACCATACATAAAATAGACAGCCAATGGGAATTTGCTGTATGGCTCAGGAAACTCAAACAGGGGCTCTGCATCAACTTAGAGGGCTGGGATAGGGAGGGAGATGGGAGAGAGGTTCAAAAGGGAGGCGATATATGTATACCTATTGCTGATTCATGTTGAGGTTTGACAGAAAACAACAAAATTCTGTAAAGAAATTATCCTTCAATAAAAAAATTAATTAAAAAAGTCTAAACAATAAATGCTGGAGAGGGTTTAGAGAAAAGGGAACCCTTCTACAGTGTTTTCCTAGGAATATTAAGTAATACAGCCACTATGGAGAACAGTATGGAGATCCCTTAAAAACTAAGATAGAGCTACCACATGACCCAGCAGTCCCACTCCTGGGCACGTGTGTGCCTATGTGCATGTGAAGCCGCTCAGTCGTGTCCATCTCTTTGCAACCCCATGGACTGCAGCCTGCCAGCCTCCGCTGTCCATGAGATCCTCCAGGCAAGAATACTGAAGTGGGTTGCCATGCCCTCCTCCAGGGAACCTTTCCAACCCAGAGATCAAACCCCTGTCTCTACGTCTCTTAAACAGGCGGGCGGGTTCTTTACCACTAGCACCACGGGGGAAGCCACTCCTGGGCATATATATATTCAGAGAAAACCATAATTTGAGAAGATACATGCACCCCATGTTCACTGCAGCACTATTTACAAGAGCCAAGACATGGAAGCAACCCAAGGTCCACTGACAGAGGAATGGATAAAGACAGAGTATGTACATGCAGTAGATCAGCCATTAAGAAGAATGAAATAATGCTATTTATAGAGATTACCATCCTAAGTGAAGTCAGACAAAGACTAATATTATACAATTCCCCTTATTGCAGAAACTGAAAAAAATTATACAATTGAACTTAACACTCACAAACATAGAAAAATTGACTCATGCTTACCAGGGGAAAGGTGGGAGGGAGAGAAACTGGGAATTGGGGATAAGGTGGGTTTATTTAAAATCCCAAATTTTAAATAAACACACTATAATTAAAACAGATGATCAACAAGGAACTACTGTATAGCACAGGGAACTCTACTCAATATTCTGTAATAACCTAAATGGGAAAATAATTTGCAAAACAGATATATGCATACATATAACTGAACCACTTTGCTCTAACACCTGAAAGTTACACAAAACTTTAAATCAACTATATACTCCAACATCAAATAAAATTTTTCAATGTACCATCAAAATAAGATATCATTTACATCAGCACCCAAAACAATTATATACTTAGAAATAAGTCTAACAAAACATGCAGAAGATCTATACAAGATAAACTATAAAGCTGTGATAAATAACAACAAAGAACTAAATAAATTAAGCTAAATTCTATGCTTATGAGTAGAACAATTCAATACTGTCAAGAGGTCAGTCCTTCCAGCTTGATCTACACAATCAGTACAATCCCAATCAAAATTCCAACGAGTTTTTTTGTGGACATAAGGACAAAATGATTCTAAAGTTTCAACAGAGAAGCAAAGGACCCAGAATAGGCACCTCAATATTGAAGAACAAAGTCGCTCGACTGATACCACTCAACCTACACACTTACTACAAAGCTACAGTAATTCAGACAGTGTGGTACTAGTGAAACACACAAAGGTCAGTGAAACAGAGAGCCCAGAAATAGACTGACATAAACACTGTCAACGGGTGTTTGACAAAGTAGCAAAGACAACACAATGGAGCAGACAGTCTTTCAACAAGTGGTGCCTAGAACAACGGGACAGCCACGTGTAAAAAAATGAACACAAACTTATTTTAAGGTCTGTATGACCTCAAAACCTTCACAAAAGTTAACTCAAAATGGTTCATAGATCTAAGTGTAAAGTACAAACCTTTATTAAATCCTAAAAGACCAAAGTACAAACCCTATTACATCCTAGGAAAAACCTGGATGCCCATAGTTATGGAATGATTTTTTAGATACAACACTGTAGGTACAATCTGTGAAAGAACTGATGAGCAGGATTTCATTAAAATTTTAAAACTTCTGCTCTGCTAAAGACAATGTCAAACAAATAAGAAGACAAGCCACAGAATGGAAAAAATATTTGCAAAAGACATTTGATAAAGGCCTATTATCCAAAATATACAAAGAACACTTAAAATGCAAAAAAAAAAAAAAAAAAAAAAAATTTAAAAATGGGCAAACAACCTAAATAGCCACCTCACTTAAGAAGATATACAGATGGCAAATAAGCACATGAAAAGATGTTAACATCATTTATCACTAGAGAAGTGCAAATAAAACAATGAGACACCACTACATACCTACTAAAATGAACAAAATCCAAAACACAGACAACACTAAATGCTGTCAGGGACGTGAAGCAACAGAAACTCTCACTCACTGATGGTGGAAACGGAAAATGTACACCCACTTTGGAAGGCAAGTTTGTTGGTTTCTTACAAAATTAAACATGCTTACCATACACTGTTACATGGCAGTTTCTTATGTTAATAAACCTTGGCATGCTGTTACCATACGATCCAATAATCATGCTGTCTGGTATTTGCCCAAATGAACTGAAAACTCAGGTCAACTCAAAAGCCTGCACAAGGATGTTTGTAATAGTTCTATATCTAAGAGCCCCAACTTGGAAGCAACTAAGATATTCTTCAATAGCTTGAGTGGATAAATAAATACTGGTACATCCAAACAATTGCATATTATTCAGCTCTAAAAAGAAATGACCTATTAAGCCACAAAATGACACGGAAGAAGCCTAAATGCATACTACTGAGTGAAAGAAGCCAATCTGAAAAAGCCACATGCTTCATGATCCCAATAATACAACATTCGAGAAAAAGCAAAACTACAGAGACAGTAAAAAGATCAGTAGTGGCCAAGGGTGAGAGGGGGAGGAGAGAAGAACAAACAGAAAACAGATCTTCAGGGCAGTGAAACAGTTCTGTAGGATCCTCCAACCATCGATATGTGTCATTACACACTTGTCAAAACCTATAGGATGTCCAATACCAAGACCCTAATATAAATTATGGACACTGAGTGATGATGATGTGTCAGTGTGGGTCATCAACTGTATAAATGTACCACTCTGGTGAGAGATGCTGACAGTGGTGAGGAGGGCTGTGGGGAGGGGGGTAGTATTTGGGAACACTCAGTACTTCCCACTTGATTTTGCTGTGAACCTAAAAAAGCTCTAAAACAACAAAAGTTTATTAAATAAAAAATAAAGAAAAAAAAAAGAAGGTTTTCTTAAACTACAGCTGAGTTAATAAAGACCAATAAAGACATTTTTGGTTTCCCTGCACTCATCCAAGGAAGAAAATTTTCCTAAGAAGCAATTTTTATAAACCATACAAAATTCTGCTTTATTCTGCTGTATATCAAACAATGAAAACACAATCTTTCCTTATTGCTAATTTTTGAAGACAACAGCAAAGAGAAACAAGTGTTCATGTGTAACAATGTCACAGCATTTGTCTGCTCTGGAGTAAAATCAGTTCACACCCTTGCATTTGTCTCCCTATAATACCGCCACCCCTCCCTTCCTGAAATTCTAGTCCACAGGTGTACGTCTCAGAGAATAACCTTAGAGATGATGCACAAACCTTTTCCATCACGAGGAGGGGCTCCCTTTGCTTTAAAACTGTCCACTGGTGCCTTCGTGTCTGTTTCCAAAGCAATGCTTATCTGTATCTCAGACTTGAACTTGGTGTATTTATTACTCAGCAACTGGTACCATTTTGGTGCCTAGAGAGTAACAAAGAAAGCAAAACTCCTTAATAGTTAATAAGGAAATAAACAGTAGTGGGAAATGTTCTATAAGGTTGTAAATATATTTCCTGTAGCTTCTCAGAACTTCCTCCTCTTTTAAAGTATTTTTCCCCCACATTTTCCTCAAAAGAAATTAATCTTACTTAGGAAACTAACTGAGTTTCCTGTTGGGAAAAAAACAAGCTAAAGTTTAGATTGCCTTGCTTGTTTTTATTCCCATGCTTCAACAGGTATGTGTATTTCTATCCTCACTCATATCATCGGTCTTACTTCATCCCTTATAACAACAACAAAGACTATCAGTTTTCCAGTTTCTAACCGCTCATTTTTCACTTCTTCTGTTATACCTTTTCTGCCTGCCACATTTCTGCTTTGTTCTGTTTATATCAAATCAGGAAAAGAAAAGCTTAGTGTTAATAAAAGCACAAACAAAATACTAAAGTAAGGTCCAGTGGTAGAGCTCTGGGTTATGAGCCATGTATCTGACTGATATCAAAATATAAAAGCTTTCTCACAGAATGAGGAATCCTAAAATACCTGAATAGCCACCCCGTCCCCTCAAACCCAAGAGTAACCTCAAGAATCCTAACACCCCAATCAGCCTGCAAAATCTCATGGCCCATGCTCACATGTACCAGTAGCGCAGGGGCACCATTTCAGTGCCTATAAACAGCATTCTACTCTGAACACTGTAATAGAAAGGCAAAGGAACTGGTGATCAAAACCAAAAACCGCAGCTTCATATTCAAACTATGTTTATAGGTAAAATAGGATGAAATAAACCATACATATTTTTTTTAATCCATAACCAAGTTTTTTTTAAGGCAAAAACTCATAGTTTGTTGCTGTATTTGTAACAGATATTTTCTAACTTTAAGCATTAGCCTAAAAAAAAAGACTTTTATTTGCTCGCAGAATTTATGATGTATTTTATTTTTCTAGTATTAACTCAGGAAAACAAATCTGGTTTCTTCTGTTTGTGTTTATTTACAGAGAATCAATTTACCTCGCAATTAAAATATTCTACTATCCAACTTCAAATATTTCTGCTGGCAAACAAAAAACATTAAGCAAGACAATATTTAGTTTTCCCAAAACTAACTTTGAAACATTCCTTTTTAACTCTGTTCACCAATATGAAGACTAACTGCCCTAAAGGACTAACCAGGTAAAAGCCACGCCAAGAGCATTTAGAGGCAAGAGTTTGGCTCGGACATCCTTCTCCTCAGAGGAGTTACCTTCTCTTTAACCAAAGAAACTACACAAGTATTCTGGGTCTAAGCCTAGAAGGAAAACCGTTCTTAGGACTTGGTGGGAAGAGAGGTGACCCAAGGATGGAGGAGAAACAAGTCCTTTTTATAAAGCATTTCAGTTTCTTTTGAATAGTTCCAAATTTGGGCCAGACTGACGGCCTTATTTGCAATTACACACATACTTTTGGAGATACTGCAAGGTGGGTCCCAGATGACCACAATAAACTGACTATTGTAATAAAGGGAGTCGTAGAAGTTTTGGGGTCTCCCAGTGCATACAGAAGTTCTGTTTACACTATATTGTAGTTTAAGTGTGCAGCAGCATTATGCCTAAAAAAATGTACATACCTTATTTAAAAAATACTTTATTGCTAAAAAATGCTAACTATCAGCTAAGCCTTCAGTGAGTCATAATCTTCTTACAATAGTAACATCAGAGATCACTGATCACAGATCATTTTAATGATGAAAATGTTTGAAATATTCCAGTTACCAAAATGTGAGCAAATGCTGCTGGAAAACGGCTCCAACAGATCTCCTTGACAACCAGTTGTCACAACTGGTTTAAAAAAAAAAGCATATCTGTGAAGCACAATAAACTGAAGTGCAATAAAAATGAAGTATGCCTTTATTTTTCTACCAGGAGCAGAAATGTCAGTAACAGATAAATTTTTCTTCACAGAATCCTCATTTAAGATCCAAATCCATCAAGGACTTTAAAATAAGAGAGAATATTTTTTTACTTTATTTTCTGGAGAAAGTAGGACCAAAAAATGTCATTAAGAAAAACTGAAACTAAGAACTTCTAAAGTCAATAACATACAAAAAAAGTTGTAAGATACTTTAAAAGACTTTCAATAACAAAAGCATAATCAAGACCCTGAGTTGTTTTACCATCTTGCCAAGGGAATACTATTTACATAACAAATGTGTTTCACGAAGTTCCCTTACTCTTAATACAAAAGGCATGCAAGCAGCAGGAAGCCGGAACGCCAATTAGATGGATGCTAGGAAAGCCGGCAAAATTCAGGTTTAAACGGAAAGAAGTAGGGAAAACCACTAGGCCATTCAGGTATGACCTAATTCAAATCCCTTATGATTATTCAGTGGAGGCGATGAAGAGACTCAAGGGATTAGATCTGACAGAGTGCCTGGAGAACTATGGACAGAGGTTCGTAACATTGTACAGGAGTTAGTGACCAAAATTATCTCAAAGAAAAAGAAATGCAAGAAGGCAAAGTGGTTGTCTGAGGAGGCTTTACACACAGCTGAGGAAAGAAGAAAAGCAAAAAGCAAGAATGGGAAAGATACACCCAACTGAATGCAGAGTTCCCAGAGAATAGCAAGGAGAGATAAGAAGGGCTTCTTAAATGAACCATGCAAAGAAGTAGAGGAAAACAACAGAATGGGAAAGACTAGGGATCTCTTCAAGAAAATCAGAGATACCAAGGGAATATTTCATGCAAGGATGGGCACGATAAAAGACAAAACAGTAAGGACCTAACAGAGGCAGAAGAGATTTAAAAGAAGTGACAAGAATACACAGAAGAACAATACAAAAAATTCTTAATGACCCAGATAACCACAATGGTGTGGTCACTCACCTAGAGCCTGACATGCTGGAGTCTGAAGTTAAGTGGGCCTTAGGAAGCAACACTACAAACAAGGCTAGTGGAGGTGATGGAATTCCAGCTGAGTATTTCAAATCCTAAAAGATGATGTTGTTAAAGTGCTGCACTCAATATGTCAGCAAATTTGGAAAACTCAGCAATGGCCACAGGACTGGGAAAGGTCAGTTTTCATTACAATCCCAAAGAAAGGCAGTGCCAAAGAATGTACAAATTAGGGTATAATTGCATTCATTTAGCATGCTAGTAAGGTTATGCTCAAAATCCTTCAAGCAAGGCTTCTGCAGTATGTGAACCAAGAACTTCCAGACATACAAGCTGGGTTTAGAAAAGGCAAAGGAACCAGAGATTAAATTGCCAACATTTGTTGGAACGTAGACAAAGCAAGGGAATTCAAGAAAAAATCTACCTCTGCTTCATTAACCAGGCTAAAGTCTTTGACTGCATGGATCATAACAAACTGTGGAAAATTCTTAAAGAGATGGAAATACTAGACTACCTTACCTGTCTCCTGAGAAACCTGTATGCGGGTTCAGACGCAACAGTCAGAACCTTACAGGGAACAATTGACTGATTCAAAACTGGGAAAGGAGTACAATAAGGCTGTAAATTGTCACCCTGTTTATTTAACTTATATGCAGAGTACATTATGTGAAATGCCAGACTGGATGGATCACAAGCTGGAATCAAGACTGCCATGAGAAATATCAACAACCTCAGACATGCAGACGATACCACTCTAATGGCAGAAAGAGAAGAACTAAAGAGCCTCTTGATGAGGGTGAAAGGGAAGACTGAAAAAGCTGGCTTAACTCTCAACATTCAAAAAGCAAAAATCATAGTATCTGGTCCCACCACTTCATGGCAAATAGAAGGGGGAAAAAATGGAAGCAGTGCCAGACTTTATTTTCTTGGGCTCCAAAATCACTGAAGAAGGGGACTGCAGCCATGAAATTAAAAGATGCTTGCTCCTTGGAAGGAAAGGAATGACAAACCTTGACAGTGTATTAAAAAGCAGAGACATCACTTTGACAATAAAGGTCCATATAGCCAAAGCGATGATTTTTCCAGTTGTCATGTATGGAAGAGGGAGTTGGGCCATAAAGAAGGCTGAGTGCCAAAAAATTGATGCCTTTGAATTATGGTGCTGGAGAAGACTCTTGAGATTCCGTTGTTGGACTGCAAGGAGATCAAACCAGTCAATCCTAAAGGAAATCAACCCTGAATATTCACTGGAAGGACTGTGCTGAAACTGAAGCTCCAATACTGTGGCCATGTGATGTAAAGAGATGACTCACTGGAAAAGACCCTGATGCTGGGAACAATTGAAGGCAAAAAGAGAAGAGCACAGCAGAGGATGAAATGGTTAGATAGCACCACCGACGAAATGGTTAGATAGCATCACCGACTCAATGGACATGAATCTGAGCAAACTTTGGGAGATAATGAAGGACAGGGAAGCCTGATGTGATGTAGTCCATGGGGGTCACAAAGAGTTGGACATGACTTAGTGACTGAACAACATGACAGCCTCGGTAAGTGCCTTAAGTTTGAGATGGCAGCATGAAATGCAGGATATTAGATGGATCAGGAGGGAAAACCAACTGGAAAGGGTTGGCTCTGGAGGCCAGGAAAGGGAAGCGTCAAGGAAGACGTCTGGAAGGAGAGCAGTGACCATCACTGAAGCAAGGAACTCTAAAAGAGGAGCACTTTGAAGGTGAAGTGCAGGAGCTGAACACATTAAACGTAAAGGTAATAGCAACTTGAACACAGATGTGAACTCAGAAGTTTCTTTGAGAGATACGTCTAGGTCAAAGGAAGGATCAAAAGGTCAGGATTTTCTAAACCAAATTCACCTTAAGAACTAAGAACTACCATACCACATACCATGGTACGAGCCCATGATCTATTAGGTCTAACAGTCCATGTCCTTTCCATCAATCTCTTATCTACTGAAAATAACCAACTGTTTGGCAGAGTCCATAACAAAACATCAAAAGCTCAGTACCTGCTTTGTTTCTTGAGCAGTTCTTAAGTCTAGAACAACGTAACCAATAGTTTCTCTGGCTGAAGTTGAAGGATCCAAGGCAAAACACTGCAGTTTGATAGGAGTACGCTGTAGCCTGTAACATAACAATTCATGTGATAAATAAAATCACTTTTGCTTAATACTGAACTTTCTATTTGCTTTGAAAAACCTACTTACTACTACTATTCAAGACAACTATTATTTTGTTGGATAACCTATACCTGTTCTGTGCTTTCTAAAAAACTCTTCAACTTCCATGAACTATTAATTATGTCTACTTATCTATATACCAACTATACACAAAACATGAAAAAAAAAAAAAAAATTTAAGTCTCTCTCATCCAAGAAGCTAACATCTAGGTCAATGTTTCTCAAGCTTCTGTGACACACAGAATGTTTTCAAAGTCAAAAATTACCATTAATCCTCAAGACTGATTTTAAATTGTTTTTCTTAGACTTACACACATAAAGCTTCAAAAACACATATATATGCCTTTTTTTTAGGTTTTTTTTATGTAGATGAAAGAAATCTTTATTGAATCTGTTACAATATTGCTTCTGTTTAACGTTTTAGTTTTATGGCCCTGAGGCATGGATCTTAGCTCCCAGACTAGGGATGGAACCTGCACCCCTGCACTGGAAGGGAAGTCCCTATTTATATGCTTATAACTCTTTTTGTTGCTAAAAAAAAAAATGAAAGAAACTTAAGAATTAAATGTCATAACATTGTAGATGATTAAAATTAAGTTAAAAACAATTCAGTGTAATACATGATAAGGTCATGTAAGCATGAGCTTGACTTATGCAACATGGCTTCTTTTGAGTCTAGAACCCCTACATACATAGTAAGCTGACTGGATTTTGCCATCACTGCCATTATCTAATGGAATGACTGGGCACAAAAGTCATCATTTACGTATTTATCTGTGTTATTTTCTCAGTCTACTAAATACAGAGTGGTGCCACTTTATAACAACACAATCATATATACAAACACCAATGCAGGCACTAGTATCTCAATATGAAGACATTGTCTGAGCAGATATTCCAGAAGTCACTAAGATTAAATGCAAAATTTTAGTCTCCTCTAGGAATTTAATACCATTTCAAAGAAACTCATGGACTAATCCAGGGGATCTTCCCAATCAAACCCAGGTTTCCTGCACTGCAGGCGGATTCTTTACCACCTGAGCTACCAGGGAAGCCTACCTAGATATATATACACACACACACACACATATACAGTAGCTCCGCTGGTAAAGAACCCACCTGCAATGCACGAGACCCCAGTTCAATTCCTGGGTCAGGAAGTTCCCTTGGAGAAGGGATAGGCTACCCACTCCAGTATTCTTGGGCTTCCCTGGTGGCTCAGATGGTAAAGAATCCACCTGCAATGCAGGAAACCCCAGTTCAATCCCTGGGTTGGGAAGATCCCCTAGAGGGCATGGCAACCCACTCCAGTATTCTTGCCTGGAGAATCCCCATGGCAGAGGAGCCTGGTGGTCCATAGACCACAAAGAGTTGGACATGACTGAGCAACTAAGCACAGCACAGTACCTTCAAGCATGCACACATGTGCGTGCACACACACACATCACAAATTGAAACAACAGCTGAACAGATTGAAAATAACAGTCACCTGTGCTGATGAAGCGCTTTCCTGTCAATTTCCCAGGCTAACTCAGTAGCAAATTCCGGCTGGTCTGTATGGTCCACAGGATCAGTAGCCAACTGCTCTCCATCAAACTTTGCTTCTACTATAAGCATATGTTTTGGACGTTTGGGGAAATGGCGACCTAGAAAAAAAAGACTGTACAGGTTAACTGGAAGTGTACAAAAATCAAATACGGTCCCTTGGCATGTAAGTTTTAAAAACTGACATGTTAACAGTGGTTAACTTATCATGTATTCCATAAACTAACTCACTAGCACATACTCACATATATACTCAAATTCATGATTCATAAAAACATTAGTCAAACTGGAAGCTGTAATTAATAAATTAGTGCTTCTCTAACACTAATGTGCAATGAATCAGCCAAGGTCCTGTAAAATGTAGATTCTGGTTCAACTGGTCTGGGATGGGCCCAGGATTCTGCATTTCTAACAAGATCCCAGGAGATGTCAACGGTGTTGTTCTTGGTTCACACTTTGAGCAGCAATGATCTCAATAACATTCAGAATTAAAGTGTTAAAAATGTGATTATACCAATTTTAGATATTACTAAAATCACTGCAGACAGTGACTGCAGCCACAAAATTAAAAGATGCTTATTCCTTGGAAGAAAACCGATGACCAACCTAGACAGCATATTAAAAAGCAGAAACATCACTTTGCCAACAAAGGTCCATCTAGTCAAAGCTATGGTTTTTCCAGTAGTCAAGTATGGATGTGAGAGCTGGACCATAAAGAAGTCTGAGCACTGAAGAACTGATGCTTTCAAACTGTGGTGCTGGAGAAGACTCTTGAGAGTCCCTTGGATAGCAATGAGATCAAAGCAGTCAATCCTAGAGGAAATCAACCCTAAATATTCATTAGAAGGATTGATGCTGAAGCTGAAGCTCCAATACCTTTGCCACCTGAAACGAAGAGGTGACTCCCTGATGCTGGCAAAGATTGAGGACAGGAGGCATAGGGGGCAACAGAGGACAAGATGGTTGGATGGCATCACTGACTCAATGGTAATGAGTTTGAGCAAATTCTGAGAGATAGTGAAGGACACGGAAGCTTGTCATGCTGACTCCATGGGGTCGCAAAGAGTCAGACAGGACAGAGCAACTGAACAACAACAAATAACAGTATTTAATATAGAACAGGTTATCTGGAGAGTTAAGAAATAATCAAATTAGCAAAAACAAATTTACCTGAATCTTAATTTTCCTGTTAACACAGTAACAGGATCAATGTGACCACATGGACCACAGCCTTGTCTAACTCAGTGAAACCATGAGCGCCATGCTGTGTAGGGCCACCCAAGACAAACAGGTCACGGTGGAGAGTTCTGACAAAGCATGGTCCACTGGAGAAGGGAATGGTAAACCACTTCAGTATTCTTGCCTTGAGAACCCCATGAAGAGTATGAAAAGGCAAAAAGATAGGACGCCGAAAGATGAACTACCCAGGTCAGTAGGTGCCCAATATGCTACTGGAGATCAGTGGAGAAATAACTCCAGAAAGAATGAAGAGACAGAGCCAAAGCACAAACAACACCCAGTTGTGGATGTGATTGGTGATGGAAGTAAAGTCCGATGCTGTAAAGAGCAATAATGCATAGGAACCTGGAATGTTAGGTCCATGAATCAAGGCAAACTGGAGGTGGTCAAACAGGAGATGCCAAGAGTGAACATCCACATTTTAGGAATCAAGAGAATTAAAATGGACTGGAATGGGTGAATTTAACTCAGACGACAATTTAACTCAGAAGACAATTACATCTATTACTGTGGGCAAGAATCCCTTAGAAGAAATGGAGTAACCATCATTGTCAAAAAGAGTCCAAAATGCAGTACTTGGATACAATCTCAAAAATAACAGAATGATCTCTGTTCATTTCCAAAGCAAACCATTCAATATCACAGTAATCCAAGTCTATGCCCTGACCAGTAATGCTAAAGAAGCTGAACAGTTCTATGAAGACCTACAAGACCTTCTACAACTAACACCCAAAAAAGATGTCTTTTTCATTATAGGGGACTGGAATGCAAAAGTAGGAAGTCAAGAAATATCTGGAGTAACAGGCAAATTTGGCCTTGGAGTACAGAATGAAGCAGGGCAAAGACTAACAGAGTTTTGCCAAAAGAACACACTGGTCATAGCAAACACCCTCTTCCAACAACACAAGGGAAGGCTCTACACGTGGACATTACCACATGTTCAATACCAAAATCAGATTGATTAAATTCTCTACAGCCAAAGATGGAGAAGTTCCATACAGTCAGCAAAAACAAGACTGTGGCACAGACCATGAACTCCTTATTGCCAAATTCAGACTTAAATTGAAGAAAGTAGGGAAAACCACTAGACCATTCAGGTATGACCTAATTATGACCAAATCCCTTACAATTATACAGTGGAAGTGACAAATAGATTCAAGGTTTTAGATCTGATAGAGTGCCTGAAGAACTATGGATGGAGGTTCATGACATTATACAGAAGGCAGGGATCAAGACCATCCCCAAGGAAAAGAAATGCAAAAAGGCAAAATGGTTGTCTGAGGAGGCCTAACAAATAGCTGTGAATAGAAGAGAAGCGAAGGCAAAGGAGAAAAGGAAAGATATACCCATATGAATGCAGAGTTCCAAAGAATAGCAAGAACAGATAAGAAAGCCTTCCTCAGCTATCAGTGCAAAGAAATAGAGGAAAACAATAGAATGGGAAAGTCTAGAGATCTCTTCAAGAAAACTGGAGATGGTAGGACCTAACAGAAGCAGAAGATATTAAGAAGAAGTGGCAAGAATACACAGAACTATACAAAAAAGATCTTCACGACCCAGATAATCACGATGGTGTGATCACTCACCTAGAGCCAGACATCCTGGAATGTGAAGTCAAGTGGGCCTTAGGAAGCATCACTATGAACAAAGCTAGTGGAGATGATGGAATTCCAGTTGAGCTATTTCAAATTCTAAAAGATGAATTTGGGAAAGTACTGCACTCAATATGCCAGCAAATTTGAAAAACTCAGCAGTGGCTACAGGACTGGAAAAGGTCACCTTTCATTCCAATCCCAAAGAAAGGCAATGCCAATGAATGCTCAAACTACAGCACAATTACACTCGACTCACACACTAGTAAAGTAATGCTCAAAATTCTCCAAGCCAGGCTTCAACAGTACGTGAGCCATGAACTTCCAGATGTTCAAGCTGGATTTAGAAAAGGCAGAAGAACCAGAGATCAAATTGCCAACATCCACTGGATCATCAGAAAAGCAAGAGTGTTCCAGAAAAACATCTACTTCAGCTTTATTGACTATGCCGAAGCCTTTGATTGTGTGGATCACAAAAAAAGTAGAAAATTCTGAAAGAGATGGGAATACTAGACCACCTGACCTGCCTCCTGAGAAATTTGTATGCAGGTCAAGAAGCAACAGTTAGAACTGGACATGGAACAACAGACTGGTTCCAAATAGGAAAAGGAGTACGTCAAGGCTGCATATTGTCACCCTGCTTATTTAACTTTTATGCACAGTACATCATGAGAAACACTGGGCTGGAAGAAGCACAAGCTGGAATCAAGATTGCTGGGAGAAATATTAATTATCTCAGATATGCAGATGACACCACCCTTATGGCAGAAAGCGAAGAAGAACTAAAGAGCCTCTTGATGAAAGTGAAAGGAAAGTGAAAAAGTTGGCTTAAAATTCAACATTCAGAAAACTAAGATCATGGCATCTGGTCCCATCACTTCATGGGAAATAGATGGGGAAACAGTGGAAACAGTGTCAGACTTTATTTTGGGGGGCTCCAAAATCACTGCAGATGGTGACTGACTGCAGCCATGAAATTAAAAGACGCTTACTCCTTGGAAGAAAAGTTATGACCAACCTAGACAGTATATTCAAAAGCAGAGACCTTACTTTGCCAACAAAGGTCCGTCTAGTCAAGGCTGTGGTTCTTCCAGTGGTCATGTATGGATGTGAGAGTGGCACTACACGGAAAGCTGAGCGCCGAAGAACTGATGCTTTTGAGCCGTGGTGCTGGAGAGCCACAAGGTGTTGGACTGCAAGGAGACCCATCAGTCCATCCCAAAGGAGATCAGTCCTGAATGTTCATTGGAAGGACTGATGCTGAAGCTGAAACTCCAGTACTTGGGCCATGTGATACGAAGAACTGACTCATTTGAAAGACCCTGATGCTAGGAAAGATTGAAGGCGGAAGGAGAAGGGGACAAGAGAGGACGAGATGGTTGGATGGCATCCGTCCATGACTCAATGGACATGAGTTTGAGTCAACTCTAGGAGTTGGCAATGGACAGGGAGGGCTGGCATGCTGCAGTCCATGGGGTCGCAAAGAGTTGGACACAACTGAGCGACTGAACTGAACTAACAGAGTAAAGGATACTTTACAAATTAGCCAAAGGAAAATAAACACATTCATTCATTCATGTTATTTTCAATGGCAATGCTATACACTATCAGGAAATATTAAAATATATGCATTACTGTTCATCTGTACTGCCTGACTTCATTCCTTCAGTTTGCTGAAGACATATTCAGGGTTAAGTTTATGCCAGAAAATGGGATGCAAAAGGAAGAAAACAGAGTATGTGTTCTTGAAGAGTTGAGGGTCTAGTGGAAACAGACTTAACACAGTGCAAAAAAAAAAAAAACAACACTAAAAAAGAAATAAGCACTAAGCATCTTACAGCCAGCATGTCTGCAGGTCTGGTGAGGGGGTTTCCGTGAGGGGCGTTTAACCACAGTTAAATGAGTACATCCCTCCTGCCACTTACCCTGGTTCAAGCTGCTTAAAAGGAATTAGGCTGGTCATAAAGACCTTGATTGCAAACCTGTAGTGTCAACCAAAAGTTCTCATCTGAAACTCCCTATGAAGAGTCTTGCCACACTGGGCATGGCTCTCCCAATTAGAACTCAGGGGCCTCTCACAGGACATCATTGTTGGCTGCTCTAATCGATCACTAAGCTTCACAAATGAATTTCATATGTGTCCAAAAACACCCCTATATTTTCAGACTATCCTAACTACAACTTCCAATTAGCTTGAAAACAGAGGATAAGTATGGGACCAACAGGTGCCTGCCTCGTCCCAAAGACAAAGAAGATCTTGAAAACAGAAACCCTTATCATTCTCATCCGTGGAATCTAGTACTTAGCCCAAAGTTTGCTCATGGTAGAGGCCCAGTGATGTTCTTTTGAATAAAGAGCACTTCTAGAAGCATAGCCAAGAAATTGCAAGCAGTTCAAATAGTTGAAGGACCGGGAACATATGAATACACACAGCAGGAGAGAGAAGGCTGAAAAGGAAGGTCACAAGTCTACCCTAAAGGGCCATGTATGCCACTCTAAGCAGGACCTTATCCCTCAGCACATCAAAGGACTTTAAGAAAATTAGATTGGCATTTCAGAAGTTACCCCTGACAGTAAGGCGGACAGTGTTTTCTGAAAACATTTATGAAACAGACCACTGAGATTACTACAGTAGATTAGGGGGATAATGACAGCCCCACAGCAAGGCACCCACAATGGAAACTCGTTCATTTAAAAGTTTACATTTTTTAAAAAGTTATATAAAGTACCTACTATTATTTTTAAAATAAAATCAACACTTGGTGACCATCTGGATGTTGGGGACGGAGAGGGAACCCAGGAAGACGTTGACTCCCAGCGTCTTGGCTTGAAGCAACAGTGTGGTTACAATGAATAGAAATACAAACACAAAAGGAGGAACAGCTTGGAGGTCTGCATATGTTTATAGCAACACCTAACTGACCTTCCCAATTCCAGGCTCTCTGGAAACCACCACACTCAATCCCACAGTGGTCTGAGTTGTCTAATCGCCTAGAAGGACTCTTCTATCCTTGATTACCTACCAACCAAGGCACTTCGGCCATCAACCTAATCCACCTCCCAAACCTGTGTTTACAGACTGTATCATTTATTTTTAATTTATTTACATTACATCCCAACATGTTATGTCCTGCACATTAATTTGACCTCCCTAAGGAGACAGAACCTACAACCTTGAAGGGAAAGAGAGTGCCTTACATTTCTATTACCTCATAGCATGGGCCACAGTCCAAAAGCTTTTTGTTCACCAAATTACAAGGGGATTTTAGTCCTATGTCTTTAAACAGTCAGTAACCTAACAGTTAAATCTTCCCCAACACTATGGATTCCGGCCCATCTTCTCCTTCAAATGTTTTCTTTCCTCTCACCTCCCAAAGAGTGCCAGGCCTCCGTGAAGTATCTCCCCTGAAGGGCAGGGGTCCCCAGCCATTTCTCTCACCATTCAAGATGACTCCTTTTTGTCATATTATTCAAAACCTAACCTCAATTTAGCCATCAACTTCTATATCCTCCACTTTCCTGTTCTCCAACCACACTGAATCCAAGCAATCAAAGAACATGTCTAGCTTTACTATCCCTTAAACACCACTGGCTCTTCCCTTTGCCTGGAATGCCCTTCCTTCATTTTTTCTCCCCCTGACAAACTTTTAATCATTCTTTATGACCAAAAAAAAAAAAAAAAAAAAAAAAATGTCATCTCCTTTGGGAAAAACGTTCCCAGCTTCCCCAGACAGAGGTGGTCATTCCTTCTTCCACACCTTGATAAGTATTTATTGTTCAGGCTACACCAGTAGCTTTTGGAACCAGGTCTGTTGTGTTTTTATTCCCAGCACAGTGCCTGACACTCAGCGAGTCTCCAAACAAACCCAACTTCTGGGCATGTGCAACAGACCCTCTTGACAACTGCAGTCCTCTAAGCACCCAGTAGAGTGCTATATATGGAAGGGCCCCCCACAAAGACATCTGAAAATGCAAGAACACATAAACACTTCTGAAAAATGCAAGAAATATGTATTTGAGTCAAAGCAAAGTTCTCAACACTGATACCAGGAGGTCGCTGAACAGAACGTGCTTTCCAGGTGCTTTTCAGCTCCTATTATAAGCAGCATCGATATGCTGCTTCTGATGGAAACTTTCTCCAACATTCACTGGGTCTACGGCTAATCACGATAAATATCACCTCCCTTAATAGCAATGGCACCCACTCCAGTACTCTTGCCTGGAAAATCCCATGGACGGAGGGTCTGGTGGGCTGTAGTCCATGGGGTCGCTATGAGTCGGACACGACTGAGCGACTTCACTTTCACTTTAATAGCTCTCATACTCCCACTCCCTCGGGGGACTTTTAAATCACCTGCCCAACAGACCTTACGGCATACAACTTCAAACAAGTCTCTGGGGACCGCACCAGCGACGATGACAGGGTTCTTCAGGTTAACAAAGCCTCGGTCCCACACTACTCCGTTAACATTTAAGCAGCAGCAGCTGCAAACGCCAAGTCCCCGGTAGCTCACCTTCTAGGATGGACACGACGATGAGCAGTTGGTCGGACTTGGACACCATGGTCGCGGTCGGCGGCCGGTAGGCGGGGGTCTGCTGGGAGGAAGAGGGGCCCGGGTGAGTGGTGGGCAGCCGGCGACCCCTGCCCGAACTCCTGGCGAAGCTCCCGCCGCCCTCCCACAGCCCCGGACACCAGGATCCCGCTCGGCGGTCGGCCTGCAGCGCGCCAGGCTCCCCGGCCCGGGGCCGCCAGTCCACCCGGCCCGGCCTGTCTGCAGGCAGACAGGAGCCCGCCGCCAGAGGACCTTTTGCCGCCTGGGTAAAACCTTTCACACACCCGGACTGCGGCCGCCGCAGTTCCCCGCTTCCGCCTAGCAACCAGGCCCGCAGGCCTAGAGCCCCGGGAAGGCTGGAGGACAAAGGGTGATAGAGATCAGGGCTGTCGAGGATAGAACGCCCCTCAGCCCGCCTCACCTCCTACCCTTTTACGCTACGTTCCAGAGCCCTGAAGAAAAGACTAGCCGTTACCTCACAGCGCCCCCTGCTAGCCGGACCGGAGAAAGCGGGCGACTTGGTGGAGACCAACTGCGCAGGCGCACTACTGCAGTAACCCCCTTCCCGAACTTCCCCAGTATGGAATGCGAATGTATTGTATTCTCTGCTTTTCGTCCTAGACAAAACCTGGGAAATACATCAATGTAGATTTAGAAAACCAAAAAACCTAGCTCTGTTCAGGCCACCAGTGTCAATACTGCTTAAAAGTTAAATCCTGGAAAAATAATGATTTAAGTCTGAACTCTAAAATCAACTAAAATTGTCCTGGCGGCAGCTCAGGTTTCACGCTTTGTAAACTAAAGTAGCGTCATTACGGTAACTGCTGTAACTGCTGGCAGTGACGTAAGCTCGCTGAGAATTTCCTGTACAGTAAAAACTACCCTAAAACAAAAACATTGTCACGTGGGCAGGAAAATTAAAGGTATAGGTTCTTCTACCCAGCGAAATCAAAACCAGAAATTAAAAAGCATCTAAAAGCTTCATTTTAGATGACATTTCCCCCTTTCCATGCCTTCTCCCCCACACACTTCAGGCTTTATTTTAGGAAAGATTAGAAGTCTTTTGGAAAGCAGCTAGTTCTTGGGCGGGATCGGTGGGAGGAGGAGGAAGAGAGAACAATTTCTACTCCTTCACTCCGCCCCACCACCCCATCTCCGCTTTGTGCCCCAAAGAAAAGGAGGATGTGAAGACCGGACTAGACCACTTCTAAAACATTTTCAGGCCCCTTTAGAGGCCTCCCTGAAATAAGGCATTATGCAAAATAAAGCCAAAGTAATGATCTACTTTGGGTTCAATACATTCTTCCTCAGAAAATGTCAGATTCAAAAGTGGATCGAATCATGTAAGAACCCCCAGGTACCCAGAACGCAGCTTGGGAAATTATCTGACTGATAATTTCTGACTGATAACAGCTTGGGAAATTATCTGACTAATAATATCTGACTGATAACTGAAGACCAGTCATCCTCATCCGTTGCAGAGGAACAGGTATTTGAAGGAAATGCCTGATAACTCAGTTGGTAAAGAATCCACCTGTAATGCAGGAGACTCCAGTTCAATTCCTGGGTCGGGAAGATCCCCTGGAGAAGGAATAGGCTACCCACTTTAGTGTTCTTGGGCTTACCCTGTGGCTCAGCCGGTAAAGAATCTACCTGCAATGTGAGAGACTGGGGTTGGATCTCTGGGTTGGGAAGATGCCCTGGAGAAGAGAAAGGCTACCCACTCCAGTATTCTGGCCTGGAGAATTCCATGGACTGTATAGTCCACCTGGTCGCACAGAGTCAGAGGGGAGTTTCACTTTCACTTCACTTTCCTAATGTCATATCATTCCTCTCTTTCACTAAGTACCTCTAAAAGATAAAGTTTTTTAAATATCTTAAATATTAGATTTCATTCGAAGGACTGATGCTGAAGCTCCAATACTTTGGCCACCTGATGCGAAGAGAAAACTCATTGGAAAAGACCCTGATGATGGGAAAGATTGAGAGCAGGAGGAGAAGGGGACTAAAGATGACAAGATGGTTGGATGCTATCAATGACTTAATGGACATGAGTTTGAGCAAGCTCTGGGAGATGGTGAAAGACAGAGAAACCTGGTATACTGCAGTCCATGGGGTCGCAAAGAGTCATACACGACTGAGCAGCTCAACAACAACAAAATATTAGATACTTAACCACAATTGTACTGTTACACCTTAAATTTAACAATAATTCACTAATACAATTAAATATACACTGTTCAAATTCCCTGGTTGTCTAATAACTTTTTTCAGCTGGTCTGTTCAAATTAGGACCCAAAACACAATGTATTTGGTTCATCTGTCTCTTGCCTTTTTTAATCTATAGGTACTCATGTCCACTTATTTTTTTTTTCCCCTTGAAACTCTTTGTTGAAGAAACTGGTCACATAATTTTACAGATTTTACCACAATCTAAATTTTTTGATATGATGCCACTGTTGTTATTTAACATATCCTCTGTTGAGCAGTCTAACAAATATGTCCATACTGACAGTACTCAAAGAATATTAGCAAAACAGATCAACAACAAGCAAAATACAAGGTGATCAGAGTGTAAAACACTACTTAGCATTAAACTCTAGGAAAAGGGAAGTCAAAGCACTGAAACTAAGGGTCTCCAATGGAAAGAATACCCAGGAGATAAGAGTTTGGGTACCTGCCTCTGCCATTTGCATGCCGGTGACCTTAAACAAGTCATTTTACTTCTTTTAGCCTCTGTTTCAGCTGTACAAGGGTAGCACAAATGGTTCCTTAGTTCAAACTTAAATGTAGTAAATGCCATTCAGTTATTACCTTTTTATATGAACGATCTCAGACCTTACCTAATAGCTGCAAAAGAACCAGGAACTGCCATCAATATACCTCATTGTTTTGCTTTAGTATATCTACCGGGGCCGAAAACCTGGACTGTAAACCATCACTGAATGCCAAAGAATAATCTCAGGTCAGAAAAAAAATCTGACAAATCATTGAAATTAACTAAGAAACTTTTTCACATAGTAAAATTTTCACAAAGTTTTTTGTGAAAAAAAAATTTTTTTTTCTCTAAATTTTTACCCCAAATGACACTATTACTTCTAAAATCACCTCATCATAGCTACTGAAAAGTCATCAACTTAGTTGGCATGATTTGGTTTTTGTTTGTTTGTTTTTTATAACTACAAAACTAATGACATAAAATTTCCCATTTATCCCACCTAGAAATGGAATTATAATTCTATCAGCATTTAGAGCCTCCTCATCTGTTATTCTACAATCTAATTTCCTCTCATATGTGATATTTAGCAGTAACAACTTCAGTTCTTGCATAAATCATATTTCAACTTAAATTCATGAGAAAAAAACTTGTTATAAGTTTATAAAGTATCAATTACTGTTTCAAAATACATCAGTAAATGCTAATAAAATGTAAAATTTGTGTCCATTACATACTGTGAGATTCATTACACTCTAAACATGCAAATTCAAACTAACCAGTGTGATTAAATGCTTGATTCTAAAATCATGTTTGTCAACCTAAAAGTTTATGTTAGGCAGCTTTCTATTTCTAGGGATTTCCCAGAAACAACGCATTTTGACTCATTTCAAGCCTTTCAATTTCTGTAGCTACTTAACATTTTGGCAAACCACTTTCCTGGTAGTATATCTCTATATATATATTTTTTTTATCTTTTCAACACTTTTGTGGCCACCACAGGAGGCATCATAAACTGTGTTCCCCTTCATCAGCCCCTTACCACTTCTGATCCCCTCCCCACATACACATGCCCACTTAGTAAAATTTAAAGCAAGCGTCAAGGACTAATAAAATTAACATATCTATTGGTAACTGCTATTAGTAAGAGCCTGGTGGCACTCTGATCTTCAAGTGGTGCTTAGAAATAGCCTCCTTCTAGAAGAGGAAACGGGAGTAGACTTAGTAACTAGTACTCAGTGTCAAGATGACTTCCAATCTAGGGTCTGACCTCATTAAACTTGGCAACTAATGTCCGTGCCTTTAATCCCTTAAAGAAGGACCACTAATGTCTATAGGAGGGGAGACAATATAGCCCCACAGTAGAGAGACACACGTGGCTTCATTCCAAGTTTCTCAACCTAGCAGCTTTGTGGCTTAGCCAAATCACTTTGCCCTGAAACTCGGTTTTCCCACCAGTAAACCCGGGTTAAGTAGTCCTCAGCTCACATGAGTTTTGTGAGGATTAAATGGTATTGCCTCTTTTAAGGGCCTAGGATGTGATGCAATCTCTGAATATGATTGCCATTTTTATTATGAATGTGGAGGGATAATTTATTCTGCTATTATTTTGTAGTTTGTTCCTCTTCTGGTTTTTTTAAAGATAACCAGATCTTCTATACCCCCTCACTTATGCCTATATTTATGTTCTAGCCCTTCTGCTTGGCTTTTGTGAAAGATCACAGCAGAAGCTTCCACAGTCAGATAGTCCTCAGGTCCGGCAGGTGCTGGTAACTAGTGCAATGGGCTGGGCTTGGCCTGAGCAGAAGAAAGGAGAACCCTTCTCTTCCCCTGCTGGTTATTTCATGCAATAAAAGCCAGAGTTTCCAAATTTCCATAAGCAGCTAACATTTATGTGAACTCATTCCATTTTTAAATGCTAGGCACAATGGTAAAGAATCTGCCTGCCAATGCAAGAGATGTAAGTTCGATCCCTGGGTTGGGAAGATTCACTGGAGGAGGAAATGGCAATCTACTCCAGTATTCTTGCCTGGGAAATTCCATGGACAGAAGAGCCTGGGGTGGGATACAGTTCATGGAGTCTTAAAAGAGTTGGACACGACTGAGCGACTGAGCACACACAACACCCACCCTCCCACTCCCACACTTACTCCCTCCCCCTGTTCTAAATTCATTAAAGTGGTTATCATAGCTGCCCCTGAAGGGCAGAGGAAAGAAGGTAGTAAGGGAAGGAGAAGAGATTGCCTTCAACTGGGAAGGAGAAGATGAAGGGGAGTGTGGTAGGAACCCAAATTCCATTTCATGACAGAACCTTCAGGAGGGGACTGAGAACTTAGTCCCCAATTTATCACACTTGCCACCGGTTCTCATGCCCCTAATTTGACACAGAATCAGCAAACTCACTAGAATTCAAGGAACCATGGAGGCTGGGCTGATAGACAGCTGAACAGAGACCAGCAAGGGCAAAAACTTCCAAGGCCAGTCTTTGCTCGGTGTTAGCACCCTAGAACCTCTGCACAACACTCTGTGAGGGGAGCTACAATGATAACTGAGACTGAATTTCTGCCTGTTGGAAGGAACTTCGAACTGAAGTTAAGAGTCTAAAGAAAAGCAATATTTCTGGCGTGTGTACGTGCTTGCTAAGTTGCTCCAGTCATGTCCAATTTTGTGACCCCATGGACCATAGCCCACCAGGTTCCTTTGTCCAGGGGATTCTCCGGGCAAGAATACTAGAGTGGGTTACCATGCCCTCCTCCAGGGATCTTTCCAACCCCAGGGTGGAACCCTCATCTCTAGCATCTCCTGCATTGGCAGGTGGGTTCTTAACCACTAGCCCCAGCTGGGAATATTTCTGAAACTCCCTCCTATGTGGAGTAAGTTTCATGGGGTTACTTGAGGCTGGGGTGAGCTTTGAGCCACTGAGTCACGGTATGTTGTCACAGCGGCTCTCTGTGGAGCAAAGTGTAAAGGGTGGGAACCTCCCCCCTACTCCAGAGAGACCAGAAGAGTTGGAGACACTTCTGGAACTCTGGGGAAGGGCTGCAGGCCAACAAAAATGCTGCTGTCTTGCTTGGGAAAGACTACGCTATCTGTAGAGTGCCCACGTACTAGGGGCAGCTGACTTTAAGGGGTCCCTTTAACACTGGAGCACAGAACAGATGGTAGACACTGGGAAGAAAGACCTGCCACGGGAACACTGTGACATCGAGAAACAGTACGTGACATTTTGGGACTTTGCTTCACCTATTATGTAATGTCTGGTGTGTGCTGATATTTTTTTCCTTCTAAAAAGCTCCCTTTTGAAACGCTGAAGCCAATACTGGAGGAGGAGCTTGTGCCAGCCTACTCAGCTGTCTGGTGGCAAAATTCCCCAGGCTTCTGGGTGATTGGCCCATAGACGTCTGACTCCACTAAATAGTAACACAGAGTCTTCTGTGCTACAAGAAATTCCCAGCACAAGAGTTCTATTTTTTGGTGCTATTACAAGTATACCTAAAGGGGATAAAACTGTTCTCGACCTCACTGTGTTATAGTGAGCCAACAACAAATTACATACCAATTACAGCCCCCCATCCTTGAATTAAGAGAAAGTTTCTAAACACATGGCCTGGATTCAGAGAAAACAGAAGCCTCCTTCTCACATGCATCCCTAACCCATAACACAAGCAGCTTCCCCAGCCAGCACCTAGCAAACTTTGTCATACCACAAATGGTACAACAAGACTGTTATCCCATGTGATTCCGCATAAATCACAGTACTGTCCCTCCTGAATTTTTGCGTGTGTTCCTGCTGCCGATGTAATACTTTGTATGTGCATAAATGAGTATTTTTCTCAAGCAGTAATGAGCATAACAAGGTAACAGGATGTCGCGTGGGGATTTCACTTGTTGCCATGGAGTTGACACCCATGAACCAAAGGATGGCAAAGAGGTGTCATGTGTCCGTCTTTCTGAAGAGCACCTTGGACAACTCAGGTCCACACCCCTCTCTCAGGTTTTGTAAGAGACTACAATAGCTTTGCTACCCACTACCATCAGTCCAGCTCCCAGCTGACACTATATTCAAGATGGTGGGCTGAGGAGGAATGAGTGATAAGCCTGACATCCTTCCCATTGTAGAGAGTGGAAATACCCACACACACACACAGCCCTGCCCGCCTCATCCCAAGACAAGTAAAAGGTGGTGAATCCACAGGAACTTCTCAGAGACATGGACAGACTTGCTGGTCAAAGCTCATTGTGGATACTTGAGTTGGAAGGAGAAAGAGAGACTGTGTGTGTTTATGAGAGAGAGAGAGAAAAAGGGAAGACAGATTCAGATTTTGTTGCGGCAACAATGTAGAGGGAGATTCCCATGGTTGAGTTGAATATGGTGGTAGGTCACTTTGATGGGGCTATCTGGTGTCCACGAAGGGAGGCCATAAGGTGAAGAGACTGCAACCACCAGAGGCTGTGGGGTCTAGAATCTCAGAAGCGTTTGAGCAGGAGTCAAAAGTGACCAAGTCAGGCTGATCTCCCAGAAGAGAATATAGTGCACTGGAAAGCCCCCCACATCACTCCCACCAACATCGCCCCTGGAAAACTCACATACATATCCCAGGAGAGACTCAGCATTTAGCTGGGAGCTACTCAGAAGGCCTCAGAGATAGATGGATCTTGAACTGAAAAAGAATGACAGGCAAGGGAAAACTGACATCTGACACTTGCAGTCTTTCTCCACCTTTGATCCCAATTCTTTGGAGGAGAAGGGGTCCCAAAAGAAAGAGAGGTGAGGGTGTAAGACAGCTGATCCCATTCCTTTCCCAGTCTAAATTACTTAAATGCAAGCTTCACTGGAATGGGGAGGTTGGAAGCCAATGAGATTTCAAACATATGTGTAAGGTGAAATTTTAAACTGGAATAAGTTGAACTAAACTGATATTTTAATAGCTGAATGATCAGAAAGCTGTGGGATCTGACTAAGCTGTCTTGAAGGGATGGGAGAAGGAAACTCAATGTTGCATAGTTCAAAGCAATAATTGGAGAAAAATGGAACCATTTCATATTTCTACACTGACCTAAGCACTGATTGTTGAAGAAATCAGTTATTTAATAATAATAATATTCTACTGACTCTTCTGATCTTTCCAGCAACAGAGTAAAGCAGGGGTTGGAGAGTAAACCAGGGGTTTTTACTACTTTTTAACAGCTGAGAAAATCTGACGTTGGATTACTTGAACAATTTGATAACAATCAGATGTCAGGGTGTCTTAGTGCTTCTGTTAAGCCAGTGATATTCAAATGCCCTGAAAAGTGAAACTGATAGTCACTCAGTCGTGTCCAACTCTTGGTGATCCCATGGACTATAACCCACCCAGCTCCTCTGTCCATGGAATTCTCCAGGAAAGAATACTGGAGTGGATAGCCTATCCCTTCTCCAGTGGAAGTTAGAGAAGATTAAAGACTAATTATATATTGAAATCATTATTATTTCAATGTAGTAAATAAGTTCTGAGGATGGTTGACTTTGATATTCTAGTCATGCTAGATTTAAATGGTTGGACATTTAGCTGAGAGGTACTCTTAGGACTGTTGAATGTAATAACAGAATGTTAGTGTACTCTGCAAATTTTTACAATTGTGAATTGGTTTTTTATCATACAAATGACTAATGTTCCAGATAAAAGTTGAATACAAGGTAAAAATCAGTGGGTTTTTTTTTTTTTTTAGTTTGTGGCTAAAACCTGCAATGTCAACATTGACTGACTTATCCTAACATTAACCAGAAATATATAATCTTCCAAATATCAGTGAATGTAAATCCCAGTAGGTTAGAAAGCATGTCTATTTTGTTCATTATCCTATTGCTAGTGCTTGGAAGAGTGTCAAGTCAATTTGTAATAGAGGCTCAATAGATTCTTGTTAAATAAATAAAGCCAAATTTACAGCAATCATAGAATTATATCTACACCAGTGATACAGAGTAATGGAGATGTACTTCATCCAAGTGTAGAGCACTAAAGTGAATACATAATTTGGTACAGCTCAAGAAATGTAGTCTTGAAATTTTCCTGATCAGATTGCAACAGCCATTCTCCAATACATTAAAAACACTTTGTAATCCACTTGGTCTCAGGAACTTTTAACAATATGAAAAGAAATAATTTATTGAACTGAACTGTGTGTGTGTGTGCACAAGCACACCCGCGCACACACGCCCACTCAGTCATAGCAGACTCTTCAACCCCATGGACTATAGCCCACCAGGCTCCTCTGTCCGTGGGGATTCTCCAGGCAAGAACACTGGAGTGGGTTGCCATTTCCTCCTTCCAGGGGATCTTCCCAACCCAAGGATCGAAACCACATCTCTTCTGTCTCCTGCATTGGTGGGCGAATCCTTTACCACAGGGCCACCTGGGAAGCATTTACTGTAGTACTTTGGGAAAGTCTCAATGGTTAAGGTGACAATAATGAAATGATTTTGCGAGGATGTCAGAGATGAGAGTGAGTGAATTACCCTTGAAAAGGATAATTATTCTACATGTGTTAGAAGGAGAAAAAAAGAAAAATTGAAGAAAAGGAAAAGGAGATATTAAACTAATGTGTTTCATTAGTGTCCTCACTGACAGTGCCATAAGAGGTCTGAGAAGGAAAAAGGAATACTCCATCAGGGAGTTAGAAGGACAGTTAAAATAAGGAAAAAGAAATATTTTAATAGACTTCTGCATATTTCTTCTTTATAGTTTTGTCCACCATCCAGCAGTATTTATTAACAAACTGGTTTCCATCAAGTCTATTAACCAATATGAACACACCAAAATGATATAATAGACATCAGCAGAGTGAAGTTAAAAGGACATTTTATAACTTGTTACTGTTTTCTTATTGGAAATGGTAACAGCTTTGGTACAGTTCATTCCAAATCTTTAAGTTAACAAGTCATTATATTAGTTGAACAAGTGCCAATAAAAGACAATCTATAAATTAAGTTCCATGGGACAGGATCTTATTTGTTTTACTTTCTATCTCCAGGGTCTAGAATAGTGTTTGGCACACAATAGGCATTTAATAAATATCTGTTGAATGAACTGACAAAACTAGAATGGATTTTAGCCAGCAGATGGACTCTAAGCTTAACATGATATGACATATTTGACTAATATCCTCCATTATAAAGTAAATTCATCAAAATATTAAACATTTTCTTGGAATATTTACTTCTTCAAAATAAAATGCTATAATACTATTTTGTTATAGTTGGCTAGTAGCTTACTTTTGTCAAACTTTTACACTTCATTTTTTTTTTAATGTAGAAATTAAGTTTTCAAGGACTTTCTCTTATTTCTTAAGTGGACCAAATTAGAACCATAAGATTCCCAAGAGTTTCTTCAGATTTCAAATACCCAACTTCACACTGCTATCTATCCTGGAAAATTTACCTCTGAAATTAATCAGGGCAATTATATAAATTTATCATATATCTCTGTTCCATCAAGTTAACTGTTTTTATTTTTTTTAATTAATGTAAGCTTCTAAGTTTTAGGAAAACTGAGCAGACATTCCAGAGCTTGAATTGGTTTCCATTTAAAAAGTATTAAATGGTATAACGAATGCATTGCAATGGAACCCAACTATCAGTCCATCCAAATGGTTAATTTACCACTTCTCAGACTAGAGCTGAGGGAGCGCTCATTTTACACACGGGGCCAGGTTTCTTTTCTTCTTGTCCTTTCCCCTGAAGGGTTTCTGCCTAGATCAATTAACTTTCTCCCCACCTAGCCTGGTTCTCATGAGTATGGGTGCCTACTGTTATCATTTTGATAAGAAAAGGTGGAACCTCATAGCAGTTCCCTGTATTCATTAACTTTACATCCATTTAAATCAAACAATTTAATCTGGTATCCAATAATGAGGCAACTATTCCGTGCATTTTTTTTTCTCTCTCCTTCTCCCTAAATCAACTATGGTTATATTAAAAGATAGTAACATATCCAGATACATTATTTATGTTAGTCAAAACTTCACTCATTGGAGTATTTTGTTTATAAATCTTCCCCCTAAAACAAAGTTTCATTGGATTAAAATTTTGGAAACAGAACCTATAAATCAGCTTATATTAGTTATTTGGACTTTATCAGCTACTGTTTTCTCTGTAAAAATCTCATATGTGAATCAAACACACAAAAAATAGAGTTAATTTAATACATTTCCCTGAATTAAAGAACTTTCTCTTTCAGTGAAGCTCTTTTTCCTACTTTCTTATGTCAGCAAAAGAGAAGTCAGTTTAAATCTAGATGATCAATATTCAGCCAGCTTGTATACTTTATTTCTTCTGTGGCTACATGCTATTATAATATGTAGGAATTATGAATCTAACAGATTAAATGCAAGTAATAATGAAGGATGGATGCCAAAGTACTTATGGATCTGTAGTCTGCAGAATAATTACTGCTGAGTTTAATGGAAAATGGAAATGCCCAAAATAAGCATCTTTGAAGGACAGAAGATTTTCTATCAAAATATAACACAAGTTTTCCACAATTATTTTGGCATCTAAGTAATTTTCAAAATATATGCTTTTAGTGCAGTTACCTTTCTGCTAGAAAACAATCATTTGAGTCACCTTGCGTTTGTTTTTTATCACCTCCTCCTCTTCTCATGCCCCTAAAAGGTACTGATTTCTTAGACATACAAGCTATGGAACAAAATATGAAATTTCACCAAAGAAAGAAAAAGTTGAGTTCATTTTTTAAAAAATTACCTGCCTCTATTTTTTTGTTCTTAGTTATTTTTAAACATTTCAATAAATTTAAAGGAATGAATTATTTGAAAAAGGACCACTAAAAAAATGTAAGGATTATTTTTATAAATAGTTATTGAATGTTCTTCAGTGTAATTCTTCAACTTGATGACGGGATACATAAATTATTCAGAAAAAATTTATCTTAATCACTTATCAGCACTCATATTTTAAGATTAGATCTCAAGGACGTTACAGGTAAAACATAGTTTAAGCACAAATCCTATTATTGAGATTTGCTTTAAGATCTTTGGCATTTTGTGATTGCTAAAAACCTCTTATAATCAACCATATTTTATGCTGTATTTAATGGAAACTTTTAGAATGAATATTTAAGATGCTGTTTAAAGTGATTAACTTAAATTAATAATTACAGAGAGTCAAGCAGCTTCTCTTTCCCTATTATTCCAGCCTGGGAAGTGAAACTCACTTCACACTAAAATTATAAAAGTATATTTTGAGGAATTCTTCTATATTACATATATTGTATCAGTATGCTTTCAGCTTCAAGAGGTGGAAAACTTGACCCCAACTGGCTTATAGCATAAGATAATGTTTGTACCTGGTACTTTGGAAGCAGGGAGAGCTTCAGGGTTCATGCAGTCCCTTCTGGTCTGCCATTTGCGCCCTCTGTTTTGAGTTATTTCATCCTCAATCAGCATCACTCAGTGGGAAGAGACTGTAATAACCCAGAATGATTTCCAGAGAAACAGCACCTATCAGAGGGGCTTTCTTCTAACACTGAGGACATTCCTTTTTAAGCAGCTGGAGTCCCATTGTCTCACACTGTCCCTCAGGCTCATTTCTGAACAATCTTATGGCCAGGGGAATGTCACAGCTGACTTGCCTAAACTAGACACTGTTGCAAGAGTTTCAGATTCACTTTACACCAGCCAGGCTTAACCCTGAGGCTGGAGATGAAGTCACATTTCCCTGAAGCACACGAACTGTGGAGAAAGGACAGCAAGATAGGATACAGTTAGGAAAGGAGAAGGGAGAACAGACTAGCATTAACAAAGTTCGTGGACTTCCCTGGTAGCTTAGTGGTAAAGAATCTGCCTGCCAATGCAGCAGAAATGGTTCAATCCTTCAGTAGGGAAGATCTCCTGGAGAAGGAAATGGCAGCCCATTCCAGTATTCTTGCCTGGGAAATCCCATGGGCAGAGGAGCCTGGCGGGCTACAGTCCATGGGGTCGTAAAAGAATTGAACATGACTTAGTAACTAAACAACAATAAAACCAACAATGTTTAGCAGAATAAAGCTTTTTTTTTTTTTTTAACAGGTAGTTGCCTGTGATGTTGAACTAAATATTCAATAAAAGATAACAAAATAACATAAAGCAGTCATTACCCAAGTGGGGGATATCAGAAGCATCTAAAAATATTTTTTTATCAAAGTTACATTCCCCTCCCTATTCTGATCTGTACCTGTATGAGGCGCTTTTACTTGTCACACTGAAAATTAGTTACTGTTGGGAGCCTTGTTGGATCTGAAGGATGAACACATCAAAATTACTGAGAAACATAGCTGTAGAAAAAGCTTTTTAATGTGAGGGGCCAAAAATAAATGTTTGAAAAGGAATAAAATAATGTAGTTGGTTATTCATATTTCATCCTGATGTCAGCCTCTTTTCACTTGCTGTTTTGGTTTCACAAGTCCACAAGTCCTGTGATAAAGACTGTTTGTTTTTGTTTTTGTTTAAAAAAAAAAAAAAAAAAAAAAACAGATTTCACCTAGCCAAGTGATAATATGGAGAAGGCAATGGCAACCCACTCCAGTACTCTTGCCTGGAAAATCCCATGGGCAGAGGAGCCTGGTAGGCTGCAGTCCATTGGGTCGCTATAAGTCCGACACAACTGAGAGACTTAACTTTCACTTTTCACTTTCATGCATTGGAGAAGGAAATGGCAACCCACTCTAGTGTTCTTGCCTGGAGAATCCCAGGGACGCAGGAGCCTGGTGGGCTGCCGTCTATGGGGTCGCACAGAGTTGGACACGACAGAAGCGACTTAGCAGCAGCAGCAGTGATTATAAGGAAAGCAGCCTAACTTGTATTGTTTCATTGACCCTATATCTCATCTAAGACTATGTCTCTTTGGTAGAGGTTCAAAACTAAGCATTGCCATCCTTTTATCATTTTCTCAAAAAAAAAAAAAATGCAGACATGATTTCTTAAAAAATCCTGGCCAGCAGTAGTCACATTTTTACACGGTATAGACTCACCTTTGAAACAATTGAATAAAAGAATTTTTTTTACATAAGCTAATTTAATGGTTTCTTCTTCAAATTTTAAACAAAATAAAAATTCAGTGCAGAAAATTAAGATACCTTCATACACTTGTGGGAATGGAAATTGGTATAGCGACTGTGTAAAACATTATGGAGGTTTCTCAAAAAACTAAAAACAGAACCATCATATAATCCAACAATCCTACTCTGGGTATATATCTGAGAAAAACGAAAACACTAATTTGAAAAGATACAGGTATCCCAATGTTTATAGCAGCATTATTTACAATTGCCAAGTGTCAATCAACAGATGGATGGATCAATACATACTGATATACACACACACAAAATGGATTACTACTCAGTCATAAAAAAGAATAAAATTTTACTATTTGCTACAAGGATGAACTTGGAGTGTATTAAGCTAAGTGAAATAAGTCAGACAGAGAAAGACAAATCCTGTATAGGATCACTTACATGTGGAATCCAAAAAATAAAAACAGTGATTATAACAAAAAAGAATCAGACTCATAGATTCAGAGAACAAACTAGTGGTTACCAGTAGGGAGAGGGAAGAAGGGATGGGCAAGATAGGGTAGGGGATTAAGAGCTCAAACTACTATGTGCAAAATAAATAAGCTACAAGGATAGCTTGTATAACATGGGGAGCACAGCTGGTATTTTATTAAAACTGTAAATGGAGTATAACCTTTAAAAACTGTGGATCACTGTTACACACCTAAAACTTGCATAATTCTATCAACTCTTCCTCAATTTTTAAAACTGCAAATAAAAGATATAGTCCAAAAAAAAACAAAAACAAAAAACAAGAACATATGGAAAAGTAAAAAGAATAAATTTAAAATCCTCATAATCCCTCTAGTTAAAGAACCCTTGATAACATTACAGCAGTCTTTCAATTACATATGAATAAACTGTAATGTGTGTGTGTGTGCATGTGTGTGTGTGTGTGCATGTGTGTGTGTAATGCTTTTCAAAGTAGTGCTTTACCAGAAATGCTGTTTTGTAATCTGTATTTGTAATCTTTATTATACCATAAGCACTTCCTCCATGTATTAATAACTCTTTTGAAACCATTATTAAGCCAATCTCTAGTGAGCAGATAGCTTATTCTTGCAAATAAAACATTTTACAAGTGTTTACAAAGCTCAAATGTCCAACACAAACATAAGCCTGGCCTCCTATTTGAACAACCTGACTCTCAAAGTTAGTATTAAACCAGAAATTGAGAACGGAAGCTAGGAATGAAACTCCAAATTGTAAAACAAAAGCGTGACAGAGGAAACAAGCATAGGAAAGAATTATGAATCAGATACATACTGGAATTTCCTGGAAGTTCTCAGATTCAAGTCAAAAATACTTGGTCTACGTGTGTCTGCACTAAACTTCTCTTAGTAGCTGCTCCTTAACTGAGATGAGGGCCTTACAAATGTCAAGGTTGGAGTTAAAGTAAAAGAGGGAGGATCTAGAGAGTAAACCTCTGTCCTGGGTATAGAGACTGTTTAGATACTAGATACGGCAGTTGTCAACAAAAAAAAAAAAAGGGACTGGCATCTCTGCCCCGCTCTATCTCCTCTTGGGTGCTGGTGGAGAAGAGACATCACTCTGGGAAGTGAACCAGGCCCTTGGCCCCAAGGTTGATGACAATTCTGGCACTGGAGGCTCAGGGTGGAAACAGAAGTGCCATTTTTCTAAGGAGTGTCCCTTAGTGAACAACTCAAGGGTCAGTAAGACCAGTGTCTCTGCTTATCTTACTTGTTGTTGTTGTTCAGTTACTAAGTTCTGTCTCTCTGTGACCCCATGGACTGTAGCTGCCAGACTTCCCTGTCTTTCACTATCTCCCAGAGTTTGCTCAAACTCACGTCCATTGAGTCAGTGATGCTGTCCAACCATCTCATCCTCTGTCACCCCCTTCTCCTCCTGCCCTCAATCTTTTCCAGCATCAGAGTCTTTTCCAATGATTCAGCTCTTCGCATCAGGTGGTCAAAGTATTAGAGCTTCAGAATCAGTCCTTCCAATGAATATTCAGGGTTGACTTCCTTTAGGATTGACTGGTTTGATCTCCTTGCTGTCCAAGGGACTCTCAAGAGTCTTCTCCAGCACCACAGTTCCAAAGCATCAATATTTTGGTGCTTAGCCTTCTTTATGATTCAACTTTATGGTCCAATTTACATGTTAGAGCTGCATTTCTAAGACTTCAGATCTCTTGCAGATCACCTTCCCGATGTTTTCACATCTGCCTCCTACCTGTGCCATCATGAATATTTTTTTTTGAATTAATCCACTTTTTTAACTTAAATACTTCATGTTAAATAAAACACATGTCAACAATTTGAAATGGAAAACAGAATCATTTGCCACCAATGCAAATGTGGGTGACCTCATGAATTCAAGGAAAACAAATAGGCAAGATGCCTAGGGCTGGATGCTGGTGCTTGACAAAGGCTCTTGAGCCTAAGCCCTGATTTCTGTTTGTTTAGGGGAAAAAAGGTAGGGAGTGGGTATGGAGGAATTAACAAGTATTCAAAAAAAAAAAATGGCCAGCATACCCAGACAGCCCATGGATTTCTTCAGAAGAACTGCAAGGGAATGGCATCACTTTCATGAAATGATTCAGCCTCCTGGTGGCTCAGACGGTAAAGAATCTGCCTGCAATGTGGGAGACCTGGGTTCAGTCCCTGGGTTGAGAAGATCACCTGGAGGAGAGCGTGGCAACCCACTCCAGTATTCCTGCCTGGAGAATCCATAGACGGAGGAGCCCTGAGGGCTACAGTTCATAGGGTAGCAAAGAGTCAGACATCACTGAGCAACTAACACTATACACACCAGCTTCCCGTCCAGTGGTGCACACACCTCTGTAGCAAGCACTGTGCCAGGGGAAGCCACCATCTATAAAGGGGTGGGGAGGGGAGACCCCCATGTCACCCTTAGGCCATATTTAGGAGCTATCAGGAATTGAGGAGTTACCATAAACCCCTATACTCTGCAAGTGAAGAAAAGCCTTGGCTGGGTACCTCTCATTTCTTATAAACTCTCCTGTTACAAGCTCTATTGTGCACCTCTCCACCCTCAAGTTCACATGTTGAAATCCTAACTCCCAGTACCTCAGAATGTGCCTATATTTGGAAACAGGGCCTTTAAAGAGGCAGTTAAATTACCATGAGGTCATTAGGGTGGCCCCTAATCCAATATAACTGGTGTTTTTATAAGAAGAGGAGATTAGGACACACACAAACATAACATCGCTGACTCAACGGACATGAGTTTGAGCAAACTCTGGGATAGAGTGGACAGAGGAGCCTGGTGTGCTGCAGTCCGTGGGGTCTCAAAGAGGCAGACAAGACAGTGACTGAACAACACACACACCCATACATGCATACGTGGAAAACCATGGGAAGACATGGAAGCATTACAGCCAGCAACAAACCAGGAAACAGGCCTCAGGAGGAACCAACTGTGCCGACTCCTTCATCTCAGATTTCTAGCCTCAGAACTATGAGGAAACAAATTTCCGTCATACCCAGTCTATGGTACTTTGCTATGGCAGCCCTAGAAAATTAATACACCTTCCTATGCTATGCTAAGTCATTTCCGTGTCTTAGCATAGCATAGGTGTCCGACATAGTCGTGTCCGACTCTGTGCGACCCCATAGACGGCAGCCACCAGGCTCCCCCGTCCCTGGGATTCTCCAGGCAAGAACACTGGAGTGGGTTGCCATTTCCTTCTCCAATGCATGAAACTGAAAAGTGAAAGCGAAGTCGCTCAGTCGTGTCTGACTCTTAGCGACCCCGTGGACTGCAGCCTACCAGGCTCCTCCATCCATGGGATTTTCCAGGCAAAAGTACTGGAGTGGGGTGCCATTGCCTTCTCCTAGCAGTACAAAATTCACAAGCAGGTGTACAACTGCTTTGACTTGTTTCCTGGACTATCAGAAAGGTAATAAGGTCCAGACCTCCTGTGGAAGCTGTTTGGATTTGCTTCCTTGGGTGGTAATGGGTATTTTTAAGGTTATTGATGAAACGTAAGTATAAGGAGACTTCCACTAATATATATAAGGGGCCTGTTCAAGTCACGAGATTAAAAGCAAGCCTGTATACTGTTATGTCATCAGATGTATACTTCAAATGAGGAAACAGTCTTAGGTAAAAATGGAGCCGTGAGTCTGATTGACAGTATTTTTTGAGGTGCAACCCTTGCCTCAAGATGCAACTGGAATTTATTGAAATATAAGGCCCCATAAAATCATGTGTGTGCACACGGTCGTGTCCGACTCTCTGTGACCCCATGGACTGTAGCCTGCCGAGCCTCTCTGTCAGTGGGATTTTCTAGACAAGAATCTTGGAGTGTGTTGCCATTTCCTTACTCCAAGGGATCTTCCCAACCTGCATCTCTTATGTCTCCTGCATTGGCTTTACCACTAGTGCCATGTGGGAAGCCCATAAAATCATAAAATAAGCCATAAATGGGATGGTAATTGGGTTGTTTCCATTGGGTAGTAGCCATCTGTTCTGGTATACACATTTTAAAAGTCTGACTCTGTCCACCAGGTAGATCTGAGACCCAGTCTGGCCACTTTGAGGAGTGTCATGACTCTATAGACTCTGGCAGCAAGCTTCTGATATGGAATGGGATCATCCATCCAGGCATATAGCTCTCTAGTTTCCTTTATGGTTAGAGGAATAGTCCCACTGATAGATTTTTCAGTGTGCCTGCGTGCGTGTGTTCTAAGTCAGTTCAGTCATGTTCAACTCTCTACGACCTCCTGAACTGTAGTGCGCCAGGCTCCTCTGTCCTTGGGATTTTCCAGGCAAGAATACTGGAGTGGGTTGCCATGCCCTCCTCCGGAGAATCTTCCCGACCCAGGGATCAAACCCACATCTCCTGCATCACCTGCATTGGCAGGCAGATTATTTACCACTGAGCCACCAGAGAAGCCCAGATTTGTCTGTAACACACATCTAAGACTTTTCTGTTTTCTATTTCAGCTTCCTTGAGAATGAAAACAGTGCAGGACCACAGAATATCGAACAGATGTTACTGCATGAACCAGATGACCCAGTTCCGCCAGGGAGAACGGCCTAACTCAGCAATGCCCCGTTCCCAGGAGATATATGTTTGTGCTACACTGCTTCTCACAACTGTAGTTATTTTAGTCATTTGTCTTTTAGATTTTTTTCTTTGTCTCTCCTGCTTAGCTTCATTGAGATCAGGAATTTCCTGGTTGATTACCTTATCCTCATTATACAGTAGGGTGCCTGACACATAGTATATGCCCAAGAAACATTTTTTGAAGTAATAAATGAGAGCTAAGGGCATAGGCTTCATACTTAGATGTCCCCTTGTGACCTTGGGAAAGTTATTTAACTTTCCTAAGCCTTAATTTCTTCACCTGTGGTTATAGTAATACCTACTTCATAGTGTTAAGTATTCAGTGAGCTAGCATAAGGGCTTCCAAGATTGCTCAGTGGTAAAGAATCTGCCTGCCAGTGCAGGAGATGCAGGAGATTCAGGTTTGATCCCTGGGTCAGGAAGATCCCCTGGAGGAGAAATGGCAACCCACTCCAGTATTCTTGCCTGGAAAATCCCATGGACAGAGGAGGAAGGCTATAATTCATAGGATCACAAAGAGTTGGACGTGACTAAGCAACTAAGCTTATGCAGAGCTAGCATAGTACCTGGCACATAAGTGCTAAGTAAATATTAATATCATTATAATTATTATAACAGAAAAATGGAATCTGTGTAATTGACAAAGAATGGGTTGTTTCGGCAAAAGTAGATCATGGAAATCATTGATCTCATTGCTACATTTTTTTCCTGTGTGCCTTGTAAACTTCAATTTAAAAAACCCTAACTACCAAAACATATCTTTGGAAACACTCATGATACTATACTGTAGTAGTTATAAGAGTCAGAGTCTATTATTTTTATTCTAGAATGTTGGTGTTCAAATCTACTTAACCTATTTTATGCAAAATTAACTATTAATTTATTATGTAGGGTAATGAAGACATTTACTAAAAATAGTCCATTATACCATAAAATGTATTAAAATATTTTTAAATTATGTTTTTAACAGAGCATTCCACATCTTTGTCCATTATTAATTGTCTATATAGGATACTGACATTAATGCAAATCATTATGAAAGCTCCAGATTATGACTGACTTATCATTTCAGTTCAGTTGCTCAGTCATGTCCAACTCTTTGAGCCCCCGTGGACTGCAGCATGCCAGGCTTCCCTGTCCATCACCAACTCCCAGAGTATGTTCAAGCCCATGTCCATTGAGTTGGTGATGCCATCCAACCATCTCATCCTCTGTCTTCCCCTTCTCCTCCCACCTTCATTCTTTCCCAGCATCAGGGTCTTTTCCAATAAGTCAGTTCTTCGCATCTGGTGGCCAAAGTATTGGAGTTTCAACTTCAGCATCAGTCCTTCCAATGAATATTCAGGACTAATTTCCTTTAGGATGGACTGGTTGGATCTCCTTGCAGTCCAAGGGACTCTCAAGAGTCTTTTCCAACACCACAGTTCAAAAGCTTCAATTCTTTGGTGCTCAGCTTTTTTATAGTCCAACTCTCACATCCATACATGACAACTGGAAAAACCATAGCTTTGACTAGACAGACCTTTGTTGGCTAAGTAATGTCTCTGCTTTCCTTTGACTGATTTATAGAAGCATCTAAATGAAACTCTTCTATTTTAAAAAATGCATGTAGTAAGACATCATCTAATCACCTGTTATCTAGAAGCAAGTGTGGGTGTGTATTTTAGGAACATAAATGCTCTTTGCTCCTCTGAATATAGATGGTGTAGTTAAAAAGAGAGGCTAATGAAACCTGAAGTTCCAGTTTAGCTTTAGAGATATGTCTAATGACAGTCTTTTATGCAAGAACAAATAGCCAGTGGTCAGTTTTCTATTTGATTGCTATTTTTGCATAAAATAAAAGCTTTTAATAATGTATTTTTTTTACCTAGGAATCAAACTTATAAAATGCTGTGTGCTTCTATCCTAAATTATTTATCATATCTTGGATTAAAATTGATTTTACACCATGGTAGAGAATGCGTGCAGACACACACACACACACATATACACAAAGAGTATATAGTAATGGCCTGTTTTCAGAAGAGATTCACTATAGTCCATGAAAACTACTAAATATGTCTTCTTAAATTATTTTGAGATACACCCTGTTTTGCAGAATTCTTTGAGTTATTCATATCATCTTCAAGGCACTATTTTATTATAAATAAATTGTGTCACATAATTGTAGATATGTGTAGCTCATTTTCCCAAAGTCATGCAAAGCAATCTATTATATAAGTAAATACTCACTGCATACACTGTGAGAGAACACAAGAAAATTACTAGTCTTCAATCTAATTAGGAACTAAGATATTCTCATAAAACCAATAGAGAACATATGAATAAGACAGGCTTTTACATGAACACAAAAGTCACTTTTTCTGATTTTATACAAACACTGGACACTTCTCCCACATATCTTTTCTCTAAAAGACAACTAGAGGAAGAAGAAACTCACACTTTTCTTTCTCATCTCGTATTACTTATGGCTTGAACAAGATGAATCATCCTATGCTTTTCAAGAGCAGAATATTGTGTCATAGACTTGCACACAGAGTAAAGAGCTCATGCTTTCCACAGAAAGGGATGAAAGAGAGAACTCGATTAAATATGATGCTGTCTCTTTGAGAAGTGTTCTTTTACAATTAAGAAAGACTAAGAAATTTTGTTGTAGATCTGTTTCTTGATGACCTAGATTATAAGCCTAAGTCTCTACTCAACATTTCTACACAGGAAACCCACATATATTTTAGTATATCCTTGATGAGCTGAAAAACTAACTCCCCCAAAAAATCAATCCAGTGGCAACAAACCCACATGTTATACTTCTGCTGTCTGTTTCTGACCCTTCTCTAGAGACCTCAGAGGAAGACACCCATTTATTTTCTAGGCTCAGAGATAAAAAGAAAAGCTTTTATCTGCCAGTAAATCCCATTCTTAAGGGACCCTGGAATAAGGCAGAACCTGGAGACTTAGTTGAGTAAATGTCTGAATTTACCATGTTCCTCAGGAAACAGTGTAGAAACATTAATTTAGGATAGCTTGCTCTCTGGGGTGACACGGAGTGCCTAATTAAAAACAATCGGGGATACACGTGGTTCTGTGATTTTCACAATGGGGGCATGCTTTTATGCTAATTTACTTTCTGAGTTCAGGTTTTTTTCTGCAAGCGATACAATGAGTAGACCTTACATACTATCATTTCAGAGGGCAAAAAAGAATTCACAGGGCCATCCACTACAAGTGGTGCACACGCATACACAGATTAGTTCTGTGTTCTTTGGTTTGCCTTGATTTTTATTGCTAGTGAACAACCATCAGAAAGTGACTATTAGAAATTATATTTTTACAACTGTCATTTGGACTCTCTTTAGGCAGTAGAAATGAAAGTCATTTAAATCATTTTATCCTAGCAATATGCATTTTTTTTCTTTGAAGAATTTAAGTAATTTCCCTGTACAATTACGGATAAAATCTAAAATTTAAGGCTTCCAATCCAAAACGTAAGAAAAGCAGCTCCTCTAAAAATTCAGTAAACTCATTTTGCTTAGTTTAATATAGGCTGAGATCTTCAGCCAACCAGAAAAATATTATCTAATAGAAGAAATATGGGCAAAGGACAAAATTAAAACAAATAATCAACAGGCAAATGAAAATATGTTCAGCTTCAAATATAAGTAGGCATATCATTGAAATATAATTTTTTACCTGTAAGTACTTTTTTAACTTATCAAATACCCATGGTTGTTAAGTTGGTGAGAAAATGCCCACTCTTTCATGTTGGTAAGAGTTGCTGCTGCTGCTGCTGCGTCGCTTTAGTCGTGTCGGACTCTGTGCGACCCCAGAGACGGCAGCCCACCAGGCTCCCCCGTCCCTGGGATTCTCCAGGCAAGAACACTGGAGTGGGTTGCCATTTCCTTCTCCAATGCATGAAAGTGAAAAGTGAAAGTGAAGTCGCTCAGTCGTGTCTGACTCTAGTGACCCCATGGACTGCAGCCCACCAGGCTCTTCCATCCATGGGATTCTCCAGGCAAAAGTACTGGAGTAGGGTAAGAGTTAGGTGGGTACAAATCTTTTGGAGGGAAGTTTGGCAAAATGTAGTAACTTCAAAGTACTATACAAGTTTAGAGGATTTCCCTGGTGGTTCTGTGGTTAAGAATCCACCAGCCAGGGTAGAGGACATGCGTTCAATACCTGGTCCAGGAAGACTGCATGTGCTGTGGTGCAAGTAAGCCCAGACACAAGCAGTACTGAAACCCATGCCCCGAGTCTGTGCTCCTCAACAAGAGAACCATCACAATGAGCAGCCTGCACAAGCTAGACAGCAGTCTCTGCTCACTGCAACTAGAGGAGGTCTGCACTCAGGAATGAACACCTAGCACAGCCGAAATTAATTACTTAATTAAAAAACATACAAACAAGTTTAACCTGATAATTTCAGTGCTAATAATTTATTGGAAGAGGATAATAAATCCTCAAAAATATTTTATAGGTATATAATATTTGCACATAAAAACAAGAGATTAGAATAAGCTAATTGTTAGTCAATAAGAGAGCTATAAAATAAACAATATAACCATGTAATGGAATACTATGCAGCCCTCAAAAACAACAATGATTAATTATATTTGTATCTACCTGGAAAGAAATATAGTACATAATACAGATTTAAAAAATAGATTATTAAGCATAATATATAATGTTATCCTTACTTTATTTTTTAATTTAATTTTATTTTTTAACTTTACAATATTGTATTGGTTTTGCCATATATCCTTACTTTATAAGCTATATGTTGAAAGATACCTGAAAGTATGTTACCCAAAATATTAATAGTGATTATTTCCAGGTATTGAAATCTGCAGTGGTTTTTATCACATTATTATTTTTCCACATTGTTAAAATTATTATACTGAACACACTGTACTTTTATAGTTTGAAGCAAAAGCAATTGATATTTCCTCAGTTTTAAGGTAAAATGTCCTTTCACTGATGACAATGATACTTTAAAATAAAACTAGAAAACACCTCAGTTTCTTTATACTCTGTAGAGGAACATGCATATTATAATTATGCAGTATTTCTAGTAAATCGGTGTGAGTCTTTTGTGTTTGAAGCTTTGGCTGACTAAGAGTAACCAGTAAAACAGGTGTGCTAGGCAGGGCAGACCATCTGTTTCTCTTTACAGAGATTTTTTTTTTTAAGAGGATGGAAAAGGATTTAAAATCCATCCTCACTGACTGCAATCCTAGGAGAAGAAAATTAATACCTTTCCTACAATGCAGCATTACCTTCTGTTATTTTCAGTGAATGTATATTTAAAAACTACCAGCAATACTGTTCACGAGGTTTTGGAAATACAAGCTTTAAGGCTAGAATCTCAAAGTTTACTTGCCAAAGGGATGTTAATTAATAGCTGAGATGAAGATGAAAACAACCATAACACTAAGTTCTTTTCAGAAATTCCCAACTATGATTAAAGCTCTGTGTTGTCCAACAAAGGCTTTGGGGTCTCTCAAGCAGAGAACATTCCTACCTTTCTTTCCTGCTTTATTATTTCCTTCTGCTACCTGAAGACAGAATCACATTTGTGTCCCTAAGAGAGAAGCTGATAAGATTTCACAAAGGTATTATTTCTGTTGTTTAAAGAGGCCACACAAGACTCCCTATTTAAAAACCCATTAATGTGGTACAGCCACTTTGGAAGACAGTTTGGTATTTCCATACAAACATACTCTTACTGTGTGGCCCGGCAGCCACAGTCCTTGGTACTTATCCAATAAGTTAAAAACTTAAACTGAATGGTATTTTTCCCAAATGAGTTAAAAACTGCAATATGAATGTTTATAGTAGCTTTTTTCAGAACCACCCAAACTTGGAAGCAACCAGATGTTCTCCAGTAGATGAATTTATAAACTAACTGTGGTACATCCATGCAGTGATGAAAAGACATGAATCTTAAGATACGGAGAACCAGACACATTAAATGCATAACTGAAATGATATGAAGGGACCTTGAACACTTTTTGCTTAGTGAAAGAAGCCAATCTGAAAAAGCTACCTAGTGTATGATTTCAACTATGTGACATTTTGGAAAAAAGCAAAACTATGGAGACAATAAAAAGTTCAGTGGTTGCCAGGGGTTTGTTGGGGAGGAAGGGATCCAGAGATGAATAGGCAGAGCACAGGGTATTTTATGACAGTGAAACTATTCTGTCTGATACAATAATGGTATTATAGATATGTCTCATTATACAAGGCTCACAGAATGAGCAAGACAAGGAGGTACACCCAAATGTAAACTATGCTGCTGCTGCTGCTAAGTTGCTTCAGTCGTGTCCGACTCTGTGCGACCCCAGAGACGGCAGCCCACCGGGCTCCACCGTCCCTGGGATTCTTCAGGCAAGAACACTGGAGTGGGTTGCCAGTTTCTTCTCCAATGCATGAAAGTGAAAAGTGAAAGTGAAGTCGCTCAGTCGTGTCCGACTCCTATCGACCCCATGGACTGCAGTCTACCAGGCTCCTCCATCCATGGGATTTTCCAGGCAAGAGTACTGGAGTGGGGTGCCATTGCCTTCTCCAATGTAAACTATGGACATTTAATAATATATCAATATCGATTCATTAAATGCACAACAGATTGAATTTGAGCAAACTCCAGGAGAAAGTGAAGGACAGGGGATCCTGGTGTGTGGCAGTTCCTGGAATCAACAAAAAGTCAGACGTGACTTAGCGACTGAACAACAACAACAAATACACTACACTAAATTCAGATATTAACACTAAGGGAAATTATGGGGGGTATGTACAGGGGGAAGAGTATTTGTGAATTCTTTGTACTTTCCATTGAATTTTTCTGCAAAGCTAAACTGCTGTAAAACATAAAATCTATTAATTCAAAACAAACGGGTCATTAATGACTGCTATGAGAACACTTGGATCCATCACAGACTTCTGAAAGTTATCGGTGGCTTTGCTTTTGCAGGCGCTGCCAGACCTGGACTGCAGCTTTGTGTCCTGCAGTGTACACTACACCACATGAATGGTAGAGACATTAAAGAATTACGTGGAACGCATACATACAAGCTGCTGTATTAATTTTTATCACATGATACATTAGAACGTTCTATGAATAGTTTGAAGCCACATTTAAAAATTTTTGACACTAAATTCCTTTTAAAATATCTTAGTGGCCATTTGTCGTATTCATGTCAGAGATTTTCAAGTACGAGAAACGTGATTTGCAAGATGTGAAGCATGACACCACTCTGTCTTGACAACTATGCAGTTAGAACAGGCAGGCGTGTGTGCACGCGTGCTCAGTGATGTCTGACTCTTTGCAACCCCATGGACTGTAGCTGGCCAGGCTCCTCTGTCCATGGGATTTCCCAGACAAGAATTCTAGAGTGGGTTGCCATTTCCTCCTCCAGGGGGGAACCTGGGATCGAACCCGCATCTCCTGCAACTCCTGCATTGGCAGGTGAATTCTTTACCACTGAGCCATCTGGAAAGTCCTTGAACAGATAGAGCATATAGTATTTTCATTATTACTTTTGTGGTTTTGAAATTGCTTGGATGAAAACCCCAGCAGTCACAAAAATGCACCACCCAGGTCTCCTGCTACAGGGGGCATTGTTGATGGACAGCCATCTGAATTCACCTCAGTGTCCCCAGTGGCTAAGCACAGAGTGCAGAGAACTTGCTAGTGCAATCCTACTCTGCCAGAAGGTGGACTCATCTCCAAGGACTCACCCTGGGAATGCAAAACTTGCTTAGGTCCCTACAGTCTGAGACTTCTTTCCAAACCTCTTCACCTTCCCCTCACCTTTCACAGGTGTCAGACCTACACTGTGGTCTGATGGCTCTCCCTGAAACTCCTACGTCCACCCCTTTATCCCTCACAAGCATCTCCCCTGTAAATTTCTTGCTTGTCTGATCCTACCTTGGCATCTGCTTCAGAGAAGACCTGAACTAATACAAAGACCAGTCCCTAACACATGGTCATTTTTATCCTTAGAAATATAATCATGTCAATGAAACTCTATAAAGCTCACACATCTAATTTTCTGATTTAAACTCTCCTCAGATATGCAGATGACACCATCCTTATGGCAGAAAGTGAAGAGGAACTAAAGACCCTCTTGATGAAAGTGAAAGAGGAGAGTGAAAAAGTTGGCTTCAAGCTCAATATTCAGAAAACGAAGATCATGGCATCCAGTCCCATCACTTCATGGGAAATAGATGGGGAAACAGTGGAAACAGTGTCAGACTTTATTTTTCTGGGCTCCAAAATCACTGCAGATGGTGACTGCAGCCATGAAATTAAAAGACGCTTACTCCTTGGAAGGAAAGTTATGTCCAACCTACATAGCATATTCAAAAGCAGAGACATTACTTTGTCAACAAAGGTCTGTCTAGTCAAGGCTATGGTTTTTCCTGTGGTCATGTATGGATGTGAGAGTTGGACTGTAAAGAAGGCTGAGCGCCAAAGAATTGATGCTTTTGAACTGTGGTGTTGGAGAAGACTCTTGAGAGTCCCTTGGACTGCAAGGACATCCAACCAGTCCATTCTGAAGGAGATCAGCCCTGGGATTTCTTTGGAAGGAATGATGCTAAAGCTGAAACTCCAGTACTTTGGCCACCTCATGTGAAGAGTTGACTCATTGGAAAAGACTCTGATGCTGGGAGGGATTGGGGACAGAAGGAGAAGGGGATGACAGAGAATGAGATGGCTGGATGGCATCACTGACTCGATGGATGTGAGTCTGAGTGAACTCCGGGAGTTGGTGATGGACAGGGAGGCCTGGCATGCTGCGATTCATGGGGTCGCAAAGAGTCGGACACGACTGAGTGACTGAACTGAACTGAACTGAACTGAGGGGCTTCCCTGGTAGCTCAGCTGGTAAAGAATTTGCCTGCAATGCAGGAGATCCTGGTTTGATTCCTGGATTGGGAAGATCCCCTGGAAAAGGGATAGGCTACCCACTCCAGTATTCATGGGCTTCCCTGGTGGCTCAGACAGTAAAGAATCTGCCTGCAACAAAGGAGATCTGGATTCAATCCCTGGTTTGGGAAGATCCCCTGGAGGAGGGCATGGAAACCTACTCAAATTGCCTGGAGAATCCCCGTGGACAGAGGACCCTGGTGGGCTACAGTCCATGGGGTCACAAAGAGTTGAACACAACAGAGCGACTAAGCACAGCATAGCACAGCCACAAAATGGGGGCTTCCCTGGTGGTTCAGTGGCAAAGAATCCTCCTGCCAAGGCAGGAGATGTGGGCTTGATCCCTGATCAGGAAGGTCCCCTGGAGGTGGAAATGACAACCCACTCCAGTATTCTTGCCTGGGAAATCTCATGGACAGAGGAGCCTGGCAGGCTGCAGCCCATAGGGTCGTAAAGAGTTGGACACCACTGAGCGACTGACCACACAGTACAGCCACAAAACTCTTTTCATTAAGATAATCACATATCCTGTATAATTCTCAATTTTGAAGAATACCAATTTCATTGATTATGGTTGGTCGTATAGTTCCCAAGTAGATACTGTACCTTTGGAACTCATGCATTTCTCTCTCTCTCCACTAGTATGAAGAACAAAAGAGAGAGGTTTTGATATAACCCAGGCTGCTTAGTAAGCATCACTGTTTCCTCATGTAAGTGCCACTAGAATATCTTATCTTTTCCATGTAAATACAACTCACAAACTACTCCTCTTATTATCTGTAAATGTGTGACAGAGAAGATGTGGAAACAATAAAGTCTGGCCAAGGCACAAAGTCATATCTTCAATGAGATTAAATTACTACAAAGCTATTGTGACACAGAGGTGAAACCCAATCGGCTGAACTGTAATCTGTTGAAAGAAAAAAGTTATTCACAGAGAAGGAGTGGTTTGTATAGATTCTGGAAAAAGAAATCCTTCAAGATAGAGAAAAAAAATTGGCATTATCCAGAAGAGAGAAATGTGACTAATTGATATGAATATTCAACAACCTAGAGCAGCCATGCACAAATCAGACTGAGAACACAAAATCATCTCTTAGATTATTACAGCTGACTTTATATGAAAGAGAGATGTATTTGCCTTTTTTTTTTCCTGGCAAACTTCTGATATTCTTACAAATGGTTTTTTAAAATAAAAATGAATAAATCACCATTATGGACAATGTCTCAGGCTCATCTGAGCTGTATCAACTCTCAATTCAGTTCAGTTCAGTCACTCAGTCATGTCCGACTCTTTGTGACCCCACGGACTGCAGCACACCAGGTCTCCCTGTCCATCACCAACTCCTGGAGTTTACCCAAACTCATGTCCATTGAGTTGGTGATGCCGTCCAACCATCTCATCCTCTGTCTTCTCCTTCTCCTCCCACTTTCATTCTTTCCCAGCATCAGGGTCTTTTCAAATGAGTCAGTTCTTTGCATCAGGTGGCCAAAGTATTGGAGTTTCAGCTTCAGCATCAGTCCTTCCAATGAATATTCAGGACTGATTTCCTTTAGGATGGACTGGTTGGATCTCCTTGCAGTCCAAGGGACTCTCAAGAGTCTTCTCCAACACCATAATTCAAAAGCATCAATTCTTTGGCGCTTTCTTTATAGTCCAACTCTCACATCCATTCATGACTACTGGAAAAACCATAGGTTCGACTAGATGGACCTTTGTTGGCAAAGTAATGTCTCTGCTTTTGAATATGATGTCTAGGTTGGTCATAACTTTTCTTCCAAGGAGCAAGCGTCTTTTAATTTCATGGCTGCAGTCACCATCTGCAGTGATTTTGGAGCCTCAAAAAATAGTTTGTCACTGTTTCCATTGTTTCCCCATCTATTTGCCATGAAGTGATGGGACTAGATGCCGTGATCTTAGTTTTCTGAATGTTGAGCTTTAAGCCAACTTTTTCACTTTCCTCTTTCACTTTCATCAAGAGGCTCTTTAGTTCTTCTTTGCTTTCTGCCATAAGGGTGGTATCATCTGCATATCTGAGGTTATTGATATTTCTCCTGGCAATCTTGATTCCAGCTTGTGCTTCATCCAGCCCAACGTTTCTCATGATGTACTCTGTACGTAATTTAAATAAGCAGAGACAATATACAGCCTTGATGTACTCCTTTCCTGATTTGGAACCAGTCTGTTGTTCCATGTCTGGTTCTAACGGTTGCTTCCTGACCTGCATACAGATTTCTCAAAAGGCAGGTCAGGTGGTCTGGTATACCCATCTCTTTAAGAATTTTCCACAATTTGTTGTGATCCACACAGTCAAAGGCTTTGGTATAGTCAACTCTAAGAACCAGCAATATAGAATTTCTGGATGAACAAGTACTGCTACCCATATGGGCTTATTAGTCAGTCAGATTCTATATGCACATTCATCTCTCTATTGTATACATTCTGAAAAATCATTTCAAATACAAAAAGCTTTTTCACTGCTTACCAAGACTCCAAAGAGAAGAGACCACTATGTTTGCCATGTAAGCACTTATATAAATGTAAGCATTTATATGGAGAAGGCAATGGCACCCAACTCCAGTACTCTTGTGTGGAGAATCCCATGGACGGAGGAGCCTGGTGGGCTGCCATCTATGGGGTCGCACAGAGTCAGACACGACTGAAGCGACTTAGCAGCAGCAGCAAGCATTTATTGTCAAGACCTATGAAGGTTCTTACTCTACCCGGGAGCTCACAAGTTAGCCTGGCATTGTGTCATGGATGCTGATAGAAAACACAAGATCCCCAGAACAGAGCTGAAGAACACAGTAGCAATAGCCAAAGTTGGCATATTTGTGCTGGTTACCTGAACCCCACCTCCCACAGGATAACAGGAAGAGGGCCAGGGGACAGCTCTAACTCACAGTTGCTTGTGTTAAAGTAAAGGAACCCTGAAGTCTAGAGAACCAAAATCTTTTCTTATGGGCAGTGACCATGCCTGGGCTTTGCTCTGGAGACTGATACTGTCCTTCTTTCAAGGCTGTAAGTAAAACTGTCCTTTGCTCCAAAGGGCAACCCTTTCTCTATTTTTCAGGTATGCCCATTATGTAAACATCCTTGAGATTGTCCAGAAATGAAGGGCAGTCTTCACTTTCACTTTTCACTTTCACGCATTGGAGAAGGAAATGGCAACCCACTCCAGTGTTCTTGCCTGGAGAATCCCAGGGATGGGGAGCCTGGTGGGCTGCCGTCTATGGGGTCGCACAGAGTCGGACACGACTGAAGCAACTTAGCAGCAGCAGCAGCAGCCTCGCTTACAATAGGTACAGAAATATGAAAGACCCCTAAAGAATTATCTCCTAATATGTATGTATTGCAAAAATTCTCAGTTCTGAAAACATTAATTGATAGACTAATGGTTTGCTTCTAGAAATCTTGTCTTTCCCAGTCCTCTTAATATAAATTAGAGGTGAAAAATTATTACCCAGTCTAGTCTACTTTAAGATAAAAGCAGATTTGTTATAATAAAAGTAAAATGTGGCATCAGATCAGATCAGATCAGTCGCTCAGTCATGTCCGACTCTTTGCGACCCCATGAATCGCAGCATGCCAGGCCTCCCTGTCCATCACCAACTCCCGGAGTTCACTCAGACTCAAATCCATCTAGTCAGTGATGCCATCCAGCCATCTCATCCTCTGTCATCCCCTTCTCCTCTTGCCCCCAATCCCTCCCAGCATCAGAGTCTTTTCCAATGAGTCAACTCTTCCCATGAGGTGGCCAAAGTACTGGAGTTTCAGCTTTAGCATCTTTCCTTCCAAAGAAATCCCAGGGCTGATTTCCTTCAGAATGGACTGGTTGGATCTCCTTGCAGTCCAAGGGACTCTCAAGAGTCTTCTCCAACACCACAGTTCAAAAGCATCAATTCTTCAGCACTCAGCCTTCTTCACAGTCCAACTCTCACATCCATACATGACCACAGGAAAAACCATAGCCTTGACTAGACGAACCTTTGTTGGCAAAGTAATGTCTCTGCTTTTGAATATGCTATCTAGGTTGGTCATAACTTTCCTTCCAAGGAGTAAGCGTCTTTTAATTTCATGGCTGCAGTCACCATCTGCAGTGATTTTGGAGCCCAGAAAAATAAAGTCTGACACTGTTTCCACTGTTTCCCCATCTATTTCCCATGAAGTGATGGGACCGGATGCCATGATCTTTGTTTTCTGAATGTTGAGCTTGAAGCCAACTTTTTCACTCTCCACTTTCACCTTCATCAAGAGGCTTTTGAGTTCCTCTTCACTTTCTGCCATAAGGGTGGTGTCGTCTGCATATCTGAGGTTATTGATATTTCTCCCAGCAATCTTGATTCCAGCTTGTGTTTCTTCCAGTCCAGCATTTCTCATGATGTACTCTGCATATAAGTTAAATAAACAGGGTGACAATATACAGCCTTGACGTACTCCTTTTCCTATTTGGAACCAGTCTGTTGTTCCATGTCCAGTTCTAACTGGCATACATATATAAAATGCTGTGTCCTTCCAAAAACTGACTCTTGGGCTTCCCTGGTGGCTCAGTGGCCAATGTATGAGAAATGGTTTGATCCCTGTTTCAGGAAGATCACACATGTCATGCAGCAGCTAAGCCCATGCACCACAGCTACCAAGCCCGGGAGCACAACTACTGAGCCTACACGCCACATCTACTGAAGCCTGCGTGCCCTAGAGCCTGTGCTCCCCAACAAGAGAAACTACTGCAATGAGAAGCCTGTGCACTGCAGCTAGAGAGTAGACTCCATTCTCCACAACTAGAGAAAAGCCTGCCCAGCCACGAAGACTCAGCACAGCTAAAAATAAACAAAATAAAGACATAGATTTTCAAATACTCTTTTCCCCCTTAATATTTCTATATTTCCATCACTGTAAGTTTTCTTAAAGATTATTTGGTTTCTGTTCTTTTCATCTTTAGAATTGCTAGAAAATGTTCTGATTTTATCCTGTAAGACAACTCACTAATTTAGTCACTCCTGAGTCTTGGCTATTTTGAAAGTTTAGTGAACAGTTACATTGTTTCATTATTACTATAGTGGTTACAGTTTTCTTCTCCCTTCTGCTTTCAGAGCTTTTGTTTATGTCCAGCTGCAAAATACTTTTAATCCTTCCTTGATAATTTGTACCAGACATAATGTCTCCCATCAGAGATCTGAGACTGCAGTAGAAAGGAAAATCTCTATTATCTGTTTATGCTAATTAGAACACGCTGTCTTGCTCTCTTTTCGTCAATGAGATGTAGAAATGGTAATTTTATCTTAATTTTTTAAAAAGCATTTTTGCATTTTACAGAGAATAGGAAAGTGATTGTCTTTAAAATACAAGTGGGTAATCTTGAAAACATTCCCTGTCATAAATGGTTAAACTTGAAGGGACCATCATTTCTAATTTTGCAATAATTGTCTGTGGCAGCTTCATTTGATGTGGATATTAGATTTGTAGGCAGTGGAACATTCTCAACTTGGAGTCTGCTTTCCTTTATTATAAGCAGGCTGCTCACTGAAAGAACAAAAACAGTTTTGGCCTCTTCAATAGCTCGTTATTTGGAAGAGCAGGCTTCAGCTTGGTAACTGGAACCAGTTCTGGCTCTTGGCCAGCTTTGTCTCCTTTCACACACACATATGCAGCAGCTGACTAGAATCACAGACCCGTGGAATGATCCGGTTTCATGGGTTCTCAACACTTCATGTGGTATAAATCTACAAGCTCTAGGTCCCATCATAAGTAAAAAACAAAAACCAAAGCCCCAAACACAAAATTTTCTCTGAAAAGTTTTGTCCTTTCTACCATTATGATAATATCTTAGAATCGGTTCTCAAGACCTAGGCGTGTCTTCTATGCTACATCTATGCTTGTCCTAGTTGAGAGCCACTGCTGGTTTAGATGAGGAGATAGGCCTTGGTTGGCCGAGGTCACACAGCTGGCTGGTGGCCGAGTCAGAACCAAGGTCCAGATCTCTTCCCTCTCAAGACGTGTTTTTCAGTATCTTGCCTCCTGGGGCACTGGGCAGGTAGCTACCTGCCCATTCAGGAACCTAACCCTGTTTCTCCTTATGCTCTGTTCTCTGGGCAGGGCTTCACTTGATGAGTGAGTTAGCCTTGGGCGTAAATCAGGCGGTTTTCATTAATGCTTAAAGGTCATTAGGGTACCATTAGCAAATCAGAGTTTTAGTTTAACTCAAAGGCACCCGAGCATCCTGAAATAATGTTTGTACTCCTATATACATTAAGCCAGAATTGAGGACCTTTAATCTAGTAATTTAACAAATAATCCAAAACATTGTCTTCTCAAAACTTATTTAAGAATTTACACTTTTCCACTTGATGAAAGTTCTGTATTTCCTTCACATGTTCATTTTTGTGACTATTAATGAATCATTGATTGGTTGCATATTCATTCATCGACATCACATATTTTATTGAGTGACAGGAATTTCAGAATAAAGATAAATCTAATGCTCCCTGAACTCAAGTCACTGAAAATCTAGGAAAGAATAAAAAGTATATAAACCAAAAGTCATTTGGCTTGAGTAAAAGTGCAGTCATGTTGGAAGACCTTTTTTCCTAAAATATATTGTAAAATCCCTGCTTTTGCTACTAATATAGAACCCTATTATATTAAGATAATCAAAACTATTAAAGAAAAATGGTAAGAAATATAAAATTGTACATTTCAATAACTGCTTATTAAAAGCAAGATTTTCATAGTTTTCCAAGAATTCATGTATATATCACCTTATTTAACCTTCCAAAAAACTCTGTAAGTAGAATACATAATCAGATCAGATCAGATCAGATCAGTCGCTCAGTTGTGTCCGACGCTTTGTGACCCCATGAACTGCAGCACACCAGGCCTCCCTGTCCATCACCAAGTCCCGGAGTTCACTCAGACTCACGTCCATCGAGTCAGTGATGCCATCCAGCCATCTCATCCTCTGTCGTCCCCTTCTCCTCCTGCCCTCAATCCCTCCCAGCATCAGGGTCTTTTCCAATGAGTCAACTCTTCGCATGAGGTGGCCAAAGTACTGGAGTTTCAGCTTTAGCATCATTCCTTCCAAAGAAATCCCAGGGCTGATCTCCTTCAGAATGGACTGGTTGGATGTCCTTGCAGTCCAAGGGACTCTCAAGAGTCTTCTCCAACACCACACTTCAAAACCATCAGTTCTTTGGCACTCAGCTTTCTTTATAGTCCAACTCTCACATCCATACATGACCACTGGAAAAACCATAGCCTTGACTAGACGAACCTTTGTTGGCAAAGTAATGTTTCTGCTTTTGAATATGCTATCTAGGTTGGTCATAACTTTCCTTCCAAGGAGTAAGCGTCTTTTAATTTCATGGCTGCAGTCACCATCTGCAGTGATTTTGGAGCCCAGAAAAATAAAGTCTGACACTGTTTCCACTGTTTCCCCATCTATTTCCCATGAAGTGGTGGGACTGGATGTCATGATCTTCGTTTTCTGAATATTGAGCTTTAAGCCAACTTTTTCACTCTCCACTTTCACCTTCATCAAGAGGCTTTTTAGTTCCTCTTCACTTTCTGCCATAAGGGTGGTGTCATCTGCATATCTGAGGTTATTGATATTTTTCCCAGCAATCTTGATTCCAGCTTGCATTTCTTCCATATGTAATCTATCATCATTTTATAGGTGAGGCACTGAGACTCAAGTGTTTGGCGTCTCGCATATGGTAACCAATGCAGTTATGGTGGTCTGTCCCTCTTCTGATCTCTGCCCTTACCAAAGGTCCTATGAGCTGGGACTAAAGCTTAAGGCAGCTTTTTAGACCCAGGCAATGTTTTGGGGGGAGCTGAATTATTTCCTTTTTGCCTATCATGGGAATCCAGAAAGAAAAGTAAATTCACTTTTGCCTCTGTCTCTCAAGCCTAGAATAAAACTTGAACAGAACGTAGCCCAACGTGTGTTCTTGGCACCCTTGTCAAGGATCAGCTGACCGTACTAATGTAGGTTTATTTCTGGGCTCTCTCTTCTGTTCCATTGGTCTGTATGTCTGTTTTTATGCCTATAGCATACTTTAACAGATAAATGGATAAAGATAATGTGATATATAAATACAATGGGATATGTTTCAGCCTTTAAAAAAAGGGGGGAGGGGGCGGAAACCTTGCCATTTGTGACAATGTAGATGGACCTGGAGGACATTAAGTGAAATATAAGGCAGTCACAGAAGGACAAATACTGCCCAATTCTGCCTACTTCCACTTATATTACATATCTAAAGTAGTCAAACTCATGGAAGAGGAAATTATAATATTGGTAATGAGGAGCCATTATTTAACAGGTATAATGCATCAGTTATACTAGATTAACAAATTCTAGAGACCTGCTGTACAATGTAGTTCCTACAGTTAATAATATGGTACTGTGCAGTTCAAAATTTGTTGGGAGTGGATCTCTTAAGTGTTCTTTACACGCGCACACACACACACAGAAGTGGCCCAGATAAGGTTTAACCCCCAGTCTAAAGTATCAAAGATGAGAACTTAAAAAAATAAAACATTACATCTAAAAAAAAATTCTAGCATTTTTAATGATCAAGCATAACTTTCTCTTATCACATGCAAATACCATTGTCAAGTTGTGACACGTCTACTTTCCAAAAGTAAAATAATCAAATGAGAGAAAGGCTGCCCTTTCTATTCCCCAGAGTGAGGTATTTTCTACTTCCTTGCTGTCATTCCCTAACTAGCTTACTGCTAGAAAATACTGTTTGCATATTTCTGGTTTTTGGGTGTTTTTTTTTTTAATTTTTATCGGAGTATAGTTGATTTAAAACGTTGTGTTAGTTTCAGGTGTAAAGCAAAGTGAATCAATTATATAATACATATACATATCTGGCCACTCTTTTTTAGATTCTTTTCCTATATAGGCCATGACAGAATATTGAGTAGAGTTTCCTGTGCTATAAATTGACATTTCTGGTGGTTTTTGAAGTTCTTTTCTTTCTTCTCATCTACGAGAACCTCTCACATAGGAAATTCAAGTGATTAAGGTAAAAAATACGGCCAAAAGAATCAGTATGGCTTTATTTAGTTACAAATATATACAACTGCCATGGAATTCTCCAGGCCAGAATACTGGAGTGGGTAGCCATTCCCTTCTCCAAGGGGTCTTCCTGACCCAGGAATTGAACCAGGGTCTCCTGCATTGCAGGTGGATTCTTTAGAGCTGAGCTACAGGGAAAGCCTATATATATGTGTGTGTGTGTGTGTGTGTGTTGTGTGTGTGTTTTTGTAACTAAACATATATATATGTGTGTATATGTACACATATATACACATATTCTTTAATATTATTTTTGATAATTTGTTTTTTCTCCATTCTTATTCCATACATCAATCTACCTCAACTAACCTCTTTATATTTAATTTTGCTTCACTGACTTGATAGTTATTGAGTATTTAGCTATAGGGCTCAAATTAAGGAATAAACGATTCCAGTGTTTTTATATACTGTTTAGTCACCCTTAAGTTAAAGAACCATGTATCTTTCAGCCTATTCTTAGAAATCTTTCATCATTATCAATTTATAGTAATGTAAGCAGTCTCTAATTTTGACTTGGGTTTACAAGGGCTAGATGATTTTCCTAAAATAAAATGTAACCTGATTGTTGTTAGACTCATGGGATGCCTATGATGGGACAATGCAGTAAAGGGATAAAGAGTGGGTTCCAGAGTCAAATTGCCTACGTAGGTCTGATCTGGGCTCTATCATTGATTCATTGTGTGATCTTAGGCAAATTATTTAATTTCTTGTGCCTTGGCTTTCTCATGTTAAAAAAAAAATGGGGGTAATAACAGATTGATGATTTAGGATGTGTAGACTGCTGAAAAGAAATGGTTTCTATGGTCATTGTTATGTGGGAGAACACTGGTTCATTCCTCTGCCTCTTATTGTAGGAATTCAGCCCTCTATTTAAATTCTCACCAATTTACTCCTGGGATTTTCCAATTATGGTTCTCAGGAATTCACAAGAAACTCACATTCTTCTGCTTTGGTTTACACCACTCAAAGGCATCTTTGGACTTCTCTGCTTCTGGCCCTATAACAAGGCTAACGTCCAGCTGTACCAAAGGTGCTGTCTCTAGACGCCTCCAATGTCTGTTCCACCTGGAAGGGAAAGGAATACGTCTCCTCCTATCTCCTGATGTCAGGATTTAGCCTCACGTGCCTCAGGAAACTGGCTTCTATGCCTCATGCCTTCTGCCTTTTTCCATGAACTCCACACTTGAAGCCCTAGCTGGGGAATCAGTGATGTCTGAGGCCCAAACCCCCTTATTCTCACTACTCCCTTTCTCCTCCTCCATGAGAAATTCTCTTAAAAATGAGTTTTGGAAAGTCCTGCCCAGGAGCTCCTCAGACATACTTCCTACTGCTGTGCTTAGTTGCTCAGTTGTGTTTGACTCTTTGTGACCCCATGGCCTGTAGCCTGCAGGCTCTTCTGTGCGTGAGGATTCTTCAGGCAGGAATGCTGGAGTGGGTAGCCATGCCCTTCTCCAGGGGAACTTCCCGACCAGGAATCAAACCGATGTCTCCTGCATTGCAAGCGGATTTATTACCAGCTGAGCTACCAGGGAAGCCCCAGACATGCTTTGGTGGGCTCAAATCTGAACCCTGGATTCAATCAGGACTCAGATTCTCCCTATTTTGTTATGCAAAGATGCTAGTAAAATCCTGACACACTCTTTGAGCAACCAGTGGAGAAAACTTCCTTTCAGTGCTCCCTCTTGGATAATTATACATTCCTATACTATCTCCAGTATATATATTTTCTAAACACACTAAAGCTTTCCATATGCTTTTGTGATTTTCAGCATACCGCTGTGTGTGTACTATAAAAGCCTGAAATATTTGCTGCTGGTAAGATAGCACCACATCCATCTACTTCCTTGCACATCTTTCCATCAGGAGTACAATATTTCTCCATAATAGCATCTATTAACAAAGTTCTTAGTTCAATGTTATATCAATTGAGGCAAGCAACTGATTTAATGTTACCTAGAAGGTTTTTTCTTTGAGGTTCAGAATAGCAGAGAAGGAAATTAATATGCATATAGCTCTCCGGAAAACATGAAGTCTTCATGAGAGTGGAAAGTCGCAAACTATTATTTTCTGCTTTTCTGCATTATCTATCAGGCTTTTCCTGATGGATAATGTTTATACACACAAGTATATTTATCCACTGTTTCTATAAGCTTAGCAGAGGTATAGTTGGCTGTAATTTGTATACAATAACCTGAAGCCCAACTTAAGCCCCACTTCTCATCTCCCACTAATGTGTCACATATTAGCAATTAGGAATCCCTGGTTCCACGATTAATCCTATGATGAACAGGGCAGCAGAGGATGAGATCGTTATAGCATCACGGACTCAATAGACATGAACTTTAGCAAACTCTGGAAGACGGTGGAGGACCAGGAAGCCAGGCATGTGGCAGTCCATGAGGCTGAAAAAGTCAGACACGACTTAGCAACTCAACAACAACAGCTCTGAAAATATTGCAGTTGCTAATGTATCTTGAGGTATATCTAAAACCTCCAGTTGATGTTCCGCCTGGTGGGGCTTCCCTTGTAGCTCAGTCAGTAAAGAATTTGCCTGCAATGCAGGAGACCCAGGTTCAATGACTGTTTGGAAAGATCCCCTGGAGAAGGAAATGGCAATCCACTCCAGTATTCTGGCCTGGAGAATCCCCATGGACAGAGGAGCCTGGCGGGCTACAGTCCACGGGGTTGCAAGAGTCGGACACAATTTAGCGACTAAACCTGGTGGTGGTTCCAGTTTTGTGAATTTTATCTCTGAATCAACTTTAACAGAAAATGCCAGTGTCTTGAACCACTACTAACAACTTGGTTTTAGAACCCTATTTATCTTTATATTTCAAGAATGTACTTTTTTATTTGACTCTAGTGAGCTTAGAATGTTAAAAATGCCTTACATAGAGATTCTCTAATGTCTGACAATGGTGCTATTCAAGTGTACCATAAAACAAGGGGCTGGATTAGTCTGCTGTGGAGAAATTGAAACAAAGTCCATGAAACAAAGACTAAGGAAAGAGAGTAAGAGAAGATACGGCTGCTTACCATCAAGACCAAGCTCCACAAGCAGCAGTGGTAGCCTGAAATGAAACACTTATACGCATAAGCAGAAAGGACTATCGTTCATGCACAAACTTTTCAAAACCACGATGACTGTGCCATCATCACTGTCACTAATAACACCTTGCAAGCATTTATTTTTAAAAAATAATCTGCAAAGAAAAATCAAGATGCTTGCTTTAACATAAAGGTAGATTTTATGATGTAGTAAAACATCTATTATTTACAAGTTTTAAAAGGAAGGATAAAGCCCATACAGGAACTACCTCAGTCATTCAGAGAATGCAAATATTCCTGTTTTGGTCACCCATCCTCTCTAATACAGCTCACAGGGACTATTGAAAGCTTCAAGTAGAGTTTCTATTGCTAGGGCATAAATTTACATTCACTCAGCTGCCTGTAAATGACAGAGCTAACAAACAGCTGGAAGGTTCACACTCTTAGAAGAGATGGTCATCATCCTAGAATACCCTTCTGCATCTGAACATAGGCAAAGGATGAAGATTATAATCATTGTTCAATCTTGTGCAGCTAGAAAGAGAGATGCTGAACCAGACATGCTAATTTTGTTAAGGTGCCACTAGGCTGTTCATCATGGTTAAAGTCCTATTGGTGTTTCCATAAAAAAAAGAAAAGGGGAGGGAAGGAGAAGGGAAATTAAAGGAGGACAAAAACTTAGCCCTTAAAAGTAGGCTCACTTATCTGCACTTCTTACTATCAATGTTTTCACGATTCGACAGGGGCAGCAGAAGGGATGAACGCCCAACTTTGTTCAGCATTTTTTCAACCTTTGTCCCCAGACACAAGCTCAACTGGAAGCACCTGGCAAAACACTCTGTAATGTAAGCACCTTAAATCAAATGGGTTATTTTGTATATGAAGATGTCCCACCAAATGAATAATTTATAACTTACGGAGGTTTTTTCCCTCTCTAAAGGAATAATGAATATTCACCTAACCATCTATATATGCTCATTCAATTCTTGCTGATGACTAAGTCCAATCTTTTATCAGATGATTACCTAGAGCGTGGAGTACAGTATATGATCACATGGACAGAGTTTATTCCCCATGGAGTGGGAGGAGACCCATATAGATAGTGAAGCCTTGACCTAGGACTCATAAATACAATGCAACTGCCAACTGAACTCATCAACCAAGGAAAAAGAAAGTAGGGAACAAACCTGGATGCCCAGTACTTTCTATTGAATATTTAAGTCATCCTCAGCACATTTTTCCAGGTTAAATAATTCTAACACTTTTATTCTTCACTCAAAAAGCTGTCATTTCAGACACCTAACAACCAATCACATCTGTGAAACTTGACTGGATCCTGATTTGAAAAATTCATACAAAAGACTTTGGGGATAATTGGAGAATTTTGAAAATGACTATATTAGGGAATTACTATTAATTTTCTTAGGGGCAACGATGATATTATAGTTTTACATGAAACTATCCTTAGTCTCCTCTTCATGGATCACAGACCTGTCTGGGCAAAAGGGCTTGTATAATTCAATGAAGCTATGAGCCGTACAGTGCAGGGCCACCCAAGATGGAAGGGTCATAGCGGAGAGTTCAGACAAAATGTGGTCCATTGGAGGAGGGAATGGCAAATTACTCCCTGCCACAAGAACCTCATTAACAGTATGAAAAGGCAAAAAATTACGACCAGAATATGAAACCCTCAAGTCAGAAGGTGTCTGATGTGCTACTGGGGAAGAGCAGAGGGCAATTACTAATCATTCCAGAAAGAATGAAGTGGCTAGGCTGAAACAGAAATGATGCCCAGTTGTAGATATGTCTGGTGGTGGAAGTAAAATTGGGTGCTGTAAAACAACAATATTGCATAGGAACATGGAATTTTAGGTCCATGAATCAAGGTAAATTGCATGTGCCCAAGCAGGAGATGGCAAGAGTGAACACTGACATCTTAGGAATTAGTGAGCTGAAATAGAATAGGAATGGGAAAACATAATTCAGATGACCATTATATCTACTACTGTGGACAAGAATTCATTAGAAGAAATGGAGTAACCCTCATAGTAAACAAAAGAGTCTGAAAAGCAAGAAATACTTGGGAGAAATTTTAAAAATCAAGAATGATCTCAGTTCATTTCAAAGGCAAACCATTCAACATCACAATAAACCAAGTCTTTGCCCCAACCACTGATGCCGAAGAAGTTAAAGTTGACCAGTTCTATGGATACCTATTAGACTTTCTAGAACAAACACTGAAAAAAGACATCCTTTTCATAATAGGGACTGGAATGCAAAAGTGGGAAGTCAAGAGATACCTGGAGTAACAGGCAAGTTTGGCCTTGGAGTACAAACTGACGCTGGGCAAAGGCTAACAAGGTTTTGTCAAGAGAACACACTGGTCATAGCAAACACCCTTTTCCAACAACACCAGAGATGGCTATATACATGGACATCATCATCAGATGATGGTCATCACCAAAATCAGATTGATTATATTCTTTGCAGCCAAAGATGGAGAAGCTCTTATACAGTTAGCAAAAAACAAGACCTGGAGCTGACTGTGGCTCAGATCATCGACATCTTACTGCAAAATTCAGACTTAAACTGAAGAAAGAAGGGAAAACCACTAGACCATTCAGGTATGACCTAATTCAAACCCCTTATGATTATACAGTGGAGGTGACAAATAGATTCAAGGGATTAATCTGGTAGAGTGTCTGAAGAACTATGGACAGAGGTTTGTAACATTGAAAAGGAGGCAGTGACCAAAGCCATTCCCAAGAAAAAGAAATGCAAAAAGGCAAAGTGATTGTCTAAGGAGCTTTGCAAATAGCTGGGGAAAGAAGAGAAGCAAAAATCAAGGGAGAAAAGGAAAGATCTACCAAACTGATTGCAGAGTTCCAGAAAATTGAAAGGAGAGATAAAAAGGCTTTCTTCAATGAACAATGCAAAGAAGTAAAGGAAAATAATAGAATGGGAAAGACTAGAGAACTCTTCAAGAAAACTGGAGATGCCAAGGGAATATTTCATGCAAGCATGGGCACAATAAAGGACAGAAACAGCAAGGAACTAACAGAGGCAGAAGAGATTAAGAAGTGGCAAGAACACACAGAAGAACTATACGAAAAAGGTCTTTATTACTGGGATAACCACAACAGTGTGGTCACTCACCCAGAGCCAGATATCCTGGAGTGTGAAGTCAAGTGGGCCTTAGGAAGTATTACTACAAACTAAGCTAGAGGAGGTGGTGGAATTCCAGCTGAGCTATTTAAAATCCTAAAAGATGATGCTCTGAAAGGGCTGCACTCAGTATGCCAGCAAATTTGGAAAACACAGCAGTGCCCAACAGGACTGGAAAAGGTCAGTTTTCATTCCAATCCCAAAGAAGAACAGTGCCAAAGAATGTTCAAACTACTAGACAATTGTGGTCATTTCTCATGCTGGTAAGGCTACGCTAGAAATTCTTCAAGCTAAGCTTTAGCAGTAATGCGAACTGAGAACTTCTAGACGTACAAGCAGGGTTTAGAAAAGGCAGAGGAGCCAGAGATCAAACTCCAGACATTCATTGGATTATAGAGAAAGCAAGGGAATTCCAGGAAAAACATCTACTTCTGCTTTATTGACTACACAAAAGCCTTTGCATGGATCACAACAAAACTGTGGAAAATTTTTAAAGAGATGGGAATACCAGACCACTTACCTGTCTCCTGAGAAACCTGAATTCAGATCAAGAAGCAACAATTAGAACCTTACGTGGAACAGACTGGTTCAAAATTGGGAAAGGAGTACAGCAAGGCTATATATTGTCACGCTGTTTATTTAACTTCTATGGAGAGTACATCACATGACATTCCAAGCTGGATGAATCACAAGCTGGAATCAAGATTATCAGGAGAAATATCAACAACCTCAGATATGCAGATGGTATATAATGGCAGAAAGTGAAGAGGAACTAAGCAGCCACTTGATGAGGGTGAAAGAGGAGAGTAAAAAAGCTGGCTTAAAACTCAACATTCAGAAAACTAAGATCATGGCAACTGGTCCCATTACATCATGGCAAATAGAAGAGGAAAAATTAGAAGTAGTGACAGATTTTATTTTCTTGGGCTTCAAAATCACAGCAGATGAAATTAAAAGACATTTGCTCCTTGAAAGGAGAGCTATGACAAACCTAGACAGCATATTAAAAAGCAAAGACATCACTTTGCCAACAAAGATCTGTATAGTCAAAGCTATGGTTTTTCCAATAGTCACATACAAATGTGACAGTTGGACCATAAAGAAAACTGAGCACTGATGCTTTCAAATCGTGGTGCTGGAGAAGACTGTTTAAGAGTCCCTTCGACTGCATGGAGATCAAACCAATCAATCCTAAAGGAAATCAACCTTGAATATTCATTGGAAAGACTGATGCTGAAGCTGAAGCTCCAATAGTTTGGCCACCTGATGTGAAGAGCTGATTAATTGGAAAAGACCCTGATGCTGGGAAATATTGAAGGCAAAAGGAGAAGAGGGCAGCAGAAGATGAGATGGTCACTAACTCAATGGACTTGAATTTGACACCAGGAGACAGTGAAGGATAGGGAAGCCTGCCTTAGTTGGACACAACTTAAGCAATTGAACAGTAACAACGACACTTATTCTTAGAAGTTGCACCTGAATTACTTTGAGGTGAGGTGTGATGTCTGTAACTTTAAAGTGATATACACACATATAAGTACAATAGTGCAAATTATTAACAAAATGATAAGCATTTGGTTATTCGCTGTATTATTTCAACTTTTCTATATTTTTGAAAATTGTCATAATAAAAATTTGAGAAAATAATTTAACTTTCACAATTAGGGCAACCTGAAGAAAATAAACATTCCAGGCAGTGTCAAGATTAAAAATGGTGGGAAGATCCAGTTTTCCACACCCATAGGAGTCAAGTAAAATATAGTAAGCAGAGATAGATATCTGAGAGGAAAAATTCCATATAATAAACAGAGGTGAGAACTCCTCTCCCAAGTTAGGTTGAAAAGGAAAATAAATTAGATTGAATTTGTTTCCTTCATTCATTTATTCCACAAATATCTATTGAATATTTACTTTGTGAACCTAATGTGGGATCAAATGATAATAAGAAATTCCTCTAGGAATTTGTAATTTGAGAAAAATCAACACTAAATATTGTCAGTTCTTCCTCGCCCAACTTTTCATCCCTTTTAACAACCCCAATGAACCATCGTTTAATACAACTACAGCTCCTTCTCAAGCTCGCCATCCTTCTATTCTGGATCATTGCAGTTGTTCCAGACTTGATAATGCCATTCCCCTGCTTAAACTCTCCAGTCTGTCCATTAGCCTCAGATCTCTATGATTAATTAGATCTCTGATTATCTCTCCAGGCCTACCTGTCACCACTTCATATCTATCTCAAAAATACCTCAAAATCTGAGCAAAGTAAGTCAGACAGAGAAGGAGAAATATCATATGACATCCGTTATGTGTGGAATCTAAAAAGAAATGATACATATGAACTTAATTACAAAACAGAAACAGACTCACAGACTTAGAGAATAAATTTACGGTTGTGGTGGGCAGTGGTGATGGGGGAGGGATAGTTAGGGAGTTTGAGGTGGACATGTCCACACTGCTATAGTTAGAATGGATAACCTACAAGAACATACTGTATAGCACATGGAACTCTGCTCAATGTTATGTGGCAGCCTGATGGAAGGGGGGTTTGGGGGAGAATGGATACATGTACATGTATGGCTGAGTCCCTTCCCTGTTCACCTCAAACTATCACAACACTGTTCATGGCTATACCCCAATACAAAATAAAAAGTTAAAAATATACCTCAAAATCTACACTCAATATAGATTAAATTGCCCTCTGTTTTTCAGGTTGCCATGTTCCCTCTCACTTTTCCAATCTGCACATGACATTCCCTCTATTTGAATCATGTTCTCCAACCAGCTTCTCCCCTATCTTTGCTTGTCTACATCTTATGAAGTCTTTAGGTTTCATGGTAAATGTCACTACCTGCAGGAAGCTTTCCTTGTCTTCCAAAGTTACAACCTTGAAAATACCATCTACTTTCCCTATCAGTCCTTTCCATGACATATTGTAATTGCCGCTTAATAGCTTGCTGCTGCTGCTGCTGCTAAGTCGCTTCAGTCGTGTCTGACTCTGTGTGACCCCAGAGATGGCAGCCCACCAGGCTTCCCCGTCCCTGGGATTCTCCAGGCAAGAACACTGGAGTGGGTTGTCATTTCCTTCTCCAATGCATGAAAGTGAAAAGTGAAAGGGAAGTCGCTCAGTCGTGTCCGACTCTTAGCGACCCCATGGACTGCAGCCTACCAGGCTCCTCCGTCCATGGGATTTTCCAGGCAAGAGTACTGGAGTGGGGTGCCATTGCCTTCTCGGTTTAATAGCTTAGTCAGTGTTTAAAAATTACAATGGTGCACACTTTTCACAATGAACTCTGGCAACATTGATAAGATAAGATAACACTGACTGGAAATATTAAATAGGTACTAAAAGAGTTTTCAGTTCTTTGTATACATGAAACCTGAAAGCCACGGTTATTGTTGCATGTTGCCATGGAGGAAACTGTCTAGTTAGGAAATTCCAACAGAGACTAGATAGCAATATATTAGCTCTGTTCTGTGTGGAATTATTATATCCTTTGGAACAGGTAAGATACTACTATGTCTGTTGTTCAGACATGAAGTCGTTTCCAACTCTGTGACCTCCATGGACTGCAGCACACCAGGCTTCCCTGTCCTTCACCATCTCCTGGAGCTTGCTCAAACTCATGTGCATTGAGTCAGTGATACCATGCAACCATTTCGTCCTCTGTTGCCCCCTTCTCCTCCTGCCTTCCATCTTTCCCAGCATGAGGGTCTTTTCCAATGAGTCGGTTCTTCCCATCAGGTGATCAAAGTATTGGAGCTTCAGCTTCAGCATCAGTTCTTCCAATGATTATTCAGTGTTATTTCCTACTATCTCTACTTGGTATGATATCATGGGCCCTTAAAGGGCACACACACACATACACACGCAACTGAAAAGTGAAAATTCACACTCTGATAATATGCTTATCAACCCCACTGGTTATTCATTGAACTATTCATGAGACAGCCTTTCCCACAACCTCTGCCAATGTAAATTATTTTAATTATAACACTAGGCTTTACCGCATTACTGAGCGCACTTCTTTGCCTTTCTCTTTTGCTTTCTTTTGCTTTACCCTTCTGTCATGGATTATTAATGATGGTTGGCTGTAATTTATTAGCCTTCTTGCACAGGGTTTCTTAAGTGTGTCATTGACATTAGCTAACAGCCAGTGTCATAAACCTGCCATAATCCCTGTCACACTGTTTCCACTTAAACACCTGCTATTTAGCCCCACCTTCATTCATCACTGATATCCTTCTGGGAAGACCAAATAAAAAGAACTCTATTATGCTCTATTTATAGTAGTACCTTAACAGCATATTTAAAGCTTGAAGTTCAGCTCAAAGGAAGTTCAAACATAACATCGTATGTTGCTATGCATATATATTTAAATATTCCCTTTCTTATTTTTAAAACCAACTAGTTCACATAATAAAGCAGTTGACAAGATAAAGTGATAATTTACTCTTATTTGAAAAATGAGGAGTCAGCTAGATTTATAGTTTGCACCCTACGTTTATTGTATATGTATCACAAAACATGTCTGCCCAGCATTCTATCTCCTGATACTTTAAATATCCACAGTAAATGACATCCCTAATGATGAAGAGCTTACAGGATCCCAAATATTACATTATTGTCAGTGTATTTTTAGTGTTGAGTGCATGTAATCACTAATTCTTTCTGAAATGTAATGCATGTGTGTATAGGTGTTATAGTCTATATTTTTAACTTTTAAGAGTCATTAGTCTCTTTTTAGAGTGTCTGTCCTGCATGCACAAATTATCTGCTCTAGGTATTTGCCCTGTTCTCATCTAAATTTTATTTTTTATTTGAGAACATTAACTACGTTATTTCAGAATGTAGATAAGAACTTATATGTATGTGTTGTGTGCTCAGTTGCCAGTTGTGTATGATGACTCTTTGCAACCCCATGGACTGTAGCTCCCCAGGTTCCTCTGTCCATGGAATTTTCCTGGCAAGAATAGTGGAGTGGGCTGCCATTTCCTCCTCCAGGGGATCTTCCCCACCCAGGGATCAAACCTGCGTCTCCTGCATTGGCAGGTGGATTCTTTACCACTGAGCCACCTGGGAAGCCAAAAAACCTTATTGTACATAGCTATAAAAGTTATTTCTCCATGATCACCAGAGACTGTCTAATACTGAATTTTCTACCAGCTACCCTTTAGTTGTGTCACTTAATGGTAATAAATGTGATCATAGCTTGCAGTGCCTTAAACAAGATTTCCAACCTTCTTCCATGCTCTGATGGGCAATTCCAGTCTCTCCCTTCATCCTTTGGAGGAACCGAGGCACAAAGTGTTCACGATTCTGTATGAGCGGAGCATGAATCTTGGCCTTGAATCTTTGGGTTTCTTAATTAGTGCTTATTTTACTAGATCTGCCACAAATCTATTCTTAAATCCAAATGCTATTAGGATGTCCAAGATTAAACAAAAATCAACAACTCTAGCTGACTAATCCAGGAAAAGAACATGTAATGTGTCTTACATTACATTTTAGTGTGCTTTAAAATAACCTTTAAAATTTCTGAAGCTGTTGATTAGAATTGTAAGAAAATATGCAAAGAAAAATGCTTTGACTTTTTTCACTCAATGAACTTTATGTCTTTCCTAGTAACAAGTGTTTTATCCTAAACAGAAAATTTGAAAAATAGTGAAGAACAAGGGACAAATATAAAATCACTTGCAATCTGATTTTCAGACATAACCTCTACTATTAATAACATTTTGGATTGTCTTTCCCATCCCCTGTTACATATGCCAATAGCACCAGGTATTTCCCCCTTTATATTGGTCCTCATAATTATGTTTTTTTTTTCTTTTCTAAAGACTGCAGCCTTTTGGAAGCAGGACTGTCTCTGCCTTAGGCACAGTCATAACCAGAGTTGCTAGTGCAGAGTGTGACTCATAGCAGGCATTCAACAAATATTGCCAATGGAAAGATAACTATGCCCTGTGCATTTTATAGGTATATTTCTTGCTTCCAAAAAAACAGTACTATACAGTGCATATAGCATGTGTTTTCAAAAAAAAAAAAGTCCTTATTAGGGAGATGGGATGGAGGTTCAAGAGGGAGGGGACATATGTATACTTATGGCTGGTTCATGTTGTTGTTTGGTGGAAACCAACAAAATTCTGTACAGCAATTATCCTTCAATAAAAAATATTTTTAAAAAAATCCTTACTATACACAATTTAAAACATTATCTCAATGTGAATGAACTTAGAGTCTGTCATACATAGTGAAGTAAGTCAGAACCAGTGAAGTTGCTCAGTCATGTCTGACTCTTTGCAACCTCATGGACTATAGCCTACCAGGCTCCTCCATCCATGGAATTTTCCAGGCAAGAGTACTAGAGTGGGTTTCCATTTCCTTCTCCAGGGGATCTCCCCAACCCAGGGATTGAACCCAGGTCTCCTGAGTTGCAGGCAGATGCTTTACCATCTGAGCCCCCAGGGAAGCCAGAGAAAAACAAACATCATATATTAATGCATGTATGTGGAACCTAGGAAAATGGTACAATGAACCTAGCTCCAGAGCAGGAATAAAGATGTAGATGTAGAGAATGCACATATGGACATGTGGGGGAAGGGGAGGGTAGTTTGAATTGGGAGATTAAGTTTGACATAAATACACTACCATGTGTAAAATAGATAGCTAGTGGGAGCTTGTTGTATAGCACAGGGAGCTCAGCTCAGTGCTCTGTGATGACCTAGCTGGGTGTGATGGGGCAGTGGGTAGAAGGGAGGTCCAGGAGGAAGGGGATATATGTATACATATTGCTGATTCACTTCCTTGTACAGCAGAAACTAATACAACATTGTACAGCAATTATACTCCAATAAAACTATTATCTCAGGTGATAAATGATTGACATCTTGTTTCACTTCTAGTTTGAAAAAATGCATATGCTTCATTAAAAAAAAATCATTAGAGTGAAGCATGGATATCCACTCATAAGACATTTATCTAAATGTTGATAATGCTGTAGTGGATTTCCCAAGTTTATAGTACCCTACTCAGCAGTGGCCACGGGACTGGAAAAGGTCAGTTTTCATTCCAATCCCAAAGAAAGGCAATGCCAAAGAATGCTCAAACTACCACACAATTGCACTCATCTCACACGCTAGTAAAGTAATGCTCAAAATTCTCCAAGTCAGGCTTCAGCAATATGTGAACCATGAATTTCCTGATGTTCAAGCTTGTTTTAGAAAAGGCAGAGAATTTTATATCCTGCAACTTTACTATAATCATTGATTAGTTCTAGTAATTTTCTGGTGGAGTCTTTAGGGTTTTCTATGTAGAGGATCATGTCCACAGAAATCCCTTGCACTCCTATACACTAATAATGAGAAAACTGAAAGAGAAATTAAGGAAACAATTCCATTCACCATTGCAATGGAAAGAATAAAATACTTAGGAATATATCTACCTAAAGAAACTAAAGACCTATATATAGAAAACTATAAAACACTGGTGAAAGAAATCAAAGAGGACACTAATAGATGGAGAAATATACCATGTTCATGGATGGGAAGAATCAATACAGTGAAAATGAGTATACTACCCAAAACAATTTATAGATTCAATGCAATCCCTATCAAGCTACCAACGGCATTCTTCACAGAGCTAGAACAAATAATTTCACAATTTGTATGGAAATACAAAGAACCTCGAATAGCCAAAGCTATCTTGAGAAAGAAGAATGGAACTGGAGGAATCAACCTACCTGACTTCAGGCTCCATTACAAAGCCACAGTTATCAAGACAGTATGGTACTGGCACAAAGACAGAAATATTGATCAATGGAACAAAATAGAAAGCCCAGAGATAAATCCACGCACATATGGACACCTTATCTTTGACAAAGGAGGCAAGAATATACTATGGATTAAAGACAATCTCTTTAACAAGTGGTGCTGGGAAAACTGGTCAACCACTTGTAAAAGAATGAAACTAGAACACTTTCTAACACCATACACAAAAATAAACTCAAAATGGATTAAAGATCTAAACGTAAGACCAGAAACTATAAAACTCCTAGAGGAGAACATAGGCAAAACACTCTCCGACATAAATCACAGCAGGATCCTCTATGACCCACCTCCCAGAATATATTGGAAATAAAAGCAAAAAATAAACAAATGGAACCTAATTAAACTTAAAAGCTTCTGCACAACAAAGGAAACTATTAGCAAGGTGAAAAGGCAGCCTTCAGAATGGGAGAAAATAATAGCAAATGAAGCAACCGACAAACAACTAATCTCAAAAATATACAAGCAACTCCTACAGCTCAATTCCAGAAAAATAAATGACCCAATCAAAAAATGGGCCAAAGAACTAAATAGACATTTCTCCAAAGAAGACATACAGATGGCTAACAAACACATGAAAAGATGCTCAACATCACTCATTATCAGAGAAATGCAAATCAAAACCACTATGAGGTACCATTTCACACCAGTCAGAATGGCTGCGATCCAAAAGTCTACAAGCAATAAATGCTGGAGAGGGTGTGGAGAAAAGGGAACCCTCTTACACTGTTGGTGGGAATGCAAACTAGTACAGCCACTATGGAGAGCAGTGTGGAGATTCCTTAAAAAACTGGAAACAGAACTGCCTTATGACCCAGCAATCCTACTGCTGGGCATACACACTGAGGAAACCAGAAGGGAAAGAGACATGTGTACCCCAATGTTCATCGCAGCACTGATTATAATAGCCAGGACATGGAAGCAACCTAGATGTCCATCAGCAGATGAATGGATAAGAAAGCTGTGGTACATATACACAATGGAGTATTACTCAGTCATTAAAAAGAATACATTTGAATCAGTTCTAATGAGGTGGATGAAACTGGAGCCTATTATACAGAGTGAAGTAAGCCAGAAAGAAAAACACCAATACAGTATGCTAATGCATATATATGGAATTTAGAAAGATGGTAACAATAACCCTGCATACAAGACAGCAAAAGAGACACTGATGTACAGATCAATCTTACGGACTCTGTGGGAGAGGGTGGGGAGATTTGGGAGAATGGCATTGAAACATGTATAATATCATGTATGAAACAAGTCACCAGTCCAGGTTCAATGCACAATACTGGATGCTTGGGGCTGGTGCACTGGGACAACCCAGAGAGAGGGTATGGGGAGGGAGGAGGGTTCAGGATGGGGAACACAGGTATACCTGTGGCAGATTCATTTTGATATTTGGCAAAACTAATACAATATTGTAAAGTTTAAAAATTAAATTAAAAAAAAAAATAAAGAGGAAAAAATTGAGAAGATAAAAAAGAAAAAAGAAAAGGCAGAGGAACCAGAGATCAAATTGCCAACATCCGCTGGATCATAGAAAAAGCAAGAGAGTTCCAGAAAAACATCTATTTCTGCTTTATTGACTATGCCAAAGCCTTTGATTGTGTGGATCACAATAAACTGTGGAAAATTCTTCAAGAGATGGGAATACCAGACCACCTGATCTGCCTCTTGAGAAGTTTGTATGCAGGTCAGGAAGCAACAGTTAGAACTGGACATGGAACAACAGACTGGTTCCAAATAGGAAAAGGAGTTCGTCAAGGCTGTATATTGTCACCCTGTTTATTTAACTTATATGCAGAGTACATCATGAGAAACGCTGGACTGGAAGAAACACAAACTGGAATCAAGATTGCCGGGAGAAATAGCAATAACCTCAGATATGCAGATGACACCACCCTTATGGCAGAAAGTGAAGAGGAACTAAAAAGCCTCTTGATGAAAGTGAAAGAGGAGAGTGAAAAAGTTGGCTTCAAGCTCAACATTCAGAAAACGAAGATCATGGCATCCAGTCCCATCACTTCATGGGAAATAGATGGGGAAACAGTGGAAACAGTGTCAGACTTTATTTTTCTGGCCTCCAAAATCACTACAGATGGTGACTACAGCCATGATTTTAAAAGACGCTTACTCCTTGGAAGGAAAGTTATGACCAACCTACATAGCATATTTAAAAGCAGAAACATTACTTTGCCAACAAAGGTTCGTCTAGTCAAGGCTATGGTTTTTCCTGTGGTCATGTATGGATGTGAGAGTTGGACTGTAAAGAAGGCTGAGCGCCGAAGAATTGATGCTTTTGAACTGTGGTGTTGGAAAAGACTCTTGAGAGTCCCTTGGCCTGCAAGGAGATCCAACCAGTCCATTCTGAAGGAGATCAGCCCTGGGATTTCTTTGGAAGGAATGATGCTGAAGCTGAAACTCCAGTACTTTGGCCACCTCATGCGAAGAGTTGACTCATTGGAAAAGACTCTGATGCTGGGAGGGATTGGGGGCAGGAGGAGAAGGGGACGACAGAGGATGAGATGGCTGGATGGCATCATTGACTCGATGGATGTGAGTCTTAGTGAACTCCGGGAGTTTGTGATGGACAGGGAGGCCTGGCATGCTGCGATTCATGGGGTCGCAAAGAGTCAGACACTGATCTAATCTGATAAGCATGAAGAACTTATTAATCCCCATTATGATCATCTCCTCTCAACCTTTTTCACTGACCTCTTTTAATTTTTCACTTTTAATATATGCAAGGCTCTGTTCCAGGCACACGCCAATTGTCACTTTTTTTTTTTTTTATACTTTGCAGTGGTTTTTCGTCTTCCCTATCTGGCCATGATTTCCCAGCCATTTAACATACCTAGTTTTCTTTCCATACTCTGTGAATATTGGTGACTTTTCATTTTCTTGTGCTACAAGCCCTCCTTTGGGCAATCATACATACTTTCATAGTTTCAACTATTGCAACTTTCAGAATCGTATTTCCTACATCCTGGTTACTTCTCCTCCCATTCTCTGAAATTTTGGCACCACACTCACTCATCTTCTCCACACCAAGCTAGGCTTTCATTCTGGGTGATTCAATTTCCTGGTGGTTCAACACCTGCCTCACACATCTTTCAAGACCTCTGTCATCCCACTGCAGCCACACACACCCATGGCTATTCCTTGGAACTTATGATCAACTGAATATATTCCACTGTCAGAATGACTAATTCAGGTATTGTATGCTTCCCAGGTGGCACTAGTGGTAAAGAACTCATCTGTCTAATGCAGAAGACAGAAGTGATGCCAATTTGATCCCTGCATCAGGAAGATGCCCTGGAGGAGGGCATGGCACCCACTCCAGTATTCTTGCCTGGAGAATCCCCATGGACAGAGGAGCTTGGTGGGCTACAGTCCATAGGGTCACAAAGAGTAAGACATGACTGAAATGACTTAGTACGCATGCTCCGACAAAGCTTCTCTCTTTCCAGTTTCTTCCTGAACTATATTCTTACTACAATTTTTCAAAAGCCTCAGTAGATCTGCAGTTCACAGACCCTTTATCTTTCTCCTGACAATCAAGTTTGCCTTTCTTTCTTTCTTATAAAGCTTATCTATTTTAATCCAGCACTTCAACATTTTCTTCCCAACATCCTAAACTCATTTGCCCAGTTGTTATTCTATCCCACTTCCTCACCAAGCTCACTCAAGTTCCAACATTCCCCTGGAGATCCTACACTAGGTGCAGGGAGCGAGTTCCGCCCGTGGCAAAGGTCATGAGGAAGGAGGCTTGGCATACGCAAAGGCGGGATCAAGCCTCAGGGGTCTCCCTGGAAATTCTCGAGCATCTACCCCCAAAACCAGAGTCTGCCTACTTTCTGCTTGTGCTTTCACCTACACCTTTGACTTTACGGGGGGCTGTCCCCCACTACCTCTGTCTGAAAAGAGTTAGCTTACAGTTCCAGTTAATAATTCCTGGGTGTGACAGTGTTTAACCTACAAACTCCTTTGGAAATCCTCTAGCCTGCCTGAATAGGTTTTTCCGGCCACATGTGATTGTTCAGAGCCTCCCAACTGTGAGAGGCAGGAGATGTTCTAAACTGTCTAAACACAGATTCCTTTGAGTAGTTAAAAGATTGATTAGAAATTGTATTGGTGAAGGGTTTTTCACTTATTGGGCCAATGTTTGCTGCTAAGTCTCCATACTCCTTACCTACTGTGTCCTTGGCAGTGTATTGATTGATATAATGGGTGTATAGAAATGTAAGTAGTAGCCTTAATGTTTGTAACCTTGGACCCTTGAGTTAATTCTTTCTTGATTGATTGAGCCCACCTCACCTTTGCCCTATAGGAATGCAGCTTTGTCCAACGCTTTTTTGGAGGCTGGTGCCTGACTTTGGAATAATCACCTTTAGAGAAAGATAAGTTTCTTAAAATGTTAACAGGCCTCCTGGCCAGAAGATGATGTAATTCACCTGAACTTTTGCATATGATAAGTTTGAAAGCCTGGCTTTGATTAGGACCAGGAACTGCTGTCCTTGCATGACTCCACCCCTTCCCCCATTATCCTCTATGCACAACTTAAGGTATAAAAACTACTTTGGAAAATAAAGTGCGGGCCTTGTTCACTGAAACTTGGTCTCCCCATGTCGCGCTGTCTCCCAAATTCTGGCTGAGTCTCCATCTGGAGCGCGGAACCCGCTATGCTTGCTAATTATGCCTGGGCTTCTAAGATCCGACCGGGGAGGCCTCAGTGTCTCCTCTCCTTTGGGAGAACGGAAGGACGCCTGCGGCCTACGTAAGTGGTGCAAACTTCTTGTCTTGAAGTTTTATTGGTCTCCCGTGTAAACCAAGCTACTCAGCCTCTTTTCTCCACTGAATTTCCTCACTGAGCTATCCTCATCCTATTACTCTTTATATCTTTGATAAATATTTAAATAAATAGGTCGCCAACGCCGTCCCCGCTTCGAATACCCTGGATCAGCTGGGGCTGGTCCCCGGCAACTAGGCAGGTTAATTTGTCACATATTCGTGACACTTAACCTTAATCCTCACACTGCTGAAAAATGTATTTATGTTACGTAGGCAAGTCTCCAACTCTTCATCATGATTATTCTGAAATGTTTCTAATCACCCTCAAAACTCTGATACCCTCTCTGCCACTTATAAACTGTTAGTCACTCCCAGATTTTCTCATCTCCTACTTTACTGAGAAGAGCATAAGCACAAAAGAGATTTTTCCTCAACTTGTCACATTAAGCTTACCTACACCTGCATCCATTCTTTCCTTCCTCTGTCTCAACAAACATTTATTGTCTACTGTGTATCAGGCACTTTGTTGGGAATACAAAGAGTAAGACAGATTTAGTGTTTTACTCGTGAAGCTCATAGTTTGGTAGAGAAGAGATCTATTAAAGAACTATACCAATAGTTAATTAATTTGTGATCAGCACTATAATGAAAACAGAATGCTACAAGATCCAAGGACAGTGGGGCCTGACCTATATTTAAAGTAAGACTTAAAGATAAATAGGAGTTGTTCAGGCAAAGGTATATATACATAGGAGTTCCAGTCAAGAACACAGATAAGAGCATGTCACATCCAAGGACAAAAGCAGCAGCTGATGTGTCAGGAGCTCAGAGAAACCAGTATGAGACGAGACTGGGGCAGATAGATCTCTGTTTAACCATGCTAAGGATTTCAGCATTTTTCTAACAACAGAGGGTCATTTTAGCAGGGCAAATTTTTTTTTTTTTAATCACCTAAATCTGGAATTAAGAAAAGATTGTTCAGACTTGGGTGGGGGTCAGTGAAAGTAGGAAGAGCAGAAGCCTGATTGAACTGTACTAACCAGTGAGTGTGAGAACAAGGAAATGGATTAACAAGAGTGTATTTATCTTTCTAATTTGGTTACAAAGGAAAATCTGGTTACTGCAAGAGGATGTGAAATCATAGGGAGGTTTGCTTTCATTTGTGACACACTCGAGTACAGATATTAGGGACAGGACAAGACCGAAGGTGTTATATTTGCAAAGATCAAGAGAAACCTAAAAATCAAACTTCTTCATGGAGCTTTCACTAAAATTAGGTACCTGTATGCTTGAAAAGCCTGGAGGAGGGCATGGCAACCCACTCCAGTATTCTTGCCCGGAGAATCCCCATGGACAGAGGACTCTGGCAGGCTACAGGCCATGGGGTCACAGAGAGTCAGACATGACTAAGCAACTAGGTACAGCACAGCATCTTGAAAAGGGGGCCTCCTTGGTAGCTCAGCAGTAAAGAATCTGCCTGCGATGCAGGAGACACAGGTTTGATCCCTGGGTTGGGAATCCCCTAGAGCAGGGCATGGCAACCCACTGCAGTATTCTTGCCTGGAGAATCCGCATGGACAGAGGAGCCTGTTGTGAGCTGCAGTGCATAGGGTCACACAGAGTCGGACATGACTGAAGCAACTAAGCACAGCAGAGCAATGCTTGAAAAGATCGCTCCTCATCCTGGGCAGAACACGGCACACTGTGGCACGTGTAGTAGGTTATATAGTTTAGTGTGAGGGAGTGACTGGGCGGGGAGACTAGGCAGGATGTGGCACATAAACTGAGCCTTGAAAAACGGGTAGACTGACGATGTCCTGAACTATGGTGATGGCGAGTTAGACACAAGAGGCGTTTGAAGAGAAGAGTTCCATTTCACTTCATAATTAGGCCAGTGTAGACAACTGAAACTAAAGGGAACTACATGTTTCAAACCTAGGTATGTGTGAGTTGGTGATATGAATTTTGAACATGAAAGAGCTCATGCCCTGTTTCAGTTTCAGAGACAATTTTCTCCCTCCCTCTAATGGAGCAGGGAATGAGGATCAAGAGATGGAGGTAAGAGGTGAAAAAGAGCAACTGACCAACATCCAGAAGTTACCAAGCTCAGTCTCCATTTTGTGGCTTATTTCCTCTTCAAATTTCCCCAAATGGCAAATCTACACACATTCAAGCATAAGCTCAAGTTATTGTCCATTTTGGTCTGTGAGTTGGCAGAAACAGAGGAGAGTGACGAGGCCTCATAATGACGAGGGTACGGGAAAGTCAGCACTCTCTCACTTTTGTCGTCAGAGAGGGAATCAGCACAAACTTTGCAGAGTCTGGCAATAAGTAGTGAAATTATCTCTAGAAATTTATCTCAAGGAAAGAACTGCAAAAAGCATAGGTATGAGGATACTCACGCAGAGTTATTTATGGAATGAAAAATTTGGAAACAACCCGTGTGCCCATTTTTTGAGTAATAACTAAAGTATGGTATATCCATACAAGGCAAGACCATGGAGATGTTTTTTAAAAGAAACAAATACAGAAATATCTAAATATATCAATAGAAATATGGTCACAAGGCAGGCAAAAAATAATGTTATTGAAAGTATTTGGCAATATGGTTGATCACATTTATTAAAAACTATTTACTTACATATCAAAAAAATCTTAAAAGATACACAACCAGAGGCAAATAAATTATTTTTGGAAAAATATGTAACTAGGTTTTAAAAGTGATTGAGATTGGGATTATAGTTCCTGTCCAGTTTATTTTTGCTTGCTTTTATTCTCTTGTGCTTTCTATTTGGTAATTGATAAAGATTGTTCTTAGAAGCAAAATGTTTTTTAGCTTAAAATCCAAATATAAATCATTTGGGGTAATACATACTTATCAACATTTAGATCCATCTGTGTGCTTATTGGCCTATCCATAATAAAAGGGAAAATAAATAGAAAATTTAAAGCTAGAATAAGTAAAAGCCATTTCATGTTTATGACACCACAGGCTTTCTTCTTCATGTGATGCTATACTAAAAGGCTTTCTAAGTATTAAGGCACCTCTCTACTCAACAAAAAGTAAGATGCAGCAAGTAAAAATGGCCTTTCAAAATTGAATGGATGCCCTAGTAAAATCCAATTAGTGGCAGCTTTCTTGAGACTAAGAATCATTTCCATTAGAGTGGTCCTTGGTCAGAGATCATTCTTTAAGAAATTCTAGTCTCTCCATGATGAACACAGCTTAGTTTAGGATTATTGAGACCTTAATGTATAACACACCTGTAGAAGTGCCCTTCACTTAGAAGATTCTTTGAAATGAATCGATTAATAAAAGAATAATTAAAATATATAGTTATATGGCAAACAGGACAGAATATGCATCAGAAATTTTGAGAAGCTGAACATGACAATATAATAATATACATAATAACATTAGTAATAGTAAAAATAATAGCTGCTATAAGGGAAGGCAGATTCGTCACTGCTAAAAGTGACACTAATATCAGAAAGTGCTGTCTCAGTCAGTTTCAGCTATCACAAGAAATACCATTGATTAAACAATAAATGTTCATTTCTCTCAGTTCTGGAGTCCAAGAAGTCTGAAATCAGGGTGCTAGCATGGTCAGGTTCTTGGTGAGGGCCCTCGTTTTGGTTAAGTCTTCCCATGGCCTTTCCTGGTTACATGCATGCAGAGAGTGGGATTTGGGGTATCTCTTCCTCCTTCTCTAAGGGCATAGACCTAATTACTATACCTCCCAAAGGCCCCACCTCCCAATACCATTACAATGGGAAGTAGAACTACAACGTACAGATGTCCCAAACATTCAGTCCATGGCAAATGTCAGCATGTCTTACAGAGGCAGAATGTCTCCTTAATCATATTACCCATTAATTGATGCCATTATTTTTATAGGAAAAAAAAAAAAACAATGAAAGTTGGGTCGTCAGCATGACTGCCTAGTGAAAAGGAGATGCCAGAGAGAAAACTTTACAACACCCACTCAGTGTCTCCAGTGAGGGTGGATGCTTTAGCTTACAACCCCTCTCCCTAGTTCTCATGGTAGGTGACCCTGGTTTAAAGGCTGATAAATCAGGTCATTACAGGATGATGACATCAGGCATTTAAGCTTTACAATGGTCCCTTCTCCCCCCTCTCAACCGCTGCCACTCTCTCTGATTCCACGTTCACTAAATGGCTTCTAAATAGTAATGTGCTTCCCCACACAGATTTCCTACCGGGAAGGAATGTGCTGCTCTTGCAGACTTGAAAAGTCCATGGGATAGCTACATTTCTCTTTTCAGCTGGCTGTCATTCTCATTTACATAGACCACCATCGATGAGCTCATCTGCTCCATGCTGGGGAGCTTGAGATTCAGTACAGTTCAGGGAGGCTGATCAACTGCAATGGAATCACCTAACTTTTACTCATTCATAGAATTTGACCCCTTGCTCACAGTCTTCCTCTTTTTCTCAGACTCTGGCATTCCCATGGGTGATTTCAATGTCTACATGGATGTCCCACCTAACATCCTGGCTCCAGGTTCTTTCACACACACATAGTCTAGCTTTTCCTTTGCTCTGCCTCAGCCATCTGCTCCTATGGCCATATCCTAGATCTTGCCAGCACCATCTGAAATTGTTCTACATTTCAAATCATTAACTCCTATTTCTTGTTCTCTGACCACAAGTTCTCCTTTCCCAGCTCACCAGTTCCTTCCTCTCATGTCAACTGCTTCCATAAAAGAATCAGAACAAATCAGAATTTTCTCACAGAACTTTGTAGTCATTTCCCAAAGATTTTTAGCTATCTTTTTTATGTTGTATAGCATAAAATCGACCTTGTTCATACGGTTCCCTGGCATTATTTGGAGCCATCCAAAGCTCCAGAACTTTTTTTATCTTGTAGAACTGAAACTCTGTACCCATTAAACACTAACTCCCTGTTCCTTCCACCTCCAGCTCCTGGCAACCACCATCCTACTTTCTACCTCTGAATTTGACTATTCCAGGTACTTCATGTGAGTAGAACCACACAGTCCTTGTCTTTTTGTGACTGGCTAATTTCACTTAGCATAATGTCCTCAAGGTCCATCATGTTACAGGATGTGTCAGAATTTCCTTCCTTTATAAGGCTGAATAATATCCCATTGTATGTACAGACCATATCCTGTTTGTTCGTTCATCTGCTGATAGACACTTAGGTTGCTTTCACCCTGTGGCTACTGTGAATGATGCTGCTAGAAATGTGGGTGTATTTATTCACCTTTTTTGTTGCTGTCAGCCTCTGAAAAGCTTTATTAATTACTCCTTTACAAACCAAGCCAGTACTAAAATAATTCCTCAAATATTTGTCCTCTATCTTCCATCTTTGCTTTGTCTAAAAATAGTAACGATAACTCAGAAACTCCAGGAGATAGTGAAGGACAGGGTAGCCTGGCGTGTTGCATCCATGGTATTACAAAGAGTCAGACACGACTGAGCGACTCAACAACAACAACTCAGATTCACCTTTGTGATGGCACTTTTTGGCTAAGGTATTTAACCTTGTTAAAGGCTATTCATTGACCCTGCTATCAATGGATAGGCATACTCTATAATTTTTACCTAGCTAATAAATGTTTATTAAATAGGCAAAGCTATGCAAGGGACTTCCCTAAGAGGGTTCAGACTAACAGTGGCTTTCAAATATTGTTTTTTGAAGGATTTCTCGTTAATTACATGGCCAGCTCTCCTATCGTTCAGGCACATGGGACAATTTTACTTCCTTACTGTCCTTGCAGTTAGGAGAGGTCAAGAGACTAGTTTTGGCAAATGGTTGCAAGTTGAATGTGTGTGTCTCACACTGAAGCATTGCAGGTTTGCTTCTGGACAAATGCTCTCTCCTCTTCTGCTGCATCAACTAAGGAGACCACTTGTTCCAGATGGTACAGCTTTAGGATGGTGGCACTTTCAACAGATGATCACTGAACGGCCATATGGAAGGCATTTTCCCTGGACGGCTGCCCAGAACCTCAACAGATATTTTGTAAGCAAGAAATAAACCACTGAGATTTGTGGGATTATTTGTTTATGTAACGTAACCTGGTCTATCCTGACTAATACAGTAGGGAGCTATTTAATCAAATAGTGGGTGGTGATATACCCATTAATCACACAGCTATTTTTTTTTTTTAATGAGGCTAATACATGTTGATATAGAAAAATCTTCCAAATACATTTACTTTAGAAAGCAATGGGACTTCTCTGGTGGTTCAGTGGCTAAGACTCCACAATCTTAATACAGGGGGGCCTGGGGTCGATCCTAATCAGGGAACTAGATCCTACATGCCACAATGAAGAGTTTGCGTAACTAAGACCTGGCATAGTCAGACATATAAATAACAAATATATACGTTTTTCAATTTAAAAAATAAAATAAAAAACAAGACACAGAATGCAGTATACTGCATGTTATCATTTGTATAAAATACAAATAAACATTCACATAGACATTGAATACCTGCCCAGGTACAAAAAAAAACTGCTAAGAGTGGTTGCCTCTGAGAAGAGGATAAGAGGACAAACAGGTGTGGGAGAGAGAGATTTTTTACTGTTGGAATATTTTAATGTATTTAGTATTTAATAATATTTTAAAATAATAAATGTGCATGGATTACTTGGTCACAGTAAATAAGCTTTAAAAGCTATAACAAAAGTCTAAATTGTCTGGTTGTTAGGGGATCGGAAAGAAAAAAAAATGTTTGAATAATCATGCAGAAATCAGACCGACAAGATTTGATAGCTTGTAAATATTAAGCATATTGCTTAGTCATCCAACCGTGTCCAACTCTTTTGAGACCCAACGGACTGTACCCCACCAGGCTCCTCTGTCCATGGGGTTCTCCAGGCAAGAATACTGGAGTGGGTAGCCACTCCCTTCTTCAGGGGATCTTCACAAACCAGTGATCAAACCCTGGTCTCTTGCATTGCAGGTGGATTCTTCACAGTCTGAGCCACCAAGGAAGCCCAGATATTAAGCATAAGGGAAAGGTAGAAGTCAGAGATGGCTGTAACATGAGTTCCTTGAGGGCAAGAACTTACACTGGCTTCTTTAATTTCATTGGTAGTAGGTATGGGACTGATTAACTATACATCAATAATGGTTATGTGGAATAAATAATTTTGTCCTTTGCAATTTATATTACATTCTGAAGTAGGAAATGTTTTTCATTTTGTACATAATAAACTTTCAATAAGTTATTCCTTTACTTTTATTTTGGCCTACTTGTTACCTTCAACTCCACATAGCTATTTAATAAGAATATGTTAACAAAAAGATAAAATCAGACCATGGAAATATGGAGTCATACATAATGCCTCCACATTTATCAAATATTAAATGGTTGAGACTCAAAGGTCTAGAAGAATTGAAGCTGTTTGAGAATTCAGTCATCATTTTATAGAAAATAACTTGGCTTAAAGTATGATAGCATTTATATAAATCTGTTTCTATATTTTGTTTAACTTCCAAACAATAGCACTCATTTGTTTCAAGTTTTGCATAACAGATTTAACATTTGGTTTCTTTTTCTTCTCTTCTGATTTGCTGGAATTTTGTATGCTGCTAAGTCGCTTCAGTCGTGTCCGACTCTGTGAGACCCCATAGACGGCAGCCCACCAGGCTCCCCTGCCCCTGGGATTCTCCAGGCAAAACACTGGAGTGGGTTGCCATTTCCTTCCCCAATCCATGAAAGTGAAAAGTGAAAGTGAAGTCGCTCAGTCGTGTCCAACTCTTCGCAACCCCATGGACTGCAGCCCACCAGGCTCTTCGTCCAAGGGATTTTCCAGGCAAGAGTACTGGAGTGGGTTGCCATTGCCTTAGCATTGCTCACAAGAACAATTACGTTTCTTTTCCTTGAGATTTTTGAAGATATTTTAACTGTATAAAACATATAGTAGTCTACCATGTGTCATAGAGTGATTTCTAATCTCTCAAACATGGGGAAGAGGACAAGAAGCTGCTTGGTTTTGGAGGAACCCGTTTACATGTAAGGAGACCAGTATTTGCTCTAAATAAAAGTGGAAGAGGTGCAGAGAGTTCTGTCGTAACTCAATGAGGCAGAGCAGATCACCTTTCTTTTTCACAGGTAAAGGTAGCCCAGTGACCCAGACAGAGATATGGGGGGCATCGCCCAGTTGCAGAACTCTGCCTGCCGGCAATGCTGCTATGAGTGTAGGTGCAGGCAAAAGCCTGTCTGATTCTAGGGGTGACTAGGTTCAATAACCAAGGATGCCTGGGCAGAAACCAAGAGGTTTTCACATGCTGAGCATCTACCTGTAACTCAGCCTCATTCCTCTGACCCAGAAGATTTCTGACTGGTGTTTGGTCCTGCCTTGCTTCAGCATGTTCTGGGCTGTTCACACACCACACAGCTGGTACTTCGGTTTTCACCCTGACCCTTCCAATTTTAGATTTATTCCTGCTTTCCCAACATCTGACCTCATTCATAATGTTTCCCTTGCTGTTGGCACCCCGACCCCATCATGATCTGTACTCACTCCCTGATGCTGCTGCTTCTGGCTGCTTAGGGAATCACTTCACCTTGACCTGCTCGGCCTTCATCTCCTTGCAGGCTCCTGCAAGCACCTTGCAGTGTATACCCCGATCCTTCCAATGGAACCTAGACAAGTAAACAGGAGACTTTAGGAGACTGTACCCCAAAGATTCTATCATTGGTCACCTCCAGTATCACAAGAAACTATGACACTCAAATTGTCACTGCATTTGTCAGCATCATATGATATTCTGTCCCCAAAAGGAAAATCTCATGTCACTAAATTGCAAGGGGGTATCAAAAGTCTTTTGTAACCCTGAAATTGTGTTGTCTTTAATCAAGGCTTTCAAATCATTGTTTCCAACAATTGAATTCCTAGAAATTACAGATTAAAAAAAAAAAAGATTTTTCTGTTTACTTATATATTGACTTATTTTTATAAATATACCACATACTAATTATAGTGATATAAGACAGTTGACATTTTTATTGCCTTTTCATGAGGTGAGAGAGGGGTCCCACCATCTCCAACCCCTTTTTATTTGTGCAGAATCCCCAGTTTGCAATATCATCTGTTGTAGAAGCCACAGTAGTCAAATGTTTTTCATCTTCATGTTCCTTATACTCAGGCATGTGACCAAGAGTGTTTATCAGAAATTATTCTTGAGAAATGTGGGGACATCTGAAAGTCATTCACATGATTTATCTGGGGGGTTTATCTTAAAAGAGGAAGACAATTTTCCTCATATATCATGTGCATGAGTGTGTGCTAGGTCATGTCCGACTCTTTGCAACCACATGGACTGTAGCCAGCCAGGTGCCTCTGTCCATGGGATTTCCCAGGCAAGAATACTGGAGTGGGTTGCCATGCCTTCCTCCAGGGGATCTTCTTGACTCAGGGATTGAATCCAGGTCTCTTGCATCTCCATGTGCCATCCTCCTTTCCTCATTTCTCCATACTTGTAAAAAGAGTGAAGTTTTAGAATGCTTTGGAGGGATTATAAGGATGTACACAGAAGGAAAAGCCCAACATAACAAAAGATTTGCATGACTAGAAAGCATCCCAGCTGTATCCTCTGTGTATCTAAACACCTCTTTACCCTTTTGCAAGGTAGTAACTACATTTATTTTTGATAGATTCAATTCTGCTAAACATCACTGTAACTTAGGACATCACTGTAACCATCACCAGAAATACAGTGCTTCTGTGGAAACTAGGAAGAAATACTCCTTCTTCAAGACACTTTACTGACATGTAACAGAAAATTGTTATTATTTACCGATTTATATTAGAACAAGACACTTTAATACATTAAGCCTGCCAAACTAATTTCTATACACGATTCCATAACATAAACAGTAAATCTTATATGTCACAGACATGACTATAGTCCCATTCTTGGCTTGTTTTCCAATGGCATGTGGTGTGCTTAGTCACTCAGTCATGTCCAACTCTTTGCTACCCCATAGACTGTAGCCTGCCCAGCTCCTCCGTCCATGGGGATGCTCCAGGAAAGAATACTGAAGTGGGTCGCTATGCCCTTCTCCAGGGGATCTTCCCAACCCATGGATCGAACTGGGGCCTCCTGCATTGCAGACAGATTCTTTACCAGCTGAGCTACCAGGGAAGCCCTTCCAATTTCATGAGAACCCCCAAATGGTAGATCAAGGTTGTTGCTTCCAATTCAGTGAAACCATAATTGTTTCATCTGCTGAAAGAAATATTTGAGCACTAAGACTGTTAAATCAGCAAAGCCCTAAGAAGGAAGGACAAGTAGGTCATTAGGTTTAAGAGTGAGAGGTGCCACTCCCAATACCATGCCCTGATTCTTGGACTCATATATTATTGCTGTCGTGGAAAAGCACCAAGTATCTGTCTCTGGTTCAGAGTACAAACGGCATCTACAGAATAGCACCCAGAGGAGTTCCCTAAGCTACACAACTGAATATTCAATAGGTATTCTCTTACTCTATAAGGCAAACTATCAAGTGATGTCACGTGGTGCCCTGCAACCCTGAAGGTATCAGTACTGCATTATTTCACTAAAAAGTAAACTTATTAAAAGTAGCATTTTGTGGATAACCAACAAGGACCTACTGTAGAGCACAGGCAGCTCTTGCTCAATATTATGTAGCAACCTAAATGGGAAAAGAATTTTAAAAAGAATTAGATACACCCATATCTATAACTGAATCACTTTGCTGTACAGGTGAAACTACCACAACACTGTTACTAAATTATACTGCAATATAGAAGTTTAAAAGGTAACATTTTGTAAGAGAAGTTGCTAATGAACAAAGTGTTCGTTAAATCCATAGACTGTGTTACTTGCCGATGTATACTAGCCAGGAAAGGCAAATTCAAATCCAAAATAAATATCCTTCCAACGAAAACAAAAACTGTCCCTTCCTGAAACAGTGTACTCTGCCTGACACTAATTGCTTGTCTGGTCCCCTTGGAGCTGCGAACCACATCAGAGGCTCAGATCTAGTTAATGCAAATGTCAAGGTGGACATTCAGTGCTGGGAGTAGGCAGGCCAGCCTTAGTGATGGGAGTCCATGTAGTTAAGCCCAGGCCTAGGTTCTACTTATTTCAATGTGACCACTTAATGTGCTCACCAAGCAAGCACAGAGTGTCTCAGGGCACATCCGATTTTATTGCAAATATTTCATTTATGACAGTAAGTTCATGAGTTGAACCCTAAGGACAGGTGCTCAATCTCTGCTAGGACCTACTAGCTGTTTCTCAAAAGGAGAATTATTAACTAGGCAAAGAGACTGTGCTTATAAGCCAGCACCCTACAGGCCGCTGTTATGATTTGTGTACTGAAATTTTCACAGAATTTAGAGAGAATTCCAATCTGCTATAGAAACTTTGAACCTTGTTGGATTCACCAGGTCATAAAGGAGCAGAGCTGCCTGCAGTACAGCTGGAACTGTCTGCCTTCACAGGTTCTGAGCCCCACTCGAATTTGACAGCTTTGAATCAAAGCTCTACCTTATGTTGCTTCCAAAATCCGATGAAGTCTTTCAAGTGTCATGACTCTCTCTTCAGTGGCAAAGTTGTCCTTCATAGTGACAACAATATTCCTATGTGTTCAGATAAGTGGGAGGCCTATCTAAAGTCAATGCTACCTCTTTTCCTGGGTATTTACAGCGTGGAGTAATAGTGTATTAGACTAGCATGAGGTCCTACAAAATGGTGAGACATTCTGGTTCAAATTGTGGCACAGAGTACAAGAGCTGTTGTAATCCTGAGACAAGGTAAGTATACTACTGCAGAAAGTGAAGATAAACTTCTGAGCTTTTCTGTTTATTGAGAAAGCATTTGTCAGACCAATAGATGCAAACCAAAAACTGCTTTTATTTGCTCCACTAAAGAAACTAAATCTGGATTGGCCACTCCAAGTTGAAAAACAGTTGTTGTTTAGTTGCTGAGTCGTGTCTGACTCTTTGCAACCCATGGACGTGTCAGATTCCTCTGTCCATAGTATTTCCCAGGTAAGAAATACTGGAGAGGATTGCCATTTCCTTCTCCGGGAGATCTTCCCAAACTGTGGATCAAACCTGAGTCTCCTGAATTGGCAGGTGATTCTTTACTGCTGAGCCATCAGGCAAGCCCCTGAAAAAACCGATTCAGTTTACGATAATCAACTAGATGTGAATGTTTATGAAATATTTTGGAGTCCTGAAGGCAATGGCAACCAACTCCAGTACTCTTGCCTGGAAAGTCCCATGGACAGAGGAGCCTGGTAGGCTGCAGTCCATGGGGTCGTGAAGAGTCGGACACGACTGAGCGACTTCACTTTCACTTTTCACTTTCATGCATTGGAGGAAGAAATGGCAACCCACTCCAGTGTTATTGCCTGGAGAATCCCAGGGACAGGGGAGCCTGGTGGGCTGCCATCTATGGGGTCGCACAGAGTCGGACATGACTGAAGTGACTTAGCAGCAGCAGCAGCAACAGGGTATTTCTGCCTAGGCCAAACAAACTATTTTGGAATCTTTTAAGTCTTTGAAGGTAGCATTTAACTTTGTATCTCCACCCCCACCCCTCCCAGCCTCCTCCCACAGATGTGATACTTTCTGAGATACAGCTCTTGATCTACTTTCTGATGGGGATGGAGAGCTCTAAGAGTTTTTTCTCTGAACCTTCCTACCATAATAGCTAGCATGACCGTATAATTTATCATCAAAACCAGTTTACTTTTGATAGTGAAAAGTGAAGTCAAAGTGCTCAGTTGTGTTGTGTTCGACTCTTTGTGACACCATGGACTATCCAGAATATCTCCAGATATTCCAAAAGTATCCAGAATTCTCCAGGCCAGAAGACTGGAGTGGGTAGCTATTCCCTTCTCCAGGGGCTCTTCCCAACCCAGGAATTGAACCCAGGTCTCCCGCATTGCGGGCAGATTCTTTACCAGCTGAGCCATGAGGGAAGCCCCTTGAAAAGGAGTATTATTAATAAATATGCCAGAAAGAGAGATACAGACTGATCCTTTGGGAACCAGGAATCCAGTGTGGGGATTTGGCCATTTGCTGAGGTTATCTGTACTGGTACTACATTTAGAAACCAGGAGAACAACTATCAGGTAGGTTCAGGAACGTACTAGGCCTTGATGAGCTGGATTTGGTTCACGATTTTATTCCAAACCTCAGCGCTTTCAGTCTCCATTCTAACTAGTGAACCACACTGAGAGTCAGCTCCATCTCTTGGAATTAGTGTTAGCTCAGAGCAACATCCAAACGCCCCTGAGAGTCCTGGGTAGTTCTGTTTTCCCAGTGCACCGTTCCTCTGATAAATGAAGATTTTCCTTTGTGGAAAGCTAGAAAGAAAATCATAGAACATATTTATGAAGTATTACAAGATCCCCTTAAATGCATCCTTGCGCTGTTGGTCTGTTGCTAAGTCATGTCTGACTCTTTGCAACCCCATGGACTGCAGCATACCACGCTTCCTTGTCCTTGCCTCTCTCCCGGAGTTTGCTCAAACTCATGTCCATTGAGTCGGTAATGCTATCTAAACATCTCATCCTCTGTTGGCCCCTTCTCCTCCTGCCCTCAATATTTCCCAGCATCAGGGTCTTTTCCAATGAACCAGATCTTTGCACTAGGTGGCCAAAGTATTGGAGCTTCAGCATCAGTCCTTCCAATGAATAAATTCAGGACTGATTTCCTTTAGGATGGACTGGTTGGATCTCCTTGCAGTCCAAGGGACTCTCAAGAGTCTTCTTCAACACCAAAGTTCAAAAGCATCAATTCTTCAGTGTTCAGCCTTCTTTATAGTCCAACTCTCACATCCATACATGACTACTGGAAAAACCATAGCTTTGACTATGTGGACCTTTATCAGCAAAGTGATATTTCTGCTTTTTAATATGTGGTCTAGGTTTGTCATAGCTTTCCTTCCAAGAAGCAAGTGTCTTTTAATTTCATGGATGCAGTCACCATCCACAATAGAGAATAGCAAACCACTCCAGTATTCTTGCTGTGAGAACCCCATGAACAATATGATAAGGCAAAAATGCAACCTGCATCACCTCAAAGTTTTAGGGATGTTTCTGTAGGGACTCAGGTCTGAGAATTAAGTGAAGAACTGTGACTGTTGTGGTAGCTGAACACAGGCCTCTCCCAGTCGAGAGAGGTCCTGTTGTTGTTACAAAAGTCAAATAGGGCCTGGGTGGCTCTTCTCTCGGGATTCTAATTATAGGCCTGGAGACAGTCAGGGTCAGCGGAGGTCAGGCCCATGACTAGGATTTTCCTTGTTTGATAACTTCCTCAGGTAAGACCATTACAGAGTCTTCAAGTAAGGCAGTGACAGATTTATCCCCAGAGGGAGAAGATACCTTTGAGACATTCGATTCCTTCCAAATATCCCTATTCCTATTCTTACCAATCAACTCTTTTTCAATAACTGCTCTAGGTTGAACATAGGATTTATTGACCACACCAGGAGTGGGAAAGGGGATGATATGCTAATGAAAAGTATCCTGGGACTAACAGCCAAGACACGGAAACAACCAAAATGTCCATCAACAGATGGAATGGATAAAGAGAATGTAGTACCTGTATATGATGAAATATACTCAGCCATAAAAAAGAACAAAATAATGCCAGTTGCAGCAACATGAATGGACCTGAAGATCGTCACACCAAGTGAAAGAGAGTCAGAAAAGAGAAAGACAAAGTTGAAAAGGGAAAGACAAATACTGTATGGTATCACTTATGTGTGGAATCTAAATTACGACACAAGTGAATTTATCTTTGAGACAGAATCGCAGACATGGAGGACAGACTTGTGGTTGCCAGAGGGGATCGGGGTGGGAGAGGGATGGATTGGGAGTTTTGGATTCAAAGATGTAAACTATTACACACAGAATGGATAAACAGCAGGGTTCTACTGTATAGCACAGGGAATTATAATGGTTCAATATTCTGTGATAATCCATAATGGTAAAGAATACAGAAAAAATGTGTCTATATGTACAACTAAATCACTTTGATGTACAGCAGAAATTAACACTATAAACCAACTATATGTCAATGAAATAAATTTTAAAAAAGAAAAGAAAACTGTGCTGGGACAAGAGACATCAAATATCCAGGAGAAACTAGATGTATAATCACTTTAGCCATGCTTGTTAGGTTATTTTATTAGCCATGAGGTTGCTCCAAGTCCTTTTTTCAATAGATATTTCATTCTAGATGATAATTTGATTAAATCTTAATGAATAAGCTGACAGACTACCATGCCTTAATATTAGCTAAAATATTGTCTTTATGTCCAGACATGCCCGATAAACAATCCCAGATTCATTGCATTCTGTCAAAGTTTCCCTGTACCCACTCATCTTACCAACTTCTTATCAGTCAGCATTCTTAGTACCAACTGATTCCTAACAGCGAGTGTTGGGCCATCTGGATTCCCACTAAGTAACTGTTTACTTCCTAGGATGGTGTATTCGGAAGCATCTAGAAGATCTGATGGATGCTCAGTAGAATCTGATACCAATGTCAGATCACCACAAAGACAGCATAAAAGCTCTCCCCGGGTACATTTTGGACATCTAATTAATCATGTGTTCTAATGAGCTATAGCTTATACAAAAAATTTACACTAAGCATTTGCTTTCTGCATAATGAGCACATAGTATCGGTCCTTCAAATGGCGAGCACTGTGTATTTTCCAGAGCTAATATATTTAAGTCTTTCATCACCCAGAATAAATTAGTGATTCCAAGCTGTGGAACAAGAGAATAAAAACCAATCCCAACAGAATGGTAAATGTGACCAAAAAGTATCATTTTCATGCTTTGGAGACAGAGATTAGGACCAATGTTCTGGCTCTAGGACAGAATTTTGTCTCATCAATAAATGAAAAGTCAGATTGGGTGAACTATATAGCAGCTTCTAGCTCCAGGATTCTATGAGTTTATAAAACATTAGCTTGGAAAAACACCTGAATAATTAAATATCCCTCAGTGTTAGAGAAGGATAGGTGCTTACAAAATTTAGGGTGTATTGTTTGTTTTTGTTTTTCCTGCTCACAAGAGTGGTGAGCTGAGGGGAAACGTTCTGCACAATGCTTTAGCAGAAAGAAATCAGTATAGATAGAGTTCAGGAAACCCCTCGACCGAGTCTGGAAGATCCTGAGAAGAAGATTGACAAGAGCGTGAGCATGCTGAGGTTGAGAGAACCACCCACATGGACACTGCAGGTTTTTAGCTTGGGTGTGATGCTGTGGACTTTCTTCTTTTTGCCACAGATTACACCCCTTACACACGACTGAGCAACTTCACCTTCACTTTTCACTTTCATGCATTGGAGAAGGAAATGGCAACCCACTCCAGTGTTCTTGCCTGGAGAATCCCAGGGCTGGGGGAGCCTGGTGGGCTGCCGTCTATGGGGTCGCACAGAGTCGGACACGACTGAAGCGACTTAGCAGCAGCAGCAACACCCCTTACATGCCAACATGGATTTCACACCTGCCCCACTATGGAACTCTGCCATTTCCAACCAGGTACACATTTCCTATGGGGCTACAGGAAGTTTGTGAAAACTTTGTGAAAATAAATGTGACTCATGTCCCACACATTGCACTCCTAAAAATTAAATGATGCTTCGTATTACTACTTTGAAAAGTCTTCTAAGAGTTATTTATATTACCTATCTTTGTACCTTTGATGCCAAATAATGGTTGCCTTCTTTTGGAAGTAAGTTTTATTAGACACTTCAGTTCAGTCGCTCAGTCGTGTCTGACTCTTTGCAACCCCATGAATCGCAGCACGTCAGGCCTCCCTGTCCATCACCATCTCCCAGAGTTCACTCAAACTCATGTCCATAAAGTCGGTGATGCCATCCAGCCATATCATTCCCTGTTGTCCCCTTTTCCTCCTGCCCTCAATCCCTCCCAGCATCAGAGTCTTTTCCAATGAGTCAACTCTTCACATGAGGTGGCCAAAGTACTGGAGTTTCAGCTTTAGCATCATTCCTTCCAAAGAACAGTAAATGGTCTCAAAAAATTTAATTTTAAAAAGAAGCTGAAAGAAAATAAATATTTAGAAGCAAATGTCTTATAACTACTCTCGTAATTCAGAGGCAGACACGGTTCATCTTCTACCATGCTTGCTGGTTTTCTGTATATGACTCAGATTTGATTAATGATGATGAAAAACAATACTGTGAGATCAGGAAGGTGGCACCCGTGGTAAAAAGAACCCACCTGCCAATGCAGGAGACATAAAAGACGTTGAGTTTTTATCCCTGGGTTGGAAAGATCCCCTGGAGGAGAGCATGGCAACCCACTCCAGTAGCCTTGCCTGGAGGCTCCCATGGACAGAGAAGCCTGGTGGGCTACAGTCCTTGTGGTCATAAAGAGTTGGACACAACTGAAGCCATTTAACAAGCATGCAAGGTCAGGAAAGCATAATTTATCCTTTGAAAGTTATTTTTATTGAATCCTTCAAAACTACTGAAATTACACTTAAAGTTCTGTGATTTGATGCACCTTTATTTTGAATCCAGTTAAACTTTGGGCTTTGATCTTTAACTGTGAATTACTCAATGTAGGCCTCAGCATGTTTCGTTTTGTAAGAAATTATTGTACTCCACTCTGGAATGAATTTCCCCAGGGCTGCTTTAATGGTCTGTGCTTTAATGCATGATAGTTAAAAATTTTTCCAATTTGATCAATTCCTTTTAAATTTGAATGAGATTCTGCTTCTCCTCGTGTACTCAAATAATGCTATTGACAGGCAATCAGTAGGGCATACACTGAGGAGATTTTGGAGTTGTAGAGACTCTCAGTCACTTCTTTGACTAAAGATGCTCCTGACTGGTGACGATACTGGTTAGTCTCTAGCTGTAGAACAGAGTGAAATCCGGAAGTCCACAGAGGCTCACTCTTAGCCTGGGGCGCCTTGGCACCATCTTCTAACCGGCAGAATTAACTGTCAGCTGACAGTTATTTTCATCTCTGAACTATATCCAGGTTTCTGCTGTCTTGTTTTCTCTTTCAATTTCCTTAAGTTGGAATTGTTTTATTTGCTACTACTTCCTAGCTTAGGTTGAATTTCAAGCGAAGGACATTACTGCAAGAGTTATAAGAAGAGAAAATCAATAACATACGGATTGCCAGTGAAAATATTATGAGTAACTTCTGATACCTCTTTGTATTTAAGGCTCATTGTTTTATCTTCCCCATTTATGGCTTTATGAGTTTTTATAATGAAATTGTTGTGATTGAAATAAAGACTTAGAAGGAAAAGTATCATGTCTACACAAGTTTGTAAATTCTTAAATGGTAAGCTTTTATTTTTTAATCTTTCATCATGGACATAAAAAGGATGATTTTCCTTCTAGGCTTTTCAATAAGAAAAAATTTGACCATTTTCTTGTTCAAATTTATAATAAAATGGTCATGTTCAGCCTGATGTAAGTTAAAGATATTTGCTGTCCACTAAAATCTTCACTCAATTTTAGCACATTGAAAAATAAATTTTTTGTATAGTATGATGTATTTATTTTAGATCTGATATTTCTTTCAAACTTTGACCATGAAAGAAAAGATTTAGCACACCTATGAGAAATGTTTTAAATTTTAGGAAAATCACAGAGATCCCGGTCAACCTTTGAGCATTTTGGGGCTTAAGAAAATGTATTTCACTCTCTGACAGAAAGTGGGGTGGAAGAAGGTTGAGATGCAAGAGTCTGCAGGGCTTGGTAGTCTCCTGGAGAAATATGACTCTGAGGCTCTCCAAACTGCAAATTCAGGGACATTGATCCTGACTTTACCTTTGGGAAGGTTGATTGAGAAAAGAGCCAGAATCTTGCTGTCGTCTTCAATAAAGAATCACTTATGATACTTTGGTTGTGGGCAACAGAAGTGACTTTAGTTACTGAAATGAAAAAAAGTAATTCACTAGAGGAATCACTGATATTTCCAAGATCCAGGAAATACCAAAGACGCAGACTTCAGAAAGGACAGGAACCAGAACAGCTTTAGTGATCCAAGTGCTCACTGAAATCCAGACCAAGGAATGAAATAGCACCAGTTATTTTCCTTCTCTTCATTTCTTCTTTTGAGATTCAAGTTTGAGTTAGAGAGAGGACAATTTATCTAGCTAGGTTCCTAGATCTGGGTGGGCAAGACTCTGATGGACAAACTGCTATGGTTTTATTCATGGGGGATGTGGAGAGATTGGAAAAGAAAACTAAGAGGCTATTACCAGAAGAAAGCCAGGAAAAACCGACAGCTAAACCTTAAAGGCAGTATTTTTCTCATAATCATTGTCCCAGTACCCTCCTTTCTCCACAACCCTATGCTGTTGACACGGTCTTCAGCCCTCCCTTCCCTTTCTTATTCTTGAGAAAGAACTGAAAAACTCTAGTTCAGCTTTGAGAGCATTAAGTGCATTAAAGAGCCCTTTGTTGGTTAGGCTTTGCCTTGGGGTTTGGTTCTAGAACAGGCTCTGCCTTGTTCTTGAGGACTTCTTGTTTCTGAGATTCCCGTTCTAGGGACCAGGCCTTATCTTATTTCCTGGATCTGGGTTGACCCAGGCCCCTGCTAAGTTTCTTGCCATGCCCTCATCCCCACAACAGGCTTGGCTGCTTTGCTTCGCTTCCAGTGGATCCCTGGTACCCTGTTCCCTGATATCAGACTCCTCTGGGGCTCCCTATTTGATTGCTTCTGGATTTCCAAGCACCATACTTCTTCCATCAGAATAATTTTGATATTCCTGGTGGGGTCCTAATGATGCCAATTGACTGTCTGCCAAATTTTCTCTCTTTTTCGATTAAGAATCATCTCCTCATATAGTTCTGGCTCATCCGTATTCCCTTTTAATTCTACCTTTTAAGTTTATTTTAGTAAATATTGAATAGATCCAACACTTTAATGATAACATATGTAAGGTTTTAAAAAATACCAAATAATTTCCAATGTACTCCCCACCCAGTTTAAGAGACAGGATGCAGTGTCGTTCTCTCTTAAGGTAAATCTTTGTTCAGCTGTTAGCATGAGTTCATTTCCCCTCTAAAGTCAGGGAAACTGTGTTAGAAATTCAGCTCTAATAGTGCCTGTGTGACCTTAAACTGGAGCTTTAATTTACCAGTCAATAAATAGAAATGTATGTCCTTCATTCAAATGCTCTCAGTGAGTATCTAGCACTCTGACCCCTCTTCTTACACCTGCTCCACATAGCTGTAACCAACCTCCATAAGCCCACTTGTCCTGCAGCAGGATGCTCACTGATACTTTAATCAGAGATCATTAAATCCTTTTCAGTTGAATACAAGATGTGCCTTAGAGCAGAGCCCAACAGAGACCTGGGCTCTATGACCATGGGAAAGAAGGCTGCACAAAGAGCCACACTATTTGAGAATTCATTATCAATACCCCTAAGTTACAAGATTACATAAGAAACTAAAGGTATCATTAGTTGTTGTTGTTCAGTCACTAAGTCATGTCTGACTCTTTGCGACCCCACGGACTACAGCATGCCAGGCTTCCCTGTCCTTCACCATCTCCCGGAGTTTGCTCAAATTCAAGTCCTTTGAGTCGATGATGCCACCCAACCATCTCATCCTTTGTCACCCCCTTCTCCTCTTGCCCTCAATCTTTCCCAGCATCAGGGTCTTTTCAAATGAGTCCATTCTTCGCATCAGGTGGCCAAAGTATTGGAGCTTCAGCATCAGTCCTTCCAATGAATATTCAGGGTTGATTTCCTTCAGGATTGACTGATTTTGTCTCCTTGCTATCCAAGGGACTCTCAAGAGTCTGAGTGAGTGCAAGTCACTCAGTTGTGTCCAACTTTTTGCAACCCCATGGACTATACTGTCCATGGAATTCTTCTCCAGGTCAGAATACTGGAATGGGTAGCCTATCCCTTCTCCAGGGGATCTTCCTGACCCAGGAATCAAACCGGGGTCTCTTGCATTGCAAGCAGATTCTCTACCAACTGAGCTATGAGGGAAGCCCAAAAGTCGAGAGTCTCCTCCAATACAATTCAAAAGCATCAATTCTTTAGTGCTCTGCCTTCTTTTTGGTCCAACTCTCACATTTGTACATGACTACTGGAAAAACCATAGCTTTGACTATACAGACCTTTGTCAGCAAAGTGATGTCTCTGCCTTTTAATATGCTTTCTACATTTGCGATAGGTTTTCTTCCAAAGAGCAAATGTCTTTTAATTTCATGGCTGTAGTCACTGTCCATAGATTTTGGAGCCCAAGAAAATAAAATCTATCACTGTTTCCATTGTTTCCCCATCTATTTGCCATGAAGTGATGGGACCAGATGCCATGTCAGTGTTTTGAATGTTGAGTTTTAAGCCAGCTTTTTCACTCATATAGGAAATTATTCTTGCCTAACCTGACCACTTAAACATCCATCCCATTTGAATATCCCTCCTGTTTAACATCAGTGTTTATTCCAGCCTTCCAAATCATTTTCCCTGTGAGTCAGTGTTTCCTTGAGTATATGTCTCAGTTATAGAATTAATTATGCCAGATGGTTATTATTTAAATGTATCCCTTCACATTAGACAGAGCTCCTCAAATGCAGGGATCTTCCTTGCTTTTCTTATCTTTTTATCTCTCTGTATCTAGCACCTTGATCACTCTTAGTAGGTACTCAATAAATGTGTGTTTCATGAAAGGTGTAGAGGCAGAGTCCAGCTTTGCTAGTCTTTAACATAACTTTGATCTAAAAATAACATTTAAGTAGTATGCGTGCAAAGAACCTAGCTCTAAGATTGCTGCTCTGATACTTGAAAAGAACCAAGAATCAAATTTGCACACACAATTCATGGAAACATATAATGGTGCCAAATTGCCTTTTTATATATAAATGTTAAGGCCCTCAGACTATATTCCAAACTTCTACTTTACTAATATTCTACATTAACTACTCCCCAATTCAGATTCTCTGCTTCAGGCTGACCTTGTCTGTTATTGAGTGGGCAGGGAGAATATTTTATATTCAGCCTGAAGCAGTGACCAGGAACTGTTAATGGGCACACTGACTCTACCCCTCAACTCACAGCCCATATTCCCCATCCCCAGGGTCCTAAGTATCACATTAAGAGTGTAGGAAAGCTCTGTAAATGTTGACAGACAGAATCACACCCATAACTTAGTTAATTTCAGCTTAAATGGATATGTCCAAGTGAACTGCCACCCACATCTGAAATTCCCTGATTTTTCTAGTACCAGGTGCTTTTTTTTTTTTTCCCTTAAAAGAAACTCCATTCTGCTGGCCATAGAAATTATTCAAAATTTCAACAGTTGTGACATTGTCTTGCAAAGATCATTAGGGATCTTTTAAAATTCAACTTAGGAAAAAGTCTGTAAATATGTAAAATGTTGTATCTGATTAGGGAAAACAACAGAATTTAACAAACCAGATTCTAAGGAGGACATAATAAGCACTTTAACGGTTACTGTGTGTGGGTTGATGCTGCAGTGGCTGAACAGCTCAGACTATTGAAAGAGCAGTGTTTCTGTGCGTGGGTAGTAGGCGGGAAGGGATGTCCTATATGCAGGCAGCTAAGTGGCAAACATTTGTGATTGCAACGCAGAGGAAAACATTGGTAAAGCTTATGAGCATAAAACAAGTACACAGAGACTTTCTTGTCAGCCTGCATGCATTACAGCAAGGGTCAGTAACCTAGAGTGCATGGTCTAATTCTGGCTCACTTAAGAGTTTTAAAAATCCTTGGTGGAGCTTTCACCAGCTCAAACCAGATCTGACCGGACATATGTTGGCACTTTGAATTAATGTAACTTTCCTTTTTCCTAACCAACACTGTACCACTCAACTTCATTCGGTTTCCTGAATTTAGAATTCAACTGGGGTTGGCTTTGTATGGCTATGAAGTAGCTGATATTTTGATGAATAAATTCCAAAATTTATCATTCTTAAAATATGAATTTCTAAACTTTCTAAGGCTTTTTTTTTTCTTTTTTCTATTATAAGTTCTTGGGAGTTTAAAGGCCTTAAGAAAGTGAAACTTACTTTTTTGGGAGGTGGGGAGGATAAAATCTCATTCAAAAGCAAATTGAAATCTGGGAGTCATTTTTATTTTATTTTTTGGGGGGAGTAATGTTTAAATGAGAATAATTACAAATTAAGTGTAGTAGACAAAAGAACAATCTGAAAATGGAACAGCCGCCACATAAGCAATATCAATCAAATAACAACTTTTAAATATAAAATGGGCCTGAAAACATATGATGGGGGTGGGAAAGAAGAGCATTTGCCAGTTGGAATACTCTGGGGAAAAAACAGGGCTCTAGGGAAAAAGACAATACAGTTGACCCTTGAACAAAGGGAAGGGGTTGGTTCAGGGCACCAACCCTCAGTGCAGTTATATGCAGTCAAGAATCTACATGTAATTTATAGTCAGCCCTCCACATATGTGGTTTCCACATCCAAGCTTCCACATCTGTGAATTCAACCAACTTTAGTTCCTTTAGTATTTACTGTTGAAAAAAAATTTCATACAAGTGGACCTGAGCAGTTCAAATTTGTGTTGTTCAAGAGTCAATTGTTACGAAAAGGACTCTCTGGCAGGCCATTCAACTCAGTCACAAAAGCAACAGGAACCATCACTTTCAGAGTCTGAACTCAGGAGTTCTGGAAAGGTTTGTCTGCAACCAGATCCTCACCCACCTTTGGTATTTCCATCCCTTAAAATGCATTCTAGAGAGATCTTGGGAGCAAGAGTGTTAGATTGTGTCCAAAAAGTTCTCTGATACAAACTACAAATATTCCTGACATGCTAAAGCAGTATATTATTATTAATGCTGAGTCATTTCATCAAAGGAATGGAAATTCTGCAAGAATGAAGAGGAGGGAGATAGTTTTGGAATAGATACCACTGACCTGGGAGTATGAGAGCGCAAGACTGGTGCTGAAACAATGGGAAGGATTCTGAACTTAAAACAGGGAAATGAGGATGGTGGGAGTTAGAGAAGTGTGAAAAGACATTTAAATTTCATTTTTTCCTAGGATAAGACTATTTTAGTTCTAGCTTTCTAAAGTTAGCGCAGGGATGATGCTTTATAGTATCTGGTAGTTTCTTTAAACACCTGATAAAATTTAAGGTGTAAAGAACACAAGCTTTAGAATCATAATCTAGGTTTAAACACTCTGCTTCAGGCAAGTTAAACTCTCTGAAGCTAACTGGGGCTAGCAATACGTCTAGTGAACGTATGTGGATGGCCTTCCTGGCATTCAGTTCTCTTTTCCCTTTTCCTAAGAAAATTCCCCTATTTCCGCAGTTTGGGAAGGATTAAACACAATTCTAATAGTTGGCTTTGATGAGGACAAACTAATCATTTCATCAATGTAGGCTAGGGTTGCTTAGAGAGACTTCAGGGGGTGGAGATGAGGCTTCTGGGATACATGCTAACTCTTCTAAGACGTCTGCAATAGTAAGAGACTCTCACTACTCTTACATATGGTGTGATGTGCTGATATGAGTCGTGGAATGACTGCAGCCATTTTGCTGCCATAAGGGAAGCCAGCTGAAAAGGATTTGATCCACAAAAGAGGGCAAAGCTAAGAGAACTGAAGAGAAATTCAGCCAGAGCAATGTTGAAATTGTACCCGAAGACTCACCTACTACTGGATATTATAGTTATACAAGCCAGTACATTCCTTTTATTACTTAAGCTAGGTTTTGATTACATGTTCTATTATTTGCCACCAAAAGATTGCTAACCAATACATGGATCTGATAGGTCTTTTGTGAGGACTGTGGCCTAGCATAGTGCTGGGTATATAAATATTAAACTAACACCTCTCTACTAGTTTATTTTTTTAAATTAACAAATATATGGTGAACATCCAGAATGTCATGTATTACATGACACAAAGTTCTAGGATTATGAAGATAAATAAGACTGGGTCCGTGCTCTTAAGGAGTTTATGAACAATTAAGTGGTATATACTAGTCTTTCAATAATATTTGGATGTCACTAGAAAAGTGTAAGTAATCAGAAACTGTGTCCTTTCATCTAGGATACAAAGTTAGGTTACCTAGAAATTAATTTGTGAATACAGAAATATTGACTAAAAAGTTAGGTTATCTGAATATATTGACTATAGTAAGGTAATCTAATCATTTCTTTATAAACAGATAAATAGCATACAATCAATGTTAACTAGGCACCCCACTCCAGTACCCTTGCCTGGAAAATCCCATGGATGGAGGAGCCTGGTGGGCTGCAGTCCATGGGGTCACTAAGAGTCGGACACGACTGAATGACTTCACTTTTCACTTTCGTGCATTGGAGAAGGAAATGGCAACCCACTCCAGTGTTCTTGCCTGGAGAATCCCAGGGATGGGGAACCTGGTGGGCTGATATGAGTCGGACACAACTGAAACGACTTAGCAGCAGCAGCAGCAACTAGGTTTTAGCTATGCTTTTCACTTCTTTACAAATATCAATAACTTTTAGGGTTCCTTTTGGTATCATTAAAAAATATAAGCATTCTTCTGTAACTCAGAAAGTAATCTAGTAAGTATAGCACAATTTCTAGTATGTCTCATTTAAGTATAAATTTATTATAGTTCAGAAGAACTTGTAGATCTTTCATAAATGCAGAAGCATTTTTTTCCTAGGATTTCCAGCTGGACTTCTGTTGCTACTGCTGCTAGTATTTTCTGAGTGGGAGAGTGCTATTTTTAGAGCCAGAGTACAGTTGCTATTATAAGCTTTCTTAAGAGTAGTAATACTTAGCAGTGACCATTACTTAAAATTTGGTTGGCTTCTGAAGTGATTTAAATTTGCTTCTTGATAGTTTGGGGAACAATACATGGTATATGATTATGATTCTTCTTTAAGTTATTCTTACACTAGCATCACATCGAATTGGGTATTATAATAATTTTATGCAGTATAACTTTGCAAAGTTGATCATAGTAATTTTCCTTTGCTATATCACTCTTTGCAAAGGGGAGCACCTACTCTAAGTGGGCGGATTATTCTCAAAAGTGAGTTAAAATGTACCAATAAAATGTTTAAAATTGATTAATGATATGGCAACTGGACTGGTTTCAAAAATAACAAGTGCTGGACACAAGCTATGTCTAAAATCATTTTCCCTATTATTTCAAGGCAATCCATTTCAGCCAAAGAATGTACTACTCTCTTTAGCAATCTCAAATGTTGGCCTATTTAATTAAAATTTCAATGAGGAGTTTCAATGAGTAGTATCTGATTTCACTTTCACAGTCAGAAGTCAATCAATAAGGCGTGCACGCACTCAAAATAGTTTCTCTTCAAGGTAGGAAATAAATTCATGTCATGCTCCCTAAGGAAGCAATATATATTTTCTACAAATTATGATTAAAAGAAAAGAAGATAAGGCAGCAAGAAGCAAACATTTTATTACCACCTGATGTGTCATTCAATCTATTGTTGATGAACGACAAAGTGTTGTTTGCTTGTCCAGCAGTTTGAGCTAAACTTCCTTTTGAATTTGCTGATTGATTGACTGACAGTACAGTTGCTATCCAAGTTTCACCGATTTTTCATAATCGATAATTAAATGTTGGATATTTTAAAACTTTGTTTTATATTAAAAGTATGAAGCAGAGAGGTAAATACCAAGACAAGACAAGCTGGCCAGCACCTATTACAAAGGAAAGACCTTTGTTCCCTGTTTCAATGTTGGTTGGTTTTTGTCTCTTTTCTCATTCGCACTGTATCAGCTTGAAGTCAATTCCAAAGATGAATGGTTCTTTCTCCTCCTCTTCCTCATCGTCATATTAAATCCTTGTCTGCTCATGCAGAATTCAAGTAATTCAAGGACTTCTGGGACTGAGTCAGTCCTTGTGTATTTATGATTAAAAGTGAAGGTCACTTCCAGATAGGATAAGATGGTGTTGACCTGTTTTTCTCACTCCTCCCTGCTAAGTACAAATATAAACCCTAGAAATGGTGCATGAGACAACTGAAAGAGACATGTGAAATGTGTTTAGAAGAAAGCAAGGTGGTTTGTGACCCTAAGATTGTAGAAATAATATAACTGTAGGAACAATAGAATCCCACTACCCAACAAAGGAGAGCCATCCAGACCCAGGATACCCTGATTTTCAACCTAGCAATAGTAGGCAGCTCAGTGGGCTCATTCATTTCCCAGACTTGCTCTGACAACACCACATTAGCCTGACACCACCAGCAAGTGAGATGTATTGGGAACACTGCTAGGAATAGGTGACCAGAGGAGGTAGCCTCCTCCTTTGCTGGGCTTGAGATGCCCATTTTCCATCAAAAGGTATTAAGGCAGGCAGGCAGAGCTAGCAGGAGAGACCCAGGACGGTAGCACGGTCTGGGAAGTCTCTTTGTCCTCTCCTTCCTCCCCTCTGCAGGGGAGCAGGTGGGGGTGGGAAAGGGCAGGAGTGATACTTCTCTTTAGACGATAGATGAAAGAAGAACAACAAATTTTATGAGGGCCATATTATCCTGATGCTAAAACCAGACAAAGATAGCACCAAAAAGCAAGCAAACAACAAATGTACAGACCTATATTTCTCAGGAACATAAATCCTCTACAAAAATCTGCAACAAAATATGGGAAACCAACAATATGTTAAAAAAATTATACCATGATCAAGTGGCTCTTATTCCAGGTATGCAAGCTTAGTTAAACATGCAAAGCTCAATCAAGGCAATCTACTGTTTATCACCAACATTCATAATGGCATGTCAATTAATGCAGAAAAGCATTTGGTTACAAAATCTAATACCCTGTTTATGATTAAAACTCTCAGCAAATTAGGAGTAGACGATAATTAACACAACCTGATAGAGAGCATCTACAAAAACCCTACATCTCATACCATAGTTAATGATAGAAGGCTAAGATCAAGGTTGGGGCTTCCCTGCTGGTACAGGGAACACAGTGGTAAAGGATCTGCCGGCCGATGCAAGAGACGCGAGTTCCGTCTCTGGGTGGGGAAGATCCCCTGAAGGAAGAAATGGCAATTCACTCCAGTATTCTCGCCTGGAAAAACCCATAAGCAGAAGAGCTCTGTGGGCTACAGTCCATGGGGTCACAAAGAGTCAGACACGACTGAGCACAGCACTAAGATCAAGGTAAGAAGGTCGACTCTCACCATTTTAATCAACATATTGCTGGAAGTTTTTTTTTTTCCCCCTAAGTTATTGCCGCTGTAATAGGCAAAAAAATATAGTTTGTAAAAGAAAACAATCTGTAATGTCAGGTGAAATGATTGTCTACACAGAAAATAATAAGAAGTCTACAAAATATAACCCCACAAATTCCTAGCACTAGAAAAAGAGTTCAACAAGATGATTCAAGATCAATACAGAAAAACCAATCACATTTCTATATACAAAAATGAACATGCAGAAGTCACAATTTAGAACACAATACCATTTATAATTTCTCCAAAGAAAATACTTAGATGCATACTTAAAGGCATGTCTAGACTTTATATGCTGAAAATTATAAAACACTGATGCTGGGAAATCAAAGCAAAACTAACTGAAAGGAGGCAAATACCATATTTATAGATTGAAAGACTCAACTGAGTACAGATGTCAATCCTCCTCAAATTCATATACAGGCTAAGTACAATTTGTACCAAAATTCCAGCAAGAATTTTTGTAGTCATAGACAAGCTCATTTTAAAATTCATACAGAAAATCATAGGCCCTAGAATAGCTTAAAATCACTACAAAAAATAATAAAGTGGGAAGAATTACTCCACTTGGTATTAAGTCTTTTTACATAGTCACAGTAATGAAGAATATGGTATTGGCAGAGGGATACACAATAAGTAATAAGTACTTTTTGAATAAGTAAAGCAAAAAAAAAAAAAAAAGCTCAAACTTAATACCTATATAAAAATCAACTCAAAAAGAATCATGGCTTATGTGTAAAATGTGAAACTGCACATCAGTCAATCAATTTTTGGCTGTGTCCCGCAGCTTGTGGGATCTTAGTTCCCTGACCAGGGACTGAGCCCTGGGCCACAGCAGTGAAATCGTGGAGTCCTAACCACTGGACCTGGTAGCTTAGTTGGTAAAGAGACGGCCTGCTGTACAGGAGACCCAGGTTTGATCCCTGGGTTGGGAAGATCCTCTGGAGTAGGAAATGGCAAACTTCTCTAGTATTCTTGCCTGGAGAATTCCATGGACAGAAGCGCCTGGCAAGTCCATGGAATCACAAAGAGTCAGACATGACTGAGCCACTAACAACCACTGGACCACCAAGGAATCTTCTAAATCCCAATCCTCTTATAGAAGAAAACAGCAAAAAGAATCTTTAGGATCTCAAGGCAGGAAAAGACTTCTCAGACATGACACCAAAGCATTTTCCATATAAGGAAAACTGATAAATTGAACTTCATCAAAATTTTAAAGTTTGCTCAGAGAAAGATCCGGCGAAGAAAATGAGAAGACAAGGGAGAGACTGGGAGAAAATGTCTGCAAAATGCTTATTTGACAAAAGACTGGTATCTTTAATATATAAAGAACCCTCAAAATTCAATACTGAGACTTCCCTGGTCTTCCTGTGGCTAAGAGTCCGTGCTTTCAGTGCAGGGGGCCTGGGTTCAATCCCTGATCAGGGAACTAGATCCCACATGTTGCAACTAAGAGTTCATATGCTCCAACTAAAACATGCCTCATGCCGCAGTGAAGATTGAAGATCCTGTATGCCCCAACTAAGATCTAGTGCCGCCAAATAAATACTTTAAAAAAAAACCCTCAATAGTGAAATACCAAACAACCCAGTTAGAAAGTAGACAAAAGACACGGACAGTTATGTGATCAAACAAGTATATAGATGGCAAGTAGTCACATGAAAAGATATTTAACATCATTGGCTTTGGGGGAAACGCACATTAAAACGATAGAGAGATACCACTACACACCTCTCAGAAGGGCTAAAATTTAAAAAACTAGGAACAGTACCAAATGTGGGTGAGAATTAGAGTATGAATCACCCATACTGATGGAAATGTAAAATATTTCAGCCACTCTGGGAAACAGCTTGTCAGTTTCTTAAAAAACTAAACATCTAATTATTGATATCATACGACCTAACAGTTGTATTCCTGGGCATTTATCCCAGAAAAATGAAGACTCACAATCATACAAAAACCTGTACTTAATGTTCACAGTAGCCTTATTCATAATAGCTACAAACTGGAATCAAACCAAGTGTCCTTCAATACATAAGCGGTTACATAAACTGTGGTAAATATTATATGGTACATAGTACTACTTTGGAGAAGGCAATGGCACCCCGCTCTAGTACTCTTGCCTGGAAAATCCCACGGATGGAGGAGCCTGGTAGGCTGCAGTCCATGGGGTCGCTAAGAGTCGGACACGACTGAGCGACTTCACTTTCATGCATTGGAGAAGGAAATGGCAACCCACTCCAGTGTTCTTGCCTGGAGAATCCCAGGGGTGGGGGAGCCTGGTGGGCTGCCGTCTATAGGGTTGCACGACTTAGCAGTACTACTTAGCAACAAAAAGAAATGGACTATTCAGTTAAAGTTAAATAAGTAGTAGAAGGAGAAGAAGGAGGAGTACAAGTAGTGGAAAAAACAGGAGACATCCGTGAAGTAGAAGAAAAAGGATGGAAAAAAAAAAAAAAGCATTAATGAAGAACCACTTTCTGAGGAAGAACCATGGTCCGGCACAGCAATTGCTGGCCCGGAGAAGGAAAAGGAAAAAAAAAGAGAGTTAATGACTACTATTGGAAGGAGCCATTCTTTCAAAGACTTCATAATTGAATCACCTGGATATATCATGCGTGAGATTCAGTCAGAAATATACCAGAGATGCTCTCTAAAATAATCAGCGGGAGGTTGGATGAAACAAAACAATTTATCATCAATAGCATTTCATATCTACTTGTGCCTTGACGTCAACTCTGTTAATTTTATTATGTCACCATTTCTTAGAATATCTGCTATACAAATACAAATACTTTCTTTGTATTAAAAAAAGAAATGGACTATTGACAGATGCAACAACTTGAACGAAACACCAAGAAATTAGGCTGAGCAAAAAAAAGCCCGTCCTGGTGGATCCTTCCCTGCAGTGAGGGAAGGACTTGGCGGCTCCCTTTCCTGAGATCTCAGAAGTGGCCTGTGATGGAAAAGTCCAGTACTGGTCAGCCTACGGGCCTGTAAAGAGGAAAGAGAGGACCCGGAACCAGCTGTCCTGACCAACTAGAGAATAGCAGGCAGCAGCAGGGTGGACTGGACGGGCCTGTTGAAAATAAGCCTCAAGAATGTGAGCAACTATGCTGCTCAGATTCCTTTTCACTGCCTGGAGTATGACAACCTGGGTCTGAAGGGCCAGCAAGTTACCTTAGAAGTCACTCGAGCGTCTCCTTGGAAACCACATGTCTTTAATCCTGCTGTGACGCAAGAGGCAGTTCAGGACCCCCGGCTTTTCCTTGCTGAGAGCCTGGGAACGAGTGACGTCCTGCTCTGGCCCGCTCAGACTCCTTTCTGTGGACTGCTGCCGCTGGGCACTCACACCTGTGAGGACTTTCCAGGGCGTGAACCCCGTACAGGCCAGAGGGGGCCTGTTAACTGGCGGTACTAGAAAGATCTCCACGCTTTCCTTTCCTATTTAAATCACCTCTTTTCTTCAGGTGAAGACCTTTGATGATTGAAAGGGGAGGAGAAAAGTGTTAAAGAGAAACATATGCTATTCTATTATATAATATTCTTGAAGAGACTTCTAGCCTTTAGTCTCAATAAATAACTCTAGATCCTCTACTTTTCTAGTGGGACATTGAAACTTGTCAATGTAGAACCTGAAGTTTACTCACCCAAGTTCAAAAGGCACTTAAAAAAAAATTTAGAAATTACAGTGAGCAGCCTTTTCCCAAGCTCACTGACATCTCATACTTTTGGGGTTTATCCCTGCAATGCATTAAACTACTCCAAATCCTTGGAAGAAGGAGGTCATTGATAATTTCTCATCCAGTGGAAAAACTGAAACGTATGGTACTTATAGTACTTGGAGAAGGAAATGGCAACCCACTCCAGTGTTCTTCCATGGAAAATCCCATGGACAGAGGAACTTGGAGGGCTACAGTCTATGGGGTCGCAAAGTGTCAGACACGATTTAGCAAGTAAACAACATAGTATTTAGAAAAACCTTTATCCTAACCTATGTTCCTTCATCAAAGGACAAGATAATGAGCAAGCCTGGTTCATTTGCTAATCAAAACAGCTGTGAGCCTTAGTGATGACTGTAGCACCTCCTCCCCTTTCCACACACATGTGTGCCTGTTGCCCATCTCAGTAGTCTTGAGTTTCTTTATTGGAGGGGGCTGTAGGGAAGGCCTCTGTGAATTGTTTAGTGGGTAATTCTGCTGTTCTGCTGTTGTTTTTTAGTCATTTATTTGTCTCTGACTCTTTGCCACGCCAAGTACTATATAGCCTGCCAGGCTGCTCCTGTCCATGGGATTTCCTAGGCAAGACTACTGGAGTGAATTGCCATTCCCTTCTCCAGGGTAATCTTCCCGACTCAGGAATTGAACCTGCATCTGCTGCTTAACAGAATTTTTTACCATTGAGTCACCTGAGAAGCCCAATTCTGCTGAGTATTGAAATTTTAGGAAGTAGTCACAAGATAAGGGTCGGACACAACGGAGTGACTTCACTTTCACTTTTCACTTTCATGCATTGGGGAAGGAAATGGCAACCCACTCCAGTGTCCTTGCCTGGAGGATCCCAGGGACAGGGGAGCCTGGTGGGCTGCCGTCTATGGGGTCGCACAGAGTCGGACACGACTGAAGTGACTTAGCAGCAGCAGCAGCAGCAGTCACAAAACAGAGCATTCCCAAAAGGTGTTTTTCTAATCAATGGCAGTCTCAAGAATCGGGACCTTTGAGCAAAGAGGAGACATCACTCAGTATGTCAGAAGGTTCCTGGCTCCTTGGTGCTGTCCCAGGTGTTCATTCCTGGGCCTGCCTTTTCACTTATCCTCCTGAGGCATCTAGTTGATGAATGTTTTCTCTCTGGTGGGAATAGTAATGTCCTATAAATTCTTGGTATGAAGGTTTCCATGTCAAACTCATGTTTGCCTTAAAAAAAAAAAGCCCATGCCCAAAGGTTACATACTGTATGATCACATTTGTAAATACTTCTGAAATAACAAAATTTTAGAAGTAGGGAACAGATCACTGGTTGCTAGGGATTACAGTGAGGAGGGTAGTTTTAAGGAGAAGGTAGGAGAGAGATGAGTATGTTATAAAATGTAAATTTTATTTAAAAAAAGGGAGGTCCTTGTGCTGTTTGGTATTATAACTGGTCATTATATGAACCCACACATTGTATATATACAATGTCATATAAAACTTCACACAAACACACACACACAGAGACACAGACCACAAATGAGTACAAGTAATACTGGGGAAATTTGAATAAAGTAGGTGGATTTTATTAATGTCAATATCTTGGTTATGATATTATGCCATAATTTAGCAAAATGTTATCATTGGAGTAAACTGAGTGTCATGTACTGGGATTTATATGATTTCTTATAATTGTGTATAAATCTATCATTATTTGAATAAACACTTCAATTAAAAGAAGTAAAAGTCAGATTTATAACTTGAAGCTTGAAGTTGGTAAATATGGGACAATGAGAAGAAGTTGATTGCAGATTTATAGATTTTATTGATCTAATTTTAGATACTGAAAAACATGAACAGAATAACTTGAGATAGTTTTACATAGAGATTCTATCCGTAAGGGATTCCATAAGGTAATTAGGATATTCATCACTACCCCTAAGCTTTAGTGGAATTCATGCTCTTCCAACAATGTTCTTTGATGCCTCTGAAATTGAATGTATTCAATAGTACTTGGAAATTGGTTGATATAATTTTTAATGTCAGTGACTGGCAATTTTTTCAGGTGTTTCTGAAGGGAAAATTCCTGTGTAAATTTAATTTCCTCCAAATATTTTTCATTTGCAAGGAGTAATCTCTCCTTGTATTCAAGTTTTGTGTTCTTCTCCAGAAAACATAATTTTTAATTAAAGTATAAATTATAAGGAAAGCATAGCCTATACTCAAGCTATTTTCCATTTTTGTCCTGAACCAAGTCATGATGTAGTCCTCTGAGACATTACGTTCAATACACTGCCAAGTTTATCCTTTTATAATAATTAAGGTCATTGTAAAGAATGTATAATATAAATCACTCCAAGATATAAAAAATATCGCCTGTTCAAAGCTATTTTCAGCACATTTTCAAGAGGCTTCCCATAAAGCAACTTTCAAATCTGAATTTTTGGGGTGATGCTTTATAAGATAACTTATCTTCCCTTGTCTCCCTGAGTATGGATTTGAAGAAAGCTCAAAGTGGATAAGATTAAAATATCAACTTGTGCTAACATTCTCATTTTTTCTCCAGAAGGTGAATACATAGAAGTGCTCAGACCACAAATAGATCAATTTATGTCTGACTGTGGGAATCCCAGGTGGCACAGTGGCAAAAAAAAAAAGTCTGCCTGCCAATGTGGGAGATGCAAGAGATGCAGGTTCAATTCCTGGGTTGGGAAGATCCCGTGGAGTAGGAGATGACCACCCACTCCAATATTCTTGCCTGCCAATATGGTTTTCACCACTATGTGGAACAATTTTCACTTGGGCTTATTCCTGAGATTCTGGCCCCATTCATCCATCATGTATAGAAACTTATTTAAGGGTTTGAGTCTAACCTGGGGTAGGTCTGTGGTGGCAATAAGGATCCTAAAACCACCTTTACAGCAAGATTAAATTAATGTGTAAGAATGTAATGGAGTTAATTCAGATCTGTGTGTGTGTTAGTTGCTCAGTCGTAGGCAGACCAGAAATTACATGCCTAAGAGTCCTTCAGATTAGTAATGGTCTGAGTCAGCAAGAATTCCCCGGGCATTCCCACCTCCAAGAGCCAGTGGAAACCAAATCAATTCTCCGAAGCATGTTTGCAACAAGAGGGGCAGGCATGTTGCAAACACAGTCTCTCTGTAGAGATCATCTTGTTATGACATCAACCATAAGACAACTGTCAGCCCATGAAAGACAAAGCAAATGCAAAGAGATCTTTTAATATGTAAAATGCATAGACCTTGGTTAATATTTTGAAAATACATATGCATATTAGATATTTTGTAGTTGGTGTTAATTTTATTGATTTTATAAATTCTATTACTATTTGGACTTTTAACAGGCCTTGTTTTACCTTTTAGTCTTTCCAAAATATACCCCATAGCCTTTAAACTCTTGAGAGTTAATTAAATTACAATTAAATGGTATCCTCAGCAGCAGAGAACAATTTCATCAGTTAGGAAAGTAAAAGTAGGGCTTTATTTTCAGGGTTTTCGTTATAAAAAGGATATAATTAAAGGAAGGATGATTTTGTGATTCCTAACTGATAAAGTACCCACTCCAGTGTTCTCCAGTGTTCTTGCCTGGAGAATCCCAGGGATGGGGGAGCCTGGTGGGCTGCCATCTATGGGGTCGCACAGAGTCGGACACGACTGAAGCGACTTAGCAGCAGTAGCAGCAGCAACTGATAAAGTGTAAATGGAAAAAAAAAAAACTGATCTTGACCAACATCAATATCCAGAATTATTTTCTATAACTTATATTAGCACCAAGGAATACTCTTATTATGGTAACGAGGCAGACTGAAACAGTAATGTGGTAGACAGCCAATTGTTAAATAATGAATAATTTTTGTAAGACAGCTGATGTCACATTGATAACTTGGAATTGGCCATGGTGGGAATATTTAAGTTACGAAAATTAGCAAATTCTACAAACCACTGAGAGCTCCCCTTTCCTCCCCAGAGAGCCAGTTGTTAAATACTTACCAGCATACCACTGGAGTTTATTCACACTGGTAGAGAAAGTGGCTTATTCATTTGTGATTTTGAGGAGGAACTGAGGGAAGTCCTACACATCTTAAAGTAACTTCTTAACTAGTTTGCCATGATAAGCATTAGACCATTGTTAGATAGAGAATTATATCCAGAGAGTCAGTCTGTAGTGAATTACAACCTAGAAAACTATAATACATTTCTTTATTGACTTGTACAATTTACAGAACTCTCAACATGGTTGGTGTCATTTGATCTTTACAACCATCCTAGAGAGCGGGTTTCATTACTATTCTCATTTTATAAGTGTGGTAACTGAGGCTCAAATGGATTTAGTATCTTTTTTGAAGGTTACACACCAGTGATGGAACCGATAAACTTACACTATACCTTGTATATCTAACTGTAGAATACCTTCCACTGTGCCGTGTTTCGGGCTTCCCTGGTGGCTCAATTTAGCCCCAGGGGTTTGCTTTCATCTCGAGTGCTGCTTTAGACCTCTATCTGTCAGTAGCAGTCAGGGAATTAGAAACCACTCTAGATATTTCAGGGCTTCCCTGGTAGTTCAAATAGTAAAGAATCTATCTGCAGTATGGGAGACCCAGATTCAATCCTTGGGTTGAGAAGATCCCTTGGAGAAGGGAATGGCAACCCACCTCAATATTCTTGTCAGGAGAATTCCATGAACAGAGGAACCGGGCGGGCTACAGTTCGTGGGGTCCCAAAGAGTTGGACATGACGGGCAACTAACACTTTCACCTTCTAGGTATTTCTAGCCTTTATGAAGGCTTTTTTTTTTTTAATGAAAATTTTATAAGGTCTGGAAGATAAAATAAGGAAGGTGATATCTAGAAATCAGTAACTGTAGGAAGTTGCTCTCACTCTCAGTCTTGAAGATATTTGGAAAGCTAGCTTTGTTCAAGAGTCACCGTAGCAACTCATGTTTTTCTAGTCAATTAGTGGTTTGTACACTTTAGGGTGGGTCAGGTTGGAGAATAGGAAAGGTACTAAAGAGGTCAGGGAGAAGTTAGCCTACCAACTTTGTTCTATTGCAGGCAAAAAGATCTACAGTGAGGTTGATTAGAACCAAAGAATGATTTTAGGATTAGCTCAAGGTCTAGAAGTGAGATTTAAAGTGGAATTAGTTTCAACACATTTAGATCTGATTTATTTTCCAAAGACAAAGGTGCCCTTGCTTCCTGTCCGAGAATGCATGATATTCTTCAGGATCGGTTTCAAAGTGATCTGGGAGTCTACAGTTTGTATAGAGAGATGTAATTAAAGGTGAAAAAGAGCCATTTACTACACCAGGGATCAACAAAACTTGGTCTAGAAGTCTTGTACATTTCAACGTGGTTGAATTTATTTGCTCACATGAGGCAATGCACAGCCAATGCCTGTGAAGGATGGATGGATAAGATACAAAGGAAAAATGCTTCACAACAAAACAACTACTTATTTTTCTGTTGTATATCATATACATAAACATATTTACATATTATATGCATATATATTACATATTATATGCATACATATTATATACACTATGTGACATTTGTTGATTATATATTATTGAAAGGCATATGATATTATACACATACACACACGTTTAGAATGTAGATAGCTATAAACTCACATTGGCACCCTTTATGATTGCCGACCCCACCCTTGATCTTGTCCAGGCTCAGCCAATGGCCTGGCGACAGTCTCATGCCACAATAGAGAATCCATAAAACATATAATCTACTTGCAGACACTAGAGAGACATATGGGAAACTCACATTAGTGAGACCACAATGCAGAGATCGTAAAGGGAGAAATTATGTTTGAGGTAAAAGAGGGTAAGAATTAGCCCTTTGGTGGGACTGGAATGTCAACATCATCAGGCTAGGTCATTTGAAATACATTTTGTTTTTCAGGAGCTGAAAATTTGTTAACTTACAATAGATTCATTTTACTCACATTTCTTAGGCTTGAGACCTGACAAAGATTTAAGTTGATTCTCGCATTTTTTTACCTTAAACTTTCCAGGCTGTTAGAATCCTTGTTGCTTCATTTACTTTACACATGGAAACTCTGTATTAAGTAGAGGACAATTTTAGATCTTAATATACTTCTAAGTTTCTGGCTCCCTAACATCTGTTCCCTCATGTTTCTCAACCCAGGGGTTTGCTGTCTGTTTAAAGGATAGCTGACGTGGCATTCACTAAAAGGAAACGTGATGAAGAAGGTGGCAGTGTTCTCCAGCTCTCCCCACAACGAAATCATACCCCTTTGTTGGAAGGCAGTCTCTCCGAGTGGTATCAAATCGCCATAAAAAAAGCTCTGGCTTTACCTTCAGCATCGACTGCAAAGACAGGGGGACTTTATTTTCTGATCATTTGACATTTGATAACCTTCATTTAGGGGCTTCCCAAGTGGCACTAACTGGCCTGCTAAAGCGGGAGGTGCTGGAGACGTGGGTTTGATCCCTGAGTCAGGAAGATCCCCTGGAGGAGGGCATGGCAGCCCACTTCGGTGTTCTTGGAGAAGAGACTGGCAGGCTACAGTCCACAGGGTAGCAAAGAGTGAAAACATGACCGAAGCAACTTAGCATGCAAACACAACCTTCGTTTAATATTGATTCATTTGTTATTTTGGCTGCATTGGGCCTTAGTAGCAGCACGCAGGATCTTTTGTTCTGGCTCATGGGCTTAGTTGCCCCTTGGCATGTTAGATCTTAGTTCCCTGACTAGGGATCCAACCCGGGTCCCCTGCATTGAAAAGTGGACTTTTAAGCTCTGGAGCACCAGGGAAGTCCTGACAACCTTCACTGAGCCTACTGAAAGCTACTGTCTTTGAGAAAGAAAAGTTGTATGCCGTAACACAAACACACCTAGATTATTAAACTATATTCTGACTCTCACAGCTCTCAGCGCCTTCGTTACTACTTCTCTGCTCCTAGTCATCATGCTGTGCATGCACTGTTACAATAGCTTCCTTAATGGTTTCCCTTTTAGCCTAATTCCTTCAGAGCAGGCAGAGAGAACTTCTTCAGATGTAAATCGGATTATGCCAAGTGAAAAGTGAAAGTGTTAGTTGCTCAGTTGTGTCCAATTCTTTGCCACCCAATGGATACTGGAGAGGGTAGCTATTCTCTTCTTCAGGGGATCTTGCCAACCCAGGGATCGAGCTCAGGTCTCCTGCATTGGAGACAGATTCATTATCGTCTGAGCCACCCAGGAAGCCTGAATTATGCCAAGCTCCTTGACAAATCCGCCAGTGGCTTTCCTTTACATTTCTCATTTGTAAAAATGGATTTAACAAAAATGCCTACTCATTGAGGTTCTAAAAATTAAATAAGTATGTGGTATATAGTAGGTACTCAATAAATGTTCAGTAGTATCATTGCTAATATTATTATATTTGTTCAATGTGTAATGAGTTGATAGTGATTTGCTACTTAAAACATTTTTTGAATTACTTGTGATGTTTCAGTTGAAAATTTTTTGGAAGAATCATTAACCATTGCTAAATAAATCAGTCCCAGCTACTACACATTTTGGAATGCTGTATATACAGAGTGTATATGTGGAATGCAGCTTCATATGCGAATGACTGCCTGATCCTGCTTATTTGTTTGGGTTTGTATTTGAAGATGGTGCTTCCCAGGTGGCTCTAGTAGTAAAGAACCTGTCTGCCAATGCAGGAGAGGTAAGAGACTTGGGTTTAATCCCTGGGTCAGGAAGATTTCCTGGAGAAGGAAATGGTAACCCATTCCAGTGTTCTTGCCTGGAGAATCCCATGGACCAGAGGAGCCTGGCAGGCTATAGACCACAGGGTCATAAAGAGTTGGACACAACTGAAGAGACTCATCAGGCACACATATACTATTTTTTCTCTTGTAAAACACTTTAAGAGCACATTACGCATCATTTACGGTCATAAACACAGCTGGAATCAAGATTGCTGGGAGAAATATCAATAACCTCAGATATGCAGATGACACCACCCTTATGGCAGAAAGTGAAGAGGAACTAAAAAGCCTCTTGATGAAAGTGAAAGTGGAGAGTGAAAAAGTTGGCTTAAAGCTCAACATTCAGAAAACGAAGATCATGGCATCCGGTCCCATCACTTCATGGGAAATAGATGGGGAAACAGTGGAAACAGTGTCAGACTTTACTTTTTTGGGCTCCAAAATCACTGCAGATGGTGACTGCAGCTTAAAAGATGCTTACTCCTTGGAAGGAAAGTTATGTCCAACCTAGATAGTATATTCAAAAGCAGAGACATTACTTTGCCAACAAAGGTTCGTCTAGTCAAGGCTATGGTTTTTCCTGTGGTCATGTATGGATGTGAGAGTTGGACTGTGAAGAAGGCTGAGCGCTGAAGAATTGATGCTTTTGAACTGTGGTGTTGGAGAAGACTCTTGAGAGTCCCTTGGACTGCAAGGAGATCCAACCAGTCCATTCTGAAGGAGATCAGCCCTGGGATTTCTTTGGAAGGAATGATGCTGAAGCTGAAACTCCAGTACTTTGGCCACCTCATGCGAAGAGTTGACTCATTGGAAAAGACCCTGATGCTGGGAGGGATTGGGGGCAGGAGGAGAAAGGGACGACAGAGGATGAGATGGCTGGATGCCATCACCGACTCGATGGACATGAGTCTCAGTGAACTCCGGGGGTTGGTGATGGACAGGGAGGCCTGGTGTGCTGCGATTCATGGGGTCTCGAAGAGTTGGAGACGACTGAGCGACTGAACTGAACTGAACTGAGTCTCATTGTACCTCAGTTTCATCTGCTCCAGAAGATGAATACATTTCTCTTCCAGGTGCCCCTCAGGAAACCCTAGTGTGAGAGAATCCTATGGACAGAGGATCCTGGCAGGCTACAGTCCAAAGGGTTGCAGAGTCGGACACAACTGAAGCAATTTAGCGTGTGCGTGTGTGCGTGCACGCACACACCCCACCCCCCCAAATATACTTTCCAAATTTTGGAAAAAACTAACAATTTTCATGGAATGTGCAAAATAAATAAACAGGCAGTATCATAATTCTCTCACATATTTTCAATATTCTGTTTCATTATCCAAGGAACCAAGGCAGTTTACAAAAATACTTCCAGTATAACAAGATAAAAACAAAAGGGAGATAACATATGATAACATACACGATATAAGATTATTCCAGAGCTGGTTCACCAACATGCTTGTCAAAAGGTACATGGACACCCTAGAAATAGGCTAAAAAGTTGGTTCTAGACTTCCTAGAAATCAGTGCTGGAAGCAAATATAAGAGTTAAATGATTTATGACATTTGTAAGATGAAAACAAACCAGCTCTCTAAAAGAAGTATGGCTCTTCCTGGTACTGTAACATAAAAGGAATTTGTTTCTTCGGCCCTCTTATAAATGAAATCATGCTGCTGCTAAGTCGCTTCAGTCGCGTCTGACTCTGTGCATCCCCACAGATGGCAGCCCACCAGGCTCCCCCATCCCTGGGATTCTCCAGGCAAGAACACTGGAGTGGGTTTCCATTTCCTTCTCCAATGCATGAAAGTGAAAAGTGAAAGTGAAGTCGCTCATTCGTGTCCGACTCTTAGCGACCCCATGGACTGCAGCCCACCAGGCTCCTCCGTCCATGTGATTTTCCAGGCAAGAGTACGGGAGTGGGGTGCCATTGCCTTCTCCGAAATGAAATCATATGGTATAGTAAATATCATCCTTAAAATATTCTGATAGTAACTACTCTAATGAGTTTCATAAGGCTCTTTCTTATAATATCCCTCAATATCAAAACAGAAAGAAGAGTTTGGTAATTAAAACAAGTCTATGAAGGTGTTTTTGAGGGGGCAGTGGAAGAGACACAAAATAGTATGGGCCAGATACATCTGACTAAATCCAGTGATAAATTTGAGGGTATCTGTAGAAATTGAATGGTATATTTTTTAGAAAAGCCTCCAAAAAGTATTTTTTAAGATGAATTTTTGGTGTCATGCAAACAAGCGGCTTAAAGTTGTAGTATCAAATGTATGTCTCTCTTGCTAATTAATGGGAGACATATTAATTAGATGGACGTCCTCTTATCAAAGCTAAGGCTAATCAGTACATGTTAGAACAAACACTAATTTCAAACAATGTAACTTCCTAGTGAATTCCCAAGGATCAGTTCAGTTCAGTTCAGTCACTCAGTCGTGTCCGACTCTTTGCAATCCCATGAATCTCAGCACGCCAGGCCTCCCTGTCCGTCACCAACACCTGGAATTTACCCAAACTCATGTCCATCGAGTCGGCGATGCCATCCAGCCATCTCATCCTCTGTCGTCCCTTTCTCCTCCTGCCCGCAATCCCTCCCAGCATCAGGGTCTTTTCCAATGAGTCAACTCTTCGCATGAGGTGGCCAGTATTGGAGTTTCAGCTTCTGCATCAGTCCTTCCAGTGAACAACCAGGATTGATCTCCTTTAGGATGGACTGGTTGGATCTCCTTGTAGTCCAAGGGACTCTCAAGAGTCTTCTCCAACACCACAGTTCAAAAGCATCAATTCTTCAGTGCTCATCTTTCTTCACAGTCCAACTCTCACATCCATACATGACCACAGGAAACACCATAGCCTTGACTAGATGGACCTTTGTTGGCAAAGTAATGTTTCTGCTTTTCAATATACTATCAAGTTTGGTTATAACTTTCCTTCCAAGGAGTAAGCATCTTTTAATTTCATGGCTGCAGTCACCATCTGCAGTGATTTTGGAGCCCACAAAGATAAAGTCTGACACTTTTTCCACTGTTTCCCCATCTATTTCCCATGAAGTGATGGGACCGGATACCATGATCTTAGTTTTCTGAATGTTGAGCTTTAAGCCAACTTTTTCACTCTCCTCTTTCACTTTCATCAAGAGGCTTTTTAGTTCCTCTTCTCTTTCTGCCATAAGGGTGTAGTCATCTGCATATCTGAGGTTATTGCTAGTTCTCCCAGCAATCTTGATTCCAGTTTGTGTTTCTTCCAGCCCAGTGTTTCTCATGATGTACTCTGCATATAAGTTGAATAAACCGGGTGACAATATACAGCCTTGACGTACTCCTTTTCCTATTTGGAACCAGTCTGTTGTCCCATGTCCAATTCTAACTGTTGCTTCCTGACCTGCATATAAGTTTCTCAAGAGGCAGGTCAGGTGGTCTGGTATTCCCATCTTTTTCAGAGTTTTCCACAGTTTATTGTGATCCACACAGTCAAAGGCTTTGGCATAGTCAATAAAGCAGAAATAGATGTTCTTCTGGAACTCTCTTGCTTTTCTGATGATCCAGCAGATGTTGGCAACTTGATCTCTGGTTCCTCTGCCTTTTTTAAAACCAGCTTGAGCATCAGGAAGTTCATGGTTCATGTGTTGCTGAAGCCTGGCTTGGAGAATTTTGAGCATTACTTTACTAGAATGTGAGGTGAGTGCAATTGTGTGGTAGTCTGAGCATTCTTTGGCATTGCCTTTCTTTGGATGGAATGAAAACTGACTTTCCAGTTCTGTGGCCACTGCTGAGTTTTACAAATTTGCTGGACTATTGAGTGCAGCACTTTCACAGCATCATCTTCCAGGATTTGAAATAGATCAACTGGAATTCCATCACCTCCACTAGCTTTGTTCGTAGTGATGTTTTTTAAGGCCCACTTGACTTCACATTCCAGGATGTCTGGCTCTAGGTCAGTGATCACATCATCATGATTATCTGGGTTGTGAAGATCTTTTTTGTACAGTTCTTCTGTATATTCTTGCCACCTCTTCTTAATCTTCTGCTTCTGTTAGGTCCATACCATTTATGTCCTTTATCAAGCCCATCTTTGCATGAAATGTTCCCTTGGTATCTCTAATTTTCCTGAAGAGATCTCTAATCTTTCCCATTCTGTAGTTTTCCTCTTTTTCTTTTCCTCTATTCCTTGATTTCCTCTATTTATTTCCTCTGTTGATTGCTGAGGAAGGCTTTCTTATTGCTCCTTGCTATTCTTTGGAACTCTGCATTCAGATGCTTATATCTTTCCTTTTCTCCTTTGCTTTTTGCTTCTCTTCTTTTCACAGCTATTTGTAAGGCCTCCCCAGACAGCCATTTTGTTTTTTTGCGTTTCTTTTCCATGGGGATGGTCTTGATCCCTGTCTCCTGTACAATGTCACGAAACTCCGTCCATAGTTCATCAGGCATTCTGTCTATCAGATCTAGTCCCTTAAATCTATTTCTCACTTCCACTGTATAATCATAAGGAATTTGATTTAGGTCATACCTGAATGGTCTAGTGGTTTTCCCTACTTTCTTCAATTTAAGTCTGAATTTGGCAATAAGGAGTTCATGATCCGAGTCACAGTCAGCTCTCGGTCTTGTTTTTGTTGACTGTATAGAGCTTCTCCATCTTTGGCTGCAAAGAATATAATCAATCTGATTTCGGTGTTGACCATCTGGTGATGTCAATGTGTAGAGTCTTTTCTTGTGTTGTTGGAAGAGGGTGTTTGCTATGACCAGTGCATTCTCTTGGCAAAAGTCTATTAGCATTTGCTGTGCTTCATTCCATATTCCAAGACCAAATTTACCTGTTACTCCAGGTGTTTCTTGACTTCCTACTTTTGCATTCCAGTCCCCTATAATGAAAAGGGCATCTTTTTTGGGTATTAGCTCTAAAAGGTCTTGTAGGTCTTCACAGAACCGTTCAACTTCAGCTTATTCAGTGTTACTGGTTGAGGCATAGACTTGGATTACTGTGATATTGAATAGTTTGCCTTGGAAATGAACAGAGATCATTCTGTCGTTTCTGAGCCTGCATCCAAGTACTGCATTTTGGACTCTTTTGTTGACCATGATGGCTACTCCATTTCTTCTAAGGGATTTCTGCCCACAGTAGTAGATATAATGGTCATCTGAGTTAAATTCGCCCATTCCAGTTCAATTGAAAAGAATTCCTGGGATATATCATTGTTAACAGTTAACAGTTGGAAAATGTTTACTAAAAGTAATTATTAATAACTATTTGTGTACTTACATGGCTGAAAAGACCAGCATATATAAGAAAGCCAATTGTACACAAGTAAATATTAGTTTTTTTGGTTTAAAAATCCTCTCATTCATTGGGACTTGACATTTGGAATAAGAATGGATTAAGAAGTATTTAACTACAGACCATAGTCATTCTCTGACTGGTGCTGTGTCTGTGAGTGTTAAAATCCACAAAGCTGTGCTTAGAAATGGGTCTTGATTTTCTCTCTGCCCTTTTCTATCCATCCTTCATATGTATAGAGTTGGTTTAGTTCAGCTTGATATAAATCACTAATTTAGGATCCCACTTTCCCTACTTGCTTTCTCCCTTACTCTTTTCCTTCTTCCTTTCCTCCTTCTTTCTTTCTTTGCCTAGACAGGTTCAATCTGCAGCAGTAGCAGTTGGACAATTTGTGCCGGGATCTCCTTGTTTACTTCTTGTTACATCATGAAAAGCGGCATAAATTCATGGACTTTGGAGTCAGACTTATGTATTGAAATTTTAGCTCCGCCATTCACTAGTTGAGTGATCAGAGCATTGCCTAGACTGTCTTCTCTTCGAGTCTGACTTTTCTCATCTATGAAAAGGAGAAAGTGATACTTACCTACAATAAAAGAGGTGGTTTCTAGAAAGTGCCTGACTCTCTTTGTTCAGGCACTCAGTAGTTGTTAGTTCCACTCTCTCCCATTTATTATTATGCTTCCCTTGTAGCTCAGTTGGTAACGAATCTGCCTACCATACAGGAGACCTGGGTTCAATTCCTTGGTCAGGAAGATCCCCTGGAGAAGGAAATGGCAACCCACTCCAGTATTCTTGCCTGGAGAATCCTATGGACAGAGGAGGCTGGCAGGCTATAGTCCATGGGGTCGCAAGAGTTGGACATGACTTAGTGACTAAACCACCAAAGCTTATAGGCAATATTGATAAAATTATATTAAAAGTGACATTTATTAGTGGATCCTTATCTCAGCAACTGGGGTTAGGCTTTACTTCTGTAAAAAGAACTCAGATCCTTCTATTTGACTTAGTACCTGTGGCAGGCAGAATAATCGTCCTCCCAAATATGTCCACATCCTAATCCCCAGAACCAATAAATGTATTATCTCACACAGCAAAAGGGGCTTCACATTAAGTGAAGGATTTTGAGACAGGGATTATCCTGGATTATCCCAGAGAACTCAGTGCAATCACTAGAGTTCTTATAAATGAGAGAGAAAGGCAGGAGAGAATCTGAGGAGATGTGAAGATGGAAGTAGAATTTAGTGTTACGTGATGCTGGCTTTAAAGGTGGAAAGCAGCCAAGAGACAGGGAATACAGGAAGCCTCTGGAATCTGGAAAACACAAGGAAAGGAATTTGCCCCTAAACACTCCACAGTTTTGCCAACGACGAGATTTCAGCTCAAAGATAACAATTTTGGATTTCTAACATCCAGACCTGTAAGATAGTAAATGTGTTGTTTTAAACCACTAAGTTTGTGGTCGTTTGTTACACAGCAGTAGGAAACTAATATTGGCTATTCTCTGCTTGTCTTGCTTCCAAAGGCTCTGTTGCTTGTAAAGTGTGCAGGCTAAAGGAACTCACTGCAACTAAATTGGGCTCATTTGGAGACTTTTCAGTGGATGGAGTTAAAAAATATTTATACAAAATTCCTCTGAGTTCATGACGACATCTCTCATCCAAATTCAGGATTATTGGCTGTTTAGATGGTCTCTTTTTTCATCTGTATCAATATCAGAGATGGTAGAATAAGATATTGTAATCACTCATTTTGCTTTATCCCACATTACACATATAACAGTCTTAGAAAAACAGCAACTATTACCAACAACATGGTTACTGGAAAGTTGAAAAAGAAGAAAAGAAACCTTTTTGCATTTTTTTGTTCTTAGGATAAAATCTATGAAGGATGTATAGTCAGATTATTTTAAAATCACGTGGGATTACAAGCTTTAAAAAAAAATCAGTTTATATGTACAGAATGAAAATCATCATTCTTTTCCTCTGTTTACCAATCATGACCCCAAAATCTACCAGATAATTATTTTCATTTCTTTGGATGATGTTTTAGTCTACTGAGTTTATTAATAATTAGCCTTTATTATAACAATTGTATGTAATTGGGTTTTTCTGATATCTGGAAATGAATTCTAAAGCCAGATTCTATTTTCTGTTTTGAAATTTTGGTCATGACTTTGTTTCCTTTTCAACACCACAAGATTTCTAGTGAGATGTCAAGGTCTGGTTTAAAGGCATGATGGAGGAAGCTGAGGACTGTAGCTTTGGTTTGGAGTACAAACACTCCACAACTAGGCTCTTTTTAGTATTCCAAAACTAGGATTAAGTTGATTAGATAGCTTCCAAAAACAAGGGATGAGGCTTCCTAGGTGGCTCAGTGGTAAAATAATCTGCCTATGAATGCCAGAGATGTAGGAGATGCTGGTTCAATCCCTAGGTTGGGAAGATCCCCTGGAGAAGGAAATGACAACCCACTCCAGTATTCTTGCCTAGAAAATTCCATGGACAGAGGAACCTAGCAGGCTACCATGGGGTCACAAAGAGTCAGACATGACCAAGAGACTGAGCACATGCACACACACACGAAAACAAGGGATATCCCAACACTAAGGACTCCAATAGCTATAGTAATTTTAGACTACAGAATCTATTCCATTGTGAAGAGACCACATTAATGTCTCTTTGCTCATATGAGTCCAGAACAGAAGAGTAGAGGTAAAATATGGAAAGGCAATGAGATACAAGATGACTCTGGCTTTCATTGTCCTAAATATAAACTGACAAGCACACACTAATATATATCAGACTAATGTGGCTAGAAAGCAGCAAGTATTGGCATTTGGTTGAAGTTTTTTCTTAGTTAATATCAAGTCACCCAAGCTGACAGAACACAAAGCATTAAGTCACAGTCCAAAGGGTTAGGTCTGCAATTGGCAGGGTTTCAGCCAGAAGCTTAGGTAGATCTGCCTGGTGACTGGAGCAGCTGCACTGAAATACAAAGCTCTGGCAGGGTGTGGCCAGTTTTGCCAATTAGAATACAAACCTGAAGCCAGGGAGCCTCACAACAACAGTGAGATAGTCAAGAGATTATATTAGAACAAGGCCAAAGAAGTGAAATCAGGACTGAACTACAGTTCAGAATTCAAGTATTCTCGTGGACGCAGAGCCAAGCCACACATGAAAGAATATAAATAGGAGAGACAGTGGTGAGCTGAACCAAAAGACAGGAATGAACGCCTAGTAGTCAGGATTCTTCAGTTTCAAACAAAGGAAACATTCTGGTAAAGCAAGCGAAACAGAATTGAATGAAAAGCATTGCCAGCCAAGTGGGGAGGGGGTTTGGTTGTTGTGGGTGGTAAGGATGGTCTGACAGAATTAACAGGAAGTGGGAAGCAGGAGGGCCAGGTTTGGGTAGCATCTAAAATGCTTCAAAGGCTGGGAAGTAGGATCATAACCACTGTTCGAGAGCATAGATCACAGCCCTAACCCTAACCCTAACCTTAACTGTATGGCCAGAATGCTGAATTTAGATGGAGTGTGATTGCAATTGTTTTTAGAGTCCTCGTCTCTCTGCTCAAGATTTAAACAGGGCATCCATTGGCATTGTTTGGGCAATGTGTTCTTTTACTCTTCCCCCACCTGATAACACACCTACAGGGAGCCAGAGCCCCAGGTCAAAGAATACCGTGAGATGGAGAAAAGTTATCAAAAGGAAATCTGGGTGCCATTGTTGTTGTTCAGTCACTAAGTTGTGTCTGATTCTTTGCCCCGCCCCCCAACATGAACTGCAACATGCCAGGCTTCCTTGTCCTTCACTATGAACAACAACGGCACCCACACAGGAAAGGGTAAGCAGACGCTGGACAGCTAATATACTGTGAATGTCCAAGTATATATGGTAAAATCAAGAAAAATAGGGCGTGGAGCAGATTTAAATAATGATTTGCTCTGGACCACAAATTCAGTTACATGATTCTTGGGCCTTAAAGCTATAAAACAACTTGAGGTCTGATATTTTCAACAACTGATTATCATTCATGTTGACCTAGAAAATGCAGTTTCCTAAGGGTCACATGGTGACTAGCAATGACCATGAATTTAGTGCTTTCTGTATGCTGGATACTGTGGTAAGTTGATATATCATTGCATTTAATCTTCCTGATATCTTTATGATGCAGATATTACGGATTCATTTTACAGGTGAGCCAACTGGGGTTTCTGACAACTTAAATTGTTCAAGGAAGAAGAATGGAAATTGAAAAGTAGTATAATTCAAATTGTAGAAGAGTTAGAATGAGGGCTAAAGGAAAGTGAGGTTCTAACTAAGGTATCCTCCCACGTCAATTTTAACTTTTGTTGACCTTGAGATCTTGTTCAGTCAGATATGGTATCAGCAGCATAATAGGAACAGGTGGGAGGATGAAACTATGTAGAGAATTCAGCAGTACTACTTGGTGAAGAGAAGGATGAAGCGAAGATCAGGTGCAGCCAAATGTGACAGAGACTCAAGAAACATAATTAGACACAGATTCTGACCCCACTCAAGGTAGTCCTTTGTTCACTGTCCAGAGGGCACATGAAGTTCAGACATGGCTTAGATGAGCTTTGGAAACAATGTAGTGCTACGCAGGAGAAGGATACAGTAATCCAGTAAGCCCAGTCAGGAGGTGATATTTAAAGAAGTTGAGTCGTTGGAGCCTCAGAGTGGGACCATAGCCAGTGACTTAGGGTCTAGCCTGAACTTGGTTTAGGGAACAATTTTCCACACCAAGTTTATATCTTTTCTATATCGGGTGGGGCTCTGGGAAAGGGTACGGTTTTCATTATAAAGGGAAACCAAAGGAGAAGTCCAGGACTAGAGACTGGGAACCATTATAGGGGTAACAGAGAGAGAAGTGGCACAGTTGGAAGGCTGCTCTTTAATGCAGAGCTCCTCCTTGGCATTCTGCATCTTCAGCTGGAGGACTGCATGATTCCTGTGGGTGGGGCCGATGAGACACTCAGTCTTGGTCACATTTGGCCCATGAGCTGGGATGGGCTCTTGAGGAAGATATTGGGGAATATAACATGGAAGGGGGCTTCCCTGGTGGCTCAGACAGTAAAGAATCTGCTTGTAATGCAAGAGACCTGGGTTCAGTCCCTGTGTTGGGAAGATCCCCTGTGGATGGGAATGGCAACTCACTCCAGAATTCTTGCCTGGAAAATTCCATGGACAGAGGAGCCTGGCAGGCTACAGTTTATGGGGTCACAAAGAGACGGACATGACTGAAGTGAATATCACTTTCTACAAACATAACCATGGAAAACAAAAGGAGACCAGGGTGAGGAAAATGGAATGGGGATCAATGATTATGGTCATCTTTAAACTTTGGCTTCATATGTGATCCAGAATTCAAAGTGCTATTGAGAATATTACAAAAAACACACAAACACAGCTTTAGTTAATTCTTCCATTTATCACATTACAGCATCCTTTGAATAGCCAAACTTGTTTAAAAGCTGCCAAAATTCAGGTCTGTTAATGGAAGAAACAAAAATTAAATTGCCTGCCTAGGGATTTAACTGCTCTTTTTGGCAAGATACTTTTAACACTTTTCAGGGTCTTTGTAGCTCTTCTCTGTAGAGAAGAGCTCCTCTCTTTATTTACTGAAGTTCTTTCTCTTACAAATGCATTCTTTCCTCTGTGAGGTTTTAATGCTATGTTGTTTACAAATTGTTTTTTCTTATTTGCATCCTGTCTAACCTTTAGATTCTCTTTCACTTATAGATGATACACTATATATAGAAAGTATTCCTTTCAAGAGTGCTACAGACCGAATTGTGAGCCCCCCGCCCTCCCCACCCAAATTCATATGTTGACACCCTGTGTGTGTTTGCATGCTAAGTTGATTCAGTCATGTCCAACTCCTTGTGATCCCATGACTTAGCCCACCAGGCTCCTCTGTCCATAGGATTTTCTAGGCAAGCACACTTGGGCTTCCCTGGTGGCTCAAACAGTAAAGCATCTGCCTGCAATGCAAGAGGCCTGGATTCGATCCCTGTGTCAGGAAGATCCCCTGGAGAAGGGAATGTTGACACCCTAACCCCTAATGTGGTAGCATTTCTAGATGAGACCTTTTGTATGTAATTAGGTTTATATGAGGTCATGAGGGTGGGTCTCTCATGATGGGATTGGTGCCCCTTTAAAAAGAGGAAGAGTGACAGATTGCATGCATCGAGAAAACGTCATATGCGTACATGATGATATACATGTACAAGAGTACATGATGTACATATGCGTACATGATGCGTACATGATGACAGATTGCATGCATCGAGAAAACGTCATATGCGTACATGATGATGTACATGTACCTGAGTACATGATGTACATATGCGTACATGATGCGTACATGATGACAGATTGCATGCATCGAGAAAAGGTCATATGCATACATGATGACATCATCATGTACATCAGATGGCAGCTAGCCATCAGAAAGCCAGGAAGAAAGCCCACGAATCAACCATACTAGCACCCTGGTGGCTAGACTTCTAGCTTTCAGAACTGTGAGAAAAATTTCTGTTGTTTAAGCCACTCTACGTCAGCCTGAGCTAAGACAAGGAATCTGAAAGATGTGATTATAAAATACAATGCTGAAGATTATGACTATAAAATACAATAAAACCTCTCAGAAAAGTTGATTCTTATATTTTCATTTTTGCCAACTACAGAATACTTAAAATAATTTTCTTGGGCTGTGTAAACCGGTGCCTTGACCCTTTCTGACTTTACTCATGTAACAATCTAAACGAAAGGTTGCTAAGTGACAGCTTTCCCCAAACCTGACCTAGCTGCTGTCTGTGACTGGTTTTCTCCCAGAATCCTTCCCTTGCTCCCCCTACTGCAGGCTTGACTGGGGAAGAGGTTATTTTTCTATTCTGAGTAGAACATGCATCTTTGCTCCCAGGCTCTGGCTATTGCTAGTGTCTCATTTTGCGTTCTTCCTGCTTCTACTTGATCATATTTTAATGTTTCTTTTCCTCTTTTAATTTTTAAGAAAATAAATGTTTTTTGAGGCCACATACCTTAAATTTTTTTCTCCTTCTAGTTTTATTGATATGTAATTGATGTAGAGCATAAGATTAAGGAGTACAACACAATAATTCGGCTCATATATACATCAGGAAATAATTACCACACTAAGTTTAGTGAATATCCATCATCTCATATAGATACAAAATAAAAGAAAAAAATTTTTCCCTTTAGATGAGAACTCTTAGGATTTACTCTCTTTACAACTTTCATATACAACATACAGAAGTATTACTTGTATTAATTATGCTGTACATTTGGCAGTTATTTATCACATAACTTCCAGTAATAAGACTATTTACTTTTTCATGTTTTAAAATTATATTTATTTATCAATGGCTGTGCTGGGTCTGCGTTGCCATGTGCAGGCTTTCTCTAGCTGTGACGAGCAGGGGCTATTCTCTTGTTACGCGAGGGCTTCTCATTGTAGTGGCTTCTATTGCAGAGAATAGACTCTAGGGCACACCTGTTATAGTAGTTGCAGTTTGTGAGTTTCAGCAGTTGTGTTACATGGGCTTAGCTGTCCCATGGCATGGAACTTAGCCAGGGATCAAACCCCTGTCCCTTCATTGGCAGGTGGATTCTTAACCACGGGACCACCAGGGAAGTTCCATTTATTTTTCCTTAATTACATCTGTCCTCCACATAAATGAACGTTTCCTCTATTTTTATTTTGAAAAGTTCTGGTAAAGATTTTAATCTCATTTTGTAGTTTATATTTAACAGTTTATCACTTGTACATCTTGGGCAAATCAATTTATCTTTTGAGACCATCCTTCTTCTTTCCCAAGAGGGAAAAAAATAATATCTGCTATACTACTTCATAAGCTGTTGTCAGAATCAACAGAAAGAATCATATACATCAGAGTTTGTGCAAACGTTGCTTGTTACATTGTTAGTTGGAAAATAGCTGTCTGTATTTAACTCAGTCAGGTTGGCCACATAGTTGATGAGTGAGTGAGTGAGTCAAAGTCGCTCAGTTGTGTCCGACTCTTTACAACCTCAAGGATATACAGTCCATGATATTCTCCAGGCCAGAATACTGGAGTAGGTAGCCTTTCCCTTCTCCAGGGGATCTTCCCAACCCAAGGATTGAACCCAGGTCTCCTGCATTGCAGGTGGATTCTTTACCAGCTGAGCTACCAGGGAAGCCTTACACAGTTGATACACTACACCAAAGTAGAGTGTAGGTTAATTAGTCTTTGGTGCTTATTTATATTTTTAGGGTATTTCTTGACCAATATGTGCAAAACAAGTTTGGCTTTGGAGAATATTTTAATAGTATGTATGAGGGGCAGAGGAGAAAATGATTATAACACAGATCTGAATGTTAGTGCTTATAATCTTTAATGATATCCTGGAAACTTGTATTTATTAAATTTATCTTTTGACAAATGCTTTTTTTTATCATGTCCTACAAGTTTTTTGCTTGAGAGAAAGAAAAGTAGGTAATTTTGTGGAAAGTAAAGCTGGCCATTTTTTTCTGAGATTTTAACTGAGACAAAAAATGAAATGGAACAGCTTTCCGGCTTTTAAGACCCTGATTGAAGGCCTTATTCCTAAACTCTCTCCATTCTGGTTGTATGTGTGTGTCTGTGTGTGTAAATTGGCATGGTTAGGTAACACACTGAGTGTGAAAAGAGGTGAGAAGAGATACAGTAACAGAAATAAAGACTCAAAAGATGTAAAGGAGATATGGGAATATTTATACTATTAAAGGCACCCAGAAATTTTGCTTTCTCGTTCCCTCCCAAATTCCCACTTGATAAATTTTTTTTTCCTGAGGAATTCATGATAGTCTTAGACCGAAGTCATTGTGAAGTAACCTCCGGCCTTGTTCTAAAATGTGTGGATAAATCTGCTTTTATCCTGTTTTTCATAATAATAACAGATGTTGCATGACCAAATGATGGGATGAACATTTGCTTATATCTATAGAGACATAAGGGCTCAGCAGTAGAGTCTACTTACAATGCAAGAGACTGCCTACAATGCAGGAGATGTAGGTTCGAACCCTGGGTCAGGAAGATCCCCTGGAAAAGAAAATGGCAACCCACTCCACTATTCTTGCCTGGGCAATCCCACGGACAGAAGAGCCTGGCAGGCGACATTCCATGTGGTCACAAGAGTTGGATCACCACCACCACAGAGATATAAATTCAACAAAATAAAGTTCCAGGTGATAAAAATGTGACACTGCTTTGGGAAACATGAAAAATATTAATAATAATATAAACACCTAATGAGTAGCAAATGCTAGGAAACGTGGTGAAATTAACTATAAATAACGTAGCAGATAAAAATGATGATCTGTCTGCTTATGCTGAGACATCATGCTACAGAACAAAGAGTTTTGGTTAAGATGCCTGTAATTTGATTATTCTCTCTTTAACATATTTTTGTATTGCCAATTTTTTCTTAGAAGTTAATAGAACTGTAAGAAAACATTATTGACTTCTTACTTACCAGCCAATTTTAATCTATAGGAGCTTCTAGGTCAAATTTTAACAAAAACAGTCTTTACTGAAGTGTTTAAAAACATAAACATTTTGATCTAATTAAATACTTGTATTTCTTAAACATTTATCAGACTTTGATGTAGAGGTGTTCTTGATCTAAACTGAGGTTTTTGAGGTGCGGAGTATAAAATGGTTTGTTGATCGCTGATGACAATATTTACAGTTCCCGAAATGCAGACATTTCTTCTCCATTTACTGAGATATGCTTAATTCTGTTTTTTGTCCAGTATCTGGTCCTGGAATATATCAGAACTGTGGAGATGTGTTATTTTAGGCATATTATTCCCAAGCCCGAGCATGCACAAACTGTAGTTGCTTTTGAGCCTCTAAAAGAATGATGGTAGCGTGGTAAACACAGAAGCAGTCCTTACTACCACTGTTCCTCTATGACAGGTGATACCAGTCACTTCATAACCTCCAGTCTGGGAAACCATGAAAGTAAAGAGGTGAAAAAGAGGTACTGTTGTACTACAAAAACAAAAATGGCCTCTTTCCATACTAACTACCCCTCTGAACGTTACACATCGACTCTATCAGCAGTCTGCTAAAGCAGAAAGGGAAATGAGACAAATTCTCAATCATTTTAAAGTGCATTTGTTTCATTGAAGCCTTTCAAGTATTTTGTGTGGTGTGTGTGTGTGAGACAGAAACTGACTCAAGGCTTCCCTGATGCAGCAAGTACACTGAAAATATAAAAATAAGTTTGACTTTTCTTCATGCACACCTTTATGTCTGACTTTTGAAAGGACTTTAGACAGTTTCCAAGAAATCAGAATCCTCTACAATGCCTTCATGGTGGATTGATTTCCACAGAGGTCTCCTATAATAAAGTATTTTCATCCCAGATAACCAACCGTAAGAAAAAGAATGTAATCTGCCTTCCCTGTTTGGGCAGAGTGGACTGGATGGAGAACAGATTTAGAATCGGTTTCAATTTGATGAGTTGAGTGATGTTTGGTTTCTAGGAATTTCAGGAGATTGGTTAGATAGATAGATACATAGATACCAGTAATTATAATAGTTACCACACTATATAGTTGAGAGGATTACTTGAGCTCACAAATTACTTCTCTATAGACAGCAAATGGAATGCAAACGTGAGCCACAATTTATATTTCTAAGCGTCTGAATCCTTGATATAGCACTGGAGTTACAAAAAAGTGGGGGAAAACGTCAATCCAGTGATGTCATTCCCTGAGCCCAGGCTTTCAAATTCTTTGGCACCTGGAGGGGTGTGCTCCTCACACTCAGCAAAGCCTCGGCAACCTGACTTGGCACAATGGCGTCCTTAGGCTCTCTGCTCATTCATGCAGAGGGGGACTTTTCATTCCTCCTCTAAACCATGAGCGATTTTCTCCCAGTTCTCGCCACAGACCTACCCAAGCCTCTTCTCCCAAGGCCTCACCCAGGGAAACAGGCGCGTAACCACAATTACTCCACGATCTCTACACGCACCACGGGTGCGGAGGTAGGGAGGGGGCGTGGCTTGACTTTTATAGGCCTTTCCAGCCAATGAACAATCTGCTTTTCTTCCGGTCGGCAAGCCGACCAATCTGAGCAAGTCGGTGTAACCTTCGGCTGTACTCGGCTCTTTTCGCTGATGCGGGCAGCTCAAGGGGCGGCCGCCGCTGGAGAGACGCTTCCCTTTTTTATTTTTTTTTTCCCCAAGCGTTCACTTCCGGGTCCGGCGCCGATCCGGATGCCCGAGGCAGAAGGATGTTTGACCTCCGGATAAGCGAGGAGGCGCCGCTGTGCATTCATTGCCGGCTGCATCGGTGGCGACAGCAGCGGCCCGGGCGGCGACTCTCCGGCCACAGGCGGCGGTAGGACGCACCGGCAGTAGTGAGGGGACCGAGTCCGAGCCGAGCTGCGTTACCTCCCTCGCTCGTTCCTTCCCCCTCTACCTCGCTCGCTCCCTCCCTGCGTGGCTCGCTTTCCTCCTCCGGCCGCCGGCGGGTGCAATGTGCCGCCGCCGCTGCCCCCGCCGCCACTGACTGACGGACCGGGGGGCGCCGCCCGCGCCCGGGACCGACCCGCCGCTGGCGGCCGCGCCTCTGAGGTAAAGCCCCCTGTGCGTTGGCGCCTGGCTGGGCGGCCCCGGCCCGCCGGCAGCCTCGGCGCGGCCGCGGCGCCCTCCTGCCCGGGTGGGGCTGGGCGGGCTGGGGTCCGGGGCTGAGTGGGGTGGGGTAGGGTGCGGCGGGGGCGGCGCCGCCAGCGGGGGCGTCGGGAAGGGGTGGGGGAAGAGGACCCGGGCTGGGGCGCGGAGGCGCGGGACCGGAGGGGGCCGCGGCCGGGGGGCGAGGGCGCCGCGGGCTCGCTGGGCAGGGAGGGGGCCGCGGGCGGCGGGCCGGGCTGGCCGCAGAAGTTGCCCGAGTGGTGCGGCGCGAGTGGGGACCGCGGGGATGTGGGCGAGGTGGGAAAAGGCAGGGGCTTTTGCGAGGAGGGTTGAGAGGTCGGGAGTGCAGCCCCCCAGCGCTCCTCGATTTTGTCCAGACAATTCTCTTTGGAGTAGGCATTTTAGGCAAGAGGGTGGGAGCTATCGGTCGGCTGGAGGGAGGGATCAGGGGCTAGCATTCATTTCGGGGAGAAACTTCCCGATAGGGTATTTGTTTCCAGGTTTGGGGTGGGGGGCAGGGATTTACCTATTTGTTGGAGCTTTTGACTTTGCTCAAAACTTACCCAAGGCATTAGTCGGGGGAACAAAATTACTCTGATGGTTACTGTTAGGGTGCTGGTTTGTTTGTTTATCCCACTTGCTAGGGGAAGTGACACACAGAAGCGTCGGCTCTCTTGGTCCACAGCCCCCACGTTTCTTTTCTGCGGGGTGGTGATGGAGATGTGTGTTTGCTTCTGGGGTGGGGGTAGTTAGGCCTGTGTTAGGATGGTTCCAGTTCTCCCAGGGAAGGAGGAAAAGTTAATGGGTGGGAGAGAGTGTGTGTGGGAGATGGCTACTGTTGCTGCCATTGTGCGAATTAGTTTTAACTCTGTTGTAATGAGTGCCTAGGCTGGTCAGCAAGTGACCCTTTTTTAACCTTTGGTTTTAGAACATCGACTTTAATTGGACACTTAAAAACCTACTGATTTTTAGTAAGTTAAGAAAAAGTCAGTACTTAATTTCTTTTACGTTTGCAGTTACTTCTTGTGATAGGAATTGACATTGGCCCACACAGATAGTAAAAGAGGTTAAGCTATATCTGACTTAGAATACTTTTTAAAATTAAAAATATCTAGTAAAGGCATGTGTATGTTTTTGAAGAATATTTGCTTTCCCTATAAATAAGCAAATTGTGAAAGAAAAGTATCATAAAAGTTGCAAGATGTGAGCCCAGTTTAAGAAAACATTTCCCACCAAAAATCAAATCTGGTTTGTGACATTCTTAGTAACTTTTGGGGGGGGAGGGAAGTGGAGAGATGTACTTAGTGTATTTTATAATTATTCCCAAACTTCAAACTTTTGGTCTAACTATATTCTGAGCTAAGATTATATTCATATTTTATATACATTAACCATATATTTTGTACAAAACATGAAAATCATATTTATGGGAATTGGAAGAAAGATGTAATAAAATAAATTGCGTAGCTTTTGTATAGATTCAGAGCAGAGTGTATAGACACTTTGGTATTCAGGGAGCTTCCTTTTCTGGATATGCCTCAGGTATAAGTAGTTCTTCTTAGAATGGGGAACAGAAAGTTTAACTTTAATGTTGATGTGTATGAGACTTTTGGGGGAATCTTGGAAAATGATTTTTTTTTTTTTAACTATGATTTAGTGTGCTCATTGACCAAGAGGTCGTTAACCTAAAAATTAATGAATTATATAATTATTGACATTTTCATTGTTAGATTTGCAAGCATTAACTATTAACAAAATCTTCAGCACATGAAATGCATTTATTCCTTCAAATAAAAGAACTAGGATTCAAACAAAGGAATAGTTTAGTTCAGACTGAAACTTTACTTTGTGCAAGGGACTTTTACTGTGTGTTGAGGATGAAAGAGTGGGTTGACACATGAAGAGGAATTAGATCCAGTTAGTTACCTTTAAGGGAGAAGCAGACATGCACAGAAATAATTGCAACACAGGACTCCTGTGGGGCTTATTAGAGATGTACGGAAATGTGGGGGTGGTGGTGATGGTGTGTGTGTGTGTGAGACAGAGAGACTAATTTTTGACTGGGAATTACAAATGAGTTTAAAGCTGGTAATACTCCATTTAGGCCTTAAAATATTTTAATTGTCAAAATGGTTCAGTGTGTGTAGCGGCGGTATTTTTGTAGGTGAAGGGAGCAGTTGAGCACGGACATGTTGGTTTGGTATGGTGGGGCCTGTTGAACTGGAGGCAAGGCTCTGTGCCAGGAAGTCTTTATGGGAAATGAAGCTATAAAATTAGGTGGTGATCAGTCCATGGACATCTAGAATGCCTTGTATTTAAAAATGAGTCAGTTCACCATATGAAGATCCTAGTGTATAGATTCTAAGGTGATAGGGAATACCTATGAAAATAAGGCTGCTGCTGCTGCTAAGTCGCTTCAGTCATATCCGACTCTGTGCGACCCCATGGACTGCAGCCTACCAGGCTCCTCCATCCATGGGATTTTCCAGGCAACAGTACTGCAGTGGGGTGCCATTGCCTTCTCCAAAAATAAGGCTAGTAAGTTTAAAGGAAACAAAGTATAACAGAATAGTCAATTTGTTATCCTTCATGCTAATAGAGGAGAGCCAGAAGAGTATATGAAACAGTTTATACATGGCTTTGTCGTATTTCTTTACTTGCTTTTGGATATGAGTGTGTGGTAATCTGGCAGTTGGTTATATGAAATAAAGCTAGATTTTTAAACATGTGACTTGGAAAGAAATGGGAATCTTTGCATTTCTTCTCTGGGTCTCCTCTGTATCCCCTTCATGCTGATAATAGACCGTCATTCTGGCATGGGTTTTTGGTTCATATTTTTTCAGAATGGAACAAGTGGTTTAGTTTCCAAGAGCTTGCTAAAAGAATATAACAGACTAAATAGAGGGAATTTGAAAATAATAACCAACAAAATACAGGTCTTTGGATAGTTATATTATTGTTAATACATTTTAAGGTGAGATTTGCTATGGATGAAGTGAAATGTGAGGAATCTATATAGGACGAGAATTGGCTGTAATAGTAAGATGACAACATGAGAAAATTCCACAGTTCTGGATCAATATGTACAAGGTTTTTAGTCATCTTAAGTATCAACAACTCTAAAAAAATTTAACCCCCAATTTAATCATTATCAAAGGGGTACTTAAAAAATATCACCCTTACGACACCAGTGTTTAATCATCTAGTCATGTTGCAGGGGAGATTGATAGTTCTTACTAACTGTTCCCTTCTTAGTGTTCAACAAGGACTTAACTTTATAACTGAATTTGTATCTCAAATCTCCCAATAATAGCAGTACCTGTTACACTTTATTAAATGCTCACTTTGTCTGTGGACCTTAAATGATACTGTTAAAAGACAGCTCTATGAGTTAGGTGGTATACCGCTTGCTTTCGACAGTAGGAAACGGTCTTCTAGAATTTAAGCATCCTGTTTAAGGTGTATCTTGGGAGTAGCAGAGGGCATATTTAAATCATTTTTTTTTTCTGACTTTGCAGTGTTAGACCAGTGATATCTTCCCTAATCTTCTATCATCTTCCTTTTTGTCTTCTCTTATGCAGTTGGCATTTAGCGGTACTGAGTAATGTTTTTAATATGTGTTTGGGTGTTGTTTTTCTAAGATGTAATTTCTTTGGAAATGGTGGTTTGGGGATATCTGTAGTTTTCTAATCGTAGAGTCTCTAGGAGCAGAAGATATGGTTCTAGTAACTTAAGCTACTGCAGGGTATCGTTTTTGTGATAATCTATAGGAAAGAACCATACATGAGATTATTAATATGTAGAGATCAAGTGTGTATTATCTATTAATGTAAAGTGACTTTGGAGAGCCTCTGAACTAGTCAGGAAACATGGAATGAGACAGAAACGTGGAGATGGGTAAGTTTTAGAGACAGTGGAGACTGCTGTTAGCCATGGTCTTTCCAGCTCCCTTCTCAAAGTTGAGATTTAGGAACTGTGAATGTTTGGGTTCCTTTCTATTATGGGATGTAAGAAAGATGCATAGTGATTTGTTCTTTAACCATATTAAGTGACTGGTTATAGTCTCTCCTTCTTATCCCTTATCATCTTAGTTCTGAACGTGAAGTATTTGTGTATTTGGTAGATAAGACACATTTTGATCATTTTCTTTACTAATGACATATCACATAGTTATAATTTAATTTGATGAAAATCTATAACTGTTATATCCAATGACTATACCATATCCACTTTTTTTTTTTTTACAGCTTTTACTGTAATTAGGTAAAAATCTCATGATAGATGCCCTCTTTCTTAAACACAAGTTTCTAACGTTTTTTTTCTTCAGTGAGTTGTCAGACTTTTAACTGTATTCAAATTTATTACATATATTTAGCTGATTAGGTGCTGAACTGCTTTCGTTAGCTGAAAAGAGTGCGGATAGTTTCTCTGCCATTATATTTTTCATCAGGATTGAGAAAACTCGTATGAAGTGCCAGGATGTGATGCCTGGCACACAGTAGGCACTGTGAAAGTCTTCTCATAAATGTAGAAGTTGCTGATGTATATGAGTTGTCAGAGGGTTGATTGGTGTGTAGAATCAGCAAAGACTATTAGGGATAGCCTGTTACAGGAGAATCTCTGAACTCGCCTCTCTAACCCACTCAGAAGATTGTTGTATTCTCCATTCATTTACTGTTTGATGTCCATGCTACATTAAAAGGCAGTAGACTACCCTCTAGTTTCTTGAACTTTTATTCCCATCAGTTGCTGTATACCTTGTATACCTACCAAGAATCATTTATCTTTGTACCCAACAAATTGTTACAAAGACAAATGATTCTTGGTAGGTATACAAGGTATACAGCAACTGATGGGAATACAAGTTAATGGCAGTTGTACGTCTTGTTGTAATTACATAGTTTAATGAAACATTATTCAGTGAACTGTGAAGGCAAAAAGGTGTTTATCTTGAGACCCAGTGGCTGCTTTGAAAAGCAGTTGAGTAATTGAGTGGTTGAAGTCAATTATAGTTAAAATAGTTTTAGGTGAAATAACTTAAATGATTAGGGGAAAAAACCCTAAAGATCTTAGATTTCACAGTAAGATTCTTCAGCAAAATTGCTTTTCAGTGTTGTGAGCTGTCTTTCCATGTTTAAGAGACAGAAGCTGGAAATCACAGGTGATGTACTATGGGTGTGGTTTTTGCAAGAAAAATAAAGTAGGACTACAATCTGTAGACTTATGCTTGAAGGAAAGGCCTTGGCAACCTGCATTTAAAGACTGTTTTGTGATTGTTTTAGTGTTGGTGGCATTAAACTGTTTAAAGTATGTAGATTTTTTGTGATTCCCTTTTAAAATTCACTTATGAACTGTATGTTAACAATAATATATTAAAGAGGTATCTACTTCTGAAATAACACCTCTTTTATACTCATAGAGATTTACTTAACAGCATCCTCTTTTAAAAAAGAGAGAAATACTGGTCTTCCTGAGCATACAGCCATTCATATTTTAGGATGAATTGTTCAATTATCCAGTCACATGATATCCACTTGTTTCCTGATACAGTCCCTCATCTGATTTTCTGTGTTCTCTTTCAGCTGTTACACAGTGTCAGGGATGGATAGAGCCATTTGTAATTCCACCATCTCCTCAACCTGAGTGGGGACTGCAGGAGTGAGTTGGTAGAGGAAATTGTCCTTTGGAAGAGGAAATGCCATCCCCTTGATGTATACCAGGAGCTGTTGAGCTTGGTGCAAAGCGTGCTGGTTTAACAGCTTATGGTAACTACTCGCCTTTCCTGTCTAGCTCAGCCCAAGTGGAGAGGAAGGCATGCAGGTGTAGGAGAAGAAGGTCCAAGTTGGAGAAGGAAAGGTAGATGGGGTATACTATTTATCTTGGTGTCACACATTACAACACCAGAAATGCAGTAGCTTCTGAAATGGAACACTGAAGTATGAAGGCAGGGCTAGTTTTTCAGTGTTGGCTAGCTCCTGTGTAATTGACTTGCCTCTGCTTTCCCCTGTGTATGGGTTCTTCCTGCTACTGGTAGCAGGATCCTGGTGCGTTGGCCAGGACATCTTTTGCACAAGCCTACCTGCATACTTTCGCCTTCCTGTTTTTTTTTTTCCCCTTAAGTTTTTGTTTCTTTTGGCTGTGTTGGGTCTTTGTTGCTCGCATGGGCTTTCTCTAGTTGAGGTGAGCAGGGACTACTCTTCGTTGCGGTGCGTGGGCTTCTCATTGCTCTGGCTTCTCTTGTGGCTGAGCACCGGGTCTAAGTGCGTGGGCTTCTCATTGCTCTGGCTTCTCTTGTGGCTGAGCACCGGGTCTAAATGCGTGGGCTTCGGTAGTTGCAGCTCTCGGGCTCTAGAGCGCAGGCTCAGTAGTTGTGGCGCACCGGCCGTCTTAGCTGCTCCGCGGGATGTGGGATGTTCCTGGACTGTGGATAGAACCGGTGTCCCCTGCGTTGGCAGGCAGATTCTTATCCACCATACCACCAGGGAAGTCCCTCTTCATGTTTTATTGACCGGAATTAGATCACATACACTTCTAAACCAGTTATGACACGGGGAACAGGGTTACTGTAGTGAGTTTCTACTATTCAGGATATAGTCCCTGCAGTTGGGGATGGGGTCACATTTCCCTGAGTTACATGGTGGAGGGAGGATGTTCTAAAAAACTGTGGGAAGGAAGAATATGGGGGAAATGGATGTTATAGAGGCAATCAATAGTGACCACCACATCTACTTGTTTAAAGGATGAAAATAAATAATGCATACAAATGCACTTTGAACTTTAAAGTGTTGTGCAAATGTAACAGATCAAAGATTAGAAAGCTGTTTCTATGTGACTGTCTTAAATATGCTCAGGTATGAATATTTTAGGAGCTGAAAACACTGCTAGTTTCTTACTGACTTTCGAGTCAGTAAAATTGATTATTACTTTTTTCATGGAAAAAAGCTATTTTAACTTTCATAGGGCTATTTTAACTTTAAAAACTTGTACCTCTAAACTTATTTAAATTTTTTGGTGTGTTGTTGCCCTCCTTCCTGGACAAAACTTGCCGGACATCTTTGATTTTATCAGACTTCTTTGTGACACCTGGAGGAGAGTAAGATGCCTTGAGGAAATGGGAATTTATCAGTCAGAAATGGTTGGTTTATTTTGAGTCAACGAATCTCTTTGAAGTAGGAGGGAAAGATGGGTGTTATATTATCTTGACTACAGCCACCCACCCTCTGCCGCCCCCCTGAAAATTATAGGGCCAGAGGAGAATCACAGACTTTTATAACTGAATTGTGGAAGGTTGAAATGCTCGTCACGTACCTGGTTAATAGAACCCTCCTATCCTCATTGATAGGTTGATAGGTTGATTCTCTTACTAACCAAAAGGGGAGAGGCTGTGAAAAAATTTGTGTATTTTGCAATTTTGCTCAGGACCATGGGCTAGTTATATAAAGCAGTCAGCCAAGAACCTTTAAAGTTCTCAGGGTTTGGAAAATTTTAGCCAGAGTTGAAGTGTATATGTATGTGTGTGTTTGTGTGCATATGTGTTTAAATAAAACAAGCAAACAGACAAATCTTTTAATCTTCCCTCAAGCAGCCCACAAAAACAGCACACTTGGATTTCCCCTCCCTCCCCCTGCCTCCCCACACAAAGTAACCTCAAACCTGGCCTGCTGAAATGGAAAGGCAGAAGCAGACTGAGTGCTTGGAACAGTTCTTGTATTTTTAGTTTCAAGAAAGTTATCTTAAAGATTTCTTTATTGTATGTGTAAAAGAAAGAAATTGTGTGTGTGTGTGTGTGTTTATGGGGACATATATGGAAATACATGTATGTATAAATACATAATTAGTATACATTAATTATGGTAATTCTAATCCCTGCATTGTTGTTGTAAACATACAGAGTAAATCCATCCATCCCCTGGAAGGATGTTAATGACATTTATAAATAGATTTGGGATGATTTTTATTTTTACACTTTTTATACTTTTCTGTATCGTTTGGGTTTTCAGCTATGATTGTGCATTATTTGACCATCAGAAAAAAATACTGAGTTTTTCATTTGAGGGAAGAAAATAAAATTTGGGGATGGGATGTTTTCTCCAACCTAGAATTTACCATAGTCCACTTTCATTGTAAATTACCTTGAATAGAGTATGCACTGAATGCACTGTTGCATTGTAATAGCCTTTATTTAAAAAACTGGGCTTGTTAAAATTATGTTTCTTAAAATTTTAAGTTGAAATTAGCTGTATGATACCATATGGTACAAGAACATTTTATAAAAGTAGTAGACTTCTGAATTTTTGTAATTATTAATTGTGTTATCTATTTTAAACTTGTTTAGTTTTTGACTTCAGGTGGTATACTTGGCAGGGTATCAGAGTATGATATATTGGAGTCAAAGTTACAGTCAGAATTTCCTTTAATAAAAAGGGAAGTGAAAATTTATTTTTCCCCTTACACCCAGTCTGTGTCATGTTTATTTTCTATTTCTGTGAAATACTTATTGCAATGAATACTTTCAGGCGAATATAGTAGGTAATGTTACAGGAAGAGAAAATGCCTGATATTTCAATATATATATGACTATAAAGCCTTTTCATACAATCCTAGTTGGGCATGTAAAAATAACCTAGCATTGTTTTGGAGGTGAAACTAGTAGGTATCAATAGTTGGTGAGACATTTGAAAAAGAAACTGGTATTTGTAGATGTATATTTTTATGAAACAGTATTTTATATTCTTTTGTTCCAGGGATCTGAAAACAATATTAACATTTCCGCACCGCCCACCCTCCCACCTCCCAAAGTGTAAATCTTAAAGATGTGGAATCATGTAATGCCAGTTTTTATTTTTAAAAAATGGTAGACTATTTACTGAATTTGTTTTCTGTCATATGAATGTCAGGACATATTATTGATAGTATTTCTTAATATATTTAAGATTCTGAAAATATTAGGGTAGTTAAAATAGCAATGTAATCAGCCCTTGAAACTTATTTTTTTGAGTATTTTCTGATAGTCTGTTGAAAGTTGATTATTGAAATACGTGTTGTGTGTTTATATTCTGTTAATCTAAATACTCTACTAATGAAAGTTGTTTTTTGAAGGCTGACTGAACAATAAAGTTCTGAGCACTGGGAATGAGAACATCAAATAAGTTAAAATAAATTTTACTATATTCACTTTTTAAAAAATCTCCCAACTGAAAATTAATAATTTTTTTTTTCTGTGACAGAATAAAGAAGAGAACAAAATTGGGCAATTTTAAAGATGGTGCTTTCAGTCCTTGCTATAGGGCTGGGAGTGCTAATACTTATGAGTAGATGAGAGAAAGAGGTTGTAGAGAAGGCAGCTTGTTCCAGTGGTTCTCAGCCCTGACTTCACATTAACATTTTCTGTGGAGTTTCAAAAAATGACAGATATTGGGATTCTACCCATGCTGTTGAATCTGGCTATGGGGCCAGGGTGTTGATCTATTTTAGGATTTCTACAGGTGATTCCAATGTACTTCAGGGTTAAAAATGACTCATTTCATTTTTTATGTGTATCTCTTAGCTCTTTTTGAAAAAATGACTTCCTTTTACTTTCAGATTGTCTTTTTAATCAGGGATGGAGGTGTAAAGATAAGAAAGAAATGCATAGAAAATATATGCAAGAGGAACAGGTTAGTGAAGTGAGTTCTCTTTAGGGTTTCACACTCAGAATCCTTAGGCTACTGTATTGCTTGTTCATTAGCATCTTTTGAATAGTATGGCACCACAATTAGTGGAGTTTTGACATTTGGAAAATTTGTTAAAGGAAATTTATCAGATTAAATTAAGGCACCTGGAGAATGTTCCATGTGTACTTGGAAAGAATGTGTAGTCTGCTGCTTTTGGATGAAATGCTCTTTAAATATCAATTAAGTCCAACTCTTCTAAAGTGTCATATAAGTGTGTTTCCTTACTGATTTTTTGCTGGATGATCTGTCCATTGGTGAAAGTGGGTATTAAAGTCCCCCACTGTTATTGTTACCATCACTTTCTCTCTTTATTGTTGTTAGTATTTGCCTCACATATTGAGCTGCTCCTTTGTTGGGTGCATGTGTGCGTGTATGCTCAGTCGCTTCAGTCGTGTCCAGCTCTTTGCTACCCTGTCGACTGTAGCCCGCCAGGCTCCTCTGTCCATGGGATTATCCAGGTAAGAATACTGGAGTGAGTTCCCATGCCCTCCGCCAGGAATCTTCCTGACCAGGGATCAAACCCAAATCTCCTGCGTCTTCTGCGCCGGCAGGCGGGTTCTTTACTCACTAAGCCACGTGGGAAGCCTATGTTGGGTATATATTTATAATTGTTACATCTTCTTTTTTGGATTGAACCCTTGGTCATTACGTGTAGTGTCCTTATTCCTCTCAAAATCTTAAGAAACCTAAGTGATAAAAGCAATCCTGTCTTTAAAGTTAGTGTAAGAATGTTACTCATCAATATTTGATTAGTTTTGGGTTATATTTATCATATTTCCAATATTGTTGATTTGTATTTTTCATGGAACATAAGCATGGAAGGAGCCTTAATGGTATTTTAGTGTAATTGTACTTCTGCTTTACTCTTTTTTACCATTGTTGATGAGGTATTGTTTCTGTTTTTCCCGTTGGTGGAGATAGTTTAGTACTTCAGTTATAGTATATTGTGTATGTAGTATATTACTTATATCAGATATAGTCAGTAAATGTATACTTGTAAGTACACTATGATACTAGGGTTTTATGGTTATTGTATCTTGTCATTTATGGGAAATCAGGTTCCAAGGTGACTCATTTACTGCTCCTCCCTAGGTCAGGAACACTGTTACTGGTTATAGCATTTTTCTTATGACAGAATGAGAGCAAGCCATTTTGTGAGTTTAATACATTAAATTCCATTCAATGAACATTTTTTTCATAGTGGCAAATTTGGATGTGGCGTTTTTTTCTATCAATGTCAATGGTTAGATATTTGTAAACTGCCCTGATAGGAGAATTTGTGGTAGAGAAATTTAAGAGTGGGTACAGTGTAGGGGGCTTCCTTGGGAGCTCAGCTGGTAAAGAATCTGCCTGTAATGCAGGAGACCTGAGTTGGATCCCTGGGTTGGGAAGATCTCCTGGAGGACAGCATGGCAACCCACTCCAGTATTTCTGTCTGGAGAGTCCCCATGACAGAAGAGCCTGGTGGGCTATGGTTCACGGGGTTGCAAAGAGTCGAACACAACTGAGTGTCTAAGCACAGCACAGCAGAGTGTAGAGGAGATATTGTGTGTGAACCATTGGGAGACTTTTAGAATTATTTTGAGTTCATCAATATACTACAGTAAAAGCCATGATAAAGAGGTTACCAGTTATATCTTGCACATATAATTAGTAATGGATTAATGGGTACTCTTCAACAGGACCACAATTTCTTATCAATAGTTTTGACATCCCAAATGCCCTGAAAACAAAAACAAATTTTTTTGGTATATATGACACAAATTGGTTTTATTCCCAAATCTTGTTAACTGTCTTTTATTTCACGTGACTGTGGGTTTCACTGCAGAAATAGTAAATGTTTAGTCACAGTGCTGTCTCAGACTTCTCTGTGCCATTCTGCTTTCTCTGTGGGTATTTCAAAGTACATAGTGTTTACACACTGTATCACCTGTCAAAAATGCCCTGAAATTCTGAGTTCCAGAATGATTAGCTGCAAGAACTTTGGAAAAGGAACTGTGAAACGGCATTGATTTGCTTCTGTCATTTGTTCAGGATAGGAACTACTCAGTATCTTTCTCCTCTGAGATGGAGTTTGAGTAAGATCCTGGTAGACTTCTCTTGCTTTTTACAGTTGTAAGTATGTGGATACCAAGAGGCACTTTGTTTTAATCTGGGTTTATTTCTTTAGCAGTTGTTGAAAGCCTTTCTGGTTTTTCGACAGCCGAGTCTTGTGGGGCCCATTGTGGTCCCAGAAGCGTTGTGTAATTAGGATGCTTGAGATGGACAATGTTTCGGGTAACTTCAGCATAGCTGAGCATTCATCACACTCTCTTTGGTCCTTGGCATTATGTAAGTTTACCTCTGTAACTCATGGTAATTTCATGCCGCAGCACCTGCAGGCACCCATCTTTTTTTTTTTTTTTATATCTTGGCTTCCTTTTTCATAACAGAAAGTAGAAGGGGTGTGGTTGCAGTGCCTCTGTTTTAGTTTCCTTAAACTTCCTTAATTTGTTTTTAAGAGTTCACTGCAAAAATCTTCATACCTACTCTGGCTTCTCTCCCCCCGCTCCATCCTGTTTCTTTTTTTCTTGATTACTTCCCTGCCCCCTTCCCTTTAAAATAATATTCCTCAGCCAGAGAAGTTTATACTTACGGTATTCTGTATCAGAAAAATACAGAAATTTGTTTGCTGAAAAGGTGACAGAAGTAAATGTGCACATTCTCTTTCCCTAACGAGGACCTTTCTATAGGGGAGTGATTATTGCACTGCTGTGCATGGATAGTGTTCTGTGTGTATAATCTTTGCTTTCTTTCCATCCTTAGATACTGAAGGGTAATGGTGAGCACTGTGGTCCATGTCTTTTTGTGTTTGCCATGACACTAGACACCTTAAGGTGTAAATCTTAATGGGAAATTTAGACCTCTTCCATGGTGGCTCACTGGTAAGGAATCTGCCTGCAGTGTGGGAGATGCAGTTTCAATCCCTGGGTTGGGAAGCTCCCCTGGAGAAGGAAATGGCAACCCACTCTAGTATTCTTGCCTGGGCAATCCCATCCCATGGACGGAGGAGCCTGGCGGGCTACAGTCCATGGGGTTTCAAAGAGTCGACCCGACCAAGGGGCTAAGCACACACAGCGTGCTTAGTTATGGTGCACCTGCTGTGTCCCCTGAAAGCACTGCGATTCTCCTGGAGGACAGATTTAACCTTGTGTATGGTTTGTCTAAGCTATGTGATGTCAGGGATTGTGATGGTTTTATTTGCCATTTGTATTTCCTGTGTTTGGTATGTAATAGGCCTCTAATGATTGCTTCTTTGTTGAATAGATTAATCATTTCATCTTTTATTAGGGAGAATTTTTTTTTTTTTTGTAGGGAGAATTTTAACATGGAAGAACCTTCATTAATTAAATCCCTCCTGAGGCACCATACTCATCCCAGACCAGTTTAGTTTGCATCATCACAGTTGTATAAGACAAACTTCAAACAAGTAAATTGGGCCTAGTTTAAATAAAGTAATAAACACAACCCTCTGACTGACTTTCTCAGGCTTAAAAGTAGAGAGATACATTATAGAAAGATTTTTGAAATGAAAAGCATTCATGGGCTAGCTGGACAATTTAAAGGAAATATTCTATTTTTTTGAGCATTTCAGTTAATTATGATTTTAAGATATTTTTTATATTAAAGTTTTTCTCTCTCTTTTAAGTTCACACAGCAAACTTCACTCCCCATCACAGGCAAATTAGAAAGCAGTTTTATCACCCTAGAGTATTCTCTCATGCTGCCCATTTGTACTTAAGCCCTTCTCCCACTCTAGCCCCAACAACCACTGCTCTCTTTCTATACTTTTGCCAAATACCATGTAAATGGAATCATGTGGTGTGTAGCCTTCTAAATCTCTCTTCCACAGTGCAGAATGCATTTGAGTTTCATCCATGTTGTAGTGTGTATCAGTGGTTTCTATTTGCTGCTAAGCAATAATCCATCATAATGGATATACTTGAGCATATTTATCCATTCACCAGTTGAAGTACTTGTTTCTAGTTTTTGTGATCATGGATACAGCTGCCACAAAACTTTGTATGTGGTTTTGTTTTTGTGTGTGAATCTAAGTTTTTATTTCTCTTGGGTAGCTTTCTAGGGGAATTGTTAGGTCATATGGCAAGTATGGCTTTCCTGGTGGCTCAGACGGTAAAGAGTCTGCTGCAGTGTGGGAGACCTGGGTTCAATCCCCGGGTTGGGAAGACCCCCTGAAGAAGAAAGTGGCAATCCACTCCAATATTCTTGCCTGGAAAATCCCATGGACCGAGGAGCCTGGCAAGCTACAGTCCATGGGGTCTTAAAGAGTCAGACACGACTGAGCAACTAACACACACAGATGGCAAGTGTATGTTTAACTTTATAGCAAGCTGTCAAACTATTTTCTAAAGCATTTTGTATTCCCACCAGTAATGTAGGAGAGTTCCACTAATAATCAGTTCCTAAAATTTAAATTGGCTGTATTGAGTTACTCTAGTAATTTGTTGGTTTGATTGTATACCAGAATATCTTGACAATAACATTTAATTCTGAACATGATATTTTTATAGTTGTAGATCTGTTAGAGATAGTGATTTTGGGGAGTCTCACTTTTCAGTGAATGCAATCTTCCATATGGTTTGGAACTATTTTTTCTTGCTAAGATCATGCAGCCCTGATCTTTGTAAAAAAAAAAAAAGCAAAACAAAAAGCAAAAATCTAGGCCTTAACCCTGGTGTTCATATTGGGGATTAAGGTGCCTTTGGATCAATTCTGTCTCTGTCTTCAGGTTTATAGCACTACTTTGGGGACGGATTCTTTTGGTTTGAACTAGGCAGAAGAAAATCCTTCTCACGGAGAAGTGGTTGTCCTTTCAGCCAGTTTCTGTCACCTGTTACATGTTCCATTCCACAGTTTTGTAGAAGTCAACTTATTTATGATTTACTGTCGATTATACTAGTTAGGGGCTTCCCTTGTAGCTCAGACAGTAAAGAATCTGCCTACAGTGCAGGAGAGACCTGGGTTTGATTACTGGATTGGGAACGTCCCCTGGAGAAGGAAATGGTTACCCATTTCAGTATTCTCCCTTGGAGAATTCCATGGACAGAGGAGCCTGGCGGTCTACAGTCAGACACAAGTAAGCAGCCGACACTAACTATACTGATAAGCCCTTTCTGCAATGAGGGTTGACAATATTAACTTCATAATTGGAATTTTCAAATGCTAATACCCTTGAATGACTGTTTTAAATCTGAGGCCTTTGCCTACATTAAACTGTTGTTTTTAATAACATTTTTATAAATTAGGAAACAAGCACTGTAGTTAAGAAAGAATATAACTTTGTTATGGGAACCATGCATGAAATAGCTGCTGACTTTCCTGAAGTGTTTTCTCATTTATCTGGTATTATTAGGGAACAACCTGTTAGATGAATTAGAAGTTTGTATTTATAGTTAAATATTTTATTAACATTGTTTTAAATGGTAAACTTTACACAGTAGTACTGTTTTTCTCAGTGTTTTCTAAGCATATTCAGATCTTGCTGATGCCCAGTTCTCATTCTAAACATCAATTACAAACTGTGCTGTCATGCGTAGATGCCAGAATTTATTGAAGTTGTATAAGGTTGCCTTCTTCCTGTTCTCTGTCATGTCACCTCAAATTTTCCAGTTTAATTTCTAGTGTAAACTTGTTAGAATTATGTTAAAATGGAGTTCAGGGGCTCTTATTAAGTGAACAGAATATGCATTTTGTGACCTCCTTTGGTGAATTTTTTTGTTTTTTCTTCTGACTCATAGCTATGTCTTGGAGAGCTGAAATTACAGTATCAATGATCTTTGACTTGTGAGGTGTTATTCCGCTTGCTTATAGTATCTCAGAGCCATACATGGCCTGCCTGTCCTCTGATACCTTTTTCTTTCCTTTATTTGGAAAAGAGATGATCATATAAATTATGAGTAGCCTGGTGGGCTGCAGTCCATGGGATCTCAAAGAGTTGGACACAACTTAGTGACTAAACAACAGCAACAATAGGGTAAATACTCAACAAGTATTTGTTGGATGAGAGTAAGTGCCCCCAAATGGAACATGATTTTTTCATTGATGGCTTGGAGTTTAACATCATTCCTGTGATTGAGATTTGTAGTCAAGTCTATGCTTAGAGATAGTGAGATGACCTGCTCTTAGTATAAATTTAATATGATGTCTACTTGATTTTTGATTTCCATTGTACAGGAGATGAGCGTGATTGGATGTGTTTATAAGTGCTTAAGGGGCTGGAGGGGTTAAGGGGTTTAGTTTTCAAATTAAACATTCCCTCCTCTTTCAAACATGGAGACTCACTAGCAGTGATAAGTGATGTTACCAACGGGAGTATAAGTTCAACTGTGAAATTCAAGAGGAGGCACATGTCCTCAGAAGACATTTTGAGGGCCTATGGAATGGTCATATCCTAGTTACCTAGAGAACAATTAGATGTGGATAATTAGAAAATTTACTTAATTAGACTTTCAGTAATACTTACATATTTTATGAAAGTTGAGATTTTAATACAATTTCCCATAAAATTGACTTAGTTATAACTGAATATAGTATGTTTTGCTACTCCTTTGCTATTATGTATTATGCAGTAGCTTTCAAATTTAGAAATATTTTTGACTACAGCGCATAGAAAAATATTTACCACAACTTAGAGAAATATATTTTGCATTGTATCCTAGTGATATGTATATATTCATATAAGGAGCCAAAACAAAATCTCATTAAACAAAACTATTCTTACTACATTTGAGCACTCTATTTTCTTTCTTTCTTTGATACTGTTTTATTTAAAAAACTGTTGCTTAAGACCCATTTGTTTAAACACCCAGTAATGGGTCATTATCCACAGTTTGGGGAACACTGTTGTCTAATAAAACTGATGATAAATTTTAAAGGCTAGAATTTTCTGGGTCTTAACAGAAATATACAAGGGACATCGCTGAAATCAGGTTTTGAAAATCTAAAGTGTTGTAGATGATAGTTACTAAACATTTCTGAGATAAAATAAGTTTCTGTGGTATGTAATTAGAGAATTGATTTCCATTTTTGTCATTACAGTTAATGATTTAGCTTTCAAAAATAAGTGTTTAGTCTTTTCTTGGACAACCACAGTTGAGCTCATGCCAGAAACCAGTAACTGGGACACTTGATGCTAACAGAAGCATGTGATGTAATGGCTAGCCATCACATCACGAATATCCTTACTCATTTAGATTTTGGAGAAGCTTGGAGACTTGTAGTAGTGTCATTTTTTATAGAGACTGCATTGGGCATTTAAAACACTGAATGGCTCATTTTATGTATGGATTTTAAAATTTAAGATAAAGCAGTGAGAAATCAATGCTATGACAACTAACTTGTGAAAAAATTAATTAAAAATTTCTATTGCCTGTGATTTTTTTATTTGCAAAGAATATTGAATAACAGCATGTGAAAAGATACCTATAGATACTTTTAATATTTAAAATTATAGGTACATGAAAATTCTATATTGATTACAACCTATTTTGGAAGATAGTTTCAGTTCATTCGCTCAGTCGTGTCCGACGCTTTGCAACCCCATGAACTGCAGCACATCAGGCCCCCCTGTCCATCACCAACTCCTGGAGTTCACCCAAACTCATGTCCATTGAGTTGGTGATTCCATCCAACCATCGCATCCTCTGTTGTCCCCTTCTCCTCCTACCCTCGATCTTTCCCAGCATCAGGGTCTTTTCACATAAGTCAGTTCTTCGAATCAGGTGGCCAAAGTTTTGGAGTCTCAGCTTCAGCATCAGTTCTTCAATGAACACCCAGGACTGATCTTCTTTAGGATGGACTGGTTGGATCTCCTTGCAGTCCAAGGGAAGATAGGTAGAGTACTAATAACTATTTTAAACAATTTAGAACTGATCATTAATGTTTACTGGAAAGCTTTAGCTAGCTGTATGGCTTTTTATGAAGTAGAACATACTATACTAATATGTTCTCAGATTACTTTGATTTATCTATTTGCAACTTAAAGGAGGTCAGTTGGCTCTGTAATGTCCTAAATTATTGGGCCATGCAGGTTAGAGAATCTGATTTTCTGTTTTCTGTTTTGAAGATTCATCAGTGATCATCAAATTAGAAGTATGCCTGTGACCTACATTTTCACTCATATAATCAGATTATATCTAATGTTTTCTGTATTTAGCAGCTCATTTTTTATCTTTATTAGTGAATGATACTCCATGAAAATTATAATTGTTTATGAAAGAAAAGCAATTGATTATTAATCTGTTCTCAAGGATAATTTGAAAATATATCCCTTAGATAAATTCTGTCTTTTTAATATAGATATTTAAATAAGTTAGTATGCTGAGAATTATGATAGAATCATCAGAGATCAGATCAGATCAGTCGCTCAGTCATGTTCGACTCTTCGCGACCCCATGAATCGCAGCACGCCAGGCCTCCCTGTCCATCACCAACTCCTGGAGTTCACTCAGACTCACGTCCATCGAGTCAGTGATGCCATCCAGCCATCTCATCCTCTGTCATCCCCTTCTCCTCTTGCCCCCAATCCCTCCCAGCATCAGTCTTTTCCAGTGAGTCAACTCTTCGCATGAGGTGGCCAAAGTACTGGAGTTTCAGCTTTAGCATCATTCCTTCCAGAGAAATCCCAGGGCTGATCTCTTCAGAATGGACTGGTTGGATCTCCTTGCAGTCCAAGGGACTCTCAAGAGTCTTCTCCAACACCACAGTTCAAAAGCATCAATTCTTCGGCGCTCAGCCTTCTTCACAGTCCAACCCTCACATCCATACATGACCACAGGAAAAACCATAGCCTTGACTAGACGAACCTTTGTTGGCAAAGTAATGTTTCTGCTTTTAAATATGCTATGTAGGTTTGTTCTAGCAATTTTACATTATCTCTTTAATCTGTGCTTACTAAGTTGCAAGTGTTCATATCCCTGTCCTTCCCTCTACTACTTCTACTCCGCCTTAACAGCTGAGGGTCTATCAATTGCAGTGTTACTTTAACCCTGGAAAAATTTACATTTTCATCAATAACATCTTATTTGGGGGGGATAAAATTGATTCTAAAAGCTGAAAATCAATTAACCTTGCTTACACTCTTAGAACTTACAGTGGAATGCCTGTGTTAGGTTTTCTTTGTTTTTCTTTGCCGCATCTGCAGTATGTGAGATCGTGTTCCCCAAACAGCCACTGAAGCTGTGTCTGCTGCAGTGGAAGCATGGATTCCTAACCACTGGACCGCCAGGGAATTCTCTAGTTTTCTTCCTTGATGAGCCCCCAGGGCCCTTTTTGCTGTAGCTCAGGAAAAATTTCTTTTTCTTAATTTCCTCTGTCCTTAATGCTAATTTATCTTATTAGTTGGAAGTCAGAGGTATTGAATTGCTTCTTTCTGTCTCTGTTCCTTTATTTTTTGTTTCTTTTTATTTTTCTTTCACATAATAGGATTGTTTTCCTACTTTGGTTATTCTATATAGTATGGCATTATTTTCTTAACTCAGTGTTTATTATTGTCCTTCTCAAAAGTCACTGAGGATCTTTTTTTTTTTTTTAATGTTTTCCTTTTTCTGAATGGTGTACCTCCCTGTATTTTAAAAAATTTGCTTTTTGGGGGGCATTTTTCTATCCTGTTGTTACTTTTCTTCATGAATTAGTGATTCTGTCAGTTCATATTTGTGAAGGAGTGATTAGGTTACTATTTCTGGGCAGATGGTTTGGGTTTTCTTTGCCATTCTGTTTGCTCTGCTGTCTTTTTCTGTATCAGCCTCTTGAATCTGTCTACACAGATGGGGCTTATTGACCAGCATGTTTCACATAGGGTAGGCACTCAGGGAACCACAGCCAATATCATACTTAAAGAGTAAAACAATGAACTCTTAATCAAGACTTGGAAAAAACACAAGGAAGTTTGTTCTCAGATCTTCCATTCTACATTGTACTGAAGAACTAGTCTTTTGGCAGGGGTTTCTTTAAAATGCCACCTTGGCTCAAATTAGGATCTGACAACATTGAGGTACTGTAGAGACAGTACAGGCTGGCAGGAAGGGACAGACTGTACCTGCCGATCCAGACAGAAAGGCAGACACATTTTAGACTTTGGGAGGCCAGAGAATTAGTGGAAACACCATCAGAGTTTAAGTGGATAAGAATGTGAACTCAGGAATCTGACTCCTTGTGATCATGTTCTCAGTATACCATTTATTAACTTGATGATGCTGGTCAGGTTGTACAATTGCTCTATGTTTTAGTTTTCTTTATTGGTAAAAATAGGGATTGAAATAGTATAATTGTGGGAACTGATGAGCTGATCTGTTTAAAATATGTAGCAAATTAAGTGCTTAGCAAATGGCAACTGGAGAGATTTTATGTAAAATCCAGGTTTCTGGATTTTTCTTGAAAAATTTGGACATCTGATGGTCCTGAATGGTGGCAGTTGTTTACAGCTGAGTGGTAGCCGCCTCTAATTGGAGTATTTGCTTTCCAGATTGCTGTAGCCCCCAGTACTACTTATTGTCTCACACTCTATTTGATTCACTCTCTTTATGGTACCTCTGTGGCCATTTGGATTTGTGACTTCTGATGTACCAGTTATCAACTGTAGCTAAAAGGATATCTTTAATTTTCAAAACTGATTTTTCTTTGGTGTAGAACGAATCAGCACCAAAGGCACAAACATAGACCAGATTAGAAGAGTAATTCAGGCAAGGGAATGCTATCACATACAGGAAATTCTTGGCAGTGCTTGTAGCATACTCGTTGGTGAGGTTCAGCGAGTGCATCAGGTGAATGGAGAGACTGATGCTGGGGGGTGTAGTGATATGTAACTGGGAATGCTCTAGGTACGAATCATACCACCAAAACCTGAAAATGTTTAGAGATAGAAAAAAACTCATTTCTTAATCTGTAGTAGCTATTGACTGTCCTAGGTGCCTGACAGTATGCTAGGTTCAGAGATCACCAGGTTACATAATGAGTCCTTGTCATCAAATACAGCAGACAATTATAATAATGTGTATAATGTAAGAATAGCCTCAGAAGTCTCTTAATCTAATCCTCCTATTTTATAATTATTAAAATAAGCTTAGACAGATTAGGCCTTGCCTAAGGCTTTACAACTAGTTGAGACTCGAAGATTTTTTTTTTTTTTTTTTTTAATACAATGCTTTTTCTAGTACATAGCCAGGCAGGCAACATCAAAGAGGTTTGGAAGCAGCTAGTAGGGATTCCAAGACCTGGGAGAACTGATTTATTGGAGCATGGTACAAAGATTGGGACTTGGGTGTGAAAGAAGGTTACGTTGCTGCATTTAAGACTTATTCTTCAAAGACTGGAGCTAGAGGTTCTTCTTAGGGGTGTGAAGAAGTGGCCATTTTAGAGAAGCCTGTGTGGCAAGGAACTGTTGGTAGCTGCTGGGAACTGTCGACACCATTTTAGGACCCGAGGGTGGCCTCTGAGAGCCAGCAAGAAGCTGACACCATCACACCATCAGTTATACACTGCAAGGGTGTGAGTTCTGTCCACAATCTGAAGGAACTTAGAAGAAGATTCTTTCCCATTTTCACCTCCAGATAAGAATGTCATCTAACTGATCTTCTGATGAAGTCTGTGAAACCCTGAGCAAATGCCTCAGCTGAGTCGTGCCCAGAGTTCTAATCCACAGAAACTCTGGACTAATAAATGTATTGCTATAAGCTGCTAAGTTTTTGGTAGTTTGTTCCACAGTAACAGAAAACTAGTACTTTTGGTCATGTCCAAGTATATTATATTCTTTACTGTCATTACATAATAAACACAGCACTTTGCCATCTGATTTGAAATACATAATCCACACTCCACTATGCCTTAGAAGCATGAAAATCACTGCAGTTTGTGGTTTTCTGGCAGCACTGTGAAATGATAAGAGTGCCCCACACGGTCTCACAACTGTTGTCTTGTAGCGTGAAGCAGCTTTAACAATGCATAAGTGACTTAGCATGGATGATTATTAATGAAAGTTTGTTTATGAACACCAGCATTTGAATTTCATATAATTTTCATGTGTCACAAAATACTGTTTCTTCTCCAAACATGTAAATACGTAAAGACCATTCTTAGTCTGTAGACTGTGTATAGTGGACAAGAGCCTGGATTTAGCCTGCAGGCTGGAGTTTGCTGACCATGACTATAGACAGACTTGTCTATACTAATACTGTTTGATAGGTGCAACAATAGGGAAAATACTAGCACTCTTTAGGATCCTTAATAAAAAAATATTTAATCAAAAATTCTATTTGTTAACTATATTAAAAGACTAAAGAAATCTAGTAAGACAGGTTTGTGAGCAGTTTCTTGAATGTGGTGAAAAGGATGGAGTAAAATAGGAAACAGCTTCGTTTCTCACTAACCACTAAATTGTATACTTTGATTATTTCCTTTTCCCCACTCATAAATGATATAAGTGGCCGGTTTCCATTGATTCTTACCATATATTAATAGGAATAAGTTCAGTTTGTCAAGAGTTATTTTGGGGTGTTAATACTTGTTCCATTTTCAAGTACAGTTTTAAGCTATTCGATCACTTCTTCCTGTCTCTTGAAATTTCTTCTGGGGAAGGAATTTGGGGCCGTCTCTTGACTTTTCCTACTGCCTCCTCAGCCATTCATTAAGCTGGCCCTTGATCCTCCAGGGTCCATGTGAGTGGAGGGTTATGAAAGGGAAAAGGCAAAAGTTTTTCAGTGGATGACATGCTTTCAAATGCTCTTTCTTTTGGGAGGAAGTTTTAGTTCATCAGAGGCTGTACCCTGACCTATTCTGTAAAACAAACAAACAGACCTGCAAGTATTGCTATACATAAACATATCCATGCACAGGAATTACAAAAAAGAGTTGGATCATATAAAACAAACTGAAAGTAATGTTTACATCTGAGGAGAGCAAGTGGGATGAAGGACAAGACGTATGGGCATCCCAAGGATATTTTTACTTTGTATTTGAATTCTTACAACATGTAGAATGTCTTTTGGATATTTGGTAAATGAAAAGGTATATATTGAAAATAGCATGAAAAATTGCAAATGGGAAGGAAATTACTTTCTTCTAAATAGAAAAAAATGTAGAAGGGCCCTTTTTGTTTTGGTTGCTGTTGTTGGTTACACTTTGTGGCATGTGGGATCTTAGTTCCCCAACTAAGTATTGAACCCACACCCCCATGTGTTGGAATGGTGGAGTCTTTTAACCACTGGACTGCTAGGAAAGTCCCCTGAAAGGGCTCTTTTAAAGAAAACCTTCTAAAATACTTACATGTTCATTAACCTTAAAAAGCTGTAGTGTTTTCACATGAGTTTTGGGATAAAGTTATAGTAGAGAAAACATATGAACTTTGAGATGTAGCATTATTTTTGGAGTGGGTTATTTCTAAAAATAATGTTTTGAAGTATTATCTACATATAATACAACACATAGATTTTTAGTTTGATGAATTTTTATACATGTATACACTTGTATAATCCCCTCCCAAGCACAGTAGAGAATATTCCTTTCTCTGGTAAAGTTCCCTTATGCCACTTTCCAAGCTTTCAACCACTCTTGGCAACAACTGATCTGCTTTCTATCACCACAACTTATTTTTGCTGATTCTAGAACTTCATTTGATGAGAATTGTATGATACGTACTCATTTGTGCCTGACTTACCTCAATCTCATATCTGAGAGATTCATCCATATGGTTACATGTATCAACAGTTCTTTCCTTTTTATTTACTGAGTAATATTCCACTGAATGAATATATCAGTTTGTATACCTGTTCTCCTGTTAGTAGATATTAGGATTGTTTTTAGTTTTGGCTGTTACTGATTTAGGCTGCTCTAAATACATGTGTACAAGTCTTTCTCTAAATATATGTTTTAATTTCTCTTGAGTAACTACCTAAGAGTGGTATTGTTAGGACATCAGATAGGTGTATATTTTACTTAGAATAAACTATCAAACTTCCTTAGAATCAAAGTTGTACTATTTTATATTCCCATTAGGAATTGAGAGTTCTAATTGTTCCTCATTCTTTCCTGGACTTTTCTTTCTTGGGAGGTTTTTGATTACTGATTGCATATCTTTACTATTGTTCTATTGAGGTTTTTCTTTTTTTTCCCTAATGATTCCCACAGTAATCACGGTGAGGCAAGACCAGAGTGGGCCTCCCAGGAAGCTGGAGGTCCACCTTGGACTCTCATTTTCCCGCTGGGGAAACCATAGGCTTGAGGGCCCTGTGGGTGTGATGCTGTGCCAGCCTTGGGGGAGGCCCAGTGTGGTCAGAGTATAGCCACTCCTCTTGCCCTTCTCTGTCTCTCTGGTTCAGGAGGGTGCTTTGGCCTCAGCCCTGGGTTCTGGGGATTTGTTTCAGTGGTGTCTTGTGCTAACTGACCTATGTTGCTCTCTTGATGGTGTCTCCCTATAAGGTTTTCTGCACACACAATTATAATGTCTCTGAATAACAGTGGTTTAGCCTTTTCCTCTTCACTTTTCATGCCTTTTGCATCTTTCTTAACTTATTGTACAGGCTAGTTCTTCTGTACAGTGTGTTGAATGGAAGATCTGAGAGCAAACATTCTTTTGTTTTCTCTTAGTCTTGATTAAGAGTTCAGTGTTTTACCATATAAGTATGATGTTGGCTATCTTTTTTTTTTTTTTTAAGGAAAAACTCTTTTATTAGGTTGACGTTTGATTCTCTTTCTGGATTACTGAGAGGTTTTAAACATTAACGGGTTGAATTTTGTCAAATGCATTTTATTGTCTGTTGAGATACTTTCTTTTTTTTCCTGTTAATTTGCTGAATTTATTTCAAATATTAAATCTTAACATTTCTAATATGAGAAATACGAGATCAGAGAGTATACTTTAATTTTGTAGTTACTTGAGACAAATAATGATAGCATATGATCTTTCTTGATGAACATTTTTTGAAAGGAAATATTATTCTTCAGTTTTGGGCTATTGTATTTTATAAATGTCAGTTCAGGGTAGTTGATGATATTTAGGTCTACTGTTTTAATATACATACTGTTATTTTTGTCTTCTACTCAATCAAACAACAGTGAAACAACAGTGTTAACATTTCAACTATGATTGTCTTTTTCAAACAGTTATTTCAAACTAATCCTTGTTTTTTAAAGTCTTTCCCTTATTTTGCTCATTTATATGTCATTTTAATGATTTTTCAAATTTTTCTGTTGAGTTATTTCTGTTATTATGAAATGGATCTCTGTATCTTTGGAGATTCTCCCTTGTTTCGATGTTTACTTTGTATGATAACATTATAGCCTCTAAGGCTTATTATACTTGATGTTTGCATTGTCGTTGTTCAGTCGCTCGGTCATGTGCGACTGTTTGCGACCCCGTGGACTGCAGCACACCAGGCTTCCTTATCCTTCACTGTCTCCCGGAGCTAGCTCAAACTAGTCCATTGAGTCGATGATGCCATCCACCCATCTCGTCCTCTGTCGTCCCCTTCTCCTCCTGCCTTCAGTCTTTCCCAGCATCAAGGTCTTTTCTAATGAGTCGGCTCTTCGCATCAGGTAGCCAAAAGTATTGGCACTTCAGCTTCAGCATCAGTCCTTCCAATGAATATTCAGAATTGATTTCCTTTAGGATTGATTGGTTTGATCTCTTTGCAGACCAAGGGACTCTCAAGAGTCTTCTCCAACACCACAGTTCAAAAGCATCAATTCTTCAGCACTCAGCCTTCTTTATGGCCCAACTTGCACATTCATACACGACTACTGGAAAAACTACAGCTTTGACTATATGGACCTTAGTTGGCAAAGTAACAGCTCTGCTTTTTAATATTGCTGTCTAGGTTGGTCATAGCTTTTCTTCCAAGGAGCAAGAGTCTTTTAATTTCATGGCTGCAGTCACCATCTGCAGTGATTTGGAGTCCAAGAAGGTCAAGTCTGTCACTGTATCCATTGTTTTCCCATCTATTTGCCATGAAGTAATGGGACAGGATGCCATGATCTTAGTTTTTTGAATGTTGAATTTTAAGCTGGCTTTTTCACTCTTCTCTTTCACCTTCATCAAGAGGCTCTTTAGTTCTTGTTCGCTTTCTGCCATAAGGGTGGTGTCGTCTGCAAATCTGAGGATGTTTGAGTAGTATATCTTTCTGTTATTTCACTTTCAGTTTGTCTGCGTCTTTGAATGTAAAGTTGTTTCTTAGAGACAATGTATAGTTGGATCTTGGTTTTTTTCTTTTTTTAAGTCTTTGCTTTTTATGGGGAGAATGTGGTCCATTTTCATTATATGTGTGTTTTTAAGTCTATTCTCTTGGTGTTTTCCTTTTTGTCTCATATCTCGTTTATTTCTCTTGTTTTAATCAAATGTTTATCATCCTACTTTATTTCTTATATTAACTTTTTAGCTGTTTCTACTGCAGTTAATTTTTAGTGTTTGGTCTGGGTATTACAATATGCATTTTTAATTTGTCATGGGCTGCTTAAAATGAATATTGAACCACTCATTCTTAACAAATACAAGAATCTTAAAAAACAACGTAGTTCCATTTACTGTCTGCCCTGCCATTTAAAATTAATTTTTAACTACTTCATTCTTAACAAATATAAGAATCTTAATATAATTGCATTTGCTTGCTGCCCCTGCCATTTCTGTTATCATATATTTATTCTACTTTCCCGTATCTTATAAATGACACTAAGAAATTATTTGTGCTTTAACAAGTAATTTATCTTTTGAGGAAATGAATACCCATGCATTTCCCATTTCTAGGGTTCCTCATTTCTTCTTAAAGTTTCACATTTCTGTCTGGTATCATGTGATTTAATTAAGCATAATGGATTATTTAAAAAGTTTTTCTTGTGGAAGTGTGCTGGTGACTATTCTTAGCTTCCTTCATCCGAAAATGACTTTCTTTCATTTTCAGTTTTAAAGACTAATTTTATTGGGTGTCATGTTCTTGGTTAAGACTTCTTTTCCTCCTTCCATTGCTTTGAACATGTTCTCCCGTTTTCTTTTCCGTCTCCGTTATTTCTGATGATAAAGTTCACCTGTGTGTTGTGGAGTTTTCCTCTGTCTGCTTTCAAGACTTTCCTTTAATTTTTGGGTTTTTGCACTTTGATGTACCTAGGTTTAATTTTCTTTGTATTGATTCTTCATGGAGTTGCTGAGTTTCCCCATTTTGTAGGTTAATGTTTTTCAGTGAATTTGGGAAATTTTCCATCATTATTTCTTCAAATATTTTTTCTGCTCCATTCTCTTTCTTTAATGTAGTAGAACTTTAATAGCTACTTAGTAGTTTTGAAGTCCTGTCTTCTAATTTCAGTGTCAGGGTCATCTTGGTGTCTGTTTCCTTTGGTAGCTTTATTTCTGACTGCATGTCACATTTACTGATTTTTCTTGTCTGGTAATTTCTAACTGTATGCCGGACATTATGAATTCAGCGTTGTTGAAAGTCTGTTTTTGTTTTTGTTTTCCCTTCTGTCTTTTTAATTATGTCAAGTTTCATTCTGGAATGCAGTTAGTGTAGTTGGAGATATTCTTAATCCTCTCTAGGCTTGGTTTTAGCTTTAGGTGGGTTATTCTAAATAGTCCTTACTTTACAGTATGATCCTTACTGTTAAGACTTGGTCTTTCTGGTATCTCAACTGAATTCTGGGATATTAATGAAGTTCCTCCACCATGACTAGGTAGGAACTTTAAGATATCCTGGCACTCTACAGCCTTTGGTATCTCCATTCTTTATTTAACCCCAGAGTAGTTTGTCTGCTAGCCTTGTTTCAGCCCTGTCACCTCCTACCCTGCAAACTGGACAGCTCCCTCACCTTCAGTACTGCCTGCAAATTCCACTAGCTTCAACACCCCAAACTCTGAGCTGTGATCATTGGGCACTGCCTGAAATACCCCAGACTCTGATTTGTGATCACTGGGCACTGCCTGAGTCTCCACTTCCCTGTGCTGTAGTCAGAAAACTGTCCCTAGCTGGAGATCTTGAGTGAAGGTGGAATTCACCTTCTGTGTTTCTATTTTCTCAGAAATGGCAGTTTACTCTACCTGTTATTCAATGCCTGAAAATATTTGTCCATATTCATAATTATTTACAGCAAGGGGGGAAGTTCAATATTAGTTACCCTATCGTAGAAAGTAAACAGTATATGTAAAACTCATTAAATTTTAGTTTTACCAAATGGGTGCTTATATTTCATCTGCAATATTAAGATCATGGCAGAATGTAATAAGAAACTTTATAAATAGATTGGGTGTTAGGAATAATTGCATATTTGGTGGGTTGCTAAAATTAATCAGAAATGTACTATTTATTTCAAACCTTGTTATGATTGCTCCATTCCCTATGTAGTTACAAGTAATAAATGTTTGAATAAATGAAGATCAAATAAGAATGTATACTTGAAAAGCCCTTGAAAATTATTAAATGTATGAACATGTGAAAGATATTAAACTCTTTTACTAATTTGCAAACTGTATTCTCTTTTCTTGCTTTTAAATTGATATTCCTGTATTGACTTACTTGAATTCTTTGAATTTTTTGTTTTTAATTGGAATGATTCTAAGCTGGAAGGTCTAAGCTGGTGAATGTATATTGGCTTATGAAATACTCAATACATTTTTGTTATTTTTATTTATTCTTTAAAAAGTAAGCAAAATCACTGATTTCGTTTGGTTTTGTTTTTGTGATCACTTTGGTGTTGAAGTATAGGAATAAAGGGGAATGATTAAGAGTCTGCTGAGGTTTTATTTCAGTGGGCATTAACTAATAAGTCCATTGCCTGAACTTTTGTTACGTTATTAATTTCCGAAACATGGTTTTTAGTTCTCTGTAAGTTGACTAATTTTCTTTTCTTAATATTTTAGCTCTCTGTCAATATCAGCTCACATCATTGAAAAATAATTCTGAAGACATGTTTTGCTGAAAAGACAGCTGAGAAAAATTTTACGAATGGGATGAACACGCGCCAGTTCATTGACTACCTACTGCAATTTGAATGTTAACATCACCCACCTGGTACAGTTACCTAGTGATGTACCAGTTCTCACAATACCCTATTTCAGTGTGCTTGTCTTGATTAAAGAATTCAAAGTGGAGTACCGCAAACTTGATATGGAAAATAAAAAGAAAGACAAGGACAAATCAGATGATAGAATGGCACGACCTAGTGGTCGGCTGGGACATAACACTCGAGGAACTGGTTCTTCATCCTCTGGAGTTTTAATGGTTGGACCTAACTTTAGAGTTGGAAAAAAAATTGGATGTGGGAATTTTGGAGAACTACGATTAGGTAAGACTATTTTGTTTATTCCATAATAATGGGAGCATTTTTTTTAAATGAAGGGTACTTTTTAATGAAATGATTTAGTTAGTTACTTGTTGTTTCATTGTTGTGGTAATTTTAAACAACACAGATACTAAGAATTTCTGTGTACTTGTATTTTCATTTTGGGGTCATTACTTAGTATAACAGTGTCTGTTTTCTTGAGATTAGCCATCCAGATTAAGAGAAAAAAGAAAGTAAATGAAAAAGCCCTAGCAGGCTGAAAGAGATACCAGGGGAGTCTTTGCAGTATACTCTTTAGGAATGATATTTAGGCTACCTTTTCTGATTAGAAAACATTTAGTAACTGGTTACTTTAGTAACTGCTTACTACCTTTTCTGATTAGAAAACATTTAGTAACTGTATGGCTTAAAGTTAAGGTAATATCCTCAAACTACGTCAGAAATCAGTGCAGTTTGCAATGTTATAATTTATTCCCCTCTTCCCCCATGTATGTCCAGAGTGGTTTAGAAATCTATATTCTTACCAAGGGACACAAAATACTGATTCACTTTATTCTTATAATCAGGTAAGTTTGGGAAACATTGATCTACTTTAACCTCCTAACTCTACGTTTAAGACATTTGAAACTCAGGGAAGGTTTCTTGACAAATGTAACCCATCAATTTAATGATGGCCTTTTAAACTCTCCTAGTGCAATGAAGATGTGGCTATCTTCATTGAAGAGAAACAAGAAGGAGGACAGCACGGTTTTATGGGAGTCAGTATTGAGGTTCTTTGAGGGCTAGCTGGTTAATGCACCAGCATGAGTGTAAACTTCTTTAAATAAAAAGAAAAAACTTAGCTTCGCAATTTTCATTAGATTTAACCTTGGTGTTATAAAAATATATGTAATTGTATGTTCATCTACTCAGCTACTTCTCTTTATCATCTTGTAAAACACTTTGAAAGAAAGTGAAGTTTTAGTCTCAAAGAGTATCAGACTCTTTGAGACCCCCATGGACTGTAGCCCACCAGGCTCCTCTGACCATGGAGTTCTCCAGGCAAGAATACTAGAGTGGGTTGCCATTCACTTCTCCATGGAATCTTTCTAATCCAGGGATCGAATCCAGGTCTCTTGCATTGTAGGCAGATTCTTTACCATCTGGGCCAAAAACATTCTAATTTTTAGTTACTCCTTCATTTCATTATTGTTTTATGTAGTTAGTGTACATTAAATCTTTGAATGAAGCAATCCAATAAAAGGTAATGACATATTTTAAAATACATATGATGTGTCTGATAGACTCTTCTGCATTTTAGTAGGGACTCAAATATTTGAAAGGGTGAATGTTTTATATTTTATTTTTTAAAAGATATTGTAATGATACTTTGAAATTCTTAAACTGTTTTGATTTTGGCATTAAAAAGCAGATTATTTACTTGTCTGACCTTGAATTACACCCATCCATCCATTAAAAATTTATCACATGTCTACAGTATTATGTATGAAGCATGATTAGACACTGATGATACACTGGAAAAATATAAAAATTGTCTCTGCCATTATGGAACGCATAAGTCATTTAACCACATGGGGCTTCAAATTTGTCAACTTTAAAATGGAATTATTTCTGCTTCCTGAATTATTGTGAAGATTAAATTTAGATAGCAATATAAAAGAACCAACATTATCCTTGCCTGTTTCAGGAAAGCAGTGATTGTTCTACTCCTTTAAAGGGTATCAAGATATTTGTTCTTAATTAAGATTATAGCATGTTGTATGTATATTTAAATTTAATATAAATTAGTTTTCTAGCTGTATATTATGACATATATATTTGTACTTTGTCACTCTCTTTGTATATGACTATAGTACTAAAGTATTTTGGCATTTATTATTCAGAATTGATTTCATATAATTTATTTCAAAATAACTATATATATATATATATACACACATCTGTGTGTGTATGCATGTATATGTGTGTGTGTGGGTATATGTGTGTATATACACAAAAGAATCTAGTGGAACATTTTAGCCAGGGCATATGAGAAAACTGTATTACTCCTATAAACTGAAACTAACATGCTGTATACTGAAAAAAACAGCAAAATACCCCCATTCTTTTGCAGTCTGTGAATAAACAGGAATAGGGTAAGATGACTTACTAGTCTGTCCATCCATCCATCCTTTATCATCTTTCTATTTATCTATCTATATCTAATCTACCTGTGTGTTTTTATTGTATATTTTTGTAGATTTTATTTAAATGTTTTATCTATACATGTTACTGTTTCAGTACTTACTATATATGTAACATGTCCATTTGCATAATTATTTTAGTCATTTTTTTTCTTAGTAGACTACTAAATAAAGGGAGGTTTTATTCCCTTTTAAAAAGGTTCCAGGTGATCTCTCTGTACAGAAAGTGTCAGTTTTTTCTATGATAAATGTGAATAAACATGTTTATTTAATCTGGATAAACATGCTAATGTTAAAAGCTGGTTTGAATTCTTAAACTGCCTTCTTTAAAACCATGTTAATAGACATTGATTTCTGGCACTAAATTTTTTGTGATTAGTATTGAGTAAGAAAGAATACAGAGTATATATGTTATAGGTAAGTGATTGTCAAAAAAGATGCTATTAGGATCTTGGGCTGGACAGTGTTTTGTTTTTGTCTGCTTGTTTGTTAGACTGTCCCATGCATTGTGTGGTATTTAGAACTTCAGACCTCTTGGACACTGAACAGGAGTTGCATCTCCACATGCAGCCCTAGGTTCTTTCCCTCCAGCCCCTACTCCCATTTCTAAAAGCCCCAAGGAGAGACACTATTACCCTCTGTTGAAAGTACTTTTATAGAGGATTGCTAAAGAAAGAAGGAAATGGCAACACACTCCAGTATTTTTGCCTGGAGAATTCCATGGACAGAAGAGCCTGGCAGACTGTAGTTCATGGGGTTGCAAAGAGTTGGACACGACTGAGTGGCTAACAGACACACACACACTAAAAAAAGAAAGCCGAACATAAAAAATTTGCCTTGAGATTAAAAAGAAAATAGTTAATCTTTTTAAAAAATCTAAAATTAAGTTTAAGTAAATGTGTTTACTATCATTTTAATCTGTATTTTTAATTGTAAAATGATGAATTGATATTTTTGGTTTTATTTTATCCTTGTATTGGTGGTAAGGCTTGTATCCAGCAAGTTGGATATATTCCTAGCTTAGACAATTAACCAAAACCCCCAGAAATGTTTTTAACAGGTACAGAATGAGACAGAACAAAGCTAGCTAAAATGTGGGGTTATATTGTATACATTTTTTATTTTCCTATGTATTATGAGGCTTTAACATCTGAAGAAAAACCTTTCTGGTCAACCATATAGACCTCTGACTGCGGATGTATTCTAGAAGTGTGGAATACAAACCAGCTAATATAACATTGCTTTAATAATAAAAAGAAACCAAAAAACCTCAAATCCTTTCACTCTATGGAAAGACTGCTCCTCTACAGGATAGCCAGTTCTTCAAGATAAAAAAAAAAATTGAGAGCATGCCTTTGATCTGCAAACTAACCAATTTAGAGCCATACCTCCCTCCTCTCTCTGGCCCATGCATTCCAGGAGGCAGTCTTCCTGAAGGCATCCCGTGGCAAAGCACAAGACAGAGAAACTGCCCTGAAGGTTAAGAGTTATTCAAACTAGTCACTCCTAAGCTGTTTACCCTCCCCTATCTTGCTTTTCCTGCAGAAATACCAAAGATCTTGGCCAAAGCTCTTCCCTTGCTCCTGTCTTCTACCGCTTGACCAAAACATGGTGTTTCTTCTGTGTCTCCTCTTGTAGCTATGCCTGACTGACCATCACGTGAAAGAACAGAACAAGGGTGTTATACATTGTTTTATGAATTAACATATCTGAAGTAAGATATTATAAATTTTGATATAATTAAGTAGACATGGAAGTTTTTATAACTTTTTATTTTTGTTTAAGAATTGTTTTGTTGAAAATTCTTCAGGTCTTAACCATATGTATCAAGTAAATATACAGATTTGGGTGGATTCATCTTTTTTATGTTTATTGATTTTTCTATATTTATTTGCTGAAGCTTAAAATTTTTCTGAATATGTAACAAAGGAGTAGGCTATGATGCTATAAGAAAGAGACCCTAGCATACAGCAGTGTTAGGCAAAGTAGTTTCTTTCTTTTTCACATGACACAGGCCGGAAGAGCAGCACCAAGGGCTGTCAGGGTATCTCTGCACCCTCAGTATGTGGCTTCAGTCTCAGTGTGTGAGTTGTTTACTCCCGTTGTTGCTGTCTCCCAGACACCCAGCCAGCAAGAAGAAAAGGGCCAGAAGATAATACGTTCATTCTCGCAAGTGGGCAGTGACATACCTTGTGTTGACTCATATCTAGAACTTAAAATCACACGTCTGCACCAAGTTGAAAGAGAGGCTAGAAATGTAGTCTAGCTGGGCAACTATTTTAGGCTGTTCTTTTACTAAGGAAGGTGAACAGGGATATTTCAGTTGATTAGTTGTCCCTGATATAACCATATATGGAGTTTCTGTAGAACATAGTTTTATAATAATGACTATTCAAATATCCCAATATTGGTAAACCCATCTTTTCAAGTTCAGTATGGCTCAAAGTACTATTGGAAACATCTTTTGAAATTGGATTAAAACTTCAGTGAACTGGAACCAGTTTACTTGGAGCCTTTTCTTATTTGGATTTCCTTCATACACACACTTCTCTCTCTTGCTTGTACTGTACCCACAAACATATACTTTGTGCATTGAACATACATTGTTAGTTTGTTCATATATATACCAAATGTGGATTGAAAAGCCGATTATTTAAGGGCATGCCTATACAAAGTGGATCATTGAAAAAGCAAAAGAGTTGCAAAAAAGTCTACTTCTGCTTTATTGACTACGCCAAAGCCTTTGACTGTGTGGATCACAGCAAACTGGAAAATTCTGAAAGAGATGGGAATACTAGACCACTGGACTTGCCTCCTGAGAAATCTGTGTGCAGGTCAAGAAGCAACAGTTAGAATTGGACATGGAACAAGAGACTGGTTCCAAATAGGAAAGGAGTACTGATATATCAAGGCTGTATATTGTCACCCTGCTTGTTCATCTGTGCAGAGTACATCCTGAGAAATGCTGGACTGGATGAAGCACAAGCTGGAATCAGGATTGCTGGGAGTAGTATCAGTAACCTCAGATATGTGGATGACACCACCCTTATGGCAGAAAGCAAAGAAGAACTAAAGAGCTTCTTAGTGAAAGTGAAAGAGGAGAGTGAAAAAGTTGGCTTAAAACTCAACATGCAGAAAACTAAGATCATGGCATCTGGTCCCATCACTTCATGGCAAATAGATGGGGAAACAAGGGAAACAGTGACAGACTTCATTTTTGGGGGCTCCAAAATCACTGTAGATGGTGATTGCAGCAATGAAATTAAAAGATGCTTGCTCCTTGGAAGAAAAGTTATGACCAACCTAGACAGGATATTCAAAAGCAGAGACATTACTTTGCCAACAGAGGTCCATCTAGTCAAACCTATGGTTTTTTCAGAAATGCATGGATGTGAGAGTTGGACTATAAAGAAAGCTGAGTGCCGAAGAACTGATGCTTTTGAACTGTGGTGTTGGAGAAGACTCTTGAGAGTCCCTTGGACTGCAGGGAGGTCCAACCAGTCCATTCTAAAGGAAATCAGTCCATAATGCATTGGAAGGACTGATGCTGAAGCTGAAACTCCAATACTTTGGCCATCTGATGCGAAGAACTGACTCATTTGAAAAGACTCCGATGCTGGGAAAGATTGAAGGCGGGAGGAGGAGGGGACAACAGAGGATGAGATGGTTGGATGGCATCACTGACTCAATGGACATGAATTTGAGTAAACTCCAGGAGTTGGTGAGGGACAGGGAAGCCTGGTGTACTGCAGTCCATGGGGTAGCAAAGGGTTGGACCCAACTGAGTGAACTGAACTGAACTATGCAAAGTGACAAAAATGCATTAGTAATATTCAATCATGGCTCATTTTTATAACCTTCAAAGTTTACTGAAATCACTAATATTCAAAAAAAGAAAATGCTTTTAGGATTTAGTTCTTTCTTCTGTGACTTAAAAGTAAACATTTGACCATATAAATGAAAACAAGAACAATATTTTTAGAAGTATTTTATTTTCATTGTATGGAATCTGTGTTTAAACTAACTTTTTGTCCTATAAATATTTTTTACCTATGTGGTTATGAATAAATATCATATACAGTACAAAATTCTGAGAAGATAATGTCTTGATGAAATATAAATTCCATTTTTAAGTTAAAAATTTTTCTTTTGTTAGACACTCAGGATTTAAATGTTCCTCAAGATTTAAATTTTTAATTGTATCATTAAAGTATTCACTAAGCCAATTTTATACATCATGTATTCTTAAAATATATATGGTCACATCTAAATGCTGAACTAATTGGCTAAAAAATGGTATGTTTTCTAAAATGATTTTTAATTTATGGGCTCAGTGAGTACTTTGACTACAGCTTGGCTTACACCACTTAGGTACTCCTATTAATCTCTGTCTTTGTGATCAGTGTAATAGGTTTATGAGACTTATGCTATTTAGCATTAGAATGAACATTTTTCCCCCCACTCATTTTTATAAAACAAGAACAAAACTCAGAAGAGCTTTATAATATTTATATGAACAAACACTGCTGTACAGTTGGCAGTGGTTGTAACTATTTTTGCCATGACATTCTTTGTCAAAAGTAGTCTTGCTGTTTGGTCATGCAGCTCATTGACCGTAAGGCAGTTTTGCCCTCAAGGGTAAGATAACTGGTTGACAGTTTGGTTTCAGTGCTCTAGAAGATAAAAAAAAAACCTGGTTGACAGTTTTGATCTTGAATGGTTGACAGTTTGGTTTCATTTCTCCACGGATGCAGTGCTTTCATTTTTTTTTCATTTTATATTGGATTCTAGTTTATTTACAATGCTGTGTTAGTTTCAGGTGTACAGCAAAGTGATTTAGTTATTTTTACAGTCCCATCACTTCATGGTAAATAGAAGGGAAAAAGTGGAAGCAGTGACACGTTTTCTTTTCTTGAGCTCCAAAATCACTGTGGACAGTGCTGTAGCCATTAAATTAAAAGATGCTTGTTCCTTGGAAGGAAAGCTGTGAGAAACCTAGACTGTGTATTTAAAAGCAGAGATATCACTTTGCCAACAAAAGTCCATATGATCAAAGCATGGAAATGAGAGTTGGACCATAAAGAAGGCTGAGTGCTGAAGAATTGATGCTTTTGAACTGTGGTGCTGGAGAAGACTCTTGAGAGTCCCTTGGACAGCAAGGAGATCATACTAGTCAATCCTAAAGGAAATCAACCCTGAATATTCCTTGGAAGGACTGATGTTGAAACCAAAACTCCAATACTTTGGCCACCTGATGTGAAGAGCTGACTCATTAGAAAAGGCCCTGATGCTGGGAAAGATTGAGGGCAAGAGAAGAGGGCGGCTGAGGATCAGATGGTTAGATAGCGTCACTGACTCAATGGACATGAATTTCAGCAAACTCTGGGAGATAGTGAAGGACATGGAAACCTGATGTGCTGCAGTCACTGAACAACAACAACTTTGGCTAATTTAGATACAATTGCTTGTTCTCTAATGACATCTTTACCAGGTTTATCATGCAATTAGAAATTGGAGGCTAAAGAACAATCAAGCTCTTCGTGTCCCTCGCAAAAGAAATGGTTACACGATTCCTGATGAGTGTAAGTTTCTTAAAAATGGTCAAAATTTTTGCTGTTTGATAGTGGAGAACATGATGGAGACAGAGTTTTTGTATTTGGTACAGCATCTAGCTTAGTGAATTTGGTGAAATATAAGGAGTGGTCATGTGTTGGAACATTTAAATGCAGTGCAGTGATTTATTACCAGTTGTATAGGTTGCACCTGGAGGAGGACATGGCAACCCACTCCAGTGCTCTTGCCTGGAAAATCCCATGGATGGAGGAGCCTGGGAGGCTACAGTCCATGGGGTTGCAAAGAGTCGGAGACAACTGAGGGACTTCACTTTCTTTATATAGGTTACATGTATTGATAATCAATAGGAGTGTCCCTCGATTATTCATTTTATTTCCAGGGAAATCTGGAGAGACTTAGTGCAAAATTTTTCTTATATCATAGAGAATTTAGGTCCAGTATGAGATCCTGAATCCTTAATGTTTGACTTTGACAAAGGAAGTATCACCTTTTCTCAGATATACCATTATTATCATGAATCTTCACAAATTTTAAATGTTTTTTATATTTTCATTTTTCACAATAAAGTCTTTAAAAGATTTTTTTTTACTAGTTTTTCATGTGTCTTTGTGTCCTATTTAATGTTTATTTAAAATTTTATTTTCCTTGTTTTTTATGGCAAAATTGCCTTATGGGCTGTTAGCTGGGCTATGAAATTGCTTGTGGCAAAGAGTCTTATGGTGAAAATACTGCTCACTGTGGCAACATATCCAAGACTGAAATTTTGTCTAGAAGTTTTCCTGCCATTCATTGAATAAAATGAAGTTAGGAGTATTATGTTGGAAAAAATTGCATGTGTGAAAGTTGATGATTACCTATTTTATTCAGTACTCAGTGTAACCAGGGCCATTTACTATCATAGTTAAACACAACAACTGTCATTGTTCTGTCTTTCTTCAGAAATCAAATATTGTTATATTTTTTATCTTTTTAGCTATACTTGTAAAGAAGCACATGAATTTATGTATCACATTATCTTTACATACTTAATTCTCCATAGTGTTTTACTTGAACTACAGATACTGACCCTGTGGAATTTTCTAGATTATTTTCAACTTGCTGGTGCAAATGATTAGTGTAATTTACTTGGATTCTTTACATATTAATTATGTTAAATCTTTATTCTGATTTGTCTTCTATCTGTTCTTTGTGTAGGTTTAAACTTAAAAAAGTTTAAAGTGTTTTAAGCTATCAAATCGGTATAAAATCTTCTGATCTCTTAATCTTTTTCCATTTTTTTTTTTTTTAATGCTCAAAAGGCTTCTATATACTGGCCTGATAAATATTTTTTCTTGTTTTATGGCTTATATCTAACTCTTAAAATAACTGGAATTTAATTTGGTTTTAAGGTAAGTTGCTAATAACACTTCTTCCCCTCAAAGTAAATAACTAGTTTGTCAAAGCCAGTTATTGAATAGTATTTCTAAAATTTTGTTTTATTTTAAATGTATTCTGGATTTTTCTGTATATTTACTAGATTATGTAAGAGCCCTATTAAGATCACATCCGATAATAACAAAGGATTTAAAATGAGGTGGTGATTGAAAAAGGAATTGTGTAGTCTTGTTTCAATATACCGTTCTGGTTTTGAAACGTAGTGTGTTTGCCTATTGATTACTTCCTAAGTGGTACACAGTGTTCTAACAAAATAAAGAGTTTTTCTATTTTTTTTTTATAGGCTAAAGTATTTCTTAGTCTTACTTTTTTCTCTGAGTCCAGGTGAAATACTAAATGTTACTGAGTTGATCATAAATTTAAATATATCCCTGTTATTGAGGTTTCTGCTAAGTAGTTGGAAGCAAAAATCTATAATTTATTTAAATGTATTCTGTGCTTCTCCTATCCCTCCAGAGCAGTTTTACATAATATATCTTTAAAAATTCACTTTTGGTAGAATCTGACATTTTTCTTTCTTTTTCAAGGGAAAAATTTGTATACAAATGAATATGTGGCCATTAAATTGGTAAGTTCATGTTTCTTATTTTTCTTCAATCATTTTCTTGTTATTTCTTTAATGATTAAGTTGCATTTTCACTAGTTTTTTCCATATCATTTGTAACTTGAGCGTTTATTTGGAAAGTATGAGGCATAACTGATCTTTTGTTATTAAGCTTCTAGCATTATCGTGCCCTCAAGTGTATGGTAATGTATAAGATATCTGTGTCTTTCTGTGTTATAACAACTTAATTCTTTTACTGTGGCAGCATTATAGAACTGAATTCTTAAAATTTGGTACTGCTTCAAATTTGAGGAAGCTGATGTACTGGCCTTTTTAATATGCTGGAAGTTAGAATGCAAGGTTTTTCTTTCTGATTCAAGCATTTGGACAAAAGTGTCTTTAGTGTTTAGGATTACATTACTTGGAAATGTATTTCCAGGTAGCTTCCAAAATCTTTTCTGTTTGTGTTTTATGTTTGGTAAAACCGGATCTTGCTTGACCTTCAGGGATTCAGAAATTCTTGATATGGGTGGAGGTTAGCCAGGAAAGCAAACTCCCAAGGGACTGATTTGAAGTCCTAAAGAAGCTTGGTATGACATCTGTAAGGCAGCTTTTTTTTTTTTGTATAGTTGGGATCTGGGAATTTTTATGACATATAACTTTGTTCTGGTGCAGCTTTACTATTTGGTTTGCCAGCCAGGTTTCCCTGAGGTTGAGCATGGCTTATTTGGTTTTCCCAGCCTGCCTGCCAGTCTTGATCTTCTTTGTGCCAATATAACCTCTGTTATTAGGGTAATGTGACTACAGAAGAGCCTATTCAAGCAAGAGGCAAGTTGGAGAAATTGAAAAACAAAACTTTGGGGATAAGATAGAAAACTGTGCTTTAAGTTAAAAAGCACAGTTTAAGTATCTTTGTGAGTATAAACCAAGTTTCACTGGAACAAATGCTGTCTATTTTTACTGGAAAATAAAAATGTACAGTAGGGGTTGTGGTGCTACTGAGATGGGCTCACTGACATGTGAGTTGGGACTGGCATTTACCTGGCATGAGTTCACCTAGGTTTAGTTCTGGTCCTTGATTTTTATGACAGAAAATCTGGTTAGGTTGTCTCATTAAAATTGTCGCTGTTAATCAGAACTAGATTCACAGTATCCATCAATTCACTTAGTCAAGTTCTCAGGTGTAAGTCAGAAGAGTTAATTTCTAACTTACAGTGAAGGTATTTTATTATTATGGGTCCAGAATGCCCACAACAGTATAAATCATGTTTTCTTTCTGTAGGCTGATCTACATAGAATATTAAGTTAAAATTACAAAAAGAAATTTGCAAGGTTTCCTCATGAGTGTGTAGTCAGGACAAGAGGAGTTAGTTTGTGTGAATCACAATAGGGAGGCCAGGATGCAAGGAACGGGCATTGCTGACTTTTCTTTTCCCATGGTCTAGGCCAGTGGTCTGAGATACAGACATTGAATGGTGTTGGGAGTGGACATGGCACACTAGGATGGCAGTTCCTATATTCTTTGTTATTGATGGCTTGTAATGAGTAGTTCCACTCACGGGAGCATGTGAATAATACTTAACTGAGGTTAGGGCAAATAAATCTTTATGTCAAAATATGAGCCACGCTAGGCTCACCTTTACTTGTCAGTTTCAGTCATTAACTGGTGACCCTTAGCTCCAGTTATTTTCAGATTTGAAACTTGTTTACCCTGTTGACGTCTTTGCTACCTTACTAAACATGTCCTGTGTCATCTGTTAGCCTTCCTGTGTATACACATACAAGTCACTTGTTTTAGTTTACTTTCATGCTGTATCACTGTTCCCGTATTTTTTTTTAAATGTTAAGTTTGGTTTTCTTTTTATTCTGGAACCTAAATTTATTTATTAATTTACTTTTGGCTAAACTGAGTCTTTGTTGCTATGCGAAGGCATTCTCTAGTTGCTGTGAGCAGGGGCTGCTCTTTGTTGTGGTGCGTGGGCTTCTCGTCGTGGTAGCTTCTCTTGTTGCAGAGCATGAGCTCTAGATGAGCAGGCTTAAGTAGCTGTGGGGTGTGGGCTCAGGAGTTGTGGTTCCCAGGCTCCAGAGCACAGCCTTTTTGTTGCGGTGCGTGGGCTTAGTTGCTCCACAGTATGTGGGATCTTCCCAGACAAGGGATCGAACCCACGTCCCCTGCATTGGCAGGTGGATTCTTCACCACTGAGCCAATGGGGAAGTCCCCTTATTTTTTTTTTTTTCTTCTTTTGTTTTTTGACATTATTTTTCTGCCTTGATTTGTCCCTTATTAAACCACAGTGATCAGAACTACATATAATAATGTTGTTATTCAATATTCTTTGGGAGAACTGGGAGTATTTTTATATCTATATGTGGCATTTTGAGGTTGAAGTATGGTATAGAGTTATACTTGCCTCAGATTCATCCAAAGGTGTATTGGCAAGATAAAAAATTTTTCATATAAACTGTTAAGCCATGGTTGGTATTTAGTTTCCTAAATATTTTCATGTGTGTGTATTTATGTATTTATATGTGTATTATATGTATATACATATATATAAAATGTCCTTATATATTTTTTCTATCTTATATGTTTGTCTGTTTGTATCTATTGTCTCTGTTTATACAAAACCTCATGATTTTGTTCAGAACCTGCCTTAAAAGTAACCACTTGAAAAATGTTGTATCTGTATACCTTCAGTACTCTCTTATTTTTGTACCTTGGTACAAAGTCGTTATTTGATGACAGTGGTGTTCATTCAGAGAGCAAACTTTAGTGACTAATTTCAGTTTTGTTATATATCCCATATAAAGGTTTACACACTTATTTAATGTTACCCTGGTTCCTATTGATAGTTTGCTTCAGGTTAATTTGTTAACTTGATCTCAGCCACCACTCTCATATCTTGTTTGTTCAGTTCAGTTCAGTCGCTCAATCATGACTCTTTGCGACTCCATGGACTGTAGCATGCCAGGCTTCCCTGTCCATCACCAACTCCCGAAGCTTGCTCAAACTCGTGTCCGCTGAGTTGGTGATGCCATCCAACCATTCATCCTCTATCACCCCCTTCTCCTCCTGCCTCCTGCCATACAACAAATGACAGGTTATTATGCACCTTGTTTATAGTTACATAATAACCTGTCATTCATGAATAATGAAAAATTCATCCTATGGTGAGGTGACTTTTCTTGTATGGTGGCACAATAAAATTTTAGTGCTAGTAAAGTATTGGAATCAAGCTAAAGTGACTCTGCTAAATTAGAGAGTAGATAGATCTGGGTTTCTGTTTTTACCTAGGGAATATTAGTGATTGAGTGAATTATGTATTTTACTTGTGATTGTCTACTTGGGTATCTTTTTATTGTATCTTATGGTTATATACTTTAATATAGTTAACTAAGGAATTCCACTGTATGGAAGGGGCTGTTTTAAGTCATATATATGTGTATAGAAATAAAATGAGAAAATATTTTATGTGTCTTTTGTAAACAAGGGAACTGAAAAGTACAAAAAGATTAAGTAAGTCTAGCAAGTAGTGAATTTCTGATTCACACCCAGCCTCTGCCTTTACCCTGCCATCCTGCCTCTCAAGAACTAAGTTGATTGTTTTCTCTTATAATAATCTTTATGATTATAACTGTTCCACTGGGATTTTACAGCTTCCTTATTTGAAGTCTTTGTCGTTGGCTCTTTCATTATGATATGTCAAGTATAAATTTCTTTTTAGTTACTCTGGGATTCACATTCCTCTTGACTCTCTGGTTTGTTGTCTTTCATCAGTTCTCGCATTTATTTCTTCAGTTGTTGCCTCTGCTCACTTTTCTTTCTCTTTTCCTTATCAAATGCATATTAGTCCTCATTGTATTGTCCAGCTCTTTAATCTTTTTTCTGTGTTTTCTGTTTTTCTTCCTGCATAATGCATTTTGTATAATTTATGTAGATGCATTCTACAAAATTTTCTCATTCTTTAGGTATTTTTCTGTCTCCCAGTTTCCAAATTCTTTTTGCTGTTGTGTTAGTGTGTTGACGGATTGGTTTTAAATTTTGGTTATTTTTGTTTTTTTGTATTTCTTGAAGTTTTGTTGGTTTTGTTTAAATTTTGTTAGCTTGTTATATACTTTCCTGTTGGATCTTGTTCAGTTTTCCTGTGTTATTGCTCTGTTATAGTTTTGTTTCCTACATATTTATATCTTAAATCTACTTTGCTTCTGTTTATGTTCTATGAGTGTGTGTGTGTTTGTCTGTGTAGGTATAAATCTCAAAAACATGTTGAATGAAAAGTCAGATACATACATATAAGACATATATCATACAATCTCATTTGCATGAAATCCAACAACAGACAAAACAAATCAAAAGATGATAGAAGTCTGAGAGAAGGGTGATAGAAAAGCGCTAAAGGCTTTTTGAGCTAGTGGTTGCAGTTTACAAAACTCAGTTCAGTTCAATTCAGTTCAGTTGCTCAGTCATGTCTGACTCTTTGTGACCCCATGAATCGCAGCACGCCAGGCCTCCCTGTCCATCACCAACTCCCTGAGTTCACTCAGACTCACGTCCATCGAGTCAGTGATGCCATCCAGCCATCTCATCCTCTGTCGTCCCCTTCTCCTCCTGCCCTCAATCCCTCCCAGCATCAGAGTCTTTTCCAATGAGTCAAGTCTTCGCATGAGGTGGCCAAAGTACTGGAGTTTCAGCTTAGCATCATTCCTTCCAAAGAAATCCCAGGGCTGATTTCCTTCGGAATGGACTGGTTGGATCTCCTTGCAGTCCAAGGGACTCTCAAGAGTCTTCTCCAACACCACAGTTCAAAAGCATCAATTCTTCGGCACTCAGCCTTCTTCACAGTCCAACTCTCACATCCATACATGACCACTGGAAAAACCATAGCCTTGACTAGACGAACCTTTGTTGGCAAAGTAATGTCTGCTTTTGAATATGCTATCTAGGTTGGTCATAACTTTCCTTCCAAGGAGTAAGCGTCTTTTAATTTCATGGCTGCAGTCACCATCTGCAGTGATTTTGAAGCCCAGAAAAATAAAGTCTGACACTGTTTCCACTGTTTCCCCATCTATTTCTCATTAAGTGATGGGATCGGATGCCATGATCTTCGTTTTCTGAATGTTGAGCTTTAAGCCAACTTTTTCACTCTCCCCTTTCACTTTCATCAAGAGGCTTTTTAGTTCCTCTTATGAGCCTAATATTTAGAAATTGTGTGTTTTACTGTAAGCTGTACTCCACCTAAAATTTTTAAAAATGTGTTGTTGCTACTGTCAAAATTTTCCCATTTCCATCGTTGTTCTTTTTTACTTTTCTGTAATGTCACTTTAGCTCAGAACCTTTCCATCAGAAATATATAATGTACAGGGCACAGTAATTCCTGGGAACAGAAGTAGAATCAGGACCATCATTGCCTTAGTCAAGAATGTTAACAGTATACTTTTCTTCAGGGTCAAAGAGTCAAACATAGACTTCCTAATGCTTGTGTAATAGCCACTTAACCTTGTATATGTTTATGGCATTAATTTATTTTACATTGTACTTAAAGTTGATTATTATCTGGATTTAACCTTAGGGAGACAAGGATACCTAATAGAGTGTTACACTATATAAGAGCTGACATCAAGATTTGTAACATTCGTAATAACTGGGGCCTAGTGACACTTTAATAACTTGTATATTTTTTATTGTTGCTTTTTTTTTTTAAACAGGAGCCCATGAAATCCAGAGCACCACAGCTACATTTGGAATACAGATTCTACAAGCAGTTAGGATCTGGAGGTAAAGTCTTATATTAATTTTTAAATTTGTAATAAAATGAATTGTCATGATAGTAACTCTAAGTTTCAAGGAATACTATGTTAAATTTAGTTAAAAGTAATACTTCTTAAGGCTATGCTTAGTAGGTTATTTTCTTACTAGAGTCTTCCTTTTTATTTTAAATATGCCATTTTTAGAGCTTTTTGTGTTGGTACCAATAGAAATAGAGAACATTTTTAAAAAATTTAATTGGGGAATATAAAGTTCATATAGTTTCCAGACTCAGCCTTTTTGGTGATAGAAGGAGATCAGTTCTGGGATTTCTTTGGAAGGAATGATGCTACAGCTGAAACTCCAGTACTTTGGCCACCTCATGCGAAGAGTTGACTCATTGGAAAAGACTCTGATGCTGGGAGGGATTGGGGGCAGGTGGAGAAGGGGACAACAGAGGATGAGATGGCTGGATGGCATCACTGACTTGATGGACATGAGTTTGAGTGAACTCCCGGAGTTGGTGATGGACAGGGAGGCCTGGCGTGCTGCGATTCATGGGGATCGCACAGTCGGACATGACTAAGCGACTGAACTGAAGTGAACTGAACTGATAGTTACTGAAATGACTTAGGACATAATAGTAGGCTGAAAAATGGCCCCTTAAAAGATATCCATATCACAGTCCCTAGAATCTATAAATGTGACCTTATAGCAAAGACTTTGCCGGTATGAGTAAGTTAAGGATCTTGAGATTAAAGATTATTTTGGGTTATCTCACTTCAGTTCAGTTGTTCAGTTGTGTCGGACTCTTTGCGACCCCCTGGACTACAGCACATGGGTTATCTGGGTGGCCCCAAATGCACAGGAAAAGAGAGTCAGAGGAACGATTTACGTAACGGAAGAGAAGGCCTAGTGGCTACTGAGGCCAAGATTGGAGTGATATGGCCAATAAGCCAAGGAATCTTGAAATCCTGGTGTAGGATTGTCCCGTAGAACCTTTTTGATTCAGCCTGTTGAAACTGATTTCAAATTTTTTGGCCTCCAGAACTGTGAGAAAATAAATTTCTGTTATTTTAAGCCACAAATGTGTAGTAATTACAGTGGCTGTAAGAAATTAATACCAGTATAGTTTTACATAAACTCTAAGTGAGAATGGATATTTTGTTCCATTGGAAAAAAACTAACGAGAAAATTTCCTATTTTACGTTGTATTTACTTTATGTTAACGTTTCTCTCAGCTCCACTTTTCATTTCTGTTCTACTAACTGTAATGATTTTTATATGTACAGTGTCTTACCAAGTAAGGGTATTTTGTTTTCCCAGGTTCAATAGAATGGAATTTTTTCATGTGTCTTTTTGTAAGCTCATGTTTACCTTCTGCTTGGTAGAGCTGTACATTTCTTAATACATTATCAATTTTGCATTCTTTTCTTTTTCCTTAGAGCATGCTTTCCAAATGAGTCATCATTGTGGGGACACTAAGTTGACATTTTGTAATAATGGTTTTATCATTATAATCTTTCTATAGTGCGTGTTTGAGTCTGATACAGACAGTCCTCCAGGACTTATCAAAATTATCACTGACAATTGAGATTTAAATGATAAGGGGATACAATTAATTATATGTGAAACTATACATATTAGTTAGGACTAGTAAGTGACCCCACTCCAGTACTCTTGCCTGGAGAATCCCATGGATGGGGGAGCCTGGTAGGCTGCAGTCCATGGGGTTGCTAGGAGTCAGATACAACTGAGCGACTTCACTTTCACTTTCATGCATTGGAGAAGGAAATGGCAACCCACTCCAGTGTTCTTGCCTGGAGAATCCCAGGGACGGGGGATCCTGGTGGGCTGCTGTCTATGGGGGTCACACGGAGTTGGACACGACTGAAGTGACTTAGCAGCAGCAGTAAGTGACAGAAAGCCCTAAGAAGCTAAGTGGGGGGAAAAAAGTAGTTTATTGACCACGTACTGTAAATTCAGGGAAAAGACTTGTTTATAAGACATTGCAATACTGTCACCAGAGACATTCTTTAATTTGTCTGTATGCTGTTTGTGTGTGTCTCTCTGTGTGTAAGCAAATGTGTAAGCTTTGTTCTCTGGCCCTTCTTATGAAATGACAGAGAAGCTTACCAACAGCCTAGCTTAGCACTTATAAAAGTATCTCTTAACTAAAAATTTCAGCAAAAGTTCTAGAACTGAATTGTAAGGGTTTGCTGAAGTGGGGAGGGAGGGATAGTTAGGGATTTTAGGAAGGTCATGTGCATGCTGCTGTATTTAAAACGGATAACCAACAAAGACCTACTATATAGCACATGGAACTCTGCTCGGTGTTATGTGCCAACCTGGATGGATGGGGGTTTGGGAGAGAATGGATGCATATATGCATATGACTGAGTCCCTTCACTGTTCACCTGAAATTACCACAGCGTTGTTAATTGGGTAAAAGTTTAAACTTTGGGGAGAAAAGTTATAGCACCAAAAAAATAAAAGTTCTAGGACTGAATCATACTTATTTCGTATCTAGTGATTTAATCACTGTGAATTTGATCACCCAGACTTGCATCTTGCGCTCATCTCAGATACTACCTGAAATCCAGGGGCTGGGAATAGGGAGATATTCCCGTGTTTCATGGGAAACTGAGGTGTTACCAGAAGAAGGAAGATTGGATGCTGGGGACCATGTGTTGAGAACTGCTGAGCTAGGAGTATAAGCATTTGTGCTAAAAGTTAAGAATGCCTGAAAGCAAAAAATTTCCTTGGAAAAGAACATAACCTATGTGCTAATTCTATAGTTAGTTTTTCTAATCAGATTTCAGTTTTTCTTGATCAGATCTGTAGAGTTTAAACTTCGTGATAAGAATGTTAATATTGATGTGCATGCATTCTAAGTTGCTTCAGTCATGTCTGACTCTGTGCAACCCTGTGGACTGTAGCCCTCCAGGCTCCTCTGTCCATGGGGATTCTCCAGGCAGAAATACTGGAGTGGGTTGCCATGTCCTCCTCCAGGGGATCTTCCCGACCCAGGGATCGAACCCATGTCTCTTATGTCTCCTGCATTGGCAGATGGGTTCTTTACCACTACTTCTGTTCTAATCCTTCGTACATGAACAATAGTGGACCTGAAAATGGAAAGCAACATCATGACAATGATTCTTTCAATAACATGCTTAACCGTTGCCCACCTATAAGGAACTGAAGTACCAAGCAGTATCAAGAGTGTAGGATCTCCATATGTTATTTTGTGGCTTAATTGATGGTGTTTTATCACATAAGTGAAATGCTGAAATATAAAATGAAGTGGTAAATTTATTTTGGGAGAGAGATGGTACAATTGTACTTTCATGTAGTGTGTGAATTTTGTATTCTTACCCATTCTTGAGTGTTTCTTGGGAAAAAATATACTTGTCTCCAGTGTTGGGGATGCTAATAAGCATCACTGAAAATTAGTGATGTTAGAAGTTATCAGAGTAACTTGTCAGCCCACAATCAATGACTTTTTGTAGTAGTATCAAAAATGCATTTAGAACAATTGAAATTGGGTAGACTCTTAAGTTATATAGTTGAAAGTTCACTGGATACAAAAACAAATACCAAAGCTTGCTTTTGCCCATTGAGTTGGATCGTGTTCATGCTTTTTAGTAGCCAAAAAACTTTGATCAAGAGACACAGCTAGTAACTTAAAGCCTCATTACTCTCTGTTCTCAACCATCTCCCCAGAGTCTCTCTTTTCTTGCCCTCCTGTGCCTCGCCTCTCCTTCTGGTCTTGCGTATCATATTCATATTGCTGTGGTTGTGTTGTTTTGTTTGGTGCTTGTTTTGGGTACTCCCTATCCCTTGTTTATTAGTTGCAGCTCTTCCTAATTCATAGCAGTTTGATTTGTTTGCTCATTGTTAGAAAACTGCCCAGCCATGACCTGGGAAATGGAATTTTAGTTTGGTTTTTACAGTGCTTGCTTTGTACTCTTGATTTTAAAAAGATATCTAACTCTGATCCTGTACTTCAATGACAGAATTTGTGTTGAAATACATTATCTATTACATTAGTAGTTATGTAAGAAGTTTTTGCATTCATTGACTCATGAAGCAATATGTATTTCAAAGAGTTATTTAGAGTTTGATCATTTTTTTTTTTCACCAGAGATCTGTGCTGAGTCATTTTAAGGTAAAATTATGTTGAATGGTAAAGCTGAGGTATTTCTATTCATATTGGAGACTAAATATTTAATTTACTCAATGAAATGTAATGCTCTTTATGGAATTTAGCCATCTGGATAAGGTAGAGATAAATATTTTTGAGACTCTTTGAAACCATTAAAGGAAGGAAGTTTTGAAGAAAATGGAAGCAGTTCTTACTTGTTCCTTTATTGATCTCTTTCTCAGTATTATTTTAGAAAGCCAGATATATTACGTGTATACCTTGCTTGAATGTACATGTACAACTGCCAACAATGAGTTGGCTTATATGAATTCACTTACGTATACGTCTTTTCAATTCAGAAATTTTATGTGAATAGTTAAGAATTTTGAGTTATGCTTAATAGACACGTTTGAAGAGGGGAGACTTAAAGGTTGGGAAAAAAAGAAAAGTTGGTGATTTGGATAGCAGAACTAGGGTAGAAAACTTTGAAATGCAGCCTTAGAACAAAATGGCAAGACAGAGTAAATCTGGGCCTTAGAATGGGAGGTATGGCGGGAAGGGAGAGGAAGGCAAAATTATATGATGACAGAGTCTGAACACTATACAGTTGACCCTTGAACAGTGTGGGTCCACTTATACATGGATTTTTTTCAATAGTAAGTACTACTTCCCAGGTGAGCTTCCCTGGTGGCTCAGACAGTAAAGAATCTGCCTGCAATGCAAGAGACCCAGGTTACATGCCTGGGTCTGGAAGACCCCTGGAGAAGGGAATGGCTACCCACTCCAGTATTACTGCCTGGAGAACTCCATGGACGGAGGAGCCTGACAGGCTGTAGCCCATGGGGTCACAAAGAGTCAGACAAGACTGAATGACTAACACTTTCACTACAGTACTACATGATGTAAGGTTGGTTGAATGTGAGGATGTGGAACCACAGACACAGAGGATCCAAAACATGTATATGGAGGGCCGACTATGAGTTATATGTGGGTTTTTGTGCAGTGGGGTCAGTGCCCCTAACTCCTGTGTTTTTCAAGGGTCAGTTCTACTTTGCTTAATTCCAAGGAGCTCCAAAATGAAGCTCATGGTTAATAAGAATAGAAGTAAGGCTATATAACTTTGAATATTAGGGACAGTGTTTGAGATATACTTACTCAGTTACAGTTAATACTTGGATTAAATAAATGTGGCCTAAATCTTTTTCCAATTCAAGTTTTTCTTTGTCATCCCTGAATCTTTTTTTTTGTTGTTGTTGTTGTTATTAAAAGTTTCAAGTGTGAAGCATTATAATTTGACATCTGTACAGGCATTCCTTGTTTTGTTGTGCTTCACCAGTATTTTTTTTTTTTTTTTAATTACAAATTGGAAGTTTGTGGCATCCCTACAAAGAGCAAGTCCTTGGCACCCTTTCTCTAACAGCATCTGCTCACTTCATGTCTTTGTGTCACATTTGGACAATTTTCACAGTATTTCTGACTTTTCTGAATGGGAGTTTCCTTGTAGCTCAGTTGGTGAAAAATCTGCCTGTAATGCAGGAGACCTGGGTTCGATTCCTGTGTCAGGAAGATCCCCTGGAGAAGGAAATAGCAGCCCACTCAGTATTCTTTCCTGGAGAATCTCATGGACAGAGAAGCCTGGCAGGCTACAGTCAATGGGGGTCTCAAGAGTCGGACCTGACTGACCGACTAAACCACCACCATTAGAGTTTTCCATTATTATTATGTTTGTTCTGGTGAACTATGTACAGTGATCTTTGATGTTACTGTCACAGCTTGCTGAAGGGTCAGATGATGGTTAGCATTTTTTACCCATAAAGGGTTTTTAAGCTGTAGAATTGATGCTTTTGAACTGTGGTGTTGGAGAAGACTCTTGAGAGTCCCTTGGACTTCAAGGAGATCCAACCAGTCCATTCTGACGGGATCGGCCCTGGGATTTCTTTGGAAGGAATGATGCTGAAGCTGAAACTCCAGTACTTTGGCCACCTCATGCGAAGAGTTGATTCATTAGAAAAGACCCTGATGCTGGGAGGGATTGGGGGCAGGAGGAGAAGGGGACGACAGAGGATGAGATGGCTGGATGGCATCACTGACTCAATGGATGTGAGTCTGAGTGAACTCCGGGACTTGGTGATGGACAGGGAGGCCTGGCGTGCTATGATTCATGGGGTCGCAAAGAGTTGGACACGACTGAGCGACTGATCTGATCTGATCTGATGTACATTGTGTTTTTAGACATAATGCTACAGCATACTTAATAGACTTCAGTATAGTGTAAATATAACTTCTATATGCACCATGAAACCAAAAAATTCTGTTTACATTTATTTTGATTTTCCCGTTATTGCAGTGGTCTGGAACTGAACCCAGAATATGTCCTAAGTATGCCTGTACACACTACAAAGTGATCGTCACCACATTTCTATTTACCGTCCATCACTGTACAGCTGACTCCCCTTACCCATTTCACTCATTCCCCCAACTCCCTTTCCCTCTGGTAACACTAATCTAATTTCTACATTAGGTTAGAATTTGATTCTAATGAGTTTGTTAGAACTGAGTTTGTTTTTTTATTTATTTTGTGTATTCATTCATTTTGTTTTTTTTTAGATCCCACACATGAGTAACTTTTTGTGGTATTTGTCTTGTTTGCTTAACTTATTTCACTTAGCATAAAACTTTCAGTGTCCATCCATGTTGTCACAAATGGCAGGATTTCATTCTTTTTTTGTGGTGGAGTAGTATGCCTTCATGTATGTGTACCACATCTTCTTTATCCATTCATGCATCCATGAACACTTAGGTTATTTCTGTTTCTTGGCCATTGTAAATAATGCTGCAGTATTTAGGGGTTCTTGTGTCTTTTCACATTGTGTTGTGTTCTTTGGATAATACCTAGACGTGAAAATAGCTGGGTCAGATGGTAGTTCTGTTCTTAAGTTTTTGAGGAATCTCAATGCTATTTCCCATATGACTGCATCAATTTTCAGTCCCACCAATAGTGTACAAGGGTTCCCTTTATCCACATCCTCTCCAGCATTTGTTATTTTTTTTCTTGTTGATAATAGCCATTCTGACAGGTGTGAGGTGATCTTTCATTGTGGTTTTGGTTGCATTTCCCTCATAATTAGTGATGTTGAACATCTTTTCATGTGCCTCTTACTGTGTCTTTAGAAAAATACCTATTCAGATCCTCTGCCCATTTTTTTTATCATAAATGAATTTTTCAAATTCATAAATTGAATTTTGTCAAATGCTTTTTCTGAGTCTGTTGAGATAATCATGTGTTTTTATCCTTCATTTTGTTAATATAATATATCATGTTGATTGACTTGCAGATGTTAAATGTTCTTGCATCCCTGAAATTAATCCCACTTGATCATGATGGATGATTCTTTTAATGTATTACTGGATTTGGTTTGCTAATGTTGAGGATTTTTGCAGCTTTGTTCATCAGGGATGTGTGTGCTCAGTCGCTGAGTGTGTCCAACTCTTTGTGACCCCATGGACTGTAGTTCGTCAGGCTCCTCTGTCCATTGAATTTTCCAGGCAAGAATACTGGAGTGGGTTGCCGTTTCTTACTCCAAAGGGTCTTCCTGACCCAGGGATCAAACCCAAGTCTCCTGTGGCTCCTGCATTGGCAGGTGGATTCTTTACCACTGTGCCACCGGGGGAGCCCTTATCAAGGATATTGGCCTCTTATTTTTTTAATGGGGGTCATTGTTTGGTTTTGGTATCAGAGTAATGGTGTCTTCATGAGATGTGTTTGGAAGGTTTTCTTCCTCTTCAATTTTTGGGAAGAATTTGAGAAGAGTTGGTATTAAATCTTTTTGAATGTTTTGAATAATTTATCGATGAAAGCCATCTGATCCTAGACTTGAGTTTGCTGGGAGCTTTTTGATTAATCTTTCCGTCTCCTTACTAGTAGTTATTCTATTCATATTTTCTGTTTCTTCATGATTCAGTCTTGGGAGCTTGTATGTTTCTAGGAATTCTTCATTCTTTTCTAAGTTGTCTAATTTATTGATATTGAATATTGGTTCATAGTGGTTTCATAATTTTTTGTATTTCTGTTGTATCATTTGTAATTTCTCCTCTTACAGTTTGATTTTGTTTGAGTCCTCTTTTTTTTAAGATTAGTCTAACCAAGGATTTGCCAATTTTATCTGTTTAAAGAACTAGCTCTTGTTTCATTATCTTTTCTATTGTTTTTTAAATGTCTTTCATTTATTTCCCCTCATATCTTTATTATTTCCTTCTTCTAATTTTGAGCTTCATTTATTCTTTTTGTTTCCTTTAGGTGTAAAGTTATATTATTTATTTTGGATTTTTCTTGCTTCTTGAGGTAGGCCTGTATTGCTATGGACTTTCTTCTTTGAACTGCTTTTGCTGCATCCCATGGATTTTGGTATGTTGTTACTCTGCTTTCACTTGTTTCTAGGTATTTTTTCATTTCTTCATTGACCTATTGGTTGTTTTGTACATGTTGTTTATTAATTTCTATGATTTTGTGCTTTGTGGTTGATATTTAGTTTCATAGAATTGTGGTTGGAGAATATGCTTGATATGATATCAGCTTTTCTGAATTTATTCTGAGACTTTGTGACCTAATATCTGATCTGTCTTGGAGAATGTTTTGTGTGCACTTGAAAAGAATGTATATTTTGGTGTTTTTGGATGGAATACTCTATATATTAAATCCATGGAATCTAATGCATGATTTAAATTTGTTTTCTTTCTGATTATTTTTTTCTGGGTGATCTATCCATTGATGTAAGTAGGGTGGTAAAGTCCTCTGCTATTATTGTTTGCTTTCAATTTCTCCTTTAGGTTTGTTAATATTTGAGTTGTATATCTTAGTCCTCCTCTACTAGATGCATATACATTTATAAATGTTTTACCTTTTTCCTGGATTGACATCTTTATCGTTATGTTTGCTCTTCTTTGTCTTTTATAGTCTTTGTTTTAAAATCTTCTTTCTCTGATATGAGTGTGAGTGAAGAGTGAGTGAAGTCGCTCAGTCGTGTCCGACTCTTTGAGACCCCATGGACTGTTGCCTACCAGGCTCCTCTGTCCATGAGATTCTCCAGGCAAAAATACTGGAGTGGGTTGCCATTTCCTTCTCCAGGGGATATGAGTGTAGCTAGTCCAACTTTCTTTTCATTTATGTCTGCATTGAAATTTTTTCAATTTCTTCACTTTCAGACTGTGTGTATCCTTCCTCCTGAAGTGAGTCTTGTGTAGACAGCATGTAGATAGGTCTTTTTTTATTTTCCTCTTTAAATTCAAACAGTCCCTCAGTGTCTTTTAATTGGCTGTTCTAGTCCATATACATTTGAAGTAGTTCTTGATAAATACGTACTTACTGTCAGTTTGTTAATTTTTTCCTCGTGGTTTTGTAGTTCCTCTCTGTTCCTTTCTTCTCTTTTCCTCTTTCTTTGTGTTTTGGTAGTTTTCTTCAGTGTTATATTTACATTTCTTTCCATTTTCTTCTGTGTATTTACTACAAGTTTTTTTCCCAGTGGTTGTTATGAGATTCACATAGAACTGTTTATATAAGTAGTAGCCTGTTTTAAACTGGTAGCATCTTAAATTCCAAAGCTTTATCTAACAAAATAAGGTTTTTCTCAATGTTTTATGCTTTTAATGACATATATTGTCTCTTAATGCAGCCGTTGTTATTGGAATTTAATTTAAATTTGCTACTTTTTGTCTTTAAACTATCATGTTTGCTTTATAGGTGATTGATACACTACCTCTTTTCCAATAATATTTTTTACTTGTGTATGTTTTCTTATTATTAATTAGTTCTTTTTCTTTTCAGTTTAAGAAACCTCTTCAATATTTCTTAATAGGGCCAGTTTAGTTGTGATGAACCTCTTTAAGCTTGTGTTTATCTGGGAAACTCTTTATCCTTTCTTCAATTCTGAATGATATACTTGCTAGATGGAGAATTTTTGGTTGAAAGTTTTTTTTCCTTTGTAGCACTCTGAATACGTTATGCCACTTACTCTTGGCCTGTAAAGTTTCTACTGAAAAATCTGATTATTTTATGGGATTTACTTTGTAGGTAATAAGTTGGTTTTCTCTTGTTTTTAGGACTCTCTCTTTATCCTTAACTTATATCATTTTAATTATGACATGTCTTGGTGTATGTTTGTTAGAGTTAATCTTTATTGGAACTCTCTGGAATTCCTGGACCTGGATGTCTTGTTTCCTTCCACAGATTAGAGAAATTTTTAGCTATATTTCTTCAGATGATTTTTCGGGCCCTTTTTCTCTCTCTCCTTCTGGGATCTATGTAATGCAAATGTTATTTTGCTTTATGCTGTCTCAGTGGTTTCTTAAGTTAATTCCACGTTTTTTGATTCATTTTGCTTCTCGGTCTAGATAAGTTCAGCTGTTTTGTCTTGCAGCTCACTGATTCAGTCTTTGACCACATCCAGTCTACCACTGAACTCCTCTAGTATATATATGTTTTTAATTCAGTTATAATTTATTTGGTACTTTCCTATATTTCTGTCTCTATCTTAATCCATTCTCCTCCTGAGTTCATTGAGCATCTTTATGGCTAGAAGCAACAGGAAATGGGTTATTAGAGATTGCTAGATTAAGAACATAAAAATACTTTTCAGTGGCACAGAGGCAGGAGAAAACATCATAGAAATATTTTTTAAAAGTTAGTAACTAAGAGCTATTGATAAATCTTAATTGTATCACTAGGCTGTTAATGTATATAGCATAGTAAAAGCCGTATGTCAGAGTTAGAATAAACATTAATGAGTCTCTTATCCACTATTTCTGAGCCTTTTGTCTTTTTTACACATCATATGGGTAGATATAACTCAAATATGGTATGAGTGACTCTAGTAAGAACTCATGCTAAGGTGGTGGTTTAATTGCTAAGTCGTGTCTGACTCTTGTGACCCCATGGACTGTAGCCTGCCAGGCTCCTCCGTCCATGAGATTCTCCAGGAGAGAATACTGGAGTGGGTTGCCATTTGCTTCTCTAGGAGATCTTCCCGATCTAGGAATCGAACCTGGGTCTCCTGCATTACAGGCAGATTCTTTACGAACTGAGCTACAAGGGAAGCTCCCATTCGGAAAAGTCAGAAATACTGTGAAAATTGTCCAAATGTGACACAAAGACATGAAGTGAGCAGATGCTGTTAGAGAAAGGGCGCCAAAGACTTGCTCTTTGTAGGGATGCCACAAACTTCCAATTTGTAATAAAAAAAAAAAAAAATACTGGTGAAGTGCAACAAAACAAGGAATGCCTGTACAGATGTCAAATTATAATGCTTCACACTTGAAACTTTTAATAACAACAACAACAAAAACGATTCAGGGACGACAAAGAAAAACTTGAATTGGAAAAAGATTTAGGCCACATTTATTTAATCCAAGTATTAACTATAACTGACTAAAGTATTTCTCATGCTCTCCCTAATATTCAAAGTTGTATAGCCTTACTTCTATTCTTATTAACCATGAGCTTCATTTTTGGAGCTCTTTGGAATTAAGCAGTGTTGAACTGACACTTGAAAAACAGGAGTTAGGGACAGTGACCCTCTGCACAGTGAAAAATCCACATGTAACTCATGGTTGGCCCTCCACATACATGTTTTGGATCCTCTGTGTCTGTGGTTCCACATCCTCCCATTCAACCAACCTTAGCTCATGCTATAATGATTCTTTTGGCAGGGGAAAATGTGTGTGTGTGTCTGGTGTGTGGTGCAGGGTGATGATACATACACATAGTGTATGCGTATGTATGGGAGTGTATCTTTACCCATGGGAGTGTATGAGAATCTCTGTTTTTGAGGAGGGGACCATGTATGAAGTTTGACTGTGTCTCCTTCCTCTGTGCCTATCATGACTATATTTTGTTACCTTCCTATCTTCAGCTGTCCTAACACCTCCCTTACGTTTGTTCACATTTCAGGAAAAATTGGTCTTTTCTAAACTATTGATATTATAGATAAACTGAAGTCTACTTGAGAGATTGAATAGTTAGTATTAAGACAGACTAAGAGCCTAATTATCTTGGCTTCCAGTCCAGTGTTTTATTTTGCCATGCAGTACTAACTATGCAAAATGATAGAATAAACAGTAAGAGTGAAATTGCATTCCTCATGCTCTTTATTTTAAAAGAATGGGGGAAGGTTTTAGTATATTTTAGAAAGATTTTTCCCTTCCAAAGTCATTACACAAAACAGAAAACACTTGTAAGTAAAACTGAGGCATTTAAGATGGAAGTTGTTCATTTCCTCAAAACAAATAGATAGATGCAGTATTAAAATAAAATGATCACCTATTATATGTTAATTTTTTGGGAGTCTTAGTTCTAAAAATGAAGTATATGAGAGAGGTTCAAGAGGGAAAGGACATAATGTATATCTGTATCTGATTCATGTTGATGTATGGCAGAAACCAGTACAATATTGTAAAGCAGTTATCCTCCAGTTAAAAACAAATAAATTAAAAAAAATACATGAAAAAGTAAAAGTAAAGTACATTTGATTTCTGTGCATGTAGGCTTTATATTTGGAGTTTGTATTATTTTGTGTTCTTTCATAATGAATTATTTAGTAATTAGTGATATTAGACTTTATTGTCTTCTCCCAGTTTCTATGGAGTACAGGCATAGTTTAGCTTTGTCCTTTTTTGAGAGTCTTTCTTAGGTTTAGATCAAGGTGTAAGCCTGGACTGCAGTCTTTTCTGAGGCTCAGAGTCCTCTTACAGGTTCATTGGTATTTTCAAAATTGACTTTTTCAGGGCTGTGGGATGAAGCTCTCAGTTCCTAGAGCCTGCCCACCATTCTCTGGCATGTGGCCATCTTGTGCAACATGGTAGTTTTTTTTTAACGTTAACAGAACTGCTCTGCTGCTTTTGAATATTTCTGACTTCTAGAATGGCTTTTTTAAATGTCTTGCCTGATTAGGTCAGGCACATCGGAATAATCTCCCTTTTGATGTTAAACTCCAGTGACACGGGCCTTAACTATGTTACCTTTGCCATATAATACAGCCTAATGATTAGAGGAAAATCTGGGAATCTTGCCCACAATTGGAGGAGAAGGATTATACACCAGAGGGATGTGTATACCAGAGGATGGGAATCTTGGGGTTGATCTTAACATTATGCCTACCACAAGGTTATCAAAGAGTGCAGTGGCTCCTTTTTTTCAGTACAAATAAGAGCTTTCCTGTGTGCCAGGCATTTCTGTAGGCCCTGGAAATAATAAGGCTCAAATGCACAGCTCCTTTCTGTGGTGAAGTGGAGACCAGCAGTGAAGCGGTGTTTATAATGTAGTTCAGCGGTGCAGGTGGAGCAGAGGTGGACCCCGGCTCCCTGTGGTTCACGAGGGAGGAGGCTGGGTCAAGAAAAGTTTGTACAGAAAAAGTAAAATGCCTGCTACAGTTCTTAAAACTACAGAATGTTTAAAAAATTGTGTATTGATTTTCTAGGAAACAAAGTTTGATATTTAAGATGAGGAAGTTATTAAAGTCCTTCTTCTTTCCCCTAGATGGTATACCTCAAGTTTACTATTTTGGCCCTTGTGGTAAATACAACGCTATGGTGCTGGAACTACTGGGACCTAGTTTGGAAGATTTGTTTGATTTGTGTGACAGAACATTTTCTCTTAAAACGGTTCTCATGATAGCTATCCAACTGGTAAGTAAAGCAGGATGTTTTGAAGCTGCTTGAACAATTGTATGGTTCCGTTTGGTTACTAAGTTACATTAAAAGTTAAAAGTTCTGCAACATTGTCATCCACAGCATTCAACCTAATAAAAAATATGTCTACTTTTCATATCATTGTCTTGTTAGGATGAAAGTAGCTTAAAATAACTGATTCAGATATAATTTTTTGTATGAAAAAATTAGTATCTTACTGCTTTAAGATCAGATGCTTAGTTTGAGAATTAAGTTGTTTCCAGCACTCTTTTCATGTCAAAAATGAATGCTTAGGGAGCTTCAAAAGGGAGGAGATATATGTATACCTATGGCTGATTCATGTTGAGGTTTGACAGAAAAGAACAAAATTCTGTAAAGCAATTATCCTTCAGTAAAACAATAAATTAAAAAAGAATGAAAATAGCAAACATAGGTGACGATACAGAGAAAAGAGAATCCTCAAACATTGATGGTAGTAATGTAAATTGGTATAGCCACTGTGGAAAACAGTATGGAGATTTCTCAATAAAACTAAAAAAAGGTCTACCATATGGGGGGAAAATGAATACTTAGAGAAGAGAACCCTCAGAAACACATGTTTTTAATCTCAGTAAATTAATGTAAAATGGCCTAGGAAAAGAAGCAAACTAATGAGGGAGTCTTAGACATCATTTAAATTTCAGGGAGCCTGTGGGGAAGTAACTTGGTAATTTTTAAGGAAGTTTCTAAACAAATGTTATTAATAAGTATATTTTGCAGAAGTCTTAGAATTGTTTTTATCTGTTGGTTTTTTTCACTTCTGCAGATTTACCCTGTAGAAGTATTCAGGTGTACTTAAAGCTTTTTGTCCAGAGATGTCCATAATAAAGTGGGAAACAACCCAGATGCACAGAAATAAGTTAGTTGAGTAAATTATTAATAACAATAAGATAATATATAGTCATTAAAAAGTGTTTATTAAAAGAATATTTCATGACCTGAAAAATGCTCATAACACATTGTTAATGAAAAGTGTAGGTCACAGAATGTTATATATATATATATATGACCCAAAATTTGTTAACAAACTAAAATGGCTTGAGTGACTGTGTTCACTTACGTTGTCTTGTGACCATGATTATTACTGAATGAAGCACTTTTATTTACTTATCTGTAATGTTTTATTTTGTGACAGTTTATACAATGAATATTGAGTAACTGTAAAGCAAGGAATAAAAATGTATTATATTATTATTAGAGTTGTATTCCAAAGTTTTCTAGTTTCGATATCTTTTTAAATGTTTAATACGTAAGAAAAGTAAACAAGTTATGAAAAAGAAAAATATGACCGAAGGGTACTCTGTTAGCTGTTTTTAACAGTTGGACTCTCTAAGTTTCTTTAGTGTAATTGTAAAAGGTTTTCCATTATTGACCTGAAAAGGAAAAATAAATTGCAGTTTTCCGAATATATCTGTTTATATTTTTAAGATTTTGTATTGGTAAATCTGTTTGATTGTATAAGGTGGCATCATCTGAAAGTTTTGATCAAATCAGTCTTCCTGATATGAAAGGAATTCATAAAATTCAAGCACTTCCATTTATAAGTGCCCAAAATAGAAAAAGCAGAGATTTTTAATCATAATTGAACATGTTTTTGAGAAACTATGGAGTGATAGCATGTTGCTTTTAAGGGGATAAAACAATTTGTTTTTTTTTTTTTTTCCTTCTTTACATTGTTTTCATTGTGAAAATTGTCTTGCTGCTCTCATCCTATTTTATGCTAGTCAAGCCTAAAATAAAATTTATCTTTTTTTTTTTTTTTTCTTTTTTGCATCAAGATTTCTCGCATGGAATATGTCCATTCAAAGAACTTGATATACAGAGATGTAAAACCTGAGAACTTCTTAATAGGCCGGCCGGGAAACAAAACCCAGCAAGTTATTCATATTATAGATTTTGGTTTGGCAAAGGAATATATTGATCCAGAAACAAAGAAACACATACCATACAGAGAACACAAGAGCCTTACAGGAACAGCTAGATATATGAGCATAAACACACATTTAGGGAAAGGTATGTGTACCTTTTGTAAGTATGGATGTTTGAACTCAGTATGCTGACAGTGTGAGTTTTTATCTCTTATTATGGTTCAGTTTTTGCAGGTTACAGTTGCTTCTATTGTAATTTTTATTTATCTCATCTAGAGTGTACTTTCATTTGTATTTGATAAGTCTTTTAAAGTAACTTGTTTAAAATAAATGGATGACAGATATCCTTATATTCACTGTATCTTTCTTTTTTGGTAACTTAAAATATTCAACTTTGATACACTTAGGGTGATCCATTTGGTTATTTCTGTTAAAAGAATGTCAAAAAATACTTAATTTTAACTGAATTTAATGTGTATAAAGATTATGGATTGAGACTTTAGCTCTCTGATACAGCTAGCCAGGGAGATAGCAACCTGCCCAATACATTGAATACTGAGAATACGTATCTTAGAGGTAACTGTTTACTTTGTACTATTATTTAACCTTTTAAAGAACGTCCCTTATTTGTATAAAGGATAAAATAATACCAACTGCACAGAATTTCTTACAGCTTTTTCTCGCCTTGGTTCAAGTTCCAGTTCAGGATCACATATTTCATCTTTTTGTCGTTAATCTCTTTAGTCTCTCTTCATCTGGGCCAGTTCCTTGCCTTTCTTTATGGTTCATGACCTTGATATTTTTTGGAGTGCAGGCTGTCTTGTAAAATGTCCTGTATTTGAGGCTGTCTCATATTTCTTCATGATTATATTTGGGTATGCAGTTTAAGCACACATATCATAGAAGTGATATGATCTCAGTGCATCACGTCAGAAGGGACATGATGTCACCTTGGTTCCAAGTGGCTTTGATCACTTGCCTCGGCTAGTGACTTCTAAGTTTCTCCACTTAACAGTTTCTTATTTTTCCTTTGTATTCAGAAAACATTTTCTAAGGTGAGTTTTGAGATTTTGTAAATAGGTTTGTTTCTCATCAAATTTATACCCACTAGATTATTTTCTGACTCCTTTCTGATTCCTTATGTATTCTAGTTTACATTCTAACATAGGCAAAAGCTGTCCCTTCTTCCCTTGTTTGTTAACTTATATAAGCATGGACTCATGGATTCTGATATAATTGGATGCATTATAGTCCATTACTATCATTATTTATATCATCATTTATTTTGAAGTGCAGATTGTCCCATATTTGGCTACTGGTTGCTCTGTCATGCTGGCTCTGCTGTTCCTTTGGCATGTTCTCATGACTCTTGGAAAACTTCTTTCCTTTCTTATGCAGTATGTTGTTCCAGGCTCATGTTATAGCTTTTCTACTCTAGCCTAGATACATTTTCTAAGCAGCCCTGGGTCCTTTTATTGAATAATAAACATACACAAATAATAAAACTAGGAAATATGTGTAGGTGTGTCTGTTTTGATTTCTACCAGCAGCAAGTGGGAGTTCTGTTTGTTTCACCTTCTTGACAACATTTGGTATTGTCTGTCTTTTCCATCCTAGCCATTCTAGTGAATATCTGTCGTGCTATGTTATTTTACTGTGACTAATGGTTGTGAGCACTTTTCATGTGCTTATTGACCATTTGCATATCTTCTTTTGTGGTGTGCACATTGTTTCATTGTTTACTTTTAGGAGTTTTTTATATATTCCGGATGTGAGTCTTTTGGCAAATGTATGCCCTGTGAACATTTTCTTCTAATCTGTGGCTTGTCTATTCATTTTCCTAGTGTTGACAATTGATGAACAAAAGTTGTAAATACTTATGAAGTCTAATTTATCAATTTTTTCTGATTACTAGTTTTTAAATCCTAAGGAATCTTTGCCCTTTAATAATGAGAATATTTTGTATGCCACCTAGAATTCATTTTTTGTGTGGTGTGAGATAGGCTTGAGGTATTCTTTTTATGATATTCTTTCCCATTGGATTACTTTTGTGTGTTTCTGAAGAAAATTGGTTCTAGGTTGTGTTTACAATAGTTTATTCTTAAGTCTTAAACCTTGGTCAGGTTTAACTTAAGTTTCTGCTTTTAGATTTTACATCTACCATGTTACTCACAGAGAGGAGAGACAGGAATGTAAATTGATCAGTATTTATCCACTATCACTGCTCAATGTTCCTTAAAATACAATCACAATTTGTCTAGAGCCTTAGAAGTCATCTAATCCAACCTCTAGCTTAGGTCTTAGCTTCTTCTTTAACCATTCTCTCCAGACCTGTCTGCTATCTACGGTTGTTCCCTGCTTCTGCCTCTCAGCCGAAATAGCACATGGCATCTTCCCTGACAGCTTACCTGATAGTAGACTCTTGATATTTTTTTTTTTCAGGTTTTTGCTTTTTTTTTTTTTAGTATATGTGCTGCCAAAGCGAGCACTTTGCCTTTTTTTTAAAGTCAGTAGTATTTATATTTCAGGTGGTATTTGTGTGAGTGCCTTTTAATAACAGACTTTTCCTGATAGATTTTAAAACATGCTTGGGTAGATACACAGCTTTCAGGGTTGTGTCTTCTGTTAAAACCAGGCACATCTATGTTTATATGAACAGTGTCTGAGAAATTTTCATTTCATGGTAGTTGTTAAGACTATTTTATAACAACTAACAAAGGTTCGCTTTATTATGAGACATGAAGTCATGACTTCCTTCTGGCCTGGTGTTCTTTATCTGAACAATGGTAAATGTAACAGGATTCTATTTGTAGAAATGGCAAAGTGGTCTGATATGTTTTTCCTTGTTAGAAAAGCCTTCAGAGCTTGGGAAATGGCATTTAACTATTGTAATAATCTCTTTTTTACTCTTCTTTCAGGAAGCAAACACAAAATTATTTATTTGGCAAGTTCTGCAAAGAACAAAAGCTTTAAACCTTCCTTTCTCTCATTTGTAAAAGCTCTTATTCTCAGTTTTGATGTAGAATTTTGGAATGGATGGTAAAAATAGAAAATTTGTTTGACAGGTTATATGAGTTCCTTTTTTAAAATTAAGAATGAGCTAATGTAGAGTGAGTTTGAGTGCTAGAGTTAAAGCATTCTATATGTTTGAGAGGCTGTGAACAGGCAATAGTTAGTGGTGTTTTGAGTTTAGAGCACTTGGCTTTGTGAGGAATCAGGAAGAGATTAAGGACAGTGAAAAAGTGACCTTCCCAACTAAGGGAAAAAGTTGTCCCTTAATATAATATGGAGGAATAGTGTTAAGATCACATTATAGAATTTAGTATCTTTATTTCTGTGGTGTATGTATGTCTATTGATCTTAATTAGAAGATTTATGTCTAGAAGGAAGATATAGTGATTCATTTGTATAATATTTTTCTTGTACTTGCGGCAGTCACTGATCAAGATGAAATCTCAATGAAGCTGCATGTGACAAATGTTGATTTCTTTGGTTTGCCTTAATGGACGCATTCTTTAGTACTATCAGGTTGAATTATTTTTAATTGCATCTCATCAAGTATCTTCTTTTTAATAGTTTTTAAAGACTTTTTTTTTCTCAAGTGCTTTGAGCCTCATTTTATAATCTTTCTTTGGATTACTTTTTTTCTTTTTTGTCTTATTGGAGTCATTTGAAATTAAGTAAATACTATGTATTTCTCGTTAGCAAGTGTCTTGAAATAAACTTGTCTTTTATTTTTAACTGTTATTGAGTATTCATGAGTAAAAAGACTAGGATTTGAGGAATAAGTTGCCAGTTGCTTTGTAATTGTTAAGAAGAATCTGTGTTCCAAAGAAGAATGGTATTTTAATTCCCTCAGTGGAAAGTGCTCAGAATGGGAGAGAAGCAATCACAGAATTATGGTGTTATAAAAATCATAATTTTTTCATTCTGTGATGTGATGCATATAATTTCCAGCTAATTGCCCCAAATCCTGAGACCTACTCCTGAAGCCTCTCCAAACAGCTTTTTAACAGTTTAAAAGCTCAGCGTTTTCATTTTTCAGTTACATTTTAACAGTTTATACTGCACAATTCCTTGCTTTTTGAAACAAAGTATAATAAACCTAATTGGTGTTTTCTTGATATTTCAGTGTCATAATTTTTTTATGATTATTGTTCTAAAGTGATACCCTCAAGGCCACTTGGAGAGTGTTAGGATGTATATTTAAATAAGTTTAGAAAAAGTGCATTTAAATAGTTCTGTATTTTTAAAAAATAACATTAATTTTTAGAGCAGTTTTAAATTCATAGCAAAATTAGGCACAAAGTACAGAGGTTTCCTTTTTACCCTGTCCCCGCATGTGCTCACTGTAATACGATCACACCAAAGTGGTACGTTTTTGATAGTCGATGAATCCACACGGATGCATCGTTATTGCCAAGAGTCTGTAGTTTACTTTGGGGTTCACTCTTGGTGTTGTGTATTATGTGGGTTTGGACAAATTTATAATGACATGTATCTACCTGTAGTATCCTAGACGTTAGTTTCACTTTCTAAGCATCCTCTATGCTTCACTTAATCCCTTCCTCTCTCCAGCCCCTGACAACCACTGGTCTTTTTCTTGTCTCCATAGTTCTGCTTTTTCCAGATTCCATATAGTTGGAATCATACAGTATGTAACCTTTTCAGATTGGCTTCTTTCACTTAGTAATACGTAGTTACATTTCCTTCATGTTTTTTCTTGGCTTGATAACTCATTTCACTTAGTATTGAATAATTTTCCATTGGAGATAACACAGATTATTTATCCATTCATCTACTGAAGGACCTCTTCATTGCTTTCAAGTTTTAGCAATTATGACTAAAACTGCTGTACACATCCTTGTGTAGTTTTTGTATGACATAAGGTTTTCAGCTCCTTTGTGTAAATATAAAAAAGCTCAGTTGCTTCAACATGTGGTTTGAGTATGTTTAGTTTTGTAAGAAACCCCCAAATTGTCTTCCAAAGTGACTACCATTTTGTATTCCAGCTACCAATGAATGAGAATTCTTATTGCTCTGCATTCTCACTAGCATTTGATATTGTTAGTGTTCTGGATTTATACCAAATAGGTCTGTAGTGTTATGTTGTTTTAATTTGCATTTCCTGATGCCATGTGATGTGGAGCATCTTTTCATATGCTTATTTGTCATCTGTGTATCTTCTTTGGTGAGGTGTCTGTTAAGGTCTTTGGCCCATTTTAATCAATGTGGTTATTTTCTTATTGTTGAATTTTAAGGGTTGTTTGTCTCTTTTGGATAACAGTTTTTTATGAGATGTGTCTTTTGCAAATATTTTCTCCCAGTCTATGGCTTATCTTTTTATTCTCTTGATGGTATTTTTTGTAGAGCAGAAGTTTTAATTTTAATGAAGTCCAGTTTATCAGTTATTTCTTTCATGTATTGTGCTTATAGTATTACATCTTAAAACTCATCACCAAACCCAAGGTCATCTAGATTTTCTCCTGTGTTATCTTCTAAGAACTTTGTAACTTTGTGTTTCATGTTTAGGTCTCTTATCTATTTTAGTTAATTTGAATAGTGAACAGTGTAAGTTCTGTGTCTAGATTCATTTTTCTACATATGAATGTTCAGCTGTCTTAGCACCATTTGTTAAAAAGACTTGTCTTTGCTCCGTTGTATTGCCTTTGCTTCTTTGTTGAAGGTCAGTTGACTGTTAATGAGAGTCTATTCCTGGGCTCTCTATTCTGTTCATTGATCTATTTGTCTGTTCCTTAGCCACTACCATGCAGTAGGTCTTGAAGCAGTGTTTTTTTTTTAAACAGGTTTTTATCCCATCAACTATATTTTTGATTACTTTTTGTTACTGTGTATAGTACAGCTACTGCTGGCAGCACTTTCTCATCTTTTGTTTTGCTTCTTGTAACCTGATAGCCAAACTCATTGGAATTATATCTAAATTAAGATAACTAGATTTTTAAGAGGACTTTTTGAGGAATCAGATTTATGCATATTTTGAGTTCCATTGCTCAGAAAACATATTTTTTCTTTCTGAGTTTTTGATATTTCTAGATAAGGTATTTGGATTAGTGGGTTGTTGCTGAGAATTGTCTTGCATAATTATGCTTATCCTTTTTCTTTTGAGTTTGTGTTTTCATTTCTAAGAAACTCAGTTATGTGATTTTGAAAAATGTGAATAAGCTCAGTGAATCTTGTGAAAGAGTTTTTTTTTTTTTTTTTATGAGATGCCAAGGAAAAATAACTTTAATCCTTTTAGAAGGAAATATAAAGTGAAACTTTATTTGCTTGTAGTGATTTTTGTTTTTATATTTTGGTTACATATAAAGGATAAACTTTCTTTGGTGAGAATTTTTGTTGTTCAGCTCTCTTGTCATGCTTGTATTTAGTTTAACTAACATGTTTTTAGCCTCGTTTTTTATTTTTGCAGGGAAATGCAGTAATAAATTTACTTTTAAAAATATACGTGGATATATTAGAGGGTTTCCTACCTTTTAGTGGGACTTTTGATATTTTGGGGTGGTATTTTTCTGTTGAAAATTGAATAGAAATTCAGTGGCAGTGGAAACAATGCTAGGTAATAAGTCAGTTTTAAAAAGAGGAAAATAATGTTGAGTTGCATGAGTAGAATTTTTAAATAGAAAAGCATTGTAGAGATTTGTAATAAGCGTTTAATTAATTGATTGACTCCACCTTGTTTTCTCGGAGAAGGCAATGGCACCCCACTCTAGTACTCTTGCCTGGAAAATCCCATGGGCGGAGGAGCCTGGTAGGCTGCAGTCCATGGGGTCACTAAGAGTCGGACACGACTGAGCGACTTCACTTTCACTTTTCACTTTCATGCATTGGAGAAGGAAATGGCAACCCACTCCAATGTTCTTGCCTTGAGAATCTCAGGGACGGGGGAGCCTGGTGGGCTGCCGTCTATGGGGTCGCACAGAGTCGGACACGACTGAAGCGATTTAGCAGCAGCAACCTTGTTTTCTGAAATGAAAAAAAGTACAGACACATGATCTGAAATTCTGCATAGGTTTGAGCTAGTCACAATCATTCTGAGCCTTAATTTCTTTATTGGGGGATAACTGACACTTTGAGTATAGCTGTAGTTTTAAAAGATCATCTGTATGAAGCACTGACACACACTGGGCTTGTAGTATGTGTTGGTTGTGTTACTTTATGTGATACATATATTCCTGAAGAGCAGAATTTTAATTTGACTCTTTACATAACCTTTAAATTTATTGGAGAACCTATTTAACACATTATTCACTGGGAGATTTTTGCAGAAACTAACAGCTGTGGCCAGTGATTTGTTAGTTAAGTGAATATTGAAACTCTCTGGTCAATAATGTTCAGGTTACAAAAGATGTATTAATATTAATAATGTCTCTGGCCAATAAGTTGTTAAAATAACAATAAGTTATAGTTATTCTATTGTAAAGAAAATTGTCACTTTTTAATGTTTTAATTGCTCAAAGCAAGAGTTCCTATAGTAAAGATTCTGCCTTTGACAAAAACATACATTTTCAAATGATCCTTTGTAGTGAACTAATTTAAAGATTGTGAACAAGATTTAATACTGGGCCAAATTACCTTTGGGAGATTTTTTTTCATCTAACTCAACTGTTAAAGACCAGAGGAGGTATTCTTTAGTTACTGTGTTTCAAAAAGAAAGCCCTCTTCATGACTTCTGTTACTGCACAGTGAAATTTATTTTCAAATTTGTCAGTTGGTGATAAAACAGAAAGGAATTATCAGAGGAAGAAATATTTCAGACCAAGTTTTGGTAATAGGCTTATTTTAATAGCTCCTATTTATGGTTTGAATTTTTAAATACTCTGTAGGTTATAAGACTGTTCTGTGAGATAAGCATGTAGGCAAGATCGCCTTATGATCTTGACTTCTTCTCACTGTGATAACTAAACCTCCTCTTGGATTGAATTCAGTGGAGAATTGCCTTTATGACCAGTTCTTCTCCTTAATAAAAATCCTACTGTAGGGCTCAGTATACTTGTCCCTTGGTATCCACAAATTGGTTCCAGGACCCTGAGAATGCCAAAACCCAAGGATGCTCAGCCCTTAATATAAAATTGCATAGTATTTGCATATAACCTACACACATTCTCCCATATACTTTAAATCATCTCTTGATTATTTATAATAACTAATACAATGTAAATACTTTGTAATAGTTGCCAACCCTTGGCAAGTTCAAGTTTTGCTTTTTGGAACTTTCTGGAATTATTTTTTACAGATATTTCAGTCCATAGTTGGTTGAATCCACAGAGGCAGAACCCATGAATATGGTGGGCCCACTGTATTTATATACATTTAGCATTTAGTCTTGAAAACCATATACTATAATTACTACAATCAGTACTACAAGGTATTGCTTGTATTTTGATAAATTGATCCCCACATTTCATATTTTCTGATGCTATTGGAAATTTTATTACTGTTCACATTCATTTTCCAATTGTTCATTTCTAGAATAGGAATACAATTAATTTTTATATACTGACCTTGTATCATATATCCTTGCTAAAACTCATTTACTAGTCCTAACACTTTTTTTTTTTTTTTTTTTTGTGGATTAGGATTCGGATTTTCTACATATGCAGTCATATTGTCTGCAAAGAAAAATAGTTTCACTTCGTCAGTTACAATCTGAATATCTTTTAATTTTTTCTCTTTTGTTGTACTGACAGGAACTTCTAGTACAATATTGAATAGAAAATGTGAGTGAACATCCTTGCTTTGTTCTGGATCTTAGGGATGCCTTTTACTTACATAAGAATTTTTGTTTTTTTCATAGAAGTCCTTTTGCAATGTGAAGAAGTTTCCTTCTCTTTTTATTTGAGAGGTGTTTTTTTTTTAATCATAAATGCATGTTAGCTTTTCTCAAATACTTTTTCTATATTTTTTGAGATGTTCTTATGATTCATATCTTCTTTTAATTTTGGAGAATTATATCAATTGATTTTTGAAAGTTAAACCAAACTTCAAGTCATAGGATGACCCCTACTTCATCATGGTTTACTTTCTTTTTAAGGATTTTACATCTGTGTTAATGAGAGATATTTCCTGTAGTTTTCTTTGCTTGTAATGCCTTTGTCTGGCTTTGGTAACAGGGTAGTGAATCAAGTTGGGAGGGGTTTCCTTCTCTTCTGTTTTCTGAAAGAGTTTGTGTAGAAATGGTATTGTTCCTTAAATGTTTAATAGAATTTACTAGATCATTTCTGGGCCCATAGTTATATTTGGAGATTATAAATTACATTTTGTTTAACTAAATAAAGTTGTCTTCTTCTTGAGGTAATTTTGGTAATTTATAGCTTTCAAATACTTGTCCATTTCATCTAAGTTGTTGAATGTATTGGCTTAATGTTAGTTTGTAACATTCCTTTATCATCCTTTTACTGTCTGTAGGATCTGTCCTGATGCCCCCAGATAATAGTAATTTGTGTTCTTTCCTTTATCCTAATGAGAGGATTAATTTTATTGAACTTTTCAAATAACCAGCTTTTGATTTCAATATTTTTCTCTACTGATTGTCCATTTTGTCATTATTGGTTTTCTAATTTATCATTATTTTTTTCCTTTCTTTTACTTATTTTGGGTGGTGTTGGTATAGACATAGATAATTGAATCATAATACAGTTCTGAAATAGACCCATACATGGATGCTTAATTGATTTTTGCTGCCAAGTCTGCTGCTAAGTCGCTTCAGTCATGTCCGACTCTGTGCGACCCTATAGGCGGCAGCCCACCAGGCTCCCCCGTCCCTGGGATTCTCCAGGCAAGAACACTGGAGTGGGTTGCCATTTCCTTCTCCAATGCATGAAAGTGAAAAGTGAAAGTGAAGGCGCTCAGTCGTGTCTGACTCTTTGTAACCCCATGGACTGCAGCCTACCAGGCTCCTCCGTCCATGGGATTTTCCAGGCAAGAGTACTAGAGTGGGGTGCCATTGCCTTCTCCGATTGATTTTTGAGGATAGTGCAAAAGATACCCAAGGGGAAAAGACAGCCTTCTCAAGAAACTTTGTGAGAATAACTAGGCATCAGTATTGAAAAAAATGAATCTAAACCCTTACAACAAAAGAAAACAGGAGAAAAAGACTTCAAATGATTCATAGATTTAAATGTTAGAGCCAAAACTATAGTATTTCTTAAAGGAAAGATAGAAAATCTTTGTGACCTTAGGGGAGTCAAAGATGTTCTAGCTGAGACAAAAAAGCATAAACAATAAAACAACAACAAGGACGTCCAATAAATTTGGTTTCATCTAAATATAAACTGCTGTTCTTTGAAGGATACTGTTAAGCAAATGAAAAAAATATGCTACAGTGTGGGAGGAAGTATTTGCAAAGCTTGTATCTGAAAATGACTTACATCCAAAATACACAAACAACTCTTTAAGATTTATTATAAGACAAATAATATAATTTTTTAAAACATGGGTACAGTGTCACTGGTGCTGCTGCTGCTAAGTCACTTCAGTCGTGTTCGACTCCGTGCGACCCCATAGACGGCAGCCCGCCAGGCTCCCCCATCCCTGGAATTCTCCAGGCAAGAACACTGGAGTGGGTTGCCGTTTCCTTCTCCAATGCAGGAAAGTGAAAAGTGAAAGTGAAGTCGTTCAGTCGTGTCACAACATGTCACAAAAAGATGTGAATGACCAGTAACAACATTAAACAATGTTCAAAATGTTGTCACCAGTGAAACTCAAATCACAGTGAGGTAATACTTCATGGCCATTAGCGTAGCTAAATTTGAAAGATACATACTAAATGATAGGTTCTGGAGCAACTTGAAGTCTCATGTATTGCTCATGGAAACATAAAATGGGACAAACCCTTTGGAAAATAGCATATACGTTTCTTATAAAGTCAAACCTACACTTGCCATATAACGGAGTAATCCCACTCCTGGATATGTGAGAGAAATGAAAACATTTGTCCGCACAAAGACTTGTGCAAGAATGATCCTAACAGCCTTATTTACAATAACTCAAAACTGGAAGTTCCTCAAAGGTATGTCAGTAGCCGAATAGATAAATGATGTTGGCAATAAAAAGTATTGAGGTACTAATTAATGCTTACAGCAACAGGAGTAAAGCAGAAGAATCTGGACACAACGGTTCATACTGTATGATCCTATGCATGTGAAACTCTATAAAAAATCAAGTCTACTGTAGTGTAACAGAAAACATGTGCCTGGTTGAGGCCAGGGGAGGGGGAGAATAGCAGGCAAGGCGTGAAAGGGAATCTTTTGGAGTGTTGGAAATACTTCTTGATTGTAGTAGTACTTATATGTATGTGTTGTCAATATTTATCAAACTGTACCCTTTAATAAGTGTATTTTATTATATGTAAAATTAGACTTGAGTAAAAGAAGTTTGTTTTTAGTGCTTATCAAATCTGGTTATACTTCAGAATCATCTGCTAAACTTTAAGTATACATTCTTCTACTCTGTGTCGTCCCCAGAGAATCAACATCCAGCATTAGGTGTGCTCATCTGACATTCTTAAGAGCTTCAGAGGTGATTCTGATTCTCAGGGGACTTCAGAAATAATATTTTTTTCTTTCCTTGACTTCTCATTCTTTAAGACTCCTCGGGTCTAATAAAGTGAAATTTTAGTTTAAAAAGTCATTACTGGACTTTTTTCATGTTATTCATATCCTGCTTTCATTAATGGGTTTTAGAAGAATTTAAAGTCTATATTACTTATTTTGAAAGCTTGCTTTTTTAAAAATAAAATATGCTTACATTGTTAAAATATGAAATATAAGGAAAAATTCCCATTATATCACATTTTTGAAATTATGAAGTGAGCTATTGAAATATCCTATCTGGTCCTGCAGTTTCCTACCCCTGATTACTAATGATTTGATGCCTATTCTTCTAGATATTTCCTTATATTTATAGAAAAGAGATATAATCTAGTATTAATAGGGACAAATCTAGTATATTTTTAAATAGTCACTTATATATTTAAGTAGTATGCCTTGATTGCCTGTTTTGTGGCAGCCCTGGGGCACTAGGCCCTGAGGCTATTGAGCCAGAGACCTCTGTTCTCCTGTGATAATGTCAGGTGAGAGGATAGATGTTGATTAAATAAAAGCACAAACATATTTATTAAAACTGTAACAAGTGTTTCAGAAGAGAATTACAGAATATTCTAAGGTTGCGTAGTAAAAATTAAAACATTTTTGACCCTTTCACTCTAGTTCAGATCTGTCCTTTGAAAGGTTTGCTTTTCCTAAAACATTTAGTACTGCTTGGATAGTCTTAGTGTTCATTTGGATGAAACATCTTGCACATGAACATCCTCTTATTAAACTATTATTATCTCCTCTTACTTTTAGAATTTTTGTATTATTTTAAAATACTAACAAAAATTAAGCATTTAGGTCAAGTGACAAATTGAAAAAAAAAAATTTACTCAGCAAATATTTGTAAGTACCTCTCTGAGTCTTGGTCTGTTATTATATCATTCAGTTATATGCTATACAACCTTTTGTTACTAGAACAATAGAAACTTGAAAATGGCAATTTGTTCTGGTAGCATATTTTTGGTGCTGCCGGAGGAGTTACTACCATTGGAATGTGTCAAACGCAAGTGCTTTTAAAAATATATTTTGCAATGTATTAATGGTATTTAATAGTAATGGAGAGTATGGTATGTGGGATGGAATTTTTGTGCTCATTTAAGTTTAGGAAATGGAGGACTAAAGAAAGTTAAACGTTGTTAGTTCTAGGTATTTTCAAAATTTTTAATATGTTATATTGTATATCTTGTAAAATGGAGCTGTAGTACACAGTGACTCTGTTTTTCATCATGGAACCCGTTCCTCCTTACCTTATTTGTAGGAATAGATATTAATATTTAGGGAAAGAAAGAAATCTCCAGTAGCATGTAAAGAAATCATAGTGTCATATTTTTTAAATGCATGATAATTTTACTGTAAAACCATTATTGTTTAGGCATGATTAGATTTGTATTTTATATGCTGGACTTTGAGGAATTATCAGGAATTAATTTACATGTAAGGAAAGAATCATTTTTCCATTCTTCCATCCTTTACTGGGAAAGGAACATTAAATTTATGTTTCTCTTATATTTCAGAACAAAGTAGAAGAGATGACTTAGAAGCGTTAGGTCACATGTTCATGTATTTTCTGAGAGGCAGTCTTCCTTGGCAAGGTTTAAAGGTAATTGTTTTTGTGTTTCTTTATTGAGTTTAATAAGTTATTAATTTATTAAGATACTTTCTTCCAAGTATTTAATTTTAAAATTACTTTTCAAGAGTTTTTACTTTCTATTTTAGGCTGACACATTAAAGGAGAGGTATCAGAAAATTGGAGATACAAAACGAGCCACACCAATAGAAGTGTTATGTGAAAATTTTCCAGGTAATGAATAATGCTGTACTGATACATGTGCTTATTATACACAGAAAACTGTAAGTGTTAATTGTCATTACTTAAGTTTATAAGTACTTTTTTCATGCTTAAAAAATATGGTTTAAAAGATGTCAGCATTTGATACACAGACCACAGGGGCAATTTATGTGTTTGCTTTGTAAGATGATAGTAATGGAAAAAAATCCTTCTTATAGTGTTGGCCAGTACCAGCTAAAATAGTATTTTCTTCAACAGCATACTTTCAATAAGTTGAAATATTTGCTCAGAAATACCAACTGTAAAGTTTTGGTATCCAGTTTTAGTCATTTGAAACTCAGTATCAATCTCAAAGGAGGTATGTGATGTATGATGTAGTCTAGTTTTCCAAGTACAGCAAAATCTGCTAACCTTACTGCTTTTAGGCTGATTTTTTATTTCCTGAAGATAGTTTTGTTCTCATGTAGTTTTTTGGCAACTCACATGAAATCAATCAACAAAAATTTACTTAAGATTTCTAAATTAATTAACGGATAAGAGTAATGTGTCTGTAATGTGTTAAAATACCTGTTAGAATATTTTGTTGTTGTTCAGTCCCTAAGTCATGTCCGACTCTTTGCGACCCATTGGACTGTAGCATACCAAGCTCCCCTGTTTCCCACTATCTCCTGGAGTTTGTTCAAATTCACGTCCGTTGTGTCAGTGATGCTTGCCAACCATTGCATCCTCTGTGGCCCCCTTTTCCTTTTGCCTTCAATGTTTCCCAGCATCTCGGTCTTTTCCAGTGAGTCGGCTCTTTGCAAATCTGTTAGCCAAATACAGGGCTTTAGGTCCAGTGAATAAACAGGGTTGATTTCCTTTAGAATTGATTGATTAGGTCTTCTTGCAATCCACGGGACTCTCAAAAGTCTTCACCACTGCCACAGTTTGAAAGTATCAGTTCTTTGGCACTTAGCCTTCTTTATGGTCCAACTCTCATATCTGTACACAACTACTGGAAAAACCATAGCTTTGACTGTATAGACCTTTTGTCAGCAAAGTGATGTCTCTTCTTTTTAATATGCTCCTAGGTTTGTTACAGGTTTCCTTCCAAGGAGCAAGTGTCTTTTAATTTCATGGCTGCAGACACTGTCCACAGTAATTCTGGAGCCCAAGAAAATAAAATCTGTCACTGCTTCTACTTTTTCCCCTTCTATTTGACAGGAAGTGATGCAACTGGATGCCATGATGTTATTTTTTTGAATGTTGTGTTTTAAGAGAGCTTTTTCACTCTGATCTTGGACCCTCGTCAATAGACTCTTTAGTTCCTCTTCACTTTGTGCTGTTAGAGTGGTATTATCTACATATCTGAGGTTGTTGATATTTCTCCTGGCAGTCTTGATTCCAGCTTGTGATTCATTCAGCTTAGCATTTGCATAATGTACTCTGCATAGAATTTAAATAAGCAGGGTGACAGTATACAGCCTTGTCATCCTCCTTTCTCAATTTTGAACCAGTCCAGTGTTTCATGTCCAGTTCTAACTGTTGCTTCTTGACCCACATTCAGTTTTCTCAGGAGACAGGTTAAGGTGGTCTGGTATTCCCATCTCTTTAAGAATTTTCCACAGTTTGTTGTGATCTGCACAGGCAAAGGCTAACGCAGAAGTAGATGCTTTTCTGGGAGTCCCTTGCTTTCTCCATGATCCAGCAAGTGTTGGCAATTTGATTTCTGGTTCCTCTGCCTTTTCTAAACCCAGCTTGTACTTCTGGAAGTTCTTGGTTCACATACTTCTGAAGCCTTGCTTGAAAGATTTTGAGCATAGCCTTGCTAGCATTCAGTTGGGTATATCTTTCCCTTTATCCCTTGCCTTTTAGTTCTCTGCTTTCCTTAGCTTCCTAATCCTCCTCAGACAACCACTTTGCTTCCTTGCATTTTTTTTCTTTGGGATGGTTTCATTCACTGCCTCCTGTACAGTGTTATACACCTCAATCCATAGTTCTTCAGGCACTCTCTCTAGTAAATCTAATCCCTTGAATCTGTTCTTCGTCTCCACTGTATAATCATAAGGGATTTGTTTTAGGTATAGTGGTTTCCCCTACTTTCTTCAATTTAAGCCTGAATTTTGCAGTAAGAAGCTCATGATCTGAGCCACAGTCAGCTCCAGGTCTTGTTTTTGCTACCTGTATAGAGCTTCTCTATCTTCAGCTGCAGAGAATATAATCAGTCTGATTTTGCTGTTGATCATTTGGTGATGTCCATGTATAGAATCGTCTCTTGTGTTGGAAAAGGTGTTTGCTATGACTAATATGTTCCCTTGACAAAATTCTTTTAACCTTTCCCCTGCTTCATTTTGTATTCCAAGGCCAAACTTGTGTATTATTGTGGATACTTGTGTATTGTTGTGGATAACTCTTGACTTTTTCCTTTTGCATTCCAGTCCCCAAGATTATGAAGGGCTTTCCAAGTGGTGCTAGTGGTAAAGAACCCAGCTGCCAATGTAGTAGACTCGAGAGATGTGGGTTCGATCCCTGGGTTGGGAAGATCCCCTGGAGAAGGAAATGGCAACCCACTCCAGTATTCTTGCCTGAGAAATCCCATGGACAGAGGAGCCTGGCAGGCTCAGTCCTTGGGGTAGACTTGCAAAGAGTCAGACATGACTGAGCACACATACACACAGCCTAATTATGAAAAGGACATCTGTTTTTGGTGTTAGTTCTAGAAGGTGTTATTGGTCTTCATAGAACCAGTCAGCTTCAGCTTCTTCAGTATCAGTGGTTGGAGTATACACTTAATTAATGAGATGTTGAATGGTTTGCCTTGGAAATAAACCAAGATCATTCTGTCATTTTTGAGATTGTACCCAGGTACTGCATTTTGGACTGTTTGTTGACTATGAGGACTGCTTCATTTCTTCTAAGGGATTCTTGCCCATATAGTTGATATAATGGCCATCTGAATTAAATTCACCCAAATCTTGTCCATTTTAGTTCACTGATTCCTAAAATGTTGATATTCACTCTTGCCATCTCCTTGACCATGTCCAGTTTACCTTGATTCATGGACCTAACATTCCAGGTTCCTATGCAATATTGGTCTCTATTTTTTTTTTTTTTTAATTTATTTAATTGGAGGCTAATTACTTTATAATATTGTGGTGGTTTTTGCCATACATTGACATGAATCAGCCATGGGTGTACATGTGTCCCTCCTTCCTGAATCCTCTGCCCCACCTCCCCCTGCACCCCATCTCTCTGGGTTGTCCCAGAGCACCAGCTTTGAGTGCCCTGCTTTATGTATCGAACTTGAACTGGTCATCTGTTTTACATATGGTAATATACATGTTTCAATGCTATTCTCTCAAATTGTCCCACCCTTGCCTTCTCCCACAGAGTCCAAAAGTTTTTCTTTACACCTGTGTCTCTTTTGCTGTCTTGCATATAGGGTAGTCATTGCCATCTTTCTAAATTTCATATATATGCATTAACATACTGCATATATATGCATTAACATCTGACTTACTTCACCCTATATAATAGGCTCCAGTTTTATCCACTTCATTAGGATTGACTCAAATGTGTCCTTTTTCATAGCTGAGTAATATTCCATTGTGTATATGTACCACAACTTCCTTATCCATTTGTCTGCCGATGGACATCTAGGTTGCTTCAGTGTGCTAGCTACAGTATTGTTCTTTATAGCATCTACTTTACTTTCACCAGCAGACACAACCGTAACTGAGCATCATTTTCCACTTTGGCCCAGCTGCTTCATTCTTTCTGGAGCTATTAGTAATTGCCCTCCGCTCTTCCCCAGTAGCATATTGGGCACCTTCAGACTTGGAAGGGTCATCTTCTGGCATCATGTATCTTTCCCTTTTCATATAGTTTATGGGATTCTCCAGGCAAGAATACTGGAGTGGGTTGCAATTTCCTTTTCCATTGGATCACGTTTTGTGAGAACTCTTCACTGTGACCCATCTGTCTTGGGTGGCCCAGCATGGCATGGTTCACAGCTTCATTGAGTTACGCAAGCCTCTTCACCGTGACAAGGCTGTGATCCATGAAGGGGGTTGTGATTTATGCAGTAACAGTAAATGAGAACCAAACTTGAAGGTAGAAGATGGAGCTTATATTCAGTTCAGTTCAGTTCAGTCGCTCAGTCGTGTCCAATTCTTTGCGACCCCATGAATCTCAGCACGTCAGGCCTCCCTGTCCATTACCAACTCCTGGAGTTTACTCAAACTCATGTCCATCGAGTTGGTGATGCCATCCAGCCATCTCATCCTCTGTCCCCTTCTCCTCCTGCCCCCAATCCCTCCCAGCATCAGAGTCTTTTTCAGTGAGTCAACTCTTCGCATGAGGTGGCCAAAGTAGGTTGCTGCAAAAGTAATTGTGATTTCAGACTGTGAATTTAAATCATTATAACCAGGCTCTTTTAATCAAAATAGGAACCATTACAAGACAACCAGGACAAAATAGGAACAAGACCAAGACAACACAGTTTTGCCCACTAGAGAGAAGTTTGTTTATTCCTGAATCCCAGGGACAGGGGAGCCTGGTGGGTGCTGTCTCTGGGGTCGCACAGAGTCAGACACGACTGAAGCGACTTAGCAGCAGCAGCAGCAGCATAAAAATACGTGCTTCCAGATTCGATGAAGTCTTGGAAAGCATTTTCTGCCTCCTGCTGATTGTGGAAGCATTTTCCCTGCAAAAAGTCATCGAGATGCTTAAAGAAGTGGTTATCAGTTGGCGAGAGGTCAGGTGAATATAGCAGATGAGGCAAAACTTCTTAGCCCAGTTTGTTGACCCATTGAAGCGTTTTTTGTATGATGTGTAGTCAGGCATTGTCATGGAGAAGAATTGGGCCATTGGGCTGCAGGCATTTCAGTTTTCAGTACATCCATTTGTTGAGAATACTTCTCAGATGTAGTGGTTTTGCCAGGGTTCAGAAAGCTATGGTGTAATGGACCAGCCAGCATCAGACCACCAACCAGTGACAGCTCTTTTTGGTGCAAATTTGGCTTTGAGAAGTGCTTTGAAGCTTCTTCACAGTCCAGCCACTGAGCTGGTTGTCTCTGGTGGTCATATAAAATCCACTTTTCATTGCATGTCACAATTTGATCGAGAAATGGTTTGTTGTTGTAGAAGAAGAGAAGACAGCACTTCAAAACAGTGATTTTTTTGACTTGCGGTTGGCTCATGAGACACCCACTTATTGAGCTTTTTCAGCTTTCCAATTTGCTTCAAATGCTGAATGACTGTAGAATGGTCGACGGTGATGTTTTTGGCAATTTGTCGTGTAAGTTGTAAGAGGATTAGCTTCGATGATGCTCTCAATTGGTTGTTGTCAACCTTCTAATGGCCGGTCACTGGGCTCCTCATCTTCAAGGTTCTTGTCTCCTTTGCAAAACTTCTTGAACCACCACCACAGTGTATGTTTTTGTATTTCCAACGCCAAATGTGTTGTTGATGTTGCAAGATGTCTCCGCTGCTTACGACCCATTTTGAATTTAAATAAGAAAATCACTTAAATTGGCTTTTTGTCTAACATAATTTCTGTAGTCTAAAATATGTATATAATAAAAAGCAAGTAATTAGTCATTAGCAAAAAAATAGTGAGAAATGTGCATTAAAATGATGTATAACCATACTTATTTAAGAATGTATTCCAATATCAAATGGCAATGTTGCTAGATCCTTTGGGTAGAATACCATTTAGCCTACGTTAAGTATTTGAATCCTCTTTTAGGCAGTTAGTTTGTGTCGCAGATTCTAAAGGACATCCAGCAAACTAGTGCAAATGCTTTCCTATATAAATCAGCTCCCATCAGTATTAACAGTATGAGCTGAGTATGGTGTTTTGTGATTAAATAATTATGCATTGTTGAAATTTCTATTTCAACCTTCAGTACTAGCCAAGGTTTCTATTAAAAATATTATTTTTAAAAAATTTCAGCCTTTTCTCATGAAATGAAACAAAAATAATACTTGTTAAATCTCAGGTTTTTCTTTTGTCTCTACTTCCTTTCCTCCCTTCTTTTCACCCTTTTAATTTTATTGTTATTAAGTTCATAATATTTTCACTGATAGTAGAATCTTGCTACTTTTTCATGTGTTCTTATAATACTTGTCCTTTTAGATATTTATAATTTTATTAAAATGTATATAGAAAAGTTTAATCAGAGTAATTTTTATTTTCTTTCTAGAAGAAATGGCAACATATCTTCGTTATGTAAGAAGGCTAGATTTTTTTGAAAAACCAGATTATGACTACCTAAGAAAACTTTTTACTGACTTGTTTGATCGAAAAGGATATATGTTTGATTATGAATATGACTGGATTGGTAAACAGTTGGTGAGTACTCCAGGCTGTATAAGAAAAACAAAAGATTATTTGTAGTACTTAGCTTCCTTTTTCATAGTAGAGATCCTCTATTTGAAAAGAGTTGAGAACAAATAATTTTTTATTTTGAAATATAGTTGATTTACAGTATGAGTTTTAGGTGAACATCATAGTGATTTAAAATTTTTATAGATTATACTCCATTTTAAGTTATTACAGAATAATATCTATATTTTTCTGTGCTGTACAGTATATCCTTTTTACTAATTTATTTCATAGATGGCAGTTTGTGTCTCCTAATCCCCTACTCTTGTCTTGCCCCTCCTCTGTTTTTTCTCCTCACTGGTAACCACAAGATTGTTCTCCATATTTTTAAGTCTGTTCCTTTTTTGTTATATTCATTTGTGTGTTTTATTTTTAAGACTCCACATAATAATGATAACAAGAGTATATTTCTCCTAAGCATAATTCTCTATAGTTCCAGTCACATTGTTGCAAATGGCAGAATTCCATTCTTTTTATGGCTGAGTAATATTTTATCGTATAGTCTAGTTCAGTCACTCAGTCATGTCCAACTCTTTGCGACCCCACGGACTGCAGCATGCCAGGCTTCCCTGTCCATCACCAACTCTCAGAGTTTACTCAGACTTACGTCCGTTGAGTTGGTGATGCCATCCAACCATCTCATCCTCTGTCATCCCTTTCTCCTCCCAACTTCAATCTTTCCCAGCCTCAGGGTCTTTTCACATGAGTCGGTTCTTTGTATCAGGTGACCGAAGTATTGGAGTTTCAGCTTCAGCATCAGTCCTTCCAATGAACATTTAGGGCTGATTTCCTTTAGGGTGGACTGGTTGGATCTCCTTATAGTCCAAGGGACTCACAAGAGTCTTCTCCAACACCACAGTTCAAAAGCATCAGTTGTTCGGTGCTCAGCTTTCTTTATGGTCCAACTCTCACATCCATACATGACTACTAGAAAAACTATAGCTTTGACTAAATGGACCTTTGTTGGCAAACTCATGTCTCTGCTTTTGAATATGCTGTCTAGGTTGGTCATAACTTTTCTTCCAAGGAGTAAGCGTCTTTTAATTTCATGGCTGCATTCACCATCTGCAGTGATTTTGGAGCCCCCAAAAAGAAAGTCTCTCACAGTTTCCACTGTTTCCCATCTGTTTGTCATGAAGTGATGGGACCAGATGCCATGATCTTAGTTTTCTGAAGTTAAGTTTTAAGCCAACTTTTTCACTCTCCTCTTTCACTTTCATCAAGAGGCTTTTTAGTTATTCTTCACTTTCTGCCATAAGGGTGGTATCATCTGCATATCTGAGGTTACTGATATTTCTCCCGGCAATCTTGATTCCAGCTTGTACATCATCCAGCCCAGCGTTTCTCATGATGTACTCTGCATATAAGTTAAATAAGTAGGGTGACAGTATACAGCCTGACGTACTCCTTTCCCAATTTGGAACCAGTCTGTTGTTACATGTCCAGTTCTAACTGTTGCTTCCTGACCTGCATATAGGTTTCTCAAGAGGCAGGTCAGGTGATCTGGTATTCCCCTCTCTTTTGGAATTTTCCAGTTTGTTGTGATCCACACAATCAAAGGCTTTGGCTTAGTCAATAAAACAGAAGTAGATGTTTTTCTGGAACTCTCTTGCTTTTTCGATGATCCAATGGATTTTGGCAATTTGATCTCTGATTCCTCTGCCTTTTCTAAATCCAGTTGAACATCTGGAAGTTTATGGTTCACATATTGTTGAAGCCTGGCTTGGAGAATTTTGAGCAGTACTTTACTAGCGTGTGAGATGAGTTCAATTATGCAGTAGTTGGAGCATTCTTTGGCATTGCCTTTCTTTGGGATTGGAATGAAAACTGACCTTTTCCAGTCCTGTGGCCACTGCTGAGTTTTCCAAATTTGCTGGCATATTGAGTGCAGCACTTTCACAGCTTCATCTTTTAGGATTTGAAATAGCTTAACTGGAATTCCATCACCTCCACTAGCTTTGTTTGTAGTGATGCTTCCTAAGGCCCACTTGTCTTCACATTCCAGGATATCTGGCTCTAGGTGAGTGATCACACCATTGTGGTTATCTGGGACGTGAAGATTTTTTTTGTATAGTATTTCTGTGTATTCTTGCCACCTCTTCTTAATATCTTCTGCTTCTGTTAGGTCCATACCATTTCTGTCCTTTATTGTGCCCATGTTTGCATGAAATGTTCCCTTGGTATCTCTGAGTTTCTTGAAGAGGTCTCTAGTCTTTTCCCTTCTATTGTTTTCCTCTCTTTCTTTGCATTGATGACTGAGGAAGGCTTTCTTATCTCTCCTTGCTATTCTTTGGAACTCTGCATTCAAATGGGTATATCTTTACTTTTGTTCTTTGCCTTTCTCTTCTCTTCTTTTCACAACTATTCGTAAGGCTCCTCAGCCAACCATTTTACCTTTTGCATCTCTTTTTCTTGGGGATGGTCTTGATCCCTGCCTCCTATACAGTGTCCCAAACCTCCGTCCATAGTTCTTCCTTAACTTTTCTTTAAAAAAAAAATTTTTTTTTAATCTTTTTACTTTTGGCTGTTCTGGGTCTTCATTGCTGTGCAGGCTTTTCTCTAGTTGCAGAGAACAGGGGCTATCTCTAGCTGCAGTGTGCTGGCTTCTCATTGCAGTGGTTTTCCTTGGCTCTCGGGCTTGCGGGCTTCAGTTGTTGTAGCACGTGGGCTCTAGAGTAGTTGTAGCACTCAGGTTTAATTGCCCCAAGGCATGTGCGATCTTCTGAATCAGGGACTGAACCCATGTCTCCTGCATTAGCAGGTGGATTCTTTACCACTGAGTGACCAGGGAAGCTCCTCTCCATATCTTCTTTGTCCATTCATCTGCTGCTGGGCACTTAGGTTGCTTCTATATCTTGGCTGTTGTATATAATGCTGTTTTGAACATTGAGGTGTATAAACCTTTTGAATTACTTTTTTCATTTTCTTTGAATATGTACCCAGCGGTGTAATGCTGGATCATATGGTAGTTATACTTCTGGTGTTTTGAGGAATCTTCATAATGTTTACCATAGTGGCTGTACTCATTTAAATTTCCACCAATAGTGCACAAGGGTTCCGTTTTATCCATATCCTCACCAACAATTGTTATTTCATGTCTTTTTAATAATGGCCATTCTGACAAGTGTGAAATGATGTCTCATTATGGTTTTGATTTTAATTTCTCTGATGATTAGTAATGTTGAACATTTTTTCATGCATCTCTTAGCCATCTGTGTGTTTTCTTTGGAAAACTATTCAGATCTGCTTATTTGTTGTTTGTTTTTTTGGTACTGTATGAGCTGTTCATAAATTTTGAATATTAACCTCTTTTCAGTCATATCATTTGCAGATATATTCAGTAGGTTGTCTTTTCATTTTGTTGATGGTTTTCTTTGCTGTGTCAAAGCTTTAAAGTTTAATTAGGTCCCATTTGTTTATTTTTGCTTTTGTTTCTTCTACCGTAAGAGACAGATCCAAAAAAATATTGCTACAATTTAAGTCAGAGTGTTCACTTATGCTTTCTTCCAGGAATTTTGTGGTTTCATAATAAAGGTCTTTAATCTGTTTTGAGTGTGTTTTTGTATATGGTGTTAGAATATGTTCTGATCTCATTCTTTTACACACAGCTGTCCAGTTTTTCAGCACCACTTATTGAAGAGACTGTCTTTTGTTATTTGTATATTCTTGCTTCCTCTGTTATAGATTAATTAGGTTAATTGATCATACATATGTGGGTTTATTTCTGAGCTGTCTTTTCTGTTGACATATGTCTGTCGTTAAGCCAGTACTGTACTGATTTGATTACTGCAGGTTTGTAGTATAGTCTGAAGTCAGGGAGTGTTATACCTCCAGATTTGTTCTTTTTTCTCAAGATTGTTAGGGTCTTTTGTGGTTCCATATACATTTTAGTATTGAGAATAAATAATTTTAAAGGATTCATTCTTTGTGTTTTGTAAAAAGGGAGAATTTGGAGTCTGCTTTTTAGAGTAATGGGTTATTTTGAATGTTTTGCTTTTGATTTAGTTCTTAATATCAAATATACTTTTTAAAAATATAGTATTCTAGTGACTACTTTAAAAGATCAGCTAGTTTTTTCTTTAGTCATTGCTCAAGATATTTGTAATTTTAGAGTATACTTTAATTATTCTAGCAGTTTTAGCTTATTTTGCAATAGACTGATACTTACGTATCAGAGCAAGTTTAGGTTTTTTTAACTATAAAAACTGCCCAAAAAATTTGTCTTGATCATAACTGTGGGATGAGTGTCATTACTTAAATGAACACAACATTAAGTTCTTTCTTTGAAGAGATGATTTAAAAAAAATCAAATATTTATTCTCACTAGTCTTCTTTTTAAATAAATAAAAATGCCTTACAAAATTTACTTTAATTTCAGTTCACTGATACCAAATTTTGTCCATATTTGGAACTACCAAGCTCTCAGGTTCAAGTACTTTTGAACAATTGACTTACTTAAATGTTTAATCTGTATTTTTCTTAGCTCCAAAGTGATTTGAATACATATTGTATCTAAAATGCAAACCTGAATAAACTTTGATTAATGCATTTATTATGAAACTTTGAATTATATTTGATAGTTTATGAATTATATTTGATAGTTTAAATTTTATAAAAGTCTCTTCTGAGTTAAAATATTGACAGTAACCAATTTTATTAGCTTATTTAAAAAATTATTCCCTTAATTTTCATAACATAATTTTTTCTGTTTATATATTGGCTTTGGAAATGAGAGAGATAAACAAATACATTTTGTTTTTTTATAAGAATTAACCTAAAACGTAATGGTAACATTAAAAGGTCTTTTGTTGATATAAAAATAAATACTTGATAAACTATTGAAATATTTTGAAGCTACTTTAAATAGTAGTTATAATTTCTTTGCTTTAATTTGGTATATTTAACAACTTATTTTAGGAAGATACCTTTTCTTAATTAAGGCTTTATGTAATAGTATCTTTTATTATTTTTTTATTATTTTAAGGTGCTAAATAATTTTAAATAAGACTTCTGAAATAGAATGCATTGATGCTAATTGTTATTGTGTCGCAGCCTACTCCAGTGGGTGCAGTTCAGCAAGATCCTGCTCTGTCATCAAACAGAGAAGCACATCCCCACAGAGATAAGATACAATCCAAAAATCAGGTTTGCTGTCCTTTTAGATATGAACTGTCTTGATTTATTTCTGTGTTACCTTCTCACTGTTTATAAATGTATTTGGTGTTTTATCATGCCCAGATTAAGCTTTATAATTTGTGCATGTCTTTGCACATATGTGTATACATACTTATATATACATATTGAATGATTGAAATACATATCCTTTTCTTCTAGAAAACAGACCATATACAGACATATTAAGGATAAAAATGCACATATTTTCAATGCATAGGCTATTTCCCCTAATGGTCACATTAAAATTGTTTAATCACAAATCCTGATTAGTGGTGTTAGTATAAACTTTGAGAATATTGTTCTGTTAGAATGGAAGTATTTGGATACCCTGTTGGAATGAATTGTAATAGTAGCTGTTCTTTCTAACTTTAGTCCAGTTTAGTGTAATAAATTATTTACTGAGTTCTGTTATTTGAAAGCTACTGCTCTCCACATTGCAGAAATGCAGAAGTAAGGAAAAACATACAACCTGTGAGAAATGACTTTGTAATGAGTGGCTAAGAGCTCACTGAACCTCTGGAATCAATCAGACCTGGATATGGCAGGTTACTCATTCACTCAAAGCCTCAGTTCTCATCTATAAAAGAAATAATGCATGTTAATTCTTACTAGCATATAGTAAGCATTCATTAAGTCTCAACTCTTGTGGCTGGTGTTCCTGTTATCATTATTACAACAAATTCACAAATAACTACATAACAATGCAGAATAAACTGTACCATGGGAGATACATTAATAAAGTGCCATAGAGGATCATTGGAATATGTAGGATCTATATGCAAAGGTGGTTTTTGAGATGAGCGTGAAAAATGAATGGAATTTTTAAAGGCAGGCTAAGGAATAAGAATTTTGGAGAGAGTGAGCATTAAAAAAATAAGGCAAAAGTTTAAAAATGTGGAATATGTCTGAGGAGAAATAAGCAGTTGGTTTGGAGCAGAGAGCAGGTTCAAGACAAGATATAGAAGATTCATTGAAGAGTTGTATTTTCTGGGTAAGATAAATTGGAAGCTGTTAAATTTTTGAGCAACATTTTCACTCGTCTTTTTTATATAAAGAAACCTTACTGAATCCATTTTTGACAGAATTTTGCTGTTACCTTGAATTAAACGGTATCTTTAGAATTTTCGGTTATAACCCTTTTTGGAGAGGGGTAGTGTGCTGTCTATTTTGTATTCCATCAGGGTTGAGGTGAGGGTTAAAAAAATGACATCAAAGAAGAAACACAACTTACTAAATATCGTAGTCAAATAAAATGCTACATTTAGGAAGTATTTATAATTTTATGCTTTAAAGTATAGACAATTTAAAAAAGATTAGTTTTATAATTTTGCCTTAGAAAAACTGGGCAGTAAAGGGTCTTATATATAAATTACTTCCAGTATAAATTAAAAGACATTGATAGCTTGAGTACTCTGATAAGATGCTGTAAATAGAAAGAAATGGGAGAAGTGAAGACTTGGAGTATGTGTTTTTTAAATCAGTTAATTTTTCAAACGTATGTGGAACAAGACCAGTAATTCATGTTCTGTGAGGATCTCTACTTGAGCTATTAGGTATTGTAATAAATGAAACTTCTTTTATTGTTGAATTAAATTTTTCTTGAAATAAATTTAAATATTTTAAAGTTTTAACTTTCTACCTGTTTCAGATATGTCTTGCTAGGTCATTGCTAGTTCACTGAGGGTGGGAACCATATTTCGTTGATGTAGTCCTTCTTGGAATAAATGTAGGGAATCAATTTTTTTTTTCCAGGAAATCCTTTACGATAGCTTATTGAATTTTCAACCTAGATATGTAGATTCTTATCATGATAGAAACATTATATATCTAGAAAAAAATTTCTTAACTATCTGTGCTGCAGTAAACAGCTTAAGTTGTGTGATAAACCCACAGTTCATAATCCCAAAAGACGAAAAGTTAATTCTTTAAAAGTCTGAAACCTTTGTAATATCCCCAGATAAACAGTTTTATCTTAGAGTCAATGGTTGAAGTTCAGGGGATCCTGAAATTTTACAGGAAATGTTGGGTGGATGCAAATGTTTATTTTGAGGAGAGGTTGCATAGCTTTTGGTGTCTTCTTAAAAGGTCCACGATTCCCAAATGTTGCCTGCTGTCCCATGGTCTCATCTAATTTATTTCACTTTAACCTAAAAGTCAGCTGAATTCTGGTGATAAATTTGGAGGATTTAATAAAGGGACATTAGAATTGTCGTAATTGTTTTGATGACATATTTTATGCCACAGAGTATGTAGTTTTGTATTGTACAATTTAATTCAGGAAGCTTAGTGCCAAAACATGTATTCTTTGTGTCTACTTGATTTTAACATCTCTTCTCCTAAAGGGTTTCTCTGGCCACTGATATTCTTAGTCTGCATATAGCCTGGTGTACTTGACACTTTGTGGCCAGATTTTCGTGACTTTAGTTGAAAAAGAAAGAAAAGAGCCCTGAAGTCTTTAGAACATAATGTAATTGTGGTAATGAGCCTGGTAGTAATGTTGGGAAAATAGTAGGCTCTCAGTTTGAATCCCAGGTGTACTATTTGCTACTTCAGTGATGTGAGAGAAGTATTTAATGTCTTAATGTCTTCATCAGTAAAATGAGGATAATACTTTATGTCTCAAAAATGAGATAACACATATAAAGCAGCCAGTGCAGAACCAAACATGTGATAGAAACTTAAATATTGTATGCCTTCCCCCATGTTAGTACTGTCCACATTTTCCTGAAACGCAGAAATTGCTCCCTATTAAGCCGTTACTCAATTCTTTTAGTAGATTATTATATAGTTTGTGGTTATTGCCATACAGGCTTGCCAGGTCATCTAAAATCTTTAAGAATTATCGGCCTGTTTCATGGAAATAGGTCTCTTAATTTGAACCAGATGAAAAAAATAGATGAAGGAAACAAAGGGATTCATATATGAAAGATTGTCACTTAAAAAGTTTTTTTGTCATATCCTCTTGGTATTCTGTATAGCAGTTCTTATTTTTCAAGGAACTTTTCTGTTTTCTTGTATTATCCTCACAGTCAGAAACAGGGTACTAAGCAAGAAGAGAAAAATTTTTAAGTTTTCTGAGACCTTAAGTGTGGCTGCTTAAGTAATGTCTTTTTTTTTTTTTTAATGTTACTGGAAGTAGTTTCTTATCAGAAAACCAGTGGGGACCTCTATTGTAAGAAGATATAGTGAATGGCTTTTTAGAACATTTCATGGTTTATGGAGTGTGTTCTTGACCATGTCATTTTTACCTCTCTAGTTTTTGTTAACTTTATTTATAAAATTAGAAAGTGGAGTCTATGATATCTAAAGTCCTTTCACTTCTAAAATTCTGTGGTGCTATTTTATTTTTGTGGTTGATCATTACATAATTGTAGCGTTTTCATTGAAATTTCTCCACATTCACTATGCAAAGATAATTGCATCTGTGACTCAGAATAGTAAGGGTTTTTAAAATTTCCTTTTATACATTTGTTTTCTATATTATAAGGATGCGATGTTTAACATTTTGGGTTTTTCTTCTTCCATGCATGCCACATGCATTAAATAAATGGCAGTCGACAGACCACAGGGCAGCTTGGGACTCCCAGCAGGCAAATCCCCATCATTTGAGAGCTCACCTTGCAGCAGACAGACATGGTGGCTCGGTACAGGTATTTTCTGATTTTTGCATGAGTGATTATTTCCCAGATTTATACAACTAACCCTTTTTGGAACTCATGGCATGATTTCTTATCCTAATGAAAGACTTGTTGCTGAACTCTCCATAATTCTATTCCTTTGAATTTAACCAAAAGAGAAAAATTAACATGGTCTAGCAAGACCACCTAAGGGATACTAAGATTTTGCCTTTGTTCATTTTTGCAAGCACATGCAACATTATTTAAGTAAGTTGTACTCAGAACAGATTAGAAAAATAAAATGTATTACTTGAACTGTCTGTTAAACTTGATTGTCCAGTAATGAGCTCAGTCTTTTTTAATGCTTTAAGTAATAGAACATTTTTATACCTTATCCTTTCATTACTTTGCTTCCTTTAAACTTAGTTAAGCAGTTATCTAACATTTTCATTCTCAGTCCTTAGAATGTATTTTCTGATTAATTGGTCAAATAAATATGACCCCAGTTTTACAATGACATATTTTGTTTTATTTGGATAAAGTATAACATGGAGAAAATAATTTCAAAGACAGATATTTATAAAACATTTCCCTCTATTTTCTGGATATTAAGAAAAATTTAAAGTTGTCCCTTATTTTTTTGATGTGTTCCTTTTCCCCCTTTTCTATACATTTACAGATAGCTACTATATTCTTCCCTTAAATGCCCCCTAAATTTTAATCTTTTTATATATATTATAAAAATAGGAAAAGATTACTGAGTCTCTTATTTCTTTTAAAAATGTCAGTTTAGATAATCTGAATGCTGGCTTAAAGTAATTGAGATGAGAAATGTTTCCTCAGTCCATTTCAGTGTAAAACCTATTTTTAAATTTTTTTCTCCACATACTTCAACTTGAACAATATTCTGTTATATTTTACCAAATTTATATTTTTTCTTCATATATATTAATCTGAATCTATGCTTGGATTTTATTCTGTCTTGATTTGAACTCTTAAAAAGCCAATTCTTAATTAAATCTTATGAGTTATCATGTTTTTCCCACAGTTAGATTTTAGAGACAGTTTAAATTGTGAAACCAACTTTTATAGAATTTTGTAGTCTGTGGAACTTTCAGTCATGTATTAACAGAAGAATTTGAATAGTGCTGTCAAATTTTGGAGTGAGGGATTCAGAGGCAAGGGAGCCTGAGAGGTAAAACTTTTTTGTGATCTAAATTCATATCATTGGAAAAGTTAATTGAGGAAATTATGTTTAATTTGCATAAACACAAGCTGAATTGTGTATGTATCTGTATACATTTACGTGTTTCTAAGTGTTGTATGTTTTTATAACGTGTCTTGCTCAGGGTTCAGGGAAATCTATAACAATTAAGATTTGTACCAATGCCACAAATTTATCAGTAGTTTTTTTTTTTTTTTTTCACTTTGTGGAATTCCTAAAGATGGCTCATGGAATTTCTTTGGACTGTCAAAGGGTGAATGAGTTTCATTGTTGGCTAATCATTCCAGTATTTTATTCTATTTTTTCACATATTCTCAAAGATATATTTTAAATCTGCTTATTTCTTATTTCTTTAAAACTTTTCTGCCTTATAAAGATTGCATCTGACTTCATTCTAATATTTAGTAAGTGATCACTTTACTATTTGGGTAAATACATAAGTGAGTAAAAATTTTTACACTGGTTTTCAGTTACTTCCTGAATTAACTTGATATGATGAACATTAAGGTAGTTTTACTGTCATGAAAAATTTGCTAGCAGCGTAGTAAGATCATGCGTGAATCTTGCTCCATCCAAAAATGTTGAATTTATGTATAATTTAAAATTTGAAAAGTTATGACACTGGCATAATTGGACTGATGAAGTAATAGTTTAAAAATTAATAATAGTGAGAGGAAGTAAAGGTATCTTAATCTGAGCTAATATGATTATTCCAATAATTGAATGCTATATTTTACTTTGAATGAAAGAAGAAGGGAAAGCAGTGTGTTTTTTTCTCATTATTTGATAAAGGGAAGATAGAAAGATCACTTTACTAATACACAAGTATGAGAAGAATTTGCATTGAGGTTCTTTGTTCCGTGGTTGTTGAACCACCTGTCGGACAAAGTTTCAGTCACTGGCTTTGCAGGGTGTGGGAGACCTGGGTTTGATCCCTGGGTTGGGACGATCCCCTGGAGAAGGGAACAGCTACCCACTCCAGTATTCTGGCCTGGAGAATTCCATGGACTGTCCATGGGGTCGCAAAGAGTCGGACACGACTGAGCAACAAAGATCTTACATGGCAATTAAAAAGTTTTCCTCAATAAATACCAAGGGCGTATCATCAAATAGTTTTCAGGAAATACATTTACAAAATAGATAGATTGCTATTTGGTATACGAACACCTCTTGCCTTTTCGACCTACAGAAAAATCCTCACTCACTATTTCATATATGCCCCTTGGAGTCTGTATTTGAACTCCTTATCTTTTCAGAATTATTATATATATATTATAGGTCAGGTATATAGGTTACCAAGTTGATTTAATTGTGGTTAGCTGCATAATTTCAAATTTCGTGCCTTAGATTATTCATCATAACATGGGGATATTAATGATAGCTTTATTCATGGTTTTGTGAGAACTTTTAAAAAAAGTATTTAGTATAGAGTCTGGGACAAAGAAGTACTAAATAGTAGAATTGTCTATTGCTTTGGCAAATTAAGAAGCTTGACTAGTATTTTTATCCATCTCTGAAAAGTGAAGTATAGAGATGTAGCCAAAAGAATGCATTGTGAAATGGGATTTATCTAATTTTATTCTGTCTCTTCAGTTAACTTACTCATCAGAAAGATAATGCTATCTATTTGATAAACTTTCCCCACTTAAGAGATTGAGAATAATATTCAGATATCGTGAAGTCTGTATTTTCAATCTGTTCTTGGCTTGTATGTGATTTGGAAAATTTCCTAGGGGTACAAGTGTGTCCCCCCCTGCTCCTCTGAGAATCACTGGTAATAAATATGGTTGAGAAGCCTAGACCTACCATTTTCCGTTTCTTGGCTCTTCATTATTCAGCAAATATATATAAATGTTTACCACGTGTTTGGCACTGTGCTAGTAGGTTCTTTGAATAAAGGAAAGAATAACAGATATGGTGTCTGTCCCTATGGAGCTTTCAGTTAATGGAAAGAGCTAATAAGCAGGTGGTATGATAAGCGGAGGAAGTACAGGGTACTATGAGAATATGTAGGAAAAGCATCTAACTTGGATTTAGCAAGTTAAAGTTTCCTGAAAAAAATATTATTTATACTCTTATTTTTTCACATGTTTTCAAAGTGAAGAATCAGTAGGACTTAGCATTTGAAGAAGGTAGAAGGAAGGGGTTAAGAGAGGAGTGTACCAGGCAGAGAAAAGTGTGTGTAAGATTGTGGAGGAGAGAGTGACAGACTGAGGAATTAAATGCAGTTCTGTCAAGCTATTATGTATTGAGAAATGAGACTGACAGGCAGACAGGAGGGGAATTGTGAAGGACCTGAAAGTTTTGTTATTAAATTTGGGTTTTGGTCTAAGGGTATTGGGTAGGCATAAAGAGAATTAGAAGTAACTTGATTAGATTAGCATTTACAGAGATACTTTTGAGACCAAATGGAAGGGAGACAAGTCTAAGGCAGGGCCACAACTCTCAAAAGTCCACAGTTGAGGAGTGATGATGGGTAGTGGAGATAAAGAGAAACAAAAGGACTTGAAAGATAGAAGATACAATTTAATTGGGTATGAGGGTTGAGGGAAGGGGAGGGGTCAGTAACCCTTTTTGGTAGGTTTCCACCTGGCAAATCAGAATTTCCAAAATGGGGTTTTAAAATGTACCACTGGCAGCAGATAGTACTAGTCTCTAATGCCACTGTGTTGAACTTTTCACTGTAACATCGAGCTCTATGTTAACTAAACATCTGATCTGTAAACGCTGAGAGGTCATGGCAAGCAGAGGGAAGAAGACAGGTGTTAACTACTCAGAGAACTGTTTTACTTGGTGTGGCATACTTTCTGACTGTTGGAAAGCTCTTTTGCTTGTCCAGCCTTTCTTTTTTCATGTAAGGAACCGTGTGACACTGGGGAGAAAGGGCAGAATTGCAAGTGGTGCAGATATGTTTTACAGCCAGGCACTGTTGATGAAATGAAACAATAATATTAATTGTTATAATAAGCAGTCTGATATTTTAGTTATTATCACTTCAGAAATGCAGATACAGGTGATGGTAACAGAAAAAGAATCAGACAAACATATCTTGAAATGATAAAACATATGTGGTTAAAAGTCAGAGGAGTAATAGATGTCATATCTGAGTCAGTTCTCCTTTATGCTAATTGTTAATGCAGGCCTTTTCAAAACATTTCAGATAACCAAGTTTAGTTTTCTTTGTCAAATCTTTGAAAATACTGAGGTCCTAACAAGGAAAAAAAAATTGAGTAACTACAAGAGTCATCTCTTTTATTTTTTTTGGGGGTACTAAAGTCTGGAAAAGAGAGGTTTGTGGAATGAGAGAAGTTACATGCCTTTATTACATAAATAATTTCCAGTTCCTTTTTTTTTTAGTTTAGTTTAGGAAATCCCTTGTTTAGTTACAATTGGGATAAATCAGCATTACACATTTGTTTTGATACTCTTTTTTTTTCTTTTCTGGCAGTAAAGAAAGATTTTAATAGCTACTATATATAGTAGGGAAGAGAATATAGTGTAAACTGAGCTTGCTCTACCCAAAACAAGAGGCAGGGAGACTTTTTGAATGGTTGGGATTTTGTTGACTAAAAAATATATTCGCAATCTAAAAGTTGAGAGTTATGTTTTATTGAGTGGGAATTTTCAGGATGTCAAGCCTGAAGGCAGTATCTTAAGTAACTCTAAGAACTGCTCCGAGAAGGGGAGGGGGAGAGCTAGGATATGATATATAGGAGTTTTGCAGCAAAGGGCTGGTAGTCTGAACATTGAAAGTGAAGTCGCTCAGTCATGTGTGACTCTTTGCGACCCCATTGACTATAGCCTGCCAATCTCCTCTGTCCATGGAATTCTCCAGGCAAGAATACTGAAGTGGGCTGCCATTCCCTTCTCTAGGGGATCTTCCTGACCCAGGGATTGATCCCGGGTCTACTGCATTGCACGCAGATTCTTTATTGTCTGAGTCACCAGGAAATGAAAGACAAACAGATATCTCATGTTAAGGAATTTAACACTTTTCCAGTGTCATTTGCAGTAACATCTTGCAAGACTGGAGTACTCAAAAGAATCTATTAGTCTAAGTGAATATTAGATCACTCAGAGATTGAATAGAGAATCCATTTTGGTTTTTCTTTGGTGAAAGTCACTGAGAAAATCACTGGGCCTTTGGGTCATCAGTTGGAATATTAATTATATTTCTGTAGCTTTTAGAATATGTTAGAAAGCTGGTTTCATACAGTCATGTTGAACCTTTTAACTGTATCTCTTTTACTAGTGTGCTTTCTTATAGATGCCTCTAGAAAAAGCTGAGTGTCTTAAGTGAAATATATGTTTTTTTAGTATTTCTAATATATTTTTTTGATTAGATGATTTAATTCATTAATATAGTGTGCCTCTACTGAGCATTTGATAACATGCTCACAAAACTTCAAATAGAAATTAGGAAGATAGTAGTATAACGAATTTGAATTCATTCTATACGGAAAGTAAATTAATTGGCATTTTAACATCCTTCAGTACAAAGACATGTTGTCTTTGTACTCGTCTATGATAATGATTTCTTTGGAATTAGACGGGGCAGGCAGGCGTTAAATGAACCATTATTTTTCGCCCTCGCTTAGCTACAGGCTTTTTGCCCACTGCCTCCCATTTAACTCTGATATTGTGAGAGTAAAACGGTAACCTAGTTACTTTTTTTTTAAACCTCTTAAAATGAGAATTACACTAAGTTTCTTATCAAGTGGGAATAACAGTGAAAATTTCTTTAAGAACAAGAACAGCAACAACAAAAATCCTATAAAATAGCTGTATTTTCTTTTGAAATGTCAAACCTCAAAGCATTTGTGATTTTTAGATTTGTTGTTCAGTCGCTCTGTCATGTCTGACTCTTTGCAACCCCATGGACTGCAGCACGCCAGGCTCTATCCTCCACTATCTCCTGGTGTTTGCTCAAACTCATGTGCATTGAGTTGGTGATGCCATCCAACCATCTCATCCTCTGAAGAAACTAGCCTGATAAACACTAATATTGCAGAGATTCTTATGTTCTAGTTTGAATTATTCTAGAAAAGTCACTTAAGTGGAATCATTTCTCAAAATTTGGCTTACAAAAATAATTTTTGTTTGATCCATTGCCTTTGGTTTCCAAGAAGATATTGACACAGTTTATAATATCATGTCTTTGTTTCTTCTTGTAAAATCTGTTTAGAAAAGACCACTCGTTTCCTTAAGTGGAAACACTTTTAATGCCTGATTCACTCTTAGGTTGTTGCTGTTAAGTGGGTCAGCTTAACAGAACTCTGTTACCACATTGATTGTGTTCTGGCCCTGGGCTATTGGCTTTTACTCAGAGGGTTAGGGAATCTGGGGAGCCCAGGAAAAATTACATTAAAATTTTTATAAAGTCAGATGTTAACTTCTTTTTAATCCGGTTCTGATCAACCATGTAGAATGAAATTTGAAGCATTTCACTAAAATAAAATTTATTGAAGTCTGATATAACTTTGTGATGAAATTATATGAAGTGAAGTAAATCAGATTATATAATTATAATGCATGTATAGGTACTGTTGCTGGAAATTTAGAGTACTAGAGTTTCAAATTTTCATTTATGCTGCTTAAGAAAGGGAAGACACATCAGAGGAACTGCCTATAAGTTGATGGGGTAAGGAGTGTCCTTCCAACTATGTAGGGCCATTGAACAAAAAGGGATGGGGAAGAAACCTGTTGACTATCATGTTAAGGAAATAAAAATGGAAATAGTTCATTGAACTGTTAGTTATCTACTACATGCAAGGCACTCTGCTAGTTAAAAGTGATGGAGAATAGAAAAGTATGGGATAAGAATTCTGCTTTTTAGCTTCTTTCCAGTTCAAGGTAGAGGCTCTGACATTTTAAAAATAAAGAAGCCAATTATATTCAGTAATTAGAACAAATAAGTATCTTTTCACATTTTCAGAAAGAGAGAAAATTGGCACAGTACCACAGAGCTCAAAGTATGACAGAAAGGAGGAAGCAGGTGCCCCAGAAGCTGAGAGGGTGACTTAGGAATATTCCTCCCATTGAATTGCCTCTAAAGAGGATCAAGGCAGCTTTGTGTTTTCAGCTGAAGGAACAAATGCAGTGCTCATTTCTTAAGTACTTGTTCCATATAGGCTATAGGAAATTGAACTTGTATAAATCATGACCTAGTCTAGACACATTGATTGATTTCTGGTTATCTAGCTTGAGCTGCAGGGAGAGGGCCTATTTCCCTACACTGACTATTAAGTCTACAAGGACAGAGATGTTTTTCTGCATTGTTTACTGTGGTATTCCAAGTTCCTAGAACGGTGCTTGGCGTAATGTTGTCTTTTAGAACTTAAACTTTTTATGTATAATTTTATCTAATGTTTTTGGCTGTGCTGGGTCTTTGTTGTACACGGGTACAACAGTGGTTGCAGCACACGGGCTCAATAGTCGCAGCTCGCAGGCTCTAGAGCACAAACTGAATAGTTGTGGCGCATGGGATTAGTTGCTCAACAGCATGTGGGAGTTTCCTGGGATCAAGGACTGGACCCATATCTCCTGCTTTGGCAGGTGGATTCTTTACCACTGAGCCACCACGGAAGCCTGGAATTTAAGTTTTAGAAACCGGCCTCTGTAAATGGAAGTGTTAAGTCTACTAGTCACCTGTCAGCTCTGATACTTAGACTTTTGTTACATCATAAAGAGATCATGTAGAGAAAGCATCAAAAATGATTTTGAGATTTTTGAGCCTGGAGGTCTGGGAAGTGGGTAGGGCTTTAGTAAAAGTAGGGACTATAGGAAACGTAACAGATTTAAGAAGGAATATGATAAATGTGGTTTTAGAAATAACAAGGTGCCAAACTTGATCTAGCTAACTAACCATGTAGGTGAGCAGTTAGGCTTGGGGAATCCTTTTTGTAAAGGTAATAGTTGAAGCCATTGTTTAGGTTAGACTGATGGTAATAATGATGGCCACCATTTGTTGAACTCTTACTATATGCCAGTCACTGTATTTTATATATTAACTTTATTTCCTATTCATATCAACCTTATTAAACAGATAACTTCTGTTTCCAATTTCATAGTTGAGAATACTGAGGTTTAGCAAGGTAAGGTGTCTTCCCAGAGTCACATAAGTGGTAAGTGGTAGAACTAGGTTTTGTATCTAGCTCTGTCTCACTTCAAAGTCATTAGCTGGTGCCAAGTGATAGAGAGATGTACAGGCAAATGAAGACTGAGCAAAGACTACTAACATACCTTTTAGGAACTATTGGTAACCTTCAAGAAAAACCTCAATTTGAGTTCTGATATAGGGTCAGAGTATAGATTGGGAGGAGTTAAGGAATAAATGGGGAATTTTATAAAAATATAAATGGTAAATTAAGATGATTGTTTTTTATTAAGTTTAGAGGAAAACAAGAGATAGGACAGTAGAGAGACTTTGTTGGACCAAGAGAATTTGGGAGTGTTATGATTTTTATCTTGCTTCAAGCTTTCATATATGCATGCATATATTCATTTATTCCAACAAATATTTATTGAGTGCCTTTTTTGTGCCACATTGAGGTGAGGAGATCTCTCAGGAAATAACAGAAGGCTCTTGCTGTTATGGAGCTTAATTTTAATAGAATTTGGGGTGGGTGTTAAGAAACTGATCAATCAGTCAATCAGAAAAACATCAATATTGATAAATGCTATACAAAGAATTACAAATGAAGTATAACATATAAGAGTGTTTCTGCACAAAAGTTCTAGATTATATGTTGAAAAAAAATCCTATTCTCTGAGAATCTGAAAGACGAGAAAATAGCCACTAAGCAAGAAGAGAATTCCAGGGAGTAAGAAAAGATAATGCCAAGGCCTTAGGTGGAAATAAGCTTGATGTTGGATGGAGGCTAGTGAAGAAAGGGAAAGTGCTATGAGATCAAAGGGGTAGACAGGATTGAGATCTTGTGGGGCTTTGTAAATTGGAGTAAAGAATATAGATCTTTATTTCAAATGAAACCATAAAGTTGACATTATAAGAGTTTTAAGCAGAGAGTTATGTGTTGCCTAATTTACATCTTAAAGGAACATCTTGGTGGTTGTGTGGACAATCCATTAATGGGCGGTAGATACAAATAAAAGCTGACCAGTTGATCAGTTTTTGCTCTACTTCATTCAAGAGTGCTTTGGACCATTATCTCTTGGTTTTAGTAGTCTTAAGAGTGGGGAGGACCCAGTTAGGTTTGGGGTTTGTGTCAGGGAGGATTTAACATAATCTGCTGATGGTTTATGTCAAAGAGAGGAATCACAGTGATGCCTAGATTTAGGGCTTGAAAAACTGGGTGAATGAATGGACAAATGAGGGTGAGACCTGAGCGTGATTACCGAATGAAACGGAGGGTCTGTTGGAAGGACAGTATTAAAGTTTCCAAAGCAAATAATTCATGATGTAGCAGAGTACCAAAGGAGCTGGGTACCCAAAAGGGAACTGATTGCATTAGCCTTAAAAACCAGAGGATAGCAGACAGGACAGAAATTTCAAGATGACCAGGAAGTAAGTTGAAAAGCAAGTGTTGAATGACTTTATCTTTAATGTAGACCTGTTAGTATATTTAGTTATGAACAACTACATACTAATTGTTTTGTGGTCTTCATATTAACTTTCTAATTTAAATACTTTATGTTTATCATTGTATAACTTATTACTTTTTTTTTGTGTGTGTGTGTATATATATATATTTTTTTTTTTCTCTTTTGCAGGTTGTAAGTTCTACAAATGGAGAATTAAACACAGATGACCCTACTGCAGGACGTTCAAATGCACCCATCACAGCCCCTACAGAAGTAGAGGTGATGGATGAAACCAAGTATGTATTGGTTTTGCTTGATTTAGTCACTTTTTCCCTTAAACTGTGCATGTTTGAGACTTACAGTCATGTGCAATTATTTAAGGAAATTTTTTTCAAGGAGTAGGTGCATGCAAAACAAATTGGTATATTTAATTGTTTTAACCACTAAGTTTTAAATAGTGCTATTTCAGTAAATGTTTTAATAATATAAAAATAGTTATTTAAGAACTGTGCTCAGATTCTTATTTAGAGTTAACAGCATGTTTTTAGCTTATTAGTTTTAGGAATGTTGGTGCATGAAAATTACTACTATACTTTAGAGGCATATTTTTTTCTGTAAACATAAAAATATTAATTTTGTGGTATACTGCATGTATTAATACTAGTTTTAAATTAGTTGTTTGTTGTTAAAATTATAATTCTGCTTGGAAAAAAATTAAGCATGAAAACAATGTGATAATTTCAGTGTGGGCAGTTTCTGATGATATCTCTCTCTCTCTTTTTCCTTCTATTTTTTTTGTGTTTAGCTGCCAGAAAGTGTTGAACATGTGGTGAGTTCTCAAGTGTAGGCAGGCAGAAATAGCTCCGTTGACTATAATCTCAAAGATTTAGCACCAGTTTGTGTCTTTAAAAACAAACTTTTCAACATAGAAATTATAATTGGTAAAAGTCATACAAAAGTCTTTAATATCATTTACATTAACTCTGAAAAGCAAGAAATAATTGAGGAGCTCTTTTGCCTGCTGCAGCTTTTTTGTTTCAAGTGACACAGATGAAACATTTGGGGGCACTTTTTATTGAGTAGATGATACACCAGTCTTGCTTGTGCTTGTGCATTTGTTTTGTAACACAATGCATTATTTGCTTTTAAAAGAGGCAAGTTTTTGAGTCAAACTTTTTTTCCTATTTGTAGTTGTTAAATACACCTAGCAATAACATCACTAAACCAGTACTTCACTTGCTAATTATATTGCCGTTAAATACACATACTATGCATTATTAAATTTCATGATAAACTATAGTAAGAGAGTGTTATGAAAAATCCTCATCTAAATAGTAACTGCTAAATACAGATATTATGAAAAATAATATTCTTATCTGTTGCAGTAATACTGAATTTAAACTATTTATTGACACTTGCCTTTAGTTATAACGCTGTGTTTAAAATGCTTCCTTCGATTTTAGGACAAATTTACCCCAAGCCTTGGGGTAAATAACGAAAGTGGTTTAGATTAGTAAATTGTGTAACATTCTACTCATGTCTAAAAGGAACCTTATATAATTTTTAAGACAATGTTCATTTATTGACTGCAAGATGAGGAAACTTTTGTGGATATTTCTGTTTAAGAGAGTAATGAGCAAGTGTTCCTTTTAACCAGTTTGACTGTGGAATTTATTCATAGCCACTGTGACTTAGTTTTGGTGGATTTCAGGATATAATCAGTCAGCTACATACTTCTGTATTTTTATGTCAAAAGTAAAAAACAGTTACATGTGCTGGTGCAATCCCAAGCACAATTATAAAAGGGGATGACGTAAGGCAGATAGTAACGCACATGGCCTTTGCAAAGAAACATAAGTTGTAGAAACCTACTTCTGCCACTGTTTGTTTCCTTCTTCAAGCTTGTTTCTTTTCCTGTAAAATGAGGCCAATAATATCTACCTCGTGGGCTGTTGAAAAAATTAAATGTACTAAAGCGCTGGTATTTTGTCTGGCACATGGCGTGGCAGGTACTCACTTGCCATTATCACCCCTTCTGTTTCTCTACTCGCTGCCAGTGACCTCGTTCATCTTGCCAGGCTTGTGCTTCTTCCATCAACATTCTCTATTTTTACTTCCACACCCAGATTCGTCACCGAAACCGGCCATTGTGTGTTCTCATCCTCCTAGAGATCTACTTTCCGCCAAATCTATTGCATTTTTTCCATGTGTTCATTCAGCGTTTACACTGCTTGGATTTCAGAACTAATGATACTATCCTTGCTTTTATGAAGCTCACTCTTCAGCAGGGATAATTGCAGCTGTATTACCATTTATCAGTGTATGATAAATATTGTGAAAAAGGTCCTGTTAGAGTTGTTTGACAGGATGGTCAGAGAATGCTTTGTGGAGGGGGCTTTGAAGAATGGGTAGTAATTTATTTAGTTGAGATGGGTGTGAGTGTGTATGTTTATGGTTTGGGTTTCTATCTGTAGGTGTTGGAAGATAAGAAAAAAGGAAGTGGTGGGGAGGGGTGGGAGACTCTTTCTGAAGGGAGGTTCTCTTTTGCATAGAGCAGCAAGTCCAGATCACTTGGCATGGCACCAGGCCCTTCATGGTTGCTCTGGTCTGTCTTTCCCAGCCTCATTTTCCATTCTGAATTCTGTGTTCCATTAGTTTCTTAAGTCTGTCATTGATATGTTATTCTCTTTATCTATCTCCCACCTTTTAAAACTTCTTGAAGTGAAAGTGAAAGTTGCTCAGCTGTGTCCAACTCTGCGAGCCCATGGGCTATACAGTCCTTGGAATTCTCCAGGCCAGAATACCGGAGTGGGCAGCCTTTGCCTTCTCCAGGAGATCTTCCCAACTCAGGGATCAAACCCAGGTCTCCCACATTGCAGGCTCTTCACCAGCTGAGCCGCAAGGGAAGCCCAAGAATACTGGAGTGAGTAGCCTATCCCTTCTCCAGGGGATCTTCCTGACCCAGGAATTGAACAACCAGGGTCTCCTGCATTGCAGGTGGATTCTTTACCAACTGAGCTATCAGGATTTCTTAAAAACCAGGCCTTTTTTTTGGTAAGATCCGCAAAGCCTCAATAAATTATTACTAAATGATTGACTGCATAATGTAGTGTATCTATGCAATGTACTATAAGTTGACAATATAAAAAAATAAAATTGAAAACATGATGCAATGTGACATAAACCAGACATAAAAGGCTATACATTATAAGGTCCATTTATGTAAAATGTCCAGAATTAGCAAATATACAGAGACAGAAAATAGTGAAGGCCTGGAACAGAGAAGAGGAATAGAGGAGTGACTGCTGATAGGTTATGTGGTTTCTTTATGGAGTGCAGACAGTGTTTTGAACTTAGATAGCGGTGAGAGCTGAAAAATCCCTTGACTATATTAAAAAAAAATTGTATTATATGTTTTAAAAAGGTGAATTTAATGGTATGTGAATTATATCTGAATACAGCAGTTTCTTTAGAAAAATTGATAGCAGTCCATGAGTTCAGTGTAGCTTTTTTATTCCATATGGGTTACAGAAATTCTCAGAACTTCCCAAACTGTTCATTAGTTGGAAATTCTTTTTAAACACACAACATTTTGTCCTGTCTTTGATCAAGGTTATTTTAATGTTCCTACAGCCTTATTATTGTATTCCTTATACCCTCTTAGTCTGTGATTAAGAAATGTGAGCATAATTTCTTTTCCAAAGTTGGGGCTAATGCTTCTCTTCTCTTTTCCACAATTTTCTGGGTAGCTAGGGACTGGCCTAGAATTCTTTTTCAGAATCTGTTTGCTACTTCCTTCTTTTCTTCTTACCTGTGATTGGCAGAGGTCTTTCTTACCCCATCTCATAAACTGAAATGTATTCTACAACAAATATTTTAGAATCTCAAGTTTATGTAAATGTATGATTTCCAAATGATGGAAAATAATCTCTTCCCCCAAGACAAAGTGGCTCCTTCAATAGTAATGAGATTTTGCCTCCCCCCCTTTTTTTAACTGTAGTGGAGACTTTTTTTAAACAGGTGATCGAAATGACAGCAGCCTCATCATTTCTTCCAGGAATTTAGGAGACTAAGGCTTCAAGTTTAGTTACTGAGTTTTGAAATATTATGAATTCATCTTTTTTCCTTTGTTTCTCTGTTTCTCTGCGCCATCTCCCCACCCCCCATTTTCTGTCATTTACTGAATAGTTGTTGTGTGTATGGTGATACGATGATTATGAAGCTAAGTCAGGACCCTGTTGTTCCATTAGAGAAAGTAGTAAGTACACCAGAGACTTTCATGTAGAGTGGTTCTCAAACCTGGCTTGATATCACAATCATCGGGGCAGTTTTAAAAATATGCCAGTACTTAGGCTGTGCATTCTCAGTAGTGGTGGGGTCTGGTTACCAGTATTTTTAAAATGCTTTTAAGCTGATTTTAAGGAATAACCAGGATTGAGAATCACCGATATAAAACAAGGTGTTATAGGGTTAACACTATGGAGTTCAGAGACTGGGTGTGCATTTCCAGCTGAAGATCATAGAGATCTTTGTGGGTAAGGATACATTTGCCGAAGTTCAGAGATGAATGTGATTTGAAAAGGGGAATGGGGGTCAGAGAGAAGAGATTGCGTAACAACGTGAAGCAAGGAAAGAATGGGTAAGTGTGAGTAGTGACCCGTGCAAGTAGAGTATGATTATATTAATGGGAACTGAGACAGGCTGAGTGTCTAATCTCAAAAGGTTTTAGTAACAAGGTTTTAAAAAAAAAAAAAATTGGACATTATCTTTCTTAGCCCAAGAAAGCACACTGTGGGTTTTAAGCCAAGAAATGGTATAATCAGATTGAACCTTAAGAAAATTATTTTGGTGCCAGTTTTGAGGCTTATGTCACTTCCTGGGCTTCAGGAAATCTCCCTTCCCTCCTTCCTGCCCTCTTTTCCTTCCTTCCTTCTAAGATACAGGCTGTCTGGGAAAGGAAGCCTAATGTAGGATGAGAGTGAGAGGAGAGTAGAAATACATTGGGACCAAATTTTTAAAACTGATGCCTTAGGACAGTGGAGAACCATTGCTGAGATTTAAGAAGAAAGGGCATGGCCATATTTATGATGAGGGAAGTTTGGATGGCAGATTGGAGAGAGGTGAGTCTTCCATGAAAGTCAGTTAAAAGGCTCTTAGCAGTGATGGAGGCAGTTGAAGGTATAAACTAAACCAGCATGAGAGGGTGGGCAAATTGTGAAAGTCATTTCAGGTTTGTGATACTTGCTGCGTGGGGATGGAAAGGAAGAAAGTGAAGGTGCAGTTGCTTTGTTAGAGTGGCTACATACATGATCTTGCTCTCTGATCTAAACCCCACTTGTCTAACCAAATAGTTTCTCATTTTTATCATTGAGAAAGCTAGAGAAATGAAATTACATTTCAAGTATAAGTTTTAAGGGGAAAAAAATCCTTTGGCAGTGAATTAAAGTTCAGATGTCATGAAAGATACCTCCTATATCCTCTTCAACCAGCGGAGGATAGGCTAGGTTCTGGGGTCCTAAGTGCAGAGGGTCTGGCAGGTACCAACAGTCCCTCAACTGGATACTGACGAGCCAGTGAGTTACAGGGGCAGATAAGCACTTCAGATCCAGACGGAGGAATGTGCTTCAGTTTCTGGGTAGACTTTTGAGAAGAAAGTTTTTGACAGAGATCCAGGAAGACAAGCCATGTTTTACAAGAAGAAAAAGGCAGTCAGTAATGGGGAAATGGTGGTGTGATGTCAGTAGCAAAATCTTGGTTGTTCCCATCTATGTTTTCTACAGAGTTTAGGACTTTGATCCATTATCATTTCTTATTTCCTATGTAAACAGTATGTGAAGCAACAGTGTTCATCAGAAATAGAACTTAATGTTTATTCCCAAAGGATTTAAGAGTAGCGTTGTTGCTTCAAAGATTCTAGGCTAGCCTTCTGAATGATCTGGTCAGAAGCGTGACTTTGACTTTTGAGAACATTTTGGCTCACTGGAACCATACAAGGGATAATCAAGAAAGAGCTGAGAAAAATAGAATCATTGACAGGAACATGATTTAATTGTCTGCACAGCCTAAATCTTTTCCCAGGGTAGTTGTCAGTCTCGATCTGAGGAGATTGAGGTATGAGGTATGCATATGAGATTGCATATGAGGTATGAATGAATGGATAAGAAAATGTAGTCACTGAACAACAGGAGAGAAAATGTCTTTGAAAATTTTTGAAAATATAAGTTATATTCTAAGACCAAATAATTGGACTTATTGATAGAATAACTTGGTCATATCATCTGTGAAAATTTCTATATGTGCTAATTCCTGGAATCTTTGCTATCATTACAATTATTATTTCCGATAACTACCCTCTATACCCCCCCCCTTTAGCTGTACCAAGTTAAAATTATATGGTTTCATTTTATGCATTTGGCCTGCTCTCATGTAAATTGATGACATGGTGTCCACTCGGTGTCTCTAGCGCTCAGCTCCTTGCATCCAGGACAAGTCCTCATTGGAAATGGAGATGTAGGAAGTTGGCCTGGTAGTTGAATCTGGAAAGCAGTGCTTCTTGCGATTCAGATTCCTTTATTAATTTAATTCCTTTATTGACCATTTATTTCCAGAAAAGTTTCCATGGGCACTGAGATCTATATTTTGTAATATTTCACTAGAGTTTGTGACCTAAGGCTAAGAGCTTTGGCTTTAAAACATGGTTTAGGATTTTGACCAGGTTCTTACTTTAGAAGTTAGCTCCATTTATGAGGCAAAAATTTGATTTATTCAGTAGATATTAAATTAAAAGTACCAACTTTGTGTCCATTTGTGGAATGTATCATGATCAGGACCTTGGGAAATTTAAGGTTTTTGTTATTCAGTCACCAAGTCATCTCCAGCTCTTTGAAACCCCATTGACTGCAGCACAGCAGGCTCTTCTGTTCTTCACTATCTCCTGGAGTTACTCAAATTCATGTCCATTGAGTTGGTGATACTATCTAAACATCTCATCCTCTGCCACCCTCTTCTCCTTTTGCCTTCAGTCTTTCCCAGCATCAGGTTCTTTTCCAGTGAGTCGGCTTTTCACATCAGGTGGCCAAAGTACTGGAGCGTTAGCATCCATCCTTCCAATGAATATTCAGGTTGATTACCTTAAAGATTGACTGGTTTGTTCTCCTTGCTGTCCAAGGGACTCTTAAGCATCTTCTGTAGTACCACAATTCGAAAGCATCAGTTCTTCAGTACTCAGCCTTCTTTATGGTCCAACTGTTATATCCTTACATGACTACTGGAAAAACCACATGCGGTCTAGGTTTGTCATAGCTTTCCTTCCAAGGAGCAAGCATCTTTTAATTTTGTGGTTGCAGTCACTGTCTGCAGTGATTTTGGAGCCCAAGAAAATAAAATCTGTCACTGTTTCCACTTTCCCCCCATCTATTTGCCTTGAAGTGATGGGACCAGATGCCATGATCTTAACTTTTTTAATGTTGAGTTTTAAGGCAGCTTTTTCACTCTCCTCTTTCACCGTCATGAAGAGGCTTCTTAGTTTCTCTTCATTGTCTGCCTTTAGAGTGGTGTCATCTATGTATCTGAGGCTGTTGTCATTTCTCCTGGCAGTCTTGATTCCTGCTTGTGATTCATCCAGTCCAGCATTTCCCAAGATGTACTCTGCATATAAGTTGAATTAGCAAGGTGACAGTGTACAGTCTTGAGGTACTCCTATCCCAGTTGTGAACCAGTCTATCGTTCCATGTCCATTTCTAATTATTGCTTCTTGTCCCGTAATCAGATTTCTCAGGAGACAGGTAAGGTGGTCTGGTGTTCTCATCTCTTTAAGAATTTTCCACAGTTTGTGTGATGTATACAGTTAAAGGCTTTAGTGTAACAGAAGTAGAGGTTTTTTTTAGAAATCTCTTGCTTTTTCTATGATCCAACAAATGTTGACAATTTGATCTCTGGTTACTCTGCCTTTTCTAAACCCAGCTTGTATATTTCCGAGTTCTCTGTTCACATACTGCTGAAGCCTAGCTTGAAGGATTTTAAGCATTATCTTACTAGCGTGTGAAATTAGCACAATTGTCTGGTAGTTTGAACATTCTTTGACATTGCCCTTCTTTGGGATTGGAATGAAAAGTGACCTTTTCTAGTCTTATGGCCACTTCTGAGTTTTCCAAATTTGCAGGCATAGTGAATGCAGCGCTTTCACAGCATCATCTTTTAGGATTTGAAATAGCTCAGCTGGGATTCCATCACCTCCACTAGCTTGGTTTGTAATAATGATTCCTAAGGTCCAGTTGACTTCACACTGTAGGATGTATGGTTCTAGGTGAGTGACCACACCTTTGTGGTTATCTGGTCATTAAGACCTTTTTTTGTATACTTCTTCTTTGTCTTCTTGCCTCCTCTTCTTAATCTTTTCTGCTTCTGTTAGGTCCTTGCCATTTCTGTCCTTTATTGTGCCCATCCTTGGCATGAAGTGTTTCCTTTATATCTCCAATTTTCTTGATGAGATTTCCAGTTTTTCCCATTCTATTGTTTTTCTCTATTTCTTTGCCTTGTTCATTTCAGGAGGCCTTTTTTACCTCTCCTTGTTATTCTCTGGAATTCTGCATTCATTTGGGTATCTTTCCCTTTCTTTCCCTTACCTTTTGCTTCTCTTCTTTCCTCAGACATTTCCTCAGACATTCCTCAATAAAGCCTCCTCAGACAGTCTCTTTGCCTTCTTGCATTTCTTTGGGATGGTTTTGGTTACTTCCTCCTATACTGTGTTACAAACCTCCATCCATAATTCTTCAGGTACTCTGTCTACCAGATCTAATCCCTTGAATTTATTTGTCACTTCCACTGTATAATCATAAGAGATTTGATTTAGGTCATATCTGAATGGCCTAGTGGTTTTCCCTACTTTCTTCAATTAAGCTTGAATTTTGCCATAAGGAGCTCATGATCTGAGCCACAGTCAGCTCCTGGTCTTGTTTTTGCTGACTGAATAGAGCTTCTCTATCTTCAGCTGCAAAGAATAACAATCAGTCTGATTTTGATATTGACCATTTGGTGATGTCCATGTGTAGAGTCATCTCTTGTGTTGTTGGAAGAGAGTGTTTGTTATGACCAGTGTGTTCTCTTGACAGAACTCTGTTAGCCTTTACCCTGTTTGATTTTGTACTTCAGGGCCAAACTTGCTTGTTACTCCAGGTATCTCTTGAATTCCTACTTTTGCATTCCAATCCCTGGTGACGAAATGACATCCTTTTTGGTGTTAATACTAGAAGGTCTTGGAGGTTCTCGTAGAACCTTTCAGCTTCAGCTTCTTCAGCATTGGTGATTGAGGCATCAGATAAGATCAGATCAGATCAGTTGCTCAGTTGTGTCTGACTCTTTGGAACCCCATGAATCGCAGCACGCCAGGCCTCCCTGTCCATCACCAACTCCCAGAGTTCACTGACTCACATCCATCGAGTCAGTGATGCAATCCAGCCATCTCATCCTCTGTCGTCCCCTTCTCCTCCTGCCCCCAATCCCTCCCAGCATCAGAGTCTTTTCCAGTGAGTCAACACTTCGCATGAGGTGGCCAAAATACTGGGGTTTCAGCTTTAGCATCCTTCCTTCCAAAGAAATCCCAGGGCTGATCTCCTTCAGAATGGACTGGTTGGATCTCCTTGCAGTCCAAGGGACTCTAAAGAGTCTTCTCCAACACCACAGTTCAAAAGCATCAATTCTTCGGCGCTCAGCCTTCTTCACAGTCCAACTCTCACATCCGTACATGACCACAGGAAAAACCCTAGCCTGGACTAGACGGACCTTTGTTGGCAAAGTAATGTCTCTGCTTTTGAATATGCTATCTAGGTTGGTCATAACTTTCCTTCCAAGGAGTAAGCGTCTTTTAATTTCATGGCTGCAGTCACCATCTGTAGTGATTTTGGAGCCCAGAAAAATAAAGTCTGACACTGTTTCCCCATCTATTTCCCATGAAGTGGTGGGACCGAATGCCGTAATCTTCGTTTTCTGAATGTTGAGCTTTAAGCCAACATTTTCACTCTCCACTTTCACTTTCATCAAGAGGCTTTTGAGTTCCTCTTCACTTTCTGCCATAAGGGTGGTGTCATCTGCATATCTGAGGTTATTGCTATTTCTCCCAGCAATCTTGATTCCAGTTTGTGTTTCTTCCAGTCCAGCATTTCTCATGATGTACTCTGCATATAAGTTAAATATACAGCCTTGACGAACTCCTTTTCCTATTTGGAACCAGTCTGTTGTTCCATGTCCAGTCCTAACTGTTGCTTCCTGACCTGCATACAAATTTCTCAAGAGGCAGATCAGGTGGTCTGGTATTCCCATCTCTTTCAGAATTTTCCACAATTTATTGTGATCCACACAGTCAAAGGCTTTGGCATAGTCAATAAAGCAGAAGTAGATGTTTTTCTGGAACTCTCTTGCTTTTTCTATGATCCAGCGGATGTTGGCAATTTGATCTCTGGTTCCTCTGCCTTTTCTAAAACCAGCTTGAACATCAGGAAGTTCACAGTTCACATATTGCTGAAGCCTGGCTTGGAGAATTTTGAGCATTACTTTACTAGCGTGTGAGATGAGTGCAATTGTGTGGTAGTTTGAGCATTCTTTGGCATTGCCTTTCTTTGGGATTGGAATGAAAACTGACCTTTTCCAGTCCTCTGGCCACTGCTGAGTTTTCCAAATTTGCTGGCATATTGAGTGCAGCACTTTCACAGCATCATCTTTCAGGATTTGGAATAGCTCAACTGGAATTCCATCACCTCCACTAGCTTTGTTCATAGTGATGCTTTCTAAGGCCCACTTGACTTCACATTCCACGATGTCTGGCTCTAGGTCAGTGATCACACCATCGTGATTATCTGGGCCGTGAAGATCTTTTTTGTATAGTTCTTCTGTGTATTCTTGCCATCTCTTCTTAATATCTTCTGCTTCTGTTAGGTCCATACCATTTCTGTCCTTTATTGAGCTCATCTTTGCATGAAATGTTCCTTTGGTATCTCTGATTTTCTTGAAGAGATCCCTAGTCTTTCCCATTCTGTTGTTTTCCTGTATTTCTTTGCATTGATTGCTGAAGAAGGCTTTCTTATTTCTTCTTGCTATTCTTTGGAACTCTGCATTCAGATGTTTATATCTTTCCTTTTCTCCTTTGCTTTTCGCTTCCCTTCTTTAGACTTGGATTACTTGTTGAATGGTTTGCCTTGGAAATGAGCTGAAATCATTCTGTTGCTTCTGAGATTGCATCCAAGTACTGCCTTTTGAACTCTTGTGTTGATTGTGTGGGCTGCTCCATTTCTTCTAAGGGGTTCTTGCCCACAGTAGTAGGTATAGTGGTCATCTGAATTAAATTTGCCCATTCCCATACATTTTAGTTCACGGATTCCTAAGATGTTGATGTGCACTCTTGCCATCTCCTGCTTGACCACGTCCAGTTTACCTCGATTCATGGACCTAATGTGTCAGGTTCCTATGAAGAATTCTTTACAGCATCGGACTTTACTGTCCCCAGCAGACACATTCACAGCGGAGTGTCCTTTCCACTTTGGACCAGGCACTTCATTGTTTTGAGAGGTATTAGTAATTGTCCACCACTCTTCCTCAGTAGCATGTTGGACACTTCCAGACCTGGGGGGCTCATCTTCCAGGATCATATATGTTTGCCTTTTCCTACTGTTCATGGTGTTTTTGCAGCAAAAACACTGGAGTGGTTTGTAATTCCTCCTCCAGAAAGTAGACCACAGACAATGTATGTTTTGTCAGAACTTTTCACAAGCCCTTTCACCATGATAAGGCTATGATCCATGAAGGGGAATGTGGAGGTAGATAATAAGCAAATAAATAAAATAAATTAAGATTAGTACTACATACTGAGAGGAAAATTAAACAATCGTGTCAGAGTGGTCTTATGCTAAAAGTGTTTTAGACTGAGTTCTGAGGACAATTGAGATGAGTCCTGATTTATTAATCACTAAGACTATAAATCAGCTGTTTTGGTAGTGACTTTTAAGAAATCAGCTGGAAGCTTAATATCAATTTCTTCTTCTGTAAATATATCATATTTTGAGAACATCTACGTTCTCTGTATGTGGATGCATTCATATCGGATAAAGCAATGCTGTCCTCTGGTGGTCGTCGGTTTAATAGCATTGCCAGCTGTACTTGGGCAAATCTATTTCAAGGGTGTACTCTAGTGGGATTTACTTTTAAAAATTGGGTGTCTTTTTTTAGATTGCTTTGATTTTAAAAGGTCTCTACAGTTATCATGCATTTGAAGATCTTATTTAATCTTATATAATGCTTACAATAGTTTTCTGTGTTCAACAATACTTACACAATAGAAAGAAAGATTACCTAGGAAATAGGAAGAATTCAACTCTCAGAACTGAAAGCAGGTTAATAATGGTAAAAAAATAAATAAGTCAGACAGTGCGAATTGCTGATACAAGTGTGGAAAATCTGAGCCTTGAACTTGTTTATCAAAACATCTATGAAAGCCCCCTTTCTAAAAGGCTTATTATGTAAACCTTTCAACACTTTTTTAGTAGAAAACTTTTTTAGAAGGACATACTTGGGAATTTGAAAAGACAACCTTATTAAAAATAGTGAACATTGTTAATAAAACTTCATATTAAACAATAAATTTCCATTGACCTATGATCATATTATTTAATCTTCTAAATATTTGGTCTGTTTCTTTTAAATACTGATTTTTTAACATTTGCTGTTTACAATATGGACATTTTCTAACTCTTTAATTGAAGTCTTTCTATTAAAGACTTTCGAAGTCTTTAATTGAAGAGTTCTTTTTAGAATAATGATTTTTTATCTCCTAGTAGTTTTCTTATGATTAAATTTATTTATTTTTAATTGAAGGATAATTGCTTTTCAGTATTGTGTTGGTTTCTGCCAAACATCAACATGAATCAACCATAAGTATTCCTAGTAGTTTTTTGCTTTGCTTTTTTATTTTAGAAAATATATGTAACATATTTGAGAAAGTATTAGGTAGCTAACAGAAAAATTTGACTTTCTCTTCTAAATGTATTGTGCCTGAAGTCTTCTTTTACAGTAGTGTCTCTTTTTAAGACCCTTGATTGAGTAATTTATTTCCATTCTGTCTGGTAGTTATCTCAATAATAATAAAACTCATAAAGACTGATAACAACACATATTTCTAGTTGAATCTTTATCAGCTGATATATACAGTTTTAAATTAGTTTCATTCCCTAGTCTAGTCGTTATGTGCTATTTGAATGCAATTTAAAAAATTGGTTTTGAATGCTCCATAGTGATTTCTTAATCATGGCATAAATCACAGTAAACGTTGAAATTATTTTTTCTAAACATAATGTGAGCTGAGAGAGTGTGTAATTTAACTGGACAGTGTGGGGCTTTGTTTGCATTTATTTCACAGAACTATATAAAAGATACCTAGCCATTATTTCATCTGCAATGATCTTTTGCTGGATAGGACTCCTGAAGCTACATGGTCTCTTTCATGCTTAGCTTGAAAATGTTTCAGTTAATATCCTTTGCGGAAGGTGGGCTGGTAAGAATTAAATGAGTATCTTGGTATAAGGACTTCAGTGGGGCAAAGAAAAGAGCCTCTGTGTATGTGGCACCTGTCATCTTGGTATTTTGATAGATTGACTCTAAGTATGGAAGGGGGAGAAAGCCAGACCTTTATCTGAAGGAACGATAGAGTTTTGGAATACATGTGTGCGTTTGTTTTGTTAGTTGGTAATCAGTGATTCTCGTTTGACTCTCATTTCATACCAGCCTCAGCATATCTCTGCATGTGATGCCTCTTCTCATAATTAGGAGAATTCACTGTGGGAAAAACTAGTACCGTCAGGGATCATATCTAGATTTTGTTCATCTAGGCATGAAAACCAGATATTTCTTTAACAGAATTCAAAAACGGAATCAGTTTTTTATTATGAAACTGAATCACCTTGATTATGTTGTTTTAAATGTTGAGCATAATTTTTACCTTAATTAAGGTAACATGATAAGCTTGACCTTCTTTAACCCCTAAAGAATTAAAAATGCCAATATTAGCGTTTTTATTCTAGTTAATGTATTTTTTTCTCTCTTCTACTTTGTAAACATGATGGAGAATGTTTGTTGAAGAGTATTTTGGGAATTTCTCTCTTCATTTTTGAAATCTAATTCTTAATGAAAATAAAATCCCCAATATTAGGCTCATTATTGCTGTTCTAACATTGGCTTCCACAATCATATTCCACAATCAGGAAAAAAGAGAAAGATTACATAAGATCAACTTTATATACAGCATACAATTGGCAGAAATTAGTATCTAAAATAGGATGTGGTGGGTCAGTTTGGGGTTCAGAGCTTTATGGCTTTTTAATTAGTCTTGGTGCAGAGCCTTTTCAGTTTAGTGGCTCCTTTTAATATTGCATAGAATGTCTTGCTATTCTAAAAAGGCACATTGATGAAATGATAGTAGTACTTGCCATTATCTCACTAATATATATGCTTCATTGGTGTGTTCACTGTTTGTTGCACCAGCCTATGGCTTTTATGATCACTTACATTAACGCAATAGAGTTCAACCTTATTTTGCAATACCCTAGTATTTTTATAATAAAAGAAGTATTTCTCTCCATCTGCAGGTGCTGCTGTTTTTTCAAACGAAGGAAAAGGAAAACCATACAGCGCCACAAATGACTCTGGACACGGACAGATCATGGGGAGTTACTTACGTGTTCACCTGCTGTCTCGTGATTAAAATCATCTCTGTAGTGACCACATATATTTTCAAAGACTCACTCTTAGAAACGAAAATGTCATACTTTCATACTTCATTTTGTGGTTGTCTTACAGTCATTTTTTTTTTTTTTTCTAATTTAACTTTTATGGAAGCTTTAAAGTTTTGTCAAAACATGAGTGCTTTGCCCATCAGTGAATGGAATGGACCAATGAGGTGGTATTGATGACTTACACAGTTCTATAGAACATTTTTAAGAAGCTCTCCTCCAGTTATAGAAAGCAGTACAGTATCTGAAATGTCAACCAGTTATATACCTAACCTGGTTTTCTTTTATAACTTCTGTAAGAGCATAATCAAACAGGAATTTTCTCCCCGGCGGATAAAGCAACAGAGAAAACAGTTGCCCAGATATTTAAAAGAAGTTATCCCTTGAGAAGTTCATTATCTGTGTGACATCTGCATTGATTTCACTGTTACCGATGGTACTGCTATTCATGAATCACGTTAACATTCTCTCTGTGAAATCAAGGTACAGTCACTGCCCAGAGGTACTGAGGAAAAAGCTCTATGGGTTCAGCCGATGGTAGTTGGTAAAATGAATCATAAAATAGCGTGGTTAATACGAGCTCTGCTTTTGTTGCACCACTATGTGAAGTACAGTGTTGCCGAAGTGGCAAAAGCGCTTATTTTTTAAAAATGCGAACTATTTGTGTAATGTAACTTTATGCTTCCAGATAATGATGTATGTTAGACAGCAAGAAATGAATACTTTGAGAAATGAGATATGATGGAGTTTTTGGAGAAATACACTAGGAGAAGGAATAAATGTGAATCTCACCGCATCATATGAGGTTGAAGGAGATCCCACTGAAACCTGCTGCTGAACGACTACATTCTCCTTAAGCAGAAAACTTTGGATGTGCCACGCAATGGTGTCTGTTTATTAATTAGTTGCTCTTTGATTAAAAAGAAGGGCACCCCCCAGCAATAAAACCGGGGTCCCCCTATTGCCATCTGCTCACATTAGTCTCTTGTATTCAACTTTGCTGGTTCTCTGGAATTTTCCTGCTTTTTAGTATAATTTTGATGATTGAAGACTATTTTGGAAAGGATGGGTCAGGTGCTTTGTCCCCATAGTCTTTTGAAGTGCCTGCATATGAACAAAGAAACGGTTCTGTTTTAAAAAAATAGGAAACCCATTCCATTTTTCAAGAATGTTTTGTTTTAAGCCATACAGACACAGGTTATACTTTTGTCACATTTTCCTAGCCAGAATTTTCAAGGAGAGTTAAGATAAAAAGACTGGCTAGAAAGATAATTGTGTTGTTCAGATCTCATATTCACCTTTCGTTTATGAAATTGTTACCTACTCCTTCAATGCAGCCCCTTCTTTTTGTCTCTTAAGTGCGTGCCTCTGGGCAAGCTTATTTATTTTTATTGTTTCAAGGTAACATTTAAAATGTGTAATTAAATAAATCTACATTTTTGACTTCCTTATTGCATTTCCAGAAATTTGCTTGTACTTTGTAATTTATTTTCTTATTAGCCAAAAGTTCAGTGTGTTGTTTTTGATGAATTAGGCACCCATATGAATAGTGCAGATCAGGATGTTGTTTGTCATCATCGCTTGGAATCCTATAAATGATCTTTATAAGTTCTTGATTTTAAAGATCTACACTCAGCCTAGAAAACATATACTGTATAATTTGGTCAACAGTTTCCATTTTATATTTGTATACTGTCATGATGTCTTAAACTACAGGAGTTACATACTGAGTTTTTATTTTTGTTTGCTTTGAGCAAGGTAGATGGATGTTTTAGCCATTATAATGTGAAACCACTTCTTTCTTTACAGTATTTGACCAAATTTGTGTGTCTATGATATTTGTAAATACATGCGATATCTGTATTTCTTATCATAAGCCTGTTTAGTTTTATTCTCAGTAGGGTTTTTGGACTGTACAGTGTTTATATGATCTGAACTCCTTATACATAAGAAGGTGTGTATATTAATCCAATTATGGACTTAAAATATTTTAAAAGTATAAATACCCTTATTTGCTGCAAAGACCAGTGTGTAGACATTTGCTTTTTAGCAATATTTTTAAGTGCTCCATTTTAATGCCAAGGAATAAGTCTTTTGGCGACACAAACTGGTCAATAATAGGTAATGCAGGTATGTTCAGGTTAAGCCAACGATGTTTTGCATTTTTATGCTTCTTTTCTGTCAACACTAATGAAGTCAACATTGCCTGAATGTCTGAATAATGAAACACATCCCTGTTTAAAAGTATGTAACTGAAAAAGAAATAAAAAATAAAGGTAGTTTTTTTAAACTTGCTCTTTCCCCTTTCCTCTGATCATGGGTAAAATAATGCCACTCACTAACTGAAGATAGAAATTTTTAAAATTCAGTTTATGTGAATAAATTTAGTATATGTGAAAAGCAGAGCTGAAGGAACGTTCTTTTGTGTTTTTGATTTTTGTTTTGCTTTGTTGGAACTCTATTGTAAGCAGTATGTAGCTGGGTGTATCCAAGCTTTCTTTAATGAAAGTTTAAACAAATTTTTTATTTCTCCGAACTCTTTAATAGAGCAATTAATTAGAACTAATGCCATTAATAAACAAAGGAAATAAACTGTATCATTTCATCCCTTTTAAAAAATGAAGTCATACTATTATGTTTCCAGAAATGAAGTATTATTGCTCCAGTTTGAAGTGAATGACTTTAAGATCATTGCAGATGCAGAGCACATATCTGTGGCAGTATCTCACAGTTCATCATTGTGCTGTTCACTCTAGGGGGTTTTACAAGATGCTGCTGTGCTTACTGAAAGATGGCAAAGGTAAGGTAAGTCAAAGCAGCAGTCTTAAGTCTGTATGTGTCCACTAAGAACCACCATTCAGAAACAGTAAGAAGATCTGGAGATCAAACATAGCATAGGTTAAGCATGGGTTAAAAGGCCCTATCTAGAAATAAATGACCTAAGATTAGAGTTTGACCTGAATGATTATATAGTTGCATTAGTCAGTACCCTTGGCTTTGCAAGTGCTAGAAACCTAACTTGGCTTCAGCAGTAGGCATGCACATCATTGCATTTGAAAAGTCCATTCATACATTCATAGGAGTGGCTTTGGACATGCTTGATCCTGGTGTAAAGTTTAGGAATCTGACTTTGTATTTCTCAGTTTTGCTTCCTACTCTTCTGTTTTCGTTGTCAAGGGGATTTTTTGTGTGTGATGGTAAAATGACCACGCAACAACTTTAGACTACTGCCTACTTCATAACCTCAACAAAGGACAGTTTCTCTCAACAGTTTTAACAGAATCCTGACATTTATTCCTTCATTGATTCACATGCCCACCCCAGAGCCACTGTGGCCCAGGAAATGTTGTTCTCCCATCTTCACAGGACACATTGGACTGAGAAATGAGGTAGAAGGGGTGTTCCCAAAAGAAAATGAGGGTAGTGTTATCAGAAGGAAAGTGAATGGATTCAGTGCAGGCAAAATCTAGATATTTGCTGTTATGGTGAGAAAAACAAAATAGAGTGTAAAGGGAAAAATAATTGCTTTAAATTAGAAAACGTTTGTATTACTGAGACATATTAGTCTGAATATATTATTGAAAATCACTAATACACATTTGAAAAATGTTTTGGACTTAGGTAAAAATGAACATCATAAGTACCATATTTGATGTGTTTTTGTTTAGTTTTTAAAGGTTTTTGTGATTACCATTGGATTAGTAGAGTGAAAAGCTGATCTTTCTAGAGAAAAAGTAAATGGAATTATAAAGTTTTGCTGATGTTTGGGATGATGAGTTTCTTCTCTGCCCATCTCTAATATGGACCCACATTATTTTCTTAGGAAATTTACTTCATAGGAATACATGGATCATAACCAAAGAAAGGACTACATATACAAGTATTATCAGGTAATACTGCTGGGATATGAAAATGGTTTTAGAAGGAACAGTTGTTCACAGGAATGTTTACCATACTGTGACTTGACTTAATATGAAAAACAGTCCTGCACTGCTCTAGAGTGGGGTTGACAAACTTTGGTTTTATGGGACCAAAGGCAAAATTGAAGTTTTTATATACTTGCATAATGAGAAAACAAATTTCCAGTAGTTTTGTATTGAGGAAGTTCAAAATACATATGAATACTTGAGTACAATTTTTTTGTAATACAGGTCTACTGATAAGAATTGAGATATTTTGAGAGGATAATATTTCACTTAGGAGTTTGAAATTGATCGTCTGTTATGCTGATCTGTAATGTGATTTTATATATTTCATCTTTGAAAATGTCTTCAGATAGATATTACCAAATACTGTATCAGTCCATACGTATGATTTAATTACAGTGTATTCACCATTAGGAGGGTGTTTTATACAATTTTCTTAGATTCTGCCCTTGATATTTGCCATGGACATAACATTACATTGCAGATTAATTACTTTGTATTGAAGATTAGATGGATGCTCCTCATTTGTACAGTTAAGTGGATCCAAAAATGTAGCTGAAACAGCAGTTGAGTTTGAAAAACATACCCACTGCAAATTGTGTAGGAATGGATATCTTGCTTCTTGTTTTAACTTGACAGCATAGGAAGTGGATAAAGTGGCTTGACATTACTTGTGATTTAAATAAGATTAGTTTTGTCATAATGATTTTGTTGCAGTGTAAATTTCACATATAAGTGCTGTTTTGCCTTACAATTTTTAAGTTGATTTACTAAGAAACGTCAAATCTGCTGCAAACCTAATTTTCAAATCTATTCAGTTTTCATTAATAATAGGTAAAAATGATACCTATTCAGAGAAAATTCAGTGTTGGTTCTGAGCTAAAAAAAAAATTGCAATAAAACTTTCCTACAAATATCAAACTGCTGTGTAGCTGGGCAAGTCAGGATATTCAGTTTCCATTCCTAGCAAAAACTTACTGGAAGTAATGATAGTTAAAACTGCAAGAGTAAATGAAATTCACCACTGACTTAACTAGTTCAGTAACATGACAGATTCAAATAGTTCCCCCAGAATACCTGCTGATGAATCATGTAATGCATAAAGATTGATTTTAAACATTTTATACTTTCACAAGCTTTGTAAATTTGCCCAGTAAACCATTTTCTACTCCATATGCCCTTACCACCATTAAGTTACAACACATCTTTGCAGACACCACTTCAGTTAGCACTGATGTTTTCTCAAGTTCTTTAAAAGTCTTCTCTCTTAAAAAAAATTATCTTATTGGAGTTGTTGCACGGAGTCTATTCACAGAGGCCAATTCCTGAGTTACTTTAAGCTCCATACTGACTTCTCTTGTAATCAACAACTAGGCAGTATTGGTAACATGTATTGACTCATGAAAAGCCAAATCATTTGCCTTGTTTTTTAGTTGACAGTTGGTGTCTTCAAGCAATTGTCCTTGCACAAAAACTAGTGGTCTTCAACGTGTTTATCTTCTCTGGACACACTTTGTAGCTGCTGCAGTCAAACACAGTTTAATTAACTTTAACTCACTGTCACTGAAGAACTTTCTTTGCTTGGCTAACAAATGAGCCACTTGGAAAGTAACTTTGGTTGCACCTTCATTCTCATTTTTTGTGTGTTTGAATAAATTCTATTGTGATAAGATACTCTGCTTTAAAGTTTTAATTGTTCTTACTGTTGCTTTCCTGTGAGTTGGGAATATTGTGATGAGTGCTTGGTCTGGTAATGTGAAAATAAATTGTATTCTTTTAACACAACTGAAGTGTCACTGCCTAATAAACATGGTGCTTTGCTATTATAATTTTATAACAAAATAATCCACATTCCACCGTGCCTTAAAAAGCACAACAGTCAAACTTCGCTTTACTTTTTGAAATATGATTAACCTGCATTAGTAATAAAAGTAATAAAATGTTTGTATGACACTATGTGTAGCACTTGAAATGCTGTCGAATGGTCACTGTGTCCCTGAGATTCAGTAGTGTGTTGAGCAGCAATGTAAAGTAGTGAGCACCACATATGGTCTCTGTCACAGCTATTCAGCTTTGCCTTCGTAGCTTGAAAGCAGCCATAGACAACATGTCAATGAATGAGCATGGCTGTGTTCCAATAAAAGTTTTATTTATGGGTACTGAAATTGGAATTTTATATAGTTTTTATGTATCATGAAGTATTCTTTGGATTTTTTTCAACCATTTAAAAAATGCAAATACCATTCTTAGTTCATGGGCCAAATGAAAGCAGGAGTTGGACTGGATCTGGCTTGCAGACCATGACTTGCCAACTTCTATTCTGGACCACACTGGAAAGATTTGGATGTTTGAAGTTAATTTTATTTTTTTAACCTAATTGAGTGACACAATAAAAGGAGGGGTCATTTTGAAATAACCTGAAGGATTATGATAAAGAAAATGCTCCATAGTACATTTGGGAATTATAAATGAGATCATTCAGTGTCCTGTTTGAGCTTAGGTGTTGAAGCAGTGTATGGTCTTAGAAAGAGCATGAAGATTTGCAACTTTTTCACTTGCCTTGTGAGAACCGTGGCAGGTTACTTCTTAGCATCAGTTTCCTCACCTCAGATTGGAGTAATGCTTTCTTTGCAGCACGTCTCTGAAGTTTCGCAGTAATATCTATAAGAGCTCTCCATGCAGGCTGCCATCTACCATTACTCTCATGATAAACCATATTTGAAAACTGAGCAGCACCTTTATTTCTCAAGCAGAGTGTGTGCTTCTGCTTTTTGAGACAAGACTTTGGTCTGGTATTGATTAAACTGTGTCTTAGATTGAAGCTGTCGTTCCTATCTGTTTAAAAATATTTGTACCCTGATTTTATCACGTTGTACAATTGGCTACTTTGACTCATAACAGCGTTGATAAGTTAAAAATCATTAATTCTGTACCTTTAATGGTAAAAATAACAAACAACAGAGGCAAGGACAAAGCCCTGTGTCACGTATTCCTGCTTGCTGTAAGCTCAGTATCAGTCCACTAACCTAAGACATGATGCCTAGGTGGGCTGTCTAATGTGTGACAATCCTCTGCCATTTGGCTACTGTGAGCTATTTATGTTTTTCTGAAATCTAGGTGAAATGAACCATTTAGTCCATTTCTTTGCCCTCCCATTCTCATTATTCCATCTGAAAAAGGAACTGGATTTAGTTTGTAATGTCTTTTCCTAATGAATCCATGTTTACTTCAAAGATCACTGTTTCTAATACTATAAACTTTTGACTAATTCAGTCTAGTCTTATTTGGAATCTACATTATTGACCAATCTGTAGCTGTATAGTCTACTCTTTTTTTTTTTTTTTCTTTTAATAGAAATTTCATTTCCAATCTAGTCTTTTTGCCTTGCTCCATTTACCATCTGCAAAGTCTCTCAGGATGAATTTTGTCTGGGTTTGGAGACTTGTTTGTGCCTATGATGGACCTCATTTCCTTCTTACTTTAACCCCCTTATCACCCACTTAATTTTCTAGGCTGAAGATTATTCTTGATTTAAAAAAAAAAAGAAACTCTAAAAAAGCTAAGTCTTATATTATCCTCGTAACCATTTCCTTACATTTGTCTCTACACATAGTTTATAAAACCCTATTTATTGACTTGAGCTTTGTTTTTTCTTTTAAGAAATTGTCAGCTAATTGGGAGAGGGAGGTTAAAGATTTTACCATTTCTTATATTCATTAGCTATGCATACTTGACTTCCATTCTTTTAAGAGTTTAGCTTGTCAGAAGAGACATTTTTTTGCAAGCTTGCTCCTTCCCCCTCCCCTTATAGAGTCAGTTTTGATTGCAGAACTGGAATCAACAGTCTGAGTTCTCTTCACTAGTTATCACCAGCCTTGAAATGATCACATTCTCTCAAGGTTCCCAAACCTTCCTCTTTATCAATTAGTTACTTCCTGTTGGTCATTTTGGCAGTCCAGCGTAGTAGTTTCAATATTTGCCATTTCCTCTATTTCCTGGAAGGTTTCCCAGATGGCTCAGGGGGTAAAGAATCTGCCTGCATTGCAGGAGACACAGAAGACATGGGTTCAATCCCTGGATTGGGAAGATCCCCTAGAGTACAAAACCGCAACCTACTCCAGTATTCTTGCCTGGAGAATTCTATGGACAGAGGAGTCTGGCAAGCTACAGCTCACGGAGTCTCAGTCTGACAGGACTAAGCATGAATACCTGATTTCCTGGAAGACTAGTTTTTTTTTTTTATAAAGAATCATCAGATGCTCTGGTTTTGGTAAAATAGGATTTTTAGACAATTGAAGCTATCATGACCGTATGTTTCCCAATTCTGGGCTTTTAAAGTTCATGTATTTAACAACTTTTTTTTTAATAGCACCTTGTTTCAGTCAGTGGTTGCATGCTTAAATCTGATTTTCTGGCCTGGCATTCTGTAGTGTATTTTCATAATTGTATCCCGGTTTTTTCCTCTCTTTCCGCAATATTTTCTACAGTGCATTTTATGTTTGGTGTCCAAGTACCAGTGCTGTCAGTCCAGGATACTTCCCTACGCCTCTCCTCATTTGTGTGCCCTTTTGTTGCCTAAGCCTTGCTTATAGCTTGTGTCTGTATGTTAGTGTGAAGACAGCTGGGTGTTGTCTGACACTTCTGAAGTTCTCTTCTGGAGTGAATCACTTGACCATTTCCAACCTGACAATGTATATAACAGTCAGTTTCTTGTTTCTCATCTGATTTTTTCACCCTTATCCTCATTCAGTTAAAAAAATCTCTTTAATGAGTCATATATGTTCATACCAATATCTCATGAGATAACATTCTACCCATTTTAAATTGTGCCTTGGAAATTCAAATCATTTAAAAATCATATTGGCAACAAAATCACTTCCTTCTTATACCTTGTATTTTATGCTGAATTCCATATTAACTTTGTCAGGATGTCCTAAATAGTTCTACAGTCAACTTTTTAAAAAAATTTAATATGATAAATTGTGTGTGTGTGTGTGTGTGTATATATTTATACACATAGATAAATGTATATAATTATAAAGATTTGGCAATTAGAGCTATTTTTTTCTCCACAGTAATTGGTGCTTAAGTTGCTTAAATGGAAGCACCAGCTGAAAATCCTACCTTGAAAAATTAACATCTGGATAATCTCTTGTGGTCTCCTCTACAGGTTTGGCTGGTAGAAGACCAAAAGGGAGCACTGAGAATTGAAAGTGCTTATTTTTCATATTCAAGAAAGGTAAAGGCTGTTCTTCAGTCAAAGTCCCAAGTTGTGAACAAGTAACCACTGGGAATCAAGATAACTTCCAATTAATTCAAAAGCTCTGAAAATGAATCAGTAACATCACACCAGTGACTCTGGTTCCAAAAATGAGCAAGTCAACAGCAGCCTCACCACAGTCTTATGAAACTGGGCAAATTGATGCCAACGTTACACTTGGGGACAATAGCTGGGCAAAAGTGCCTTGCTCCAGTGACCACACTGCAGGTATTTCATCAGCCCTTTTGGTTTCCCTAAATCCTGCTGCACCATTGTAAATAGTTTATGTATTACATTCTTCTCTATTACTCTGTTTGTGTTATCTCTCTCCTCTGTAAAGCTCTCCCTCTCCCTGCGCCATTGAGGACACAGTGAGAAGGCAGCTATTTTCAAGCCAGAAAGAGAACTCTCACCAGGAACTGAATTTGTTGGTACCTTGATCTTGGACATCTCAGCTTCTAAAACTGTGAGAAATAAATGTTTATTGTTTAAGCCATCCTGTTCATGGTATTTTGTTATAGCAGCCTGAACTGACTAATACAGGAACTGTTCAAGAAAACTAACTCCCTAGTTTTTGTGAAAGTGATTGTGTTAGCCTTTGACATCTTTACAAGGACGTGATGGTCAAATGAAATAATGGATTTGGACGACATTGTGATGTCTAAAGTAGAGGTTTCCACACCTTGCTGAGTGTAACAGTCACTTATAGATAGTACATTTTTTGAAAGAAAACCCTTGGGCTCTCTACTCCTAGTGCTTCTGATGAAGGAAAAGAGTTAATTAGAGGAGTTAAGAAGTTCTTTAAGGAGTTCTTAAAGGACTCCTCTAATAATTCTCATATATCACCAAGTTTGGGATGCATTACTTTGAAACAACTGCTCTAAATTGTCCTTGAAGGTGGTGACTTTAAAAACAAATATTTATTTCACTACACTGGGTCTTAGTTGCAGCACTCGGAATCTTTGATCTTTATTGTGGCATGCAGGGTCTTTTTAGTTGTGGCATGTGGGATCTAGTCCCTTGACCAGGGATTGAACTGCAGTCCCCTGCACTGGGAGCATGGTGTCTTAGCCACTGGACCACCAGGGAAGTCCTGAAGGTAGGTAAACTTCTGAGAGTTGGGTACTGAGATGTCCCTTTAAAGTATTCTCTTCCGGGGTACCGTACCTTAGTACTGTTCGTCAGGTGTTTCTGGTTCTCCCCTCATCCAGACACGTGGGAGTAATGTACTTCCTGCTCACTTGTGTGGGGTGAGGCCGTGTCACTCACCACCTAGACCATTTCCTCTGACTCCTCTCAGTTTTTCAGCTCCTGACTGGCCTGCCTCCACAGACCTGGGCCAACACTCGTCCAGTCTCCTGTTACATTCTTGACTCAGAGAGCAAATACAGTCAAGGGGGTTTTGACACAAACAAACCCCCCTTCATTGATCGTGCTCCCTCATCCAGTTATTCTATTTTTCCCCTTTCTCTTGGCGAGACATCTCGACATTTTTCCCATTTCTCTTGGTGAGAAAGAAGAGTTACAGTATTATCCTGTAGTATTCCAGTGGCTGAATCATTGTGTAACATGATCACTGCTTGACCCTTACAGGTCTTGCCTCTATATATTTTGCTTTGAGGTCCAGGACTGTGATGGTAAAAGCTGTATGATATTTACTGCATTTGAAAGACAATTTTTGTTTAGTCTTGTTTTGTGAGCATCCATGGATAAGTATGTTCAGATCTAAGGAAAAGTAAAAAACTGTTAGAAGTCAGGTGGTGTGATATTTAGGGGAATTATGGGCTAAAATCCTTCTCTTGACCAGGTCGCAAGGTAGTTAATAGGTTCTTGTAAGACAGAGAGTGAAAAGTTCAGAATACCAAGGGACAGATTCAGTCAGAAATGCCCTTTTGCTGCTGCTGCTAAGTCGCTTCAGTTGTATCCGACTCTGTGTGACCCCATGGACTGCAGCCTACCAGGCTCCTCTGTCCATGGGATTTTCCAGGCAAGAGTACTGGAGTGGGGTGCCATTGCCTTCTCTAATACAACGTGGTTGCTAGATACTATCCCTACTAGATTCTCAATTCTCTGCTGATGTAGCTTCTTTCCTTGAATTATTCAAAAAGCTTAAAGAGTGAAAACAGCCAAACGAGAGAAATATCTTTGTTTAAGCTCCATGATGTAATCTGGTCACTGCTTCATTTTTCATACACCAAAGAACATCAACAAAATGATGATACTCAAGCTCAATTTTACCTTTCACAGGGCATTGAGAAGTAGATTTTCTCTCTTCTCTAATAGAAATATTCAAAAGTTCTCATGCCACAGAGAAAGACAAAATGATTAAAAATGATTGCTTGTGGTTGTTTCCTCCCCTGGTTATAGGCTATATAAATTACTCCTGGGAACAAAAGAACATGTTTTATGCAGCACTGTTATCCAGGAGATGGCTCATTTTTTATCCCAGAGGAAGGAAGGATGGCCATTTGGCCAAAGGCCAAGAAATCTTGGCCAAGTTTTCTAGGAGCCCCCTGACAAAGACTGGGCTGGACAAAGAAGGGAAACTTTTGTTTATTAAATATTTTTTCTTTAAAAGTGATCAGACTGTGAATGAATTTTGTTTTAGGTTTTTTCAAATATTTTGCAAATGAAAATTTAAAATCAATGAAATGAGTGAAAAGATGAAAAAACAGAAACTTTGGAAACAGGTTCCTGTCTGACGAAGCCTTGCTGAGAGAAAAAAAGAGGAATAAGTGGATGTTTTGCTTGTGTTTTTACGATTGGAACAGCTTGAATGGGTTTGTTTGCTGGGGAAATACTCTCAGTGAAGATGAGGTCATAGCTACTGGAGAGAATGATGTGGAAGAAAGGAAATCCCTGGGGGAAATGAGCTAGGATCCCAAAGAGAAAGGAAAGTGGAAAGGAGAAAGGGCTAACTGGGCTTTGTAGAGATGATATAGGCTTCCCTAGTGGCTCAGATGGTAGACTCTGCCTGCAATGTGGGAGACCTGGGTTCAGTCCCTGGGTTGGGAAGATCCTTGGAAAAGGGAATGGCTATCCATTTCAGTGTTCTTGCCTGGCGAATCCCATGGACAGAGGAGCCTGGTGGGCTGTAGTCCATGGGGTTTCAAGAGGTGATATGTGTGAGGCAGGTGAGAAAATCATTCAAGTGATTGTCTATAGCATCAATGTTGAATTGAGATGAAAGTGAACCTGGAAGGAGACTGCCTGTGGGTTGCTTTTTATCTGGAAGAAAATGGAGCCATCTAGACACTGGGGGTGGTCCTGAAGAACAGTTCAATTCAGTTCAGTCGCTCAGTGGTATCTGACTCTCTGCGACTCCATAGACTGCAGCATGCCAGGCCTCCCTGTCCATCACCAACTCCCGGAGTTCACTCAAACTCATATCCATTGAGTTGGTGATGCCATCCAACCATCTCATCCTCTGTCATCCCCTTTTCCTCCTGCCCTCAATCTTTCCCAGCATCAGGGTCTTTTCAAATGAGTCAGCTCTTTGCATCAGGTGGCCAAAGTATTGGAGTTTCAGTTTTAACATCAGTCCTTCCAATGAACACTCAGGACTGATCTCCTTTAGGATGGACTAGTTGGCTTTCCTTGCAGTCCAAGGGACTCTCAAGAGTCTTCTCCAACACCACAGTTCAAAAGCATCAGTTCTTCAGCACTCAGCTTTATAGTCCAGCTCTCACATCCATACAGGACTACTGGAAAAACCATAGCCTTAACTAGACGGACCTTTGTTGGCAAAGTAATGTCTCTGCTTTTTAATATGCTGTCTAGGTTGGTCATAACTTTTCTTCCAAGGAGCAAGCGTCTTTTAATTTCATGGCTGCAATCACCATCTGCAGTCATTTTGGAGCCCCACAAAATGAAGTCTGCCACTGTTTCCACTGTTTTCCCATCTATTTGCCATGAAGTGATGGGACCAGATGCCATGATCTTAGTTTTCTAAGTTTTTCCAAGCCAGACTTCAACAATACTTGAACCATGAACTTCCAGATGTTCCAGCTGGTTTTAGAAAAGGCAGAGGAACCAGCAATCAAATTGCCAACACCTGCTGGATCGTCAAAAAAGGAAGAATGTTCCAGAAAAACATGTATTTCTGAAGAAAAGAGCAAGCATAATTACTTCAAACTTAATTTTGTTATATGACCTTCAGTTTGTCTTTAGGCAATGTATAATGACATAGAAATTATTGAATAGTAATATAGTAGTTAAAAATGAAAGAAATCTTTCACCTGCTGTTACAATAAAGACCTTTTAAAAGACCTTTTTATATAAGAAGTGTTTCATAAGCAAGTTGCTCTTTTAAAGAGCCCTTGGTAATGTAAGTTGTATTATGCACTTAGCTGACATTTTATGAGTGCTTCATGTTAATCATACTACGTTTTTCTTGGTATAGATATGGAAATCTGGTTAGCTCAACATCTAAAAATTCAGTATTAATGCAGCTCAACATTTTACTTTCAGATACATGTAGACTGTAAATTATAACCTTTATATATTTACATAGAGTGTTATATACAAAGGACAAAGTTTTCCCAAGACAGATTGCTTAAAAATATAAAATATAAATTTTATTTCAGAGGAAAACAAAGTTTTAACCAGCAAAGGTCTGAATCTTTACAATGATTTCAACACAAATAGGCAAGTTATATTTGCACATATGTCTAGATATCAATACACGTAGGAAATTTCTCTAGTGGCAAAAATTAGATTTTATTTATTTATTTCCATCCTTTGTGCTTTCACAGTATACCTACAGTAAATAAATTGTGTGTAATACTAACTAAAGTTTAGAGGCCAAAAAGAATATGAATGTAAATCAGCAACATTCTCAATTGCTAGTCTGTAAGTGTTCTTCCTAGTAGGCATTTCATCATTGAAGAAATATTATTCTCTAATTTTAAAAGAAACCTCAAAATAAGCTAACTCTTGTGGATTTGCATTATGTGTAAGCACAGTTGTCTGTCTGTCTTCTGTCTAACACTGAGATCAAATTCCCATAAAAATTTATTATTTTAACTATGTACAGTTATTCAGTGCCATTAATTACGTCATGCAAATAATATCACTGCCTAATTCTAGAACATTTTCATCACTCCCAAAGAAATCCTGTCCCATTAGTCATTTACCTTCCCCCTCAAGACCCCAGCCTCTGGCAACCCCTAATCTACTTTCAGTCTCTACTGATTTGCCTATAATGAATGTTTAAATGCAATTACATATGTAAACCTATGGCTGATTCATGTTGATGTGTGGCAGAAAGCCACACAATATTGTAAAGTGATTATCTTTCAATTACAAATAAATTTAAAAGATAAATGCAACTACATAATATGTGGCCTTTTGAAACTGGCTTCTCTTAGCTTCATGTTTTCAAGGTTTATCCTACTTGTATCATGTAAGAGTACTTCTTCCTTTTTTAGGCTGAACATGTAGGTTGTGAACTCTGTCACATGTAGGTACCATTTTTGTTTATCCATTCTTCAATTAAGGAACATTGGGTTGTTTCTGCCTTTTGTCTATAATGAACAGTGATGCTATTAACACTGGTGTACACACTTTTGTGTAGTTAAGCTCTCAAATTTCTCAGAATTTCAGCATTACATAGTAACTATGTTTAACATTTTGTGGAACTGCCAGCCAAACTTTTCCACAGCAGTCATACTTTTTTCATTTCCCACCAACAGAAACTTAGGAAGATTCCGTATTTTCCATATCCTTGTCAACACTTGTTACTTTTCATTTTTCAGAATATTTTTTAAGTATAGCCATCCTAGTGGGTATGAAGTGGTATTTCATTGTGGTTTTGGTTTGAATTTATCTAATGACTAATGGTGTTGAGCATCTTTTCATGTGTTTATTGACCATTTGTATATATATTAGAGACATGTATGTTTGAGTTATTTGCTTATTTTTGAGTCATTTCTCTTTTGACTTGTAGGAATTTTTTTGTATTCTGGAGACTAGACCCTTATCAGTTTTATATTTGTAATATTTTCTCCCATTCCGGGTTGTATTTTATTTTGTTTATAATGTCCTTAATGCAGAAAAATTTTTAATTTTGATGTTAATTTTTTTCTTTTGTTGCCTGTGCTTTTACTAAACCATTGCCTAACTCAAGATGAAGAAGATTTTCACCTGTGTTTCTTTCTAAAAGTTTTACAGTAGTATCTCTTACATTTAGGTCTTTTATCCATTTTGATTTCATTTTCATATGTGGTGTGAAGGTCCAAATTAATCTTACATGTGGATCTCTAATTGTTGAAATTCATCTGTGTCTTGTTGCTGTTGAGCCATCTACGGTGGCCAGGCAGGAAGCCATTTTTCCCTAGGTGTTAACCTAAAACAAATAAACTACTAGGTAGTTCTCCAGCAAAAATGACGTTATTTAGAATCAGCAGAGAATCACAGTTTGGGCTCTATTGTCATAGTGAACCATCTGCAAGTTCCCACTCAGCAAGGGAAACAGAGCAGTTTTATACAGGGGAGAATGAAGGCGGGTGGCTACAAAACAGCAGAGTCCAGTGCTTTTCACTGGCTGAGTCCTTGCCAGGGAAGGAGTCTGTCTTCTTTTTCTTGGACTCTGCTGTCGTTGCAGGGCATGAGGGCTTTGCCTGCTGGTGTCTTGACTGTATTTGAATGAGATTTCTGTTTATTAATTTCTTTACATTTTTCCCTTTTGATGAAGACCTCAACCTGAAAGCATCATGAGTAAGAGTCAGGTTTTCCAGTGTTAGAGGCTTGTTGTCCTTCAGTGCCAGGATGGACCTTTCTGTCCATAGTGTCTCTTATGGAAGAGCAGTGGTCATATTGGGAAACTAATAAGGCCACATTTAAGTAATAATGAAGAGTAAGCATGAAAACTCTCAGACTCTTTTATGTGAAGTTCATATATTATCAAGGTCATGGACATTGGAGATCATTTGATGTGTTATGTCATCATCATCATCAGCCCCATCTGGATATGTTGAGAAAGCCATCTCATCGGTTACTATCTGCTTTGATTCCAGGAAATCGTTACTTTCAGGTTACCAAATGATGTGTAGGTCCAGTCGATTTTGGTGCTTACTTTAGGTGTATCACATGAATCCAAGAGTCTATCCCCTGGAAATTGGTAGTACCAGCTTTGGTTTAGTTCAGTTGCTAAGTCGTGTCCGACTTTTTGTGACCCCATGAACTGCAGCACACCAGGCTTCTCTGTCCATCACAAACTCCTGGAACTTGCTCAAACTCATGTCTATCTAGTCGGTGATGCCATCCAACCGTCTTATCCTCTGTCGTCCCCTTCTTCTGCCTTCAATCTTTCCTGGCATCAGGGTCTTTTCCAGTGAGTCAGTTTTTCACATCAGGTGGCCAAAGTAATTGGAATTTCAGCTTCAGCATCAGTCCTTCCAATGGATATTTAGGACTGCCTTCAGGATTAACTGGTTTGATCTTCTTGCACTCCAGGGGACTCTCAAGAGTCTTCTCCAACACCACAGTTCAAAAGCATCAATTTTTCAATGCTCAGCCTTCTTTGTGGTCCAACTCTCACATCCGTACATGACTAATGGCAAAACCATAGCCTTGACTAGACGGACCTTTGTTGACACAGTGATGTCTCTGCTTTTTAATATGCTGCCTAGGTTGGTCATAGCTTTTCTTCCAAGGAGCAAGCGTCTTTTAATTTCATGGCTGCATCACCATATGCAGTGATTTTGGAGCCCAAGAAAATAAAGTTTCTCAATGTTTCCATTTTTTCCTCATCTATTTGCCGTGAAGTGATTGGACTGAGTGCCATGATCTTCGTTTTTTGAATGTTGAGTTTTAACCCAGCTTTTTCATTCTCCTCTTTCACTTACATCAAGAGGCTTTTTAGTTCCCCTTCACTTTCTGCCATAAGGGTGGTGTCATCTGCATATCTGAGGTTATTGGTATTTCTCCCGACAATCTTGATTCCAGCTTATGCTTCATTCAGCCCAGCATTTCACATGATGTTCTCTGCATATAAGTTAAATAAGCTTGGTGACAATATACAGCCTTGACATTTTCCTTTCCCAATTTGGAACCATCCGTTGTTTCATGTCTGGTTCTAACTGTTGCTTCTTGACCTGCATACAAATTTCTCAGGAGGCAGGTCAGGTGGTCCAGTATTCCCATCTCTTTTAAGAATTTTCCACAATTTGTTGTGAACTGTGGCTTTAGCATAGTGAATGAAGCAGAAATAAATGTTTTTTCTGGGTCTCTTGCTTTTTCTATGATCCAACAGATGTTGGCAATTTGATCTCTGGTTACTCTGCCTTTTCTAAATCCATCTTGAACATCTGGGAGTTCTTGGTTCACGTATTGTTGAAGCCTTGCTTGGAGAATTTTGAGCATTACTTTGCTAGCATGTGCTGCTGCTGCTAAGTCACTTCAGTCATGTCCGACTCTGTGTGACCTCATAGATGGCAGCCCACCGGTTCCACCATCCCTGGGATTCTCCGGGCGAGAACACTGGAGTGGGTTGCCATTTCCTACTCCAATGCATGAAAGTGAAAAGTGAAAGTGAAGTAGCTCAGTCATGTCCGACTCTTAGTGACCCCATGGAGTGCAGCCTACCAGGCTCCTCTGTCCATGGGATTTTCCAGGCAAGGGTACTGGAGTGGGGTGCCAGTGCCTTGAATGAGTGCAATTGTGAGGTTAGTTTGAGCATTCTTTGGCATTGCCTTTCTTTGGGATTGGAATGACAGCTGACCTTTCCAGTCCTGTGGCCACTGCTGAGTTTTCCTAATTTACTGGCATATTGAGTGCAGCACTCTCACGGCATCATCTTTTAGGATTTGAAATAGCTCAACTGGAATTCCATCATTCCACTATCTTTGTTCTTAGTGATGCTTCCTAATGCCCACTTGACTTTGCATTCCGGGATGTCTGGCTCTAGGTGAGTGATCACACCATTGTGGTTATCTGGGTCATTAAGATCTTTTTTGTATAGTTCTTCTGTGTATTCTTGCCACCTCTTCTTGATATCCTCTGCTTTTGTTATGTCCATACCATTTCTGTCCTTTATTGTACCAATCTTTGCATGAAATAGTCCATTGGTATCTCTAATTTTTTGAAAGAGATCTCCAGTCTTTCCCATCCTACTGTTTTCCTCTATTTCTTTGTATTGATCTTTGCATTGATCACTGAGGAAGGCTTTCTTATCTCTTGCTGTTCTTTGGAACTCTGCATTCAGATGGATATATCTTAACCACTGTTGGTTAGCAGTACCAATAAGGTTGAAGAGAGTCTCTCTGGCTATGCCATTTTCAGTAGAGAAAACCTCTAGGTTGCAAGGTGTGATGCTTAAGTCTCCTAAGAGTGCACTGTGAAAGACTGTTCTACCAGTCTTGTTTCTTTGTTTTTGGCCATGCTGTGTGGCATGGGGGATCTTAGTTCCCCAGCAAGGGTTCAAACCTGAGCCCCTGCAGTAGAAGCATGGAGTTGTAACCATTGGACTACCAGAGAAGTACCAAGACATGGTTATTTTTAATGTTAATAGAACAGTAAGATCTTTACAATATCAGATGGTGTTTCCTTTTGTCAATTGCCGGTCAAAAGAGGCAAGAGGCAAGTGCCTTGGGCATCCTCTGACTGTCTCAAAGGGTTAAGAGTTACAAAAAGGCTGGATCTAAGATTTAGAAGGAGCAATGGCACTATTTTTGGTCAAGGCATTTAGAAGTCAGCTGCAGTCCCTTGTGGTGGGGGAAGGGGAAAGTGAAAGAGAAGTCGCTCAGTCCTGTCAGACTCTTTGCTACCCCATGGTGTGTAGCCTGCCAGGCTCCTCCATCCATGGGATTTTCTAGGCAAGAATATTGGAGTAGGTTGCCATTTCCTTCTCCAGGGGATCTTCCCCACCCAGGGATCAAACCTGGTTTTCCCACATTGCAGGCAGACGTTTTACCATCTGAGCTGTCAGGGAATCTTGGTGGTGGGGGGCACCCTCAAATTTTAGATAACTGAAATCTCGTTTCTCAGAGATTTTTCTCCAGAGTAAAAGAATAATTTTTAAGCAGTTAAACTTACAGCTCAAAGACCTTAAACAGTTCAAACAACTCAACTTGCAGGCTTAATACGAGCCATTTTGAAGGGAACAGTTTGGTCCCAGAGAAGCCAGACTACAGCATTCTCAGTCAGTTCCCATAGAATAGCCCCTATTCCAAAGGAACAGGGTAAAGACTGAAAAATGGTGAAATTTCACTGAAACACCTCTGTTGTTGAAGGAAAGGACTGAATGCTTCTTGGCCAGTTTCAGTTGAAATAATCTGATCTCAAACTCACACTTGAGTGCCACATGAACACTCGCATACAGAGCAGGGCCTTAACCAGAAATGACAAAACCTTAAAGTAGACCCAAATAAAGCCTGAAGAGCTTCAGATGCAAAGTGGGAATAAGTTCGGATCCAGGAGAAAGATGTGCCTTTAAACTCCAGGGTTGACAAGGCAAGCCTTTTAGGTGAGGGGACAGTGTGGATGTCGCACCTGTTCACTAGCCCTGGAGCCGCTGGGAGTCTTTGATGGTCCCCATAAAGTCACGAAAATGTTGACCTAAAAAAATCAAACTGCCACTTCTTTGAGATGAGCAGAAAATTGCTATTTGGGGTTGGTTACAGGTGGCTCAGTAGTAAAGGATTCGCCTCCCCGTGGAGGAGATTTGGATTCAATCCCTGGGTCAGGAGGATCCCCTGGTGAAGGAAATGGCAACCCACTCATGTATTCTTGCCTGGAGAATTCCATGGACAGAGAGTTGGACGTGACTGAGCTACAGAGCTAAGACCATAGCGATCCACCGGCAAGTCCCAACAGGGCAAGGGAAAGAGAGTGCTCTTACTGAGAGGAAGAGGAAGTTGAGAGGACTGTAGTAAACAGAGTCCATGGCTTTTTATTGGCTGAGTTCCAGCAAGGAAGTTCCGTTCAGTCGCACAGTTGTGTCCAACTCTTTGTGACCCCATGGACTGCAGCATGCCAGGCTTCCTTGTCCTTCACCAACTCCTGGAGCTTACTCAAATTCATGTTCATTGAGTTGGTGATGCCATCCAATCATCTCATCCTTTGTCATCCCCTTCTCCTCCCGCCTTCAGTCTTTCCCAGCATCAGGGTCTTTTCAAATGAGTCAGCTCTTCGCATCAGGTGGCCAAAGTATTGGAGTTTCAGCTTCAACATCAGTCCTTCCAATGAGTATTCAGGACTGATTTCCTTTAGGATGCACTGGTTGAATCTCCTTGCAGTCCAAGGGACTCTCAAGAGTCTTCCCAACATCACAGTTCAAAAGCATCAATTCTTCGGTGCTCAGTTTTCTTTAGAGTCCAGCTTTTCACATCCATACATGACTTCTGGAAAAAACATAGCCTTCACTAGATGGATCTTTGTTGGCAAAGTAATGTTTCTGCTTTTAAATATGCTATCTAGGTTGGTCATAACTTATCTTCCAAGAAGTAAGCATCTTTTAATTTCATGGCTGCAGTCACCATCTGCAGTGATTTTGGAGCCCCCCAAAATAAAATCTGCCACTGTTTCCACTGTTTCTCCATCTTTTTGCCATAAAGTGATGGGACCCGATACCATGATCTTAGTTTTCTGAATGTTGAGCTTTAAGCCAACTTTTTTACTCTCCTCTTGCACTTTCATCAAGAGGCTCTTTAGTTCTTCTTCACTTTCTGCTGTAAGGGTCGTGTCATCTGCATATCTGAGGTTATTGATATTTCTTCCAGCAATCTTGATTCCAGCTTGTGCTTCATCCAGCCTAGCATTTCTCATGATGTACTGAGTACAAGTTAAATAAACATGGTAACAATATACAACCTTGACGAACTCCTTTCCCTATTTGGAACCAGTCTGTTGTTCCATGTCCAGTTCTAACTGTTGCTTCCTGACCTGCATACAGGTTTCTCAAGAGGCAGGTCAGGTGGTCTGGTATTCCCATCTCTTTTAGAATTTTCCACAGTTTATTGTGATCCACACAGTCAAAGGCTTTGGCATAGTCAATAAAGCAGAAGTAGATGTTTTTCTGGAACTCTCTTGCTGTTTTGATGATCCAGCGGATGTTGGCAATTTGATCTCTGGTTCCTCTGCCTTTTCTAAAACCAGCTTGGACATCAGGAAGTTCAAGGTTCACCTATTGCTGAAGCCTGGCTTGGAGAATTTTGAGCATTACTTTACTGGTGTGTGAGATGAGTGCAATTGTGCGGTAGTTTGAGCATTCTTTGGCATTGCCTTTCTTAGGGATTGGAATGAAAACTGACCTTTTCCAGTCCTGTGGCCACTGCTGAGTTTTCCAAATTTGCTGGCATATTGAGTGCAGCACTTTCACAGCATCATCTTTTAGGATTTGAAATAGCTCAACTGGATTCCATCATCCCACTATCTCTGTTCATAGTGATGCTTGCTAAGGGCCACTTGTCTTCACATTCCAGGATATCTGGCTCTAGGTGTGATCACGCCATCATGATTGGATTGTGAAGATCTTCTTTGTACAGTTTTTCTGTGTATTCTTGCTGCCTCTTCTTAATACCTTCTGCTTCTGTTAGGTCCATACCATCTGTGTCCTTTATTGTGTCTATCTTTGCATGAAATTTTCCCTTGGTATCTCTAATTTTCTTGACAAAATGTGGTCCAGTTGAGAAGGGAATTGCAAACCACTTCAGTATTCTTGCTTTGAGAACCCCATGAACAGTGTGAAAAGGCAAAAAGATCAGACCCCGAAAGATGAACTCCCCAGGGTTGTTACGTGCCCAATGCTACTGGAGATCAGTGGAGAAACAACTCCAGAAAGAATGAAGAGACTGAGCCAAAGCAAAAACAATACCCAGTTGTGCATATGACTGGTGATGGAAGCAAGATCTGATGCTGTAAAGAGCAATATTGCATAGGAACCTGGAATGTTAGGTCCATGAATCAAGGCAAATTGGGAGTGGTCAAACAGGAAATGGTAAGAGTGAACCTCAACATTTTAGGAATCAGCGAACTAAAATGGACTGGAATGGATGAATTTAACTCAGATGACCATTATACCTACTACTGTGGGCAAGAATCCCTTAGAAGAAATGGAGTAGCCATCATAGTCAACAAAAGAGTCCATAATGCAGTACTTTGATGCAGTCTCAAAAACAACAGAATGATCTCTGTTCGTTTCCAAGGCAAACCATTCAACATCACGGTAATCCAAGTCTATGCCCTGACCAGTAATGCTGAAGAAGCTGAAGTTGAATGGTTCTATGAAGACCTACAAGACCTTCTAGAACTAACACCCAATAAAGATGTCCTTTTCATCACTGGGGACTGGAATGCAAAAGTAGGAAGTCAAGAAACACCTGAAATAACAGTCAGATTTGGCCTTGGAGTACAGAATGAAGCAGGTCAAAGGCTAATAAAATTTGCCAAGAGAATGCACTAGTCATAGCAAACACCCTCTTCCAACAACACAAGAGAAGACTCTACACATGGACATCACTACAGATGGTCAACACTGAAATCAGATTGATTATATTCTTTGCAGCCAAAGATGGAGACACTCTATACAGTCAGCAAAAACAAGACCGGGAGCTGACCTCAGATCATGAACTTGTTATTGCCAAATTCAGACTTAAATTGAAGAAAGTAGGGAAAACCACTAGACCATTCAGATATGATCTAAATCAAATCCCTAACACTTATACAGTGGAAGTGACGAATAGATTTAAGGGACTAGATCTGATAGAGCGCCTGATGAACTATAGACAGAGGTGATATTGTTCAGGAGACAGGGAGCAAGACCATCCCCAAGAAGAAGAAATGCAAAAAAGCAAAATGGCCGTCTGAGGAGGCCTTACAAATAGCTGCAAAAAAGAGAAGCAAAAAGCAAAGGAGGATAGGAAAGATATACCCATTTGAATGCCAAGTTCCAAAGAATAGCAAGGAGAGATAAGAAAGTCTTCCTCAGTGATCAGTGCAAAGAAATAGAGGAAAAGAATAGAATGGGAAAGACTAGAGATCTCTTGCTAGGAAAGGAGTCTTTTTTTCCTTCCAGTTGGGCTCTGCTACTGTTGCAGGGTCCAAGAGCTCCCTCTTCTGTCCTCCTGACTCAATTAATTGAGGCTTCTGTTTATTTGTGGTGTTTGTTTTATATAAGACATTCTTTCTTACTGGTGTGCAGATGTCTTCTAAGATTAACATCTATTGAAAATACTTCATCTCTTCCATTGAAGTGTACTTGCCTAATTCCTAATGGTCTATGTTTGATGGTGAGAGAGGGGGTTTTTCTTCATTACATTAGCTTATAAAACATCTTCCTGTTTTTAGTTCATGTCTCATTCATGATTCCTCTTTTCCTGGTGTCTCCTCAGTCTCTTAAGGATTTTGAAGAATAAAATGGTTCTCTTATTGTTTATAACCTCTGGTTACTTAAGGCTAAGGACCACTTTGTTAAATCTAATTTGTTGTTCTTGGCTGTTTTACCTGTCCATGTGTATGTTTTAATTCCAGCTCTACCAGGTGAGTGAATCTGATAGGTGCTTAAGTGCTCAGATGACAAGAATCATCTTAATAGGAATGAGGTAGATTTTCCCTAGTATCCTTTCATTAGGAGACTTGAGGCTATTTTAAAAGATGGTGGTGTTTTACAGAGCCTAGTATAGGGTTTTACAAATAAATACTACTCAAGAAATAACTTTTTTATTTGGTTTTATTGTTGAAGCCTAGTGAAAAAGAAGTGTTCTAATTTATGTAGGGAGAAGATAAAGTGGGACTTCGTCAGGGAAAGTGGGGGGCAAGAAAAATGTTGATTGACAGAAGTCTGTTAAACAGGAAATATCAGAAAATATATTTTTTGCATCAACAGGAAGGTTGAGATGACTTAACAAAACATCAAGTGGTTATTAGACTCCAATAATTACCCTAATCTGTTTCTTTTACAATTATAATGTACTTGTGTTCTCTATTATATAACTAAAAATACAGTATACATATTAATCTTTTAAGTAACATTATATAGTAGACCTAGCACTATTTAGTCAAATGCTTTTTAATTTCGGTTGATTTTATAGCATCTAACCCCTAGAATCTGTATACTAAATGCTTTTTCTGAAGCTATTGACTCTTCTCCCCATTTTACAAGGATAGTAAATTAAACTGAAAGTCCAGTTATGAAATGACAGGTCGTTTACTTGTGAGAGGTTTTTCAGGAACCTTCTTGATGGAGTAACTACATCTAAATTACAATGACACCCTTAACTGCTTTATTTACCTTTCACAGGTCAAATGTACCATCATCGTATACCTTAAAAATGTACTCTTCAATGGCAAAATGTTTTCAGAACAAAAAAGCATGAGTGAATGAATATGTCATTCTCAGGTGAGCTACACTGCGAGCCTTAATTTCTTTGTGGCCCAAATAAAGTTCACGTGAAATTACGGGTACAAGTACACGTTTGGAGTGCTGAAACTTAAGGAGTTATCAAGAATATGCCAAAGCTCTGCCTTCTTACTGAGATCTTTTTCCATGAAGCAAGTGTAAATTTGTTAGGAAAATAAATTTTTATATTAAACTGGCTCGGAAAAGAATTATTCTGACTTTTGTTTCTGTGGTCCTCGAACATCACTATATAGTTTCCACAGTTTATTCTAATTATGCCTTGAAATCAGAGCCTTTGCCCTCCAATAAAGGAGACCAGATATAATATTGAAGTAATTAAAAAATTTATTAAACTGTATTTTGTTTTTCTGGAACATATGTAATGAATATAACTTTTCTATCTTTACAGCCTGGTATAAAGATATTAGATCATTGATTCTAGAATTAACTCTTTGAATAAATGATATCCTACAGCAGTGTAATATTATTCTGACTCTGTGCATCTTTTATAATTAATCAATCACTTTTTAACTTGTAGCAATGTTACCTGTAGCTTGAGCAATAGGTCTATTATTACTGACATGCCTGGGTCCTGGGAAGTACAGTTCTGTGCACAGCTTCTCTGACTTCTCTGCTACCTGGAGCTTTAAAGTATCTTTTTATTAATACAAAGAGTAATACATGTCAATGATAGAAATCCAAATAATATAGAATGGTTATGCAAGGAAAGGAAAGTCTCCTTCTATTGCCAGATAAGCAATTCATCGATCCCTCCTCCTCAGAAGCAACTGTTAAGTTTATTGAAAATATTGTCTAGAAATGTTCTATGCATGTGTAAACTAATAAATAATATAAATATCAGTTCAGTTCAGTTGCTCAGTCGTGTCTGAATCTTTGTGACCCCATGAATTGCAGCACGCCAGGCCTCCCTGTCCATCACCAACTCCCGGAGTTCACTCAAACTCACATCCATCGAGTCCGTGATGCCATCCAGCCATCTCATCCTCTGTCGTCCCCTTCTCCTCCTGCCCCCAATCCCTCCCAGCATCAGAATCTTTTCCAATGAGTCAACTCTTTGCATGAGGTGGCCAAAGTACTGGAGTTTCAGCTTAGCATCATTCCTTCCAAAGAAATCCCAGGGCTGATCTCCTTCAGAATGGACTGGTTGGATCTCCTTGCAGTCCAAGGGACTCTCAAGAGTCTTCTCCAGTACCATAGTTCAAAAGCATCAATTCTTCAGTGCTCAGCTTTCTTCACAGTCCAACTCTCACATCCATACATGACCACTGGAAAAACCATAGCCTTGACTAGACGGACCTTTGTTGTCAAAGTAATGTCTCTGCTTTTGAATATGCTTTCTAGGTTGGTCATAACTTTGCTTCCAAGGAGTAAGTGTCTTTTAATTTCATGGCTGCAGTCACCATCTGCATGATTTTGGAGCCTCCCAAAATAAAGTCTGACACTGTTTCCACTGTTTCCCCATCTATTTCCCATGAAGTGACGGGACCAGTTACCATGATCTTTGTTTTCTGAATGTTGAGCTTTAAGCCAACTTTTTCACTCTCATCAAGAGGCTTTTTAGTTCCTCTTCACTTTCTGCCATAAGGGTGGTGTCATCTGCGTATCTGAGGTTATTGACATTTCTCCCGGCAATCTTGATTCCAGCTTGTGCTTCTTCCAGCCCAGCGTTTGTCATGATGTACTCTGCATAGAAGTTAAATAAGCAGGGTGACAATATACAGCCTTGACGAACTCCTTTTCCTATTTGGAACCAGTCTGTTGTTCCATGTCCAGTTCTAACTCTTGCTTCCTGACCTGCATTTAGGTTTCTCAAGAGTATATATAAATGTTAAATTTATATATCTAAAGTATGTATATGTATATATATATATATATATATATATATATACACACAAATATATATCATACAATATAATTCTATGTAAGTATAAACATACTGGGCACTCTGTTTTGTCCCTTGCTTCTGTATTTAAAAATAGATCTTAGAAATTATTCTATATTAGCACAAGTATTCTGTATTAAGGTCTTCCCTGGTGGCTCTGAAGGTAATAAAATCTGCCTGCAATACAGGAGACTCAGGCTCAATCCCTGGGTCAGGAAGATCCCCTGGAGTGTCCTCCAACCCACTCCAGTATTCTTACGTGGAGAATCCCATGGACAGAGGAGCCTGGTGAGCTACCCGTCCATGGGTTCAGCAAAGAGTTGAACCCAGTCAGACGCGACTAACACTTTGACTTTCACACTTTCATTACTTATTGGCAAATATATAAATTGGACATATCCCTTGAATTGGAATTGCTTGATCAAAAACAATATGTATTTACAACTTTTAAAAACTTTTGATCTGCTTGGAATTTATTTTAATAGGAGTAAGGTGAGGATCTCCTTTTTACATTTCCAGATAGCTGCTAGTTTTCCCAAAATCTCTTTGTTGATTAATAAATCTGTCTGCACTACTCCAAAATATATAGTTAACATATACTAAATTTTATATATGTATGTATTCCATATATATATTTAGACTTTATTCTGTCAATAAGCTAACCTATTCATCTTTTTAAATTACCATAGCTTTTATATTAAGATCAGAGGTTGGTCAGCTATATTTGCGTGTTTACTTTTTGGCCTAGTCCTTAAAATTTATTATTATTATTTTTAGCTTAAAAAGAAATCCTGTAATAGTCCACCCTCCACACCCCGGGCCCTCAACTTAATTTATGGATTGATTTACAGAGACTTAAAATCATTGTTTCCCTTATGTAATAACAGGGTATGCATATTACTTTATTTACATGGTTGTATTATTTTTGTATGTCTTTATGTGTTTCTATTTATATTCTAAAATCAGATTGTCTCCATTTATAAGCTTGATTTATCAGCTTTAAATAATATCCAGTGATAATCTCTCTTAGAAAATTAGAAAATCAGTGTGCTTACATTTCCTTTATTATTCTCAATATTTATTAGATTTTTTTCAGCATATTTATTATTTACAATATTCATATTCTATTCTTTCATCCAATCCTAGTTTTTCATAATTTCCATGGCTCTAATATTTGAGTGGAATCAACTATTATTTTTCTGATTCTTCTTGCATTCCCTCATGTTTGAGATATTATTTTTCTTTATTTGTGGAAAGTATCTGGATAGAAATAAAATTTCTACATCATCCTTTTGACTCTGGAACCCTCTAGACTTTCTTCACTGATACTTGGCAATGAAAGTTTCTCATGGAAAGTGAACTCAGTTTATTATGTACCCCATCCCTAATGACTTGATTGATTTTTTGGCTTGGGTGCCCATAGTATCTTCTAAGTCCATCTTTGAAATCTCATGGTTGACTGTTCAATATAAGTTTTAGAGGGGGAAGTTTACCTTTTTAATATTTTATTTCAGGAAAGCTTTTTCCTATAACATCTTTTAGCAAACTTCTGTCTCATTTGTTCCATGTCCTTTTACAGCAACATCAATTACACCTATTTTGGAGCTTTAATCTGTCATAGTCTTTCATTTTTTCCTACTATTTTTGAGGTATTTTCTCTTTTTCATTTTATGTTGCTCAGTTTTATCAATGTTGTTCTGCATATTCACAACCTTGTTTTCAGTAGTATCGGTGCCCCCTTTTTTGATGTTTATAAACTATGGCTTTTCCAGTGGTCATGTATGGATGTGAGAGTTGGACTGTGAAGAAAGCTGAGCACTGAAGAATTGATGCTTTTGAATTGTGGTGCTGCAGAAGACTCTTGCGAGTCCCTTGGACTGCAAGGAGATCCAAACAGTCCATCCTAAAGGAGACCAGTCCTGGGTGTTCATTGGAAGGACTAATGCTGAGGCTTAAACTCCAATACCTTGGCCACCTGATGCGAAGAGCTGACTCATTGGAAAAGACCCTGATGCTGGGAGGGATTGGGGGCAGGAGGAAAAGGGGACAACAGAGGATGAGATGGCTGGATGGCATCACCAACTCGATGCACATGAGTTTGGGTGAACTCCAGGAGTTGGTGATGGACAGGGATGCCTGGCATGTTGTGATTCATGGGCTTGCAAAGAGTTGGACATGAGTGAGTAACTGAACTGAATGTTTAATTCATTTAAATCATGATTTTATTTTTCTGTTTATTTCATTAGTTTTATGTAAAAGCTTCTTATGACCTTTATCTACTTTCTTTGTATGTTTTGTGGTACAGTTTTTCTGATGTAGTTTTTGATTATCTTAAATTTTTTCTTCAAGTATTTCTTTATATATTTTGGTTCTTTTTGTTCCCTTGGGGTATATTCTTACGTATTTTATGCTGGTTTATTTCTTTTTATTATTTGTATTAGAATTCAGTCAGTTCAGTTCAGTCGCTCAGTTGTGTCCGCCTCTTTGCGATCCCATGAATTGCAGCACGCCAGGCCTCCATGTCCATCACCAACTCCCAGAGTTAACTCAAACTGACGTCCATCGAGTCGGTGATGCCATCCAGCCATTTCATCCTCTATCATCCCCTTCTCTTCCTGCCCCCAATCCCTCCCAGCATCAGAGTCTTTTCCAATGAGTCAACTAAGACTTTTTAAAAAGGGGGGAGGGAAAGCTGAGTCATTTGTCACAATAACAGAAGATATGGCCCTTTGAAATAAGAGCATTGAAAAGAGATGAAAAAGTACATAGGAAAAATGAAACAGAGAAATGAATAGTGAACTGGTAGAGCTCAAAAACAAATGGGAGAGAAAAACAAATCAACAGTATGAAAACAGAGTCAGCAATGAGAAGAATAGACTTGGAAAGCCTTATTTCAGTGGACCAGCTTTTTTTTTTTCCTTAAGATAAAGTATAGTGGAAGTGCTTTAAGAGCGAATGGATTAATTGTTTTTGTAGGCTTTGTAAATTAAGGAAAAACCTCATCTGTAGGTTGGATTTTGCTGTCATCTAGTAGAACTTCATATTGGGTCACGTTCAAAATTCCTGTTTCAGGATTTTTTTAATGTACTGATGTAGTGTTTAGTTCTTACCTTGCCAAGAGCTCCGTTTCTCTTCTCATTTCTTACCCAACAGGTGAATTTTTTTTCCCCCATGTCAGTTTTCCCTTACGTGGTTCCATCTCCTTTGCCACAGTTGCTGATCAGATAGCTATAGGGACTTGGAAGTGCTCTGCCATGTACCCAGGTCTTGCCTTTGTGAATTATGACTTCTTGCTTTCACTTCTCATCTGGTGCTCTTCCTGTCATCTGGAGATGTGAATAATCTGCTCTCAGCTTTCTCAGTGAGATCTAATACTCATTGTACTTGGCAGGCTTCTTAAAGTATGGTTCCACATTGTGGCTACATACATATACACATTTGTATTTTGTATTTCCATTTATATTTAATATTTCCCATTTTTATTCACCTTGTCATTTTGTCTTTGTATCAAAGAAGAGAGCCTAGGCTTTGCCACGTTAACTAGACATCTTGACAACAGTCATATGAGAAAGCCATTCCTCTGGACTAAGCATTGCTCTCTCACTGTCAGTCACCTTCTAGAAAGAAGATACTGAGTTAATGACATGGTGACGCTTGAAGTTAGAAACCCCAGAGTCCAAATTTATTTTCATCATGTTTTGAAGGACATAGAAAAGTGCCAGAGAAGCGTGAGTGGCAGCTGCCTGAAGGGTGAAGAAATTGAAGAGGGAAGAAGTATTGCCTTGTTTCTCCAGGCACTGACTTTCACAGTGATAGCCACTGGTATTCTCCTAATAATCTGTACTTCCTTGGTTCCTGAGACAATCCTGAACAAGGTAAGATGTTAGTAGCCCCAGATCCATTGGTTGGTAAGACCTGGAATTAGCAGTGCTGTCCACAGATCAAGGATAAGCCCGAGGTGTTCAGGTGCTGACAAATTGCAAAAGTACCTTCCTACTACCCAGCTTATATTTTATGATTGGACCATACCCATCAGATCCTGGCCCTATATAAAACAGCTGCTGAATGAATGAATGCTTTGATTCCCTTCTAGGACAAGGGCCAGGCCAGGCTACAAACCTGGCTACTCATCTGGGGCCCTGTTGTTATTCCTCTATATTCACATGGCCTATTCTATGCCTCTCTCTTCTCCTTTTCTGTCCATAACAAGGACACTGTCATTGGATTTAGAGCCCATTTGGTTAATCAGGATGATCTCATCTTGAAGTCCTTAAATACATCTTTGAAGACATCCCCCTTTTGTCAAATAAAGCCATATTCAAAGGTTCTACATGGATATATATTTTGGGGGCTGTCATTCAACCCACTACATTTACGAAACATGTATTGGAGAATATTCTCATGTGTGACAGACATACATGTCCATCAGTAATGAATTGATATATAGAAAAATTGTAAACTGTGATGTATGTGAGATTCTCAAAGAGTTAAAGCTACAATCCCACCTCCTTCCTGCCCACTCACCTCTAACATACTGAATTATTGCAGTCGTGGTTGAAAATCAATGAATGGTCATAAGGCCACTTAAATGTCTGTCTTTGAATATCACCAGGATTTTACTTTTTGTTGTGCCTTACCCACAAGGCTGAACTCCCCTAACGTTGATACTCATCCCCAGCTTCATTTAAACTTGCTCTATTCTTTTTGCGTTTTACTTTGTTCACCCATGTGAGCCTACACTTTGACATATTGCCTGGTCATTGCTTTGACCATCAGTTTGACACATTGACAGCTGTATTGTGGGGGTCCTGGAATGATTTCAGTACACACTGCATTTTCAATGAAGAATATACTTGCAAATTCTGCCGTTGTACCTAGACTCATTTTGCAGCAGTTCCGTAAACAAGTAGTGATAATAGAACAGTGGCCCCCAGTTTGTTGAATGCAGAGCAGAGGAAGTTAGGGAACCCGCCTATGTTTGGTAGAACAAAGTTTCACATCCAGATCCTTCTAACTCCAAAGCCCAACATTTAGCCACTATGCTGTAAGGCTCCACTGGAAAGCAGCCACTTGAACCAGGGATGGGATTATGTCACTTCTGTGTGCCAGATGAATAAAATGCTAAAATAGGCAATCTCTGTGAGATCATCTGACTCTTCAAAATAGTATAGAGAATGAAATAAATTACTTTATCCAGAGGATTAATTACTTGATTAAAGAATTTTGCAGAAGCACCTAATGAATATAATTCTTGCCTTCTGGTCACAAAGACAGGCTGCCTTTAAGTTAAATTTTCAATGCCGTGCATGTTACACAATTTCTATAGGTGGTAGAATGTTAGAAGTAACCTCACTCAGTTAAAAAGGCATGAGAGGGCAGGGATAACAGTGGTGATCACAGTAAAATGAAGAACAGTCGAAGGCTCTACCAGAAACAGCAAGAAAGCACGTTGAAATTATACTACACAGCCTAGAGACACAAAACATTTCATTTCCCTTTGAATGAAACTGGTCTGACCTTCACCATCCTGAAATAACAGGAAATACTGTTTCTCTGGTAACTGTATTGCATTTTAGGCAAGTAGTTAAGCAGAATGCTCAGCATGAATAAATACAGTTAGAAATTGTTCGGGCAGATTTCTATGAAGAGTGCATGTTAAGCAGTAATATAAATGTAAGAGCTTACAGCAAAATGAAAGTTGTATTGTAAAGGTCAAACTTGCCTAAGAGAGAGATTTAGGTAAACTATTGGGTGGAAAAACTGATTCCCATTTTGTTTTAATGGTTAGTAACGTATGGTGGCTGAGGTGATGGGTTTCAGCTGAGTGCATCTTACAGTATTATCCTGTGTTTGATTCAGCAGAATGTGGATGATTTTTGCAGGACTATGAAAAATGGCTGAGTTCCCTCTTCCTGAGTCTGAAATTAATGACTGGAAACATTATCAACAAGGTAGGTTGTCAAAAGAATAGTGTAAGTACTTTATCTAGAAATGGTGTATTTTCCCTTAGATAAACATGGAGGATTATTATGGGATAGTTTAGGAGGACAAATTTATGTAATTTTGTACTCAGCCACAGTATTAGCTAAAAACAACTGAAGGTAAGAATCAGATATAGAAATATAAATATATGATGTATGTGTGTGTGTGTGTTCTTCCTCAGTGGCTCAGTGGTAAAGAATCTGCTTGCAGTACAGGAGCTACAGGAGATGTAGGTTCGATCCCTGGGTCGAGAAGATTCCCTGGAGGAGGGCATGGCTACCCACTCCAGTATTCTTTCTTGGAGAATCCTGTGGACAAAGGAGCATGGCGGGCTACAGTCCATAGAGTCACAAAGAGTTGGACACGAGTGAAGTGACTTAGCACACACACACTTATATATATACACACATACTGAACTGCAAGGAGATCAAACCAGACAATCCTGAAGGAAATCAATCCCGAATATTAATTGGAAGAATGGATGCTGAAGCTGAAGCTCCAATGCTTTGGCCACCTGATGTGAAGAATTGACTCATTAAAAAGACCCTGATGCTGGGAAAGACTGAAGGCAGGAAGAGAAGGGGACAACAGAGGATGAGATGGTTGGATGGCATCACTCACTCAATAGACATGAGTTAGAGCAAGCTCCTAGAGATGGTGAAGTACAAGGAAGGCTGGTGTGCTGCAGTCCATGGGGTCACAAAGAGTCGGACATAACTGAACAACAACAACAATATGTATAAATCTCTGCCTGATTCCTGGATTTGAAGTATACTATCTAGGCTCATTCCCCAGTAAGAAGACTGGCCGGGGCCATAAGAACTTGTAGTAGGACCAGAAGATCCCTAATACCACGCCTGGACTGGTGGATGAGCCCTCAAAGATCACCTCTGCCCTTGGGCAATTTTATACTTACTTACCTGATCCTTAAATTTATCAGGCATTTATTGAACCCCACTATGTCGCTCTTCTAGAGATGTGGAGATCAGTGAAGCATAATTACTGCCGTCAATGCTGTTTTGGGAGGGTAGGCATGGCGATCAAGCACATAGGCTAGTTACATTTTAGAGTGTTAAGGGAACGCTGAAGTCTTGAGGGAGCCTAGCTGACTCCACTCCATCCAATTAGAGGGAGGGGAGGAATTGAGGGAGATCTTGAAAGAGTTGCGGTTTGTCAAAAGTTTGCAGTTGTAGCTGTGGGACTACAGAAGTTATTTAATCTTTGGGCCTGTTTCTTCTTCTATAAAACATTGAGAAATGGGCCCACCTATCTTTCTGGGTTGTCTGTCTTTCTGGGTTGTCTTGAAGATTACATGAGAGCATGTGTGAGAAGTCTGGAGCTTGTTAAGTATGGTTAAGTTTTCATTATGATCACTTTTGGCCACTTTCCTTAGGATTTAAAAACAAAAACCTCTTAACTCCTTCCTGAGGGCAGGGAGGTTCTGAAATCTCTGTGAAATGTGACTAGCTTTACCATTTTTGTCTGATAAGCTGCAAGAAGTTAAGGTATAAGTAATTTCTCAAGTAGGTGATTCTGCTAAGAGAGTTAATGGCTTAAAAGTAAATTGTTGGCCCCATGCACATCTAGACTATAAGGAAAATAAGCTGTTAATCTAGTATTAAGCTTTTTGTTCTTTCCTGTCTCTGCCTTAGTCATTCAGTCATGTCTGACTCTTTGTGACCCCCATGGACTGTAACCCACTAGGCTCCTCTGTTCATGGGATTTTCCAGGCAAGAATACTGGAGTGGGTAGCCATTCCCTTCTCCAGGGGAATCTTCCTGCCCCACGGATGCCCCTGGATCTTCCTGATCCAGGGTTTGAACCTGGGTCTCCTGCATTGCAGGCAGATTCTTTACCATCAGAGCCACCAGGGAAAGCCTGCTTACTCTCTGCCTTACTCTCTCTGCAGCCACTTTTCTCTGTAGAGCACCACTTCAGTTGTTCTTGAGACAGCCATTGGTGCCATGTTTCCAGCTAGTCTCACACATGAAAACACCCAGGAGAAGCATTTTTAAAGTTTGTTTAGATATGATTAATCAGCTCAGAAAAGTCGTGTGAATACTGTATAATGATTTTATTAGAAGAACCTGAGAAAGTAGTTTTCTTGGGGATTGATCCTTGTTTCATTGGCTGAAGCACTCATCCCAAACCTTTTGATCCAGTTTAGTGAAAAGGTTAAAAGTGAACCCACTTTCAAATGGTATAGGTTAACTAGAAATAATTTTAAGAGCTCACAATCAGGTATCTGTAACTTTAATATCTGTTTATTTATTTAAATCAACTGAGATCTTTGGGCATTTACAGTGCATATTGGTATGTCATATTTTCTGCCCAGGATTTCTTTCTTCACCAGTACATCCAGCCCTGTGATAATCATGGTTGCTTCTGAACTTGCTGCCTCCCCGTGAAAATTTTCCTTGCTTGCATCCTAGTAGCTTCCTGTTCTGGCTCTAAGTTATGGCACAGATTGTCATCTCTACTCGTCAGCTCCACAGTTGGTGGAGAGTGGAATAGCTGTTTCTGTCCCGCAATTCTCTTAGTGTCAGGAACAGCTAATATTAATAGTTTCTCTGAATATTATAGTTCTTCTAAGCTGCTCAGAATAAAATTGGGGTATCATTTCCTAGAGGACTCTGATACAGCTTTCCAGGGCTGTTAAACCATTTTAGTTCATTGGAAAGATGCATCAGAAGCATATTGTGAAAGTTATTCCTACATGAAAGAAAGAAAATCAAACTTGATGTGCTACATCATCATCTTTTAGATAAACTGCATTTTTCTCTGCTCTCTTTTGGCCCATGTGCCAGTGAAATGAAAGATTGTTATAAAACCACAAGTACAGGAAAAAGGGGAAGCACTGTTTTTGTAAAAGCAACTCTAAAACATAGCTATTAAAAGGAGCTATCTTTAAAAAATTTAGAATAGACCCATCTAAACTCTCAGTTTAAAAATACTTACTAATACAAATACCTAAAAGGTTTTAGATAATTGTCGATGTTATTCAATAAATGTTGAATGAGACAGCAAGGTATCTTGAGATTGGGTTATGCTTTATTGTAATTATTTGTGGAATTTTGGTTTTTCATTTTAGATAGTGTACCTCCTGCAGGCAGGAATGGGCTTCATTGCCCTCATCATGGTTGAGAGAAGACTAAAACCTCTTGTCTTTACAGGGAAGTGTGGGCTGGCTCAGCCTTAACCAGCAATTTCAGATGTTTGCCTATTGGTTTATTTTTGCCTAATCTTTTTCAAGACTTTCAGAATCACTCTGTTATATAGCAGATAATTTTGTCTTTTTAATCTAATCTGAGGGCTTTAGATAAGTATGGAAGGTTTTTTTGCTCCTTTGCATTTAGTGTTTTGACAACAATTTTTGTTTTAAACCTGTTGCTTTTTATGATATACTTTTAGTTTTTAATCATTTTTATTTACTGAATATCTGAGATGTTTATCTTTTTCCTTGTGTTTATATACTAGTCATGATGTAATATTATCTCTATAAGATTGAAGAATCTTATTTGACGTCTAGGCAATGTAGATAGGAGTATGCTTTATCTTTATTCTACTTCCTCTCCTTCTCGTATCACCAGAGGTAGATTATGTTATTATCTTTTAAATTGTTATGGTCTGTAACATTTATATTTTGTTCCACTTATTCTCACAGGTGAATAGTGTCTTTATAGTGATTTTTCCACTTAATTTTAAGTTTATGGGATATCATACTACAGTAGTTGTTTTAAAGAAGGGCTCAAAGAAGCTATGCTTCTGAGTTTTTGCATGTTTGATATTATCTGTCAATGACCTTTATACTTGATAACTTGTTCAGATTGAACATTCTTGGTTTATATTTTCCTTTCCCAAGGACTTGGTAAATGTTGCTTTATTGCCTCCTACAGTAATTTTTTTTTTTTTTTTAAGTCTGAGGTCAGTCGTTTTTTTTTTTTAAATAGGGGAATTGATTCTTTCTTCCCCTTACTACCCACCCCTCCACCCCCCTTCCCCCCCTTCCCCCCAACACACACACACACACAAAGCTCTGTCATTAAACTCCAGAGAGTTTCTCAGGTTAAGTGCTGATCATTCTAAAGCAACTTTTTCTGGTACACAGTGTACTCGTTTTACCTGTACACAATGAACTCATTTTACCTATATGCTTGATTTTTCCTTTACTTCAAAGAAATGTTCTTTTGTTTTATATTTGGATATTTATTGTTATATTTCTTCTTTAGGAACGTCAGCTGTGTGCATGTTGCCTCTTCTTTAGCTCCATAACAGTACTGTTCTTTCAGATACTTAAATGTCATTGTTCTATATTTTTGTGCTTTTGGAAACGGTTTGTTTTTTCCTTCTGAGAGCTTTAACGTAAACTTCATTGTTGTAGAGTTTTATTTTTCCCTCTTCTTTTTTTGGACGTTGACTCAGCCCTTTACATTTGTTTTCTGATCTTTTCTCTTGAGGCCTACTATGTCTTATCTGGATTCTTGTTTCAGAGGGGTTGTGATTTTTGAAATGATTTTTATTTAAAGAATACTATATTTTTCATAATTTTTGGCCTGATTTGTGTTATAGTCTTAAGAAATTTTTATCTGCCTTCTGCTTGTCATATTCTTTTCCTTAGTCTTCTAGTACTATTTTTATATATGTCCCAGCTGATTTTTTTTCCTATTTTTTACCTCTAATATGTATATGAATCAGCTGTTTGATGTTTGATAGTATAGAGGAGAGTTAGACTGCAGCAGGAAGTTTGGATTTTAGACCAAGGATTTTGAACATATTTCCATGAGCATTCTAAGTATATAGTAAACCAAATTCTGTGTAACCTAGCAGTCTTTCTGGCACCTAGTGAAGCCATAAGCTCATTCTTTCTTTCTTTCTGTCTTTTTTCCCCCTCCTTCCTTCTCTTCCCTCCCCTCCCGTCCCCTTCCCTTCCCCTCCCCTCATTTTTCTCTCTAGCTTTCTCTCTCTCTCTCTCCCTTCTCTCCCCTTCCTTTCTTCCTTTTTTCCCTAATTCTCTGCAGGGCTACTTCCACTGATAATTTCTCTACAACCACGTTTCACTCACAGCAACTCTTATGGAAAGATGACATGTCTGAATGCTTTCATATTCAGCTTGGCAATATCTGCCACGGTATAAAGTGAGGTTTACTGAGAGCTCCACAGCTCCTGCATGAAACCCAGGTGGCTGTTCAAGTGAAGAAGGACTCTGTTTGTCTTGGCAGATCCCGCCTACAGTGGCGAACGCCTCACTGTGCTCAGGGCCTGAAGTGGCTTCTGTCTCTTGTGGAGTTTTCCCCTGTCTTTGTGTTGTTTTTACTGTACTTGGCAGCCATTGCGGTTTAGCACTGTGGTTGCTTCTTCATTTGTTGTGGTTTATGGTTGTGGTGGTTTCTAAGTGTATTAGTTATCTTTCGTTATGGAACAAAGCACCTCAAAACTTGGTGACTTAAATCAACTACAATGTGTTACTTCTCCTAGCTCTGTTGGTTGATCAGGCAGTTCTGCTGATCTCACCTGGGTTTATTTACATGGCTTCAGTCAGCTGGTGACTCATTTTGCAATGGCTGAGACAACTGGGATATTTTGGTCTCTCTTTCCATGTGGTTTCATCCTGGCTATCTTCATAGCATGGTGATCTCAGGGTTCCAAAAGGCAGGAAGCTGCAAGACCTCTCATGGCAGAGGCTAGAAAGTCTCATAGCAACATTTCTGCTGCATTCCATTACTCGAAGCAAGTCAGAAGACCAATCCAGTTTCAAGAGGTGGCAAAGTTGCATTGTAACTGGCATATAGTTATAGAAGGAGTTATTAATATTTTTCCTCTATTTGGGTAAACATTATGGTTCATTTTTTGATTTATGTTTCTTCACCCTATTTTCGTTTAATGGTTTAATGTTTAATGGTTAAGAAAGGAACGGTTTTACACTGTTGCCTTTATAAGAAGTCAGCTATTATTAGTTTTAATGGTGATTAATATTAATATATCTTATTTATAATAATATAGCACCTTGTATTTTTTGCTTATTAAAGACCATAAGGTTTAACATAAGAAATGACTCTTCTGTTTGTTGTTAATAGCTCCCAATCATAGTACAAGGATTCTGAGACTTGAAATGGGAAAGCTTTTTCCAGTTTATATAGTATAGGATAATGAATTTTAGCCTGGAGACCAGGAAGGCAGTCTTCTATTTCGGATTCTAATCCTAGCTGTGTGATCTTAAGAAAATGAGTTTACTTTTGTTTCTCATTTACTAAAGTGAAGAGGTTCTTAAACTTTAAGGTCATAGAATTTACCTATGAGTTTTGTTAAAGAGTCAAATTCAGTCTCTCCCTTGAAATTCTTACTCAATAGGTCCAAGATCAGATCTAAGAATCTGATTTTTTAAATAAGCATTTTACATGATCCTGTTGTGGGTCATCTGTTGACCATATTCTTTTTTTTTTTTTTTAGATGAACTCATTTATTTGACACATTAAATTAGGCAAAGAAAAATATTCTAAGGAATACTTTATATCTTAGTTTTCACAGAACTTTGAAAACCTCATCAGCTGCCATTTGCAAAATTCTATTGATTATTAAATGTATATTTAAAATGTGTTTGTTTTTTGAGCAATGATAAGCTGTTTAATTACCTGCCTCACTTAAAATGTGAGAATAAACATCCTAACTTGGGCCCAGTGTTTTCACATCTACCATTATGGAAATGAAAGAAAAAGTAGCTTCTCATGCACATCATTAACATCTGTTGATTAAAAAAACTATACATTTTAAAAAATTCTCATCTTTGTACTATACTTTTATTCTCTGCCATGCAAAATGGAAATCAGTTGACATTATACAACCCACTCCAGTATTCTTGCCTGGGAAATCCCATGGACAGAGAAACCTGGCGGCTACAGTCCTGGGGTTGCAAAGAGTCAGATACAACTTAGAGACTAAACAACACCAAATAATTACTCTTACAGATCTGGGGACCAATCTTTAATAAGTTAAAAATTTGTGCTTTCCATAGCCTAATATGTGAAAGTTTCATGCTCTGTGCTAGGGAAGCTATTTCTCATGACTCAGACGTATCTACTTCAAAGTTAATTTTAAGCAATGGACAGTGTGAATTATTAAAACAAAGCTTGCACATATAAGGTGCTAAGATTTTTAGATAAAACATTTTTAAATATGAGAAAATAGAGTTCAGTGACTTTTAACATTAAATAGTTCAAGTTCAATGTCACCAGCGTATCATCATAGATGGGCTTTGGGTTAAGGATATATGATTTAGTAATAATGTACCCAGAACTAAAGAATGTTCACTTACAGGGGGTATTGTAATCTTTTTTTTTTTTTTTTCCTCAGATTTTTGCAGGCCACAGTTTTAGCTTGTGGGCCATACAGAAACAGACCATGGGCCACTTTTGGCCCTCAGGTAGTAGTTTTAAAGTACTTCTTTATTATAAATGGCTTCCCTTGTGGCTCAGCTGGTAAAGAATCTGCCTGCAATGTAGGATACCTGGGTTCGATTCCTGGGTCGGGAAGATTCCCCTGGAGAAAGGAAAGGCTGCTGCTGCTGCTAAGTTGCTTCAGTCGTGTCCGACTCTGTGTGACCCCATAGATGGCAGCCCACCAGGCTCCCCTGTCCCTGGGATTTTCCAGGCAAGAGTAGTGGGGTGCCATCGCCTTCTCTGAGGGAAAGGCTACCCACTCCAATATTCTGGCCTGAAGAATTCCATGGACTGTATATATAGTCCATGGGATCGCAAAGAGTCGGACACGACTAAACGACCTTCACTTTTACTATAAAACCCCTCTTTATGATAAAAATACTTGTCAAACTCGAAATAAGATTGGATCCAGGTTTTAAACATTGTGTTAGTAATTTAGCTGACTTTATTTTTGTTAGAGCAACTCTCTATTTGGCCACTTGATGGCAGCATTTACTACATGTTAACATTGAACTTTTTTTTTTTTCCCTCCCCTAGGTTGTTCAGCCTCGTTTAACATTGGTAGTGGAAAAGATTGATAGCAATGCAAATGTATTTATAACCAAGAGAGATAGTCACCTTCCACCCCAATTAGCCTTTGCATTGATTTACTGAAGAAAAACATCTATTACTGAAAAAAGTCTTACAGATTAGTGTTGCATTATTTTGTTACAGTTGGAATATGTAGGGAAAGTGATCTTGAAGAGGATACACTTTAGTCTAACCAAAAATGTATTTTCCCAATAGTTAAAAAAAAGATACATCATTGAGGATGCAGCTCTGGTTCAGAATACAGTTTTTTCCCCCTTAAAGCTATCTGCTTAGTTATTTGAATATTTTCTAATAATGAGCTTGTGTCACATTTTAGATCTTTAAAAAGAGATTTATTCATGAACTGTTGCTTGGATAAAGCCATTGATCTACCAATAAAGAAAAATCCCATTTCTCAATTTCTTTGTGAGAATATAATTATGGTTAGAACTGAAGTCTTTTTTTTTTTTTTTTTTTAGTGAAAAGGCTTACTGCCTCCTGAAATACATTTTTGTATCCTCTAAAGATTGGAACTGCAACCGTGACTTTTTTCCTGCCGAGAAAAACCTACTAGTAATGACTATATAAACATCCTGGTAAGTACTTTCTAGGGAAGGTTTTCTAAGAGAATTCCCGTTTGAGATTTACATGGAGCACAAATTGATAGAGATTTACAAGGCAGTTACGATTTAGCGCTTTTGACTTGAAAGAAGAAAATAGTATTTTTTTGTTTTGTTTTAACCATTGCCTGTTTTCTCTTGGTTCCTTGTTTCTCTTAAAAAATCATGGCATTTGGAAAAGTTTGATAGGCATTTTGTTTTTCGAGCTTTTACCAGAGAAGATTCCCCATATGATGATTCCTTGCCATCTGAATTTATATGTCAGAGTTAGGATAGGGTACTCAGTATTGTAAAGGGACTCTGCTGAGCCATCAGGACTGCAAAAATGACAAAAAAGTAACTTGGGAAGTTGTGGATGGATGGCGAGTTTATATAAATATCTTTGTGGGTGCATATAAATATTCTGGGGAGGCAGTTCCAGCTCTGCTACTTTCACAAGCTTAACTCTATTTTCTGAGCTCTATGTATGTTTACTTACATACAATTGTACATTTCCTTCTGTTTATATATGCTTGGATATTCTGCGTCTATAAAAGGAGACTTATGTTCCTTATACATACTTCCTGTAGCTCATCTCATGCTAGCTTAAAATTAAAAGAAGATTCTATAGTAAAAATAATGCAAAATTACTGAAGAAAGCTTATAAAATATAGATATGTGAAAAGTAAATAAAAACCTATATCTTACTATGCCTTTATTGAGTGTTATAGTCATAAATATGTATATATATCACAAATAAATATAAAAATGTTATAGAAATTAGGTCATACATTAGTCTTGTACAGGTTTTCACAACCTAGTCAGACACAGTTTCTATTGCTACACAGTTCACTTATATGCCTTTTCTTTTTAACATAAGCACATAATCCTCATTTTCAGATTTATCATTATGAGATATGCTACCTGGTTTGGACCCCTGGAAAAAGAACATTTAAATGATACCACTGTAGTCACCCACTGGGTCTGATTGCATACATATGGGAATTCATAAAGAGGACCCATCTCCAGATGGCCTTATGTTAACAGGGACATTTTCAAAATCGTATAGGAAGTTAAGGTCTAGAGCTGACAGGCATAATTGCTGTGATGTTCAGTCTCAGATGAAATCAATGTGGAAAAGAGAAAGAAAACAATAGCCCTGACAGCTCTCCCAGTCTGCAAGCTTTGCTGTATGTAATGTGCTGTTCACTTCTAGCCAAAAGTTGAGAAAGGAAGGAAGCGCTTGAGTGGTTGCACTAGAGAGGGGCTGGTTGCCTTTCAGGAGAGCCTTGTTTTCACTTTGTGCTCTGAAGCCCTGAGAGCCCAGCACAATGCTGTCACCCTCACTGGTGCCAGAAGGTGCTGAGAACTGCCTGCCCAGAAATGCCAGCTGGAAGTCAGAACAATCTCATCTGCAGCCCTCTTACCAGTTACTTGATGAGCACCTGTGCACGCATATGTGTGGGTGTTCTTGCATGGATGAATGCATGTTCAAACGTGTTCCATGCATGCTGAGTTTTCTGGTTAGTGTAGTTCCATCAAACCCTGGTCACAGGAACTTGGGTCAGTGTTTTAGGCATGACGCATCTCAGACAGTGTGTGGTCTCTGAATACAGGTACCCAGCCTGACTACAATGAAGGCAGCTCCATTACATTCAGCAGTGTCTCAGTTAAAGCAGAATAGAAGGGTTTCAGCAAAGAGAAGGAATCAGGTTGTGCTGCTGGTTTAGTCTGACGGTGAGTGGAGAAATAGTGAAGCAATTGAGGGCTCCTACCTGCTATAACATTGTGGGAATCTCCCGAAACTATGAGGCAAACTTAGGTTTGGCAAGTTTGCTTAATGGTTTTGGTAAGCCCTGTAGCCAGATACCATTTCTGGGTTTAGAATAGTTGAGTTCTGTGTCAAATTTGTTTTTTGTTGTTTTGCTATTTGCAAATGTCCAGCCCCCATGAAATCTTTGCATATTCAATAAAAAATTACCCAGGGAGTTGAAATTGGCATTGATTTTTAATTTATACAGAACTTATTACAAATATATATCAGTGTCAATTAAAACGTTTCATTGCCTACAACATATAGGAAATCAAATTTCATAATTGCATTTACCATGTGGGCAGTAACACTGGTTTCAGAGTTTAAAGGTCATTGATAATCAGGCTCTGAGTTTAAATTGCAATATGTTTTTTCCCTCTCCCTCCTAGATTGCAAATGTGACAAAGAAACACTGGCACAACTTAGCATTTCCTAATAAAAGAAACATTGATGCTTGCTTTCTGTTTGCCTTTCTTCTTGTGCCACGTCCTTCATAACTGCAAAGATAACTTGCAGGTAAATATTCAGTCAGTGTTTGAACAATGAGAACGGTAATACCAATTTGAGTAACAAAATACAAATGGGCCCTTTGGCTTTGATTTATAGAAGTGACATGAATAAAAAAGTCAGTTCTCATTTATTATCAAGTGGGAATTTAGTGTTCTCAAATTTGTCTGTCCTTGTTAAAATTCCTCTTTAATTTTAGTAGGACTCTTCCCTAAGAGTTTTCCATCTTGCACTTCCCATTTTCCATCCTCCTTTCATCATTCTCAAGTTTCTCATTCCTGGAATTTTGCTTCTTTCCTGGTAAGTTGTAGTAAGGGAAAAATATTCATTTTGTTATCAGGTTGTAGTCACTGATCTGACTGAGTTCTGGTTTTTGTGTGTCATCCAGTATTAATATGTGTCAATTCTCTAGGCCATGACTTCTTCACCTGCAGAATGAGGGTGATGAATGGTTTGACTTCTCTGGTCACTTTTAATTTTAAAATCCTGTGCTTCTTAGTTTCATTTCCCTTGTGGAAAAATTCAGAAAGAATTCACCTTGCTTTCTACCTTTTTTTAAAAAAAAAAGTGAGTACAGGGCCTTCTCCCACAGCATACATTTTTATCAACAGAAGTGGATATGACTTTTGTTTTTGCTTAGGAAGCGTGGTTTATATTATGGAAAATGCTGTTTGTCCTGATCTGCTAACTGCTGGAATAAAGCTGTTGCCTGAGCAATTCACATGCTTTGAGTGTTCCAGTGGATTGTTCATCGTGGCAATGGGTCATATGGATGATCAGATTCTGGTGATTAGTGCAAGAAGGCTAGACAAGTGAAAATACTGGTTGTAATAAGAAAGAAATCATTGATTTTGAGCACTGTCTAAATGTAAATAAATTTTTGATTCACTTTATATTTTGAATTTATTGGAGAAGGAAATGGCAACCCACTCCAAAACTCATGCCTGGAGAATCCCATGGACAGATGAGCCTGGCAAGCTACAGGCTGTGGGGTCACAAAGAGTTGGACATGGCAGAAGCGACTTAGCATGTAGCATTTTGAATTTATAGCTATAGAAAGTATCTTTATAACCAATGTGTCTGCTAAGTCACTTCAGTCGTGTCCGACTCTGTGCAACCCCAGAGGCGGCAGCCCACCAGGCTCCCCCGTCCCTGGGATTCTCCAGGCAAGAATACTGGAGTGGGTTGCCATTTCCTTCTCCAATACTTGAAAGTGAAAAGTGAAAGTGAAGTCGCTCAGTAGTGTCCGACTCTTAGCCACCCCATGGACTGCGGCCCACCAGGGTCCTCTGCCCATGGGATTTTCCAGGCAAGAGTACTGGAGTGGAGTGCCATTGCCTTCTCCAAACCAATGTGTCTGAAAGACATTAATTTTATTATTTTGTATCTAAATTTATTAAATAAAGAACAAAATTAAAAGCTGGTTTAAATGCTTTATGACAAATAAACCTCTACCAGCACTGATAGAGACTAGACGAGAGAGAAGACAAAATACAGAAAAAAACTTCCATATCACGACTGGTAGCAAAGGGTTTAAAAATTAATAAAAATATTAGAAAGGAATATATGCAAATGATTTAAAGCATAGATGAAATGGATGACTTCTGAAATGCCAAAATTTGTATGAGGAAAAGGAAGACCATGAGTGGGCCAATAATTACTGACCAAAAAAAAAATACAGCCCTGGTGATCAAAGACCTCATACCAGTAAAGTCTCAGACCCAGAATATTTTATAGGAGAATTTACCAAAAATTTAAGTAGTAGAATCTCTCTATATTATACAGATTGTTCTAGAAATTAAAAAAATATTAAATCCACCCAACTTATTTAGAAGGTGCTATCACCTTGGTTACAAAGTATAAGATATAAAATTATAAGCCTATTTCATGTATGAGCCTAAATAATAGAATCTAAGTAAAATATTAAAGTCTAATAATAATGAAGTAATAGCTGATATTACTATGTATATCTAAGTAGAATTAAAACATTCATACTACATAATATACCAAAATGCTGGAAAAAGTATAATCAGTTCAGTTCAGTTGCTTAGGTGTCCGACTGTTTGCGACCCCATGAATCGCAGCATGCCAGTCCTCCCTGTCCATCACCAACTCCTGGAGTTTACCCAAACTCATGTCCATCGAGTTGGTGATGCCATCCAGCCATCTCATCCTCTGTCATCCCCTTCTCCTCCTGCTCTCAATCCCTTTTCCAATGAGTCAACTTTTCTCATGAGGTGGCCAAAGTATTGGAGTTTCAGCTTCAGCATCAGTCCTTCCAGTGAACACCCAGGACTGATCGCCTTTAGGATGGACTGGTTGGATCTCCTTGCAAACCAAGGGACTCTCAAGAGTCTTCTCCAACACCACAGTTCAAAAGCATCAATTCTTCAGCGCTCAGCTTTCTTCACAGTCCAACTCTCACATCCATACATGACCACTGAAAAAACCATAGCCTTGATTAGACGGACCTTTGTTGGCAAAGTAATGTCTCTGCTTTTTAATACACCATCTAGGTTGGCCATAACTTTCCTTCCAAGGAGTAAGCGTCTTTTAATTTCATGGCTGCAATCACCATCTGCAGTGATTTTGGAGCCCCCAAAAATAAAGTCTGACACTGTTTCCACTGTTTCCCCATCTATTTCCCATGAAGTTATGGGACCAGATGCCATGATCTTCGTTTTCTGAATGTTGAGCTTTAAGCCAGCTTTTTCACTCTCCTCTTTCACTTTCATCAAGAGGCTTTTTAGTGCATCTTCACTTTGTGCCATAAGGGTGGTGTCATCAAAAAAGATCTTCATGACCCAGACAATCACGATGGTGTGATCACTGACCTAGAGCCAGATGTCCTGGAACGTGAAGTCAAGTGGGCCTTAGAAAGCATCACTACGAACAAAGCTAGTGGAGGTGATGGAATTCCAGTTGAGCTATTTCAAATACTGAAAGATGCTGCTGTGAAAGTCCTGCACTCAGTATGCCAGCAAATTTGGAAAACTCAGCAGTGGCCAGAGGACTGGAAAAGGTCAGTTTTCATTCCAATCCCAAAGAAAAGCAATGCCAAAGAATGCTCAAACTACCGCACAATCGCACTCATCTCACATGCTAGTAAAGTAATGCTCAAAATTCTCCAAGCCAGGCTTCAGCAATACATGAACCGTGAACTTCTAGATGTTCACACTGGTTTTAGAAAAGGCAGAGGAACCAGAGATCAAATTGCTAACATCAGCTGGGTCATCTTAAAAGCAAGAGAGTTCCAGGAAAACATTTATTTCTGCTTTATTGACTATGCCAAAGCCTTTGACTGTGTGGATCACAATAAACTGTGGAAAATTGTGAAAGAGATGGGAATACCAGACCACCTGACCTGCCTCTTGAGAAACCTGTATGCAGGTCAGGAAGCAACAGTTAGAACTGGACATGGGACAACAGACTTGTTCCAAATAGGAAAAGGAGTACGTCAAGGCTGCATATTGTCACCCGGCTTATTTAACTTACATGCAGAGTACATCATGAGAAATGCTGGGCTGGAAGAAGCACAAGCTGGAATCAAGATTGCCGGGAGAAATATCAATAATCTCAGATATGCAGATGACACCACCCTTATGGCAGAAAAAGTATAATAAATCACCTCGATTGCACCACTAAACTTTAAATAAGTAAAGGAAATCAGTAATGATTCAAAATGGAGGGTCATAGGGCTATTGAACTCCAAAGAAATAAATCTGAGTTGACATTGTGGTTGTTTTAGAGACTGGATACTAGTTTTACTGACCAAGGGGCTTGGTAGTCAAACAAAACAGGCTATCATTGGTGGGAAATTTGAACTCAGAGATGCTGATATTAAACCTTCAAGGGACTATATGCTGTGTGCAAAATGGAGCAGAAAAATTCTGGCATTTTCCCAGTCCTTTGTTATCTCATCAGCATAGAGCAAAAACTTTTTTTCATAGTAGAAAAAATTCTTCTCATTTAATTCTTAATTTGTGAGTATGCCCCAATGCAGCTATACATTTTTAATTGACATAAAAATCAGTCCTAAGATAATACTATCCCTGAGTGCTTCAGAAGAAAATGTAATATCACATAAACTGCACACAAGGGTATGTTGAATTTCTGCTAATAATGTGTCAGTAAAGACATCGTAACCTCCAGAATATAAAACACACATGGAAATAATCATGCATATGTAAGAATCAGTGGTCAGTAAAATTTAACCCTCAAAAGGTTCAGATATAATTCATGTGAAACTTATACTATAAAAGTAGCATATTTTAGATTCTTAAGCACTTAACTGTCAAAAAATGAGAAGAAAATGTGAGATTAAACAAATATAACATGAGAAGTTCTAACAGCTGAGTTCAGCAATGTTGCAAGATACAAGATAAACATAAAAATCAATTATATGTTTATATACTAGCAATGAACACATGGACACTGAAATTGAACTATCATTTATAATCACATAAAAATAATGAAATACTATATTATAGATCTAACAAAACTTGTGCAAGACTTGTATGTTGAAAAGTATACAATGCTGATGAAAGAAAGAACATGTACAGAAATAGAAATATCTATTCATACATTATTGGAGAAGGCAATGGCAACCCACTCTAGTACTCTTGCCTGGAGAATCCTATGGATAGAAGAGCCTGGTGGGCTGCCATCTATGGGTTGCACAGAATCAGGTACAACTGAAGTGTCTTAGCAGCAGCAGCAGCAGCAGCATTCATGCATTATAAGCCTCAACATAATAAAAATATCAATTCTCACAAATTGATGAAAGGCTTAATATATATCCAAGCAATATCTTTTATAGACACAGACAATATTATCCAAAATTTACATGGAAAGAAAAAAGAACTAGATTAGCTAGATCTATTTTGAAAAAAGAAGACTAAAGTGAGAGGGAGTCTGTCTTTCCTATTTGAAGAGTTATTTTTAACTAAAATAAATATTTCTGCCTTGAGAACCCCATGAACAGTATGAAAAGGCAAAAGATAGGACACTGAAAGATGAACTCCCCAGGTCGGTAGGTGTCCAATATGCTACTGGATAGCGGTGAAGAAACAACTCCAGAAAGAGTGAAGAGACGGAGCCAAAGCAAAAACAACACCCACTTGGAGATGTGACTGGTGGTGGACGCAAGGTCCAATGTTGTAAAGAGCAATATTGCATAGAAACCTGGAATGTTAGGTCCCTGAATCAAGGCAAATTGGAAGTGGTCAAACAGGAGATGATAAGAGTGAACGTTGACATTTTAGGAATCAGTGAACTAAAATGGACTGGAATGAGTTAATTTAACTCAGATGACCATTATATCTACTACAGTGGGCAAGAATCCCTTAGAAGAAATGGAGTAGCCATCATAGTCAACAAAAGGGTCTGAAATGCAGTACTTGGACGCAGTCTCAAAAATGACAGAATGATCTCTGTTCATTTCCAAGGCGAACCATTCAACAGCACAGTAATCCAAGTCTATGCCCTGACCAGTAATGCTGAAGAAGCTGACGTTGAATGGTTCTATGAAAACCTACAAGACCATCTAGAACTAACACCCAAAAAAGATGTCCTTTTCATTATAGGGGACTGGAATGCAAAAGTAGGAAGTCAAGAAACACCTGGAGTAACAGGCAAATTTGGCCTTATAGTACAGAATGAAGCAGGGCAAAGGCTAATAGAGTTCTGCTAAGAGAATGCACTGGTCATAGCGAACACCCTTTTCCAACAACACAAGAGAAGACTCTATACATGGACATTACCAGATGGTTAACACTGAATTCAGATTGTTTATATTCTTTGCAGCCAAAGATGAAGAGGCTCTATACAGTCAGCAAAAACAAGACCAGGAGCTGACTGTTGCTCTGATCATGAACTCCTTATTGCCAAATTCAGACTTAAATAGAAGAAAGCAGGGAAATCCACTAGACCATTCAGGTATGACCTAAATCAAATCCCTAACAATTATACAGTGGAAGTGAGAAATAGATTTAAGGGACTAGATCTGATAGACAGAGTGCCTGATGAACTATGGATGGAGGTTTGTGACATTGATCAGGAGACAGGGAGCAAGACCATCCCCAAGAAGAAGAAATGCAAAAAAGCAAAATGTCTCTGTGAGGAGGCCTTACAAATAGCTGTGAAAAGACGAGAACCAAAAAACAAAGGAGAAAAGAAAAGATATAAGCATTTGAATGCAGAGTTCCAAAGAATAGCAAGGAGAGATGAAAGCCTTCCTCAGAGATCAGTGCGAAGAAATAGAGGAAAACAATAGAATGGGAAAGCCTGGCGATTTCTTCAAGAAAATTAGAGATACCAAGGGAACATTTCATGCAAAGATGGGCTCAATAAAGGACAGAAATGGCATGGACCTAACAGAAGCAGAAGATATTAAGAAGAGGTGGTAAGAATACACAGAAGAACTGTACAAAAAAGATCTGCATGACCCAGACAATCACGATGGTGTGATCACTCACCTAGAGCCAGATGTCCTGGAATGTGAAGTCAAGTGGGCCTTAGGAAGCATCACTACGAACAAAGCTAGTGGAGGTGATGGAATTCCAGTTAAGCTATTTTGAGTGCTAGAAGATGATGCTGTGAAAGTGCTGTACTCAATATGCCAGCAAATTTGGAAAACTCAGCAGTGGCCACAGGACTGGAAAAGGTCAGTTTCATTCTAATCCCAAAGAAAGGCAATGCCAAAGAGTGCTCCAACTACTGCACAATTGCACTTATCTCACAAGCTAGTAAAGTAATATGCAAAATTCTCCAAGCCAGGCTTCAACAGTGCATGAACTGTGAACTTCCAGATGTTCAAGCTGGTTTTAGAAAAGGCAGAGGAACCATAGACCAAGTTGCCAACATCTGCTGGATCATCGAAAAAGCAAGAGAGTTCCAGAAAACATCTATTTCTACTTTATTGACTATGCCAAAGCCTTAGACTGTGTGGATCACAGTAAATTATGGAAAATTGTGAAAGAGATGGGAATACCAGACCACCTGACCTGCCTCTTGAGAAACCTGTATTCAGGTCAGGAAGTAACAGTTAGAAGTGGACATAGAACAACAGACTGGTTCCAAATAGGAAAAGAAGTACGTCAAGGCTGCATACTGTCACCCTGATTATTTAGCGTATTTGCAGAGTACATCATGAGAAATGCTGGGCTGGATGAAGCACAAGCTAGAATCAAGATTGCTGGGAGAAATATCAATAAACTCAGATATGTAGATGACAGAACCCTTATGGCAGAAAGCGAAGAAGAACTAAAGAGCCTCTTGATGAAGGTGAAAGAGGAGAGTGAAAAAGTTGTCTTAAGGCTCAACATTCAGAAAATGGATCATGGCATCTGGTCCCATCACTTCATGGGAAACAGATGGGGAAACAGTGGAAATAGTGTCAGACTTTATTTTTTTGGGCTCCAAAATCACTGCAGATGGTGACTGCAGCCATGATATAAAAAGACTCCTTGGAAGAGAAGTTATGACCAACCTAGACAGCATATTAAAAAGCAGAGACATTACTTTGCCAACAAAAGTCTATCTAGTCAAGACTAAGGTTTTCCCAGTAGTCATGTATGGATGTGAGAGTTGGACTATAAAGAAAGCTGAGCGCTGAAGAATTGATGCTTTGAGCTGTGGTGTTGGATAAGACTCTTGAGAGTCCCATTGAACTGCAAGGAGATGCATCCAGTCCACACTAAAGGAAATCAGCCCTGAACATTCTTCGGAAGGACTCATATTGAAGCTGAAACTCCAATACTTTGGCCACTTGATATGAAGAGCTGAGACCTTTGAAAAGACCCTGATGCTGGGAACGATTGAAGGCTAGAGGAGAAGGAGACAACAGAGGCTGAGATGGTTAGATGGCATCACTAACTCAATGGACGTGAGTTTGAGTAAACTTTGGGAGTTGGTGATGGACAAAGAGGCCTGGTGTGCTGCAGTCCCTGGGGTTGCAAAGAGTCAGATATGACTCATGACTGAACTGAACTGACTGATAACTAAAATAATAATATCTATGTGGTAATGGTGGTGGGATAGACATAGACATTGGAACAGAATAGAGAACATAGAAATACCCACAAACATGCCTGAGTTTTGACAAATCTGCAAAAACAACAGAATTAAGATAGAATTTTCATCAAATAGTCCTGGGACAATTGGACATCCATAGGTTAAAAAAAAACCTTCAACCTAAGCCCCATACTTTATAAAGGTTAAAATGAATCACAAGCTTAAGCATAAGACATAAAACTATAAACTTTTACAAGAAAACATAGAAAACTTTAGGACCTGATACTAGGCAAATGTTCATAGGTTTGACACCAAAGAGCAATGTACAAAAGGGAAAATTGCTATATTGGACTTTATCAAAATTAAAAAATTTTTGCTCTCTGAAAGAACCTGTTAAGAAGATAAAAAGACATTTTCAAGAATGGGAAAAAACACATGTTTCTGACAAAGGAGTAGCCACACATTAGACAAAAGACTAGTATCTAGGATATATAAAGAACTCTCAGAATTCAACCGTAAAAAAGATCCAAACAATCCAGTTAGTACAACGACGAAAGGCATAGACATTTCATTGAAGATAAACAAATGTCAAATTAAGCACTTGAAAAGATGTTCAACATCAGTAGACAACGGAGGGATTCAAACTAAAACCACATGATAATATCAGTATACACCTATCAGAATGGATAAAATAAAAAATTGTGACAGCAGCAAATCCTGAGGAGAATACAGAGAAACTGGATCAATCATACACTGATGATGGAAATGTAAGCTGGTACAACCACTCTGGAAAGTAGTTTTGACAGTTTCTTTAAAAAAACTAAATATGCAACTACCATGTGATATAACAGTTATACTCCTAGACCCTTAAACCAGATAAATGAAGACTTATGTTCACATAAAAATCTGTACACAAATGTTTATAGTAGTTTTATTTGTAATAGCCCCAAACTGGAAACAATAGGTTGAGCAAATTGTGGAATATCCATACCAAGAAATACTACTCTTCAGTAAAAAGGAAAGACCTGGTAATATACTACAACCTGGATGTATTTCCTGCGTTTGCCTGCAATGCAGAAGACCAGGGTTCGATCCCTGGCTCAGGAAGTTCCCCTGGAGAAGGAAATGGCAACCCACTCCAGTATTCTCACATGGAGAATTCCATGGACAGAGGAGCCTGACGGGCTACAGTTTATGGGATTGAAAAGAGTCAGGCATGACTGAGCGACTAACATTTTCAGTTTCACTTTGCATGCTCGGCTAAAAAAACCCATCTCAATAGGTTGCATACTATATGATTCCACTTATATAACACTCTTAAAATGACAAAATTATGGAAATGAAGACTAGATTAGCAGTTGCCAGGCATTGGGACAGCAGGGAAGTAGATATGATTATTGAAGTCAACATGAGGGATCTTTGTGATGATGAAACTGTTCTGTATCTTGACTGTATCAGTGTCAGTATCCTGGTTACTATATTGCTATAATTTTACAAAATGTTACCATTGGGGAAAACTGGATGTTTCTATATTATTTCTTATAACTGCATGTTAATCTAAAATTAGGCCAGGCCAGAATACTGGAGTGGGTAGCCTTTGCCTTCTCCAGGGGATCTTCCCAACCCAGGGATCGAACCCACGTCTTCTGCATGGCAGGTGGAATCTTTACCAGCTGAGTCACAAGGGAAGCCCAAGAATACTGGAGTGGGTAGCCTATCCCTTCTCCAGTGGATCTTCTGACCCAAAACCGAACTGGGGTCTCCTGCATTGCAGGCGGATTCTTTACCAACAGAGCTATGAGGGAAAAGCCCTAAAATTACATTTAAAAAGCTTAATTAAAAAACATAAAACAACAATGCAGAGGGAGCCAAATAGAAAAATGTGATTATTCTGGGTTGAATTGTAGATATGGGTGCTCAGTGGATCAGAGTCAGTAGTGGCAGGAATACCTTTTAGTGTATTCCTTTTTCTTGACGTAGGAAAATTTACAAATCATAAATTTATATCTTGATGCTACTGCTGCTGCTAAGTCGCTTCAGTTGTGTCCGACTCTGTGCAACCCCATAGACGGCAGCCCACCAGGCTCCGCCATCCCTGGGATTCTCCAGGCAAGAACACTGGAGTGGGTTGCCATCTCATTCTCCAATGCATGAAAGTGAAAGTGAAGTCGCTCAATCGTGTCTGACTCTTAGCGATCCCATGGACTGCAGCCTACCAGGCTTCTCTGTCCATGGGATTTTCCAGGCAAGAGTACTGGACTGGGGTGCCATTGCCTTCTCCATATATCTTGATGACTTATCACAAAATGAACCCACCTACATAACTACAACTCAGATTAAAGCTAGGATATGACCTGACACCAGAAATTCCCTTTGTGCCCCTTTCTTTCACTACTTCCTGTCACGTTTCCAAAGGTAATGACTAAGTTTAAGCACTGTAGATTAGTTTTGTCTGTTTTGAATTTTATGAAAACAGAATCATACAGAAATCATTCTTTTGTGTCAGGCTATTGTAAATCAACATTACATTTATAAGATTCATCCACGATGGTGCATGTAAGAATAATAAGCTCAGTTCTGTTGCTATGTAATATACTATCATGTTGTTCATTTGATCAGTTGTGTCTGACTCCTTGCCACCCCATGAACTGCAGCACGCCCAGCTTTCCTGTCCTTCACTATCTCCCAGAGTTTGCGCAAACTCATGTCTGTTGAGTTGATGATGCCATCCAACCATCTTATCCTCTGTCACCCCCTTCTCTTCCTGCCCTCAATCTTCCCCAGCATCAGGGTCTTTTCCAATGAGTTGACTCTTTGCATCAGGTGACCAAAGTATTGGAGCTTCAGCTTCAGCATCAGTCCTTCCAATGAATATCCAGGACTGATTTCCTTTAGGATTGACTAGTTTGATCTCCTTGCAGTCCAAGGGACTCTCAAGAGTCTTCTCCAGCACCACAATTTGAAAGCATCTCAATCTTCTTTATGGTCCAACTCTCACATCTGTACATGACTACTGTAAAAATCATAGCTTTGACTATACAGACTTTTTTTGGCAAAGTAATATCTCTGATTTTTAATAGACTGTCAAGGTTTGTCATAGCTTTTATTCCAAGGAGCAAGCATCTTTTAATTTCATGGCTGCAGTCACTGTCTGCAGTGATTTTGGAGCTCAATAAAATAAAGTCACTGTTTCCATTTTTCCCCCATCTATTTGCCATGAAGTGATGGGACTGGTTACTATGATCTTAGTTTTTTGAATATTGAATTTTAAGCCAAGTTTTTCACTCTCCTATTTAACCTTCACCAGTATACTATCATATAAACTATGATTTACCCATCCTACTCTTTATCAACTTCTTATTTTTTATTCAAATTTTATGAATAATGTCATGAAAATTATTTTTTTCCTATGTGATTTTCTTTTTACTGTGTATAGGTACAAATTTACCTTAGATGAATAAATGAAAAGAAATTGCATTTCTTGTAAGACAAGCCCAGTGATGATGAATTCCCTCAGCTTTGTTTATCCTCCATTTGGAAAGCACAGTTTTGCAGGATGTAGTATTTTTGTTTGGCAGTTTTTTTTTTTTTTTTCTCTTTCAGTTCTCAGTAAGAGTCTTGGGGCACATGCTCCTCTCTCCTTCCCTGGAGGGAGAGGTGTGCAGCTGTATCAGCCTCTCTCTTTCTGCTGTTCTGCAGGTACTTTGGAGCAGCAGTGTGCTGCCCAGCTCTCTTGTATTGTTCAGCAAACCCCAGGCATCTAGAGATCTAGAGTATATCATGTCCCATCAGTGCTCTGAGGCAGGAGAGAGATACCAGTCCTCAGGCAGCCCACAGAAAAGATGGAATGCTGGATGTATGTTCCAACTCTCTCTCTCTCCAGGGAGAAGTCAGGAATTGTTCCCCCCCCCTCCCCCCCACCCCTTGCATGATCCACTGAGCTGGGGAATGGTCTATGGGGAGTGAGTGCCTCAAAACAGTGCCTTTATTCTCACTGACTTCCAGTCTGGTGCTCTTTCTTAACAGTGCTTAGATTAAGGCAAGAAACCAGTCTTTCAGGTAGCCCCCTCACCCAAAGTCTAAATGTGAGACATATGTTTCAGTCTTCTCTTTCTCTCACCAAGGAGAAGCTGAGATCTGGGAATCTTCTGATTGTGTCATGTTGACCAGGGGGAAGAATTATGGTGAGTGCCATGAGTTTTCCTTCCCTCTTTGAGCTTGCCTGCTGTGTGAAAGTGAAGTCATGTCTGACTCTTTGTGACCCTGTGGAGTGTAGCCTACCAGGCTCATCTGTCCATGGGATTCTCCAGGCAAGAATACTGGAGTGGGTTGCCATTTCCTTCTCCAGGGGATCTTCCCGACCCAGGGATTCAACCTGGGTCTCCCACATTGCAGGCAGACGTTTTAACCTCTGAGCCACCAGGGAAGCCCCTTTCCTGCTGTATAGAAGTCTATTAATTATAGAAGTCTATTGGAATACGGAATGAAGCAGGGCAAAGACTAATAGAGTTTTGCCAAGAAAATGCACTGGTCATAACAAACATCCTCTTCCAACAACACAAGAGAAGACTCTATGCATGGACATCACCAGATGGTCAACACCGAAATCAGATTGATTATATTCTTTGCAGCCAAAGATGGAGAAGCTCTATACAGTCAGCAAAAACAAGACCAGGAGCTGACTGTGGCTCAGACCATGAACACCTTATTGCCAAATTCAGACTTAAATTGAAGAAAGTAGGGAAAACCTCTAGACCATTCAGGTATGACCCAAATCAAATCCCTTATGATTATACAGTGGAAGTGAGAAATAGATTTAAGGGCCTAGATCTGATAGATAGAGTGCCTGATGAACTATGGAATGAGGTTCGTGACATTGTACAGGAGACAGGGATCAAGACCATTCCCATAGAAAAGAAATGCAGAAAAGCAAAATGGCTGTCCTGGGAGGCCTTACAAATAGCTGTGAAAAGAAGAGAAGCAAAAAGCAAAGGAGAAAAGGAAAGATATAAACATCTGAATGCAGAGTTCCAAAGAATAGCAAGAAGAAATAAGAAAGCCTTCTTCAGCGATCAATGCAAAGAAATAGAGGAAAACAACAGAATGGGAAAGACTAGGGATCTCTTCAAGAAAATCAGAGATACCAAAGGAACATTTCATGCAAAGATGAGCTTGATAAAGGAGAGAAATGGTATGGACCTAACAGAAGCAGAAGATATTAAGAAGAGATGGCAAGAATACACAGGAGAACTGTACAAAAAAGATCTTCATAACCCAGATAATCACGATGGTGTGATCACTGACCTAGAGCCAGACATCCTGGAATGTGAAGTCAAGTGGGCCTTAGAAAGCATCACTACACACAAAGCTAGTGGAGGTGATGGAATTCCAGTTGAGCTATTCCACATCCTGAAAGATGATGCTGTGAAAGTGCTGCACTCAATATGCCAGCAAATTTGGAAAACTCAGCAGTGGCCAGAGGACTGGAAAAGGTCAGTTTTCATTCCAATCCCAAAGAAAGGCAATGCCAAAGAATGCTCAAACTACCTCACAATTGCACTCATCTCACACACTAGTAAAGTAATGCTCAAAATTCTCCAAGCCAGGCTTCAGCAATAGGTGAACCTTGAACTTCCTGATGTTCAAGCTGGTTTTAGAAAAGGCAGAGGAACCAGAGATCAAATTGCCAACATCCACTGGATCATAGAAAAAGCAAGAGAGTTCCAGAAAAACATCTATTTCTGCTTTATTGACTATGCCAAAGCCTTTGACTGTGTGGATCACAATAAACTATGGAAAATTCTGAAAGAGATGGGAACAAGAGACCACCTGATCTGCCTCTTGAGAAATTTGTATGCAGGTCAGGAAGCAACAGTTAGAACTGGACATGGAACAATAGACTGGTTCCAAATAGGAAAAGGAGTTCATCAAGTCTGTGTATTGTCACCCTGTTTATTTAACTTATATGCAGAGTACATCATGAGAAACGCTGGACTGGAAGAAACACAAACTGGAATCAAGATTGCTGGGAGAAATATCAATAACCTCAGATATGCAGATGACACCACCCTTATGGCAGAAAGTGAAGAGGAACTCAAAAGCCTCTTGATGAAAGTGAAAGAGGAGAGTGAAAAAGTTGGCTTAAAACTCAACACTCAGAAAACGAAGATCATGGCATCCGGTCCCACCACTTCATGGGAAATAGATGGGGAAACAGTGGAAACAGTGTCAGACTTTATTTTTCTGGGCTCCAAAATCACTACAGATGGTGACTGCAGCCATGAAATTAAAAGACGCTTGCTCCTTGGAAGAAAAGTTATGACCAACCTAGACAGCATATTAAAAAGCAGAGACATTACTTTGCCAACAAAGGTCCGTCTAGTTAAGGCTATGGTTTTTCCAGTAGTCCTGTATGGATGTGAGAGCTGGACTATAAAGCTGAGTGCTGAAGAACTGATGCTTTTGAACTGTGGTGTTGGAGAAGACTCTTGAGAGTCCCTTGGACTGCAAGGAGATCCAACCAGTCCATTCTGAAGGAGATCAGCCCTGGGATTTCTTTGGAAGGAATGATGCTAAAGCTGAAACTCCAGTACTTTGGCCACCTCATGTGAAGAGTTGACTCATTGGAGAAGGGGACGACAGAGGATGAGATGGCTGGATGGCATCACTGACTCGATGGACGTGAGTCTGAGTGAACTCCGGGAGTTGGTGATGGACAGGGAGGCCTGGCGTGCTGCGATTCATGGGATCGCAAAAAGTCGCACACGACTGAGCGGCTGATCTGATCTGATTAATTGGCTTCTTGGTCTCTCACAAAGGGAATTGGTTCCTGTATTGTTGTTGGGTTAGTGTCTCCCTGAGGGGAAAGAGGGTATCAGACTTTCTGCTCTGCTCTCAATTATTCTTATTCTTGATTCTGTTATTGTTTAATACATCAGTGTCTTAATTAGAGTAGCATATCCAGTAGTGTAAGTTTTCCAATTTTTTTTAATGAAGTCGGAGTTATTATTAATCTTTTAAATTTCCATATAGTATTCAAGTTAGCTTGTTTCCATGTGTACACATAGATTACACATGCACACACACACACCTGCTGAAATTTTGTTTGGAATTTCCTTGAATCTTTAGATAATGCATGAAAACTAACATCCTTATAATTTGAACTCCCAATATGTGAAAATACTACATCTCACTGTTTATTTAGCTCTTTATTTAATTTCTCTTAGTAATATTTTGTGGTTTCTACATAGTTCTCATTAGATATTTTCCAAGCTGGTGGGTGTTTTTAAAATCTTATAAATATTTTTTAAATTTAAATTTTTAAATTTAAATTCTGTTTCTTATCCATATTTAGACATGAAATAGATTTTAAAAGTTGTGATTATTTGGAATTCATGTATTAGTTCTAATAGTTTATCTGTAGAATTGTTTGGACTTTTTACATACTTATTATACTACCTGGAAAATAAGTTTTGTTTTTTTCTTCCAATCTTTTTCTTATTTTTTTCTTGCCTTACCTTATTGCAATATCTAGTACAGTGTTATTAGAATTGGTAACAGCAGACATTCATATTTTGTCCTTATTCTTGGATTTAAAGTTTTCATTATTTTACCATTCAGTATAATTTTTTCAGTAGGATTCATAGATACCTTTTACACAATAAGCTGTGCCTATTTATTTATAGTATAGTAGCAATTTTTATCATGAATAGATGCTTAATTTTATAAAATCACTTTTCTTCATCTACTGAGATGATCATATGATTTTTCAAAGTTAATCTTTTGATGTAGTTAATTACATTGATTTTCAGATGTTAAATCAGCCTTCTATTACTAGAACAAACCAGATTTGATCTTGACATATTATCCTTTTCAAATATCTTTGTACTTTGCTAGTATTTTTTATAGTATTTTTACATCTTGAATCCTTATCTTTGGGTCTACTTCTGGGAAGCCTCATATCAGACTGAGAATGTATGCTAAGTCACTTTAGTCGTGTCCGACTCTGTGCGACCCCATAGACGGCAGCCCACCAGGCTCCCCTGTCCCTGTGATTCTCCAGGCAAGAAGACTGGAGTGGGTTGCCATTTCCTTCTCCAATGCATGAAAGTGAAAAGTGAAAGTGAAATCGCTCAGTCGTGTCCGACTCTTCGCAACCCCATGTATTGCAGCCTACCAGGCTCCTCCGCCCATGGGTTTTTCCAGGCAAGAGTACTGGAGTGGGTTGCCATTGCCTTCTCCAAGAATGTATAATATAGGATAAATAAAGTTTCAAGTCACAAAAAATCTCGGCCCTGATTAAAGAAATAGTGGTTTACTTTTGTCACACAACAAAAATTACAGTGCTTAAATCTGATAGGATTAATCCAAGTGCTTTGTGATGCCACCTGGAACCTAGCTTTTTTGTAACTTTTTTTCTTCTCTCCTGTCTTTAGTGTGCCTTTTTCGCTACATGGTAGTTATCTCATGCTATCACTTAGAGCAAGGAAAGGAAGAGGAGTGGGCAAGGCTTTCCCTAAGTGAAGATACTTATGTAAGAGGAAGGGAAACTCCAAGCATGTGCCCTATTTTGTTTCTTTGTCCAGAACTGTGTCATATCTGATATCTAAGGAAATCACTGGTAGAGGAAGTGCAATTCCTATGACTGGATTGAATCAGTCAGATTCATCTTCTAGGGCTAGAGAGAGAGTCTGAATTTTCCTTGAAATCAGAGATTTATGTGTGCTACAATGTTTGTGTTCCTTTAGCTGGGAAAAAATAGGGGAATCATATCTGCTACAAATAGTTCAGGAAAGAATAACTTTTGGAAATTTGACTACATAAAAATTTGTAAATTTCTGTTCAATGAAGGGAACCATCAGTAAAGTCAACTGACAGAGAATGGGCTGAGAGAAGTTAATCTGAGAACTCAAAAACTGAGAAGGGATATCTAGAATATTTAGTAAATGGCAAAACTAATACAATATTGTAAAGTTTAAAAAAAAAAAAAAAAAAGATCTAAGCGATCAAAAAAAAAAAAAAAAAAAGAAGAAGAAGAAGAAACTTAACAGAACAATGGTTAAAGCAGAGACTATAGATTCTAACAACTACTCTGGAAAATAGTCTGGAGATACTTAGTTTAATTTCATGTGTGTAGATCCCAGGACCCATCCACTACACTCCTGTGGAACTTTTAGTTTCTAAGGAGGCATATATAAGCTTGATTACTTGCAAATGATTTGTAGAACAGGGCATTGTCGAAAACACAGGTATCTATCTCTGCTGCTGCTGCTAAGTCGCTTTAGTCGTGTCCGACTCTGTACGACCCCACAGATGGCAGCTCACCAGGCTCCGCCGTCCCTGGGTTTCTCCAGGCAAGAACACTGGAGTGGGTTGCCATTTCCTTCTCCAGTGCATGAAAGTGAAAGTGAAGTCATTCAGTAAGTGTCCGACTCTTCGTGACCCCATGGACTACAGCCTACCAGGCTCCTCCGTCCATGGGATTTCCCAGGCAAGAGTACTGGAGTGGGTTGCCATTGCCTTCTCCAATCTATCTCTAGGGGAGCAGATGGGAGAAATGCTGTGATATTCACAGGGGTAACAAATTAAAGACAGAGCTATGTGGAGAAATCTTTCAAACATGGTGTTGAGAGGAAAATGTAAGATAACAGAAGACCTCTAACATGGTATAGCTGGCAAATTTAAAACATAAAGACACAACAAAACAGTACCACTTTTCAAATATACCTGTGTTATTAGGAAAGGTGCTAAATGTAATAAGAGTAATTTCTTACAGTTGGAGGAATGGATTAGAAATGGAGATTGAAGATTAGAGGGAAAATAAAGCAAAACAGGAACCCTGCATGGATAGTTGAATGGCTGTGTCATGAATTTGGAGTCCAGCCAATTCAGTTCTTTGCGTTCCAGTTTATGTGTTTACTTTCTAAGTCCTTCCTATTAAGATTCTACTTTGCATGCTAGCTCTTAGTTAAGCATACCCACTATTTTAAATATTGGTTGTAAAGAAACTCTACATAGAGACTTTTGAGTAATTATTTAATTTGTAGAAGCAGTGTATACCAATATAAGTCCTCACTGTAAGCAAATGAATATCTTCTTCCAAAATCACACTTTTAAATTATCAATGGGGATATGTTGTCTTTTCCATTTGGTCTCAAAGGCTTTAGTTTGTAAAATACCACAGTCAACTTCATCTGTCACTTTACTCAATATAAGTTTGATTTTGCTCTCTACTTTCTTATTCCCCTTTAAAAATCAGTAACAAATGTTTTGTTACTGAATAACAAAACTTCTGGAATAGTGATCAACTTTTCACTGTTTTTTCCATTTTTCATGAGAATGAAGTTCATAAAGAAATTTGGAAGAATTATACTTTGATCTGAAGACATATTATAGCTGAAGATTTGGCTGGTGAATTTAAGCTATGGTTCAAAGCTGACCACACTAACTTCACCTGATAGAAAATTCTGAAATTCATTCTGCAGTATGGGAATGGGAAGATTTTTGATGTAAGTTTTCTTTAGGTAAATTTCCCTGTGCCTTATATAAATCTAATTTATTATCTTTCTGATGAAATTATGATTTGAATTTTTAGAATTGATTGCTTATTGTGTACCAAGACACACATGTTATTTTATTAACCATGGATAAGTTTGCCTGACCCTTGAAGCTCACCAAGATTCTAGTGATGGCAAGACCAATTAGTTGATGCTGACTAGGAAATTGCTACTCAAAATGTGGTTTCAGTCAATAGGATTACCTGGGAGATTTTCAGACATACCAAAACTCAGGCTCAATGACATACCTAGTGAATAAAAGTTGTTTATTATAACAAGATGCCCAGGTGATTATTAAGTGCCTAAAGTTTAAGACCTTCTGGCAGTCTTTCCTTGGCATCTAGACAGTGATGTCAGGTTGAAGAAGAGCTGTTTAAAAATTTTTTTTTGAGGTTTTTTTTTTTTTAACTTTACAATATTATATTGGTTTTGCCATATATCAACATGAATCCGCCACAGGTATACATGTGTTCTGCATCCTGAACCCTCCTCCCTCCTCCCTCCCCATACCATCCCTCTGGGTCGTCCCAGTGCACCAGCCCCAAGCATCCAGTATCATGAATCAAACCTGTTTTTACATAGTCATCTTTGCTTTTCTGATTATTTCTATCATTCATCCATTCAATAAGCATTTAGTCAATAATTCCTGTATTTCAGGCTCTAGATCAAATTGCCAACATTCTCTGGATCATTGAAAAAGTGAGAGAGTTCCAGAAAAACATCTATTTCTGCTTTATTGACTATGCCAAAGCCTTTGACTGTGTGGATCACAATAAACTGTGGAAAATTCTGAAAGAGATGGGAATACCAGACCACCTGACCTGCCTCTTGAGAAACCTGTATGCAGGTCAGGAAGCAAGTTAGAACTGGACATGGAACAATAGACTGGTTCCAAATAGGAAAAGGAGTACTTCAAGGCTGTATATTGTCACCCGGCTTGTTTAACTTATATGCAGAGTACGTCATGAGAAATGCTGGGCTGGAAGAAGCACAAGCTGGAATCAAGATTGCCGGGAGAAATATCAATAACTTCAGATATGCAGATGACACCACCCTTATGGCAGAAAGGGAAGAGGAACTAAAAAGCCTCTTGATGAAAGTGAAAGAGGAGAGTGAAAAAGTTGGCTTAAAGCTCAACATTCAGAAAACTAAGATCATGGCATCTGGTCCCATCACCTCATGGCAAATAGATGGGGAAACAATTACAGACTTAATTTTTTTGGGCTCCAAAATCACTGCAGATGGTGAATGCAGCCATGAAATTAAAAGACGCTTACTCCTTGGGAGGAAAATTATGACCTACTTAGACAGCATATTAAAAAGCAGAGACATTACTTTGCCAACAAAGGTCCATCTAGTCAAGGTTATGGTTTTTCCAGTGGTCATGTATGGATGTGAGAGTTGGACTATAAAGAAAGCTGAGCACCGAAGAATTGATGCTTTTGAACTGTGGTGTTGCAAAAGACTCTTGAGAGTCCTTTGGACTTCAAGGAGATCCAACTAGTCCATCCTAAAGGAGATCAGTCCTGGATGTTCATTGGAAGGACTGATGCTGAAGCTGAAACTCCAGTACTTTAGCCACCTGATGCGAAGAGCTGACTCATTTGAAAAGACCCTGATGCTGGGAAAGATTGGGGGCAGGAGGAGAAGGGGATGAGAGAGGATGAAATGGTTGGATGGCATCACCAACTCAATGGACATGAGTCTGGGTGGGCTTCGAGAGTTGATGTTGGACAGGGAGACCTGGTGTGCTGCAGCTCATGTGGTCACAAAAAGTCTGACACGACTGAGCGACTGAACTGAACTGAACTGATTGAGAATAAACAAAAGCAAGTAAGACATGCTAAGGAATTCCTGTGGGTTTTGTTTTGTTTTGTTTTTGAATGCAGAAATAATGTATAAGTTGGAGTGAAATATGTTTTTGGTTGTCTGGGAGAAAATTCCTAGCTCGTCAGTCTGACAATGGCCACAGAAGTTACGGAGACAACCATCTAGAACCTGTTCCATGGCAAGTCTTGCCCTAAAAACTCTCAGCAGGGCAGTCAAACTGAAATTAGACGCTGCTTGGCTGGAGGTAGCTTGGTTTCTGGGCTCCCTGTTGTGCCTGGGCCAGTCTAACTCTCTGACTCATAGATGATGGCTGGCACCCAGTCCTGCCTTCTCAGCTTCAGAGATGGCTTGTTGGTCAAAGAGCCAGAGAATGAAATTTCCATGACAGGGCTGGGCAGGGTTTATCCAGCATCGGGTATCTTCTATAAACCTGTGTGATCTGATTCAAGTGCTGTGGGCAAAGGTTTTCAGGACTGTGAAGGAATAGAAATGATTGAGTGGATTCTAAGGGAGAACATTGAAAAACAATGAATCCAGGCCTAGTCCCAAGAGATGGTAGGAAAATTAAGTTCTTTTATATTAAGCTTTATGGCACACCCAGATCACATCATGTTAGAATTTTTTAAATAATGTGTATATTGATTATATAATTCTTGCTTCAGGACTGGGAATTGAAGAATATCTGATAGCCACTCCTTTTCATGTGAATTAGCCACATAATGAGCTAGTCTAGGAAGTAGATATGAGACATGTCTAATTAAAGAAACTACCACTTCATCCAGGTTCACACACATGGATTTTTTCTTTTTTTCCTGTACCGTGTCTCTGGCCACAAAGTTGGAAATACTGTTAAGAAAAAGGCAAGGAAAGCAAACTCTAGTTATGGAAAGAAAAATCTCAGCTCTGCTGAGATGAATTTTCTTCTTTCCTTCCCACGCATAATGCATATAGCAATCTTCTCTGTGTGGTATCATACTGCCAAATGGGTGAGGAAGGAAGAAATCACTTGAAGTAGCTGATTCTTCATTGGTGGTAATTTGTGAAAC